>NC_060120.1:322830214-324063071 GCF_021461395.2 Schistocerca americana | reverse complement strand
TAGAATAACTTCTTGTGGTGCACCACTTTAATTACATAGACATTAAGATGTGAATATACATTTCCCTTATCTGCTTTGTTATCTTTAGTATACTATTTTTCTGCTTGAGCTATGTCATGTTTAGATATAAGCTGCTGTTTGCCAGGCATAGTGCTACTGAACTTTAATTTGTGCTACTCTGCTAAGCCAGATTTATTTTTTTATTTGCTGCACATTGCCTCATATTAGTTGTAATGTTGAATTGCTTGGTAATTTAGATTCGCTGTAGCTTGCTTTGCGATTTTCCATTTTTTTTATTGCTGTTTATATTAATTGTTTTATGTGCTGCTGCATTGCCTCGTCCCTTAGTTTAGCATCTGAGCTCAGTAGATTTAAGTTAGCTTAAGAGGGGGTAGACTATATAAGAAACTAACTATTATAAATTTATAAGAAATAGGATACTGTACAGTGGAGAAAAACTATTATTGACAGAGGATATGAACAAAATACAGAAGGCAGGCTTAGATAGGACTTTTTGGGAATAATGATTAACAAAGGGAGATCTCCATGCAAAATACTGCAGTAAAACAAACCCTGTCCTTTCCCTTTTGTGTTATCCCACTATATGTTTGTGTACCCTTGTGTATTTGTTTTCTTCCTGTCTCTGTGTAGTTTCATAGAATTTTTTTTCTTTTAATATTAAGCTACATTCACTATGATGAGGAATACTGTTATCCTCGAATATAATTGGCTTTAATAATATGTTATTTACTTTGTAAAGATGTTAGACATTATTAATTCCGTTCTGTTTAATGCTCATGTGTGAACTTGACGTTTCAAAAGTTATTGTGATCTTTTATGTATCTACTTATCTCATAATTCCTGTAACACTGATGTATATGTTATTTCGATTCTTTTGTAAAGCCTGTACTACAAATGTTATCTGTATT
The DNA here is from genome assembly GCF_021461395.2 of Schistocerca americana. Classification (NCBI taxonomy): domain Eukaryota; kingdom Metazoa; phylum Arthropoda; class Insecta; order Orthoptera; family Acrididae; genus Schistocerca; species Schistocerca americana. The sequence goes on along the minus strand of NC_060120.1, from coordinate 324,062,142 downwards.
ATTATGTTCTTTAATGATGTATTTTGTACCTTTGTAATTGTATTTTCATGTTGTAAATTTATAAAATTGTAATTGACACCAGTTCATCTTATTATTAACTTGTAAGTTACATTTCACTGCACACGTTTCTGTTGGTCATAGTATATGGACAATATGTGAGAAGTAGGGACTGTTAGTGTTTGCACGTGTGTTAATAATTCAGCAAGGGACTGGATAACAGCATTGCTGGTTCTAAGGACAATTCCAAAAACTTTGTGAGTGCACAAGTGGTGGTTTATGGACTTGCTATATTCTCCGCAAGACTCTTCGATGGTGAATGTGCACCTGCACAATCGCAACAGATGGCTGCTGGTCATCTCTACAAGGACTACAGTGGGTCTGCACCTCTGGTGGCCCACCAATACCATTATCTCTACAAGGACTACAGTGGGTCTGCACCTCTGGTGGCCCACCAATACCATTATCTCTGCAAGGACTACAGTGGGTCGGCACCTCTGGTGGCCCACCAATACCATTATCTCTACAAGGACTACAGTGGGTCTACATCTTTGATGATCCATCAGTACCATTATTTCTACAAGGACTGCTGTGGGTCTGCGCCTCTGGTGGCCCACCAATATCGTAATCTCTACCAGGACTACAGTGGGTCTGCTCTGTGATGACCCACCAATATTCATCAAAACTTCGACTGACTCTGCAGTGGCTTTGCTCTGTTGTGACCCAATACTTGTCTGCATGTCGAGAGTCAGCACTGTCTTTCCGTTGGAAGGACAACACTACTTCTTCAAGACTGCATGGAAATCCACTACTTCTGTGTGCATTTTCTTCTACTGCTCAGACTTTGAGAAAAACACTATATTTTACCGTAATGAATGATCAGGACTGTCTTTATGGACTGTGACAAAATTTTAGCTTTTGACCAACGTTGTATCAATAAGTGTGTGCATTTGATATCTTTGTTATTGTAATTATGAAAAATTTTTTCAAATCTGTATTGGGCACTGCCCAAACCAATTTGTAAAATTTTTTGTGGGGAGCATGGGGGCTATGTAAGTAGGCTGTTCATGTTTTCTCTATGTAAGTAGGCTGTTAATGTTTTCTTATTGGCAACGTTTCTTAGCGCTCAATATGAAAATCACTGGCTGTGCTGTGTGCAGTCAGTGGCTAGTTTGCATTGTTGTCTGCCGTTGTAGTGTTGGGCAGCGGCAGCTGGCTGTGAACAACGCGTAGCATTGCGCAGTTGGTGGTGAGCCGCCAGCAGTGGTGGATGTGGGGAGAGAGATGGCGGAGTTTTGAAATTTGTCATGAACTGCTATATTTATATATGATGATATCAAGGTAAATACATTGTTTGTTCTCTATTAATATCTTTCATTTGCTAACTATCCCTATCAGTAGTTAGTGCCTTCCATAGTTTGAATCTTTTATTTAGCTGGCAGTAGTGGCGCTCGCTGTATTGCAGTAGCTTGAGCAGCGAAGATTTTTGTGAGGTAAGTGATTTGTGAAAGGTATAGTTTAATGTTAGTCAGGGCCATTCTTTTGTAGGAAATTTTGAAAGTCAGATTGCGTTGCGCTAACAAAATATTGTGTGTCAGTTTAAGCACAGTCATGTATAATTGATAAAAAGGGGACGTTTCAAACTTTTCATTAATGATGCAACTTGTGCATGTCAGATTGTGCTATAACTAGTGTACGGAGTGAAATATTCAACACCTCGATCTTAAAATCCCTCAGTTTCCCCTCTGTGAAAGCACCTTTATAAACGGATATTTGAGTCCCGACTTTTTCGTTCCCAGCACTAGCCTGTAATCAAATTATTTTATCGAATCGGTCAGTAAAAATCGCTTTGTATTTATCAACAATTATTTTATATTTTGAAAGGTAATGAATAACAAGAGTTCCGTTTACGTACTAAAAAAACGCCTTATTCAGGAGGTAATATCGACATCGTATTTCTCGGTGCTACGCCACCGGCACTCATTTACCGGTTTGATCCCTCTCTACCGTCACACCTCATTCATGGTAGCAAACACAGCCAAAAATAAAAAATGATGTCTTTTTAAAACGATTCAATTATTTGTATGAAATAAGCTTTGCAGCTTCAGTCACATATTTATGATGTTAATTAGCACGACGTGTTTCGGCAGCATGCGGCCATGTGAGGTATATTACAGTATCATCAACACTAATCTGAAGTGGGATGAGGTTCGGCTGGTCCCGGCGGAGGTTCGAGTCATCCCTCGGGCATGGGTGTGTGTGTGTGTGTGTCTGTCCTTAGGATAATTTTGGTTCAGTAGTGTGTAAGCTTAGAGACTGATGACCTTAGCAGTTAAGTCCCATAAGATTTCACACACATTTGAACATTTTTTGAGATGAGGATTATTTGTCGATGTGCCACTGAGGGTATATAGCGAAAATTAAGACTGTACGGAAAGCTTCAGCCGGCCACGGTGGCCGAGCGCTTCTAGGCGCTTCAGTCCGGAATCGCGCGACTGCTACGGTCGCAGGTTCGAATCTTGCCGTGGGCATGCATGTGTGTGATGTCCTTAGGTTAGTTAGGTTTAAGTAGTTCTAAGTTCTAGGGAACTGATGACCTCAGAAGTTAAGTCCCACAGTGCTCAGAGCCATTTTTTTAAAAGCCTCAAGCCAATATATCGCCACTGTATAATTCGTGTTTCAGAGAGCAGTAATGAATCTTTCCATAGCCGCTTTTCAGACTTGTTTTATTTCGGGCTATCCAGTCTCATTATCAGTTATAACTTTGACCATACATTTCTGATGCCCAAAAATTTGAGAAAGTGCGACAGCGCTCATTTGCGACGTAAAATAGTGGCTCCATCTAATTCTTATTTCATGGCTATAGCCACAAACATTGACATTAACAGCGTCTCTCTGAACGTATTAGTCCAGCTCGGGACTATTTCCGCAGTCTCTAAATATCTTTAATATGTAAGACTGAACTCTCTTCTCTTTCTAATAAAGTTATGTGTACCTGGAGTCAGCCTAAGCAAATACTATTCTATGCCTTTCACGCGACGCCCACTATCAACGGGGAGCGTCGGTGTGTTTCCCGTTAGAAACAAAATGATATTGAAAGAGTCGTCCCAAATTATTCTAGTACCACATTTGCTTCATCGGCATGCATTAACACGTACGACAAAAGTTATGGGATGCCTCCTAATATCGCGACGGATCTCCCTTTGCCCGGCGCTCTACAGCAGCTCAATATGGAAAGTCACTGGAAGTCCCCGTGCTGTCTCTAAAACGGTCATAATTGTGAAAGTGTTGTCGGTGCAGGATTTTGTGCAAGAATTGACATCTCGATTATGTCCCATAAATGTTCGATGGAATTCATGTCTGGCCATATGGGTGGCCAAATCATTCGCTCGAATTGCTCAGAATATTCTTCGAAGTAATCGGGAAAAGTTTTGCTTTTGACATGGGGCATTGTCATACATGAAATAAACGGCTGAAAATGATCTCTTAGTAGCCGAATGTAATCATTTCCTGTCAATGAACGGTTCAGTTTGACCAGAGGACCCAGTCCATTCCAGGTAAACACAGCCCACACCATTATGGAACCATCACCAGCTTGCACAATGGCTTGTTGACAGGTTGGGTCCCCGACTTAGTGAGATCAGCGCCACACTCGAACCCTACCATCAGCTCTTAGCAATTAAAATCGGGACTCATCTGACAGGGCCACGGTTTTGCAGTTGTCTAGGGTCCAACCGATATGGTCACGACCCAGGAAAGGCTCTGTAGGCGACGTCGAGCTTTTAGCAAAGCCACTCGCATCCATTGTCTGCACCTACAGCCCATTAAAGTCCAAGTTCGCCGCACTATCTTAACGATTGTTGTACGAGGTGCATTCAAGTTCTAATGCCTCCGATTTTTTTTCTCCAGACTGAAAAGTGATAGAAACATGCGCATTGTTTTAAAATGAGGCCGCGTTCATTGTCAATACATCCCAGAGATGGCAGCACCGTACGGCAGATGGAATTTTACCGCCAGTGGCGAGAATGAGAACTGTTTTAAATACTTAAAATGGCGACGTTTTCCTTACTTGAATAGCGTGCAATCATTCGTTTTCTGAATTTGCGTGGTGTGAAACCAATTGAAATTCATTGACAGTTGAACGAGACATGTGGTGATGGAGTTATGGATGTGTCGAAAGTGCGTTCGTGGGTGCGACAGCTTAATGAAGCCAGAACATCGTGTGACAACAAACCGAAACAACCTCGGGCTCACACAAGCCGGTCTGACGATATGATCGAGACAGTGGAGAGAATTGTTTTGGGGTATCGCTGAATGACTGTTGAACAGATCGCCTCCAGAGTTGGCATTTCTGTAGGTTCTGTGCACACAATCCTGCATGACGATCTGAAAATGCGAAAAGTGTCATCCAGGTGGGTGCCACGAATGCTGACGGACGACCACATGGCTGCCCGTGTGGCATTTTGCCAAGCAATGTTGACGCGCAACGACAGCATGAATGGGATTTTCTTTTCGTCGGTTGTGACAATGGATGAGACGTGGATGCCATTTTTCAATCGAGAAACAAAGGGCCAGTCAGCTCAATGGAAGCACACAGATTCACCGCCACCAAAAAAATTTCGGGTAACCACCAGTGCTGAAAAAATGATGCTGTCCATGTTCTGGGACAGCGAGGCCGTAATCCTTTCCCATTGCGTTCCAAAGGGCACTACGGTAACAGGTGCATCCTACGAAAATGTTCTGAAGAACAAATTCCTTCCTGCACTGCAACAAAAACGTCCGGGAAGGGCTGCGCGTGTGCTGTTTCACCAAGACAACGCACCCGCTCATCGAGCTAACGTTACGCAACAGTTTCTTCGTGATAACAACTTTGAAGTGATTCCTCATGCTCCCTACTCACCTGACCTGGCTCCTAGTGACTTTTGGCTTTTTCCAACAATGAAAGACACTCTCCGTGGCCGCACATTCACCAGCCGTGCTGCTATTGCCTCAGCGATTTTCCAGTGGTCAAAACAGACTCCTGAAGAAGCCTTCGCCGCTGCCATGGAATCATGGCGTCAGCGTTGTGAAAAATGTGTACCTCTGCAGGGCGATTACGTCGAGAAGTAACGCCAGTTTCATCGATTTCGGGTGAGTAGTTAATTAGAAAAAAAATCGGAGGCCTTAGAACTTGAATGCACCTCGTATATCCCACATTGATTTCTGCGGTTATTTCACGCAATGTTACTTTTCTGTTAGGGCTGACAATACGCAATCGCCGCTGCACTCGGTAGTTAAAATTGTCCGTGGTGAGAGGTAATAATTGCAATTTGGTATCCACGGCACATTCTTGACCCTATGGATCCCAGAATTTTGAATTCCATAGATATATCCGAAATGAAATGCCCCATGCATCCAACTACCATTCCGCGTTCAAATTCTGTTAATTCCCGCCGTGCGGCATAGTCACGTCGGAAACCTTTTCAAATGAGTCACCTGAGTACAAGGGACAGCTCCTTCAATGCACTGCCCTTTTATTGCTTGTGTAAGCGACACTACCGCCATCTGCGTATCTGCCTATCGCTATCTCCTGACTTTTGTCATCTCAGTGTGGTTTCCCTTGCATTCCAGATACTAATCATCTGGCGGAAGAAGTATTCTTTTTAAAATTTTACCTTAATTTGTCTCCACTGCCTGTACGAAGCAAGTGCAAAGGGATCACGATTATCTTCATATTACACCTCGCCTGACTATTCGCTCTTGTTTTTTTTTTCAAGCAGTTTTCGCGAGACGTTAATCGCCTCGCTTCGAATTATTGAACATGTTACTTACACATTTTACGGTTAAAACAAACTGTGACCATGCTCCATATCACCTGTTAATTCTAACTGAAATTGACTCTACGAACTTGTGCAGTATCATTTTAGGCCGTACAGGTCATTTTCCCCTTGCATAGGCGTATCAAGGTTTCCAGTATTACATCAGTAAATCAAGGTGTGTCATATTCGCACGAACTATTATTTCCAGGTATTTGTATGACATGGTTGACTCCAGTGGAGAGTGATTAACTGTTTGTTGTAACGCTATTATGCTTTTATGTTTTTTAAAGCAGAGAATTTTAAGCGTTCTACCTTTGAGGAGTGGTTGTCAGTATTTTCACAAATATTCATATTTCTTAATTGTCTGAATAGGTACTACAACCACTTTCAATAGATTATTGCAATCAATACCGACCTCTACATACTTTGATATTTATATTCACATGTTTTCCATGTTTCCCTTTTCGTAACATCAATCAAACTGACCAAAAACACTAATTTCATTTTTCAAGTAAGTTAATTTTCGATTTGTTGCCAATTTTGGTGAGAGGCCTGTACTCCGCTGCGTATAGAAGCATGCCAAAGATTTTCAAAAACAATGGCTCTGAGCACTATGGGACTTACCTGCTGTGGTCATCAGTCCCCTAGAACTTAGAACTGCTTAAACCTAACTAACCTAAGGACATCACACACATCCATGCCCGAGGCAGGATTCGAACCTGCGACCGCAGCGGTCACGCGGTTCCAGACTGTAGCGCCTAGAACCGCACGGCCACTCCGGCCGGCTAAAGATTTTCAGTTCACATCTTCTATACTTCATGATTTTTTGTGTAAGTAAACCCGTTTTATTCATCTCTTTAATATAAATTGTGACGAATAAAAAACTGGGAATCATTCACATACTGACTATTGAAAAATATTACTGACTCATCATCTTTGTTAGTTTATTGGTTCTGGTTTAGTCCACCGAATAATAAGTTCTGAATTCTTACAGAAACCGTCACCCAGTGGGACAGCTCGTCTCGGCTTGACAGATAAGTGAGTTTCTTACCTTCGTTGATACTGTTCTGTTAAATGAATTATCTTACTGGAATTCGCACGAGGAATAACTGCATGAGCTCCACAGAAGCAAAACCAATCCTATGGATTATTGCAAGTATAGCATGGTATAGAAACACCAGTCATATTGATTATTGCATTACAGCACGGGACAGAAATTATTGACATTCAGAAAAGCATAGAATTATAATGCTACCTTAACTTCAGCTGTGATATTGCTTATAAAACCGTGTAGAGTTGTCACAGTATCATTTTATTGCGTTTAACAGCAGTGGAGAATGGGGAAAATATCATGTATATCGTCTGTTAACAATAGTTTCGGCCCGTAGGCTGTTGCGTTTATCTCTGAACGTGTGGTACCTAAATTTAAGCTCATATTCCATTTTCTGTGAACCGATATAGCATGACAGACGGCCTACCGGTAACGCTGGTCGCACGTTTACTACCAGAGCTATCACATAGTTCTAAAAAGGTCCGCGAGAGGTCACCAGCAACAACGGGAGCTCGGAAACAGTTCCCGCTGCTGCCGCTAGGTGCCGCACCCGACTCAATTATACGATGCGATGCGAACCGCTTACTGGTAAGTGTAACGTTTGTTACACACTTATTCAGTACTGCATTTAAACACTCACAGGCTCAAAACAGCTCCCCAATCAGAAACATGTACGGCGGAACTGAATTTTTTCGTGTACTCGCAGTATCAGCCTTTCCATGATTGCCAACATTTAACTGATTAAGCAGTTTTGGTTACGAACTGCAGTTCTTAGTTTGTTAACATATCACCATGACAATTTAGAAAAAGGAAGTAAGCAAAAGAGATCTTCGATGGAATGTAGCTTATACAGACATCATATTGTATGAGCTCCAACTCAAGGCCAGTAGTTATGAAACACTACATAGCGACTGGCTCTAAAATGCCTTTTAGGGTAGGCAGAATCATGAATAATGTGTGTAAGGACCATTTTTTTTTAGTATATATCATATCTTTCACGTAATTTTTTTTTATATTTTACCCTGCAGTAATGTAAATCAATAGCTTGAAATTAATTTGAGGATAACCACAAATCATCTATAGTAAGAAACTATTTGATTATATTAAACTTTAATTATATTACCGTAAAGTTGTTCTCAATTCAACATTTGCGACTTCGTTTTGCCAGATGGTGGTGCAGACAGCCAAAAAGGAAAAACTGCTCACTGCGTCATTCTTGCGACGTCCAGTGTCTACGGAAAACATAGGTGTGTTTCCCGCTACAAGGAAAATTATTTTGGAAGCTGAATTCTGCGTGCCCATTCGACACAGCGCTTTCAAACGTGTCTAATGCGATATTCTTTTTATCGGTATGTCTTAACAGCGACATTAAAACACGGAGAAACAGCTGTAATCCAGCATCGCCCTCGCCAAAGCCGGCTGCTACCGCCATGCAGCAGCACTTCTCAGTCGCTACTAGAGCACTGCTTATTCTTCGTGTTTTGCACTGAGGTGACGAACGTCGTGGGATAGCCGCATGCACATACAGAGGTGGTGTAGTACTGCGCACACGAGGTATAAAAGGGGCAGTGCATTGGGAGGAGCTGTCATTGTACTCAGGTGCTTCATGTGAACAGATTTCCTATGTGATTATGGCCACGCGACGGGAAGTAACAAACGACGGAAAGGTCGTTGGAGCTAGAAGCATAGGACATTCCATTTCGGAAATAGTGAAGGAATTCAATATTCCGCTATCCACAGTGTCAGGAATGTGCCGAGAATACCAGACTCAGGCATTATCTCTCACCACGGACAACGCAGAGCCCGATAGCCGACACTTAAAGACCAAGAGGAGCGGCGTATTCGTAGAGTTGTCAGAGCTAACAGATACACAACACTGCGCGAAAAAACCACAAAAAACAATGTGGGAGATACGACGAACGTATCCGTTAGGACAGCGCGGCGAAATCTGGCGTTAATGGGCTGCTGCAGCAGAAGACCGACGCGAATGCCTTTGCTAACATCACGATATCAGAAATTATGCGAAATGAAAGCAGCTGTCAAAAGATCAATGAGAGATTCTTTTAACGAATTTGAAAGCAATATTTTATCTGAAGATTCTAAATATAACCCCAAAAAATTTTGGTCGTACGTAAAAAATATGAACGCTACAAAAAATTCAGTACTGTCTCTTGCTGACAGTACGGGTAATGTAACGGTTGATGATAAACAGAAAGCCGAAATTCTAAACCTAGCTTTCAAAAACTCGTTTACGGTAGAGGACTGAAGCACCATTCCCCCTTTCAGTTATCGAACAAACGCAAGGATGGCTGACATAGTGTTTAGTGTATCTGGGATTGTAAAACAGTTAAGATGCTTAGAGGGCAGGAAGGAATCTGGCCCAGACGGTATCCCCGTAAGATTATACGTTGACTATGTTACAAATATAGCACAGTTATTGTCCATCATCTATCAGAGATCGTTGGAACAGCGGAAAGTTCCACGGGACTGGAAGAAGGCCCAGATCATCGCAATCTATAAAAAGGGTAGAAAATCGGATGCATATAATTACTGGCTAATTTCAGTGACGTCGATTTGTTGCAAAATCGCGAAACATATTTTGTGTTCAGACATAGTGATCTTTCTAGACTCTGAGAAGCTCATCTGCAGAAACTAGAACGGTTTAAGGAAACAGTGGTCATGCGAGACACAGCTGGCCCTCTTTGTGCATGATATACAACAGGCTCTAGATACCGGCTCCCAGGTTTATGCCGTATTTCTCGACTTTCGAAAAGCGTTCGGCTCAGTTCCGCACTGTCGCTTGCTCCAAAAAGTGCGCGCTTACGGTATATCCGATGACATACGCGGTTGGATAGAAAGTTTTCCAACAGACAGGGAGCAGTATGTCGTCCTGAATGGGGTGACTTCAACAGAAACAAGCGTAACTTCAGACGTGCCCCAGGACAGCGTAATAGGCCCTTTTGCTTTTTACGATTTACATAAACGATCTGGGTGATGGTATTGACAGCGGCACTAGACTGTTTGCCGATGTTGCTGTAGCCTACAGAAAAATAGTAATCACACGGAAATTGTGAACAAATCAATGATGATTCGCAGAAAATAAATGTGTGGTGTAATGACTGGCAGTTATCTCTCAGTATTAGTAAGTGTAACCTACTGCGTATAGCAAGGCGAAAATCCCCATTAATGTATGAGTACAAAATAAATGCCCAGTCTTTGGAACCGATAACATCCGTTAAGTATCTCGGTGTGACTATTCGAAATGATCTGAAATGGAATGATCAGATTACACAAGTAACGTGCAAGGCGAACTCTAGATTGCGGTTTATTGGTAGAATCCTGAAGCGATGCAGTCGTTCAACGAAGGTAATAGCTTACAATACGTTAGTTCGTCCAGTCTTAGAGTATTGTTCGTCTGTATGGGACCCTTACCAGTTGGGTCTGATTCAAGAGATTGAGAAGGTCCAAAGAAGAGCGGCAAGATTCGTGAAAGGTACATTTAGCCATCGCGAGAGGGTTACAAAAATCATAGAAAGTTTGCAGTGGGACACACTTGCAGATAGACGACGCGCTAAACGCAAGGGGCTGCTCACTAAATTCCGATATCCGATCTTCCCCTAGGATGTAGAGCATATATTATTACCACCAACTTTCAAATCGCGCAATGATCACCATTCAAAGATAAGGGAAATTAGAGCTCTTACTGAGAGGGGGGGAAATATGACTTTGACACTAATTGTGTCCTCGGCCACATGCCGCTTGGTGGCTAGCGGAGTATATATGTAGATGTAGATGTGGCCTGCAACGCCTCTCCTGGGCTCGTGACCATATCGGCCGAATCCTAGACGACTGGAAAACCATTGGCTGGTCGGATGAGTCCAGATTTCATTTGCTAAGAGCCGCTGGTAGTGTTCGAGTGTGGCGCAGATCCCATGAAGCAGTGTACTCAAATTGTCAAATAGGCACCGCACAAGCTGGTGGTTGCTCCGTAATGGTGTGGACTGCGTTCTCAAAGAACTGAACCTATCATTGACAGCAAATGGTTATGTTCGGCTACTTGGAGACCATATGTAGTCATTCACGGATCAAATCCGCCGGAGAACGATGGATTTTTCATGGATGACAATGCGCCATCACATCAGTCCACAATTGTTCAAGATTCGTTTGAAGAACATTCTGGACAGTCTAGCGAATGATTTGGCCACCCAGATCGCCCCACACGAATCCCATCGAACAGTTATGGGACACAATAGAGAGATCAGTTCGTCCTCTAGAGGTAGAATAGCTCAATATTTTTGCGGGGAGCTTCCAACGACTTGTTGAGTCCACGCCACGCCGAACTGCTGCACTATTCCGGGCAAAAGGAGGTCCGACACGACGTTAGGAGGCATCCCATTACTTTTGTCGTCTCCATGTTTTGTCCCTGCTAATATATATCGATGAAGAAAACGTGGTACTAGAATAATTTGGGACGGGCTCTGTTGAATGAGAACGTAACAATTAGCTTTGAATATAATTTCCTTTCCAAAAGAGGAAACGCACTGACTCTTTCCGTCGACATTGAGCGTCGCATGAGAGGCGTGATGGTAGCAGTTGCTTGGCTTGACTCCAGCTACACGTTGCGAAAAAAGAAACTGCAGATACATGCCGAAACACCGGAGAAATTGCGCCTGGTTATTCGAGAGTCACGGTATATATACAGGCTGAAGAAAAATTCGCACACGCGGACTTCGCATCCACGACGTGCAAAAGGCTTCTTTAAACGCTGACCAATGGAAACGATTGCACTTTCATTTCTGTGTTCATAGTACGGAAATGCAGATGTTTTGTAGAAGACGCACTGTAATCGCTGAATGACGATTAGGACTCTGGATACCGTACCACGGAGTCTACTTTTAGCAAATAAAAACAAATATGTTCGACCCAGAATCGAACCCTATTCCGCCTGCACGCCAGCGCAAACATTATCCACTGTGCCAACTGCACAGCGCTATTCTACCTCCGGACAGAGGTAGTTACCGTACATGTGATTACAATATTGCCAGATTGCCACTCTTTAACGTCTATTTACTGCCCGAAATACGTGCAGGACGAGATTTTGTGAAAGACATTTTTGTGTTGTCAGTAAATGTGAGGAATCGCCCTGCGAAGACTGAGTGCGAGAATTTTTCTTCATTGACAGGACTTCTGTAGACATTTGAGGCTTCTCAGAACTGAACTTCAGAAAATGGAAAACTATGGGACCTTCAAGAGTATGACTAAAAACTCAATTTACCTACAAACACAGACTTACTACTAGTAGGCTTATAAATTTTCGTCCTGCGTTCGTAAAATCTGCTTATAAGGAATTTTGCACCTACAGGTTTTCTTCTGCTGCCGCCAAACCTCGGTGAGGAAAATTCCTTCCCCCATTGGATCAAACGCCACCGTGCGACATTGGATCAAACGCCACCGTGCGAATGCGTGTTCGCTATCTCGGTGATAGAGGTGTGCCGAAGACAGATCGTCAAGATTTTATCACCATAATATGCCTGGATCAGACTATGCGCCGACGTCCTGTATAAAATGTGACGCTTCTTCATCGTGACTTGCGGAGCAACGTACAACGTAATGTTGATGGTGATCCTTCCGAAAATATCAACGTTGAACCTGACGACTTGCTGGGCGGTTTTCAAGCGGAAGAGCGTGTGTGTCGACGACGGGTTTCTATCTTCCTCGCTTGTCACGTATGTGAACCTAACAACTGTCGTATATCAGTGAGAAAACCTGGATTTCATGGCACAGCGGCTAGTCATAAGCCACATATCACGCCGGTAAACGCCAAACGAGGCCTCGCTTGGTGTAAGGAGCGTAAACATTGGACGATTGAACAGTGGAAAAACGTTGTGTGGAGTGACGAATCACGGTACACAATGTGACGGTCAGATGGCAGGATTTGGCTATGGCGAATGCCTGGTGGACGTCATATGCCAGCGTGTGAAGTGCCAACAGTAAAATTCTGAGGCGGTGATGTTGTAGTGTGGTCGTGTTTTTCATGGAGGGAGTTTGCACCCCTTGTTGTTTTGCGTGGCACTATCACAGCACAGGCCTACATTGATGTTTTAAGCACCTTGTTGCTTTCCACTGCTGAAAAGCAATTCGAGGGTGGCGATTGTATCTTTCAACACAATCGAGCACCTGTTCATAATGCACGGCCTATGGCGGAGTCGTTACACCACATTAACATCCCTGTTATGAACTGGCCTGCACCGAGTCCTGACCTGAATCCTGTAGAACACCTGTGGGGTGTTTTGGAACGCCGACTTCGTGCCAGGCCTCACCGATCGGCATCGATACCTCTCCTCAGTGCAGCACTCCGTGAAGAATGGGCTGCTATTCTTCAAGAAACGTTCCAGCACCTGATTGAACGTATGCCTGCGAGAGTGAAAGCTGTCATCAGGGCTATGGGTGGGCCAACACGATATTGAATTCCACCATTACCGATGGAGGGCGCCACGAACTTGTAAGTCGTTTTCAGCCAGGTATCCGGATACTTCTGACCACATAGTGCAGTTGCTGGTGACTTTAATTAACACTCGATATGTTGGCGAAAATACATGGTTAAATCCGAAGGTACGCATTAAACATCGTCCGAAATTGTGGTAAACGCATTCTCTGAAAATTACTTCGAGCGGTTAGTTCATGAGGCTACGCGAATAGTATACGGTTGGGAAAATACAGTTGACCTCTTAGCAACAATTAATCCTGAGCTAATAACGAGAATCAAAACAGATACAGGGATTAGTGGAAACATGGTTGTCGTAGCGAGACTGAATATTGTAACCCATAATCCTCCAAAAATAAACGAACAATATACCAATTCGAGAAAAGCAGATAAAAATTCACTTTATGGCTTCACGAGACACAATCTCGACTCCTTCCAAATTAACAATGTAAATGTGTGACAGACGTGCCTTGAATTAAAAGAAATAGTATCGACAGCAACAAAGAGATTTATACCAAATAAATTAACAAACGATCGAGCTGAGTCCCCTTACTGCACAAAACGGGTCAGAACACTGTTACAGAAACAACGATAAAAGCATGCAAAATTGAAACGAACTCAAAATCTCCAACATTGGCGACATTTACGGAAGCTCGAAATTTACCGTGAACTTCCTTGCGAGATGCTTGTAATAGTTTCTACAACGAAACTTTGTCTCGAAATCTGGCAGAATATCCAAAGAGATTCTGGTCGTTTGTAAAGTATGCTAGCGGCCAGACACAATCAATGCCTTCTTTGTGCGATAGCAATGGAAATACCCTGGACGACAGTACCACTAAAGCAGAGTTACTAAACACAGTCTTCCGAAATTCCTTCACCAAGGAAGACGAAGTAAATACTCCAGAATTCGGATCAAGAACAGCTGCCAACATGAGTAACTTAGAAACAGACACCCTAGAAATAGTGATGCTACTTAAATCACTTAATAAAAGCAAGTCTTCCGGTCCAGACTGTATACGACTTGTATTCCTTTGAGAGTATACTGATGCCATAACTCCATACTTAACAATAATATGCAACCGCTCGATCCACGAAAGATCCGCACCCAGAAACTGGAAAGCTGCACACGTCACTCCAATATTCAAGAAAGGTAGTAGGAATAAGCCACTAGATTACATACCCATATCATTAACGTCGATATGCACCAGGATTTTGGAACAGAAATTGTGTTCGAACATTGTGAAATACCTCGAAGAGAACGGTCCATTGACACACAGTCAACACGGATTTAGAAAACATCGTTCTTGTGAAACACAACTAGCTCTTCACTCACACGAAATGTTGAATGCTATCGACAAGGAATTTCAAATTGACTCCATATATCTAGATTTCCAGAAGGCATTTGACAATGTACCACATGAGCGGCTTGTAGTGAAATTACGTGCTTATGGAATACAGTCTCAGTTAAGTGACTGGATTCGTGATTTCCTGTCATAGTGATCACAGTTCGTAGTAATTGACGGAAAGTGGTCGAGTAGAACAGATGTGATTTCTGTCGTCCCCCAAGTCCTTATTTATATAAAAGATTGAGGAGACAATCTGAGCAGACGTCTTAGGTTGTATGCAGATGATGCTGTCTTTTGTCGACTAGTAAAGTGATCAGTAGATCAAAAGAAATTGCAAAACGATTTAGAAAAGATATCTATATGATGCGAAAATTGGCAATTGACCCTAAATAATAAAAAGTGTGAAATTCACATGAGTGCTAAAAGGAATCGGTTACACGATAAATCGTCAAATCTAAAGGCCATATATTCAACTAAACACCTAGAAATTACAATTACGAGCAACTGAAAGTGGGAAGAACACATAGGAAATGTTGTGGCGAAGGCAAACCAAACACTGCGTTTTATTGGCAGAACACTTAGAAAATGTCACAGATCTACTAAAGAGACTGTCTACACTATGCTTGTCCGTTCTCTTTTGGAGTACTGCTGCTCAGTCTGGGATCCTTACCAGATAGGATTAACGGAGTACATCGGGAAAGTCAAAGAAGAGCAGCACGTTTTGTATTATCGTGAAATAGGGGAGAGAAAGTCACGGACATGATATAGGATTTGGGGTGGACATCATCAAAGGCGTTTTACGTTGGGGCGGAATCTTCTCACGAGATTTCAATCACCAACTTTCTCCTCCCAATGTGAAAATATTTTGTTGACGCCGACCTACATAGGGAGAAACAATCATAACAATAAAGTAATGGAAATCATAGCTCGCGCGGAAAGATATAGATATTCGTTTTTTCCGCGTGCTGTGCGAGATCGGAAAAATAGATAGTTATTGTGAAGGTGGTCCGATGAACCTTCTGTGAGTCACGTAAGTGTGAGTTTCAGAACGAAATCTACATTTATTAATAGGGGTGTAAGTTAGGCGACTGGTGTTTACTAATATGGGAACAACCAAAACGCCTGCGTTATTTCCGACACGTCTTCTCAGTTCATGTGGCGTCCTAAGGTATGCCCCAAAAGAAGTAACTGATGTACAAAGCATTATCATTAACCACTGAGGTAGCTGAGATGCCAGAGTTCTGCACCACGGTGTGGCTTAGTATTAAAATTCCGAGAGGTTACATGTTGTTGTTGTGGTCTTCAGTCTTGAGACTGGTTTGATGCAGCTCTCCATGCTACTCTATACTGTGCAAGCTTTTTCATCTCCCAGTACCTACTGCAACCTACATCCTTCTGAATCTGCTTAGTGTATTCATCTCTTGGTCTCCCTCTACGATTTTTACCCTCCACGCTGCCCTCCAATACTAAATTGGTCATCCCTTGGTGCCTCAGAACATGTCCTACCAACCGATCCCTTCTTCTGGTCAAGTTGTGCCACAAACTTCTCTTCTCCCCAATCCTATTCAATACTTCCTCATTAGTTATGTGATCTACCCATCTAATCTTCAGCATTCTTCTGTAGCACCACATTTCGAAAGCTTCTATTCTCTTTTTGTCCAAACTATTTATCATTTATCATCCATGTTTCACTTCCATACATGGCTACACTCCATACGAATACTTTCAGAAATGACTTCCTGACACTTAAATCAATACTGGATGTTAACAAATTTCTCTTCTTCAGAAACGCTTTCCTTGCCATTGCCAGCCTACATTTTATATCCTCTAGAGGTTACATACAACCAAGAATCGGACAATACATTACTTCCTCCTAGATACGTCTCGCAAAATGACCACTACGAGTCAGACGAATTAGAGCAGATACAGAGTTTTACCGACATCGCTTTTTCCGGACACCTTTCGGAATGGAAGAAGGAATGAAGTAAATGATGTTGATAGCAGAAGCATACACCGTCACACACCATAAATTGGCTTGTGGAATGTAGACGTCGATGTGCTTGCTTAAAATTGGCTTCTGGATCTGTTTACGGACTCGCAGTTCTTACGATATAGGTGCCACTTGGTTTCTCCGACTGATTTAATATTAATGCTTGGATGGTTCTTTAGTGTTTGTCACTAATGACATGGATGTTGAGTTCGGAAAGACACCAAACTGTGCCGGCCATTGTGACCGAGCGGTTCTGGGCGCTTGTGTTCGTCCGATCTACGCCTACCTTACAATCTTAGCAAAAACGATACCGGCATATGTACTCCACTGCTAGAGTTACCAAACTGTTTTCTCTTATAATTTTCGAATCTTTCGTTTCCTGTACAGGGACCCATAGCTCAAACTGATACATTTATCCTTCACCATGGTCAGTGAAAGTTCATAACATCGTCACATTTTCAAGGAATAGTAGAAAATATTTGTATTGAGGATAGGTAATGTACGATTGTATGTATGGAGATAGCAAATCAAGAAATTTTCTTGCCGTATTCACAAATATTTAATGTGTGAACTGTGAGTCCAGTCTACAGTCCATTTAGACCCGCACTCGCCCTAAAGTGTCTGCATCGATGACAGTCACAACTGGCGTGAGACGTCCTTGTAAGTCCGCTGTGTTCTAAAGTGGAGGTGTTAAAACAGTGCCTTTGGTGCAACCTCGCAGGTAAAAATTATGCATCGTCAGGAAGGAGAACGTGGGGAACATGACAGCAACTGGAGATTGCCAGTTGATGCACGACCGACCTGTCGCAGTAGTACGAGGATCATTATCCAAGAAATCCCGAATATTGTTGTGGGAGTGCAGTGAAATTATCAATGTCGTCTTGCAGTTGCAGCATGAACTACTCAAAGTGCCTTCATATACTCAGGAACACTGAAAATAGAGATAATACATGGGAAATTATATTTCGGAAATCTTTAGGGAATCCAGTTTTCCGAGGTCCACTGTGTCAAGAGAATACCAAATTTTAGGTGTTACTTCTCACCTCGCCGACCGCTGTGGCCGAACGGTTCTAGGCGTTTCACTCTGGAACCGCGCTGCTGCTAAAGTCGCAGGTTCGAATCCTGCCTCGGGTATGGATGTGTGTGATGTCCTTAGGTTAGTTAGGTTTAAGTAGTTCTAAGTCTAGGGGGCTGATGACCTCAGATGTTAAGTCCCATAGTGCTTATAGCCATTTTTGAACATCAAACTGTTTCCTTGAGCTCTTCCTTTTTAACAATCTTATTTATCACACTGCAGATGGCAGCAACATTGAGACCAAAGTATTAAATTATGGATTCATTTCTGCATTCTTCTGTAAGTAATCGAAACATACTACTGACATGTAGCAGTATGCCTAAAGAAATAGGAGTAACCACTGTTCATAACCACAAAAAGGATTTAGAACGTCTTCAGATGTGGCTGAATGCGCATCAGGTTCCCATTGTAAGGCGTTATTCTCACGTGGAAAGTAGACATCACCCTGGAGACTGGCTAGTGCACCAAAGCACCACATTAATTTTGGTTTCTGAAAACGAATGTATCCTCCCTTACGCCAAGCTTTTGAGTCTGTTTAGCGAATCACTTATTGGAGCCCTAGAGCTAAATATTCTTGTAAAACAATAAACTGGTAACTGAGATCGCAGGAATTCTTTTTATTATATGATTACCGGTTTCAGCTAAACTAAAGCCGCCATCATCGGATCCAGGGAGGACAGAAAACACTATAAAAGTGGACTTGGATTCCACTTATATAGCATGTATACATATAAATTTAGTTACATACCTTAGGACACATACAGGTTACAACATCAAGGCAAACAATGGTGATATTAATAGTTGCTTATAACACGCAGGCCTTACAAAAGCCAAGCCAACCAGTGGGAAACATTTATACTCCTTTATCTCTAAAAATGAAAATTGTAAAAAATCTGTACATATTACGTTTAACAAAAAGTGCCTAGTACATAATGTGATAGCGAAATACGCTAAGATCAAAATAAAAAAACACCTCTAAAGTGGCACTAACAGTGAAATGCAAAGCTGAAATTTTATGGGCCTAGACACAAATTCGTCATTTGTATAAAGAGGTGAATCTTATGTCCACAAAAGCAAATAAAGTTGAAAGTGATTTGTCCCTAATACTATCCGATACGCAGTTGCGTAGAGCGCGTAATTTTGTTAACTATAAGGTCAGCAATGTGAGCAAACAGGTGCAGGCTACACGTGATAAGAAGTTAAGTCGGCTTATTGCTAAACCGCCACCCCAATTAACTACTCCACCGATACCAAATGTAAACTTTGCAAGTAGGGTCGTAAACTTGATTGGTATTTAATCAGCAAGAGTGTAGCCTACTGGAGAAAGATCTACAGTATAATATGCCATGTAAATGTAACGCACGACTACTAAATGAGATTATTGCGGAGACCAAAATAGCCTTTAACGCATCTAGCTTGAAAAAGAATGAGGTGGTCGCGACCGCTACATGAATAGCTAAAATATTTAAGAATAGCTCACACCGTCAAACTTACACTAATAATGAAATTGAAACTTTAGATTCTATTAATAAGAAATTAACCGAGAATAGCGTCCAAGTGGTAAAAGAGGATAAAAGTAATGCTGCCATCGTGATTGGTGAAGCCGATTATGTTACTAAGACTGAAGAATTCTTTGCAGAAAACAATATTACGCAAGTAGCAAAGAATCCCGTTAATAAATTTAATACCGAGATTAGGGAAAAAATTGATAAATCGGACTTTCTCCTCGACAGTAGAACAAAATATGGTCTAGAAATGATGGCACTCGAATAACCAAAATTAAAATCGAAAATTAAGACACATAAAAGTGATAAATGTGTGAGAACAATATTTGACGGGAGGCACGCCCCAAACGCTAAATTAAACAAATTTCTTAACAAAAAACTTAAAGAACTATATGTCTTTGAAACAGTTTCCAATACAATGAATAGCACCAAATTAAAAATCGATGTTGGCTTCTTTTGACATAAAAAACCTCTATACTAATATTCCTATTAAAGATTCCGTTGATATTATTAAAAATTATTTCTTAAAATATCAGAAAGTAAGTCACCCAGAAATAACAGGATTCATTAACCTGTGGAAACGTCTCTCTCTTTTAACTACTTCCACTTTAATAATAAAATATATTGTCAGCGTGATGGGCTTGAGATAGACAATTGCCTTGCAGGTACAATGGCAAATTTTGTTATTAACCACCTTGACAATAAGTTTTTCAGTAAAAATGCAAATTTGAAAGAGAAAACTATATACTACAAGAGATATGTTGACGATGTCATTGCCCTGACCCGAGGCGACCTCAATGACGTTAATATATACCTTGCAGCCCTTAATGCGAGGCAAAGTCAGATTATTTTTACTCTTGAACTTGAGAGCAATTGCAGCATTAATTACTTAGGTTTGACGATTACGAAAGTTAACGGCCACCATAACTTCAGCATTTTTAGGAAACCATCCTCTACAGACCTTATTATTAACGCCCATCATGTCACCCTGCCAAATATAAAAAGGCGTACTTCTACTCGATGATTCATAGGCTTATAAAACTCCCCCTGGAAAAAGACAGTATAAAGCAAGAAATACACTCCTGGAAATGGAAAAAGAACACATTGACACCGGTGTGTCAGACCCACCATACTTGCTCCGGACACTGCGAGAGGGCTGTACAAGCAATGATCATACGCACGGCACAGCGGACACACCAGGAACCGCGGTGTTGGCCATCGAATGGCGCTAGCTGCGCATCATTTGTGCACCGCCGCCGTCAGTGTCAGCCAGTTTGCCGTGGCATACGGAGCTCCATCGCAGTCTTTAACACTGGTAGCATGCCGCGACAGCGTGGACGTGAACCGTATGTGCAGTTGACGGACTTTGAGCGAGGGCGTATAGTGGGCATGCGGGAGGCCGGGTGGACGTACCGCCGAATTGCTCAACACGTGGGGCGTGAGGTCTCCACAGTACATCGATGTTGTCGCCAGTGGTCGGCGGAAGGTGCACGTG
Source organism: Schistocerca americana (assembly GCF_021461395.2). Lineage (NCBI taxonomy): Eukaryota > Metazoa > Arthropoda > Insecta > Orthoptera > Acrididae > Schistocerca > Schistocerca americana. Next base: position 324,041,401 of record NC_060120.1, on the reverse strand, counting down.
CCCGTCGACCTGGGACCGGACCGCAGCGACGCACGGATGCACGCCAAGACCGTAGGATCCTACGCAGTGCCGTAGGGGACCGCACCGCCACTTCCCAGCAAATTAGGGACACTGTTGCTCCTGGGGTATCGGCGAGGACCATTCGCAACCGTCTCCATGAAGCTGGGCTACGGTCCCGCACACCGTTAGGCCGTCTTCCGCTCACGCCCCAACATCGTGCAGCCCGCCTCCAGTGGTGTCGCGACAGGCGTGAATGGAGGGACGAATGGAGACGTGTCGTCTTCAGCGATGAGAGTCGCTTCTACCTTGGTGCCAATGATGGTCGTATGCGTGTTTGGCGCCGTGCAGGTGAGCGCCACAATCAGGACTGCATACGACCGAGGCACACAGGGCCAACACCCGGCATCATGGTGTGGGGAGCGATCTCCTACACTGGCCGTACACCACTGGTGATCGTCGAGGGGACACTGAATAGTGCACGGTGCATCCAAACCGTCATCGAACCCATCGTTCTACCATTCCTAGACCGGCAAGGGAACTTGCTGTTCCAACAGGACAATGCACGTCCGCATGTATCCCGTGCCACCCAACGTGCTCTAGAAGGTGTAAGTTGTGGTGTCACCGCCAGACACCACACTTGCTAGGTGGTAGCTTAAATCGGCCGCGGTCCATTTAGTACATGTCGGACCCGCGTGTCGCCACTGTGTAATCGCAGACCTAGCGCCACCACCAAGGCAGGTCTCGTGATACGAGAGAGGACTCGCCCCAGTTGTACGAGAACCTAGCTACCGCCCAGTTGTACGAGAACCTAGCTACCGACCAGATGTACGAAGCCTTTCTCTCTCATTAGCCGAGAGACAGAATAGCCATCAGCTAAGTTAATGGCTACGAACTAGCAAGGCGCCATTAGCCATACAGTGATTGAACTTAAAGTCTCCTGTGTATCGTCAAGATCGATGTACCACAATGATATTAAAGATAAGTATTAATCCTGCTCCGTACTTTTCTTCCTAACATTAATTACGTATCCTGTTCCAGTACATCACGCCCGTCTGCGTTAGTCTAGCGTGCATTTTCAGCCATCTCAACTTCACGGTGTCGGCCCAGATACCGACACAACATTGGCGACGAGGCAAAAGAGTTCTTTCTGATTGCTTACATTTAATTGTGTCATGGCTTCGCCACATTCTCCAGATGTACTGTCCGAATTTTATCGCTTGCAGAATCAGCAGACGCAGGCGTTACTGGATGCCCTTGGACAGCTCGTCCAGGGTCAACGTACCATTCAAACCGATGCGGCCGCCGCCGCTTCTTCGCTACCGCTGCCACTACACGCTGTTGCACCTCCCTTTCGACCATACGTGGCAGCTGATGAGACCTGGCACGAGTGGTCTCGCCAGTTCAACTTTCATCTAGCAGCCTACAGAATTCAAGGTAAAGAGCGGCAGCCGTTTTTGCTTTCTTGTGTCGGTGTGTCCACATACCGTGTGATAGTGAAATTGTTTCCCCGACGCGACGTAGCAACTCTGTCCTACGAGGAAATTTTGTCTGCATTAGATGCCTATTTCAAAGAAACAGTTAATGTGGTTGCAAAACGGTATACGTTCTTTCGTACAAAACGTACGGCCGGTCAAACTAATAGGGAGTGGGTAGCAACATTGCAAGGACTTACTAGGGACTGTGCCTCTGAATGTGACTGTGGTCTTTCTTATTCAGATACAATGGTGCGTGATGCAATTGCACAGAACATTTCTGATGTTCGCATACGGGAGCAAACTTTGAAACTAGTTAATCCCTCCCTTCAACAAGTGATAGACATATTGGATAGACAGGACACACTTGACTGTGCTCAGGAATCTTTTGAAACTTCGCCAGCCGTGTGTAACATTAACCGGCCCGCTGGACGCGCTGCGCGGCCCGGTAACCGGGCCTCGCGCACGTCCGCACAGCTGACGCCGCGCGCTAAGCCACGTGTGCCGCGCCAGCCCACAAATGTAGTGAAATCGTGCCCGCGGTGTGCTACTAGACATTCGCGTGAACATTGCCCGTCACGCCGAGCTATTTGCTTTTTCTGCAATAAGAAAGGACATGTTCAAAGTGTTTGCCAGAAAAAGCTCAGATCAGACAATCACAATCGTTCCAGGCCCTTTGCTTCGCGCCGGAATCGAACCAAGGACACTCAGGCTCGTGGACCTTCGCCTATGGACATTCATGTCGTTAATTCCGCTTCGTCCAGTGCCACTTTCTCTAACAGTAACTGTGATCGTCCCACAAAAACTGTGCGTCGACGTCGCCGGAAATCACGTCAATTAGCAAGTGATTCTGTACCAGTGTCTGTTCCAATTGCACAAAACAGTCGCTCTTGTCGTCAGCAGAACAATAAACTTTTTGTGGACTTAGACTTTGAAGGCAAAGTGATACCATTCCAGCTCGATACCGGAGCTGCAGTTTCATTGCTCAATCACGACACGTACAAACAACTGGGCAAACCTCCGTTGCGTTCCGCAAATGTTAAGCTAACTACATATTCCGGACAGAAAATTCCTGTGTTAGGACAGTGCAGCCTTCTTGCAACATACAAGGGACAAACAAAACTTGTGTCATTTTACGTTCTTCGTTCTTCTTCTGCAGTGAACTTGTTTGGTCTAGATTTATTTCAGTTGTTTAACATGTCTATTGTAAATCAGGTCCTATCAGTGAATCAGACTGTGCCTACAGACAGTGTTTCTCGGCTGTGTGACGAATTTGCAGACATTTTTGCACCGGGCTTAGGTTGCGCTAAAAACTATGAAGCACATTTAGAACTGAAGGTAAACGCGCAACCGAAATTTTTCAGGGCGCGCAATGTTCCCCACGCATTGCGTGATGAGGTCGCAAGAACGTTACACGATCTCGAATCACAGGGTGTAATTGAACGTGTGCAAGCTTCTCTCTGGGCCTCACCCTTAGTAATTTTGCCAAAACCTTCCGGAAAATTGAGACTTTGCGTGGACTTCAAGGCCACAGTGAATCCACAGCTAGTGACTGCTACTTTTCCTTTGCCCCGCCCGGAAGATCTTTTTGCTAAACTGTGCCCGGGAAAATATTTTTCAAAGTTGGACCTAGCCGATGCGTACTTGCAAATACCGGTGGCCGACGAATCCCAGCGCGTATTGGTGGTTAACACGCATCTTGGATTGTACCGCTTCAAACGACTGCCATTCGGGTGTGCATCCGCCCCTGCCTTGTTTCAGCAATATTTACAAACTATTTGTGCGTCGGTCCCTACTGCAGCAAACTATCTGGACGATATAGTGATCTCCGGACAGACAGAAGAAGATCATCTTGCGAATTTACGAACATTATTTCAGGTCTTGCGGCAAAATGGTCTTCGCTTGAGGAAGGACAAATGTGTGTTTTTTGCTCGTGACTTACCATACCTGGGACATGTCATTAATGCCCAAGGCATACATCCGAGTCCAGAGCACCTCCGTGCCATACAAGAATTGCCTTCCCCTCAAAATGTGAAACAGCTACAGAGTGTGTTGGGTAAAATTAATTATTACAATAAATATGTGCGCAATGCCTCTTCCATTTCAGCTCCGCTTCATCGCTTACGCCGTAAAGGTGTTCCGTTCGTCTGGACGACGGAATGTGAACGCGCCTTTCGCCAGTTGAAATCGGCGTTGCTTGCTAATACTTGCCTTACGCCATTCGATCCCCAGAAACCCCTTTTGTTGATGGTAGATGCATCGGATTTCGGGATCGGTGCTGTGCTTGCGCACAAAGTTGGCTCCCATGATCGCCCTATTGCCTTTGCGTCCAAATTGCTCTCGTCTGCGCAAAGAAATTATTCACAGATAGAGAAAGAAGCTTTGGCTCTCGTGTTTGGTGTTACTAAGTTCCATGATTTCTTGTATGGTCGTCACTTTACCATCATCACAGACCACAAACCTTTGACATCGCTTTTTCATCCGACCAAGCCTGTACCTCCACGTACAGCGCAGAAATTCATTCGCTGGTCTATTTTCCTCTCGCAGTACCGCTACGATATCTTGTATCGGTCCACTGCTAAGCACGGAAACGCCGATGCGTTGTCCCGTTTGCCTGTTGCTGAGGATAAAGCATTCGATTCTTCCGAACTTGCTTGCATGTTCATTGATTCGGAAACCGATGAAGTGGTCGAATCGTTTCCGATTGATTTTCGTCGTGTCGCTACAGCCACAGCTGCTGACCCTGTCCTTGCTACTGTTTTACGTTTTGTTGCTACGCAATGGCCTTTGTCAAAGTCTCGGATCGAGGATCCGTTGGTTCGCCAATTTTTTGCTCACGAGGAGAGACTTTTTGTTCGACGTGGTGTTTTGTTGTTGCGTTCTGATAATGATCAGTCCAGAATCGTGGTCCCACGTTCGTTACAGTCCTCTGTTTTACGGCTTCTTCACCAAGGACATTGGGGTATAGTGCGAACGAAACAACTTGCTCGTCAGCACTGTACTTGGTTCGGAATCGATGCTGCGATTACGAATATGTGTTCTTCGTGCCCGGCGTGTGCCGAACAACAGTCCGCAACGCCGCGGAAAGTCTTTGCGTGGCCAAACGCCACTTCCCCTTGGCAACGCTTGCACATTGATTTTGCTGGTCCATTCTGGAATGCTCGATGGTTGGTTCTGGTCGACGCCTTCAGTAATTTTCCTTTTGTTGTCCGGATGTCTTCCACGACGTCCTCCACCACCATCCAAGCGTTGTCTGCTATCTTTTGCATTGAAGGTCTTCCGCAGACTATTGTTTCCGACAATGGTCCACAATTCATGTCGGCAGAATTTCAGTCATTCTGCCAGGCCAATGGTGTTCAACATCTGACATCCGCGCCGTTTTCGCCTCAGTCCAACGGTGCCGCTGAACGATTGGTCCGGACTTTCAAGTCACAGATGTTGAAATTGAAAGAGTCGCATTCTCGGGAGGACGCATTGTTGCTCTTTTTGTCTTCGTATCGCTCTCAGCCCCGAGATGGTCGCTCGCCGGCTGAGTTGCTCCACGGTCGTCCTCATCGCACCTTGATGTCTTTGCTGCATCCGCCGCTTCAGGTTCCTGTGCAGCGGCAGACTCCTGCTTTTGCTCCAGGCGACGTTGTATTTTATCGCAACTATCGAGGTTCACGGCGTTGGCTCGCAGGGCGCATTCTTCGCTGCCTCGGCCGCGCGATGTATTTGGTTTTGGGGGCCTCTGGTGAGGTGCGTCGGCATTTCAATCAACTGCGCCTCTGTCGTCGCTCGGGTTCTGCCGCTCCCCGTCTGCTTTCAGCGACGGTGCCGTCCGGTCAGCGCCCTGGGGACCCATCTACTGGCTCGCCTCATCCCCAGGTGTTACCGACGATGCCTTCCATTTTGCCCCATGGCGACGCGCCGCCGCCGCTGCAGCAGCAGCAGCCGCCGCCGCCGCCGCTTGTTCTCCCGCCGGCGCCGCCCGCATTCGACGCTTCGTTGCAGCCAACAAGCGCCTCCCAGGGTCACGCGCCGCCGATCGCTTCCCGTGACCAGCTGTCCTCCGCCATGGAACTCCCGCCCGCTCCGGACCACATGACGTCATCGCGCGTCGGCTCCCCCGACGCAATGGAGGTTGATCCTTCGGTCCCTCCTGTCTCTTTACGGGCGCATACACCGCATGTTGACGTGCACCCTGGACTAGTTTTTCAGGCGTTTCCTAGCTCCCCTCGGACCGAATGGCCGGGTGCGGGTGGCACAGCCTCGCCTGTTGTTAGGCTCCCCACCTCATCGCATACGTCAACATGTGGTCCTCCCCACGGCGGGCGGAAGCCTTATCACACGACCGTTCGCCGATTTGCGGGGGAGGAATGTGGTGTCACCGCCAGACACCACACTTGCTAGGTGGTAGCTTAAATCGGCCGCGGTCCATTTAGTACATGTCGGACCCGCGTGTCGCCACTGTGTAATCGATGACCTAGCGCCACCACCAAGGCAGGTCTCGTGATACGAGAGAGGACCCGCCCCAGTTATACGAGAACCTAGCTACCGCCCAGTTGTACGAGAACCTAGCTACCGACCAGATGTACGAAGCCTTTCTCTCTCATTAGCCGAGAGACAGAATAGCCATCAGCTAAGTTAATGGCTACGAACTAGCAAGGCGCCATTAGCCATACAGTGATTGAACTTAAAGTCTCCTGTGTATCGTCAAGATCGATGTACCACAATGATATTAAAGATAAGTATTAATCCTGCTCCGTACTTTTCTTCCTAACATTAATTACGTATCCTGTTCCAGTACATCACGCCCGTCTGCGTTAGTCTAGCGTGCATTTTCAGCCATCTCAACTTCACGGTGTCGGCCCAGATACCGACACAACATAAGTCAACTACCCTGGCCAGCAAGATTTCCGGATCTGTCCCCCATTGAGCATGTTTGGGACTGGATGAAGCGTCGTCTCACGCTGTCTGCACGTCCAACACGAACGCTGGTCCAACTGAGGCGCCAGGTGGAAATGGCATGGCAAGCCGTTCCACAGGACTACATCCAGCATCTCTACGATCGTCTCCATGGGAGAATAGCAGCCTGCATTGCTGCGAAAGGTGGATATACACTGTACTAGTCTCGACACTGTGCATGCTCTGTTGCCTGTGTCTATGTGCCTGTGGTTCTGTCAGTGTGATCATGTGATGTATCTGACCCCAGGAATGTGTCAATAAAGTTTCCCCTTCCTGGGACAATGAATTCACGGTGTTCTTATTTCAATTTCCAGGAGTGTAGCAACACTGAAATACATAGCACGTAATAATGGATACGATTCATCTATAGTCGACGTTATTTATAAGAATGTAAAAAGAAATAAAAAGAAGAACAAGTTATCTAGTAAAACCAATCCGAAAAGATATGTCCCTATGACCTATAATGGTCCGGTGTCAGATAAAATTGAACGAACGTGGTGTTCGCGTTCAGTACAAAATGTAACCTACGGTCGAAAATAAGACATACTGTAGAAAGCCAAGCAGATAAATACAAAAGCACAGGGGTTTATAAACTACGATGCGGTGAATGCGAAGGGTTCTATATCGGGCAGGCAGGAAGGTTGTTTTTTTACACGTTTTCGAGAACACACAAATGCACGTAACAAGACTGCATTTGGAGACAACATGCGGGCATCTAAGCATAAAGTGTTAGGCATACGCACAGACATGGAGATTTTGCATAGGGCGCCCAAAGGAAAATAGCTTGACATTCTAGAAAAAAATCAAATTTATAGAAACAAAAAAGATACCCTAACTTATTGCTTAATGATCAACTCGAATCTGCAGACCATAATTTCTTTAGTACTTTTGACGAAGTCCTATAGAGCCCTTTGAAGCAACAGTGAACCATGGGAAAGCAGTCAACTCATTTACGAATATGGGGAGGATGAACTATTTGAGGGCGATGGGCATGCCATCCCTCCCCCATCCACCCCCAGTTTTACATTTTCTTAGTTTTGGTTCGGTGATCGCCACGTACACCACAGAACAAGGTCTTTTACGACTGCATAAACATATAGTCGACGTAAGGTGGCATATCTTTGTTAGATGACTGTGGTTCATTTACATGAGGCTGCCACATAGTTGTACTTCTTATATTAAGTGTTTCTGTTAAGACCAAAACCCATAGGCTCATACGCATTGTGTATTTTATCGGTATGTTTTTAATATAAGACCAGACGGATATACATTTGTGTAACCTTGCAGTGTTCTTAAATTTGTATATGACTTTTGGTAGGTTTTATATATGACCAGACAGATTTGCTCTTGTGTAATTCGGCAGTCCCTGAAAATTTGAATTTCTTTTCGGTATATTTTATATGTAACCAGGCAGATGTGCATTTGATATGACCGGAAAAATCTGCGCTCATACGCAAGGTGTGTTTCATTGGTATTTTTATATATGACCAGACGGGTATGCAGCGTGTAACCCTGTAATGTTCTGAAAACTTGTATATACTCTAGGTAGATTTTATATATCACCAGACTGCTGTGCTGCGTATAACCCTGCAGATCCCATAAAATATCTATGTATGATCGTATCTTATTACGTATAGGACCAGACAGATGTACATTTTTGTAATTCCGCAGTTCTCATGAAATTTGCATTTGCTTTTCGATATGTCGTATATGTGACCAGGTAGATGTGCAGTTGTGTAAGTCTGCAGCTTCATAAGTTTTGTACATGTTTACGTGATACAGTAATCTCTAGAATTATGTACAAGCCCTAATGTCGTAGTGTTAGCACACACGCAGAGCCTGTTATGACGCGAGCGCCATCTTCTGCTAGCGCCATCTCGCGACGCGGCCTGTAGTGTAAGAACAGAGCCGGAGTTGCGGTAGTACCTAGCTTGCGCTTGTGTGTGATGGAGACACTTAACATTTATAATGTCATCTCTCTTGGACGCCGATGTGCTACTTACGACAATTTTGTGAGGCCTGCGTGTTATAGGCAATTATTAATATCACCATTGTTTGCCTTGATGTTGTAACCTGTATGTGTCCTAAGGTATGTAACTAATTTATATGTATACAAGTTATATAAGTGGCATCCAAGCCCACTTTTATAGTGTTTACTGTCCTCCCTAGATCCGATGATGGCGGCGTAAGTTTCGACGAATCCGGTAATCATGGAATAAAAAGAAATCCTGCGATCTTGGCTACCACTTGATTGATTTACAAGCATCAAGATCGCTCCTACATGAGCACAATGGGCTCCCTACAAAGCTAAATATTCTGTCAAACACTTGACACAGTTCAAAATTCCTCCTGTATTCTGAGATTTTCATCCCTCCTCAAGCGGAGAAAAGCTCATGGCGATAACTTCTCTCTTCCTATAATAGAACAGGGGTGTCGGTGCGCTAAGTATCATATACTTTGCATCTCTTAGGTGAGAATAAAAGACCTAAGTCGAAACAAGGCCCCAGGAGTAGACAACATACCATTAGAGCTACCGACAGCCTTGGGAGAGTCAGTCCTGACAAAACTCTACCATCTGGTGAGCAAGATGTGTGAGACAGTCGAAATACCCTCACACTTCAAGAAGACTATAATAATTCCAATCCCAAGGAAAGTAGGTGTTGACAGATGTGAAAATTACCGAACTATCAGTTTAATAAGGCAGGGCTACAAAATACTAACACGAATTTTTTACAGACGAATGTAGAAACTGGTGGCCGGCCGCTGCGGCCGAGTAGTTCTAGGCGCTTCAGTCCGGAACCGCGCTGCTGCTACTGTCGTAGGTTCGAATCCTGCCTCTGGCATGGATCTGTGTGATGTCTTTAGGTTAGTTAGGTTTAAGTAGTTCTAAGGGACTGACGATCTGAGATGTTAAGTCCCATAGTGCTTAGAGCCATTTTTGAAAAACTGGTACGGGCCGACCACGGGGAAGATCACTCTGGATTCCGTAGAAATGTTGGAACACGTGAGGCAATACTGACCTTACGACTTATCTTAGAAGACAGATTAAGGAAAGGCAAATCTATGTTCCTTGCATTTGTAGACTTAGAGAAAGCTTTTTACAGTGTTGACTGGAATACTCTCTTTCAAATTCTGAAGCCGGCTGGGGTAAAATACAGGGAGCGAAAGGCTATTTACAATTTGTACAGAAACCAGATGGCAGTTATAAGAGTCGAGGGACATGAAAGGGAAGCAGTGGTTGGGAATGGGGTGAGACGGGGTTGTAGCCTATCCCCGATGTTATTCAATATGTATATTAAGCAATTAATAAAGGAAACAAAAGAAAAATTCGGAGTAGGAATTAAAATCCATGGAGAAGAAATAAAAAATTTGAGGTTCGCCGATGACATTGTAATTCTGTCAGAGACAGCAAAGGACTTGCAAGAGCAGTTGAACGGAATGGACAGTGTCTTGATAGGAGGGTATAAGATGAAAATCAAGTATAGATTTAAATGTCAGGAAATCGTTTGTGAAAGTATTGGTATGGAATGTAGCCATGGATGGAAGTGAAACATGGACGACAAATAGTTACAAGAAGACAATAGAGCCTTTCGAAATGTGGTGCTACAGAAGAAGGCTGAAGATGAGAAGGGTAGATCACATAACTAATGAGGAGGAATTGAATATAACTGGGGAGAAGAGAAATTTGTGGCACAACTTGACTAGAAGAAGGAATCGGTTGGTAGGACATATTCTGAGGCATCAATGAATCAGCAATTTAGTATTGTAGGGCAGCATGGAGGGTAAAGATCGTAGAGGAAGACCATGAGTTGAATACACTAGGCATATTCAGAAGGATGTAGGTTGTAGTAGGAACTGGGAGATGAGGAAGCTTGCACAGGATAGAGTAGCATGGAGAGCTGCGTCAAAGCAGTCTCTGGACTGAAGACCACAACAACAACAGGTGAGGTTATTGATTCCAAATAGAAGGCCTGTAATGAACAAATCAAGTGCCCCCATAATGTTTCAAGGGCCGCAATATACTATGAACGTGAAGGGTAACTGACTGAATTCGGTGGTTTGCTAGGTTGAATCATTTTAATATTTAGCTTCCACAGAGCGCTTTCATGGAAAAATATTAGAAATAATCCTACAGTTAACGTCATATTTATCTTACATCAGTGGTTACTTCTGTGCGGAGAAGGCAAGGAAGCAATTCTAGATCTTAACGTGTCCATATATTGGGGATTATTAAGGAGGAAGCAGTAGTTTGGCAAGCATGTCGAGGTTAGCGGCCGTGACGACTTTTAATAAACCATTCGTCGCAAATTAGAGCCTGAATAATTATTACTTCAATAATTGCCTAATACTACAGCTAAAATCATATAATATTTTGTTTTTGACTGATTCTGAAAGATTACTATTGTAAACGAAAATGGAACATATATTATGAAGTTGGTGAAACATCTAAAAGATATATAAATATATACAGATATCTCCCCCCCCCCCCCATGAACCATGGACCTTGCCGTTGGTGGGGAGGCTTGCGTGCCTCAGCGATACAGATAGCCGTACCGTAGGTGCAACCACAACGGAGGGGTATCGGTTGAGAGGCCAGACAAACGTGTGGTTCCTGAAGAGGGGCAGCAGCCTTTTCAGTAGTTGCAAGGGCAACAGTCTGGATGATTGACTGATCTGGCCTTGTAACAATAACCAAAACGGCCTTGCTGTGCTGGTACTGCGAACGTCTGAAAGCAAGGGGAAACTACAGCCGTAATTTTACCCGAGGGCATGCAGCTTTACTGTATGATTAAATGATGATGGCGTCCTCTTGGGTAAAATATTCCGGAGGTAAAATAGTCCCCCATTCGGATCACCGGGTGGGGACTACTCAAGAGGATGTCGTTATCAGGAGAAAGAATACTGGCGTTCTACGGATCGGGCAGGTAGGTTAGAAAATTTAAAAAGGGAAATGGATAGGATGAAGTTAGATATAGTGGGAATTAGTGAAGTTCGGTGGCAGGAGGAACAAGACTTCTGGTCAGGTGACTGCAGGGTTATAGACACAAAATCAAATAGGGGTAATGCAGGAGTAGGTTTAATAATGAATAGGAAAATAGGAATGCGGGTAAGCTACTACAAACAGCATAGTGAACGCATTATTGTGGCCAAGATAGATACGAAGCCGACACCTACTACAGTAGTACAAGTTTATATGCCAACTAGCTCTGCAGATGACGAAGAAATTGAAGAAATGTATGATGAAATAAAAGAAATTATTCAGATTGTGAAGGGAGACGAAAATTTAATAGTCATGGGGGACTGGAATTCGAGTGTAGGAAAAGGGAGAGAAGGAAACATAGTAGGTGAATATGGATTGGGGCTAAGAAATGAAAGAGGAAGCCGCCTGGTAGAATTTTGCACAGAGCACAACATAATCATAACTAACACTTGGTTTAAGAATCATGAAGGAAGGTTGTATACATGGAAGAACCCTGGAGATACTAAAAGGTATCAGATAGATTATATAATGGTAAGACAGAGATTTAGGAACCAGGTTTTAAATTGTAAGACATTTCCAGGGGCAGATGTGGACTCTGACCACAATCTATTGGTTATGACCTGTAGATTAAAACTGAAGAAACTGCAAAAAGGTGGAAATTTAAGGAGATCGGACCTGGATAAACTCAAAGAACCGAAGGTTGTACAGAGTTTCAGGGAGAGCATTAGGGAACAATTGACAGGAATGGGGGAAAGAAATACAGTAGAAGCAGAATGGGTAGCTTTGAGGGACGAAGCAGCGAAGGCAGCAGAGGATCATGTAGGTAAAAAGACGAGGGCTAGTAAAATCCTTGGGTAACAGAAGAAATATTGAATTTAATTGATGAAAGGAGAAAATATAAAAATGCAGTAAATGAAGCAGGCAAAAAGGAATACAAACGTCTCAAAAATGAGATCGACAGGAAGTGCAAAATGGCTAAGCAGGGATGGCTAGAGGACAAATGTAAGAATGTAGAGGCCTATCTCACTAGGGGTAAGATAGATACTGCCTACAGGAAAATTAAAGAGACCTTTGGAGATAAGAGAACGACTGGTATGAATATCAAGAGCTCAGATGGAAACCCAGTTCTAAGCAAAGAAGGGAAAGCAGAAAGGTGGAAGGAGTATATAGAGGATCTATACAAGGGCGATGTACTCGAGGACAATATTATGGAAATGGAAGAGGATGTAGATGAAGATGAAATGGGAGATATGATACTGCGTGAAGAGTTTGACAGAGCACTGAAAGACCTGAGTCGAAACAAGGCCCCCGGAGTAGACAACATTCCATTGGAACTACTGACGGCCTTGGGAGAGCCAGTCCTGACAAAACTCTACCATCTGGTGAGCAAGGTGTATGAAACAGGCGAAATACCCTCAGACTTCAAGAAGAATATAATAATTCCAATCCCAAAGAAAGCAGGTGTTGACAGATGTGAAAATTACCGAACTATCAGTTTAATAAGTCACAGCTGCAAAATACTAACACGAATTCTTTACAGACGAATGGAAAAACTAGTAGAAGCCAACCTCGGGGAAGATCAGTTTGGATTCCGTAGAAATGTTGGAACACGTGAGGCAATACTGACCTTACGACTTATCTTAGAAGAAAGATTAAGGAAAGGCAAACCTACGTTTCTAGCATTTGTAGACTTAGAGAAAGCTTTTGACAATGTTGACTGGAATACTCTCTTTCAAATTCTAAAGTTGGCAGGGGTAAAATACAGGGAGCGAAAGGCTATTTACAATTTGTACAGAAACCAGATGGCAGTTATAAGAGTCGAGGGACATGAAAGGGAAGCAGTGGTTGGGAAGGGAGTAATACAGGGTTGTAGCCTCTCCCCGATGTTGTTCAATCTGTATATTGAGCAAGCAGTAAAGGAAACAAAAGAAAAATTCGGAGTAGGTATTAAAATTCATGGAGAAGAAATAAAAACTTTGAGGTTCGCTGATGACATTGTAATTCTGTCAGAGACGGCAAAGGACTTGGAAGAGCAGTTGAATGGAATGGACAGTGTCTTGAAAGGAGGATATAAGATGAACATCAACAAAAGCAAAACAAGGATAATGGAATGCAGTGTAATTAAGCCGGGTGATGCTGAGGGAATTAGATTAGGAAATGAGGCACTTAAAGTAGTAAAGGAGTTTTGCTATTTGGGGAGCAAAATAACTGCTGATGGTCGAAGTAGGGAGGATATAAATTGTAGGCTGGCAATGGCAAGGAAAGCGTTTCTGAAGAAGAGAAATTTGTTAACATCCAGTATTGATTTAAGTGTCAGGAAGTCATTTCTGAAAGTATTCATATGGAGTGTAGCCATGTATGGAAATGAAACATGGACGATAAATAGTTTGGACAAGAAGAGAATAGAAGCTTTCGAAATGTGGTGCTACAGAAGAATGCTGAAGATTAGATGGGTAGATCACATAACTAATGAGGAAGTATTGAATAGGATTGGGGAGAAGAGAAGTTTGTGGCACAACTTGACAAGAAGAAGGGATCGGTTGGTAGGACATGTTCTGAGGCATCAAGGGATCACCAATTTAGTATTGGAGGGCAGCGTGGAGGGTAAAAATCGTAGAGGGAGACCAAGAGATCAATACACTAAGCAGATTCAGAAGGATGTAGGTTGCAGTAGGTACTGGGAGATGAAGAAGCTTGCACAGGATAGATTAGCATGGAAAGCTGCATCAAACCAGTCTCAGGGCTGAAGACCACAACAACAACAACAACAACATACAGATATTTGTCACTTTTTTGGCTACCCCACAAAATTAGAACGATTCCTTTTCCACCCTTGTGCGTACGAGAGCGTACTGAAAAGTAAAGCTTCCAAATTTTTTACGTAAAAACCCAAAAAGCTTTCTAAATAAAACAGACTTTGTTAACATTCTACATCTTTGTTCTTCAAGTCTACATATTTATTCTCAACATAGTCGCGCTGGTGACCAGTTTGTGCATATCGTTACTGTAGAATGTTTGACTTTTGAAGGAGCAACAACCTGACGTCTGCTTGCACCGCTTCATCACTATCAGAGTGAAGTCCTCGGGGTGTTTATTAAATTTTGGAAACAGATGAAAATCGGATGGGGTCAAGTTGGGAACGTATGGAGAATAATCGATGACAGCAAACTCAGGGCGTCGGATTGAGTTGCAGCTCGTGTGTGGTCTGGCATTGTCGTGCTGGATGACAGGGCGCTCCATGTGTGGAGCCAGCCGGTGGTGGCCGAGCGGTTCTAGGCGCTACAGTCTGGAACCACGCGACCGCTACTGTCGCAGGTTCGAATCCTGCCTCGAGCATGGATGTGTGTGATGTCCTTAGGTTAGTTAGGTTTAAGTAGGTCTAAGTCTAGGGGACTGATAACCTCAGATGTTATGTCCCATAATGCTCAGAGCCATTTGAACCATTTTCCGTGTGGACGAACTCTTCGTATTCATGCTTCCGGTTTTCTAAGGGTCTCTCAGTACCTCGTACAGTTTATACTGGAGCCTTTAGGAATCATTCCAAATGTACCACACCTTGAACATCCCAACTGAAAGAGTGACTTGTCCTGATGATGACATGGTCTTGAACATTTTTGGGGTCGGTGATCCTTCTTGGTGGAACTCCGTCGATGCTCTCTTGTTTTCGAGGTCAAAATGGATAACCCAGCTCTCATCACCTGTCAAAATGTTATTAAAGAACCCACCATCCTCGCTATCAAACCACAAAAGAAATTGATTGACGAATGTCCATTCTCCTCTCCTCTGTTTCCTATCAGGTGTAAGCATTCGAGGCACCCACCGTGTACACAGTTTTCGGTACCTCAGCTTTACGTTGGTAGCCTGCACGCCCCGGCAATAAGCCACACTTACCTGAGAATTGTGTCTGTATTATCCGACGACTTTCTCTGAGGACTTCATCAACCGAATTCCGAAGTGTCTCGTCGATTGCCGTACACGGCCGTCCACACTGAGCTCTGTCACGCACATTGACGTCAGCAGCATCGTTTCCTTCATTACGAGCACGAACAACCCAGTGTCGCACATTCCAGGTGTTGATACAATTATCAACGTATACAGTTTCATGCTTCTACATCTTTCAATTGGAGGCACCTTTCCTGTGGTTGGAATTTCGATTAGAGTACGCTGTTTCTTCCGCACCGTCATAGTCTCAACTCCTTCACAAGCAACTATTCGGAGGTCTCTAGCGACAAAGGGTTTCAACTTGCGTCAGCGAAGCAGAAAAGTCGACTGCGTAATTTGCATGTCATGTAATATCGATACTGAGAAAAAACTAAAAAATTCTCAGGCTTCACTTTACAGCACGGCGTCGTGTATTTCACTCCAAGTTAAATAATACGGTGGTCAAAATACACACATCAAAAAAAGTTTTAAATCACCCCGGTTCCCAGAACTCTTGAAGATAAACGTTGACTGTGGACATTGTATCACAGACACAGTCCCTTTGACTGTTCAGATATCTCACTAAACCCTCCCAAAGATGTAAACAACCACTCATGAGCAGCACCTATTAGACAGAGTGGGTCCTAAAGCCGATCAGTTTCAGTCATTCCACGAGGAAGAAGGTACACGGCTGGTGTTGTCTGTAGTACAACCATACTTAGACGGCCAATACCGCGGTTCTATCGCGTCCGCACTGTTACTTTGTGCTAGGGAGGCCTATCAACAAGGGAAGTGTCCAGGTGTCTCGGAGTGAACCAAAGCGATGTTGTTCGGACATGGAGGAGATACAGAGAGACAGGAAATGTCGGTAACATGCCTCGCTCAGGTCGCACAAGGGCTACTACTGCAGTGGATGACCTCTGCCTACGGATTATGGCTCGGAGGAACCCTGACAGCAACGCCACCATGTTCAATAATGTTTTTCGTTCAACCACAGGGCGTTGTGTTATGACTCAAAATGTGCGCAATAGGTTGCATAATGCACAACTTCACTCCCGACGTCCATGTTGAGGTCCATCTTTGCAACCACGACACCATGCAGCGCGGAACACATGGGCCCAACAACATGCCGAATGGACCGCTGAGGATCGGCATTACGTTCTCTTCACCGATGACTGTTGCATATGCCTTCAACCAGACAATCGTCGGAGACGTGTTTGGAGGCAACTCGGTCAGGCTGAACGCCTTAGACATTCTGTCCAGCAAGTGCAGCAATGTGGAGTTCCCTGATGTTTTGGGGTGGCTTTTTGTTTGGTCACGTACACCGCTGGTGGTCATGGAAGGCGCTGTAACGGCTGTACGATACGTGAATGCCATCCTCCGACCAATAGTGCAACCATATCGGCAGCATATTCGCGAGGCATTCGTCTCCATTCACGACAATTCGAGCCCCCATCGTGCACATCTTGTGAATGACTTCCTTCAGGATAACGATCTCGTTCTACTAGAGTGGCCAGCATGTTCTCCAGACATGAACACTACCGAACATGCCTGGGATAGATTAAATAGGGGGGTTTATGAACAACATGACCCACCAACCACTCTGAGGGATCTACGCCGAATCGCCGTTGAGGTGTGGCGGAATCTGGACCAACAGTGCCTTCATGAACTTGTGGATAGTATGCCACGACGAATACAGGCATGCATCAATGCATGAGGACGTGCTACTGGGTGTTAGAGGTACCAGTGTGTACAGCAACCTAGACCACCACATCTGAAGGTCTCACTGTGTGGTGGTACAACATGCAATGTGTGGTTTTCATGAGCAATAAAAAGGGAGGAAATGATGTTTACGTTGATCTCTATTTCAGTTTCTGTACAGGTTCCGGAACACTTGGAATCGAGGTGATGCAAAACTTTTTTTGATGTGTGTAAATGTTGAATATTACCGAAACTGATATTGGATGTTGTGATCCAGAAATACTTCGTAATATCATACATTACATTGTTTGTCATCTAATTCTAGGGGTAACAGCCCGTGTTCTAAAGTGAGGGGGCAGTATGTGTAGTCTATGCCAACCGTGTCATATGTAAACTTTGTAGTACTTACGATGTGTGTCTTTACGATACTTGTGTTGGGCCAAGATGGTTCTGACAACAATAATGGACAATTAGAGGCTCCATATAGCCATGGGAATGGAGGAGGGAATGAAACAGTTGGTAGTTCAAACGAATGTCGATGAGAGCCAAAGTAATATCCCTACTCTGTGGAACAAGTTTTGTAACACCCCACCCGTCACTTATCTGGTTTTTGGTGTGTGTTCACCCCAGGTAATTGACTAACAGATCAACAGAGAGTGCAAAACTGCCGCAATGTCGGATAACGCAAAGAAAGTAATAAGGCCCTGTGACTCCTGATTGAACTGCGGTGGCAGTGTTGACATTAATTGGTTCAGAAGTGATCCCTTTTAATTAAAAAGGAGTGCACATTGAAGTTATATGCAGCTATTGAACACAGATGCAAATGTTGAACATAAAATTAATTAAGAAAGTGACTTGGGATTTCAACTACTTGATTGAAAACAGATGCAGTCGATTAGCATTGATTTATTTTAACTCACGACCTTCAATCATCACATTACATGACTCTCCTAACAGGCAGTGGTAATAAATTGCGTTTGCGTGGAGGAAAGCGCGATAAATCAAAAGTCATTCCTATCGACTGACCCAGGCGTAATGCGAAGTGCTAGAAGAATTCTACAATACACGGCCCATGAAACCCTCGTGGGAACTTTGCCGACGTGATCCAGCAAGTTAATCAATGGCCGGAGCGGGCGCAATATCACAGAATACAGCGTGGCGGAGCGGTGTCGTTGTGCAGACGTCGGCCGACCTTGTGGTGCTGCATGGCTGCGCTCGTTTCCTCACTCCTAGCTATCCTGCTCAGTACGTAGCTGAACCAAAACTTCCTACCTCCAAGCTCAATCGTTCCGTTTGCTAAGTCCTAAACTGCAGAGATGCTCACTCTTTCTCAGGCAAGCTGAGTAAAGAACGTCACGTCCGCACTCTAGGCAAGCTGGGAACAGAAAACGGCTACAGGGACTCCTCCCAGTCCACTCTTCGACTCGGTTTCCCCTCCAGCAAAATCACTTACGCCAATTGCAGCGCAAGTCGCGTTAATTATGCGTCACTTCCCAGCACCGACCAATGCCTGCTCTGGGAAGTGAACAAATTCCCACAAAATTTCCCTTCCTCTCAACTTCTGCTATTTAGCACCTCCCAGGCCACCCATCAAGGTTAGCGTCTGCACAAACACCAATTTTTCCGGAATTCTGACTCCCAGGAGAGTACTTCAAATTCCTTGGTCCTACATTCCCATCAGAGGCCAGCGTATTTCATTCTGTCGCTTTTCACCTGATTTACTTCAGACTCTGCGGACCATGAATTCAGCGTGAAGTTGCTGTAGTCACGAACATGCATATTTTGACCTCTGTTGACCGCTCCAGCGCAGCTTTGCCCAGCTTTCTCGCATGTTTCACTGAAAACGGGACGACGGACGTTTATCAACAGGCGTACAAGTTCCCGGTACACCAGCATGGGTTCAACCACCTACTCACTGTCACTCGTCTTAAGGCGGATGGAGGCTGCGCCATGTTACCGCTTTCTCAGAGCTTGAGCCACCCTAAGCTGCCTATTTTCGCTTCCCTTCGCCTTTCTCCAGCTGGCCATGGTCAACTCTAAATACTTCCCTGGGGTAAACTAGCGTCCACAAAGTTTTCATGTCGTGTGAATTACTTTAAAACCATCACCCGACATTAATTATTCCTATACGTCCATACTATACCCTCTACAAGATGCATTGTGCCTTGTCAGTCATTTTGTTCAGCCCTACTGTTCGCTCAACATGAGTTAGGTGATCTTTAATGACTTCATGTAAGGGGCACAGTTCTTACCATCTTACAGTTTCTAGCGACAGCACCAGTTGAGAATCGTTACAGAAATGGCCGCAGTAGAAAAACAATATGTGTGCAGGACCGATATCTGCATATAACAGCAAGCAGAAACACTGAACACAATGCTACACGTCTACGGCTGCTGTTCCAAGTAGCTACAGGAGCGTAGACGTCAACGATGCGACATAGGCTCCGTGAGCAGGGATTACATGCCAGTGCACCTCTCAACACTCCTCCTCGAAATCGGATTCGGAGAGGGACTCGTGTCGCATGGGCTCGAAACAGCCCTTTATGGGCTAGGTGGAAGTGGGACTCAATAGTCTTTCCTGATGAGATCCATATGAGTCTACACCCTGAAAATACTGGTGTTTGTGTGTGGAAGCAACGAGGACTACGTTTACACCCTAACTGTATCGTTGATCAGCACCATTATCAAGCCGGTCCAGTCATGTTTTGGGGTGGAATCATGTATGGCCGCAGGACACCCATTGTGCCAATATATAGGAGGATGATAGGTGTGAAATGTTGGTACTGAAATCCTTGCACGCGTTGTGGCTCCATTTGGTGTGTGTGTGTGTGTGTGTGTGTGTGTGTGTGTGTGTGTGTGTGTGTGTGTGTGTGAGTACAATCTAACTTCTGCTCCATTTCAGTGTAGTAATGTGTTCATTGTAAATTAGTATTATAGTAGTTGTATTACACGTTTATTACCTTATAAATAAAAAACTTTTTTATTTTAAATTCAGTGCCTTAGTATTTGTAAAATGACTCTTTCATATAGTGTTCATTAAAAAATGACGATCATTCCTCTTGGGATCTGTAGAATGGTACATTAGCTTATTTGTTTTAGTTGTAAATATTTGTCATGTATTGTTGTTTTTCTGACATGTTCTACGTCCTGGAGGACCTCCTCACTATGGATCAATTGGAATGAAAGTAAATCTAATCTAATCTAATCTAAGCATATTGGAACCGAATTAACACTGATGGGCAGCAATGGTCAGCCCATAGCTACAGTTTTGTAAGCACCTTCGTAGTGAAGCATACAGTCAATCGGATGCAATGGCATTTATATTCTCCACATCTCAGCTGCATTGAGAAAGCAGACTTCTTAAGTAACAGAACCCAGTACGTTGTCCTCGATGGTGAGTGTTCATCGGAGGTGAGGGTATCATCTGGAGTGCCCCAGGGAAGTGTGGTAGGTCCGCTGTTGTTTTCTATCTACATAAATGATCTTTTGGATAGGGTGGATAGCAATGTGCGGCTGTTTGCTGATGATGCTGTGATGTACGGGAAGGTGTCGTCGGTGAGTGACTGTAGGAGGACACAAGATGACTTGGACAGGATTTGTGATTGGTGTAAAGAATGGCAGCTAGCTCTAAATATAGATAAATGTAAATTAATGCAGATGAATAGGAAAAAGAATCCTGTAATGTTTGAATACTCCATTAGTAATGTAGCGCTTGACACAGTCACGTCGATTAAATATTTGGGCGTAATATTGCAGAGCGATATGAAGTGGGACAAGCATGTAATGGCAGTTGTGGGGAAGGCGGATAGTCGTCTTCGGTTCATTGGTAGAATTTTGGGAAGATGTGGTTCATCTGTAAAGGAGACCGCTTATAAAACACTAATACGACCTGTTCTTGAGTACTTCTCCAGCGTTTGGGATCCCTATCAGGTCGGATTGAGGGAGGACGTAGAAGCAATTCAGAGGCGGGCTGCTAGATTTGTTACTGGTAGGTTTGATCATCACGCGAGTGTTACGGAAATGCTTCAGGAACTCGGGTGGGAGTCTCTAGAGGAAAGGAGGCATTATTTTCGTGAATCGCTACTGAGGAAATTTAGAGAACCAGCATTTGAGGCTGACTGCAGTTCAATTTTACTGCCACCAACTTACATTTCGCGTAAAGACCACAAAGATAAGATAAGAGAGATTAGGGCTCGTACAGAGGCATATAGGCAGTCATTTTTCCCTCGTTCTGTTTGGGAGTGGAACAGGGAGAGAAGATGCTAGTTGTGGTTCGAGGTATCCTCCGCCACGCACCGTATGGTGGATTGCGGTATGTAGATGTAGATGTAGACATGCTAAAACTAAAGGTTTGCAAGTGCGCTGTCCCATCAGAGACCTTACAGGGTACCATAGAGATCGCTGTGGGGAAGTGGGACAGCATTCCACACAATTATTTGGACACTTTGGCCAGGAGTGTGCCCAACCACATTTAAAAGCGTATCCAGTTATGAGGAGAGCAATCTGGCTCATAAAAAAATGTATTATTAAAGATGACAGTAAGGAAAACTATAGTGTTTGTTGTGTAATCTTCTTTAAGGTTTTATTTTTGTTTGTGTTTATGAAGTGGAAATATGTTTATCGTCTTTATTTTTGTTTTATTATGACTGTACCTGACAGAGCAAAATCTCTTTCTTCCTACTGCGTCCAGTACTGACAATAAAGCACTATGTAGCGTTTATTTTGACCACTGTCTCTGCGCACTATCGCACTAATTAGCTCAGAACAGGTCTGATTTGGAAAATGTCATGATTTACAGTCAAGAGCTGCTGAAGAAAATTTGCTCCTTGTACAACCAGTTTTGATCCACAGACCATCATGAGCTATCATAAGAAATTACAGCATCGTACAAGCATATATATGAAAGAGTAACACAAAATATATTTTACACTGACGATAAAAAAAGTGAAACAATCACCAGACTTAGTCGGATGTCTGTGTAACTTCGAACACTTTCACACCATCAATGAGTATGTACGTGATTAGAGTTCGAATTCTCTGTGAAAAGTAGGATGGCCGTCAGATTGCATTAGTGTTGTTCGTATTCAATGTTATTACCAGGTGTGATAAGGTATATGAGGGGTGTGAACTAGCGTGAGACGTTGACTGATCACTGTGGAGGAAACGGAGATGGCGTGTAATATGTCAGGCAGCATTATCAGCACCTCACAGAGTTTCAAAGGGTCCCATTTTGGAATTCAGTTTGTCCGGTTGGGGGAATCGTACTGCATCTAGACTTGTGAGACATCCAGATGTGACAACGGCTCGGTGTTGAAATGCATGGGAAGGAGAGGGTAAGCATACTCGTCTTAAAGGTTCCAGTCGATCACGTGTGATCACTATGAGTGAGGATCACCTTGCTGTGCAACAGGCACATCGTAAACGCTCTCCGTCTGCCATCCGAAAACAACTAACAGACTCCTTTCCACATTATGTGCTACTGTTAACATCGCAACACATGCCTGCGTTTGGAGTGATGTCGTGACTGGGAGTGACTCCTTCACTGGGTGGGGGGTGGGGCATAACAAATTATAATACATTGCATTACCCTAGTTTACACGAAATATTGCTCTTAAAAATATAGACACATCAACGTAACATCTTCTAAGGCCTTGAGAATTCCAGTTCCAATGTTATTTATTTGGTGCGGCAGTAAGGTCAATCGTAATTGTATCCAAGCTCCTGTAAACAGTCGGCGGAGTGGCCGAGCGGTTCTAGGCGCTACAGTCTGGAA
Source organism: Schistocerca americana (assembly GCF_021461395.2). Classification (NCBI taxonomy): domain Eukaryota; kingdom Metazoa; phylum Arthropoda; class Insecta; order Orthoptera; family Acrididae; genus Schistocerca; species Schistocerca americana. Next base: position 324,018,606 of record NC_060120.1, on the reverse strand, counting down.
CCACGCGACCGCTGCGGTCGCAGGTTCGAATCCTGCGTCGGGCATGGATGTGTGTGATGTCCTTAGGTTAGTTAGGTTTAAGTAGTTCTAAGTTCTATGGGACTGATGACCTCAGAAGTTAAGTCCCACAGTGCTCAGAGCCATTTGAACCATTTGAACCATTCTGTAAACAAGAAAATAATATCGACGTCTTCTGTAATTTCCTATGTTAACTCAGGAACACTAATGTGTACATCAATAAATTGCGGTTCTGCAACACCTCAGATGACCATCGTCGGGGCGGGCCGATGTGACCGAGCGGTTCTAGGCGCTTCAGTCCAGAACCGCGCTGCTACTACGGTCGCAGGTTCGAATACTCCCTCCGGTACGGATGTGTGTGATGTCCTTAGGTTAGTTAGGTTTAAGTAGTTCTAAGTCTAGGGGACTGAAGACCGCAGATGTTAAGTCCCATAGTGCTTAAAGCCATTTGAACCATTTGAACCATCGTCGGCCGGCGTGGCGGGAGAGGTCCCATTCTGCCAGTGTTTATGATATGCGCAACGGTATATTCCTGGCGTCATGATGTGGGGAGCCATCGGCTATGACTTCAGTATCGTGGCGCCATTTTTCAACAGGGAAGTGCTCGTCCAGACACTGCAAATGTCTGTGTAAACCGTCTGCTAGATGGTGAGGCACTCCCGTGACCAGCAACACCCGCACGTCTTCTTGATACAACATCTGTTGGACCAGCTGGGACATCAGCTTCTTACCACCGCCAGTATCCAGGATACAAATGACCAGTTACAACAATTGTGGGCCAGCTTGCCTCTCGAGAGGATACGACGGCTTTATGAAAATTTTCCTGGCCACATCGGTGCCTACATCCAGGTCAGAGATGGTGCAACTTCATACCGTTCTTACTACCAATTCATTTGAAAATTTGACCTGATTTTGTAATCAATGGCCGGCCGAGGTGGCCGAGCGGTTGTAGGTGCTACAGTCTGGAACCACGCGCAGGTTCGAATCCTGCATCGGGCATGGATGTGTGTGATGTCCTTAGGTTAGTTAGGTTTAAGTAGTTTCAAGTTCTAGGGGACTGATGACCTCAGAAGTTAAGTCCCATAGTGCTCACAGCCATTTGAACCGTTTTGTAACCAATGCAGCGACATAAATTCTCACTCTACTCGTAAAGTTTTATTTCGTTTCCTCCTCCCCTCCTGGGTGCATCACTTTTCTTTCAGGTAGTAAGTTTTACGATATTGCAGTGCCTGTGTTGTTAAGAAGTACGATGCAATGTTCCTACCTCAGGTTGATACATTTATCCTTTTCCATCATCCTTGAATGTCTGTAACACGGTCACAGAGTCACTCTGTGTATACACACATTTACAGGCGCCTGCGCTTGTAAATTTGGTGCTCTGTAGCGTCGTTGAAAGACGTGTCCTGACGTGGATTCCTATGTAAAACTTGATCTAAGTCCCCTCTGCAACCTCTGGAAGTGTGTCACATTAATTGTGAAACACCCTGTATATTCTACCAGACTTGGTGACAATACTAATGCGAACAACGCTATTGCACTCTGTTGGCCATTCTACCTCTCACAGAGAATTGCAACACCAGTCATGTGCAAGCCCATTGATGACGTGTACGCATACAAAGCTACACTGACATCCAACTAAGTCTTCTGAGTGCTTCACTTTTTTATTAGTTAGTGTAAATATATTTTGCATAATTTGACGTCATTAATTTTACATACACTTTTATGCTATTGTAGTTTTTTATAATATCTGATGACCGTCTATGGATCAAACGTGGTTGGACAATGAACAAATTTTCTTCAGCAGCTCTTAACGGTGAGTCATGACTTTTCCAAATCAGACTTTCTACGGTATCATATTACATCGTATCTGATGCGGTAGTGCGCAGATGCAGCGCTCAAAATAAATGTTGCATACTGCTTTATTAACAGTACTGGAGTTAATTTTATAAGTTACTGAAAGAAATGGCACTCCTCTGGGAAGCCCTAGTGTGTGTGAGTGAAAGCTAACCGAATCTGAATTACTCACGAATCAAACACATCCTTGAGATTCAATGCTCTATTTTAATCCGGAATCTCTGACAAAGCACTGACGAATATGAGAGAGTGAAAGCTATCTTGAAACTGGATTATAATACTCGTACTGTTGCTTTCTCTAACATGCTGGAGTTGCAAGCGATACTTACCCTAATCTTAAATGTAATGTGAGCAGAGTGGAGTCACCACGACTCTCCGACTTGAGAGCAAAGCAACAACTTAGTGTCCATCTCCTATCTCTGACTACTGCATCTGCTTCTGTGTGCATCTGCCTCAAAATTCTTCCTTTCAACGTTGGCTTAATGCTACTATGATATTTTTCAAGACCTTAATGAGCGGCTTACTCCTGTCCTCCAGCAAACATAATACGCCCACGAGTCATCTCAGAATTTACTACTGCCCGACAGTGGTGGGATTGTTACTTTTACAATATGTCACACCAAGAACTGACGAAACGTGAACAAGCCAATGAACTGAATTTCTCGCCCTCATTTCCAAAAAGCTTCTCACCAAGTGTTACGTCCTCTTGACGCATCTCTAAGACATCAATCGGTGCTCACTCAGCTGCCAACTAGCCTCACATTACAGTTCCCGTGAAAATGTTAAATAAACCTTTTAGGAGGCTAGCTGCCGACTTTGCTTACATGCCCGACTGTTAAGCAGGTCAGAGCTGTTTTCTCAAGTTTTTAGGAAAGCCAGGAGATTCTTATCTGCTCAAGTATATCTCTTAAGAAGATCCTGGCGCCTAATACCCGCTGAAACAGTTCCGACCTCTGGAACGAAGGCTTTTTTTTTATCTCGGCCGAGGTTTTGAGAAGTTCCGATCCTTCTCTGTATTGCATGTCTGGTACCCCAGAATCCCATAACCGGAATGGGAATCCTCTTTGTTGACTGGGAACTGGGGTAGGGGAATTATTTCTTGTTGTTCCGCCATAGTTGCTTCAAGTTGAAGATTGTGTTTGGTATTCTCTGATGGAGACCAAAAGCTGCTGGATTCCAGATCTACATCTACATGATTGCTCAGCAACTCACACTTAAGTTTCTGGCAGAGGCCCCACAGAGCACCTTCAGATTATTTGTATACAGGTCCACTCTCGAAGCCCTCTGGTTTGTCTTATTTTATTATGGTGATCATTTCTTACTATGTAGGTTAGGGTCAATAAAACATTCAGAGGAGAAAGTAGGCAGCTGGAATTTCCTGAAAAAATGTTGCTGAGACGACAAACTCATATTAATGATAGTCACCTCAACTCACTGTCTTCTCACTCTCTTCTATCCCGTGATAATACAAAGCAAGCTGCCCTCCTTTGGAATTTTTCGATGTCCTTTGTCAGTCCTATTTGGAAAGGAACCTCACTGCGTGGCGGTACTCCAGCACAGGATAGACAAGCATACTGTAGGCAATCTCTTTACTAGACCTGTTACAACTTCTTGGTGTTCTGCCAATAAAACACGGTTTTAGTTTTGCGTTTCTCACAGTACTATCTACATGATCGTTGCAGTTAAAGCTAGGTATTTCATTGAATGTACAGCCTTTAGATTTGCGTGATGTATCATGTGGATGAGCTCACAGTTATCTTTGTATGGAATCAACGACCACTTTTCGAACCATACAGGTATTTATTCGAAATTATTTTGGTATTGGTTTCGATCTTCTGAAGACTTTACTAGTCAACAAATGACAGTATTGTATGGTGTAAGATGTATGCGCTGTCTGCGATATGAGAATCGCTGACCAGAGAGCAGTGTTGACTGCAGTACGAAGTGTAGCCTCCCCACAAAATTTAAATTGAAATTAAAAACAATTATTATGGATAGCGATTCAAATTTTTGTGTGACCTCAGAACAAAATTGGTTCCCATTTATAATCTCCGTGCACAAATGCATTCACATTTAATGTACCCACAAAATTCTTTTCTCATTTAATATAAGCTCGAAACAGAAAAATTCTTAAACCTTGTAATAAAAAAATAAATTCAGTAACCTGGTAAAATTTGGACGACAGCAGTGCTGCGTCGTGGCCCTGTAAGATCATTCTGAATAAAAAGCAAAAATTCTTACCTCAATAAAAACGGCGAATATATCTGCTCTTACCTAAAAATTTTTTCGGCACAGCTCCGTGCAATACTGGCCTACATGTTTGTGATTTGTGAAAGGAAGCAACTGATTTTTTGAAATGAATGCTTTTTTTAAAAAAAATACTTTATGTTACCAAAATTATTATTAGGACATTTTTAAAACATTTGGATGACAGTTCAGATACATTACTAGATATGCGCGACGCTGCTTATTTACCTTATACAATAATACTCCATCTCCAGATTCCCGACCAGAGCAGACTGCAGACAAGCGCAGATTACCTCAGACAAGCGACTAGCCACAACTAACTGCTACAGTTACACAGTTCGTACTGCAGTCAACACTGCTCTCTGGTCAGCGATTCTATATCGGAGGCAGCGCATACCTCTTACATAACCCTCCACTGGGGCGGGGGGGGGGGGGGGGGCAAAAATTTGACAGCGATGGTGAGTCAATTGGACTTGCCATGAGCAACAAATTTTTCTTAATTAACTAAGTTTACAGTCACAGAATATACACACATATATAAGTGCAGAACATGAAATAAAATATAGTGCACATGCACTGAGTACAGAACATATCAAGCAATGACAAAATGTATACGCAATGAGTACAAATCATATTAGCAAATGACATAAAGTGCATACGCACTGTAGTATTTTTTTACCATTTTACAAGAACTAGGATAGGAAGGGGAAGGATTGCATCATGGTTGTAGCACAGTAGATTGCACGTAGCTGCACTGAAAGTCCATATCTTTCTACAGAAGCACAACACCAAGTGAGACAATCGGAAGTTCTCTTCCCTGAAGTATTAATCAGTGTAGCCAAGACACTGAACTGTCGCATTAATATTCAATGTTATCATTTTGGTAGTACATTAGGTACACCAAACAGTGGGACCATAATAACATCTCCATCGCTCAAGGTGGTGGACAGCACGTCAACACCACGTTCTTGTAAGGTACACCAACGTAGAATTAGTGCAAAAACCAAATATAGTGCTCCATGATCATGAGGATAGACAGGGCAAACGGATATTGCAGTAATTCCTGGTAATTAGGTCAGAAGGTGAAGGACATTAAATCTTATGCTAGTCATCATTGAGAATTACACTAGTCTATCAACTGATTTGAGTAATTAGTGGCACTCATCGCCTAGTTACTGAACATCTCTGTACTATGTATGAAGTATTACAGAATAATGTTCATAAGTCATCTAATTATAGTGAACATTGGCACTCATTGGCCAGTTACAAACCATCTTTATGCATTATTCAAAAGTGATCATTCAAAACAAGAGTTAATTAATGGCATACTATTTACATAATTCAGCTAGTTATAGTAATCATTGGCACTCATTGGCCAGTTACAAACCGTCAGAAGTCATCCTTCAAAACAGGAGCTAAAGAGTGTAGCATCAAGCTACTAGTATTCATGTATATAGCATGAAGAAACTGCAAAAAGGTGGGAATTTAAGGAGATGGGACCTGGATAAACTAAAAGAACCAGAGGTTGTACAGAGATTCAGGGAGAGCATAAGGGAGCAATTGACAAGAATGGGGGAAATAAATACAGTAGAAGAAGAATGGGTAGCTTTGAGGGATGAAGTAGTGAAGGCAGCAGAGGATCAAGTAGATAAAAAGACGAGGGCTAGTAGAAATCCTTGGGTAACAGAAGAAATATTGAATTTAATTGATGAAAGGAGAAAATATAAAAATGCAGTTAGTGAAACAGGCAAAAAGGAATACAAACGTCTCAAAAATGAGATCGACAGGAAGTGCAAAATGGCTAAGCAGGGATGGCTAGAGGACAAATGTAAGGATGTAGAGGCCTATCTCACTAGGGGTAAGATAGATACCGCCTACAGGAAAATTAAAGAGACCTTTGGAGATAAGAGAACGACTTGTATGAATATCAAGAGCTCAGATGGAAACCCAGTTCTAAGCAAAGAAGGGAAAGCAGAAAGGTGGAAGGAGTATATAGAGGGTCTATACAAGGGCGATGTACTTGAGGACAATATTATGGAAATGGAAGAGGATGTAGATGAAGATGAAATGGGAGATATGATACTGCGTGAAGAGTTTGACAGAGCACTGAAAGACCTGAGTCGAAACAAGGCTCCCGGAGTAGACAATATTCCATTGGAACTACTGACGGCCGTGGGAGAGCCAGTCCTGACAAAACTCTACCATCTGGTGAGCAAGATGTATGAAACAGGCGAAATACCCTCAGACTTCAAGAAGAATATAATAATTCCAATCCCAAAGAAAGCAGGTGTTGACAGATGTGAAAATTACCGAACTATCAGCTTAATAAGTCACAGCTGCAAAATACTAACACGAATTCTTTACAGACGAATGGAAAAACTAGTGGAAGCCAACCTCGGGGAAGATCAGTTTGGATTCCGTAGAAACACTGGAACACGTGAGGCAATTGGACAAGAAGAGAATAGAAGCTTTCGAAATGTGGTGCTACAGAAGAATGCTGAAGATTAGATGGGTAGATCACATAACTAATGAGGAAGTATTGAATAGGATTGGGGAGAAGAGAAGTTTGTGGCACAACTTGACCAGAAGAAGGGATCGGTTGGTAGGACATGTTCTGAGGCATCAAGGGATCACCAATTTAGTATTGGAGGGCAGCGTGGAGGGTAAAAATCGTAGAGGGAGACCAAGAGATGAATACACTAAGCAGATTCAGAAGGATGTAGGTTGCAGTAGGTACTGGGAGATGAAAAAGCTTGCACAGGATAGAGTAGCATGGAGAGCTGCATCAAACCAGTCTCAGGACTGAAGACCACAACAACAACAACGACATATTTAAAATAATTATTGGCACTCATTGGCCAGTTACAAAACATATAGCAAGTATTAAATATTGCAAAACATTTTTCATCATTCAAGTGACATACGATATATTTAAAATAATTATTGGTACTCATCAGCCAGTTATAAATCATCAGAAGTCATCATTCAAATGGGAGCTAATGAGTGTAGCATCAAGCTACTGGTATTCATATATAATAGCATGTAGGTGACATAATACAAATATAAGAAACAGTGGCACTCATTGGCCAGTTACTAAACATATAGCAAGTATTAAATATTACAAAACATTTTTCATCATTCAAGTGACATACGACATATTTAAAATAATTATTGGCACTCATTGGCCAGTTACAAATCATCAGAAGTCATCATTCAAACGGGAGCTAATGAGTGTAGCATCAAGCTACTGGTATTCATATATAATAGCATGTAGGTGACATAATACAAATATAAGAAACAGTGGCATTCATTGGCCAGTTACTAAACATATAGCAAGTATTAAATATTACAAAACATTTTCATCATTCAAGTGACATACGACGTATTTAAAATAATTATTGGCACTCATTGGCCAGTTACAAATCATCAGAAGTCATCATACAAAACGGGAGCTAATGAGTGTAGCATCAAGTTACTGGTATTGATATATAATAGCATATAGGTGACATAATACAAATATAAGAAACAGTGGCATTCATTGGTCAGTTACTAAACATATAGCAAGTATTGAATAGTACAAAACATTTTTCATCATTCAAGTGACATACGACATATTTAAAATAATTATTGGCACTCATTGGCCAGTTACAAATCATCAGAAGTCATCATACAAAACAGGAGCTAATGAGTGTAGAGCATGTATGCATTATTACAAAATATCATTCACTATTACTCAGAACTCATCATTCAAGTGACATATGACATATTTAAAATGTAACACACTGTAACTATTACTCAAGGTCTGTGATTAGAAAAACATCATTCAGTATTACTCAGAACTCTCTTAAACTGGTAGCATTATTTGGGACTGGTAATACATTTTTTTTATGCTAGCAATGCATTGCGTTGGGATCGATAATTAATTGCTAGGGCGTAACAAGATTTACTCTTGACTTATTGCTGCAAATGAGGATAGGTAACGTCATTCGTCATGAGTCAGCTGTAGCAAGGTTATGGAACAAATAGAGTATATGTGATCACATTCATGAATAACACACACAAATGGGTAAAAAAAATGCAAGTACTAGAACAGGTTTAATGACCAACTGCTTATTTTTTTTTATAAGCCAGCATTGCACGGAGCTGCGCCAAAAAAATTTTTAGGTAAGAGCAGATATATTCGCCGTTTTTATTGAGGTAAGAATTTTTTGCTTTTTTATTCAGAATGATCTTACAGGGCCATGACGCAGCACTGCTGTCGTCCAAATTTTACCAGGTTACTGAATTTATTTTTTATTATGAGGTTTAGGAATCTTTCTGTTTCGAGCTTACATTAAATGAGAAAAGAAATTTGTAGGTACAGTAAATGTGAATGCATTTTGTGCACGGAGATTATAAATGAAAACCAATTTTGTTCTGAGGTCACACAAGAATTAGAATCGCTATCCATAATAATTATTTAAATTCCAAATTAATTTTGTGGGGAGGTTACAAGGGGTCGCCAAATGCTGGGGTGGAAATTTCTACTGTTTAGTCAGGATGTAGCCTAATAACCTGTGTGGTCCCGTTAGATATGATAAAACAGTATTAAAAGTACCAAGTATCAGAAAAACATTTTCAAAAGTTTGGAATTGATGCACTGAGGCCGTTTAATGGAAATTTAGTGGGTAATAAGTATGTACCGACGATGAGCGACGATTTTTCAAGATACCCTGTAACGGCAGCAACACCAGATCAAAAAGGAAGCACTGTACCTCAGGCCTTGGGTACCAGAAACTATAGTCACAGTTCAAGGTACTGATATTATGACTGATCCGAGGAGACAGCTATGTCATCATCACCAAGTCGTGTTCTCCGAGAAAATCTTTCTGTGACTTATCCGGCAGTAGATCTCCTACCTGAGGAAATGAAATACCCATATCTGTGAGGCTCTCCCCTATATTCCCAGGTATACGAGCTTATAGGCAACGCATTTTCGCAGTGGTCTCACAAGTTCCGGTCAGGTCACCTAATTAAGAGCTGTCGGATTTGGCTAGAACTTTGATGGGTGACCTTTCGGGTCTGCCGAGCACCGTTGACAAACGGGATACACTTAGCCCTTGTGAAGGCAATGAGGAGCTACTTGATTAAGAAGTAGGGGCTCCGGTCATGAAATCTGACAATGGACAGGAGAGTGGTGTGCTGACCGTGCGTACCCTCTCCATATCTGACTATGGGCTGGGGATGACACAGCAGAGGCTGTTTCGTATTCGGCATATATGCAATTTTATTTTTGTAGTGTACAGCAGGTGTCAGCCCAAAGAAATACTGTTCTTGCCACTCCCAGCGTCGACAAAGAGCGTTGGTCTATTTCCCGTTACAAATGAAATGATTTTAAAGCGGAATTTTACGTGCCCATTCGATAGAGAAATCCCAAATTTGTGCGTTTTAATATTCGTCTTATCGATATGTTTTAACAGGAACATTAAAATACGATGAATAACCAGTACTCCAGCAGCGACTGAGCAGCACTGCTGCATGGCGGTAGCATTCAGTACGGGCTAGGGTGGCACACTAAGTCGCTGCTAGACTATCGATTTTCTGTGTATTTTACTGCCCCTGTTAATACATGTCTATGAAACGAATATCGCACCACACGAATTTCGGATAACTCTGTCAAGAGGGCATGTAAAATTCTGTTTTAAAAATCATTTTATTTGTAACGGGAAACGAACCGGTGCTTTCCATCGATACCGGACGTCACATGAAAGACGTGATGATCAGTATTTACTTATGCTGACTCCGGCTGCATATTGCAAAAACTAAATTGCAAAAATCTACCGAAGCTCGTAACAGGAGAAATTGTAGCCGAAGATACATGCTTGTGTGTGCCAAGGGGTGTAGCATTCATTAGGGCAGTGGGCCAGTATGGAATGCTCTGAAGTCCTCGTCCGACAATTAAGATATAACGGAGCTGGATGTCAGAAAGGTTGTCTGAACAACGCCACCTCTGTTTTCTTCCCAAACCTTGTCCATACTCGATTCCAGCCGGACCTAAAATCGGTTTCTTATGTCCTCGACATTAACCTATACTTACATTATGATCTTTCTTCCAAGCGATGTCGTCGGGATTTGGTCAGTAGAATATAACTGAAACAGCAAGAAGAATTCATTATACATCTACATGAATACTTTACAATTGATAATGAAGTGCCTGGCAAGGGTCGTTGAACCACACGCACTAGTTTCTCTACTGTTCCATTCTCTAACAGCGCACGGAGAAAACGAACACTTAAATCTTTCCGTACGAACTCTGATTTCTCTTACTTTATTACAATGACAGTGTCTCTCTATGTAGCTGTATGTCAACGAAACATTTTAGTATTCGTTGGGAAATTTTGTAAATTGAAATTTCGTGAAAAGAGTTCGCAGCAACGAAAAATACCTTTGTTTTAATGATTGCCAGCGGAAGTCGCGTATCGCATCCGTGACCATCTCTTCCTCATTTCGCGATATTACAAAACGAGCTTCCCTTCTTCGAATTTTTTCGATGTCCTCCACCAATCCTATCTGGTAAGGATTCCATAGTGCTCAGCAGTACTCTATCAGAGGATGGACGTATTTTGAGCAGTCTCTTTAGTAGGCCTGTTGTATCTTCCAAGTTTCCTGCCAAATAAAACCCTGTCTTTGATTTGCTTTCCCCAAAACATTAGCTACGAGACTGGATCAATTAAAATTGTTGGTAATTGCAACTCCCATGTATTTTGTTAAATTCACAGCCTTTAGATTTCCCGTGCAACCGAAATTTAACGGATTCCATTTAGTACCTATTTGAATGGTTTCACAATTTTCGTTATTTAGTTTCAACTATCACTTTTTACATCACACAAATACCTTGTCTAAATCATTTTGCAATTGATTTTGATCTTCTGCTGATTTTACTAGGCGGTAAGTGACAGCATCATCTGCAAACAATCTAATTTGGATGCTGAGATTGTCATCTAAATCGTTTATATTGACTAGGAACAGCAGAGGGCCTATAACACTTCCTTGGGGAAAGGTCTTATATCACTTCTGTTTTACTCAATGATTTTCCACAAGTTATTACGAACTGTGACCGTTCTGACAGGAAATCAGGAATCCAATCGTGCAACTGAGGAGACACTTCGTAAGCACACAATCTGATTAGAAGCCGCTTCTGAGGAATTGTATCAAAAGCCTTTTGCAAATGTACGTAACCATGTTGTACCTTGGAACATACTTTCACATTTTGAAAAATCTTAATTATTCATAGCAATTTTTATAATTTCAGGAAAAGACTTCGGCACAAAAAATGAATGCATCCATTTAAAAACAGAGTTAGAAAAATTATTTTACATTTCTATTACAGAGTTGGTAGAAGCGACCCTCTGAAAATCTAGTAAGAAAATAAAAGAAAGAAAGAAACGCCAGGGTGCGGATCCAAAACAATACGCTGCAAGCGATAAGATGCAGACATGGTGACAGGAAAGGAGAAATCGATGACCAGATGGAGAGAATATTTTAAAGAAATGTTGGAGGATGATCACAATCACAGAGAGCAACAGGTATCTCATACAGTAGAACCAGGAATAGAAGAGCCTAATCCTTTGGAAGTCCAGAAGGTAGTGAATTGTCGGAAAGTCACGAATCTCTGGGAATGATGTAATAATAGCCGAGTTGATAATGAGAGGAGGTTTTAATTTACAAGAACGGTTACATAAACTTATCCGTTCAGTCAGGAATCAAGAAAGAATTCCAGAAGAATGGACTACAGGTGTAATCCGTCCCATACGTAAGAAAGGCGACAGGGCATGTTGCTCTAACTGACGGGTGAGGGGGGGGGGGGGGGTCACGCTGCTGAATGTGGCATATAAGGTTTTATCCGGAATTCTATGCTATAGACTAGACCTATATATGTGGAAGATATACTAAATGATTGTCAGTGTGACGTTATGCCTAATTGATCATCAAAGGGCGAGACAACCGTTCTGAGACAAATACAAAAAAAAAAAAAAGCATGTGAACATAATATAGCACTCAACAGTATCTACGTGGCCTTCGAACAGTCCTTCGACAGTCTAAATAGGTTAGAAGATACAAAATTGCTTGATTGCTTGTTATTTGATTCAAATATATTTCGGTTCGTAAGTCAACCTTGGTAGGGTCCAAGGCAATGGTGAGAGTCGGTGGGGAGTTAATCGACTGTTTCAGTATCAACAAAGGAGCTAGATAAGGTGACGATCCTTCCGCGGTGGGCTGGCCGGAGTGGCCGTGCAGTTCTAGGCGCTACAGTCTGGAACCGGGCGACCGCTACGGTCGCAGGTTCCAATCCTGCCTCGTGCATGAATGTGTGTGATGTCCTTAGGTTAGTTAGGTTTAATTAGTTCTAAGTTCTAGGCGACTGATGGCCTCGGAAGTTACGTCGCATAGTGCTCAGAGCCATTTGAACCAATCTTCCGCAGTGCTCTTCATTTTGATCTTAGAAGCAATTATCGAAAGCTGTAAATATCAGAACTTAGGTATAAGGACCAAGCAGTTGGCTGCATATGCTGATGACGTCGCAGTTATTAATAGACGAAGAATGTCGTGGTAGAGAGTAGTGGTGGAACTGTAATTTGCCGCACAGCATAGGAGACTAAAAGCTAACGAATCAAAAAGTAAATCTATGTATCTCTATAAACGGGCGACAATAATCTGGATAACAGCAGGTTTTAATTTTAAACACGTTGGGGGATTGTATACCTAGGCCCTAACGTTAATAATGTAAATTCCTTGTCCATTGAAATTAACGGCCGCATTTCAAGTGGTTGAAGGTGTTATCACACATTAAAAATCTGATGGCATCTACGATGATAAATCGATCTATTTAACAACACAGTCACTAAAATGTCGTATTAATCCGCCGAGCAGCGACTTTCAATTGAAATGTCCTCCCCATGTGCGATAATATGCGCAACATAAGAGTGCAGGTTGTGACACATGAATGATCACGTACGAAAGTTTGGGTCTGATCATGAGTTGTGGGTGGATAGCCAAAGCGGTTGAGGCGACCACTCGCGTAATGCGGGAAGTCCGGTTTCGAGTCCCCGGCCTACACAAATTTTCGTTGTTGTCATTTCGTTATAGGGCCGATGGTCGTCCGTATTCGCAACTGCAATTACATTTCATGTATTCTGTTACAGAGCTGGTTAGAAGCGAAAGTGGGAAAAGTGTCCTATGGTGCAACACTCTCCCTCATTACTGACAAAAATCTAGTTGAGAACCCAGTCAGATCTCGACCAGATGTCAACGTTATGCAAAAATTGACAATTTGTTTAATAAAAGTTCTTAAACTTAGACATCGCAAACGCAAAATCGTAGTATCATATGATTACAATATCAGTGAGTCACAGCTGGAATCAATCAATTCATACAAATTATTGGGTGTAACAGTTTGTGGGACTGTGAAATGGAATGATAACTATTGCACAATAGCTGGTATAGCCCGTGGCAGACTTCGGTTGATAGGTCGGATGACACACTTCGGTTGATAGGTCGGATACCGGGAAAATGCCTCAGTCTACAAAGAAGATTACTTAAAAAACACTTTTGTGACCCATAGTAAGATGTTGGTCAAGTATGTGGGAGCTACATATCGACCAGAATTGACGGGAGATACTGACAGGCAAAGTTTCCAAATCGGATATGAAGTTACTGTTTACGATGTATATAAATGACCTAGTAGAAAGCTCTTTAAGACTGTTCGATGACGCGGTTGTCTGTAGCAAAGTAGCAACGCCAGGAGACAGTACCGATTAGCGGAATAACCTGCAGACGATTGACGAATTGTGCAGGTTCTGGTAGTCGCCGCCGAGCGTAAATAAATGTAACGTATTGCTCATACATAGGAAAAAATCCACTGCTGTAGAGCTGCACTATTGACGAGGTAAGTGCTGGAACAGTATGTACCGTAAAATACCGGTATCTAGGAGTAATTATCCAGAGCGACTTGAAGTGGAATGACAACATAAAACAAGTAGAGGAAAAGTAGATGCCAGATTGAGATTCATAGGAACAATCTTAAGGAAGTCATCCACAGAGGAACTAGCTTACAGTGTGCTTGTTCGACCGATTCTTGAGTATTGTTCATCAATAGGGGAGATTCGAGGAAGAGCGGGGATCGTTTAGTCGGCGCGACAGCGTTACAGAAATGTTCAATTCCATTGGCAGACGCTACAAGAGAGGCGTTGGGCACCATGGAGAGGTGTACTGTTAGAAATTTCGAGAGAAAGTACGTTCCGGGAAGAATCGGGCAACATATTACTTCCGTCCATATACATCTCGCGTAGAGACCACGACGAGAAAATTGGAGATATTAAAACCAGTACAGAGGCTTATCGGTGATCACTCCGTTCACGCTCAGATCGCTGGTGGAACAGAGAATGCGGGAACCAGTTTGTGCTACCAGAAGCACCGTTGGCCACGCATCGTTAGGCGGCTTGTTGCAGAATATGATGCAGATGCATACGCAGAAGCGAGTCATCTACGTATGTACAATAGTCTCTACACATGGCACCTGCAGAGATCGTGAAGACAGGATGATAGTAATTGCAACGTGCAATGAGGCACGTAAGCGGTCATTCTTCGCGTGCTCGATGCGTGAATGATAGGGGACAAACCTTAATAGCGGCACCTTGACAAACTCCCTCTATCGTCCTCTTGTCGGTGGCGAAGTGTTAAGAGCAGATGTACGTTTAGTTCTTAGCTGTGGTACTCTTTTCTGAGGAACAAATGCACAATATGCGGACACACATTTCAGAACTACAGAAATGAGAAATGACGATAAAGATCAAAAATGGTAATCTCCATCCGTTCACAGTCCCTGACATGCCCATCGGTGCCGACTGACCGCCGTCTCATTCTCAGCCAATGGCGTTATTGGATGCAGTATGGAGGGGCGTGGGTCGATGCACCAGTCTCGCAGCTGTTGTCAGTTTTCGTGACTTGTAAAAGCTACTAATCGGGCGAATGGCTCCTCAGTTCGCACCACGAGACTGAGTGCACCTTGCTCCAGGCTTCCAACCAGGTAAAAATCCGTGGCAGCACGGGGAACGGAACCCTTGTCATCCATATGGCAGGGAGGCGAGCTCACCGTTCATCTGTAAAGGCAAATTAAAATACTAGTCGTGCTCATTGTAAAGGTCTGTTGAAAACATTGGGGATTTAACTGCACCATGCGAATTCATTTACCAATCAGTTATAGACATAAAAATAATAATGATAATTACTGCGGGAACAGCACTGTCCACGCCCATTGAAAAATGTATAGACTGAACTTACACTTAACAAGAAAGAACAATCATAAAACTCAAAATAGCATTTTCTGCCAAGTAATAAAACTGTATAATGATTTGCCCAAGGAATTTAAGGAGATAAGTACAACAAGCTTACTTGTAAAGGTAGTTATACTGTAGTTCTTAAGGGATAAATTTTACAGAGCGAAGGATTACTAGTACAACATAAATTTACGGTTTCGTGCAAATACTATCAAAATAAACGGTAATAATAAAACACATGTTTGTCATTTTACGCGATACTTTCGCACTGTCTTTTTCTTTTCTTTTCTGGAGATCCTTACTCCTAATACCCTGCAATGTATATTATTTTATCCTCTTTCTGAGTTAGACGACTTGTTTTGCTGAGACGCTGACTCAGTTTTTCAGACAAGCGAATGGGAAGTTTCGGTACACAAAATGGAAAACAAAAACCATCGCTGTGGTCTTTATGTCAGCTGATAATGTGTGTAATGTTACATTATTAATTATTGTGTGTGTAGCGTGTGTAGTGAAAAATGAATGGACAGTATTAGTCAATAACTTCTTTCAAAACAGTATTTTATACCAGCGATAAACCGAACGAGGTTGTGCTGTTTTAACCGTTCGTATCCCAACAATATAAAACTAATAATTTTAAAATTTTTCACAAGGTTTACCCTTATCATCATAGTAAGTAAAGAATACAATAAGATATGAGTAAAATTAAACACTCAGCTGTTTTAAAGAGGTAGTTTCACTATCGAATATAATTTTAAATTTTTTTCAAAATTGATCTCTGTTATCATAGTGAATAACGAATACAAGAAGAAATTGGCAAAAAGTAAACAATCAATTGTTTTACGGAAGTGGTTTCCCTTTGGAACCACTGGGGCATACAGCTTTCAACCACCAATCATTTTATGAGATATATTTCAAAGAAATTTCACATTTTTCCTGGACACAATCCTACATCTCGAAAGTTCCATGAACTCATAATGCCTAAAACAAATTATGGTCCTAAATAACAAGCAGAAATGGGCCTGAAATTTAATAATTTTTTATGAAAAGTACACACTGTCCCAGAGGTTTAATTTCGAAACCACTCATAAAAGCAGCAGTACAAACTCAATTTTGCGCTACAGTAACTTTAGATAGACTTACTTTCACTGTCAACGATCTCAAAATGATCACTACAAAAAAACCGTCACGTCACAATCTCTTACAGTTTCGTA
Source organism: Schistocerca americana (assembly GCF_021461395.2). Classification (NCBI taxonomy): domain Eukaryota; kingdom Metazoa; phylum Arthropoda; class Insecta; order Orthoptera; family Acrididae; genus Schistocerca; species Schistocerca americana. The sequence goes on along the minus strand of NC_060120.1, from coordinate 324,001,961 downwards.
GCAGAATGTCCACGCCCACTATTGTTTTGAGCGCTGTAAGTGACTGCTACCATGCATTTACATTCATAGAGGTACTCGAGTGTACCACTAGATACAGGGTGCCCAGGAAAGGCGTCTATGATATCAAAATTAAATATCTCGAAAACGAAGATAGACAGACGAATGCAACAAAAGGTACGCTTACTGTAAAAGCTGTAAGAATTTTATTCAGAAGTTAAACAGAAGTTTCGAAGTAGCTCGAAAAACTGCTAACAGATGGCACTGCCCGCTGTTCAGCTTGTACAGTATCAGCGACCGTAATTAAACTCATCCTCTGCAAGCAATATTTGCAATCATATCACAATCTTTTCGACATATCCACCACTCAAAGTACCGGTGTGGTACAAATGAAGAACGAAATTTCGCATCACATCCTATAGTCTCCCAACGGAAATGAATTCTGATGCTCCTCCAGCGTGGTGGGGCTGTTCCGGTAGACAGTGTCTTTCAGTGTGTCCCACACAAAGCAGTCACAAGCAGTCAGACCGGACGAATAAGAAAGCCAGTTCACCCTTGAGTCACCAAATTTCCAGTAATCCAACGCAGTGTCTCTATTTCTGAAATTTTCATCAAAGAAGCAAAACACCGGTCTGATGGGATGTAGTGTGGCCCCGTCTTGCATCGAACACTTGGCGCCTGGTCGATCACGCGTGGCGAAAAACTGCTCCAAAAACTGCAACGTTTCTCTCTTGGAAAAAGGGCAACTAATGCCTCTGTTCCATACCGCAGCCCAAACAGGAACTTTGGGAGAAAACAGTAGTTACGCTTCACACAAATGGGTATTTTCGTAACCCCAAAATCGTCAATTTTGTTTGCTCATGACTCCAGTCAGGTGGAAGTGAGCTTCATATGTGAATCAAATGCAGACAACATCAAATCCTTCATTATCGATCATTATGAGTATTTGGTTCGCAAAGTCACTCTTCTATCGCGCAGCTCGTACAGGTATGGCCCAGTGCTTGTGGATTTTGAATGAAAACATGTGTAGGCTCTGTCTCAGGGTTTTCTACGTGCTAGAACGCTTCAAACCATTCTCTGCTGCAATTCTTCGGACAGATTTCCTTGGATTTTGCTGAATAATTCTAGAAACCCTGGTGACGTTTTCAGGAATCACAACGGGTCACCTGGAGCCAACATTCACGTCTAGAACTTCAGCCACGCTGTATGTCTTTTGGAATTTGGCGAAGATCTTGCGAATGGTTTACGCATCGGATCCTTTTGGAAACATTAAACCATGTTTGAAAATTGCGTCTTGTTGCCTTGTTGTGATTAAGCCTGTTGCATTCCAGCAACAAAAAAATACGTTGTTCAATGGAATACAGGATGTCAACCTCTTCCTTCGGCACGCTAACCTCCTTCCACGTTTTGACGGTGGAACTGATAGCTCTGAGCCGCGGCGCACTATTTGTGGGCACTACGTATTGCGATTACAGCGCCAACTGTTGCCAGCTTTTCGAACTATTTCGAAACTTCTGTATACAATTCTTACTCAACCTTATCGTCAAACTGCATCGCATTACCCCTATTGCGGATTGTTACATTGGACGCATAGACAGCTTTCTGCAGGACAGGAAACTGTATGTCCGAGTCGACGATAAAAACTCCGAAATGAAACTGATCTCCGCAGGAATTCCGCAGGGCTCTGTCCTTTCGCCTCTGCTTTTCAACTTATATATAAATGACATCCCAACAGTCCCCCTTGTTACGGCGAGTTGTTATGCGGACGATACGGCCTTTCTGACAACTGGACGACACTTGAACCAGCTAATCGCTAGGGTGCAACGTCAACCTGCTGTAATGGAACGCTGGGCGCTGCAAAATAAGATAACGATCAAACCGACGAAGACGGCAGCCGTTATGTTCACACGGAGGAAACCAGTTCTGAACGACAGACCCCAAATAGCTGATCAATTTATACCATGGTCGCCGGGAGTGAAGTACCTCGGTGTCTACCTTGACAAAAAATTACTCTTAACGCGGCATATTGACTACAAGAAGACGGCAGCCCAGAACTTGGCCAGGTCACTGATTCCGTTCCTCAAGAGTCAGGATCTCAACCCTAAGACTAAACTCCAATTGTATATGGCAACGGTGGAACCCACAATGTTATATGGCTCCACCTCGTGGGCAACTACGTGCGTCTCCAACTACAACAAACTCCAAACGCTGCAAAACATTTGCTACCGATGGATCACAGGAGCTCCATGGTGGACAAGAAACGTCGACATCCGCACCACACTCCGCTAGACCAGTATACAAGAGAAGATCCATGACAAGGCTCTATGAGTTTTTGACAAAATCGATGCCCTTAGGGGCGAAGTTCGACAATTAGAACCGGTGGGAACCGTAAACCCTGCAAGATGGCACAAGTATTGAGTACGTAAGTCAATAACGTTTCACCCCCCCCCCCCCCCCCCCATAGGCAATCTGCCATAACACGAGGAAGCAGTCACATATAACAGCCTAGACACATCTCACCCTCCACAGCAGATAGACATCACCAAAGACATCAGGCTAAAGGACCCATTGAGTGACCAAGCCTAACTGGATGTGTAATAAATAAAGCGTTTTCCTTATCCTTACATCCCATCTTAGAAGAATAATTCATCAAGGATGATCTCTTCAGCCCACACTACACAGTATATAATAATAATAAAAAAACCAATTCTTATAGCTTTCACAATGAAAATACCGTTTGTTGGACTCGTCTATCGATTTTAATTTTCGAGACACTGAACTACCGAGTGGGGTAGCGCAGTGGTTATCACACTAGACTCGCATTCGGCAGAACGACGTTTCAAACTCACGTCCAGCCGTCATACTTTCCGTTTTCCATTATTTCTCTAAATCGCTTAAGGTGAATGCTGGAATGGTTCCTTCGATAGGGCATACCCGCTTCCCTTCTCCATCCTTCCCTAAGACGAGCTTCTGCTCTATCTAATCACCTCGTCGTTGATGAGATGTTAAACACTAACGTGTTCCTCCTAACTCTGAAATCATGGACTCAGCTGGAACTTTGTGTCTTGCACTAGCATTGGTAGTTTCATACGAAAGGCAATGATACTTACAAAAAAATTTATAAAATCATAGTTTAAGGCAGAAACTATTAGTAAACAGGCTGGCCTTCTGTTCAGAAAAATGGTTCAAATGGCTCTGAGCACTATGGTACTTAACTGCTGAGACTATCCATTCAGAAAGATAGAAGTTCCAGTCTCCATTCAGCCATCTCGACTTAGGTTTTCCGTGGTTTCCATAAATTATTTTTTCTTGTTCTTAAATTGTAATTCTATGACCAATATCCCAGCCGAGCGCTGTAGCCGCGCGGTCTCAGGCGCCTTGTCACGGCCCCCGCGGCTTCCCCCGTCGGAGGTTCGAGTCCTCCTCCGGCATGGGTGTGCGTGTTGTCCTTAGTTTAAGTTAGATTAAGTAGTGAGTAAGCTTTTGGACCCATGACCTCAACAGTTTGGTCCCATAAGACCTTTCCACAAATTTCCAGAAATTTACCTATATCCTCGTAAAAGTGTTCGGCACTGCCACTACTATTGCATGGATACAGGTGTACAATGCCTCAAAGAAACGTAATCAGTGAAATATCTAGACTGGTTGGGCATATATTACCGCATGAGTCTTTGCTGAAAACTGGAGTGGGAAGGGTTGTAGAAGAAAAGAATAGCGCGGCAGGTATAGGTTATGACTACACAAGGATGTGGCTGATGTAGACTGCAGTGGTAGTATGGAAATGAAAAGGATAGCTAGCAAGTGACAGAAATGGAGACCTCAGGGCTGGTGGCCGGAACAACTGCAGCAGCTGGCCTCCAGAGTGTGGTGTTACGTCAGGACGGGCGGCCCAGTACAGCGCGCTGCTGCTGCGACACGGAGCGGCGCGGTGGCCGCTGTCTCCGCGGCGCCTCGGCAGCGCGCCCTCTGACCCGGCCTACCATTGGCTGGCGTGCAGGCGCCATCTTGACAGCTGCTGTGACGTCACGCGGCCGTGCATCACGGACGCTCGGCGCCGCTTCCGAAACGTGGCCCGGAACCTCTGCTCATCGCCCACCGACCGAAAACTGAAACTCCCTGATCTTCAAGGTCTAACTCCATGCAGAGTTAAATGAATATCCAGATACATGTAATTTCACAAGAAAATTGCAAAATAAACGAAGGGGCAATAACATCTCCCTCCTGTGGCCTCCTGCTCATGTAGGGTTTGTTCGTAATGATCTGGTCGACCGGTTGGCGAGGTAGGACAATGTTTCTGGCCACGTAATGTACGACAATCGGCCAGCCAACGTTTTCAGACTGACCGAGGATGAATGGGCAGAGGATTGGTGCCTTCATTGTGCCGTAAATGTCACTACTACACTGCCGTCCAACCACTAATTGGAAGCTCTCCCTTGTTTCGAACATATCAGTCGAGCAGTGCGCTGATAAATACGAATGCGTACCTACTATGTTCCAACTACTCCTCGTTCACATAGGGTAGGCATCAAGGATAACCCTTTCTGCGGAAATAAAAAGAAATAACAAAGTCATTTAAACCATTCGCGGGATTCCTACAGCTTCTTCGAAGCACGGCAAAAACGCTTGCTGGAAAACCTTGTGACATTGAAGGTGCTCCTTCCAACAGGTACACCTGTTTTACTGTGTCATGAAGATACCCAAGCACATTTTTTTAAAGTTACGCGGGATAGTACCATGTGCGTATGAAATGTGTTGTACTACCTCTGACTGGATTTGATGTTCTGTTTTGTGTACAGTTGATATCATGCCAAGATTCTTTAGCTAAGAGCAGTATTGCGCCCATGTGGACACTGTAAAATATTCTTAAAACATTGTTACAATTATTTATAATGAGATCCTTTGCATTTATGATTACATTTGTTCCATGCTCTTGGCTGTATGGTTCAAGAAACACAAATCAAATAAAGTCAGTAATAATAAAAAATCCCATACATCATTTGGACATATCGACTTGTATCAGGCGTACTCTAGCGCAAATGTAGCTGCGTCAAGGACGTATCACATCGTTCCTTTTTTTCTTAAAACGTCGTTGCGCAGATTTAAGAGGTTCATTATTTCGAACAGATTTTGAAACAATTCTGCCGTTGACGTAAGAATCGTAAGTGGATGCTACTGAAATTAGGGCATGTCGGCCTATAACTACATGATACTCTCTTCCAGTTTAGTGCAGTAACTTGTGGTATGCCTCAAGAGGTGGTATATTATTGACTACTCTGATAACAAAACTCGCATTAGGTATGTTCTGATATCGAAGGGTATCGAGAAACAGCTCTTTGAAATCTGATGTTTACACGTATTTCACTTCGGTACTTCATCAGTTAATCTTTGGGATGACCCAAATGTCAGTTAACAATTGAAAAGGCACTAATTCACGGACTGATGTAGGTAGAGAAGTAAAAATTGACACACATGAGTGAAATGCCATGGGGTTTTATTGATACCAAAAACGAATGCAAAAACTGATGGCGCTGAACAGTTAACACGTCAACGACCCCACAGGAAAATCGTGTGTAAAATGAGCTGTAGTGAGAGAGGGAGTCAGATGCGCCAACAGTCGCGGCGTGTCGACGTCTTTGCTAATGAAGCTTTACTATCATAATGGAAAATCCGTGACTGCAGCTTCACGATCCTATCGCCATAAGAAGGCTTTCGAACAGGTAAAGGTCTTGTGACAAGTGTCGCTGAGAAGAAAATGATCAAGAAGTTTGGAGCCATGGGTTGTTTAGGCTACCGGCCCCTGTGTAGGTGACCAGAGACAAGTCGAACAGTTCAGGAACAAATGGAAACTTCAGCGGCTCCATCACCGCGGGGTAAAATCAGCGGGGTAAAGTCGCACCTCACATCAGCATTTGAGACACTACTCTTCGGAGAGCACTAAGACGTAACTGACAGTGCTATATGGACAAAATCTAGCGTCATCATGAACTGTTTTATGACGCGGAGAGAGCATTTGGGGTGTGGGCACTTGCAAAAAATGGGGAAGACGACGATTCGTTGTCTAACGTGTTGTGTACCGACGAAGCCCATTTCACAATCCGAAGTTCTGTCAACACTCACGACTGCAGAATTTGGGCTACCGAAACTCCTAGAACTGTCGTGGAAACCCAACTGCATGACGAGAGAGTCATGGTGTGGTGTGGATTTACCACATCAGTAGCAATCGGATCATTTTTCTTCGAGGAAATACGGGGTGCCGGCCGCGGTGGTCTCGCGGTTCTAGGCGCGCAGACCGGAACCGTGCGACTGCTGCGGTCGCAGGTTCGAATCCTGCCTCGGGCATGGATGTGTGTGCTGTCCTTAGGTTAGTTAGGTTTAAGTAGTTCTAAGTTCTAGGGGACTGATGACCACAGCAGTTGAGTCCCATAGTGCTCAGAGCCATTTGAACCAACCAAATACGGGGTGCTGCTTTTCAAATTGTCACCATGATGGGTGCAAGGTACACTGGTATGTTACAGAATCGCGTCAGTCCTAGCCTGGCTGATAAACGGGTGCGGCAAAGTACGACTCTTGTGCTGGATGGCGCTCCACTCCATATTGCTACACGTGCGTAAGGTCTCTTGCGCACATCGTTTGGTGAGGATCGCGTGCTGAGACACTAGTTCCGTCATGCTTGACCTCCCAGATCCCCTGACCCCAACCCGTGTGATAGTTGGTTGTGTGGTTACCTGAAGTCGCAAATCTACCGTGATCGTCCGATTTCATTAGGAATGCTCCAAGACAACATCCGACGGCAATCTATTACCTTGCCTAATGATATCCTGTAGAGTGCGCTTCAAAACATTGTCCATGGACTACAAGTATTGTCGTTGAATGACGACTGACATGTTCCGCAACTGTTATAAATAACATCGTCTTTGCTAAAAATCGGTCGTTGTGCTAATCATTGCTTTCATATCATATGAAGCACCATCTATTGATCATTTTGTCCACTTTTTTATTTCAATAGAACCCCATGTTATTTCCAGCATGGGTATCAATTTGTGCCTCTACCTACAATATTCCGTGAAGACTGAATTTACAAATGTCAACGGGGCATTCGGGTCGCCCTGTACTTTTATGCATGTTTTGCAGTTGCGGGCGTGACTCTATACAATACACGGCAAGGGTGATCCCCCAGTTGTCGTGTCTGCCACGGACAAAAACAGGGAGAAGTTTCAAAACCATTTTCAAGAACACGTGAAACCGTTCAGACTTAACCACTTAAGACGGTTTCCACCTGATGATGGACCCACAGGGCCTGAAATGCATTGTGCGATTCGATAAAACAGTTTCTGTGTATTCAATAGTTAAGTAATTTGGGGATGTTCCTTTTACAAGTAGGGCTGGAAATGAAAGCTTACGATGCCTGGCCAGGCTTTTTAGTAGCGAGACGTAGATTCGTTCAGCATTGTAGTGTTGAGAGTTCAAGATTTTTGATTCGAGAGCACACACATTTTCATTGAATGAAATGAATTGACAGCTTAGCACTAGATTTGTACATTATTGAAAAACTTTTTAGCTAAACAGTGTTATACTGCACTGCTTGGCTTTTAACGTTATTTAAATGTCGGGTGGGTATAACTAAAATGCAGCTACTTACAGAGGTCCAGTGTGGGCTGCAGTTCTGCAGTTAACCTGTGGCAGCGAAACTGGGTAGATATTCTAATGTGCACTGGAAAAAAAATTAGTTCTATTTTCGTCACCTAATGCAAATCTGGCGCTATGAGATCACGTATAGGAAGACGCTTAGACGTATAGAAATGTTTCCGTATGTACAGGATTAGGAACGGGACGTGGACCGGAAAAGTAAATCAAGTGAGAAAGGCATAATTCTCATTTTATTCAAAAAAAGATCAAATGTGTTTGAAATCTTATGGGACTTAACTGAGAGGTTCATCAGTCCCTAAGCTTTCACACTACTTAACCTAAATTATCTGAAGGACAAACACACACAACCATGCCCGAGGGAGGACTCGAACCTCCGCCGGGACCAGCAGCGCAGTCCATGACTGCAGCGCCTTAGACAGCTCGGTTAATCCTGCGCGGCGTGATTTTATTATTAACTGCCGCTTACACAATTCATTCAGTATGAACACCGAGGACGTTGTCGAGATGTTGAACCCCTAAAACGACGTAGTCAACAGTTGCTCGCAACACTTCCGGTGGAATCTGCGCAACACGTTTCTGGTTGGTCGGTTTTGGGGAAGGGTACCAAATAGCGAGGTCATCGGTCCCATCGGGTTAGGGAAGGATGGAGAAGGAAGTCGGCCGTGCCCTTTCAAAGGAACAATTCCAGCATTTGCCTGAGGCGATTTAGGGAAATCATGGAAAACCTAAATCAGGATGGCCGAACGCGGGATTGAACCGTCGTCCCCCCGAATACGAGTCCATGTGTTAACCACTGCGCCACCTTGCTTGGTACCATGTTTCTGTATACTGGCCTTCCGATCGAGTGGACACTGAACGTGTCCTTGGTAAACGCGTTCTTTGAGACATATCGAGAGCCAAATATCACATGGATTCAGATCAGGTGATCTTGCAGGCCATGAATCTGGAAAACCTCTGGAGATAACACGTTTGTGGAAGGTTGTGTTAAGCAGATATTTCACTGGACAGGCGACATGACGAACTGCCTCGTTTTGCATGAAAACAGTGGCTTCCACACAGTTACGCTGTTCCAAAGCAGGAATCACATACTGTACAGGGAGATTTCGATAACGTGCAGACGCAATGGTACACCTAACAAGCGCTCTGGCTGTACTCTCCTGAAACAAAAACGGCCGTGAGTAAATGTGGTTGTGAATCCACACCACACAGTCACATACTCCAATTGCAATGGTTCTCTGTGCACAACACGCAGTTTAGTGGTATGTATTCACTGAACCCTGCAGTGTAAAATGTGCCTCGTTACTTCACAGAATACTGCCCGGCCACACGTCATTAACTTCGATCCGTGCCAGAAACCGAAGACCCTGATGCTTTAATTGCTACGCCATATGAATCTTTTACGGGTACCAGTGTAAAATAGATCGCAAAACTTCCATACTCTTGACCTTGGGATGGACAGTTGTCGTGACACCATACAGGCACCAGCACTAGACGGGGCACGTACTGCACGGTCATATACAGCAACGGCATCCTAGGCAATACCTTTCACCGGGATAGGACGTCTTCCGCTTCCAGGTGCTACACCAAGCTTACCCGTGTTTTCGAATTCCTTTATCATCTTCTTTAAATCATTTAATGACATCGGCGCCTCCTCAGACCTTTCAGGTAGCGATACTCACAAAGTGCAGCACTGTAATTGCCGCCGTTCACATCAGACAGCTTCGTTAACAGCGCACATTCTCTCTTCTCGATAGCCACGCTGTTCACTCCCATTATGGCTTGTCAAATTACATCGTGCATGTCGTACCGCCATACAAACATTGTACAGTACCAGATATTCACTTGGTGACCACAGTAGGAATTAATTTATTTTTCAGCGTAAATTGGATTCGCATTAACGCGTTAGCATATCTACAAATTTTCGCTACCACCTCCTTGAGTAGCTGCAATTTAATTATAACCATCCGACATATTGCCTTATGTTAGCAACTGTTCTCTCTTATGCGGCCAGGACTTAATCAATAATATTTCTACATTAGGCGGTCAGATGTTTGTTTTTTGTTCTAGTTCTCAATCCTTACTCTTATTCTCTATTACTATAATTATATTTTCATTATGTATTGCGTTTTATAACTGACCGTATTTGCGCACCACCTGTCGGCCATCTGGCAACTCTTGATCGGACTTCAGCCGTCCGTTGCAGCCGAGCGGTTCTAGGCGCTTCAGACTCGAACCGCGTGACCGCTACGGTCGCAGGTTCGAATCCCGCCTCGGGCATGGATGTGTGTGATGTCCTTAGGTTAGTTAGGTTTAAGTGGTTCTAAGTTCCAGGTGACTGATGACCTCAGATATTAAGTCCTATAGTGCTCAGAGCCATTTTTGATAGGCTTTCCCAAGCATACACAACCGCTAGTTGTGTAAACTACTGAAAATAGCTATTAAATTTAACGCTCTATATTGGTTGCGGTCTAGACAATATCTTCCGTTTACAGAAAAACATCAACCACCGTTGCTCTATGAAGTCGAGCATTACTGTCCATCAGTACGAAGTCCGGGGCCACAGTACCTCGCAACAACAACACATGAGGTCCCAAGATCTCGTCACGAGACTTGACAGCAGTTAAACCGTGCCGATATACCCGTATAATTTCATGAAGATGTGTTCGGGTGCTCACCATAATTCTGCCCACACCATGACGAATCCTCCTCGGTAACAGACTCTTTCCGCACTGTTTGGGTCGCTAAATCGTTTCCCAAGAGCCCTCCAAATACATATGCGTCGAGAATCACTCTCCAGATCAAATCGGGGCATTGGTTTACTGTTCAAGCGATCAGGTGGCGTGTTGCACTCCACTGTAGACGTTCCCCTCTGTGAGGACGTGTCAGAGGTACACGTACAGCAGGTCTTCGTACACCTTTTGCCTCGATACAACACTCCCAGTGAATGCTGCCAGGACAGATGCCAGATGCCGTGCAGTACTAAGGCGGTAGCATTGTTCCCTTACAGCCAAAAAACAGTCCTCTCTTTCTGAAGTCACACGTGGTCGACCCTCCTCTGGTCTTCGGGATACAGTTTCGGTCTCCGTAAACTGTCGCCACATCCGAGAAACAACAGAATGATTCACCTTGTAATCGTCGAGTTAGTGCCGAAATACGTCACAACGTCACGGTAACACCGCTGAAAAACGTACCAGGAGTTCTGCCAGGTGTTGTCACAGACTTAATCGGTGTGGTTAGGAAAGTGAAACGTGTTCTCAGATAAGAGGAAACAGTTGATTTCGAAGACTAGGAAGGCGAATTCTGCAGAGAAGGAGGATAAAGGGAATTTACGCTGATGCATACTATCCACAAGCAAACCCAGCAGTAAGAATCACAAGACTAATGGGAATGCTTTGCTGGACCTACTACAGTAAAAGTCATAACACCTAGGCTGAGTATGTTAAGGGTTTTGACTTAGTGATGAATCAGATCCGTCACAACTCAACTATGACGGCCCTAGCCAAAGTTCTGATGAATCTGGAACCAGAAGACAGAATCAGGGAAGTGGTAGCATTTCTGCTGCAGTAGCTGGGCAAGCACAGACAGGTGATTGCCCAAATAATTGCAAATATCATGAAAGCGGTGTTGCTATGATGGCAGGGAATGCAAAGAGCATGAAGAGATCTTTTTTTCTACACAGGACAGAGGGTTCTGCTGAGAAACCGTCACCTTTCCAGCGAGGCAAAGAATAAACCACAGCAGCTATTCTCCCTGTTTGTTGGGCCGTCTGGATATAATGCCTGGGCTTCACAAATGCACTCATCTTAGAGACAATGCAAATGAAGAAGGTAATTGTGACACACCATTTCTCAAATCTGAAGGAATTCATTTGGGTTATTTTAATTAAAATATATAACTTGTATTTATTATTTATTTTGCTTTATTCAATATGTGCTCCATACCCTTAAGTTCTTGTTCATGTACGGCAGTAAGTCTTTATGCAATCCTTTTATGACACTTGCGTATATTTGTGCATTATGGAGAAAAGTTGTGCATGCAGTGTTTGAACAATCTGCCTCACAAATCATATTTTTCTTTTTAAATGTGAGCATCAGTATGTCCACATTTGCCAGTCTCAAATTCACATGGTACAATAATCCTTTCTTGCATAATTCCTGTTTTGCAAATGTTTTAGATAATTAAGTGCACCTACAGCCACGGAGAATCATTGGTGGAGTCTGACCGTACATATGACTCTTTCTGTTGCATAAGCGTCAAGGATGTATAAGATAATCTGTATTCCTATAAAATTCTATTTTTTCTTCTGATGCCTTACCCCATTTTCTTTTGGCTTTCTCTCCATCTTGTGTGTAATAAGTTTTCTTAAGAGATGATACATCTTTCTTTGAGAAAACATTAGCTTCTTCCAGTTGATGAAAGTTCTAAATGGTGTAGTGAATCATGTTATGACATGAGAGATGACCTTCGTATGTGGCATGAGGAAGATTTAGTGATTTTGCTTTCTACGTGTTCAGTGAATGTTCTGAGTATGTTGTTATGAAATTTTCTTGATCTACCGCCAACTGCAAATTACGCCCTGGAGTATTTGCTGAAGTGTTTTAAGGATTTGTCTAGTGCCAGCTTTTGCCAATAGAGTGCCTAGTGATCCTGACCATACTCATACTAGGAAGTATGTCTTCTTCTGTGTCATTTTCGTGTGTTCATCAGCCTTTTCTGCTGGAAGTTGTTGTTTAATTTTGACCACACCACTCTCTCTGAATTTATTATATGTAGCGCATATCTCATTTAGACCATCACGTGGAAATACCTAAAGCAGAGTAGCAGTAGTTTGTAAAGCTTTTTGGGGATAACTGGATCTGAGTAAAATAATAGTAACGAATTTGGCTGAGTCAAGATTTTCACATAGCTTTTGGTGTGGAAGTCATGCGATGATTTGCTTTGATTTTTGAGTAATTAAAATTGAACTAATATAGTTAAAGTAATTATATATTAAATTTTCCTTAGTTGCACAGTCCCGGTCATTGTAAGGTTCAGTAACTGAAAAATGTGAGGACAAGATCATCTTTTGCTGGGGTAATCTCGTGCGTGATAATAAAACTTGCTACTTGACTTGAACAATTGTTGTTGTGGTCTTCAGTCCTGAGACTCGTTTGATGCAGTTCTCCAATGCTACTCTATCCTATGCAAGCTGCTTCATCTTCCAGTACTTACTGCAGCCTACATCCTTCTGACTCTGCTTAGTGTATTCATCTCTTGGTCTCCCTCTACGATTTTTACCCTCCACGCTGCCCTCCAATACTAAATTGGTGATCCCTTGATGCCTCAGAACATGTCCTACCAACGTACCTTCTTCTAGTCAAGTTGTGCCACAAACACCTCTTCTCCCCAATTCTATTCAATACCTCCTCATTAGTTATGTGATCTACCCATCTAATCTTCAGCATTCTTCCGTAGCACCACATTTCGAAAGCTTCTATTCTCTTCTTGTCCAAACTATTTATTGTCCATGTTTCACTTCCATACATGGGTACACTCCATACAAAAACTTTCAGAAAAGACTTCCTGACACTTAAATCTATACTCGATGTTAACAAATTTCTTTTCTTCAGAAACGCTTTCGTTGCCATTGCCAGTCTACATTTTATGTCCTCTCTACTTCGACCATCATCAGCTATTTTGCTCCCCAAATAGTAAAACTCCTTTACTACTTTAAGTGTCTCATTTCCTAATCTAATTCCCTCAGCATCACCCGAGTTAACTCGACTACATTCATCATCCTCGTTTTGCTTTTGTTGATGATCATCTTATATCCTCCTTTCAAGACACTGCTCTGCCAAGTCCTTTGCTGTCTCTGACAGAATTACAATGTCATCAGTGAACCTTAAAGTTTTTGTTTCTTCTCCATGGATTTTAATACTTACTCCGAATTTTTCATTTGTTTCCTTCACTGCTTGCTCAATATACAGATTGAATAACATCGGGGATAGGCTACAAACCTGTCTCACTCCCTTCCCAACCACTGCATCCCTTTCATGTCTCTCGACTCTTATAACTGTCACCTGGTTTCTGTAAAAATTGTAAATAACCTTTCGCTCCCTGTATTTTACCTCTGCCACCTTTAGAATTTGAAAGAGAGTATTCCAGCCTACATTGTCAAAAGCTTTCTCTAACTCAACAAATGCTAAAAAGATAGGTTTGCCTTTTCTTAATCTAGCTTCTAAGGTAAGTCGTAGGGTCAGTATTGCCTCGTGTGTTCCAGTATTTCTACGGAATCCAAACTGATCTTCCCCGAGGTCGGCTTCTACCAGTTTTTCCATTCGTCTGTAAAGAATTCGTGTTAGTATTTTGCAGCCGTGACTTATTAAACTGATAGTTCGGTAATTTTTACATCTGTCAATACCTACTTTCTTTGGGATTGGAATTATTATATTCTTCTTGAAGTCTGAGGGTATTTCGCCTGTCCCATACATCTTGCTCACCAGATGGTAGAGTTTTGTCAGGACTGGCTTTCCAAGGCTGTCAGTAGTTCTAATGGAATGTTGTCTACTCCCGGGGCTTTGTTTCGACTTAGGCCTTTAGTGCTCTGTCAAATTCTTCACGCAGTATCATATCTCCCATTATATCTTCATCTACATGCTCTTCCATTTCCATAATATTGCCCTCAAGTACATCGTCCTTGTATAGACTCTCTATATACTCCTTCCACCTTTCTGCTTTACCTTCTTTGCTTAGAACTGGGTTTTCATCTGAGCTCTTGATATTCACACAAGTGATCCTCTTTTCTCCAGAGGTCTCTTTCATTTTGCTGTAGGCAGTATCTATCTTACGCCTAGTGAGATAAGGCTCTACATCCTTACATTTGTCCTCTAGCCATGCCTGCTTAGCCATTAACAATTGGTTAAGGAGCAGGAATGCTGCGGGCAGACGCAAGGAGCAGCGCAGGCACTAAGTATAGTGGAGTGCTCCCCTCCTATCCTTGAGGACTGCTGAGGTAGTTGACTGGCCTACAAGTTAAGGCTGAAAGGGACCGTCTACACACTCTTATTGTTAACAGCGTGTCTGCCAGACACCACGGTTCAGCGAACTCTCAGCCACAGAAGCAGCTGTCCTCTCACAGAAGCGCAGCTGTACACAACAAATACGTGAAATTGTGTTGCACCTCAGATAAAAGAGTTTTCATTGTCTAGCGATGTTTTTGTGAAGAACAATTTTATGTAAAAACTGTTGTGTATGAGTAAAGGAGAAGAAACAGTTGTTTAGAATAGCGTGTGGTTGTTTGATAGTTGGTTGCCGAATTAATCTGAGAGATAACGACGTTCTAATAAGTCCACCCCACTGCTATATATGAATAGGTTCACTGTTCAAAAACAGTCACCTTTGAAGACAGTACTGTGTCCTACTGCAGTACTCTGAACACTTGTAGGAATTGTATGTTCATTTCACAAAAAGAACCTATCTTACTCGTCAGCCTGGCAACAGAATTCTGAAGCGTCTCGACGACAGTATCTCACTAACAACTCCCAGAACATGCTGTAGCGTCGAATACACAATATGAATGCGCACGAACTGCCAATCTGCTAGAACTGCTTGCCTGCTGCAGCCGTCCTTCTGCCAAGGACATGCGGTGGTGGCGCCTGGAAACTCCGAGGGATTTGGCCCATGGCCCACTTGGATTGGCCCCACGGTAGATACTGTGGTGGCTTGCAGCTTATTTGCAGTGGTCGACCTTCTGCTTTGAGTATCGATAGTTAATGGCACCGCAGAAACCACATAAGTAAATTTTCAAACTCATTAACATTGCAATGTACACCTGTAGTAAATGCTATTTTTTAGTAGTGTAACACATTTTTACTCACCAGCTTGAAAGCATTAGATTTCATTTTAAAAATATTGCATTTATTTTTGTCATTTTACATTCAGATCAGCATATTACATTGCTTGTAAATAGTAAAATCAAATCAGCAGATTTCTTTTCTACTAAGTGGTCATTAGATGTTACGTTAACTGATATAAGTTGTTTGGTTAGCAGGAGTCTTCATGTCCCCAACACATCGATTTGACAAAAGTTTGTTCGACGCATTTCTTCTGCTGTCATTTAATGCAAGCAACCTTTTTATTTTGTAAATTTAACATAACAACGTGGGAAAATATTACTGTTGATATATATATATTCTATCTATGGCAAACCATAGTGAATTGTATACACACTGTATATTTCTAACAATTCGCTTTTTAAACATACGCTATACATAGTCGGTCGAACTAGTATTTTCCCTGCTGTAACGGCGAACACCGTTATTATCGAGGCGGCAACATGCCTGCTACTCTAGGAAACGTCGATGTTAACCTCGTATGTGTAGTATTCAGTGGTGAGTTGACTGTGGCCTGTTGTTCAAACACTGCATGCACAACTTTCCCCATAAGACACAAATATTCACAAGTGTCATAAAAGAACTACATAAAGACTTATTGCCATACATGAACCAGAACTTATGGGTATGGCGCACATAATTAAATAAAGCAAAATAGATAACAAATACAAGTTATACGTACATTTTAACTGAAATAACCCTAATGAATTAGTTCATTAAGACTTGAGAATGGTGTGTCACAATTACCATCTTCATTTCCATTGTCTCTAAGATGATTACACTTGTGAAGACTAGGCATTATATCCAGAACGGTCCAACAAACAGGTAGAATAGCTTCTGTGGTTTATTCTATGCCTCCCTGGGAAGGTGATGGTTTCTCAGCAGAACCCTCTGTCCTGTGTTGTAAAAAGTATTGCTTCATGGTCTTCGCATTGCCTTCCATCATAGCAGTACCTCTTTCCTGATATTTGCAATTATTTGCGCAATCACCTGTCTGTGAGTGCCCAGCTATTGCAGCAGAAATGCAATCACTTCTCTGATTCTGTCTTCTGGTCCCAGATTCATCAGAACTTTGGTCAGGGCCGTCATAGTTGAGTTCTGAGGTATCTGATTCATCACTAACTCGAAGTCCTTAACATACCCAGCCCAGGTGTCATGCCTCTTACTGTAGTAGATCCAGCAAAGCATTCCCGTTTCTCTTGTTATTCTCTCTGCTGGGCTTGCTTGTGGATAGTATGCGGCAGCGTAAATTCCCTTTATCCTCCTTCTCTGCAGCATTCCCTTCCTAGTCTTCGAAATCAACTGTCTCCTCTTGTCTGAGAATACGTTTCACTTTCCTAACCACACCCAGTAAGTCTCTGGCAACACCTTCATGGCAGAACTCCTGGTACGTTTTGCAGCGGTGTTAGTCTGACGTTGTGACGTATTTCGGCACTGACTCGATGGTTACAATGATGCAGCCGTGACTGCCTTTTGTCCTCACACATAGATCCTCCAGGTCGAAGCTGTGTAGTCACGTAATTTCCCGAGGATAGTAGGAAAAGAGTTTACAGCTTGCTTTTTTGAAGAGAATTTTTCCTTCTGCCACTTCACCCAAATAGCCAGTACCTTTTCACTTGCTGGTCGATGCTGTTAAAATACTCCATTTCTTTCAATTTGGTAGAGCACTTCCAGGACCAAATTTTGCATAGCTCAAGTATGTGCGCCAATCAGCTTACTGATCAGCTCTTCCAGCACATTTACCACCCATGCTGATTCGTTTGTATTCCTAAGGCGAAACAGTATTTGAATCTCAGCAAATAAATCTGCCTCATCGTTGGAAAATCCTTATTATTCATCTTCTCTGTTACTTCACCTAGCACTGGTTCTCTATTTTTTTTTTTACCTATCTTTTGTGTGTCATCACCAATTAAGTTCTCGTATGACACGACTTTGTAGAGCAGGATGTCAAATCTCTTCTCATTGATCTTCTCCTCCATGCTATAAGTTTGCCCAACTGGTGAGCGTGATAGAATGCCCAAAACGAAATTTTGGTAAAGCGACCAACTAGATAGCCATCCATGAGTAAGTCTTGTAGACAGCAGAAATTCCAGGATCTAGTGTTTCACGTACACAATAGTAGTTCTTCCATACAAATAGTACTGTAATTTATGAAATGCATATACAATAGCTAAAGTCTCCAATTCTATATCTACATCGACGTTCATACTTCGGAAGCCATCGTATAGGGTGAGGCAGAGTATACCTTGTACCATTACTAGTCACTTCCTTTACAGTTCCAATCGCAAATTGAGCAAAGGAAGGATAACTTCCTATAGACCTCCAAATGAGCTCCATTTTCTCTTGACTTACCTTCATGATTCTTATGCAAAATGTACGTTGGTGGCAGTAGAATCATACTGCAGTCGGCCTGAAATTCCCGTTCTCTAAATTTTCTCAATAGTGTTCCACAACAAGAAAGTTTTCTTTCCTGCGATGGTTCCTTCACGAGTAAACGAAGCAACAGATTTGTTAAGTTCACTCTTTTTTTAGGACACAGCTGCCAAATGAGACTGTTTTTTGCTCCTTTAATTCAATTTATACCCAATTGCTGGACAACTTCACCCCAATGGCAGTTTGGCTGCGGTCTGAGGCAACACAAAATGGAAGCTCAGATCAGGATAGTCAAGAATGAGTTCATTTGTTGAAGCACTCTCACTCTATGAGTTTCTTATTTGTGTCCTCATATCAGCTCGAGAGTGTGTTCTTTTCTGCCAAGGCATACGATCAAGGCAATGCCAAGGCCTTGCTCCCCAGAAATCTTCAATTGATATTTATCAGGCCAAGGAAGGTTATTATCAGCTTCTTGGCCACTGGGGTTAATAACTCCAATACAGCATTTAATTTTTCGTTGCCAGGACAGATTTGTTGTCGGGAAACTATGTTTCAGAAATGCAGTCTCCTTTTCCTAAACTAGATTTCTATAAACTACAGTCAGCCCAACCACCAGCAGTGCCTGTAGCAGCTTCCACGCATAGTAATTGTGCTCCTCCCATGTCTCTATGACAAACATTATGTCATCAATATACATGGTGATGAAACTCTCAGCTTCCTCACTGAATGCCCATCCATCACGCATGAAGATATTAACAGGCCAAAGGGTAACTTCTTAAACTGATATCATTTAACACAGCATAAATCGTACTGTACCTGCCGACAGTTGAGATCAGTTCGACCTGCCAAAAGCCCCCCCCCCCCCCCCCCATAAATCGACCGACGACAAAATAGTTTTCCCACAAAACTTTTACAACTACTTTTCTAGAGTCTCAAAGCGATCTGTTTTGGGCAGAAGGTTGGTGTTAATTTGGCAGGCGTTACTGTCTGATGATTCCATCCTTTTCTGGGACTGGGGGCTGTTGTAGTTACTGCTACTTTCAATAACCTCTTGTTTCAACACGTCTATGATTTGCTGTTCCCCATGCTCTCAGTAGATTCCACCAATACTATGCTTATTATGCCTCCTAACTCGATTTATATCTAAAATTCTTAAAAGCACCTGTGTGAAGGCTAAAAACTTCCGCATGTTCTGTCAACATGCTTTTGAGTTCCTCTCGGCTCTCGTGAGGGATGTCTCGTATGCCAGGAACCTTGTACTCAGTTACGTGGAAAATTTCATCACATCTATCTTGACTTTTTCATGCTTTCACAGGGGGAACTGTTGTGACTTTACTAGCCATCTTTGGTGGCAATGCCGTGATTTCTAAGCAATGCATGTGAGAATCACTACTCGGTTCCATCCTGTTTAAGTGAACTGTGGTTTTTCGATATTCTATGGCTATGGAAATTTCTTCCCTGCATTAATAAATGTGGCATGCTGTTATATGAAATCTACCCTCCCCCACCCCTCCTATCACTCCTATCGTCAAATGTGGAATTATGACATCATTTGTGGGGAATCTCACACCCTGACACATGACTGAAAACTTCAGCTGCTTTTTCACTTCAACAGCCGTCCCCTTAATTTCTCCCCTCATTGTGTTCTTTGCTGTGGAAATCCTGCCCGGATTAAAAATAGGGTTTCTGAAACCTCATTTAGGATCATCCATGTCCAGCGTAGTGAGAAGTTGTGTAACAATTTTAGTATGAGGACTTGCTGAAAAGTAATACTTACGAATTTTTACTGTGAAAATTCTTAAACTTTTTAAATGAAAAAAAAGTTATTAACATTCTGAATCTTTATGCTTCGTGTCAGCGAAGTCATCCTGGCAGCAAACACATTTCTCCCATTGACAGGCCAGTTTGCTGAGACCATCACTGTAGAAAGCTTGACTTTTTTGGTTGAGCTACAACCTCACCTCTGCTTATACCACTTCATGAGCAGCGAAGTGGTCCTCAAAGGTATTCTTTAAGTTTTGGAAAGAGATGAAAATTGAATTGGGCCAAGTGAGGATTTGAATAATCCATGACAGTGAAAACAAGGCGCTGAATTTTTGCAGATGTCGCAGCAATCGTTTGTGCTACGGCATTGTCATGCTGAAGGAGGTGCCGGCCGGTGTGGCCGAGCGGTTCTAGTCCCATAGTGCTCAGAGCCATTTGAACCATTTTGCTGAAGGAGTGGGTGATCCATGTGTGGACGACATCTTCGAATTCAAAACGGGATTACAGCACACTGTTTCTCACTCGCTGAAATAGTTACGTTACCCATTGCCGCGTTATATGCTGCAGTTCGGAGCCCTCTAGCAGAAGCGGGCTGCAAATATATAGACGTGAAGAATAAATATATATAATCTTAATAACATTTGTTTTATTTGAAAAGCTTTAAGAGTTTCTCATAATAAATTCGGAGGCGTTATTTTTCAGCAGGCTCTTGTAGATATGAGGGGACATGCTGATACTTCAGCCATCTCTGTCCTTGTCATATTTCAACGTGGTCAGAGTGTGAACTTGGCCCTTGTCCACCCAAGTTTTCTGCATAATGACAAGTCACGCTTGTTGACAATGTTCCGGAGCTGGATTCCGTATTTCTACTGTATCCACCGTTTTGTTTTTCCACTCTCACAGCTGTCCTACCTTTCCACTTCTCGGACGGGATTTCTCATCGTGTTGTTTGGGCCTCTGGGTTTTACAGCTAGGCCTCTGATTTCAAGTATGACTGCCGTTGCCACTTTCTTCTATTTTATTGTTCTTGCATTCAATTTCCCATGAATTCTTGAAGTGATATCTTTTTGTATCAACACCTGCTCTCTTTCCTTCCCGCATTTACTCATCGAGGTCTGTTGGTATTAACTTGAATGTCTCCAGGTCACTCTTTTCAATACTTGATTTCTGTAGGCATTGTGTTAATGAGTAACTGAATTGACTCGCCACTACAGTATAGCTGGTCGAGATGAGGATTCCGCTATGGAATCTTGTTGAAGTACACTGAATAGATTTGAAAATGAGTGACTGTCAGAAACGGTATTTTTATGATGCTCACATGTACCCCATTTTTTTAGGCAGTGGATTAGATAGCATCATGATCCCTGATTCAAATTCCGTGAAGGTTGTACGGAGTCTTGTTGATGGTAATACTTTCGCCATCACATTTCTGCCCATTTAAACTGCGCAGTCGACGTTTTGATACGCAAGTCTCCACCTGCATCTTCTCAGTGAAAAGAAACG
This sequence comes from Schistocerca americana, assembly GCF_021461395.2. Lineage (NCBI taxonomy): Eukaryota > Metazoa > Arthropoda > Insecta > Orthoptera > Acrididae > Schistocerca > Schistocerca americana. Next base: position 323,980,806 of record NC_060120.1, on the reverse strand, counting down.
CTTGTCATCGAAGTCCTGCCCATCGATGAACGCATACACTGATGCCGCACCCATTTATCTCACACTGGTCCTGTTTTGCATTGACACATATGTGACACTAGGATGGAAACTGTCACAACGGGTTATTGGCTCTTCGCCAACTCTCTGCTGTGAACACTAATGGAGCTGTTATTTCCTGTCACTCAGCTCCCTCCTCAACAACTCAACACTGTGTTTGAGCAAAACAGACTTATTTGATTCCGTGAATTAAACCGGTGTTGTAATTTCAGATGCAGTTCCCTCTTCAAGAGCCAGCACTCATCAATATATCGAATAGTTAGCTTCCTGGAGTCAGTATCCTAGGAGGAAGCGAGGTGTTTGTCTCCTCAAATTTCTTCAGATCTGACCCAGCCTGGGCCAGCATTGTCAGACTGATTTCCACTATTCCTGTAATCTTGTCCAGCTGTTCATCCACCGACTTAAACCAAGAATCGTGTTTCCTGTCTAGCTCTGCCAATTTTTTCGGAAATTTTTCTTGTCTGCGTCTACTTTTCCATCTCTTACCTGTAACCACTCTTATACGGCCATAGATTTTATAATAACAAAAATAATTAGTTCATATACTTTAACAAATATTTAACACACAGTATTAATATTGGAATAATTAGCTTCCTAAGAACTTAAGACTACGGGAGCTAAAGATGGGACTTTTGTACTTTTCTTTTCTTATAAATAGCGATGTAATTCTTTGATTCTCTCTCTTGACCTGTTCTTGTTCCTTGCGTGCTTTTGAATGGCTCTGGGGAGCAATAATGTCTATTATTGTACTACAAAAGTTCTGGTCTGTGGAAATGTATTGTCATGTCTCTGGCCAGCATTTTTTCTGATGATACTGAAACTTGATAAATGAGCTAAAACTCTTTTTAAATCCACTCAATAGCTAGCAGTGACTGTATCTAACAGATATCAGTGACTTTATCATGTCATTGAGCCTCAAACATCGGTACGGATAAAATATAAGTTAATTATTGTGTCCTCTCCTGTGCAAAGATTATCCACAAATTTACACGTCCGTGAGAAATTAAGGTCAAGAATTGACAAAATATGAAGGGATGGTTCAAATGGCTCTGAGCACTATGGGACTTAACTTCTGAGGTCATCAGTCCCCTGGAACTTAGAACTACTTAAACCTAAGTAACCCAAGGACACCACAGACATCCATGCCCGAGTCAGGACCGTAGCGGTCGCGCGGTTCCAGACTGTAGCGCCTAGAAGCGCTCGGCCACCACGGCCGGCAATCTAAAGGGACTTTGCACGAGCAGCACTGGAGGAGATGCCACACGCCGCAGCTTTCCTGTGTCTCTACTGCGCGTCTTGTCTGTGTGCTTTTGCTTTATCCTATCATCTTTGACCTGTTTCCTGTCTGCTCCGGCCTTCCCTGGCATTTGTTTTGCCCAGAATGGAGTATCTCCCATGTTCTCGAGATTCAGGCTACTTTCTGCAATGGTTGACTCTGCTTCGCAAGCTTCGCTAGATTCACACTGTTCTACTGTTGATGTAGTTGCTATCGATGTAGTTTCCTGGGTTACAGACAATGCAAAATCTATCGATGCCTCCCCTGTAGAAATTTTCGACATGACTTCCATCAATTCCATTAAATCCTCCTGACAAAGAATTTGTCTTGCCTCTCTAAATCTTGCTCGGATAGCCCTAGCCATGTAGAAAATAAATGAAATTATAATCTGATAGACAACAAACTACCGCTGTCACAAATTTGTGATGACTGAATAACTCTAAACACAAAAGTCTTCACTTGTAATGCAAAGAAAACCTTCACCCGCAGAACAAGAAATCTTCACATGCAACACGAACTTTCCCACTCAAAATCCCACAAGCTGTATATATTTTTAAAATAATATAAATAACACAGCGTTTGCTTGCGCCACACCAGAGTAGTGCTCAAGCTACAGAGTGGGAGACTAATGGTTACTACAACTTGTTGTATCTCGAAGATGTGTCTCATTGTGCCGTCATAACTACAGGCTATAAAAATAAAATAGAAGTAAGATCCTGGATAAGAATCGGCATGAAAGTTGAATGTGTGTCTCAAATCTGACTCGAGGAGTGTAAGTACAACGCTCATTATGGAAAAAAATCTTTGATCGTACAAGACGAGTGAATGCAACGCTCATTCCTCATTATTTTGTCTGAATTCTTAATATAACTGATCACTGAGTATCGTCCCTGTATGCAGTAAAAACACTGCCATAGTGAGAACAGGTAATTTGGTGTACGAGGTGTTGTGTTCATTATTTGTGGGTCACCTAAGAATGGAGAGGTCGTAGGACAGTGAGAGATCTGGAAATCTAAGTCAGGACTGCCATTAACAGTTATTTATTTGATCTAATAACACAGGTCTGCGACATAAAAATTGTTTCCAATTTATTACGTGATTTTTATAGTGTTTTCAACGCTGATTTCTGGAAAAGTAGTGAAAAAATTCCATCATGTACAGTTATTTCACAAACTGCTTGTCTAGTTTTAGATTTTTTAGATATTTCAGCACTCTAGTGAGTTTGAGTTTTGGTTTTTAGGATCTCCATAAACTGTTATTTTGAGAGGAAAAGCCTTGTGGATCCCAAAAAGGTGTTACTTTCACCACTTCACATTAAGTTGGGGCTGATGAAACAATTTGTTAAGGCATTTACAAAAGAAGGGGAGTGTTTCAGATGTCTTTGTGGACAGTTTCCTGGTTTATCCGAGGCAAAGCTAAAGGAAGGAATCTTTGTCGGACCAGACATTGGAAAACTAATGACAGATCCCAAGTTTGTGGACAAATTGGAAACAAAAGAAAAGGTAGCATTGACATCTTTTAAATTAGTTGTTACCGGTTTCTTAGGAAACAAAAGAGATCCAAACTACAAGAGAATCGTCGCAGATATGCTCGACAACTTTAAGAAGCTGGGCTGTAACATGACCATTTAAGTTCATTTTCTCCACTCACATCGTGGCTACTTTCCTGCAAACCTTGGTGATGTAAGTGAAGACCAGGGCGAAAGATTCCACTAAGACATCAAAGAAATGGAAAGAAGATATCAAGGAAGATGGAAAGTCAATATGATAGCGGACTACTGGGGGACGAAAAAAAGAGATGATCCTCAACGAGTCCACAGCCGGAAAAGTAGCAAAAGAAGCTTCGACAGAAAGCGAAGTCGTCATTATAAGGACCTATGAACTTAAAGAGAAATGGAATTATACTGGAAATCTAGTTTAGAACATGATTTATAAATTAAATAAAATTTCATAACCTTGGAAAAAAATGTGATAAATTGCTTAAATTTTGTTATTATACCCAAAAATACTCCATTTTTTGTGAGGAAACCTGACTTGATAGAAAAAAATGGATTGCAATTTTTAAATCTTCACTGAAAAATACATAAAAGTTAGTTATCAAATTTCAAACAACTTTCAAAAAATATATTTTGCAGACCTGTGTAATTAGCATACAACACAGTAATATTAACAGAGAGCTAAATTCTCTGAAATTCAAATCAAATTACAAAATGACCAACACTGTGGACAGGTACTAAAATGTGTGGAAGACTGTATGGAGAAAGCGCTACAAGATCTTCTGATCTCGGCAGCACGGGAAATCAAAGTTAACCATACAAAAAGACATCACAGTTTATACATGAAGTTGCAACACAAGTTGCGTAGCAAAGTAAGCAAATAATGAGCTGCTCATAATGTAAATCGCACTACAGAAATTTGTGACACTAACATTTCTAAAAATCAAATGTCGTGCAACAGTCATCACCACAGAGCCATCAGAAACAACGCTCTCTAAACAACGGTCTGGAGACGTTTGACCAGAAACAGAGTCCGTAGCGCATCATTCAAAAAGTCTCCATGGAGGGAACGGCTCAATGCTGATGCCAATGTGACAGATGAGCAACACGCAGAAACTTGCCATCTTCCCGTTGTTGGTGTACAAACTGAATATCAACAAACACGAGGCTGGTACCAGCCTAGAGCAGTGTTTCCTCGATTGGTCGGCCCCCTTGCATAAAGTATGTTGATGGGACCATTGAGATCGATTTTATAACCAAAATTTTGGAGTGAGAGCAACAGTCATTCTCACTTTGGCTGTAGAGAGACACGTTGTTTCGATGTTTCACGCCCACGCAGAAAAAGCAAAAATGTCAAACTGAACTATCCATCATTCCTAGGAGATAACCTTCTTGATCTACCTGAGTATCTCACATCATAAACCACTTGTTTGCAAATGATATTGAACTGTGTTGTGCTGGCCTAAATGTCTTAACAGTAAAAAAATGTTGATGCGTGCTGTTTTTTAACCGTGTGGGAAAACTGTCCACGTTTATTAAACTCCTATGAGCAGCCGTTATTCTGCTGAGCTACCTTTGCTGGCATCACCTGTCTGAGAATTCTAGGAGTCTCCTACGTTTTGGCAGTAAAATCTAGGTTCAAACACTTTAAAGCGTTGTTGTAGAATAATATAAACTTTCGAAATTGCAACTGGGTCTCTGTATGCTGCCTGAAAACTACGTAGCAATGGTAAGTGCACGATTAAAAAAAAATTACACCAGCCTTGCCCAATTTCTGAAAAAAGAAGAGGAGCCATTACAGCTTCTTATAAGCAAACGAATTAGTAGCAGGATGGTAATGCTCCGTAAATAATAAAATGGGCTCGGTATTTTTTTTATTGTGGTGTGGGAAAGACATTTTACAGTGCGCGTTTTTACATGTGCTACATGGTCCTGAACGCGAATCTGTGACCGGAAATTCCACGTAGCATGTGATTTCCTTATGGAAGGGACATGTGTGAGTGACAGTGGAAGCCGATGCATCTCTGCTCTCCCCGAATATTTTCTAGATAATATTTGTTGCAAAAACTATGCTGTAGGAGATGTCACATCGTTGTGGGGTTGTTATTACTATAGTTGTACCAATAAAACCTCAGTTTTATACACCATCCTTCCTTATACGTGTTTTTGGGGGATAGGTACTGTACAATGAATACGTTTTGTAATTAAACCTGGTTTCGTTAAGCATAATCCTTCGCTCTTAGGGTATCAGAGTGCATTTGGCGTCTCTTTTTTCCTAATCGGTTGCCTGTCAATGTGAGACTGTGTGCCGCGTTTGTGGAGCTGTGTTGGGAAATCTCATGGGGCTGTGAATTTTGTATGTACTTTTCGCGGCTTATTTTCACGAGCTATCGTAGTCCATGACGGGCTGGAGTCGAGACAGCTTTCTATCTAATGGAATCGTAGTGTTGCATCGTAATAGGATTCCAAGAAAGTCACCAGGAATATTACGCTACATTTCCTTGAAAACGAAATGCTTAAAACCTCCTTAATTCATTCACAACGCATAGGGGAGAAATCTGCCCAGGAAATGCATATACGGATGTCAGAAATCACACAACACAGCTCTCACTCTGACCTGTGTACCAGAGAAATAGTAGCAAATCCCGTGCTCATGTTCAGGTTTGTTCCTCTCCTTTCAGCAAGGTATCGGACTATGGTTTAATCTGACATTGGCTGCATCCTAGAGGTTGCAATCTGCAGTTCGTTAAGCAGCGAGAATTTGTCTCGTCTTCGGAACGAAACGTAAATAATGCGTTTGTTTATTAAATAACTACTACTGCCAGGCACAAGGTTCTCCGGATGTTTTCCGAATTTCTCGGTTAAAAATAAAGTTTTTTCTGCGTAAAAATGCACTTTTTTCCAAGTCAAAATGCGCTCTACTTTGTGTAAGTACTTTTTTTCGGTGTTAATTGATAATATAATTTCCCTAAGACCTGTAAAACGTATCAGTCCTTTGAATGGCAAAGGTTTAATACACCGGGGTAGAATTTCCCGGCACTCCCAGCAAAAAACAACACATTTTGGAAAGCCCTTTCACGCACGGGAACATGTACACAGCATACATCGATATTACGAAAGTGTAAAAACGAGTTCACCAAATACAGTACGGTAGTTTCCTAACACAGAACACCAAAATATAAGAAATCAGAGGTCCACGCTACGATACGTAAACAGAGGCCGTAGTTGCGCTCCAAGTGGCTGGCAGTGAACTTCGAATTCGGAAAAAATATGGTGCAATAATGTGTACTCTTGCTTCGCGAAATACGACTACTGGATGGTGTTTTTCATTAAGAAAAGCTGAACTTTCACAAAGAGTATTGGTCCTTAAAAAAGTTTTGCTGTTTTTTCCGAGAGTGTGGTTAGTCGGAACCCTGAGAGCACAGCTTAAACTGCAGCAGGTGAGTATTTCTGACAAGGACGACTGTAAATTTCACTGATGTGCACCGAACATTTCGTGGGTTAACTGTTCCGTCTAGCACTTCGACGCGTGAAATTGCTCAGTAACCCTCCTTGCACTTTTTTGAAGGATAACTATACTCCTTTGCCATCCTTACTGCATAATTTTCAATCTATGAAAGAACTACCATAAATATGAAAAACTAACCGTGAAGATCGGGGTTTTTCTAGCGTGTGTTCCCCTTAAGATAAATTAAACACAAATGTGCCAGGAAAATTGTAAATGATGTCACAAATGGCTTGTCTTCCGGGCCCGAAACTTTTATAAGTGGCTGATCCTGATCCTCTGAGTATTAAGTTTTGAGCCGGCCGCTGTGGTCGAGCGGTTCTAGGTGCTTCAGTCTGGAACCGCGCGTCCGCTACGGTCGCAGGTTAGAATCCTGCCTCGGGCATGAATGTGTGTGATGTACTTAGGTTAAGTTTAAGTAGTTCTAAGTTCTAAGGGACTAATGACCTCAGATGTTAAGTCCCATAGTGCTCAGAGCCATTTGAACCATTTGTTAAGTTTTGAAAGAGTCAAACGCTCCACGATTTAAGAAATAAATCGCACATTCTCACACGTAACATAATTCGTCTTGAGTAAAGGGAAATTTACTTTGGAAGCAACGCTTCTCAACCATCATTCGCAATGTTTTCCCTGTTTAACCTACAAGAAACGTAAACAGTTGTGACGTCACGCTCATCGAATACAGTTTGTTTGTGCGATGTACTGCATAGTCTTCGTCCTAAGGCCTTTGACACCTTTTGCTGTCGGCACACGCCTGTATGTGCACTGTCTTTTATTGTTGCAAATAGCGCATTTTATTTGCAACTAAAGTTTTATTTTGATGTTATTCTCTCGTTTATGTTTTATTGCTGCAGTATTATTCTCCAGTTTAGGGGTCAAATTATTTGTCAGAGTATCAGTTCTTACCCGTCTTAACTACAGAAATTTGACTTAAAACTAAAACGACGAAAAATTCCCGGAAACCTAAAACATTCCCGTGTATTTCCCGGATTTTTCTCGGTTTTCCCGGTTGTCCCGGGGCGTAAATACCCTGTCAGACAGTGAACGTATAACGCAGCTCACACAGCACACTAACAGCAGCTAAAAGGGAAGGCAAATCTCGAATGCGTATTCCCCAAGTGGCAGGAGATAGGTGCTAGCTGCAGATATCGAAAATAGAACGTGGAAATGTGAACCTACGCAACATCGGAAAACGGTGAAAAACTCTAATTTTGCTGTGTAGACCTTGATTTATACCTTACATAAAGCACTTGAGTGGTCTCTGGTTAAATTTCTTAAGAGAAAGTGACAGTGTAGCCTAACGTGATTATTTTTATGTATATCCCTGTTTGCGGTCCTTTCAGAGGAGATGATTCTCGTATTTCTGCTATCACTTAACCAGTGGCCGAATACAAGCAATGGTCTCTATATACTCGGCCAGCTTACAGGTTAAACAACAAATCCATCGAGATCAGGATAGTGAGGCAGAACATCATTAGTGTGTTATTCACGTAGTATCAGATACTCAGTGTGAGAAAGTAAAGACCTTCTAATGGCCTTAAGAAGCCTATGAAGTCCGTAGACAGGGACTAAAACATCAAATGTTTGTGTGATTGGAACTAGTTCAGTTTATGGGGCTTAAAATTTGTGATGAGCACATTAGGCACTAACGTTAGGTTTAAGTCGTAAGCTTCTCCACAGCGCCCCTTGGAGTCAGAAAATTGTCTGCTTTAATGGTGATCAGTCTCAGACTGGCAGCCTCATTCTACTCCCTCTCCTTTTCTTGTTATCACAATCAACAACACAAAAAATACACTACTTTTAGACGGCCGCGTCACAGTCAGACACTCTATAAAGTCACACGCCTGACACCTCAGACACAAAAGGGGTCAAAATAAGCCAAATACAAAGGTCTTGTCTTGAGTGTAACGTACAGTTTGCAAATGCCATTGTGATCTCTTGTCAGTACAGGTTCACTGACTCTACCGTACTTTATGCTGTATTCCTGTGACACGATTTAAAAAAATGAAATTCTGGTAGTTAGATCGTATGACAATCTGTTATATTAAACCCACTGACGATTGCAGCACCGAGGGACAGTAAATTAAAAGAATCAAGAGCGATATAAACACGGACGACGTTGGCTGATTTAGTCCTCTTTTAAATTCTTATTTTGTTTTATTTTGTAGGGTTGTGACCTGAGAGTCCTTACACCCAACTACATAAACATTTTGTACTACTAAAATAACATCATAATAACGGTGTCAAACACTTATAATTAAATGGTAATTAATGGTAGGCTTACAAGGATTCTTATATATGTGTTGGATAACATATATCATTATTATAAAAAGAAGAAAACATTACTTACAATTTAAAATGTTACAAAACAATGTTGGAAATGATACTTCCCCTGTAACATACACGACCATGTAATTTACAACTTCCGAGTTGTACACTGTACATCAGTTTCAGTTAATGTTACTGACGTGGCAATGGCATCAGCTTTGGACGTTTAGGTACGTGCTGCTCAGTTAAATCGTACATGAATGGTTAACGAACTGGTATGTTTGTTGAGTAAGAATCTTTGGAGTAAAAAGTTTCAGAAATGGATTGGATCTTTTCTGAAACAGTTTTATTTTTTAAGTCATTGCGCACTGTTAAGTTTCTAATGAACCATGGAGCATTTACTATTATTAATAATGTCTTATTTGGGACAACGTGAAATTTATGGATTTCCTGTGTGCTGAGTTAGTAACGGAGCAGCAACTTGTCTTGACCAGTTTTGATACAGAAATAACTAGAGCTCCAAAATTTATTTTCGTTATTTAATTGATGACTAGTTTCGGTTTATATGAACGCGTTTCGAAATGATCCAGACAGACAAAACAGCTTTTTCCGGTATATCACGCAAACCATGTTCAGAGTGTATAAGCACGTGTATCAACGTCATGTTTTTCTATGAGTTGTATGTTTGTCCCGCTAGTGTTCATAGAAAAACTTGACTTTTATTTTTCGTGTACGTGCATTCTTAACGTGGTTTGCAAGATACTACGGAAAATGCTGTTTTGTCTGTCTGGATGATTTGAAAATGGCTTCAGGTAACCCGAAACTAATCATAAATTAAATAAATAAATTAGATTTTGCAACTTTGGCTGTTTCTATATCAAGAATCTAAATTTTGTTCGTATTAGTAGAGACAGCATGTCCCCATAGGGCAAGCATTCAACGGTGTTGGTTTTATTGTCAACTAGAGAAGTAGGAATCTGTTTTTTCTATTTGGTGACGACAGATATAGGGCAGCTGAAACACTCTTTGCTTTATGCAGGACGTCTGATATGCGGTTCTTGAAGGTAGGGCGTTCGTCCAAATGAGCCCAAAGATATTTGGCAGAGTCACATAAACGAATGTTTTCACTGAATAACAGCAGTGGGGTTTGGAAACCCACTCATTTTCTTGTATAATTTCAAAACTGTCTCTAAACTTGTCGGTGCGAGTTAGTAACATCGTCATACTTTTCTGTTCTCTAATACTCTCACAAACAATATTCAACATTTACAGCGTAGGAAGAAGCCATCGATGTCAGTGGTGCAAACACTATGACATTCAGAGCTATCTTGTAGCTGTACTTCGATCACATTCTTCAGTGTAGGAAAAGCAAATTATAGGCTTCCGTTTATTGATGGACTGAGATGTTTCGGCTTGTCAACAAAGAAGGTAGCTTACAAAATAATAATGACATAGAGCCCAATTCACGTCTGCATGACAGGGAACACCACACGATGTGAAGAAGAGTAATGGAAGTTGTTCAGTTCGCAATCCGGCACTAAATTTTAATCTGCCAGGATGTTTCTCATCATAAAACTAATTGTTAATGTATACAGGTTAATGTAATGGAAGAGAGAAATGAATGATATAATCATCCCCAGATTGAATACGCTGATGTTGTTTTTCACTGAACTACACATATGCTGAAGTTCCTCGAATAGAGCCACTCCAAAAGTACTTCCTCTGATACTATCCCGATAATGCTGGTTGAGAAATGCCCGAAACAACTTTCTGAAATCAGTTTTCAGTAATTACGTTAAATGTAGAAATAATAATAATAATAATAATATCCAGAGCGAGTATCAGCTACCAGATGGGTCGCAGGTGGCGGGTAGCGGGGTTAGCTACGAATAAGGGTATCCATTTACAGCCTGACTAGACGGCGATCAGTTCGCCACCCTTTGCCGCGACCAATTCGACTGACAAGGGAACCTCCCCATCGCACCCCCCTCAGATTTAATTATAAGTGGGCACAGTGGATAGGCCTTGAAAAACTGAACACAGATCAATCGAGAAAACAGGAAGAAGTTGTGTGGAACTATGAAAAAATAAGTAAAATATACAAACTGAGTAGTCCAAGCGCATGATAAGCAACATCAAGGATAGCGCGAGCTGCGGAGCGCCGTGGTCCCGTGGTAGCGTGAGCAGCTGTGGAACGAGAGGTCCTTGGTTCAAGTCTTCCCTCGAGTGAAAATTTTACCTTCTTTATTTTCGCAAAGTTGTGATCTGTCCGTTCGTTCATTGACGTCTCTGTTCACTGTAATAAGTTTAGTGTCTGTGTTTCGCGACCGCACCGCAAAACCGTGAGATTAGTCGACGAAAGGACGTGCCTCTCCAATGGGAACCGAAAACATTTGATCGCAAGGTCATAGGTCAACCGATTCCTCCACAGGAAAACACGTCTGATTTATTCTATACGTCACTGGTGACGGCATGTGCGTCACCTGACAGAAATATGTTGTCGAACCACCTAACTTGTACACTTGGCGAATGGGTAAAAAGATTCTTCTACCTTTCCCAATTTAGGTTTCCTTGTGGATGTGAAAATCACTCCCAAAAAAGTGATGAAAACATAAGAGTTTGTGACATAAACTGAAAACAAAAAATTAGAATTTCCACCCCAGGGAAGACTTGAACCAAGGACCTCTCGCTCCGCATCTGCTCACGCTAACCACAGAACCAAGATGCTCTTGCGCCCACTTTTTCCTTGATATTGCTTATTCTGCGCATGGACTACTCAGCTTGTATATTTTGCTTATTTTTTCATAGTTCCGCACAACTTCTTCCTGTTTTCTCGATTGATCTGTGTTCAGTTTTTCAAGGTCTATCCACTGTGCCAACTTAGAATTAAATCTGACGGGGCTGCGATGGGGAGGTTCCCTTGTGAGTGTGGGCCTTGCGGCCACTACCTGCCTTTACTGACACAGTGTGGGCTGGCAGGTACCACACGGGTAACCAAGTAGAAGCTCGCTGGTGGAACCGACACACCTGAACCACAGTTATTACCTGTAATTTGATATGAGTAACAAGAATAATTAAGCTTAACTATGTTTTCATTGAATAATAACATGATTAAGTCCATTTACTAATAATATTTAAAGAATTTATCTTTGTTTCAGCGAGCTAAGTAATTTGGTAGTGGTTGGTTTGGTGATGTAACGATAACTCGTCATCAGCGTTTTCATCTCCGCAAGTCGAGTCCATCGCCCACACACAGGCGAGAGGGTCGCGACTGACCTACTCGGCGAGTGGGTCGGCGGACCAATCAACCTATTTGTGGAGGTCTTAAGGGGAGGCCCCAATACGTGGTCCCGGACTGAGGCTGCAGGATTATGGGACGTGAGAGCGTGGATCATGGTGGAACTACGTTCAGTAAACATCAGATATTCTCTCTGCTGATCCTGTGTCGAATCGAGAGACCTCCGCTAAGAGTGCTTCTCCCGTTGTCTTGTGGGCATATATTAGCCCAAAGACAAAGGGAACGAACACTCTAACAGAAAAACAAAGGGCAGAAAGAGTTCTGTAGGCGTCGAACAGCCACCTTTCTGCGGGAGAAAATCCCGACTGACAAGTCCCGGTCTTCCAGGTTAGGGGTTGGCGAAGGGCTACCAACAAATATAGTTATTGAGATGAATGTCACGCTGAGGTCTCGGAAAGGACTGATCCTTGCAAAACGACCTATGCGAGAACGTGGACTAGGAAACGAAGTCAAGTTGGAAGCTGCAATGTCAAAATCCTATAAAGCCTGCTGCAGCAAAATATGTTGTAAAGGAAGCGGGTAAGTATGAAACAGACTTCACAGCTCTTCTTGAGACAAGTTGGACAGGATCAGGTCTACAGAAATGGAAAACTATGTTGTGATCCACAGAGCCTAGGAAGCAAATCATTCCCTACGTACTGGTTGTGTGGTGAATAAATCTGTGTACCAGTCTTGAAGATTTTAGATCAGACAGTCCTAAAATACCATTTGTAACCATAGACACGAAGCAACACGAAGTGACGTGTATAAACTGTCATACCCCCACAGAGTGATGATGATATCAAATTGGATATATTATACGAGGACAGTCTTGGACGATGTACCAAGCGAGCACTATAAAATCTTCTTGTGAAATCTTAATGCAAAATTAGGGAAAGAGACAATTTTCACGGGAATCACTGAAAATCGAAGCTTAGATGATGTCAGCAACAATAACGGCATCGGGTTAGCTAATTTCGTCACTGCGAAATGCACGTTTACAATAATTACTGACATCAACAGAAAAGAATATCTCCGGATGGGAAGAGAGTAAACCAAACTGACCACAGATTGGTAGAGACAAGAATAAAGAAGTGGATACAGAATGTCAAGATTGGCAAGAGGTGCTGAATGTGGATAGGACCACTCCCTTGTCAAAGTGGTGATGAAGCCTATCTGCAGACCCAGAGGGCCGAAATGAGAGAGAAAAAGAAATTACTCGATATTATCAGGTAAGTCAGAAAAATGATAATATAAGAGGTACTTTCAAAATCAAACTGACCAATAATTCTGAAGTATTGGAGAATGAAGAGGACGGAATACCGAGATAAAGCGGAAGTCGAAAGTAATCGCTTATCCAGTTAAAAAAATAGACCAAGAAGGAACTCCAAAGCGAATTAAGGGAAGGTGAGGAATGTGAGGAAGCTATCCGAGAGAGACAACGGGTCAAATAATTATGGGTAAATAGTAGCATCCAAGAAGAAGGAAAATCATAGTTAGAAGAACTTCGGCGGTGCATACAGGTCACACTAAAGACAGTGAAAAGAGAAGATATCTACGAAACATCGTGGAGGAAGATCAGCAATACTTTCATAGGAGTAGATGTAAAGAACTATATAGGAAAATGAAGTGGTTTGAAGGAGAATCAAACAACCAATATAACTTCTTAAAAGACGATGATTGAAGGGTGTTAAAGGAAGACCAAACGATTTGGTAAAGATGGATGGAATACTTCAGGGATCTACCAATTGGCTAAGAGCCAAGCTAACTACTCGTGTTTATTAACCTAGTAACGGTGGATCTAGAAAATCCTCCATCCACCATCGAGGAGATGAGGGAGCAGCTTAAAAACTATGAGAATGCGAAGAGTCGAGGATAGGACAGAATTTCGACCGAAGTTCTGAAGACTAGAGATGAATCCGTATGTTCCAAAATCCACAAGAATATTGAGTTAATCTGGACAAAACAGGCAATACGAGAGTAATGGAAGATAGCTGTGATATGCATCGTACGTATAAAGAAAGACAAATCAGTTCGTGACAAATATGGGGACATAGTGCTATTCAAAATACGCTACAAGATATTCTCCAATCGTCTTCTAGAACAAATCAAACAACTGGCAAAAAGTAATTGGAGAGCAGAAAGGAAGATTCCAAATAAGGCGATCAATCACTGCCCACGTTTTTCTCCTAAAACAGGCCTGTAAGAAAATGTACGAATACGGCCGAGAATTACGTCTTATGACATTATACGTATACCAAGTCCAATGAAAACAGTGACAGAATTTGTATAACATAGAAATAAACGACGTAGAGAGACGCTTAAATGACACAAAAACTAAGGTTACGATAGGCAGTAAAATGACACAAACTTTCGAAATGGATGCAGGCTTTAGGCAAGGAGAAGGATTATTGTTTGCCTTTTCAAAACGGCAACTTCGAGGGTGTTCAAATAAACAAGGTAAATATTACATATTTGTCCTATGGAGACGACACTGCCCTAATAGCATACACAGAAGAGAACTAAGAAGAAGTATTCAGAACCTGGAATCAATGGAACCAAGGTTTGGGCTACAAATTAGTAGCGAAAAAACAGGGTACATGAGCGTTGGAAGGAAGTGCCAAAATCCCAAGGGCTAACAGTGATATGTACCATGAATAAACATGTGAGAGAATTCAACTATCGTGAATCGATTTTTACGGGAGGTACGTCAACTGAAGCAGAGATTAGGGCAAGGCTGCAGGGGGAAACAGATGCTATTACTCGCTAAACGCGGCGTTGAGATGTATACACGTACCGCGGCCACTAAAACCAAAGACTATACAAAACATTAATAATACCAGTAGGCCGAGCGCTATGTGGTTGTCAAGCCTGGAGCATAAGAAAACAAGACCTTAACCGACTGCTTACTTTTGAGAGCAAGGTCTTCAGGAAAATACATGGACTAGTCTGGGATGTCACTTCTAGCGAATGGCGAAGGCGCCACAATACAGAATTAGAAAGACTATGCAAGGAGCCTAACATCGTTGGACTGATGAAAAGTAAAGCACTACAATGGAACGAATAATAAGTGAGTATAGGAAAAACGAGATTGATCCACTACAATCTCGTTTTTCCTATACTCACTTATTATTCGTTCCATTGTAGTGCTTTACTTTTCATCAGTCCAAGGATGTTAGGCTCCTTGCATAGTCCTCCTAATTCTGTCTTCAGTTCTCCAAGTCTCCTGACTGCAGCAAGTACTGTCTCTCCCTATATATTCATGTCTTTCGGGCTCTTTCCACTGGTTTGCTGCCTGATAGGATCAGGATACACGGGTTCGAGTAACAGTCCGGCACAATTTTTCGTTGTCGTCAAATAATTATACAGCTGACGGTTGTCCATATCCGCAACAGTGAATAAATTCCATTTTTTCACTGATGGGGGCTATCGTACCAAATAACCCCCATGGGGCTGCGGAGATGGGTTGTGAAGTTATAGCGGCACACACGGACAAACCACGCTTACATTAATTATAGACTAGCAAACGTGCCAATTCTTCGCAATTGCCAAATAGGTCCATTTTCTCTGCCCTCCTCTCTCTGAAATTCACCTTATTTATTGTTGGTGCAAATTCAGATTCCGTTATAGTATTCTGATCATAAGCCGATAAGCCATATATAGAATTTTCTTGTTTACTGTGAAAATCGACTGCAAGGAAGAAAACAAACCAGTATTTTCTTGTGTATTCAATATCTGTATAAAAATATATAAGCAAGAAAGAATATAATGTGAGAAACGATCTGTCTAGCCCTTTCAACGCTCCGCTGTCCGCCTCCGGTAGCTGAGTGGTCAGCGTGACAGACTGTCAATCCTAAGGGCCCGGGCTCGATTCCCGGCTGGGTCGGAGATTTTCTCCGCTCAGGGACTGGATGTTGTGTTGTCCTAATCATCATCATTTCATCCTCATCGACGCGCAGGTCGCCGAAGTGGCGTCAAATCGAAAGACCTGCACCAGGCGAACGGTCTACCCAACGGGAGGCCCTAGCCACACGACATTTCAACGCTCCGCTGTCACAGTTAAGATTGACTGCGAGAAGGGAAACGAAACAGCACATTTTCACAGCAGAGAACAGCACTTTCTTTCTCATAACCGGTTTCAACAGAAAACCAGTTCATTGTCGTTTGAAAAAGATATAGCTTATGTTCGCCTCTGTGTTTGACTACTGTGCAAAAGCTTGAACCACACTGGTCAAGAAGCTTCAGAGAATTTTTCTAGGTAGCAAACGTTTGTTAGTGTAACATGTAAACATTTAAAGTAATATTATCACGTATTTTTCTAGATTTTTGGTAAGAACGTTTTCCTTTATATGTTATATACATATTTATATTTTATATATATATTTTAAAAGTATGTAGTCCGTCTCCATCCAATTGTTCATTAGAGTACTGTGCAAAAATTTGAAGCAAATCGGTGAAGAGCATTTCAAGATATTTTCTAACAACCTTGCACCGTTATATACTACATATTGATTTATATTTTATGTATATTAAAAAACTATATAATCTATTTCTGTCTAATTGTTCATCAGAGTAACATTAAAAAGTTTGACACAGATTGGTCAAGAACTTTTCAGGCCTTCTGGTAAAAACTTTTCCTCTTTATATATTATAAATTTATTTATATTTTATATATATTGAAAACCGTATAGCCCATCTTTGTTCAACTACTCATTACAGTACTGTGTAAAAATTTTGAAGTAAATCGATAATTAATTATTCGATAATTTTTGATAACATTTCCCCTTTACAAATATTAAATATATATGAAAAACATGAAAAATATACAACCTATGTTAGTCCAAATGTTCATTAGAGAATCATGTAGAAAGTGTAAGTAAATCGATGGAGAATTTTTCAAGATCGTTGGTGACAATGTATCCCCTTTATATATAATATAATATTTACATATTATACATATTAAAAATATATACAGCTTGTGACCATCAGAATGTTCATCACAATATTGCGTAAAAATCTCGTGCAAATCAGTCAATAACTTTTAGACACTTTTGGTAACAGCTTTTCATCAAAACCCGTTTTTAGTTAGAACCCATTCTTACTAGTTAAAACTAATTTATACTGAGCCACTTCGTCAAAACGCGTTTTACCTGGTTAAAACTAGTTTTAACTGACTTTCGCTTTAGACCAAAGAAAATTCTAGTTGTAACTAAGGCTATCAGTATCAACTAGTTTGAACTATTAAGAACGAGTTCTAACTAAAGTAGACAGATTTCGTTTTCCTGAAATTTTTAGAGGCAAATACTAAAATTAAGAGCAACTACGAGTTGACTGAAATGAGAAACAGCATTTTTGTACTGTGCAATGCAATATTTATTGAGAATATTGATCATACATCTAAGTGATTAATATTAACTACAGCAATACAAAACTAACCATACACTGCAGAAACATTTTAAGGAAGATTACAGAGCCGTTGTAATGGTACTTGACTTATGTAACCATTACGGAACCTCACCTCAACCTCCCGATACCAGCAATATTCTATTGTGTTTCTGTGAAGTAGTTAACATACTTCTGAGACAACATTCAGATTTGATTTCATTAATGTAGAGGTACTTTGATACATCGATATGTTTATATTGCAATGATATTATTCTTAGGTTAAGTCTCTCTTTTGTCACTATGATCTTTGTCATACTTATAACTCTGCTTTTTGGGCGCGTAAGCGGTTATTAGAGAGTCAAGTCTTGATCGTCATGTTGAAAAGACGCAAATTGTAGTCAGTTTATAAAATGTGAACTTTAACAGTGAGGAAGATATTATCAGGTATGTTTTATATTGTGAAGTGACGTTTTGTGTGATACGTGATATTGCAACAAAAGTAATAAAAAAAGCATTGTAAATTAAATTCGGAGTGCTGATTACTTTTTTACATCATCATTGTGGTAACTTGCAAAAGTTTAATCTTCAAGAATGGTTTATGAAACACATCTATAAAACTTTTGAATATCGCAGAATAACACATAGGCCTCTTTGCATCCGAGCTTGGAATCATCACCACCTATATTTTCGACGATAGAGCCACGATTTCGCAACGAGACCAGCGTCGGAAACCCGAAAAGATAAGTGCCTAGTTTATCCATTATTTCATGAAATGACTATATTAACTGTGCTCTAATCACGCCTGCCACATAATATACTTTTGTCGTTGCCCGAAAATGCAGTATTTAGTAACACGAGCAACACCACAATCATAATTAATTTTTGACCATATTAACAGTATTAGTTACGAAAGTGGAAACAAAATAATCAAACAGTAAAAGTATATTACTTATTACTTACTCATACATTTGACAAAAGTTGCTACAGTCTCAATAAAAGAGAAACCTACCAAAAAAATTTAACAATTAAATTTTGATTATTTGTTATTGCAAGGCAAACTGTCGTGACATTTTGAGTTACAAAGATTTCCTTTTTTCCTACAAAAGCACCTTTTTGAAATGCATACCTTCTTACACACACAGTGAACAAATCCTTGTCCTGATGCTAAGGCTGTCATCTTGGCAGCAGTTCTTAATGATACCTTTGTCTCTGGCATGTCTTCTAGAATTAGAATTTCTCTTTAGACACGTCGAGTTCGGATATGGAAGAGAATTTTTAATTAGCTTGTTTGAAAGGCGAAGAGGTACTTAATACATATTATAAAATACAGGGCTATTACAAATGATTGAAGCGATTTCATAAATTCACTGTAGCTCCATTCATTGACATATGGTCACGACACACTACAGATACGTAGAAAAACTCCTAAAGTTTTGTTCGGCTGAAGCCGCACTTCAGGTTTCTGCCGCCAGAGCGCTCGAGAACGCTGTGAGACAAAATGGCGACAGGAGCCGAGAAAGCGTATGTCGTGCTTGAAATGCACTCACATCAGTCAGTCATAACAGTGCAACGACACTTCAGGACGAAGTTCAACAAAGATCCACCAACTGCTAACTCCATTCGGGGATGGTATGCGCAGTTTAAAGCTTCTGGATGCCTCTGTAAGGGGAAATCAACGGGTCGGCCTGCAGTGAGCGAAGAAACGGTTGAACGCGTGCGGGCAAGTTTCACGCGTAGCCCCCGGAAGTCGACGAATAAAGCAAGCAGGGAGCTAAACGTACCACAGCCGACGGTTTGGAAAATCTTACGGAAAAGGCTAAAGCAGAAGCCTCACCGTTTACAATTGCTACAAGCCCTGACACCCGATGACAAAGTCGGCGTTCAGTGCGAAACTTGTTTCCAGTGATGAAGCAACATTTTTTCTTAATGGTGAAGTGAACAGACACAATGTGCGAATCTGGGCGGTAGAGGATCCTCACGCATTCGTGCAGCAAATTCGCAATTCACCAAAAGTTAACGTGTTTTGTGCAATCTCACGGTTTAAAGTTTACGTCCCCTTTTTCTTCTGCAAAAAAAAACGTTACAGGACACGTGTATCTGGACATGCTGGAAAATTGGCTCATGCCACAACTGGAGACCGACAGAACCGACTTCATCTTTCAACAGGATGGTGCTCCACTGCACATCCATCATGGTGTTCGGCATTTCCTAAACAGGAGATTGGAAAACCGATGGATCGGTCGTGGTGGAGATCATGATCAGCAATTCATGTCATGGCCTCCACGCTCTCCCGACTTAACCCCATGCGATTTCTTTCTATGGGGCTATGTGAAAGATTCAGTGTTTAAACCTCCTCTACCAAGAAACGTAGCAGAACTGCGAGCTTGCATCAACGATGCTTTCGAACTCATTGATGGGGACATGCTGTGTCGAGTGTGGGAGGAACTTGATTATCGGCTTGATGTCTGCCGAATCACTAAAGGGGCACATATCGAACATTTGTGAATGCCTAAAAAAACCTTTTGAGTTTTTGTATGTGTGTGCAAAGCATTGTGAAAATATCTCAAATAATAAAGTTATTGTAGAGCTGTGAAATCGCTTCAATCATTAGTAATAACCCTGTATATTACAATGTACACTCCTGGAAATGGAAAAAAGAACACATTGACACCGGTGTGTCAGACCCACCATACTTGCTCCGAACACTGCGAGAGGGTTGTACAAGCGATGATCACACGCACGGCACAGCGGACACACCAGGAACCGCGGTGTTGGCCGTCGAATGGCGCTAGCTGCGCAGCATTTGTGCACCGCCGCCGTCAGTGTCAGCCAGTTTGCCGTGGCATACGGAGCTCCATCGCAGTCTTTAACACTGGTAGCATGCCGCGACAGCGTGGACGTGAACCGTATGTGCAGTTGACGGACTTTGAGCGAGGGCGTATAGTGGGCATGCGGGAGGCCGGGTGGACGTACCGCCGAATTGCTCAACACGTGGGGCGTGAGGTCTCCACAGTACATCGATGTTGTCGCCAGTGGTCGGCGGAAGGTGCACGTGCCCGTCGGCCTGGGACCGGACCGCAGCGACGCACGGATGCACGCCAAGACCGTAGGATCCTACGCAGTGCCGTAGGGGACCGCACCGCCACTTCCCAGCAAATTAGGGACACTGTTGCTCCTGGGGTATCGGCGAGGACCATTCGCAACCGTCTCCATGAAGCTGGGCTACGGTCCCGCACACCGTTAGGCCGTCTTCCGCTCACGCCCCAACATCGTGCAGCCCGCCTCCAGTGGTGTCGCGACAGGCGTGAATGGAGGGACGAATGGAGACGTGTCGTCTTCAGCGATGGGAGTCGCTTCTGCCTTGGTGCCAATGATGGTCGTATGCGTGTTTGGCGCCGTGCAGGTGAGCGCCACAGTCAGGACTGCATACGACCGAGGCACACAGGGCCAACATCCGGCATCATGGTGTGGGGAGTGATCTCCTACACAGGCCGTACACCACTGGTGATCGTTGAGGGGACACTGAATAGTGCACGGTACATCCAAACCGTCATCGAACCCATCGTTCTACCATTCCTAGACCGGCAAGGGAACTTGCTGTTCCAACAGGACAATGCACGTCCGCATGTATCCCGTGCCACCCAACGTGCTCTAGAAGGTGTAAGTCAACTACCCTGGCCAGCAAGGTCTCCGGATCTGTCCCCCATTGAGCATGTTTGGGACTGGATGAAGCTGCGTCTCACGCGGTCTGCACCTCCAGCACGAACGCTGGTCCAACTGAGGCGCCAGGTGGAAATGGCATGGCAAGCCGTTCCACAGGACTACATCCAGCATCTCTACGATCGTCTCCATGGGAGAATAGCAGCCTGCATTGCTGCGAAAGGTGGATATACACTGTACTAGTGGCGACATTGTGCATGCTCTGTTGCCTGTGTCTATGTGCCTGTGGTTAGTGTGATCATGTGATGTATCTGACCCCAGGAATGTGTCAATAAAGTTTCCCCTTCCTGGGACAATGAATTCACGGTGTTCTTATTTCTATTTCCAGGAGTGTATGTGCTAAAACTTAAAATATTAATTAATTACTTGAATTGTTAGCAACATTTTCAGAGCATTAAATGAATGAAGTAATGAATACGTCTGACATTTGTCCTTAATTATTGAAATCAAATTAGAAATACATAACTGCAATACAATTTGTCGAGTATCCCATATTTCGTTCCAATCTTGTGCAAGCCCTGTTCATCTTTCTGAAGAATAGCTTCAATAATATTGGGGAGATCTGCTTTTGCTCTGTCGATAACAGGAATCGGTATAATTATATTGTCACTGATTTCTACAGTGGAGTGTGTTGAATCTGAAGCCATCTTCATTCTTTTGGCCTCTATCGTCAGGTTTTCATGAACGCTCTCTCTCGCTGTTCGTGTTTGAGATTGTCGTTTCGTAATGGCTTCAGCGTCTGGGTCTTCGTGATAAGGTGGAGTTATTTGAGGCTCTGCACTCGTATTAGCTACGGCTTCTGGATCCTCTTGATTGGCTGCTGCTGTTGTTGGGCACTGTATACTTGTACTGGGAAAAGCTTCTACATCTTCTTGTCCGGCTGCAGCTGTAAACTGTCCATTGCTACTAGCCATAACCTCTATCTCCTCTGAGTCGTATGATAGTTGCAGTTCACCAGGTGTCTCATTTACTGCGTCTACCGCATTAATTTAAAGCTTCTTTAGGATCATCTTCATCTTGTATCTCCTTAATAACATCTAGAGGCAAACTCGAAGTCATAAGCCCCGCTCGTGGTTCTGTGCCAAACATAGCTGTACAAGGTGTTTGCTTGATACCAGAATGATATGCCCGATTTTTCATAAACTTTACAAAGCGAAGACCGTTTGACCAATTGGTGGTAATGTTGTCTTGCATCCATGAAGCCAATATTTTTTCAACGTCTTGGTTGGCGCGTTCAACAGAACCTTGGCTTTGGCTGTGCCTCGGTTTTCCGTGAACCAGTTTACGCTGAGGCCAAAATACAGCCAGCTCGTTTATGACAGAATTAACAAATTCTCTGCCGTTGTCAGAGTGTAAAATACAAGGAGCTCCAAATGTCAAAAATGTATCTGCTAAATGATGTGCCACTTCCTCTGCCCTCTTGTATTGCAGTGCATGTAACAAAACAAATTTTGGCAAGTGGTCCTGATACATCTTCATATACTTAACTCCACGATCTTCTTGAGTTTGCATGTCGATTAGATCAACTTGACACCGACTGTTCATTTGTGAATGAAGTATAGATTTCGAAACATGCTCCCTTTTCTTAATGCTCCTTTTCACATATAGATAAATGTTTATCATCTCCACTGTTATGTTTGCATATTTTCTTGAAGTTTCAGCCTTTAATCTGTCTCGACCTCCATGAGCAACGGGCTGATGAGCTGCTTCAATAATGTCGAAAATTTCTTCGACACATAAGTAATACTTCACAGGCTCTTTTCTTGACACTAACTTCCTGGTCCCACAAATATTAATAACCTTGAATCGATTTCATCTTCTGTACTAACTCTGTGTCTTTTTCTCAGCTGATTATGCTTCTTCAATGTTGTCCAATAATTTATCGTAAGATTCTTTTGTCATAACATTTGTAGTGGTTTTCTCTTTTGTCGTGTTCTTCAATCTGTAACATCCTTCTCACACATTCTTCTTTCCATCGCCTTTATCGATTTAGATCTGTCACGATTAATACGTACAAGCTGATCTGCACGTGCTTAAACCCTCGACCGTGTTGTTTGTTGTGGTGAAAAGCGCGCAGTGTCGGGCTATTGTCGGCCACTGCAGCGCCGCTCACGCGGGGAGTTTTGGCGACTAGAGCTGTTCCCGCGCGTGTAATTCTTTCCGCTCCTCTAGCGCTTATTGTTGCTGCGCGTATTTGACACGATTATGTGCGAATGCTGTTGGGGCAAGTGATTATCTAACAACCGAATACCTAACAATTCGAAGGTTTTCACAGTAGTAAAGCTGTTGCAGAATTAAGAATAATCAGGAAGAGTTTTAGCGGTAAGTCTAAAGGAACCACAGTTTCTTGAAGAATATTGATTATACATGACTCTTTGTATGGTATAGCTCAAAGTATGATATTGCACACCATCGAACATCGCAATCTTCACTATACACACGCGTTTCTCTTCTTATGTTTTTCCCGTTGTCATCCAGTTTGCAGCAACACTCGCCATTTTCGTGTCGGCGCCTTCTTGTTTTCACTATTTGGAACGTGTTTGCATGTATGATCAATATTCCAATAAGTACTGCATTGCACAATACAAAAATGCTGTTATTTATTTCGATCAACATTTAGTTGCTCTTAATTTTAATATTTGCCCCTAAATAAATTTAGTGGAAACTAGTTCTGTTTATTTAGAACGCGTTCTTACTAGTTGAAACTAGTTGATACTGATAGCCATTGTTCCAACTAGAATTTACTGCTGGTCAAAAGTGAAAGTCAGTTAAAACTAGTTTTAACTGAGGAAAACGCGTTTTGACGAAGTGGCTCAGTAAATGTAAATGTAAATGTCGTGTGACCTGGGCCTCCCGTCGGGTAGACCGTTCGCCGGGTGCAAATCTTTCGATTTGACGCCACTTCGGCGACTTGCGCGTCGATGGGGATGAGAGGATGGTGATTAGGACAACACAACACCCAGTCCCTGAGCGGAGAAAATCTCCGACCCAACCGTGAATAGAATCCCGGGCCCTTAGGACCGACATTCTGTCGTGCTGACCACTTAGCTACCGGGGGCGGACAGTGGCTCAGTAAAAAAATCTGAACTAAATCGGTCACGAATTCTTCAAGATTTTTGGTAAACACTTTTCCCCTTTGTAATATTACATGTATATTTATATATTATATATTTCAAAGAAATATATCTATATTCGTCCGAATGTTCTCTACAGTATCGTGTAAAAGTTTGATCTAAATCGAACAAGTACTTTTCGAGATGTTTGGTAACAACTGTAAGCAATGATTTGTCTTTATATACAATAGTAGGATTGACAGATCTTGACTTAATAGTTTCTGTTCCGCAATCGCTGTTACACCCATATAGCTCCTTAATGTTTGCTTCCAGAATGCGTGTTTGCTCTCTCATTTTCTTGCGAGAAGACTTTACCAGGCAAAGGAATTTTTTGTTTTAGGGAATAAGTGAAATCGGATTTGACCATTAGTAGCTCATTGAATGCTTAGCTTGTATAGAGGGAGGCTGACAGTTTATTGAATTTTTATGTTTCCTTCCGTAATAGCAGATACGATTCAGTTTAGGTTTTAATATTGTAAATGTAGAACTTCGATCTATTTTAAATACTTTCACCTCTACTGACTTTTTATGGACCTTGATATCCACAGCGTTCACTTCTCGAATACAAACTCATTCTCGTTTCAGAAACCGAAAAAGCTAGTAATATCGGTGGCCATAGAGAAATCGCATACAAACTAACTGTAAAATAAACTCAAGTAATTAATGGTTTTTCTGCGAACTGTCCTAGTAGGTGATTATACTAGCCTCTCGGTAAGTGGTCTGAGTACGGCGAGTACAGAAGTTCACCCGCAGTGCTCCGTATCAGGGTGTGTATGAGCGAAAGCAGGCTGAATGCCTGTCAAGACAATAGTGGGCAGGACAAAGGAGATTATTAAGCCGTCAGCACGCCTGCCTCGTTTGCACTGGTTGTGAGACATGTCACAAGTTGTCAGGTTCTCATTAATCTCGACACAATGGGACCAGCTACGAGAACAAGAGCTGTGCAAATGGAAGTACGCCAGCCGACGTCCTCGCCACAGACAGCTCAACTTCTACAAACAGCTACTGCTATTTTTTTCTGCTGCATACACTACAGACTTGTCAGGGTTACTGCTCTTTGTAAACTACTGTCTACTAAACGGAATTAATTCATTCACGAAGGATGTCAATTTAACGACTTCTTCTATTAATTCAGCGTTACTATCTATTGCTAAAAACCAGAGTAAACCAAATGTACACACATCTACTGAAAGTTTCTTTTTAGTTTCTTCAGGGCTTGGTGACCCGAGACGTGACTGGAATGACGCGAAGTGTGCCGCGGGGTTACGAAGCACGACAGGTTAAGATGTGTACACCTCTTGTTGGTCAGTGACTGACGGCAGTGCATGATTTGTAACTGTTCATGTGTTTTCCAGATAGGCAATACGTTTGTTATATGATAGAGAGACTGTTATCTCATTCAGTGTTACTATATCATATACCGTTTTATGATTAAAAAGGACGTTGGCGGAAATACGCTAAAAGTCAATGTGTTTATTTTTGTGTGTGATTTTGTGGTGAATCGACAAAAGAAACATTGTGTCATGGACAAGGTGAAATCTAGTAAAAGGAATTAAGTAGGACCAAGGATTAACAGTCTCAAAATTTCAAATTGTCTTAGTCATACGGTTTATTGATTGGAACTGCCTTACGCGTTTGCATTATGCATCATTTTCGAGCCTTCATATTAAAACACTACATATACTGAACGTATGCTCACACGCAAAGGTACCAAGCACCCATACTTTCAGTATATATAGCGTTTTAAATATGACGGTTCTTATATGTACTTTTGAAAATCTGTATGATCGAAACGCGTAAGTCAGTTCCAGTCAATAAACAGTATGGCTAAGACAATTCGAAATTTTGAGTGCAACATGATCGTTAGGGATCATGCTGCATTTTTGCAGATCATTAATTAATAACCTACAGAAGGAGTATCATCTCCCAAATACTGTGTCACAAAAACAACTAAACTGTAGAGGAAAACAGAGATTGGAATACATGCAGCAAATAATTGAGGACGTATGTTGCAATTGTTACTCTGAGATGAAAAAGGTTGGCACGGGAGAGAAATTCGTAGTAGGCCACGTCAAACCAGTCAGAAGGCTAACGACTCAAAATTAAAAATAAACAAGTAAAAAATATAAAACGACAACTATCCAAACAACTTACGAATACAGAACAATGGCTTTCCAATGGCACACATAAGGAAAGTGACACGTTATTGTTTCAATAAAGACTAATTTTGTGATTAAAAGAAGAATAAAGAAGAAGATAAAAAATAAATACTGCAGTGTAACAAGCTTAGTTTCCCTGACATTACGGTTTAGTTTGTTATTCATAGCCATCTTCCGTTATTTTTCGAATTTCGAGATAACTTTTTAAAGTGCTGCTGGTTTTCAAGCGATGAGGTGCAACCAGCAGATTTCACTGACTTCGTTATCTGAGCGTCTGTATCATGAAAAGTACTTCAAGAGAGCAGTTTATTCTAACTGAGAAAATAATTTGATGTTTCCTCTGTAAATGAGTACCAAATGACAAGTGCAGTATTCACATGAACATTAAGTAGATCGATAAATAGTTTCATCACGACGATAACATAGCGTAATACTCGTACATGAAGTCTTTTATTTATGAGAAATAAACAGAAAGAAAACAATTTTTTTATTGACTGGCGTATTCGTGTACAGCATTCGACGTGGTGTGTG
Source organism: Schistocerca americana (assembly GCF_021461395.2). NCBI lineage: Eukaryota > Metazoa > Arthropoda > Insecta > Orthoptera > Acrididae > Schistocerca > Schistocerca americana. The sequence continues at coordinate 323,954,020 of NC_060120.1, read as the reverse complement.
TTAACTACTGCTGCAACCCTACGGCATTCCACTGATGCAAGGGAAAGACACATCGTGATTCAACGGCCGTTATAGTCGAGAGATTCTAGGCACTTCAGTCAGGAACCGCGCGACCGCTACGGTCGCAGGTTCGAATCCTGCCTCGGGCATGGATGTGTGTGATGTCCTTAGGTTAGTTAGGTTTAAGTATTTCTAAGTTATAGAGGACTGATGACCTCAGAAATTAAGTCCTATAGTGCTCAGAGCCATCTGAACCGTTTGAACATCGTGATTCGTAGACGTAATTGTTCTGGAAACATCGTTGACGCTGATACCACAGTCACAACGGTAATTCATAATTACTATCACTGACGCTAAGTCATGGTAGATTCAAGTTTCGAGGTAGGTGATTCGAGTCTTCCACAACATCTCAAATACTAAGCTCATGGCAGCACCTCTCTGAAGCTACAAGTTCAGCCAGTGGGGACCAAAACAGATTACGAATGAGACTACAGAGAGGAGAGCATACAGCGACAACTCTCCAAAGGCAGAGTATCTGTCACATTAATATCGGAAGCAGGATAGCAAAAGTAAGCGATTCTATCAAGCCGCATACAGGGAATCAAATGATTCCATTTACTACGTTTCGCGATTAATAAAGAGCCTTTATTATGTGGTTAAAAAATGTATGATGTTGCTGCCCTGCAGACTGGCAACTGACGTTCTGTGATGTTGTTCAAGCTACCTTACGAAGTTATCTCTATCCTGAAACTGTCATCGATGCATAGAAGTACATCTACGAATAGTTATTCTACAGCACATCGAAAACAGTCTGGAGTTCCACAGATGCTGGTAATCAACTTTTCTGAAGACTCCACAGTTCTCCCGTACAACTGATAAAACTGCCTCGTTTTCCGCTGCTATGATCAGTTCGCGAAACCCAGCGGGCAACAAACTATTTCGTGTTAAAAATACCGTGAAAGATGTCTAAAATTGATCCATGACTGATTTTCACATCGTCCAGTATCGCGTCATTGTGGTACTTGTGTGGTAGACAGTAGCAAAAGAAGACAGAAGCAATGCCCAGACTACAGAAATAAGAATTCTGATATATTTTGCCCGTCTCATAAGAAGATACAGAACCAGAAACGGTAACATGTGAAACTGAGGACAGAGAACATTTAGTAACAGCGGGGCGCATGGTGTTGGGAAGAGCGTAAACACTTTATATAAACAATTGCTAAATCCACCTACGGAGCAATTCGTTGAAATCCATTATCACTTTGGAGAAAGAAGAAGTTTTTGCAAATAAAATAGAATACTCTGCAGATGCTAAACCGAAGTCACGACTGAAAATATGATGTAGTACTTGAGACTAAAATAAACAAAAATAAAAATAAAAAGATGATAACTTGAGCACTGCTGTTAAAAGAATTCCTCTAGAACTGTTCTTTTGCAAGTGATTAGATCCGATACGTGATGCATCACTATGACGTAATCAGTTTACTCCCTCATTGAGATATTCAATTAACGTCATAAGATAATCTCCATGTTCGCTGTAATGTCCACGTTGCTAAGGAATCTCACCAGCGATACGTGTCTCTTTTAACTACACATTAGTCTTCAGGTTAGACAGGTACTTCATGTCTCGAGGCATATTAATGTGACAACTACGTGTCCCATTAAGTGATGATAAATAGACAGAAATAGAAATTACTGTGAACGTTAAGCATAAAGTACATTTTACGTCCGAAGATAACATTTTACTGCCTATTCACCATTCAAGGTTCTTCACGTTGAACAGTGATTTATCACGAGGGATCATCTTTGTCCTTCACAAACAAGTAATGTCGCAGCAGATCGGTAGAGCAGCTTTAAAATATTAATGGTCTGTTCTTCCAAGTAGCCATATTGCGAAACGTCAGTTCATAGTTCAGCGAAACAGATGTTCCTGTGTCACCCTCGAAGATGAGAATTTGCAACTTAGGCACGGTTGTCAGACTGCCTGAATCATTTTCTTAGATTACATTAGAAAGTTTTTCGAAGTGTCTCTGTGTTGTGTGGAGTGCTTCAAACTTCTTCTAGGCTGTATATCTTACAGTGTTGCACACTTACTAATTCGTCCATTTTTACTTCAATGATATTCAGCCTCAGTAGGTACTATACTATTATAGTTGCCTCTTTTGATCTTTCGTCATACTTTTTCAGATATATTAGGAAAAAGGTTATTTCAAAATTTTATCAACCTTCGGTATATATACGTGTGTAGGGGTGGGTGAATAGGGAACCATTTTATATTCGCTTCTGTGGAAACTCTAACGCTAAATCATTTTAGGTACACCTTGATGTCGAGTGCGGAAACTAGCACCTTCATCGTCCTAAGATCTACAGTATATCAAAGCGCGAGGGTAACAGACACTGTTTATGGTAATCCGTAGGTTCGGTGTCGAAGTTAAGGATGTCGATCACTTGAATGCTATGTGAGAGTAGGCTGTAAGCTTTCACCCGCTTCCTTGATTTCGTTCCCATGTTCATACACAGAAACCCATTTACAACACTACAGTATACAAGCATTCATCACAAAAAAATGTTCAAATACGTCTGAAACCTGTTTGTCAGACGCACCGGGGAGGCTTTCTGATCAGCCTCCAGGGACGTCTTTCGCTGCTTGCCACACCTTGGAACGGCCTCCCAATCAACCACAGGCGAGGGCCCAGCCCCACTGCGGGCAGCAACGGGGGCAACCGCAGCGGCAGACCGATCTGGGGACAGACGGGACGAGGTTGACATCCCTGTGATACCCAAGTCCGGCTCCCCACAGTGGTGCCCATTGGCAACAGCCTCAAGCTGCGCGACCGAAGTCAGCGCCGCCTGCAGCTGTGAGCGAAGGGATGCCAACTCAACCCTCATCCGAACGCAGCAATCACAGTCCCTGTCCATTCTAATCGATGTTGAACAACATTTACTGAAACACGAGTCCGTGCCTAGATAACGCAAGGGAAACATGCAAAGAATGTATGAACTAACTGTACAAATGCCTAACGACTGCGCTACAATCTGCCTGAATTTACGGTTACAGTAACTAAAACTCGAAATTACACTTCGTATACGAAACTCGCACGCAATTTAAGTAAGAATCTACGAAGTAAACACTAAAGCGCGATGCTACAACTCTCAAATGCTATAATACGCCCGAAATTTATGAATTAAACAATGCAAGTGCCCAAAAACACGCAAAGAAATTAAGAATTAAACTATGTAACAAATAAGTAAGCTAGGGGTGTACGAGTTGCTGCTGCAGCTGCTTATCCAACGGCGGCAGGGAGCACACTGGCTGTGACCAACCGACACCGACCGTTCAAAACAAAAACAGAAGACAGATGACTACGCGAATTTACACTATTCAGGTACTAAAGCGCGATGCTACAACTCTCAAATAATATAATACGCCCGAAATTTATGAATTAAACAATGCAAGTACCCAAAAACACGCAAAGAAATTAAGAATTAAACTATGTAACAAATAAGTAAGCTAGCGTTGTACGACTTGCTGCTGCAGCTGCTTATCCAACGGCGGCAGGGAGCTCTCTGACAGAACACGCTGAGCTCCCGTACCGGCATCAGATTAAAACTGTGTACCGGACCGAGACTCGAACTCGGGACCCTTGCCCTTCGCGAGCAAGTGCTCTACCATCTGAGCCACCCAAGCACGACTCACGCCGCGTCCTCACAGCTTTACTGGCGGAAGTAAAGCTGTGAGGACGGGGCGTGGGTCGTGCTTGGGTAGCTCGGATGGTGGAGCACTTGCCCGCTAAAGGCAAAGGTCCCGAGTTCGAGTCTCGGTCCGGCACACAGTTTTAATGTACCAAGAAGTTTCAAAAGGAGATTTGTCTCTGAGTCCTTCCAATCAGAACACTGAGCACTAATAACACCGAAGACAAACTCGGTATTATTCGTTTCTATGATGTTGCGACGTGCCGACGTTATGTAATAAATATATTCTGCTGTTCGGTATTATAAGAAATTAGTTTCGAATTCTTCCAAGCACTAAAATTAAGCTTCCTGTGTGAAGTACACACACGTATGGTTTCAGAATAACGTCACTTCCTTCTCATATGCGTTACGTTTGCCACGGCGATTCGAACAATTCGGATTGACGAATGACTGGGGTATCGTGAGACCTTGTAATGGCCATCGGCACGAAAGTCGAATGTAGGATGCACAAAACGTCCATTCGATCACGAGCGAGTTGTGCGTGCCTAACGACTGCAGAAATCCATCTAGAGGTCTTGCAGACACTGGGCTATTCTTGAGCCACCGAATTAAGTGTATACCGTGAGTTAGATTATCAGGAAGGCGCCACTACGAATAGGTCTCCATGCGCAACGAAGATTTGATAACACAGATGCCTCTTTGTAACAGGAGATAGATGGGCTGCAATCCAGCAAGTAGTTCCTCAGTTGTCGGACAACTGCAACTAATCTTCGTCAAGACCAGCTAGAACCACTTACTCGTCAACGGGCACAGAAACCACGCCTGCGTATCGCACGTCACAGTACAAAATAAACACGAGCGCAAGAACATCGCGGGACTTAATCGTGCAGTTATAGTAGCAGCCGATGACACTCGCATTTCAAGTTGTTTGTGTGGCACCATGAGGAAAACTAGAGTGCAGACCCCATTCGCCGATGACCACCAATCGTGGTACATAATATAATGGGCCACGAGCAGCAGCAGATACTCAGCCCCTTCACCACAGGAAACCAGTCACAGTAAAGTTTCATACTCCTTCCCACACAGGCGATCAATTGTTAATACAACGGTTTGACAACTGCGACGTAATCTCATTCTCGGCAGAGGAGTTATAATGAAATATAATAGACCATAAAAAATAAAAAAATAACAGTAAATCGAGAGGAAGACCACCATAATCATGGCCAGTTTCACATAGTGGTGGTGAGGTAGTTATACTGCTTTAAATTGCTAAGTAAAAACTGACACTGGCTAAAGAACAACTGTCGATTGCTACGTAACAGGTGACGAACGAGAGTAAAAGAAAATGTAGAAGCCAGGACGCGTTACCTGCAGCGAAGGCTGTGCACGAACGCTTTGTATGCATTCGACAGTTCATGAAGTGCAGTGTTTGACGAAGGTTGTTGTGGAACCGATTACTGCGACTCTGAATGTGGTACGGCATCATGTCTGCAAGATATCATTTGAGTCGTGGACTGCTCGAACCCGGTCACAGTGTCACTATGTGGTCACAGTAATGGATGGTTCTAGAAATCACATTTCGCGATTAAAAATGGCCGCTGAATGTGTAAATGCTATGCGAAAGTATGCAAGTGTTCGTATACGGACCACCACAGCGTAGGAATGTCGATACGTTGGCCTAGTGGCGAATAGGAACGGACATCTTACTCCTAGGTAGATCGCTGCAGATCGTGCAACTGGTACACATATCTCTGCCAGAACCATTTCGTGGAGATTTTGAAAGGCTGGTTTGAATATTCGGAAGTATATTATTTCAACGACGCTATCGTCGAGAAAGAGTTCACAGGTTTGAGGAGCATGTTGGTTGGGATCGGCAAAAGTGGTCCAGAGTGATGTTCTCCGGTGGGCCGGTGTGGCCGTGCAGTTCTAGGTGCTTCAGTCTGGAACCGCGTGACCGCTGCGGTCGCAGGTTCAAGTCCTGCCTCGGGCATGGATGTGTGTGATGTCCTTAGCTTAGTTCGGTTTAAGTAGTTCTAAGTTCTAGGGGACTGGTGACCACATATGTTAAGTCCCATAGCGCTCAGAGCCATTTTGATGTTCTCCGACGACATCCGCCTCACTGTGGGAAACGGTCCTGTACACCAGTTAGTGTGGAGAGAGAGAGAGAGAAATACGTCACACACCACAGAATGCTCATGAACACTGGGATGGTCCAGGCGTTATAACGTGGGTAGGAATTATGCACAATGGCCGAACACTTGTGCGTATCTTTTTGCGAGGTATTCCAGGGAGATTATTCTGGATGTCCGTCTGTCTCGGGGAGCGGTAAGTCCCGACTTTCTGTTTGTGGGCGACAACGCTCGCCTACACAGGACCGCTGATGTGTCGGACACACTCGAGAGTGAAGATATTGAACATACGGACTGGCCTGCGTACTCCCCAGAATTAAACTCTATAGAGCTTGCCCGGGATGCTCTTGGTAGGCCGGTCGGTGTGGCCGAGCGGTTATAGGCGCTTCAGTCTGGAACCGCGTGACCGCTACGGTCGCAGATTCGAATCCTGCCTCGGGCATAGTTGTGAGTGATATCCTTAGGTCAATTATGTTTAAGTAGTTCTAAGTTATAGGGGACTGATGACCTCAGATGTAAAGTCCCATAGTGCTCAGAGCCAGATCTTGGTAGAAGTGTTTCTCAACGACCACCCCCTTCCCGGACAGTGCAAGAACAGAAACCCGCCTTGAGAGAGGAGTGGGGCAATATCCACAAGCACTCCTCAACAGTTCGGTAGCCAGCATGAATAACAGGTGCAAAATGCGCTTCAGTATCGGATGATGGCTTATGACTTATTGAGAGTCCGACATTGACCTTCATGTTGGCAGGCTGACCTGTGTTATTTACGAGGGTCACTCCAAAAGAAATGTACACTAATTTTGTAACAGTTGTCATTCTGCATATGTGAAAGTTTTCAAACTTAGTTCAACCTCTTCCCGTGAGTAGCGCCGTCACAGCATGTCTTCAAGATGGCTACTACACTTGACGTTCGTCAGAAGCAACGTGCTGTCAATAGAATTCCTGTGCTGTGAAAACGAGACAGTGGGAAACATCCACAAGAGGTTGAAAAAGGTGTATGGAGATGCTGCTGTCGATCGCTGTAGAGTTAATCGGTGGGCAAGCAGGTTATGTGGTGAAAGTGGGCACGGCAATATTGAGGATTGTCCTCGCAGCGGTAGGCCTCGTACTGCACGCACTCCAGACAATGTGCAGAGAGTTAACGAATTGGTGCCTGCTGACAGACGCTTCACAGTGAACGAATTATCACGCTACGTTGGGATAGGGGAAGGAAGTGTTTGCCGAATACTGAAAGTGTTGGCGTTAAAAAAGGTTTGTGCCAGGTGGGTTCCCAAACCAAAAAACCATAGAAGCGATCACAAAACTCGGATCGACAACACTGAAACACCCGCCTTACAGTCATGAACTGGCTTCATGTGACTATCATCTCTTTGGGAAACTGAAAGACTTTCTGTTTGAAGATGATGACTCCCTTGCGCACGCTGCCAAACAGTGGCTCCAACAGGTTGCTCCAGAATTTTACCGCGCGGTATACCGGCGTTGGTTCCAAGATGGCGTAAGGCAGTTGAGAGAGATGGAAATTATGTGGAGAAATGAAAATATTGTTCCTAAAGGATGTATCTACACACTGTAAAACTTTCAAACACGTAGAATAAAAGATGGATTAAAAAAAATAGTGTGCATTTCTTTTGGAGTGACCCTCGTATCTTATTCTGCTTTTCCATGTAAAGAAATCAGTACCATTTTTCTTTATAAATATACCACTCCACCCTTATAACGTATATGCTGTGTTTGGTGTCGTCTGACATTGTCTGTGATTACTCCTATTCAACAATATATCCGTTTCTTGGGAACTGTCAAGCACCACACTCAGAAAACTTTTATGTTAACAGTAACTGTTTCACGAACATTTTCACCGATCAGCTTTCGGGTTGATACGAGGAATACCTGTAATTTAAATTCAATACACAGAATATGTCTGTTCGTTGGAATTTGCACCAGGTTAACTCTGAGAGAAACAGCGGGATAGTGGTTGCATAGAAGTTTTATTTAAGGAGATGGGGGAGTGGAGGGGGACAGACATACGAGTGGGAAGGGCTCGCCGTGATATGTGGTGAGCGGCAGGTGTCACGAGGCGGCGGATGTTTGCACCACGCGGACCTGTTTGCTGTCCCCGGGCAGCGGAAACGCCTTTTGTTTTCGCGGTGTCGAAACAAAAGCCGGGCGTGCCCGGCGCCCGCCCTTAGACAACACCGTGACACAGGCCAGAGGAACGATGAGGGACGGGCAGGGAGGGGGGGGGGGGGGGGGGGGGAGCGGGGCGCCAGTCAGAGGTGAGCGCAGAGGACGTGCGCCCAGTCATGCGTGGGGAATCTAACGACTGTCCTTGCATGGGGCCGTAGAAAGTACCTGTTTGGCGTTTGGCGGTGCAAGTGTTCCGTGGGAAAGCAACCAGTCCCCGCTCACAACCCTCAGAACGCCATCTAAAGGACGTAAAAAGTGATAAATGCCAGCAATGTTTCGTAAATGGCGAGGTTGTAAGGTTTCAATTACTACGAATGCAATTTGTTTCTTTCATACCTTCTAGTTTTATTGGATTGTGGAAATGTTCCCGTTTTTCTGTGTCACCTTGTAGTTACTGACCATTCCAAAGAAACTGAAATCAATATATATTACAAAAGTAAGTGTACAACGTGCTTTCCGCTAAAAGTAAAAAACGAGTCACGGTACGATCAAGGGAGTTACTTGGTGTGGTACCCCTCTATCCCTCATCCACAAAGAAGGTACCCGCTTTTACCTTAAGGGCGTACTTTTGAAGATGTAAGGACTGCAAAGTTTCACCCTTCAGAAATTTCTAGAACATTCCAGAATATTTGAGAGTGTTTGACAACATTCCAGAACGTTCGAGAGCATACCACACATTCCAGAATGTACCACAATGATGCGGGATGTTCTGGAATGTTCGGGAATAGTATTGAATATTTGCGGAGATTACAGAATGTTCATTCCAGAAAGTTCGGGAACGCCCCGGGACATCCTAGATCATTGTGGAACATTTCAGGACACTCTCGAATATTGTGGCATGTCCTGGAACATTGTGGTCCATTAGAGACCGTTTTGGTGTGTTCTGGGGTTCGCCATTAGTGAGGCTACCCACTGGTAGGGATATATGAAGCAAGACCTGTCGTGGGTTCGAACGTCAGTTTCTCATCGGTGACGAGGGGAGGAACTGAAAAAGTAGTGCAGTGAGTGAATAAAATCAAACAGTGAAGTGTGAGCAGTCAGAGTGATACAGTGACAGAATATAAATCGAAAATAAAGTGTGAAAAGAGTGTAAAGTGCACTTAGTGCGTTTGTTAGTAAGAAGTTGATTTGGTTTACATATTAAACAATACCCGAACGTAAAAAAGGAAGAGATCTTGTCAGTTCTGAAGCAAAACGGCGAAAACAAAAAGAAAAGCGAAAAAACGAAACAGACGAAGAGCTCGAAGCATGTTTAAGTTAACAACAACAATGAGCATCGTGAGAAGCAATGAAACCGAAGAACAACGAAATGAGCGGATCGAAGAATCAAGACTTGCAACGCCATCTTTTAATAAACGACTGCCAACTCAAGCCTACCATGAAAATATCACCCTGCGAGATGCGCGGACGAGAACAACTAAATAGTACAACTCAACAAATGAAGTACTCTTCTACGACCCGACGAAAGAGTATAACAAACACAAACACATCGTAGTTGGACAAATGGACAACATCTGCCAATTTTACAACGCGAAGAAATTCTGTAGAGATGCACCAGGACTCCGTGGCTTGAATGGAAAAATTTGAGTACCAGTAGCGAAAGCACCTCCGCAGGAATTTTTGCGTTGCATGACCGGGGAAACTCCAGGACCAAAACACTTTCTTCAAAATAGAAAAGCATACAACGCCTGCTTCCAAATGACTTCTTTCGGTGTCACTTCGATCAACACTAACCGATATCAAATCGATTATGCTTTTTCCATCCAAGGACAAGTCTATCACAACATGGAATTATTGCTACCAATATTCGATGAAGACGATAAATTTCTGCAAGTATATTTCATTGAAAATAAATAAACAGAAATTGATCAATGGTGCACAAATATCAGTGGATTGAGGCGAGAAGTAGTCTGAGATGTACAGGGGATCTGGTACACAAGCTAGTATTTACAAAAAGTGCCAACATCCATTTTTTATATTTAACATTTATTAGCGTCCTATGTAAAGAAATTAAAATGTAATAAGTGTTTTATTTTTGGAGTAAGTGTGTCATGTTCGTCATTGAAAGTCGGAGAGAGCAGAAGCTTGGTAAATGTGATATATTTCAGATGTGTTACGTGAATATTTCTGATGCTATGATACTGCGCAATGTTAGTGCTTATGTTGCAGCTGGCATGAGACTGATAAAACAGTGCTCTGTTAGTGTAAGCACTGTAGCTGAAATCGAGTTCATTTTAATCTTAGCTAGAGAAGACAACTACAAAGTTTCGACGTCTTCAAAGCCAGGTATCCCGTTGTCATTAGTTTTTCCTGACAATAATCTGAGGCAGCAGAGCAGAACTGACGTGAACCGTGACGGAAGATGATGATTCCTGTCAAGATAACGAGATGAGGTCACACACTGTGGCTCCTGAGGCAGGTGTCTACACTGAAGAGCCAGAGAAACTGATACACCTGCCTAATACTGTGTAGGGCCACCGCGAGCACACAGAAGTGCCGCAACATGACGTGGCTTGGACTCGACTAATGTCTGAAGTAGTGCTGGAGGGAACTGAATCCTGCAGGGCTGTCCCTGAATCTGTAAGAGTACGAGGGGGTGGAGATCTCTTCTGAACAGCACGTTGCAAGGCATCCCAGACATGCTCAGTAATGTTCATGTCTGGGGAGTTTGGTACCCAGCGGAAGTGTTTCAATTCAGAAGAGTGTTCCTGAGCCACTCTGTGGGATATCGCATTGTCCTGCTGGAATTGCCCAAGTCCATTGGAGTGGTCCATGGACATGAATGGCTAAAGGTGATCAGACAGGATTCTTATGTACGTGTCACCTGCCACAGTCGTATCTAGATGTATCAGGTGTCCCATATCACTCCAGCTGCAGGCTCTCCACACGATTACAGAGCCTCCACTAGCTTAAGCTGTCCCCTGCTGACATGCAGCGTCAATGGATTCCTGTACACATCCATCCACTCGCTACAATTTGAAATGAGGATCGTCCTACCAGGCATGTTTCCAGTCATCAACAGTCCAATGTCGGTGTTGACGGGCTCAAGCGAGGCGTAAAGCTCTGTGTCGTGCAGTCATCAAGGGTACACGAGTGGGTCTTCGGCTCCGAAAGCCCATATCTATTATGTCTCGTTGAATGGTTCGCAGCTGACGCTTTGTTGACTTCCCAGCACTGAAATCTGCAAAAGTTTCCGGAAGGCTTGCACTTATGCCACGCTAAGGGATTCTCTTCAGTCGTCGTTGGACCATTTCTTGCAGGATCCTTTTCCGGCCGCAGCGATGTCGGAGATTAGATGTTTTACCGGATTTCTGATATTCACGGTATACTCGTGAAATGGTCTTACAGCAAATCTCCACTTCATCGCTATCTCGGAGATGCTGTGTCCCATCGGTCGTGCGCCAACTATAACATCACGTTCGAACTCACGTAAATCTTGATAACATTCCATTGTAGCAGCAGTAACCGATCTAACTACTGGACCAGACACTTGTTGTCTTATATAGGCGTTTCTGACCGCAGCGCCGTATTCTGCCTGTTTACATATCTCTGTATTTGAATACGCATGCCTATACTAGTTTCTTTGGCGCTTCAGTGTATAATAGCATCCGATTACTATCTATGACCCATCTTCGGTGCTTACTTCCACTCAGAATACTTCACATTCGTATTCATTTACAACGTCACTAATTATCAATGAGTTCTTTATGGCAATAAATGTACCTCCACCGTTGGCGTCTAGCCCATTCCTACGACATATATACTCCAGTCTTAATGTACTGATTCGCTGGTGTTTACTTCTGCTTTCATTTTGCATTCTGTTCCTAATACTATGTGGACATTTTTACATATAATAAAAGAAACTAGTGTGATATAATCAATCCCATTGCGCATTATGATCTATTTGAAATCAGTAATTTCATTTGTAAGACATTAACCTCATGCAAACTATGCACATGAAAGTTTCATATTTCATGCATTACTGTTCAAATTTTATATGATCAGGATAAATTTGATGTTTTTTAACGTGAAATTAAGTAACTCAATGTTCCACTAAATTTTGTTAAACTTATGTAAAGAACATGTATCAGTTAATCTAAACAATGTCTTTGCCAGCGATGAAAATGCTTTGAATTCTTTGGCCTCCAAATTTAATCGTTGATATCTCTCTTGCACTTGGAGGGAAGAGGAGAAAACAGTCTTCTGAAGCTACTTGAAATTGTCGGACATGTTTTTGTGCGAACATAATGAACAATTAGAATTTTCATGTGAACAGATGAATATCATAGTAATGCGGAAGTTGTACGCATAAAGGGACATCGAGCAAAGTAGCGCAGTGTTTAGCACACTGGGCGGGAAGACAACGGTTCAAACCCGCGTACGGCCATCCTGATTTAGGTTTTCCGTGAGTTCCCTAAATCGCTTCAAGCAAATGCCGGGATGGTTCCTCTGAAAGGGCACGGTCGATTTCCTTCCCCATCCTTCCCTAACCCAATGAGACCGATCAACTCGCTGTTTGGTTCCCTTCCCCAAGTCAACTAACCAACCATAAATGAAGTGTTATTAATTCGTAGTTGAAGTGACCCAACCAAGCAGTATTAGAAGTTATGTGTGTATCCGTACAGCAGAATCCCGAAACAACCATACCGCAGTAAAGAAGATAACGAAGACCGCATAAAGACATGTGACCATTTTTACTTTTAAAAATTCCTCAAATTTGCATACATTGTAGCTAGATTTTTCGATGGTGGCTTGACCTTTTTTGAAAGTGGTATGTTACACGAATTCAAGGCCCTTATATACACTCCTACAATTTACTAATACCACATTAACATTTTCTCTTTCTGATGTACAAGCAAGTTAGTTCTGCTCCGAGAGAAGCGAATACCGTGGGCAATTCGAAATTGTTCCAATGTATGGGTTCTAGTCTAAAAATATAAGGAAAACCAGTTCTCCATCCAATAGCGGAGGTCGAGAAATTCGTATCCCAGATCATTCATCTAAGCCTCTGGTTTAGACTTTAACTCTCCTCCTAACCACGATCTTGTGCTGCTCAGATGCGAGAGCATTTGAAAAGTCCGTGCACAAATAAAAACTACTTACGTGTTTGGAGTAAACCATTTTTATTTTTCGACATAGTCTCCTTTTAGACTTATACACTTCGTCAAACGCTGTTCTAATTTGTTGATCCCTTCCGAATAATAGGATTTGTCCAAGTCTGCAAAATAGCTATTAGTTGCTGCAATCACCTCCTCGTTTGAATAAAGTCTTTGTCCCGCCAGCCATTTCTTCAAATTGGGGAACAAATAGTAGTCCGAGGGAGCCAAGTCTGGAGAATAGGGGGGATGTGAAACGAGTTGGAATTCTATTTCCATGAATTTTGCGACCGCAATTGCTAAGGTGTTTGCTGGTGCATTGTCATGATGGAAAAGGACTTTTTTGCGGTCCAATCGCCGGCGTTTTTCTTGTTACTCGGTTTTCAAACGGTCCAATAACGATGAATAATATGCACCTGTAACAGTTTTACCCTTTTCCAGATAGTCAATGTGGATTATCCCTTGAGAATTGCAAAAGACAGCCACATAAAATTTCCGGCCGAAGGAATGGTTTTAACCTTTTTTGGTGCAGATTCTCCCTTGGTAACCCATTGTTTGGATTGTTCTTTGGTCCCAGGAGTATAGTAATGTATCCATATTTGATGCACAGTGACGAAACTACGCTTAAAGTCCTGCAGATTCTGCATACAATCCTTGCAACACTTCACACGGTTCTGTTTTTGGTCAAGCGTGAACAATCGCAGAACCAATCTTGCTGATAGCTTTCTCACGTCCGAATGTTTATGCAAAATATTATATACCCGTCCATTCGAAATGCCCACAGCACTAGTAATCTCACGCACCTTAACTCTTCTGACATCCATCACCATATCATGGATTTTATCAATGATTTCTGGGGTCGTAACCTCCACAGCGCGTCCAGAACGTTCAACATCACTTGTGCCCACATGGCCACTCCGAAAATGTTGAAACCACTTATAAACAGTTCTAATCGAAGGTAGAGAGTCACCGTAATGTTTATCAAGCTTCTCTTTAGTATCCCGAGGCGTTTTGTCTTTCATAAAGTAATGTTTAATCACCACACGAAATTCTTTTTCATCCATGTTTTGACAATCACTCGACTTCCATGATTCACACGATTGCCAAACACAAATAAATAGACTAGTATGGCTATAACGTGGTGTGCATTCTTTCCAAAGATACTACTAACTAAACATGACCTCGATACGCACCGGTGGTGCCATCGCTGGGACTTAACATGGACTTTTCGAACGCCCCTCCTATGTTATCAGTGCTGACAAGGCTTTTCACAGACGTTTTGGGCTGTATTTCTAGTATGCCTGTCGATCGGATCAAGACGCTCTTTTCAGTTGTGAGCGCACTGTGAGCGAGTAAAGATGCCTAGAACAACAATGTCTCCCTACAAGTAGGAGGGCATGCTGAGAGATTTCGCCTTAATGAATGCAGCCCACCTAACACAACTGCCACGCACTTCCTTTTTCAAGGCAATTCTCAGCCGCACTCTGCAGGGGCAGTGAAGACGCTCCTGCAGCCTTTTCAATGGTAAGGGTTGGAGCACCCACAACACATCCCAAATTGACTCGTCCTGAGTGTCATCTCTTTTCACGTGAAACGCTGGATACGAAGACAGCGCTTGGGCGCAGGCTACGCGCTATAGACCAGTGTAGAGAATTACTGGAAAGCACAGGCAGCTGCCTTCTGTGACGATGGTGTTGGAAATTTGGTACACCGCTCCGACAAATGTCGAAGTCGGAGCGGCGACTATGTAGAGATCTACCTGGAAGGTGTCGCTAAATATGCAAAGAAAACAGTTTTGATTTTCGCTGAGGTTTCCATTTCGCGACTGATCGTTCCTTACTTTCCGAACAACCTTCGTAGATTGCTTTGATTTTACTGCGTCGACAACATATGAGTATGTTTTGGTTTATCAGAAACTCGACCTCTAGTCTTATTAGAAGTTTAAAAAGAATACTGCTGCAATTTTATCAAAGAGAAATAGTACGGAAATACACGAGGGTTGCCTAGAAAGTAATGTACCGCATTTTTATCCTGACACGAGAACAATGCCACGGGTGCGAAACGTTACATATGTGTAATTTGAAGTCTCCTGAGGGAGCATGCCAAGTTTCCGTCACTTCCGACAGATAGCGTAGCTGCAGGACAGTTTCAAAATGGCGTAGGTGATGTACGTTACAAGCCATGTGCTGTGATTGAATTACTCACTGCAGAGAATAAAACTGTGTGGAACATTCACAAACGCTTGTGCAAAGTCTATGGAGCATCTGCGGTCGACAGAAGTACAGTTAGTCGCTGGAGACGGAGGGTGAGGTCATTAAAGGCGGTTCAGCGGAGCACCACGATTTTCAGCGGTTGGTGAGACCATCCACGGCTCCCACACCTGACATGTTGCAGAGAGCTGATGTTATCATTCGCGATGACAGACGCATTACGACTCGAGAAGACATTTTGAGGACGACGAGGAGGTGATTCGCTCAGTGAAGCACTGCCTCCACCACCATGAGGATTGGTACGGACATGGCATACATGCTGTAGGAAGGCCAGAGAATGGTATAGAAATTACGTGGAAAAATAGTGTGTAGATAAAACACCATTCTTTCGTGTGTGTATTTCTCATTACATTCAATATAGAATTGGTGAAGAAAAAAATGCGTTGCGCTACTTTCTGGCTAACGCTTCTACAATCGCATTTCGGTGCATTGGTATCGGCAATAGCCTCTCTGACTTTTAGAAACGCACTGAAAAATTGCCATATACTCAGTTATCTCTACACTGCTTGGATGCGGAACTCTGATCTCAGAGCATGGAATTCGACGTGTCTGCAGATTCTTGACATCTACATTGTCCGCCATGTTGTTGTCGGGCAAAACATTTCATATGTTTCACGTGACAAAGAATTCTTACTTATTTCTGTCTTTCTACTTTACGTTAATATGTGATGTAATAGCCTGCTGTGGGGAGCAGAATCGAAAAGAGTTTCATTCTGCATTCTCTTTATATATCGTGGCAGCCATGTTGTAATTAGGCACGAAAAGAAATATGAGCATTTTTGGCTAGCACGCTCAAACAGCTCGGCATCCACATAGTATCTAGACCACTGCATATACCATAGTGCAAGCTCTGAAGTTTTTATAAGACGCAAGGCTCATTCATATTTTTCCGTGATGCAAGCTGATAATATTTTAACCGAAAATGATAACAGATTTAAAAATATATCAGCACAAGTGTGTGGTTGTTAACATGTGGAAAGCTGTGTCGTAGTATTGTGGAGTGGACGCATCGCTGAATTAAAAATGCGTAGACCGTGACAGTAGGGCAGGGCTGGTACTTCGGTGGATTATAGGAACTGAAATATTACACTACCATAGCGCATGTATACTGTCGCGCGTAACATCACATGGTGTAGGCAGCCAGACAACAGAACTACCAAAGACTGCAGGCTCTGCGATCGCCACATACGTCGAATATTAAGTACTTACATGCAGGTCGTTGCACTCAAGGGCAGCACCACTGCACCACTCTCGCTGTTGTATGTTGTAATTACATTGAAATTTTATAAAGAAGTGCACAGGAAAGGTGATGGTTAACTACTAAATTTGTGTAGCCGAGACTACAGGGAAGATGCTGTTTACTGTAGTGGCACATGGCCCTCCCCTGATCGGCAGTACATATCATTGTTTTGTAAACACAGTAATGCTTGGCACATTGAAATACCTACCAGCAAACCACAGACGTTGGCTTCAGGCATCCGCCTTCCCTTGCGCGCCTTAAAGAGATTGCCGTAAACCACGCTTACATTCGAATATCGTGGCGATATACTCACTATGTAATAACACTTTAGCCAGACTCTGATTGACAGTATACTTCATCAGATTTCTTAAATTAAAATATATTTCGGTTACAATATTGAGTCCGACTTCTATGCAGGTTTTTAGAGCGTACTTTGAAAACGGAACTTGAAATTAAGCTTCAAAATGAAAGACTTGCGCACTTGCATACTTTAAACATATTAATGGATCAGGACTTAAAATTATACCTTGTAACCAGTAGACCATCACTGTGAGCGAGTACTAAGGTAACATGGAAAGAAGCCAAGTGCCAGATTAGCTTACCCATGCTGTAGTAGCAGTATATCGATTAGAGAATGCTGAACTATTGTCGTCCTAAATAGCTTCAGAAGCAAATAATTTACTTTTTCACTTACCAAAAGTCGCTTTTTGATCGACATGTAACTTGCGTGTACCTACGCGAAACTAAAACTAGCTACTACTCATAAATGGTTTCAGACGGGCAGAGTTGTGTTCGAACTGAATTAAAAATTTGTCCACACTGAGACTAAACATCTGCGCAGAGCGCTAATGCTCACATATGTGCGTTGTACAAGTCGGCTGCAGAGTCTTGTAGGACTGCGCGAGAAGACATCAGCAGCCGCCTCTCACCACTGCATGTGTCCTTCCGCAATGAAAACTACACACGCCTATCTAAGGTTTATAACCACTGAACTGATATTTGGGAATGCGAATTTACCTAATTTGGCCTCCTTCTGCACTTTCTGCTTTAGTTTCTGACTAATACACGTGGAGGGTTAAAAAATTAGTAGTGCTACTTTCTGACATCAGGGATCGTTCGATACATTGGTCACCAAACCTGTAATCTCCCACTCCTACAATTTGTTGTTATCACTACCACTGCCGATTATAAGGTCTCTTTTTTCAAAAGTAAGAGAGGAGTAAGATTTACAATAGACCTTTTACTTATCTTCTTTTCTCGTATTTGTCTCCAGTTCTTCATGTCTTGGGGCTGCTTTTTGAGACTCACATTTTTGACTTTATGGGTTCTCGTGGTTCCAATTGACATAATTAATTTCGCACGAAACCCGCGCAGATGTTTTGTTTTCGCTTCAATTTACTGTCTTAAATTTTTCTATATCACACTGTCTTTTGAATTTTCACATTGACAAAGCCGAAGTGACATTGATCTTCCAAAAGTAAAAAAACACGTCTAGTCACATCAGAGGCATGCCCACTATTGCCTCACTCTCCGGTAACCACCATATTCCAGAGAGTTTACAATTCTTCTTGACAAATGGATTTCTATTAGTTTACATTATTATTTTAGAAATGAATCCAGAAATAAATATAATAAACAGTACTAAAATAATAGAAATTTTAAGTGTACCAAATATTTCGTAATTTTAAATGTTTCTATCAATTTTAACTGTACATTTAGAGCTAGTACAGATCGATTGTAACAAAGAAAATAAAGTAATTTCTTTTTACAGATTTTAGCTTGAAATATGACACCTCGTGTACAAAATCATGCTATTTTTTTTTAGAAAACTGTTGAGATAGTATTAACCTGTTCAAAATTCGAGAATATTTCTGGTATCGACTACTTCTGTTGAGGAAAAGTAATGTTAGAGGAGGGTGTCCCTTTACAACCCTCTCCGCGAATTCTCCTATAACGGCTTCAGTCTGGAACTGCGCGACCGCTACGGTCGCAGGTTCGAATCCTGCCTCGGGCATGGATGTGTGTGATGTCGTTAGGTTAAGTAGGTTTAAGTAGTTCTGAGTTCTAGGGGACTAATGACCTCAGATGTTAAGTCCCATAGTGCTCAGAGCCATCTCCTATAACGGTATCGTTCCGAGCGCTTTCATCGCTATGGAAGGTCTACATGCCCCAAGACCCTTCTAGAACATTCGAGAAAGAAACTTTTTAGCCTAGCAGTGGATATTCCCCCCTTTCCGGTCACACGTATTTCAATAGTCTTGCTTCCTACCCGTTGCGGCTCGCCACCTTCTGGGTATGCCTGCATCGCTCCACTTCTTGCGCTCTGTGTCGTTAGTCGTATTGAAATTTAATTATTTAATACGCTCAAAAAATAAATAGTTTCATCCAGAGCCGGATAGAGGGCTTGGTGAGGTATGCTCCCCCCCAAAGGCGAGAGCACAGAACGGCTCCAAAAACTGGATGGAAAAGAAAAGAAGATTTAAGAATTAACTGGTGGAGGTACGTGAATTCTCGTATCTTCTGCCCATGAGAAGAAACCTTTTCCTCGGCCTGCAACTGTGAGCTCTCGCTGTTGTCACAGGGTCAGTTCTATAGTGTCAATTCGTCCAAGTAGCGTCATAAAGAAATGAGTGCTACCGAATACAAGTCATTCGCTAACATAGTTCTCATGGCAACAGCGAGATTTATTCACACTGCTAGTGCCTGTTCAATTTGCTCAAGTTCACCAATGGAGTTCCTGCTGCTACTTCACTATAGGAATGTACTCACATAATCTCAAAGGTTGTCGAGCGAGTGGTGAAGCAAAAATTGTGTTTGGTCTAAGGCTTTCCGATTTTGACTATTTATGCCTCCTGACTGAGTTAGTGTGCTTCAATGCATCTGATAGCATAACAAGTGAACTGGAAAAGATATCTCCTATGTACCACACAATTCCACCAGACTATAATTTCCTGACAGGAAACGCTGCACCTTATCTTGAAGAATGAGTAGCTATCTTTGGGGCAAACATAGCAGAGATACTGATACTGTGCAGTTAGTTAGCGAAATAGGTGCTTTCAAGTTCCTTATGAAAGAGCAGATGAAGAACATTGACAATGGCTTCCCATTTTGGTATTTTGAATTGTTTTTCTCAAAGTATGGACTAAGAGATGCCTATCCTGATATCTAAACAGCTCTGAGGATATTTGTGATACTGCCACTAAGAGCAGAATCTTTTGAACAGAGATTCAGCAAATAAAACAGGATAATAGAAACTCTTAAGGTTGTGAATGGATGACTGCTGGTTGAAACATTTACGAGTCGCGGCAATAGAACAAAACGCGGCTGCTAAATTTAATTTCACTGACGTAATCAACGATTTAGCTTCAGCAGTTCCCAAGCTGGAGGTAATTACCCCTGAGGGGTAAAATTAAATTTTCTTATTGGTAAAAACTATACAATTCGATTCTGTTTCAGTCACAAAACTAAACTGTTTTCAAAAGATCATTACTATTATCACAATTTTGTGAGACTGTAATATTGATTATAAAAGTTCCCGATAGTTAGTTTTTCACAATTAGCAGCATTGATGCAGTGGAGGTTACAGGTTCGTCATATAGTCCACCCACTGCACACATATATTGTTCTTCACCCTGTACATCGCTGATGATAAAGTGAGACATATACTCAATAAACGGTAAATATATCAAGAAAATGTCTTCTCCAAGTTGTGCATAGTAACAGCAATAGTCCAGAAACTGCTTCATTACTCGCTTCCAGATAGTCAAATGAATTAATTGACAGCATGACATAGCAGTATCTACATAAGTGCTACTATAGTGCTGTAAACAAAGTTATTATTTTATTATTATTATTATTATTATTATTATTATTATTTGAGTTGTTACAATTAAAGCATTAACAGCCTGAAATAGTCTGATTTATGCCAGTTCAAAAGTAAGGAGTGCAGCTATCAAGTGATTTACAAACAGTAAGTATAGTTCATCTGAATCTCTCTGATTTTAAATGGGGTTGGAGTGTGCAGGTCACGCATGTGCCACAATAAAATGAGTAATGCAATGAATGTATGTCTTGTAATGAGTGTCTTACTCTCACTGGGGGTAGTTAGCTTGTTTTATCCGAGAAGGAGCTGTGGGTAGCAGTTGCAGTACATCACAAATTCCTTCGTCATTCATTTTAACGGACAAAAACACACAGACAGACAGACAGACACGCTCACAGACACACACACACACACACACACACGTTAACTAAATATCATTCATCTTTCATCATTTTAAAAATAAAGGTGTGCCAAGAAAGTTTTACATTCTACCATTTAGTTAGGTGTTGAAGTTGGTGATAATGTGGGGGAGAGGGAGAGGGTGATAGGGCAGGGTACTAGCTAATGTCTGATGGTACCCAGGGGCAATGGCCTAAGAAAGGTTGGAAACCACTGATGTAAAACAAGGGAATGTAAAGTACAATTTTTATAAAACAGAATTTATAGAAAGGGAAATTTTATTGATGCTTAATTAAAGCCTGTTTTCTTTTATTTCTAATTAGTAATTTATGTACCATCAGTATTTTATGAGGAATAAGTAGAAATCAGTTCTTTATTACATCTTATTAAAACCAATGTGTATTAGCTGCCATAAACATTAAGCTAGAGATTCTGTTAGACATTCAATAATTTATAGTTTAACCAATCTGTTATAATTATGTACTGCAATGAAACATTTAGTTTGCTGATTGCAATATTTTATATCAATGTTGTTATTTAAGTAATTTTTTCAATGATGTTTGATTTTTTCTAAAGCTACCTACAAAATTATAAAACTTAATAAATCTTTGTAGAAAAATTGCAGAATTGTACTTTTATATATGGTGGGTGGGACCGCAGTTTTGTCAGGCCTGTCAGAGGCACAAGTTCAACTCAGTACAGCTCCAGTTGTATCACATCACCTTAAGGAATATATTATTCTTTTCCATCATACTTAGGTGAAACTTTTAGGTATCATTATCATTACTAACCATGATTTAATTGAAAGAAAGCTATTAAATATACTTCTGAAAATATGGGGAGTGAGATATATTTATATAATAGTACAGTATAGCTGCTACACTAGACCACACCTACACTGTATTAAAAGAGGAAAACATATGAAGAGTTACATCTTAATAGTTTTGAAAAATGAAGTACTCTGAAGACTAACTAAAATTAAATTAATGGTGGAATATTTTAATTGAAAGAATTCATAAATTAAATTACTGTTCCTATATCACTCCTTAACATTATACAGAAAAGTTCTACTAGACCAGAATGTCTTCATCAGACCACTGTATGCACAAAAAATTAAATATGCACTTGACAGAAATACAAGAAAAAATGAAACATACATTGACAGAAACACATAGGTACCTTATTGCAATGTCCTTTTGCTGCTTGAGAAAAACACACCCACCAATCAAGTAAATAAGGAACAACTTGTGAACCATGTTGTTGACATGAGGAGAATAGGGATTAATGACTAAATATCACCTTAAGACTACTTGATTTGTAAGAAACGCTCCAAACTGATTATTGTTACAAATAGAAACTGTTTACGAATCACACTTTACGAATCACACACTAAAATTCTAAATCTATTTCGCTACAGTTCTCTACAAATATAATTTTTTTTGGCAGACATGTTCTGATTTCCTTGTTTTGCTCATTTGTTCAAACCTATGTCATTATAAGTGCTTTTATTTTTAGTTGTACATTTGGTATATATCTTGAAGAAGATTATTGCTTCTCACAGAAAGGTTTTCAACAGTTTTGCTGAGGTTTTTCAAATTCTTCACACATCACTCACTAGTTTTCTAAGCTTCACAACACTATAACTAAGGGAGAAATGTTACATCTACACAGTTCAGTTCAGGGTACTTATTGTAAGAGATTAAAGAAAGAAACGATCGTCTCTATAGCTCATCACAAAATAATTTGATTAATAAATGAGTGATTTAGCATCTCAGCATCCCATTACCAGTTGAAGTTATTTTAAAAAATAAGGATGAATTTGGCATCTCCAAAGTTCTTGATAAAATTAGCTACATTACCTACAAGGGAGGAATTTGCCATCTCTGCAGTCCATAACCAGAACATTAACACTCACGAAGTTAAGTATTCTTCATATTACCTAAACAAGGGTTTTAACTTATTATTATCATATTGAAGACCTGGGAATCTTTGAAACATACTCTGTGTACATTACACAAATACTGAGTTCATTTCCATATTTTAGTTCAAACTCTTATTTTACTCTATGTATACAGTTTCCTTTTCCTAGCTTGTTTCACATTCATTATTAAATGTCATCTGAATGTTACTTTCTGTGCCAAAAATTTCTGCACCAATGTATGAACTACCTAACATTTCAAAATTTTTCGGTTTCTGACTGCGTTATTTATTCAGAATTTTTATTTTTAAGTAATCGTTTTATTGTGTGTCAAGATTACAATTTACCCTCCTTCCTTTCAGCTCACTTACCTTTTTTAAATATTTTAACTTCATCTTCCCTTCTCAGATCTGGGTGTATGGCCAAAGCATTATTCAAATATTTTTAGTGTCCAACAATCCCTAAGGTAATAAGAACAACTGTCTTCCAGATGGAATTTAGTTATATGCATTGCCAGATACTATTAAATACCCCTAACAAATAGTAGCAAGGCTCTCCCATTATATCCATTGTTGCAAAATTACTAACTTGTCTCTGGTAGTCCTTAACTGCTCCAGATGTTCTTTGAATATTTATGTCGAATATTTATATGCCTCTCTATGCCATTTCATTACAAAATTCCTGTAAACACTCCTTTCTCACCTCTGTATCTTGTCTTTACTCTCCTCATATCACCTATTAATAACCTTCATAAATGATATTATTAATGGAATTACTTTCATTTCTTTATTGGTACCTAACCACCACCATCACTGTTGTCATTTGACTTACTTGAACCTGATGATCAGATAAGTGTCAATACATATTCTTTCCTTGCCACTTAGCCTTCCTCACCAATCAACTAATTATATGCACACATACATTAACTACACATTCAACACTACTATAAACAAAAGCATAATACCAAACTATTTTGCTTCATTTCCTTGCTACTAAAAATGTATTCTAGTTGCTTTTGCTGGAACAGGCAACGAATAATGTTTGAAAGATGATATACAGAGTGCAAAGAAATATGTATACAGAATGTTAGAGTATTTAAAAGACATAAGAAGAAAAAGTGTTTTATGTGCCCAAAATACTTTGATCCAAGTGAAGTTGAGAGACGGAATGAATATTTAGAGATATTGCTGTAAACATCATCCACAGACATCAGTACACAACTGGCATCTGAATTTGCTCCGATATATACTCCAGAAAAGCTGGTTGGACTTTGGATGAAGCTGCAGCAATTTATTTGTGAATTACATTGTTTTTTTATCATGTTACAGAATCGGTAACATGCAGATAGCAGTTGTGTATTAATGGGAATGGACGACATGTTCAGCAGCACCTCTAAAACAATACTCATCACATGTCAATCTGAAGACCATCTTTGAATATCACTACTGTCAAAACCCTCATGGACCACTAGCAGGGAAATGGTACACCTACGACATTTATGTCCGGTGAAAAAGTGATGACACTTTCTGCAGGACCTGGCCATCATTTTGCAGGACAATGCTCAAGCACGTACAGTGCAACCTGTCACTGATTTGTTTGACTGATGGGGCTGATAAGTGCTACACCACCTACTGCACTCCCCTGACTTGAGCCCTCTTGAGTTCAACTCGATTTCTTAACTGAAGGAAACACTTATGGCATTCGCTTCAGAACTGCTACAAATTCGTCGGGCAATAGACCGCGCCGCTCGAACTGTCAACACAACTGGCACTGATAAGAGTATCCTACGACTTCCACATCGCTGCCAACGGGTTATACACAATGATGGTGACTACTTTGAAGGTTAGTAAAACTTTGAAACGCGTATCTATTTTGTACGAGCTGTAAATAAATAGTTGCCACTAATAAAGTTCCAACCCTCATATCTGTTAAAATACTTCCTGCTTGGGTAGCAAAACAGGATTTAGGTAATTCAGTACATCTTGATTATCACATTCTTCCTAGAAAATATCTATTACAATACCGTTTCCATAACAGACCAGTTTCGTACTTCTCCATTACTGGTAACAATCGGTAAGCAACAATGAGATTAGGTCAGTTTATCATGAGACGTTAGATCTTACACGTTTTGTGACTGACGCCCCACCCCACACTTCCTGAGCGTCCAAATCATTGATAAATCACTCAGATACTTATTTACCACCACCATCATCAAAAATACATTCCCTAATATCTTCTACATTACTAATAGGCACGTGGTTACTAATATTTACATCTACTACAACGTCATTACCACCACTTACCAGTTAATTTCTTCTTGCAAGGGTTGTTCAGTCGGAGGATTAAGCACGTTCCAAATCTCACCACTGAAATTAGGTGTACCCACTGCATCTTTCCATAAATCTACATGAATTCTTTCTTCCACTAATGGTTTTTTTACAGTTCACAACACGGCAGCAGAACTTCCACATGCTGGTCAGTAGACCACCTCTGGGAATTGCTCTGCGACAGGGCTGTTCCGAGCGTTGCTCACGCCATGGAAGGTTTATATGTGTCAAGGAGGTTCTGTATTCTAGAATATTCGAGAAAGTGACTGCTTTCTTCCACAACGGATACTCTGTTCATTTCCGGCCACGAGAGTCTGCAATTATCTCGCCGCCCCGTAGCTGCTCACCAACTCTACGTACCATTCTGAGTCTGCCTTCATTAAGACAGTTCTGTGTTCTGAAATTTAGTGAAAATATGTTTTACGATTAATTAGTTGCGTCGAGTCGCATTACGGGAGGTGGTTTCTTTTGCATTGAATTTATGGGAAACCTTTAGGTATCGTTTTTATTATTAAATACAATTTAGAGGATTAAAAACTGTTAAACATATTTTTGAAAGAAGAATGGGACGGAAAGATATTTATATAATACTGTAGCGTAGTTTCTATGGCTGAATGTTAGCCTCATGGAATTTACCTTTTCTTTTTTTTAAGCCAGTTTTCGGTGTGTTCAGCAGTGAGCCGTTTGCGAGTGTAACGCCGCTGCAAGCCCTGAGAAAATGAGTTGAAAGGAAGGAGGTTAAATTGTAGTCTTATCACACAATAATGATCTATATAGTTATATTTCATATTACTACATTTGTGATAGCAGAATTATTACAGTAATTAAAAGAGCAATTAATCATTTCACTGAATTATATAATGACAATCCGCCATCTAATTTTAGTAAGAAATCATTTTCTAATTAACTGATCACTGACTAATTGCCTTTGATTCCTTACAATCACATCAGTGGTTCTTCTGTCACTGGAAGTATCAATCTTTCGAGGTTGCAACATGATGTTGGAGTAATCATCTGCTTGATTGCCTTCGAAAAGTCCATAATGTAGCTCAAAAACGACACGAATCAAAATTTATATAAAAGTGAAAAACAGTAACATGAATGAAATTCCTAGTAGCACTATTTTCTACACACAGTTTCCGAGAGAGAATTTTTTAAAAGCAAAAATTGTAAAACCGAAGTGGACGATCCACTCATCAAAGTGCACAGCACAGTGATCGCAAATCTGTTTAAATGGTGACGGAGAGAAGCTTCTGCTGAAACGAACTGACCACAAAATTTATTTTAATCTGTTTGATTTTCAAACCAGAAAGGTGGGGCGGGCCGTTAGGAAACCGGTCACGTTCACTGAATTTCTAGCGATTTGAGAGTGGGACAGAGGTGTTCGTATCAGCCAGTTCTTCTCTCCTACTTCCTAAACTTCATAGAAGCTCACCTGCGTTCCTTACGTTACTAGCGCTCCTGGAAGAAAGAATAATGTGGAAAAACGGCTTAGCTACAGCCTAAGAGATTGTTTACAGAACGAAAATTTCCTAATTTAGCGTACTGTGGGATGTTTTGACTTGTAGTGGCACATTAAAACATATTAACAGTATGCAGCGACATGTTGCGTTTCAGTTTACTGTCCAGTTCGATTGTATTCTGCAGAAGAACATCAGTGTAGTCTTTCCCTTCTACTGAAAAATATACTCTCTAGTGAATACGTCCAGATTTTTATTGACACTTATTGCCATTCAAAAACGCGACATTGTTATCTGCTGCTTACCATACATCCAGTGATGATGTTACAAAATTTCAAGGATAATGGAGAAGCGCAAGAGCATCATTTTGAGGTAAGGGATTCTGGTCCGGAAACAACTTGGTCAAATGTTACAAATGAAAATCGTTTTGATACCTCTGGAATTGGAACAGATGCACCGGTACTGTCAGAGGAGTCAGAACGATTCTCGCTTATAACTTTCGACTCGCTCGTTTCCCAACCATGGTCCCTTACCTCAAGTTGATGCATTTACCCTTCTCCATCATCCCTGAAACCTCTTAACATCGTAACGGGATCACGCTTTGCAGAACATACATCTGTGTGACAAATAATACGTTCATTTACGAGGACATGCGGAAAAGTAATGTCTACGAATTTCTTATTTGAAAACTCTTAAATCTTTTTAAATAAAACGAATACACTACTGACCATTAAAATTGCTGCACCAAGAAGAAATGCATATGATAAACGGTTATTCATTGGACAAATATATTATACTAGAACTGACATGTGATTACATTTTTACGCAATTTGGGTGCATAGATCCTGAGAAATCAGTACCCAGAACAACCACCTCTGGCCGTAATAACGGCCTTGATACGCCTGGGCATTGAGTCAAACAGAGTTTGGATGGCGTGTACAGGTACAGTTGCCCATGCAGCTTCAACACGATACCACAGTTCATCAAGAGTAGTGACTGGCGTATTGTGGCGAGCCAGTTGCTCGTCACCATCGACCAAAAGTTTTCAGTTGGTCAGAGATCTGGAGATTGTGCTTGCCAGGGCAGCAGTCGAACGTTTTCTGTATCCAGAAAGGCTCGTACAGGACCTGCAACATGCGGTCGTGCATTATCCTGCTGAAATGTAGGGTTTCGCAGCGATCGAATGAAGGGTAGAGCCACGGTTCGTAACACATCAGAAATGTAACGTCCACTGATCAAAGTGCCGTCAGTGCGAACAAGAGGTGACCGAGATGTATAATCAATGGCATCCCATACCATCACGCCGGGTGATACGCCAGTATGGCGATGACGAATACACGCTTCCAATGTGCATTCACCGCAATGTCGCCAAAAACGGATGCGACCATCATGATGCTGTAAACAGAACGTGGATTCATATGATAAAATGACGTTTTGCCATTCGTGCAATCAGGTTCGTCGTTGAGTACACCATCGCAGACGCTCCTTTCTGTGATGCAGCGTCAAGGGTAACCGTAGCCATGGTCTCCGAGCTGATGGTCCATGCTGCTGCAAACGTCGTCGAACTGTTCGTGCAGATGGTTGTTGTCTTGCAAACGTCCCCATCTGTTGACTCAGGGATCGAGACGTGGCTGCACGATCCTTTACAGCCATGCGGATAAGATGTCTGTCATCTCGACTGCTAGTGGTGCGAGGCCGTTGGGATCCAGCACGGCGTTCCGTATTGCCCTCCTGAACCCAACGATTCCATATTCTGCTAACAGTCATTGGATCTCGACCAACGCGAGCAGCAATGTCACGATACGATAAACCGGAATCACGATAGGCTACAATTCGACCTTTATCAACGTCGGGAACGTGATGGTACGCATTTCTCCTCCTTACACGAGGCATCACAACAACGTTTCACCAGGCAACACCGGTCAACTGTTGTTTGTGTATGAGAAATCGGTTGGAAATTTTCCTCATGTGAGTACGTTGTAGGTGTCACCACCGGCGCCAACCTTGTATGAATGCTCTGAAAAGCTAATCATTTAGATATCACAGTATCTTATTCCTATCGGTTAAGTTTCACGTCTGTAGCACGTCATCTTCGTGGTGTAGCAATTTTAATGGCCAGTAGTGTATTATTAACATTCTACATGTTTGTTCTTCATATCTACACATCTGCACTGCGCTGCTGCTAGAGGGTTCCGAATTGCAGTGTGTAACACAGCTGTGCTTAACGTATCTACGTCGGTGCGTGAGAAACATTTGCAACAATCCGAAGCCTTGGGTGCACTGTCGTCGATCAGCCTCCAATAGTCCCCACTTGCTCCAATTCGATTTTCATCTGTTCATAAAAATAAAAGAAGGCCTTCGAGGACTTTCATAGTGATTAAGTAGCGCAAGCAAAAGTAAGGTTGCTGTTCCGTTAACAAAGTCAGACATTCCATAGTGACGATATCACCAAAATCATCTCTCGTTGGGAGAAATGTGTTCGTCACCAGGGTGACTGTTGAGAACTAAATATGTAGACACGAAGAATAAAGATGTAGAGTGTTAATACCTTTTATTTCTTTAATGAACCTTAAGAGTTTTCAAATAAGACAATTGGAGGCATTACTTTTCTGCACGCCCGCGTACTTTCATGTTTTTGTTTCTGAATTACACAAACCAGAAGCATAAAACAGAAGCAGAAATAACGTGGATCTTTCAAACGTGGAAGTTATGCAGGGGGATCTGATGACTATGTTACGAAACGCTCATTTATCATCAGGCACTCATACATTAGTAGTCGCTATTCCTTCTTCGGAAGGTACATTGTAATACGAAACGTTAATTAAACATTATTATGCGCTGCATTTCAATAGAAAGCTATTCTCCTCGTGGAATACCAAAAAACTTCGATTCTTTAAAGAATCAGACTCCTATGCATGAAACAGATTCAGAAGTCTGATTATTTGACAAACAGGTTATGTGAAGACGGGCTCCGTTTTAAGAAAAGCCACTTTTTCCGCATATCATTATGTACGACATCGTATCTCCTAAACTACGTATCGTACAGTGACGTAATTATGCAGGTACATTCAACGTAATTTGTGAATGCTGTCAATCAGATGTGTTGTGAATGGATTTGCTAGGAAAGAAGAAACAAATTAAAAAGTCATGTCTGGTGCTGAAGTCTTACTGCATGAACAGCGTAATTGTAGAAAGAACTTTTTTCCTTTCTCTATTTTCCGCGGGTCACGAATGGGAGTGATGAGATGCTAGCGTGAGAAGTTTCGGAAGTCGCTAAATACTCTCGTTCTTAAACACGGGATGAATGCGGAGTGGGTAAACTGCGCTCCAGGAGTTACGCTGCCTCGAGACATATACAGTACACAGTTTCTAATTAGAATGCTTGGCTTACTGAGTTGCACGTTTAACTTAAGATCATCCCTCGTGCGTAGATTATGATATCTGTTGCGCCAGGACCTAGTCTGCAGCATTGTACTGCCTGGCGGCAATGCTACAAAACGACGTCATAGGGAGCGAGGTGCCTTCATTACGGTGACCATGAACGATGAAGTAAGAACACATATTCAGAGTCCAAGAGTGGTGATTCAATACGCCGATGCTGCTTAATATAACCGCTACCACTTCCGAAAGCTGCGAGACCTTCCACCTCTGACAAGAAAAGCAAGCCAAGGAGGAGGAGGAGGAGGAGGAGGTAAGTCTTTAACGTCCCGTCGACAACGAGGTCATTTGAGATGGAGGGAAAGCTCGTATTAGGGAAGGATAGGGAAGGAAATCGGCCGTGCTCTTTCGAAGGAACCATCCCGGCATTTACCTGAAGCGATTGAGGGAAGTCACGGAAAACCTAAACCTGGATGGCAGCACGCGGGTTTGAACCGTCATCCTACGAATGTGAGTCCACTGAGCTGACCACTGCGCCACCTCGCTCGGTAGTAGGCCAAGGGAAGCCAATATTTCTTCACAGTGGTGAGCGAGCCCAATAAACTAATTTTGTTTCCGGGCTAAACTGATGGCCAGATGATTTGCATAGATAGGACTCGAATCAGGCCCGCTCTCTGAGTGTGCCCTCGGATGTTCTTAAACAATATCCAGGTGTGTACGTGATGTCAAACTACGCTGCCAGCGACAGCCTATCACATCGAGACGAAGACCTTTTGCAGTACGTGGTGATGCAGCCAGTCACCTACTCTGGACTTAGGCTAGAGAAGCTGCAAACATCTGCCTGACCACAAGATTGTATGTGGACTACCTGGCTCCTTCAGACTGCCGGGTCACTGGGTGACCACTTCCTGATGGGGTCCACTACTCTGGTGGGACGTGAGTTCGAATCCGATCTGGTAGCTGCCTGGCTATCTGTCGTTTCTGGTCCTTGTGGAGCACTTTGATACTGATCACCGTCCACGGAAGAAAACACTGCCGACGTCAATCGTGCTTGAGATATTGTTTGAGCAGCGTCATTTCTTATGCCGTATTCTGTGACATAGGTGGGCAAGCATGGTGGATGTGGATGCCGTTCATCGGCGGTGGCATACGGTCCCTGTCAGCTACTGTCGACAAGCTGACATCATCGGGTGATGCTATCTATGCACGCCATTGCCCAGGTGGCCCTGCTGGTGATTTGCTGAGCTTCTGCTGCCTACCACGTCATCCTGGGGCCAATGGCTTCCACTCCAGTGGCCACCACGCCTTTGTACATAATATGAACAAAATTTTCATTCAGCGGCCCACCACTCGATTCCAGTCACCGTCAGCGACGCCACCATTACTACCACCGCCACCACTTCCACGACTCTCAAGCCACGTCCAGACGAAGAAAGCAGGCTTCCTCCGTCACTGGTTGGGGCACCGTTCGACGAGAGCACGCTCTGGCTGCTACATCGTCGCCAGGTGTCGTTTGTGGTTCCAGTGGTACAAGTTTGGTAAAAGGGCTCTATATTTTTGGTGGTCTTTTTGTGATGTTCTTGAGTACGGGCATGGTGGATAGAACTAAAGCGCATAGGTATTTCCAACCACAGAGTCCTACGAACTTCTCCCGTTTTATAGGAAATTGTGGAGAGTACTATTTACGGGTAATGATGTGTCAATAACGTATTTTAGTAGGTCAACAACTTCTGCAGTTCAGTATGAAGGGTATGAGGCGCATCAGTGCTCAGAACCTCCATGAGCTACGATCTATGCTGTATTTTTAGATATCTTTTGCACAAATAACAGAAACATGAGCGCATATGATGTAGGAAGCACTTGAAACGTTGATCAAACAGATGGCCGAACTATCGGAGAAGAATTCTGTGTTACAGAGGCACACAGACACTTTAACAGTGGATAATGAGTGTACACAAAGTAAAGTAGCTGGTACAATAGAGACAGGAACTACATTCGGAGTACACATTCCTTCGGTGGACCCCATTCCGACCACACTCGTGGTTCCTCTTTTAGTTAAACCAACTGAGCATGTGTCAGCCTTTATTCACAATTTAGAAGCAACTGCTATTCTGGGTAATTGGTCGGACGAAGTAAGATTGCACATGACCAACTTATTGTACTGGATAAGGCAAAGACTTATGTCATGTGTCATGTGGGGTTGAATATGATTCACGTATTTGGAAAAGTGTCAAGAAGTCTTCTCTGAAAGAATTTGTATGAAGTCTATCCATGTATGGAAGTGAAACGTGGACGATAAATGGTTTAGACAAGAAGAGAATAGAAGCTTTCGAAATGTGGTGATACAGAAGAATGCTGAAGATTAGATGGGTAGATCACGAACCTAAGGGGGAAGTACTGAACATAAATGGGGAGAAGAGGAATTTGTGGCACAATTTGACTAGAAGAAGAGATCAGTTGGTAGGACATGTTCTGAGGCATCAAGGGATAACCAATTTAGTATTGGGGGGGGGGGGCAGCGTGGATGGTAAAAATCGTAGAGGGAGACCAAGAGATGAATACACTAAGCAGTTTCAGAAGGATGTAGGTTGCAGTAGGTACTAGGAGATGATGAAGCTTGCACAGGATAGCACTATCCAAAGGAGAATATGCTAATTTCTCAGGGAATAACTTAATGGGATGTCTCAGAAACGAAACAAGTCGGTGCAAGCGTTCTTATATATATACAATAAAAGCAACCGTCAATTATGTAATGGAATGACGACAATGAAAATTTGTGCCTCACCAGGACTTTAACTCAAATTTCCCGCTTATCATGAGCGGTAGCTTTACCGTTTTTTATCATAATGTCTTGGTACTATCGTGACACTTTAGTAGGCGATTGTCAAATCATCATGTAATATAAGCTCCAAAATTAATTATGATAACAGAATAATAAATAAAAGGACAAAGGAAAAAAAAACGAGAACGTAGCCGACAAACCACCACCATGATATGTATAAACAATTATTTTTATATGGTTTTGGTAATGTTTTGTTATTTTGTGTTTTATATATTTTTATAGTTTGTAATAGAATCTAAAAGTAGAAGGAAAACGAAACAAGATAACATTCGGAATAACAAACTAAGAAAAATCCCTAGTTGATTGCAAGGATGGTATACACTCATGTGTGTCTATTCTTCACCTTTACACATTTACAATAGAACTGGAGCGATGTTGAGTCAAAACATAAAACAAAACGTACAGGGAAACCAGGAGAGGACAAGCCGAAGCAAAGCAGATGGGAACATACGTAACAAAGAAAAACACTTATCATCAGAAAAATCAAATTAACCGACACCTTGTCGACGGAAAAGAAGATTCAACATGTTGGCGAAGATGTCTCGATACCGAGGCATTCGTAAGTATGTCCAATAGGCAGTGATCATGTACTGCATGAAGTCCATGTGACCTTCTCCCTCGCCTTCTACAACATAATGAACGAAGTGTCCCAGCAACCACATAACGGATGAAATGATAATTATATCAAGAACCTAAGCTGTCGACAGGCGTTGATATACATCAACGGGGACAGTTGAAAATGTGTGCCCCGCGCGGGACTCGAATCCGGTGTCTCCTGCTTACATGGCAGACGCTCTATCCACCTGAGCCGCCGAGGGCACAGAGGATAGTGCGACAGCAGGGATTTATCCCTTGCACGCTCCCCGTGAGGCCCACACTCCCAACTTCATGTCTGCACACTACATTCGTAGTGCCCCTGCCCATTACACTCATTACTCGCGCAGACAATCTTACCGAGTCCCGTAAGAGTTCAGGCAATGCGTGTGCATCCACACAGAAGAGGAAGGTCAATGGACAATTAGCCTTAACTATATGAAACATAACGGATGGGTTTTGTATGCAGTCTCAGAAGATCGAGTAAGGAAGGCCAATTGTGTTCTGATCGAAGATCAGTTTGCCATATGACCTCCACAAGTAAGGCGATGTCGGTTCGTATCGGGAGACGTACAACGACTACATAAATCCTTGTCACTAAGCCCAATACGGAAAAGTCGCTCGTACGTTGGAATCAAATTATTTACTAGCTTATACCACGAGGACGTTACGCGCATCGACAGAATCGGAAGACTGAAATTTAACCAAACTGTCGTCCAGATTGTTTGCGGCGAATCTCTTTCAATGAGGTACGGGCAAGGGACTGCTTCCCAACGAGTCTTTAGAAATGTCATGGTGAGGACCAATCTCCATAAAATGTCAGCCCCCAAATAGATCACTGCAAGATGGAAGCCACGAATGTGTTTTAACTTGTAATTAACGCAACCAACATCAATAGGGGGCTCAAGACCAGCAGGATGGGCACAGAGAAATAAATGGGACGTGAATATGTGAGTCTCTTAAGTCATGGTCAAAACACTACGACGCACATATAGCATCTGCGTCTTCCTTCGTATATCAACCAAGTCCAGACCCCCAAAGGAGCGAGGCTTCGTGATCACCTCATACCGTAAGCGAAATATATGTCTTTTCCATAAGAAACGACCAGACAATTGTAGTTTCTTCACCATCATCGAGGGAAGCAGATAAACTTGGGCCACGTAATAAGCTTTGCATAAGACATATGTATTCAGTATTCGGACTTTCTGGAGCAGTTGAGCGCCGCCATTTTGAGAGGACAACGATCAATGATGATACCGAGAGACGTATGCCGATCCACCGCAGTAGCCCACGGAACAACCGCGTCATCAAAACCTCGCAACGGAAGAGGCTTGCATTTACCTTCATTAACTTTTGCACCTGAACACCGACAAAAACCATCGATTACAGCCTTCATTCGAGGTATCTCAGCAGGATTGCGGGCCAGCCGGAAAGCGTCCAACCTGTCAGCTGGGGTTCTAGCATCCGATGTAGGGGGTCCAGAAGCAACACAAAGTGTTGTCAGTTGGCCATTAACAACCACCCAAGCCGAAATACCAGTAAACAGATTTGAGAGCACTCGCCGTGTGTCATCAGTGAAACCAAACGTCTCCAGAATCCGAAGCAGAAAGTCATTATTAACACGATCAAATGCCTTATCGAAGCCTAGAAAAGCAAGGGCACAAGGGACGGACGTTACTGCAGCAACCGAAACCACGTCACGACACTCGACTACAGGGGAAAGAGTGGTACGACCAGGTACGCAACTCTGATGTTTTGCAACAATCGTCTCCATCAGAGCCGACATCCTACTATTACAACAGGTCCAGTGCGTTTCGGGATTGAAACAATTTTTTCACTCTGAACGAGATCGGCACTACTCTACCCTGTAACACTTCATTCAAAATGGAGGTAAAGATAGCGCCCATCAACGGCGAAAAGCGTAAGTAAAATTCCTTTGGAAGTCCATCTAGATCCGGGGACTTTTGAGACGGCGATCCCACAAAAAGTTTGTAAACTTCCTCAGGCTGAAAGGCAGCTAAGAATGTTGCATTATGTTCAGGTGTAGTTGTCGTATCCAAGATGCTGACAAGTGGGTCGTAAAATGTATCATTGGACTCATCGGTGTCTTAGATGTCTACACAGTATTGGTGTAAGGTACGCACTATATCAGCTTGCGCCATTACGATACGTCCATCATTTGTAGCGAGAGAGTGAATACAAGCGCGTCGACGACGGGTCTGATGCCGAAGCAAATGATATAAAGAAGTCAGTTCTTCCGTCACCAATGAACGCGGCTTCTATCGGAATCTCAAACCTTCCATTTGTATTCTCTTCAAGGTCAACAATTTTGTCTTTACACGCCTAACATCCGCAATTCACAGCGGGGCGTGATCCGAAGCAGTATAAATTCCACGCAGGGTGGAATAGTCATATCCATAAGTTCTCCGAAAGTCTCGCGCTTTGGCAGCACAGAAAAGTATCAACGTTTGTCTGAGCCTCGGTTTTGCTAGCTATGTCCCCAGTATTTGCCACTGGACCGCAGAACACTCTCCCACACGACTAGCATCACGTCATCGAGAGAGGAGTCAGCTAGGTGAGCGATGTTTAGCATCCACGGAGGGCGACTGGTTGCCGTTCAAGAGTGAGAGTTGTGGCCGCAGCACAGTGATCGTAAAAGAAGCTGGGATGACTTCAACATTAAGAATACCATTTCTCAGGCAGTCTGATAAGTAAAACCTGTCTAACCTGCTACTAGAAGTCGCAGTAAAGTGGATAAATTTAGTTAACGTCGGGTATTTACACATCCAGACGTCTTTTAGGCGTATGGAGCAGACCAATTCATGTAATTCACGAGAGAAATTAAAATTTGGAGATTGATCCGCAGGACACAATACTAAGTTAAAATCACCACCCAACAGAATACCTGGAGGACTCTTACGCAACAGACAAAAAAATCCTCTTTATCAAACGTGAACGATCCACTGCGCGACCAGTGTCAGAAGGGGCATATAAAAGAAACAATGTAAGATTAAAAATCTGACTACCTATGCCCCTGTGAGAATCCAACATTTCCACCTCAGCAATAGGAATGCCTTCGCTAAAGAATAAGGCGGTCCCCGTAGTATATTCGGGTGCTAAATCAGAGATCATACGAAAACCAGGTAAGGAGAAATTACTAAATAACACCTCCTGTAAGAAGTCTATGTCCGCACATGAATCATAAATGAACTGACACAGCGAAGCCAACCGCAATTCTGATTTCACACAATTAACATTTAAGGAAAGGAACGTGTAGGCTTCTGTCACTGATCACAGCTATATAGGGATATACGGAACGTATTGAGCAGAATTAGGTAGAGAGCTGAGCGTCAAGGTCCATTGCAGAGTACACAGATGAATCAGATATCGGGGGATCAGAACCACCATCATCACAACTTTTTTCTTAGATTTCCTACGCGCCATCGCACGGTCAGGTTGTATACGCTGTTTCTGTCGGCTACGTGGCATGGCGGCCTGTGCAGACGGAGGTGTGGGAGAGTTCATAGGAACAGCTTCCTGCCCCTCAGA
Source organism: Schistocerca americana (assembly GCF_021461395.2). Taxonomy (NCBI): domain Eukaryota; kingdom Metazoa; phylum Arthropoda; class Insecta; order Orthoptera; family Acrididae; genus Schistocerca; species Schistocerca americana. The sequence continues at coordinate 323,917,118 of NC_060120.1, read as the reverse complement.
ACAAGGATCATGTATCGCAGGCAAAGTCACAAAGGCGGAAGCATACTGTGGAACTACTAATACAACAGGTGATACTTGGTCGCTAATTTTATTCTCCTCAGTTGTTGTAGGCGGAAAATTCGGGAAAATGTCGGCGTCTGAAGACGAAGGGGCAAGAGGACATTGTGTTGTCTCATATTGTAACGGACGACACAAAGACGAAGGGGGGCGGGGGAGGGGCGGGGGAGGGGCGGGCACTCCGCTACCTCTCCACACACAGGTTGCTCAGGAGGAGCCACTTCGCAAGCAGGAGGGATGCTGGAGATAACTTCTTCGCCACTCACCGTACCACGAATGGAAGGTATCGTTGCATCGAGAAGAGCAGGGAACACAATCGATGGGGAGGACGTTGCGGTAGAAGGCACAGCCAAATGCTCACCCTCACCATATTGAGTGCGTCGTCGCTTGTTTGTCACTGTTACAGGTTCTGTCCTGGTGGCAATAGGATTCTGAACCGGTCGCGGAGGTAAAGGCGGAAATTCAGTTACAGGATTGTCAGAACTGCCTCTTTGTTCATTGTGATCCGAAGCAGAAGTAGGTGCGACGTCGGGAGTGGAAGGAACAAGATCAGCAACCGTCAATTTGCGACGCTGCATTAATGAAGGCATTAATACAAAAACCCTCAGCAGGCAATCAGACCGAACGTGTCCACTTTCGTTACATACTTCTTGACCAGTATACATGACACGAACACGATAACCACACACTAGTAAATGTGATGTAATATTGCGTTCGACATCCATTTCCACGGAACGAATTCCACTATAACAGTATAATCAGTGTTGAGTAGACAAACGTTCACGACAGACGTTTTTTACGTTACCATAAGGAGTCAATATGTCCTTTAGAAAGTTGTCATCAGCCTCCGGCGGAAGGTTGAACACTCGGTTGGTTGGTTTGTGGGGGTTGAAGGGACCAGACTATTGAACACTTGAACACTGGTATAGTCAATTTCAGCATCTGCGAGTGACACCATCCTAACGCCGGCCGGTGTGGCCGTGCGGTTCTGGGCGCTTCAGTCTGGAACCGCGTGACCGCTACGGTCGCAGGTTCGAATCCTGCCTCGGGCATGGATGTGTGTGATGTCCTTAGGTTAGTTAGGTTTAAGTTCTAGGGGACTGATGACCACAGCCGCAGAAAGTGAAATAAACAAGAACCTTCCCGCTCGGCGCTCGAAGCGGAAATGTGCTTTACCATTTGGTTATGTGAACACAACTCGTGGCCAAACTTCCATATGTTGTCAACCATGTGTCTACAACCTCTTCTCGTACATCCATTATGTATATTCCTGTACAGGCGAGACGTTTTACTCCAAAGTCGCTTGCCCGGCGTCGGCGGATAAATACGATATTTCAGTGCCTGTTTTGTTCCGAATTACGGTGCAAAGTTCCTTCGGACATGCATCGAAGGAATTTTTCATCCTAATTCGGAATAACACAGGCACTGAAATATCGAATATTTACATAAGATCATCAACATCCGTGCACGAACGTGTGGGTTAACAGAGAATGAGGAGGAGTATAAAATCATTCTGCAAGAGGCAGAACACGGAGTGCTAGATATGTTATTGAGAGGGTTTCCACCCGATAAATCGGAAGGAGTTCGGATGCAGAATCGAAAGCCTTTGTGAATAGAGGGGGGGGGGGGGTTGTCGGGCATCTGATCTGGCACGAGACTGTCAAAACAAGAAGCACAGTGGACGGGCCATGGTAAGAGCTCGTAAAAAGGGAACGGGAATTCCTCAATATCCAGACGGCGTTCTCAGTAAAGCGTAATGCTGCGAAAGCATATGGTTCAAATGGTTCGAAGCGCTATGGGAGTTAACATCTGAGGTCATCAGACCCCTAGACTTAGAACTGCTTAAACCTAACTAACTTACAGACATCACACACATCCATGCTCGAGGCAGGATTCGAACCTGCGACCGTAGCAGCAGCGCGGCTCCACACTGAAGCGCTTCGAACCGCTCGGCCACAGCGGCCGGCTACGAAAGCATATGCAGATGTGGAGTGGTGGTTGACGGGCACGGTAAACGGAACTGAGCATACTGCTCGATTCTAGGGCTGAGTTATTTTAATAAGTATCACGCAAAAATTGACCTTTTGCAGCACATTATCCAACTCTTTGGGACATTACTTCCACTGGGATCGACCACTGTAAATGATCCATTTTCGCAAGGTTCGCCAACAATGAGAGTGGAGGTGAGTAAACTGTAGACACATTCATTAAATCTCAACCCACGTAATAGGGAAGCTTCTCTGGAAGAGTGTGGGTACCGATCTGCCAAACGATATCTTAAGTATTACAGATCCATTGGATCACAGCAACGAATGGATACTTGAAACTGTTTTGTATGTAGAGGTGTGTCATGCGCGTAGGAAGTAAACAGAGATTACACGGTTGCTTTGAGTGTGGATAATTTCTCCTCTAACGAAGTGGAGATGCCAAAGGGATTATTGATTGCCAATTTTGACGTCCTAGATGAGGACGACTTAGATAGGTAGAGTGGAGATTTCTGCCGCAAGCAGACCATCGATGCACCCTCATTACGCGAGATAGTACAGCATAAAAAAGGAAAATGTAGCACAGTTATGGAAACGGTTAATATGATTTAAAAGTTGTTTAACTATAGCGGACCATTATCAGCAACAACTGTGATGCAGAATCAAATGCCATTTCGGGGTAAGCCTCCAGTGTACAAAAGCCATACAGAACATGTCGACACTTGCGACTGGTAATTGAGGAATTCATCAATCATCAGTTGAAGGATGGTGCTACTGACTCTGGTGATAGTCCATAGGGAGACCAGTTGCCATCGTGCCAAAGAAATCATCAAATGGGGTGAAGAAATACGGGTTTTGCTGCCATTACCGATATAGAAGCACAAGAACAGTGGCGGATGCATATGCTAACCGAATATAATAGAAACTTAACACAACCTAGATCAATGTAAACACTTCTCCACCACGGTTTTAGAGAGTGTATCTGACACGTTGCAAGTTTCACAAGCTGCGACATCGTCGCGAAAAAACAGTGATCCGTGTATATAACAAGTTTCCTTTAATTTACGCCTATGGTCACAAACTGTTTGATAACAGATTACCGGTTTCGGTCTTTAATGACCATCATCAGATCTGTTTCATAAAAACAAAGTCCTAATGGCTGCAGTACATTGGGACTTTGTTTTTATGAAACAGATCTGATGATGGTCATTAAAGACCGAAACCGGTAATCTGTTATCAAACAGTTTGTGACCATAGACGTAAATTAAAGGAAACGTTGGAAGTTGTTTCAGGAAAACACATTATCGATGGATACCGTTTGGACTTATAAACGTGTAAGGCAAATCCAAATTGTTATTAAATGGAGTGCTAAGGTGATTAAAGCACGTCACTGTATGGTCTATTTTGTTTTCTAAAGGTGTAAAAGAGCACAGGCAGCGACTGTAGAAAGTGTTTAACAATTTGTGTTTGGCACATTTAACACTGAGTATTGAAAAGTGTCATTTTGAGGCACAAAAATGGTTCAAATGGCTCTGAGCACTATGGGACTTAACATCTGTGGTCATTAGTCCCTTAGAACTTAGAACTACTTAAACCTAACTAACCTAAGGACGTCACACACATCCATGCCAGAGGCAGGATTCGAACCTGCGACCGTAGCGGTCACTCGGTTCCAGACTGAAGCGCCTAGAGCCGCACGGCCACACCGGCCGTCTTCTGAGGCACAGAAATAAACTATCTTGATCATGTAATTAGCCAAGATGCCGTGAAGATTGATCCAAGAGTGATATGAGCTGTCTGTGAATTCTGATCAACACAAACAGTAAAATAACTCCAATCATTTTTTAGCCTTTGTAATTCTTGTAAGAAAATTGTCTAAGGTTTTTGTAAAATAGCTAGACCGTTTATGTGACTCCGAAGGCTTTCCCCCGGAGTAATAATCGATAATATTCTTCTCGGGTGTGCAGCCGGATCATGGCGTCATCTTGACACCTTTTATTTACACTCCTGGAAATGGAAAAAAGAACGCATTGACACGGGTGTGTCAGACCCACCATACTTGCTCCGGACACTGCGAGAGGGCTGTACAAGCAATGATCACACGCACGGCACAGCGGACACACCAGGAACCGCGGTGTTGGCCGTCGAATGGCGCTAGCTGCGCAACATTTGTGCACCGCCGCCGTCAGTGTCAGCCAGTTTGCCGTGGCATACGGAGCTCCATCGCAGTCTTTAACACTGGTAGCATGCCGCGACAGCGTGGACGTGAACCGTATGTGCAGTTGACGGACTTTGAGCGAGGGCGTATAGTGGGCCTGCGGGAGGCCGGGTGGACGTACCGCCGAATTGCTCAACACGTGGGGCGTGAGGTCTCCACAGTACATCGATGTTGTCGCCAGTGGTCGGCGGAAGGTGCACGTGCCCGTCGACCTGGGACCGGACCGCAGCGAAGCACGGATGCACGCCAAGACCGTAGGATCCTACGCAGTGCCGTAGGGGACCGCACCGCCACTTCCCAGCAAATTAGGGACACTGTTGCTCCTGGGGTATCGGCGAGGACCATTCGCAACCGTCTCCATGAAGCTGGGCTACGGTCCCGCACACCGTTAGGCCGTCTTCCGCTCACGCCCCAACATCGTGCAGCCCGCCTCCAGTGGTGTCGCGACAGGCGTGAATGGAGCCACGAGTGGAGACGTGTCGTCTTCAGCGATGAGAGTCGCTTCTGCCTTGGTGCCAATGATGGTCGTATGCGTGTTTGGCGCCGTGCAGGTGAGCGCCACAATCAGGACTGCATACGACCGAGGCACACAGGGCCAACACCCGGCATCATGGTGTGGGGAGCGATCTCCTACACTGGCCGTACACCACTGGTGATCGTCGAGGGGACACTGAATAGTGCACGGTACATCCAAACCGTCATCGAACCCATCGTTCTACCATTCCTAGACCGGCAAGGGAACTTGCTGTTCCAACAGGACAATGCACGTCCGCATGTATCCCGTGCCACCCAACGTGCTTTAGAAGGTGTAAGTCAACTACCCTGTCCAGCAAGGCCTCCTGATCTGTCCCCCATTGAGCATGTTTGGGACTGGATGAAGCGTCGTCTCACGCGGTCTGCACGTCCAGCACGAACGCTGGTCCAACTGAGGCGCCAGGTGGAAATGGCATGGCAAGCCGTTCCACAGGACTACATCCAGCATCCCTACGATCGTCTCCATGGGAGAATAGCAGCCTGCATTGCTGCGAAAGGTGGATATACACTGTACTAGAGCCGACATTGTGCATGCTCTGTTGCCTGTGTCTATGTGCCTGTGGTTCTGTCAGTGTGATCATGTGATGTATCTGACCCCAGGAATGTGTCAATAAAGTTTCCCCTTCCTGGGACAATGAATTCACGGTGTTCTTATTTCAATTTCCAGGAGTGTATTTCAAAAGAAAAATACATGAAATTCCAGTGGACAACCACCTGCCAAGTCGTTTTCGAGAAACTGAAGTCACTACTGGCCTGGTATTATTATTTCCAAATTACAAAAACGAATTCATTTTATACTGTGACACAAATATCAAGGTAAGTGGACATATTCTGAGTCAGGATATAAAGGGCAAGGATCAGCCAGTAGCATACGCATCAAGGCAGCTGAATAAAGCCGAACAGGATTACTCAGACTTGGAGAAAGAGATGTTGAATGCCATGGATGACATCATTTATTTCCGTTCTTACCAATAGAGTAGGAATTTCAAAGTTATAACGGAGCATGCGTCGTTAAAGTGGTTATTAGGGTCGAAGCATTCTTCGAGCAGAGTAGCTCAGTGGACATATAGATCTCTGAGGGCAAAGACTAGAGATTCGTTGCAAAGAGCTGCGTATTCAGTTATTATTTGTTTTCGTTCTACCATGAATTTTGTATTTAGGAGTTTTCTTCAGTTATTAGTTTTTGTAGGCGGCTGTTACTGAATTTTAGAATTTTCAAGTCGATGTTGATGACTGTTGGGCTATGTCCAATAAGATGTTCTGCAAGTTTGAAATAATAGCTATCATTTTTTAATTCTCTTTTGTGTTCTGCGTTCGTGGTATAAAGTTTCCGCTTGTCTGTTTTACATTAATTGATTTGCAGTCCTGATAAGTCGGTTGGTGAATGCCAGGCGTGTTGTGTTTGTATTTATGTTGGTTGCCCTCAGTTATCATTGTACCGAGTTCTCTGTTCCGTAGGTTATTTTTAGCTTTTGTTTTTTGTGTAAGTTGCCTTGTTCTTATGGGTGTTTCTTGTACATGTGTGATTGGGCGTGTGTCTGTGCTTGTAGGATGGCGACGAGCTGTTTGTTTTTATATGCCAGGTGACCCTTTATTTTTATTTTGTGACTCAGTTCTCTATTATGCTTGTACTACATTAATTATCTACATCTACATCTACATCCATACTCCGCAAGCCACCTGACAGTGTGTGGCGGAGGGTACCTTGAGTACCTCTATCGCTGCTCCCTTCTATTCCAGTCTCGTATTGTTCGTGAAAAGAAGGATTGTCGGTATGCCTCTGTGTGGGCTCTAATCTCTCTGATTTTATTCTCATGGTCTCTTCGCGAGATATACGTAGGAGGGAGCAATATACTGCTTGACTCCTCGGTGAAGGTATGTTCTCGAAACTTCAATAAAAGCCCGTACCGAGCTACTGAGCGTCTCCCCTGCACAGTCTTCCACTGGAGTTTATCTATCATCTCCGTAACGCTTTCGCGATTACTGAATGATCCTGTAACGAAGAGCGCTGCTCTCCGTTGGATCTTCTCTACCTCTTCTATCAACTCTATCTGGTACCGATTCCAAACTGCTGAGCAGTATTCAAGCAGTGGGCGAACAAGCGTACTGTAACCTACTTCCTTTCTTTTAGGATTGCATTTCCTTAGGATTCTTCCAATGAATCTCAGTCTGGCATCTGCTTTACCGACGATCAACTTTATACGATCATTCTGTTTTAAATCACTCCTAATGTGTACTCCCAGATAATTTATGGAATTAACTGCTTCCAGTTGCTGACCTGCTATATTGTACCTAAACGATAAGGGATCTTTCTTTCTATATATTCGCAGCACATTACACTTGTCTACATTGAGATTCAATTGCCATTCCCTGCACCATGCGTCAATTCGCTGCAGATGCTCCTGCATTTCAGTACAATTTTTCATTGTTACAACCTCTCTATATACCACAGCATCATCCGCAAAAAGCCTTAGTGAATTTACGATGTCATTCACAATGTCATTTATGTACACTCCTGGAAATTGAAATAAGAACACCGTGAATTCATTGTCCCAGGAAGGGGAAACTTTATTGACACATTCCTGGGGTCAGATACATCACATGATCACACTGACAGAACCACAGGCACATAGACACAGGCAACAGAGCATGCACAATGTCGGCACTAGTACAGTGTATATCCACCTTTCGCAGCAATGCAGGCTGCTATTCTCCCATGGAGACGATCGTAGAGATGCTGGATGTAGTCCTGTGGAACGGCTTGCCATGCCATTTCCACCTGGCGCCTCAGTTGGGCCAGCGTTCGTGCTGGACGTGCAGACCGCGTGAGACGACGCTTCATCCAGTCCCAAACATGCTCAATGGGGGACAGATCCGGAGATCTTGCTGGCCAGGGTAGTTGACTTACACCTTCTAGAGCACGTTGGGTGGCACGGGATACATGCGGACGTGCATTGTCCTGTTGGAACAGCAAGTTCTCTTGCCGGTCTAGGAATGGTAGAACGATGAGTTCGATGACGGTTTGGATGTACCGTGCACTATTCAGTGTCCCCTCGACGATCACCAGTGGTGTACGGCCAGTGTAGGAGATCGCTCCCCACACCATGATGCCGGATGTTGGCCCCGTGTGCCTCGGTCGTATGCAGTCCTGATTGTGGCGCTCACCTGCACGGCGCCAAACACGCATACGACCATCATTGGCACCAAGGCAGAAGCGACTCTCATCGCTGAAGACGACACGTCTCCATTCGTCCTTCCATTCACGCCTGTCGCGACACCACTGGAGGCGGGCTGCACGATGTTGGGGCGTGAGCGGAAGACGGCCTAACGGTGTGCGGGACCGTAGCCCAGCTTCATGGAGACGGTTGCGAATGGTCCTCGCCGATACCCCAGGAGCAACAGTGTCCCTAATTTGCTGGGAGGTGGCGGTGCGGTCCCCTACGGCACTGCGTAGGATCCTACGGTCTTGGCGTGCATCCGTGCGTCGCTGCGGTCCGGTCCCAGGTCGACGGGCACGTGCACCTTCCGCCGACCACTGGCGACAACATCGATGTACTGTGGAGACCTCACGCCCCACGTGTTGAGCAATTCGGCGGTACGTCCATCCGGCCTCCCGCATGCCCACTATACGCCCTCGCTCAAAGTCCGTCAACTGTACATACGGTTCACGTCCACGCTGTCGCGGCATGCTACCAGTGTTAAAGACTGCGATGGAGCTCCGTATGCCACGGCAAACTGGCTGACACTGACGGCGGCGGTGCACAAATGCTGCGCAGCTAGCGCCATTCGACGGCCAACACCGCGGTTCCTGGTGTGTCCGCTGTGCCGTGCGTGTGATCATTGCTTGTACAGCCCTGTCGCAGTGTCCGGAGGAAGTATGGTGGGTCTGACACACCGGTGTCAATTCGTTCTTTTTTCCATTTCCAGGAGTGTATATTGTGAATAGCAACGGTCCTACGACACTCCCCTGCGGCACACCTGAAATCACTCTTACTTCGGAAGAGAATGAAATGCTGCGTTGTGTTATCTAGGAACTCTTCAATGCAATCACACAATTGGTCTGATAGTCCATATGCTCTTACTTTGTTCATTAAACGACTGTGGGGAACAATATCGAACGCCTTGAGGAAGTCGAGAAACACGGCATCTACCTGGGAACCCGTGTCCATGGCCCTCTGAGTTTCGTGGACGCGCGAGCTGGGTTTCACACGATCGTCTTTTTCGAAACGCATACTGATTCCTACAGAGTAGATGTCTAGTCTCCAGAAAAGTCATTATACTCGAACATAATACGTGTTCCAAAATTCTACAACTGGTCGACGTTAGAGATATAGGTCTATAGTCCTGCACATCTGTTCGACGTCCCTTCTTGAAAACGGGGGTGACCTGTGCCCTTTTCCAATCCTTTTGAACTCTACGCTCCAAACGCTACGTGTTCCAAAATTCTACAACTGGTCGACGTTAGAGATATAGATCTATAGTCCTGCACATCTGTTCGACGTCCCTTCTTGAAAACGGGGGTGACCTGTGCCCTTTTCCAATCCTTTGGAACGCTACGCTCTTCTAGAGACCTACGGTACACCGCTGCAAGAAGGGGGGCAAGTTCCTTCGCGTACTCTGTGTAAAATCGAACTGGTATCCCATCAGGTCCAGCGGCTTTTCCTCTTTTGAGCGATTTTAATTGTTTCTCTATCCCTCTGTCGTCCATTTCGATACCTACCATTTTGTCATCTGTGCGACAATCTAGAGAAGGAACTACAGTGCAGTCTTCCTCTGTGAAACAGATTTGGAAAAAGACGTTTAGTATTTCGGCCTTTAGTCTGTCATCCTCTGTTTCAGTACCATTTTAGTCACAGAGTGTCTGGACATTTTGTTTTGATCCATCTACCGCTTTGGCATAAGACCAAAATTTCTTAGGATTTTCTGCCGAGTCAGTACATAGAACTTTACTTTTGAATTCATTGAACGCCTCTCGCATAGCCCTCCTCACACTGCATTTCGCTTCACGTGATTTTTGTTTGTCTGCAAGGCTTTGGCTATGTTTATGTTTGCTGCGAAGTTCTCTTTGCTTCCGCAGCAGTTTTCTAACTCGGTTGTTGTACCACGATGGCTCTTTTCCATCTGTTACGATCTTGCTTGGCACATACTCATCTAACGCGTATTGTACGATGATTTTGAACTTTGTCTACTGATCCTCAACACTATCTGTGCTTGAGACAAAACTTTTGTGTTGAACTGTCAGGTACTTTGAAATCTGCTTTTTGTCACTTTTGCTGAACAGAAAAATCTTCCTACGTTTTTTAATATTTCTATTTGTATGATTATCTGTAATTCATTTTTGTAGCTGTCTCCCCCGAGTGGAGTTGTGTTCAGTCAATGCAGCATGTATTGGAAACCGGCTAGTTGTGTGCAATCGGATGACTGTATGGCTGTTCTGACTGGTAGTGTCGACTTTACTGAATGTGGAGCAACATGAACCTATCAAGCCCCACAACACACGCACCCACACACACACACACACACACACACACAGACACACACACACACACACACACACACAGACACACACACACACACAAAATGTTCGATAAATCTCACAAACATTCAAAACTTCCACTCAGAACACGTTCTCTGTTCAATTATCTGCCGTCTTGTTCTCGTAGTTTGTAAAACGTGAGAATGAATGTTACATAACGCAGTTTTTCGCAGTGAAGATAATGGGGAAAGAGCAAATGAAACACATTGTGAACACAATCTGCCACATAGAATTAGTTACCCTTATGTCTAGTCATAACTTTCTCAGTCGTAAAATTTCAAAGTAAATAACTTCTGTAAATTAAGTGACAAACCATTAAAGAGAACAAGCGCAATAAAAATATAGAAAAACAACAAAGACCATAGCATGTCCTAACAAGTTATACATACATAACTTTGTTCTTCAAATTTGCAAGTACTTTGTTGAAAACCATTTCTATAACGGTACAAGTAGTAAAAAGAATTATCCCTGTTTAATAGAAAGAGAATAAAAACCCAGTGATGATGCTGATGCTTCAGAAACACCTCTGGGAAATAGAAAAAAACAAGATAAAATTGTGTTTTGCTCAAGGCGGACCCCTCCAAAAAACAAATCTGTATAGGAAAGTGAGTTTCTAAAAGTTTCTTTCCGTATGTCATCCCCCATTTGGCCCGCATTTAGACAAACATCATACAGGTGACTTCTCATACAGTAGGGAAGACCTGTTTGGCGGCGCTACAGTAAAGGAGGATAAAAATGTCTTATAACGTGAAATGAGAGTCAGAGAGAGTGACAGAGATAGATACATAGATAGATAGATAGAGAGAGAGAGAGAGAGAGAGGGAGGACAGAGGGAGGGGGGAGGTGGGGAGGGAGGGAGAGAGTGTCATAGAGAATTGAAAATGCACGTCTTTTCTCGGGAATTATCGGTGCGCATAGAGTTATTTGCGGGGGAATATACAGAAATGTAAGAGTGTTAATTTATATGCAAAGGCGTTTAGAACTGTACAGAGTAGGTGTAGCGACGTAGTCATTGATTTTATAAAACTTACTTCAACTCAAACTGACGCGTGTCAAGAACTCAGAATGCGACTATTACAACGGTAGCGTAACAAAAGCAAATAAAACTGTACGAATGATACAGTCAGTGTTTGCAGTGAAGTCTCCAATGTTATGTTTAAGTCAAAACGCAGGACACTTTAGACCCGCAGCACCCGAGACCCAAGTCACATATGTCCACAGGAAATTTGTTGAGACAACACTTTCGGAGACTGCTTGTAACCACTTTAAGATGCAGTTCCTCATGTTTTGAACGAAAGAAGAGCAACAGGAAACGTAAATTTTAACGTGCTGCCAATATTATGTTATCTTTGTATTATCAGCTAGCAGAATACAAAATGGGTAAAACAGATAACAACTCTGTACCGTATCGAGACTCAAACCTAGAATCTTGTCTTTCGCACCAATGGTCTTATCGAACTTAACCTCTGAGGTTACATGGTACTGGATATCTTATCATAGTCATTCGTAAAACGCCTAAGCATACTACAGTAGACTGAGGGATGATGAAGGACCTTACCTCATTATTTCAATGTTGTTGTTGTGGTCTTCAGTCCTGAGACTCGTTTGATGCAGCTCTCCATGCTACTCTATCCTGTGCAAGCTTCTTCATCTCCCAGTACCTACTGCAACCTACATCCTTCTGAATCTGCTTGGTGTATTCATCTCTTGGTCTCCCTCTACGATTTTTACCCTCTACGCTGCCCTCCAATACTAAATTGGTGATCCCTTGATGCCTCAGAACATGTCCTACCAGCCGATACCTTCCTCTAGTCAAGTTGTGCCACAAACTTCTCTTCTCCCCAATCCTATTCAACACCGCCTCATTAGTTATGTGATCTACCCATCTAATCTTCAGCATTCTTCTGTAGCACCACATTTCGAAAGCTTCTATTCTCTTCTTGTTTAAACTATTTATCGTCCATGTTTCACTTCCATACATGGCTACACTCCATACAAATACTTTCAGAAACGACTTCCTGACACTTAAATCTATACTCGATGTTAACAAATTTCTCTTCTTCAGAAACGCTTTCCTTGCCATAGCCAATCTACATTTTATATCCTCTCTACTTCGACCATCATCAGTTACTTGGCTCCCCAAATAGCAAAACTCCTTTACTACTTTAAGTGTCTCATTTCCTAATCTAATACCCTCAGCATCACCTGACTTAATTCGACTACATTCCATTACCCTCGTTTTGCTTTTGTTGATGTTCATCTTATATCCTCCTTTCAAGACACTATCCATTCCGTTCAACTGCTCTTCCAAGTCCTTTGCTGTCTCTGACAGAATTACAATGTCATCGGCGAACCTCAAAGTTTTTATTTCTTCTCCATGGATTTTAATACCTACTCCGAACTTTTCTTTTGTTTCCTTCACTGCTTGCTCAATATGCAGATTAAATAACATCGGGGAGAGGCTACAACCCTGTCTCACTCCCTTCCCAACCGCTGCTTCCCTTTCGTGCCCCTCAACTCTTATAACTGCTATTTGGTTTCTATACAAATTGTAAATAGCCTTTCGCTTCCTGAATGTTACCCCTGCCACCTTCAGAATTTGAAAGAGAATATTCCAGTCAACATTGTCAAAAGCTTTCTTCAAGTCTACAAATGCTAGAAACGTAAGTTTGCCTTTCCTTAATCTAGCTTCTAAGATAAGTCGTAGGGTCAGTACTGCCTCACGTGTTCCAATATTTCTACGGAATCCAAACTGATCTTCCCCGAGATCGGCTTCTACTACTTTTTCCATTCGTCTGTATAGAATTCGCGTTAGTTTTTTCAGCTGTGACTTATTAAACTGACAGTTCGGTAATTTTCACACCTGTCAACACCTGCTTTCTTTGGGACTGGAATTATTATATTCTTCTGGAAGTCTGAGGGTATTTCGCCTGTCTCATACATCTTGTTCACCAGATGGTAGAGTTTTGTCAGGAGTGGCTCTCCCATGGCCGTCAGTAGTTCTAATGGAATGTTGTCTACTCCCGCGGCCTTTTTAAATATAATTCCGAAATCAAAATATATATCAACAACTTGTTTCGAATAAACGATTACACAAAGATTCGTATTAGCGATCTCATCAAAAGTTGATACCGATGAAGTCTGATAGAAACTAAAGTCAAGTTTCCTTCCAGACTTTATAATGATAAGTACCAAACGACTTTTTGAAATATACGTCTGCAATTGAGACAGTAGAGCACAAATTGACGGGCTGTACCTTTTGACATCCGTAAACCATTCAGTATAGTCCCACACTGTGACAGCAGCATCGGAGGTACCGCAGCAAAGTGTCCTAAGACCGTTATACAGTATAGATAGAAACGATCACGTGGAGAAGGTGGGCTACAGAGAAATTCAACAGGTATATGTAGGTGGGATAGGTGCTAAGACTGGTCTCTGATATTCAATGCCAAAAAATCTTACTAGTGCGAGCAAATAAGAGAGAAAATTCGGAGAGAATTTATTCAGTCAATTCTACGAATATCGTCAGATATCTAGTAGCATCCATCTACGCAATTCAACCTAGAACTGCCAAGCAAATGTTGTTATACTCAAGTCAGACACCAGACTGAGATTCGTTAGATAATCGTCATCCAGACGTAGTTTACTAAATCCTCTTCCGAGCGACCCTTGACTATTGTTCGTCCGTCTGAGAGGCTTATGAGGCAGAGAAAACACCTGAAGAGCTATACTGATCGTCAGTGACCTATGTGGTCGGAACAAGAATGTCGCAAAAATATTCACGAAAAAGGTTAAACTGAATGTTCATTGATCGTACTTTCCAATTCGAGTTAAGAAAGGTATTAGTTCCTTAGTGAGACATCTCGTGTATTACTATTAGCCGTAAAATTAGAGAAATTTGGCTCACACGGAAACGTGGCGATTACCGTTCTTCTCGTGCATTAGCGGGCAGTGGAGTAAAATGAGACTCATACTCCTATTATAATATTTCCACTAGGCTGTGGACGACAGTCTGAGGAGTACGAACAACAACTGCGACGAGAAAAAGAAAGAAAAGAAAGACAGTATTATTTGTAACTTCATTAAAACCTATGTATTATTGTAGCATACTCTTGCGATCACCATTTGTTCTTAGCAACGACTATCTTACAAACGTGCTCATATCAATTGGAGTGACGATGACAGAACTTCTTCCTGTGTCATTCATGAAGTCATTGTGTTTGGAAAGGGGGGAGGAGGGGAGAGGGGGTCCACTCTAGAAAGTTACGCAATTTTCATGTTTTTCCAGACGGGAATGGAAGGGAAAATGTCCGAAAAAACTATTCGGTTTCGCATACCTGTATTACAAAAACCGCCATCATTACTGAGAGAACTTTGTTGCCTAAATGCTAGAGCATGTCTATCAAGCTTGACGGAAGTTCTCTATAAGAGAAAATTACGTTTCTCTGGAGTTTACTGGAAGGATGATGCGAAATATTTGGTGGCGACTTAAATTGTGAATGCATATTTTTCGCGGGGTTTCCCACGTCCATCACCGGATGGCAGTAGAAGGGTTCCCATGTGGCACCTTCCAATTGGTAACAAGGTACGATATAAAATGAGACTACCTGATAGCGCGTAAGTGGCGTATGTTAAGGGAGTATAGATACGGACAGTTATGTCCTTACTAGTAGGGATCAATGGCTTCTGAAAGCAGATACAATATTTCAAACGTCATTTAACAACGAGTATTGCCATATAAACGACCCATCACTTATATACGTACTTCCGACACCACAAACATACAAAGTGTGCCACATTTGGAAAACTGTGTATGTGGGCTAAAATAAAAGCCATGCAGAAGTTCTTTTACTTAACCTCATCACCAATAAGACTTATATCCACGTGCAGCATCCAGAGGATTATGATTACACCAGTTTGTCATAATCAGTTCGGTACACAATTTAAATAGTATCATGTAAACGAAGCAACAGCAAGTAGCAGGCATGAATAGTTGCAGGGTAAGGTGTTAAATACTCATCATAATCCAATGGTCTGAGTGTATTTCAGGCCATTTCAAGGTGTTTTTTTAAACAATTACTATAATCCAAAATCGGAGTGGGATATGCACAAACTAATAGCGCCAGAGTTTTCAGCACGGGAAGGTGCAATAAACTGAAGTGGCGCAGTGGTTAGCACACTGGACTCGCGTTCGGGAGGACAACGGTTCAATTTTAGGTAGTTTCAATCGTAAAACTGTAAGTGACATACCATTTTAGTAGGTGTATCAGCTCGAATCCGTCGATGCAACTACGTATCATGCTCCTAGGTTACTTTAATTAAATGATTTACGTAGTGACATTCAGTGATATATATGTCTAATAGCACATAAAATTGTGAGGAAACGCTTCAGGCAGTCTGTGAGAAAGCAGGTAGGGAGGTAGTTTGGAGAACACTTGGTCTGCAGACGTGGTAAATGACGGACAGATTGAGTGGGAGCGGCGATTATGCCACACGTTTTCGAGAGCACGGAATTGTTCCAAAATGTATAATGTTGAATTAACATGGTTATGGACTGTAGTCGAATAAGGCGATCCTCATGGTATTAGAAACTGAGACACTAAAAGCGGTAGAGTTTTGCTATTGGGGCAAGAAAAAGCTCGTGACAGCCGAAGTAGAGAAAATATCAAATGCAGACTGGCAATAGCAAGAACAGCATTTTTGTGAAAAAAAAAGGAATTCATGTAGCAGCAGGTGCTAACCGGGTGTAGAAACCGTCAACTAGGTAGATCATGTAATGATAGGCATGCAGCACAGGTCTAGAGTGGTAGGTTTCGTAGGCCGAAAATGAGCAGAGTGTGGGACTGACCATTTTTTGGTACAAGAAAACTAGAAACGCTTGGTTTGACGTAACAAAACTATATACATTTTGTGTGTGTGTGTGTGTGTGTGTGTGTGTGTGTGATGTGTGGATCTTCCACATCTTCTCCTAAACTACCGCAACGATTTCGACCAAACTTGGTAGTCATATCTCTCACTGTCAGGCAAAGGTCGCTGTGAGGATAAGAACCACCTACGTATCATAGTTCAGGTAGAATAACTGCCGCGTTATGCATGAGGTTTACATTAATTACTTGTGCGCTACTAACTCTATTCGCAATAAATTTCGCAGACAGTATCAAAATATGTTGCTAAATGCATGTACAAAATTATATCATGGTATCACATATTGATCAAGAGATATGTCATAAACACTTAGACGCATTAAAAACTGCCGGGTCATGCATGAGGAAGAGGAGAAGGAGGAGGAGATTAGTTTTAAACCTCCCGTCGATAATGAAGTCATTAGAGACGGAGCACAAACTCGGATTAGGGAAGGATGGAGAAGGAATGCAGTCGTGCCGGTTAGAAGGAACCATCCCGACAATCGCGGAGAACTTAAACCAAGGTGTCTGGACACGGGTTTGAACCGTCGTCATCTCGAATGCGAGTCCAGTCTGCTTACCTTTGCGCCACCCCACTCGGTCCGAATGATGCATGAAGTTTTAATACATTTAATTTTTTACTACTAAGACACATCTACAGTCCAGTCAAATCCTGACACATGGCAGCGCTTTTGATAGCTTTCAGCTGCGAAACTCAAACGGCTGTAAACGAAAACAGTAGCCGTCTAAAGGGCTATGAAGAAGCGTTGCTGCAGAGACCAGAAAATCACGTTGTAGACACTGGAAGCAGCTGCACTCAGAGTACAGAAATTCTATGTCTTTCAGCTTAGATACTGTACTTATACATTTGTAGTTTATGCATATTTCTTTGTAGAGCTTTTCATAATTTCGAAGGTGTTGTCACGAGTACGTGGAAATAAATTTTTTTCGATATTACACTATAAACCCAGTTTATTTTTTGTTTTCCTGTACAACAGAAAATTGGCAAAATAAAAACCTAGACAATGTCGGGTTTTGCAGCTAGTTAGAGATAAACAACCGTTTCGATTTTGCTACAAAATGCAGATGGAGAAAGCTTGTTTCACTGTGAAGAGAGCAGTGACAGAAGCTGCGAATAAAGTGCTGGGTAGAAAGAATAAACAGAAATAAAGAAAAGGGCTTCATCAGCAATGAGGAGATACAGTTAAGAGAACGAAGAAAACACGTGAGTTACGGCTACAGGATACGGAGAATGAAACACTGAAGTTGGCATTTCTAGAAGCTTACAGAGAGACACCAAGAGTACTGAGAATTGAAAAGAGAAAATACCAACAAAAAGTCTTGAAATTGTGGAACTGAATAGACGAAATCCGGACTGCAGGATAATATTATAACGTATGAAAACAAACAGCAAGAAAAGAGTTCAACGCAAGAAGGCATTACATCAATGACAAAAATGGAAACCTAATTGTGGATGCTGAATCAGTCTTACAGCGGTGGAAGGAATATTTTTGGGAGCTACTCAACTATCCTTACCCAGAGCTACAATCCAGTGAAAACCAAGAAGAAAAAAATTACACAAAGACTGACATGATGGTGGAAGACACAGTGAAAGCCAAACAGAAGATGAGAAGCAATAAAGCGTCAGGAAAGGATATAATGCATGCAGAAACGTTGAAGTATAGAGGAAACAGACTCAGACCGAGCTGTGGAAAATCATCCAGTTCGTTTGGGAGGCCGAGGCGTCACCGAACAGCTGGAAGACTGCAGTATACAAGAAAGGAAGCAAAATGGATTGCTGTAACTGCCGAAGAATCAGTTTACTGAACGTGACATAAAGGATCCTTTGTTTTGGAAAAGCTAAACCCGTTTGCAGAAGATATTATGGGAGAGTATCAGATTGTATTCCGTCCACACCTTTCAGTTTCTGACAGTGCGTTTGTTCTTAGGCAAAATCTTGAGAAATACAATGAAAGAAGTAGAAAAATCCAGGTGCTATAGACAGATTTTCAAAGCGCTTACCTTAGTATTCGTCGATGTAGGCTTCGTAAAGTCGAAGCAATTCCGAATCCCAAATAATCTCACTGAAATGATTAGAGTATGTATGAGTGAATCAAGAGCGATAGTACAAGCTGGAGGGGCTTACTCACATCTTATCCTATAAGAAATGGAAGAAGGCAGGGAGATGCAGTGCCATGAGTAGTGTCTAATCTCACCCTGGAGAGAATCATAAAAGAGAGCAAAGGTGAAGAGTGCAATGGTATACGAATCGAATGTGGTGGTTTTCAGAGGCTACTTTACGCAGTCGACGAGGATTAGTGAGCGTGCGCGAACAAGATATTGAGGAGATGCACAAAAGGGTCAGCACAGCAACGAGCAAGACAGGACCACTCATCAATCAACAAGAAACAGAACGTACGCAAATAGGCAAAATCAAATATGCACAGGAGCAGTTCACAATTGACGGAGACTAGTTCAAGGCTGTTGAACAGTTCAAATACCTGGGAAGACCGTCCAATTGTTATGATCAGATACCCATAGATGTAAATGAGAGAATAATTTCTGCTGGCTCCAGATGCCTATATGCCCTCAGAGATACGTTCAAGTCTAATGCGATATCACATACTGCGAAAATGACAAACAACGACCTTATGCACCCTATTGTCCTTTGTGGTTCAGAAAGCTGTGTAGAAACTAAGAGACAGATGCAAAAGCTTCTAATTTCTGAAAGAAAGACGAAGGAAGTATGTGTGGTCCAGGGCGAGACGGAGATACTTGGAGAGCAAAAAGGAGTAATGAAATGTATGAAATCATGAACCAAGCCAACGTTCTACAAGATCGAAAGAGCAGACGACTCCAATGGACAGCTCAAGTAAAGCGTATGCCAGAGAACCGACCTCCGAAGCAAGTTTTGATTGCCACATTACAACAAAAGGACTCCTGGGGAGACCAAGAAACTGATGCGTAGACAACGCAGAGAAAGATGTGGAAGCTTTGGATGTACTCAGTTGGGAGGAAACAGCAACAAACAGAATGCAATGGAAACTAATTGGTGACGCAGCATATGGTCTACTGGGCTGATGACCGCTGGATAAAGGAAAAAAAAAAGTTAGCAAATCTTTTATATAGAAGGTACGTCTACGAGGCTAAATAAAAGGCTGTTTCTTTTCTTCCATAAGCGTTTCAATTCCTTTTATTTATATCAGGCACCTTTAGTGGTCTGTAATACGTGTTTTTTTATGGGTGTAATAATTACGCAATGCATTACCATACTACAGATCTTTGTTGGTTGATTGATTTTCAGATGGGGACCAAATAGCGAGGTCATCGGTCCCGTTGGTTGGGAAAGGATGAGGAAAATCAGGGAAAACCTAAATCAGTATGGGCGGACGCGGGTTTGAACTGTCGTCCTCCCGAATGCGAGTCCATTGTGCTTAACCAATGCACCACCTCTCTCGGTCAGTTTTTTTTATTCTCTCATTTTTTGGTAAGAAATAACATTCTGGAGAGCAATTTTCGTAAGGTTTAATTACTATTTGGTTCTACTTATGATTTTGTGATCTTAATATTCCATATGTGTCGTCCCGAAATTTCCTTAGCTGTGCAGCGTACGCAATGATGTCCAGGTTTCGCCGTATTCGAGCACACCTCATTTGAGTACATGTTTCACTGTGTATCGTTTGTGTGTTCATCATTTGTCTGTGGTGGGAGATTTAAATTTTTATTTAGTCCGCTTATGTTTTATATCTCTTTTTGCTGTTGTTTTAGTGCCTAAAGTGATGAGTGAGTTTATGGTCGACAGAAACTTCAAAACTAGAAACAAAGAACACGTAAGAGGCCGGAAGTATGAAAATAACCATTGTACCTTTTCTGAACATGTAATAGAGTGTGATCATGAACCCTCTAATGTGGAACAGAATATGAAAATTGTTAGAGTGGACAACTAGAACTATGGCTCTGTTTCAAATAGTGCAGTTCATGACACAAGCTCATAGCTTGCAGAAAATAAACTAACACTAAATCACAGTAAGATTCAGACTTTACAGTTTCTGTCATACAATTCAACAAAACCCGACGTTTTAATTTCACGGAATGGGCATATGATAATTGAAACTGAACAGTTCAGATTTGTAGGTGATCAGATAGACAGTAAACTGTCGTTGAAGGCCCACGTTCAGGAAGTTGTTCAAACACTTAATGCTGGCATTTTTACTATTCGAACGGTATGTGAAGTAAGTGATTGTTCGACACGAAAAGTAGTCTACTTTGCTTATTTTCATGCGCTTATGTTCTATGGTATTATATTTTGGGGTAACTCTTCCCATTCCCAAAGGATATTTTTGGATCAGAAATGGGCGTCTCGTGCAATAAGTGGTGTAAGTTCACGAACTTCTTGTCGATCCGTGTTCACGAGTCTGGGTATTTGCACGTTGACCTCTCAATATATATATATATTCCTTACTGTCATTTCTTGTTAACAATATTAGCTTATTCCCAAGAATAAGCAGCTTCAATAGTAGTCAGAAATCCCATCTGCATTAGGATCGCACTTCCTTGACTCTTGTGAAGAAAGGAGTGCAGTATACCGCTGCATCCATTTTCAATAAGCTACCATAAGAATTCAAAAATCTTAGCCGTAATCCACGCGCCTTCAAATCGAAACTGAACAATTTCCTCATGGGTCACTCCTTCTATTCTGTCGAGGAGTTCCTTGAAAAATTTTGCTGATTCCTTTGTTACATTATTAACTGCGCCTACTTAAACTTATGGTTTGTCTTTTTTGGGTTTATAAACATTTTATTTTATCTGTTATTACTTTTATGTTGTAATTTCATGTAATGACACATGCTCCTCAATTTGGTCCTACCGAACCAGACGTCTAAAATATAGAAGAAACTAAAATAAAATAAAAGAGAAACTTATAATATTACATGAAAACACGCAATGAACAAGAACATGATAAACAATCAAATCAATATAAGTAACAATTCACTGATCACGCTAACATCTGAAACAGTAGCAGTCACCGTGGAAAGTAACCAGATTAAAAAATAACTTAATCTGTCACCACAGACGTTTAAATGATAAAAAAATAAAAGAAATGTATTTGCGATTCCTCGCCCTCCCACCGTCCCCCCACCACACACACAGTATTCCACTTCTTCCCAGAGAATGCTGCACTACGCGCACTAACACACGCACGCCCCCAATAAACAAATATTGAAGTGCGTTCGAAAACGACTAAAATCAGACAATTAGATACAACTCCAGGACGACACATATGGAATAACAAGATCACAAAATCGTAGACAGAACCAGAAGCAATTTAAACTTCGGAAACTTGCGCTCCAAAAAATTGTTTCTCAGATAACAATAAGTGAATAACAAAACACTGTAATATAGCAAAATAATTATGTGGACCATTATATAGCGCAATGATTACACGTATAAAACAGACAAATATTACTGGTCGCTGAAAGTGCTTCATAAATAAAGACAATTGAAAAGCTTACTGCAAAAAAGAAACATTCATTTAGTTGCGTATACGGGTCATATCTCCAAGAACACATAAGGGGCGAAGAAAAAGTTTCCGTTTGAGGGCATTATTGCATTGTATGGACAATGTAGTACGACTCCAATGTTGGTATACAAGAGCCGACTTGTGCTTAGTGACATTCGTGTCTTTCCGACATGTGTGCAGTAAATGCGGATACACTAACTATGACGACGTTATTACCAAATGTCTGCAAACAGCGCCAACGTGCTGTCATAATTTTCTTGGCTGCCGAAGGACAAGCACCGGTAGACATCCATCGGAGAATGGGGAATGTGTATGGGGCAGCGTCTGTGTCGCAAACCACCGTCAAGGAGTGCTGCTGCTTCATGACAACATACGCCCCATATCGCAAATTTCGTAGCGCAGCAGTTATGCCATCTGAAGTGGTGGACGCTCGAGCAACAGCGCTACAGTCCAGATCTCTCCCCAGGCGATTATCACACCTTCGGTTCCTTAAAAAAGGCCTTGAAGGTTCCACGGTTTCTGTCGGACGAGGAAGTGCATCTTGCAGTTTCAGACTTCTTCACGCAGCAGGACACGGAGTTTTACCAAAGTTTCAGCAAGGTCCGTCGGTGGGACAATTCCCCCAATGCACATCGATATATTGCCTGATTGGGATACAGACTCTGTACAGTTCGGCCTTCGAACGGGAACTGTTTAATTAGATGGATAGATCGGATAACTAATGAAGAGGTAGTGAATTGTTTTGGGGACAAAAGAATTTAATGGCACAAATTGATCAAAAGTAGGGTTCTGTAACAGTCAGTTTTTTATAGTAAATTTGGTTAAAGAAGGAAGTGGTGAAAATTGGAGAGGAAGACCTGAGCCTGAATACAATGAATGGTTTCAAGTAGATATAGGTTCCAATAGTTATGGAGAGATGAGGAGGCTTGCTCAAGATAGACTACGGTGGAGAACTGCGTCAAACCAGTCTTCAGACTGAAAACTGCAGCAATAATATGACCAGTTATGGTCGTTTACTAGAGATTAGCCGCGTCTATATCTGGATCGTTGTCAGTTAATGGAGTACACTGACTTATCAAATGTCATGGGACAGTGGGGTACAGATGGCGCAGGTGTGCCGTATGCGCACCACAAGCCCCCCTGTGGCACCTGAATTTATGTAGGAGACCTTCCGAGAAGTGGGCGTTGCAAGTGATTTGTGTAGTGTGCAACGACGTCGTGAGCTGATGCCGTCTGAACTGGACGTGGCGGTCGGTGCCAGGAATTACGATCTCAGCAGTGGTTTAGGAATACGGCTTCACATGTTCAACCGTTTCCAGGATGTATCACGAAAGTCTGAACGAGGGTGCCACAGTGCACAACAGACGAATTACCTGCCATCCAGTCACCCTCGATGTCTGCGACCGGCGACATCGGAGACGGATTGTCAAAAATGACAGAAGAGCAACAGCGCAACAAATCACCGCTCGGTTCAATACAGGACGTATTAGACACGTCTCCCACTGGATAATACGTAGGAACATGGGTTCCATGCGATATGGGAGCCGCCGCCGCACACGGGCGCCACTGTTAACCCAACGTCATCGGGCACAACGGTTTGCTTTGTCTGCAATCAGGGATACACTTTGGAACAACGGCGTAACGTGATATTTTCGGACGAATCACGATTTCAACTGTATCATGCCTATCAAGGTACCGACTGTGCCGCAGACCACATGAATCGATGGATCCCCCCTCGCCCCCCCCTCCCCCCCTCCCCCCTCCCCCACCCTGCCAGGAAAGTGTGGTACAAAGCGGCGGTGTCTCTGTTATGGTCTGGGGTGCGTTTTCCTGGTATGAAATGGGACCTGCAGTTGTTCAGGAAGGGTATTTGAATGATTTTCGGTATGTTCAGCTGCTCGTGGTCCATCTCCACCTATTTTTTCCTTCCAACACCCTGACGATTTTGCGGTGTTTCAAGACGATAACACTCCGCCACATCACTCCCACGTCGCCAAGTAGCGATTTCAGGAACATGCGTCGGAGGTTCAAAGACTGAGATGGCCACTCTGGAATCCAGGTTTGAGGTCCGTCGAGCATATCTGGTATGCCATGGAACTTAAAACCAGTGCCATGAATCCTGCACCCACGAATGGGTCAGAATAGGCATCCGCTCTGTAAACGATTTGGTGTCAGCTGCTTCCAGAGATACCAGGGACATGCAGACTCACTTCCACGGCCCCTCTCTGCAGTCCGCACAGCCAGAAGACGCCCCAGTGGATATTAGACGCCTGTCCCGTGACGTCTGCTGAGTCAGTATTCTCCATTTACAGCTATCTGGAGATGAATAAAAGAGTTAACATATGTAAAATATTGTCAATGGAAAGAAACAGTTACGTCGGTAGAATATACGAGAACAAGACAGATGACCTGGTAATACTCAGCAACAACAGAAAAGAGACAGAAGAAAACTGGAATACTTACATGAAGTCTCTGCCAAAACAAGTCTACAGATATCATAAGAGAAAACGCAATACACGGTAGGAAAGAGAAACAGAGAAGTCATGCATACTAAATATGGAAAGGTCAATAGTATGGAAAGATTCAAATATCTTAGGGAGTGCATACAAATAGGAAGACTAAACAAGACATCCAATATAGACCAAACAGGAAAACTTCAGAAAGTGCACAAACTGACATGGACTCCCTGCAGTAAAAAGAGCTTTTGAATATGGGCCACACTTACTCAGTACAAAACACTTGTACTGCCAGAAGCATTGTACGCTTTAGAAACACCACAACTGGAGTATCAGGCATCACAGAGACAGAAAAAATAGAGCGTAAAATCCACAGAAAAATGTTTGGAGCAGTACACAGACATGGTATATGAATGAAGAGGCAAATCAGAGAATTATACTAAAACCCAAACAGACTCACTGACATGGTCAGAAAAGGCCGACTAATAATAACAATAAACGCCGGCCGGTTTGGCCGAGCGGTTCTAGGTTGCTTCAGTCTAGAACCGCGCGATCGCTACGGTCGTAGGTTCGAATCCTGCTTCGGGCATGGATGTGTGTGATGTCCTTATGTTAGTTAGGTTTCAGTAGTTCTAAGTTCTAGGGGACTGATGACCTCAGATGTCAAGTCCTATAGTGCTCAGAGCCATTTGAACCATTTGACAATAAACTGTTGACAGTGATAAGCAATTTTTGTGTGTGACTGGGACCAAAGAGCTTAATTTATTTCAGCCACTGAAAATTGAAGTACAGCATTATTATTTCAAGTTTAGAGAATAATATTACGCGCCTGCGTGGTCGACTCTAGGACACAACGTGGGCGAAAGTTGTGACAGGAAGCCAGCGCAATGCCCTTACGCCCAATGCAGTAAAGTGTGTGACAAGGGACTGCTGCGTCTTAGTGTAAGAAGAGGTGATCTATCTAAATAGTAAGCCTCCTTTATTGTGGACGACGGCGACTTGGCAGCTGCACGGAGTGGGCGTCCTCCGCAGTTCGCCAAACGCCCTCGCGCCGCTCTGCAGAGGGGCAGCCGCTGCCGCTGCCGCTGTCGCTGCCCACGGAGGAGACGCGTCTTCGCCTCCCCCCGGCGGGTTCCTGTTGCTGGCGCTGCGGACGCGGCCGGTCGTTCCTTTGTCGCGGGCCGCTCACGCCCACGCCCTCCATTGTCCTCGGTCCTTGTTTTAAATATATTTTTACGGCGGGCGGCCACTTCTTTTTCCTGTTTGTTGCCGCTGCCCGGCCGCCGCCCACGCCGCAATTATGCGCCTCTGGGGGGCGGGTGGGGGAGAGAGGGGGGGAGGGGCGAGCTGTCGCCGTCCCACGCCCCCGCCGGGCGCCGACGCGCGGCTCTTCTGCTGCGCGCCGGTGGGCGGGCGCCGCCTGCCGGCCGGCCGGCGGCCCGCGTTCAAGGCTGGGCCCGCTCCGTCGCGCACCGCCATCGCCAGCGACGCGGCACTGCGTCTAAAGAGCGTCGCGGCACACAATGCGGCTATCGTCCGGACCAACGACATTAGCCCTGAACGGCGAAATGCAAAACATTTAAACCGAAACGAACAAGATAGCCGCGCGGGATTAGCCGAGCGGTTTAAGGCACTGCAGTCCTGGACTGTGCGGCTGGTCCCGGCAGAGGTTGGAGTCCTCCCTCGGGCATGCGTGTGTGTGTTTGTCCTTAGGATACTTTAGGTTACGTAGCGTGTAAGCTTAGGGACTGATGACCTTTGCAGTTAAGTCCCATAAGATTTCACACACATTTTTCTTTTTCGAACAGGATACTGAAGGTCGGTATCAGCCTTCACTCAAAGACAGGACATTAAATAAGTAATAACTGTAGCAGTTTTCTTTATCTGTGGCTTATTTTTAGAAGGATATGGGACATGACATTGTATTACAGTTTAAGGAAAATCTTATAGAAGGTTATTTAAAATGATTAAGACATTTTCAACTGATTTAAAAAAATGTTTGTGTTGAGGCATCATATTATACAGGGTGGTCCACTGATCGTGACCGGGCCAACTATCTCACGAAATAAGCGTCAAACGAAAAAAATACAAAGAACGATACTTGTCTACCTTGAAGGGGGAAACCAGATGGCGCTGTGGTTGGCCTGAGGTCAAACGGACACCAACTGCGTTTATTAAAATAGGAACTGCCATTTCCTATTACATATTCGTGTAGTACGTAAAGAAATATGAACGTTTTAGTTGGACCACTTTCTTCGCTTTGTGATAGATGGCGCTGTAATAGTCACAAACGTATAAGTACGTGGTATCACGCAACATTCCTCCAGTGCGGACGGTATTTGCTTCGTGATACGTTACCCGTGTTAAAATGGACCGTTAACCAATTGCGGAAAAGGTCGATATCGTGTTGATGTATGGCTGTTGTGATTAAAATGCCCAACGGGCGTGTGCTATGTATGCTGTTCGGTATCCTGGAAGACATCATCCAAGTGTCCGAACCGTTCGCCGGATAGTTACGTTATTTAAGGAAACAGGTAGTGTTCAGCCACTTGTGAAACGTCAACCACGAGCTGAAACAATGATGATGCCGAAGTAGGTGTTTTAGCTGCTGTCGCTGCTAATCCGCATATTAGTAGCAGAGAAACTGCGCGATAATCGGGAATCTCAAAAACGTCGGTGTTGAGAATGCTACATCAACATCGACTGCACTCGTACCATATTTCTATGCACCAGGAATTGCATGGGGACGACTTTCAACGTCGTATACAATTCTGCCACTGGGCACAAGAGAAATTACGGAACGATGACAGATTTTTTTGCACGCATTCTATTTAGCGACGAAGCGTCATTCACCAACAGCGGTAACGTAAACCGGCATAATATACACTATTGGGCAACGGAAAATCCACGATGGCTGCGACAAGTGGAACATCAGCAACCTTGGCGGGTTAATGTATGGTGCGGAATTATGGGAGGAACGATAATTGGCTCCCATTCTTTCGATGGCAGTGTAAATGGTACAATGTATGCTGATTTCCTACGTAATGTTCTACCGATGTTACTACAAGATGTTTCACTGCATGACAGAATGGCGATGTACCTCCAACATGATGGATGCCCGGCACATAGCTCGCGTGCGGTTGAAGCGGTATTGAATAGAATATTTCATGACAGGTGGATTGGTCGTAGAAGCACCATACCATGGCCTGCACGTTCACCGGATCTGACGTCCCCGAATTTTTTTCTGTGGGGAAAGTTGAAGGATATTTGCTATCGTGATCCACCGACAACGCCTGACAACATGCGTCAGCGCATTCTCAATGCATGTGCGAACATTACGGAAGGCGAACTACCCGCTGTTGAGAGGAATGTCATTACACGTATTGCCAAATGCATTGAGGTTGACGGACATCATTTTGAGCATTTATTGCATTAATGTGGTATTTACAGGTAATCACGCTGTAACAGCATGCGTTCTCAGAAATGGTAAGTTCACAAAGGTACATGTACCACATCGGAACAACCGAGATAAAATGTTCAAACGTACCTACGTTCTGTATTTTAATTTTAAAAAACTACCTGTTAGCAACTGTTCGTCTAAAATTGTGAGTCATATGTTTGTGACTATTACAGCGCCGTCTATCACAAAGCGAAAATAGTGATCCAACTAAAACATTCATATTCCTTTACGTACTACACGAATATGTAATAAAAATTTGGGGTTCCTATTTTAAAAAACGCAGTTGATATCCGTTTGACCTATGGCAGCGTCATCTAGCGGGCCAACCTTAGCGCCATCCGGGTTCCCCCTTCAAGCTAGACGAGTTTCGTTTGATGCTTATTTCGTGAGATATTTGGCCCAGTGACTATCAATGGACCACCCTGTATACACTGAGATGACGAAAGTCATGTAATATCTTCTAATATTGCAGATATACAGGGTGATTCACAAAGAATACCACAAATTTGAAAATGTGTATTTAATGAAAGAAACATAATATAACCTTCCGTTATACATCATTACAAAGAGTATTTAAAAAGGTTTTTTCTCACTCAAAAACAAGTTCAGAGATGTTCAATATGGCGCCCTCCAGACACTCGAGCAATATCAACCCGATACTCCAACTCGTTCCACACTCTCTGTAGCATATCAGGCGTAACAGTTTCGATAGCTGCTGTTATTTCTCGTTTCAAATCATCAATGGTGGCTGGGAGAGGTGGCCGAAACACCATATCCTTAACATACCCCCATAAGAAAAAATCGCAGTGATGAAGTGCTCTGTCACGGGCTGCCTGGCGGCCGATCCATCGCCTCGGGTAGTTGACGATAAGGTTTCATAACTAACCTTTTTCGTAGGACTCTCCATACAGTTGATTGTGGAATTTGCAGCTCTCTGCTAGCTCTGCGAGTCGATTTTCCTGGGCTGCGAACAAATGCTTGCTGGATGCGTGCTACATTTTCATCACTCGTTCTCGACCTTCCAGAACTTTTCCCTTTGCACAAACACCCATTCTCTGTAAACTGTTTATACCAACGTTTAATACACCACCTATCAGGGGGTTTAACACCATACTTCGTTCGAAATGCACGCTGAACAACTGTCGTCGATTCACTTCTGCTGTACTCAATAACACAAAAAGTTTTCTGTTGAGCGGTCGCCATCTTAACATCAACTGACGCTGACGCCTAGTCAACAGCGCCTCAAGCGAACAAATGTACAACTAAATGAAACTTTATAGCTCCATTAATTCGCCGACAGATAGTGCTTAGCTCTGCCTTTTGTCGTTGCAGAGTTTTAAATTCCGAAAGTTGTGGTATTCTTTTTGAATCACCCTGTATACTGAATCATGCTGTCCATAACTGCAAAAGTGTTGCCTGTGCACGATTTTGTGCGCCAACTGATCTCTCGATTATGTTCCATAAATGTTCGATAGGTTAAATGTCGGTCGACCTGGTTGGCCAAATCATTCACTCGAATCGTCCTGAATGTTCTTCATACCAATCGCGAATTGTGGTGCATTGTCCTTCATAACATGAAATACTAAATGGCTACAAATGGTCTCCAAGACGCCGAACATAGTCACATCTAGTCAATGATCGGTTCAGTTGCACCAGAGGATCCAGTCCATTCCATGCAGACACAGCCCACACCATTATGGAGCCGTCACAACCTTCCACAGTACTTTGTTGACAAGTTCCGTCAATGGCTTCGTCGTGTCTGCGCCGCACCCGAACCCTACCATCATCTCTTACCAACTCAAATCGTCACTTAGCTGACCAGACCACCGTTTTCCAATCGTCTGGGGCCAGATCGACACGGTCACGAGCCCAGGAGAGGCGCTGCATGTGATGTCACGCTGTTAGCAGACACCCTGGCGACCGTGGTCTGCTGCCATAGTCTATTAACGCTAAATTTCGCAGCACTTTCCTAACGGATACGTTCGTCGTACGTCCCATACTGATATCTGCAATTGTTTCAAATATTGTTGCTTGTTTGTTAGCACTGGCAACTCTACGCAGACGCCGCTGCTTTGGGTCGTTAAGTTTCGCCACTGCTTCGTCCGTGGTGAGGTCATCAGTCCCCTAGACTAACCTAAGGACATCACACACATCCATGCCCGAGGCAGGATTCCAACCTGCGACCGTAGCAGCAGCGCGTTTCAGGACTGAAGTGCCTAGAACCGCTCGGCCACAGAGGCCGGCGAGGTGAGAAGTAACACCTAAAATTTGGTATTCTCTTGACACAGTGGCTCTCGAAAAAGTGAATTCCCTAACGATTTCCGAATATTATGTCCCATGCATTGTCTCTATTTTCAGTCTTCCTGAGTATATGGAGGCGCTTTGAATAATTCATGCTGCAACTGCAAGACAACGTTGATAATTTCACTGCAGTTCCACAACAATGTCCGTGATTTCTTGGATCATGAACCTCGTACTACTGCGACAGATCGGTCGTGCATCAACTGTTAGTTATGCCGCGTTATTTTAGGAGGAGTAGGCGTTCACGTCTTACAGTTTTTAAGGGAATAGACAACATTTCTATTACTGCCAACAATTACGTAGGCGCCCAAGTCGTCTTGCATGGGCCATCGGTGTTTTGCGGTGGAGTTTTGAACTTCACTGTCGCTAACAAGGATACGAATGAACACGGTAACGGCTGGGTCACCGTTGCTCTTGTACGTAAACCAAAAGTCGATAAAGTAAAAGGGCTAGATAATTTCAACCCAGGTGACGTCATCGCTTATCGGACATTTCAGATTTGTGAAGTTTACAACAGAGATAAGGGTTCATCGTATTACATGTCGACTATGCCTTTGGTTCTCAGGACCAGGAATCATCGTAAAATAAATGAATCGGAATCTGTCTCAGTGTGGGTGAAAGGTATTGACCACTGTAAAAAGATAGCACTCGTTGGCGATCTGACTCATTATTATAGAAATTAAATGAAGTTCCCTTCCTTGTCCTTAATCCTTATCTATTAAAAAAACTACACATTGATCTTGCCAGATGCCGAGAAGCGATTCTTCTTGCTGTTGTTGCTGTCATGCCCCCACGTTCTCCCGCCTGACGCCGTGTAATTTTTACCTGCGATGTCGCACCAAAGGCACTGTTTTAACACCTCCACTTCAGAACACAGCTGACTTACAAGGACGTCTCACGCCAGTTGTGACTGTCATCGATGGAGGCACGTTAGTGTAAGTGCGGATCTAAATGGACTGTAGACTGGACTCACAGTTCACACATTAAATATTTGTGAATACGGCAAAAAAATTTCTTGATTTGCTATCTCGATACATATAATCGTATATTACCTATCCTCAATACAAATATTTTCTACTAATCCTTGAAATTGTTTACACCATTTTAAATAACTGTGCACACCCTGGATCCGTGACGATGTTACGAACTTTCAGGGATGATGACGAACGATAAATGTATCAATTTGAGCTAAGGGTTCCTGTACAGTAAACGAACGAGTCGAAAATTGTAAGAGAAAACAATTTGGTAACTCTAACAGTGGAGTACATATGCCGGTATCTTTTTCGCTAAGATTGTAGGGTAGGCATAGATCTGACGAAAACAAACAAGTCGACTTATTATGGACTCTAAAATGTATACCTTAAGAGCTATGAGGACTTGCTCATCTTCGATACTGTGAAACATATCTCTTCTACTGAACAATTGCCCCTAACTCTTAAGGTACGTATTTTAGAGTCCATGCTTACCAGAAATTTTTTCTTCTTTTTGTCAATACTATCTCCTCCAGAAATATAGAAACCAAAGAGCTTGCAGTGCAAGAGGTATGTTTCACATTATCGAAGATGATCAAGTGCTCATAGCTCTTAAGGTATGCATGTTAGAGCCCCTATCTTCTAGAGATTGTTTTCCTGTTTTGGTCTATACTATCACCTCTGAAAGTTGCCTACCCAATACTCTTAGCAACAACAGTATCGGCACATATGTTCTACTACAAGAGGTATCAGAACGATATTCATTTAGAACTTTCGACTCATTTGTTTCCGGACCAGGATCTCCTACCTCAAATTGATACATTTACCCTTATCCATCATCCTTGAAAGCTTGTAACATCATCACTTAATCACTCTGTATACAGGTACTTACGTATTTACAGATCTAGTTTGACATGGACGGGGCACGTAAAAGCCCATGGCCGTATTGTAGCAATCGTCTTGGTATTTGCTTCAAGTAAATTAGGGGAACCACGGAAAAGCTAAATAAAGCTGGCCAGGTAAAGACTGGAGTCTCCATCCTTCCGAAAACAATGCCATTCTATTAAAAACAATGTAATCTCATTCCGTTTATCTTCAATTTACAACAATGGTTTGCAAAGCAGTTATTTAATAGCACAAAAGCTAGGGCTATACTATACACTGATTTCTGCCCACCGATCATTTCCCACACTGCACACACATTACTCCAAAATATAACAGTACACACATTACCAGTTAATTATAAGGAGAGTGGCGACGATGTTTGATTTCTATTCCGTGTATTGTAACTTGTCATTTCCTGAACCAAACTCTGACTCACCATCAATCTGCAACTAGTGGCATTTTGAGCTCAGAAAGAGAATAAGGTGTTCGTATTACAGACTGCATATCTTTTAGTAAGGCGTATATTCTGATGCGTGGTTCCCAAACTGACACAACGGGTTGCGGTGCAACTGCATAGATCTGAAGAGGATCCAGGGAGACCGAAACTAGTCATATATTAAAAAAGTTGCAACTGGGACTGAAAAACGATATATTGGAATTTTTTTAAAGAAAGTAACGTCATAGTGCATAAACATTGTATGAAGTACAAGTTTTGTTTTTATTGTTGTTATTATTATTACTATTATTTACTTGTGTCACATTTTTTACAAAAACACTGAGGTTTTTTGATTACGTCTCTGTGTTATCTATGTAATGTACAGATTTTATTATTTATCTTTTTGGTTTTAGATATGTATTTAAGCTTCTCGAGCAGTTTATTATACAACTTTATTCCTTCTTAAAAAAATACTGTTTTGAGTACTATATTTATTCTTTCTCGGTAAATGTAAGTTCGTTCCATATCTTTGTCCGTGGACTTGGCCAGAGCTATTTGTGCAGCAATTATCAATGTTGTTTCTTATATGTATAAATGTTTGGTAAATGTATTCTCATGATGTAATTAAAACCTCGGTGTTTTGAACAGATGTATATAATGACTCGGATTACTATTTTTGATTGTTATTCTAACTTGAATATCCACCTGCGTAGCCACTAACGTTAATACGGCCGCTTCCGGGTCGGGGAGATACCCCGGCCGGATCGAATTCGCCCGGAGGATTAACGACGATACTCAGTGTGCCGGCCAGTCTGGATGTGGCTTTTATACGATTTTCCACATCCCACTAGGTGAATACTGGACTGGTTCTCACGTTCCGCCTAGGTTACACGCTATGCAAATATTTGCACACTTTCTTACACTTGCACACAGAATTTGCTCTATATGCAGACAGAATGGATGCAATGGAAGCGAATAGGAGACTAATGACGTTGGTTGTCTGGTCTTCTTAAACACTTACTCGGAATCAGCACCTTACTTCCCTTTTCTGTGCTTTAATTACTGTGTTGATATTTTGTGCATTTGATGCCCAGTAGAGAAAACGATTCCTAATATCTGAGTATGTATCTAGCAAAAAAGAAAAAGTAACAATAAGAATGGGAACAACCAACTAGCAGATACCAGAAAAGTCTGTATCGTACAATTTGGTCCTAATAAAAAAGAAATACTAGTGCATTTAGTCGATACAGTATTAGAATTGCCTTCTCAGCCAGTAATAAGTTGTGTCAATTTCATCTATAAGTATTATAAAGCCGCTAAAGGTAAGAACGCTGCTGAGCTAGATGGTACGGTGCCATTCATCACGCCCACTTACATTCACAACATTAAATATATAAACAGAGCGAGTTCCTTTAACGATAAATCCTCTTTCATATCTTGAGCGGTGCAAGACATCGAAACGAGATTTTCATCAAATATACCTGCTGGAAAAAGCAATGTCAAGAAGAAGTTGTGCGGGATAAACGACAGTTTGTAGGCGTGTTTCTACGTCTGAAAGATGATGTCTATTCAAATTTCGTTCCAGTCGCGTAAGAATGGCGCTGTATCGCCACTATGAGGATGCACATCAGGTTTGCTTCAAATACGCGCTGTAGCGATCGTGGAGGTTAGCTACCTTTGAGATTGGCCTAGTTAGTTTATGTTAGTGACGAATCCCGTTTAGATAACGAAGACGCCATTATCAACAGCTCATTGAATTTGAACTAGATCTTGCAATACGGGTACGAGAAGCTGTATGTTCCTTCCGCACCGGCACTGCAGAAAGAATCGGCAGGAATGTAGTCACCCTACATGATTGCTGGCAGCGGTGGTCACGAGAATATACGGTCGCGAGAAGACTGTGTTTCGGACGGCCGCGTGGCACTACCGAGAATGCAGACAGTCGCGCTTCGCGTGAGATTGTGGCGCATCGTACTGTGCATGAGCAGCACCCTACAGCAGTTGGCACCATAGTGACACAACGAAGTGTTACAAATCTGCTACTTCAAGGACAGCTCCTAGTCAGAGGCCCTATAGCGTACATTCCACTGACCCCAAACCACAGCCGTTTGCAACGTCAGTAGTGTCAAGAGAGAGAGAGCTCCCTGGAGGGCAGGGTGGAGGTCTGATGGAAGCCAGTTATGCCTCGGTGACAGTTATCGCCGTATGTTGGTTAGAAGGGTGCCAGCTGAGCGCCTGCAACCAACGTGTCTGCGGCCTAGACACACTGGACCTACACCTGGAGTTATGGCCTGTGGTGCATTTGCGTGTGACAGCAGGGACGCTCTCGTGGTTATCCCACGCAACTTGACTGCAAATTTACTCGTCAGTCTGGTGATTCGACCTATTGTGTTGTCATTCACGAACAGCATTCCATGGGGTGTTTTCCAACACGATAACGCTCGTCCACATACCGCTGTTGTAACCCAACACGCACTACAGCGTGTCGAAATGTTCCCTTGGCCTCCTTGATCAACACATCTACCTCCAATCGAGCATATATGGGGCATCACCGGACGACAACTCCAGCGTCCTCCACAACCAGCCTTAATCGTCCCTGTATTGACTGACAGGAGTGGAGCTCAAAAAAAAAAAAAAAAAAAAAACCGACAACCATCACCACTATAACACAATGCATGCACGTCTGCATGCTTGCATTCAACATTCTGGTGTATCAGTAATTCACATTTTCAGTGGCTTATCTTTTACTTACATTAAGTTATGAATGTGCAATGTTAATCTCTTAAATATGTTAACTAGGCAGTTTCATTACACTACATTAATTATTATTTGCGTTGCGATTTTTTTCCGCTAGTGTCTTTACGTTGGAGGTCAACTGTCAGTCTCTGTAGAAATCATATACCTTCTGCAAAAGCTTAGAAGGGCCAAGAAGCAGTTCGATGGACTTTTCTACATCTATAGGTGTTATGTACTCCGCAAGTGACTTTATGATGTCCTTCGGTCACAGCAGTGCCTCATGTTGTTTGGAGGTGAGAAATCAGGCTCGCCGGCCGCTGTGGCCGAGCTGTTCTAGGAGCTTCAGTCAGGAACCGCGCTGCTGTTACGGTCGCAGGTTCGAATCCTGCCTCGGGCATGGATGTGTGTGATGTCCTTAGGTTAGGTTTAAGTAGTTCTAAATCTAGGGGACTGATGACCTCAGAAGTTAAGTCCCATAGTGCTCAGAGCCATTTGAACCCTTTTTTTTTCTTAGAGCCATTTGATTTGAACCATTTTGAAATCGGGCGCGGATTATGACGGGTCAGATAGTCTAAATACTGTCCCAAAATTTTTCTTCTCAAAATATATCCCAGTCCGGCCATCCTGATTTGGGTTTTACAAGGTCCATAATTTTCTTAAGGCTGCTGATGGGATGGTTCCTTTCTGAATGAGCCGTAATCCGAGACTGTGATTCGTCACTAATTACCTCGTCGTCGACGGGCCGTTTAACTATAATTTTCCTTTGGTTCTCTCCGTTTGAAAGTCCTGTTGAGAACCGCCACACCGTCTGCAAAATCTAAGCAATCTGTCTTAATATTGGCTCTTTCTAATTTGATTGGGTCGTGAAATTTTAGCCCCGATTTTAGTTTCTGCCACTCTTGGATTATCTTTCCCAAAACAAAGTTGAAGAGTAATTTCAAAGTATTCCGATATTTATTACCCGAATTTTACCTTAGATTTCGTATCGGTTAATTTCTTTTTTGTATTGGAAGACACACTTACCATCCACTGAATCATAAGTCTTTTCAAATTATTTTTATTGTTTTTTGTTTCTGAAAATTGGTTTCAGAACTACGATTTGTTCTGGGAAAGAACTATTTGGTCCGAAACCAGTTTGATACTCGCCAATTTTGCGCTTAAGTTGTTACTGTGCTCGGTACAGGAGAGCTGGAGATAGAATTTTGCATGGAAGAGGAAGAAGGGATATCGTTCTGTAATTACTAGTAACCGTTCTACTTATCTTTATATTTAGTGAGTGTATCAAGTTAGTTTTCCAGTCGTCTGGAACTTTCTCCGTTTGACAAATGATTTGCTTGATCATTGTTATTTCTTTTACGGTTTTTGGTTCAGTTTGTTTCAGCAGTTCTGCAACAATTCCATATCCACCAGATGTTTTATCGTTTTTTAACACTTTAATTTGTCTATAAGTTTTGTCTTCATTTGATGCTGATGGACCTGGATTGGTTTACAGGAGGATTTCCGCCGGAAATCTTTCCGTGGATCCACGGAAGTTTACAAATCTTACTTAAGTCCTTTCTTTTGGTTTGGAGTCTTATTCAGTTTAACGGAGTTGATTGTTCTATATAGTCTGTTTGTTTGTTTAATTAATTTTGAAGCTTTTTTCTAGTTGATAGGAACATGAATGTTTTGAGTGTCTACATTAGTTAACACAGAATTTGTGAATACCTTTACGTTTATTTTGGTACAGCTCTTATATTAAACAATATCGATGACATACTAGTACCACTAAGAGAAAGATAAAATTTGTGCTAGCGAACAATAGATATCGGATTCAGCGCAGACTACTTCTGAACCGTGCTAGAGCTGAGAGATTTCATGAAATGGGAAAGAAGATTACTATTTAAGGCGTATCGACTAGTAGGTAGTAAGAGACGGGGCGAAACTAGAACTGGAGAAAGAAGGAAAAGGAAATCAAATGTATCCTTTTCAGTGCAATTCGTAATCTTGTCATCTGCATTAAACAATTTAGGAAAACCACGAAAAGCATAATGTCGAATGTTCAGATTGGGAACTGAGCCCGGGTTCTCCCAAACTATATTCAGTGTCGCATCACTGCTCCAAGTAGAATACTCAGAGTATTCAGCCTGGATCAGAACGTTCAGCATGAAATACTGCACTGAACGGAGGCGCGGGTGTCCTTTATAGAACTCAGTTCCGCTCAAGAGAGATGCTATTTGAGGATTAACTGTGCTGGCTAGTGTATACCACAGAAGTTTACGTACATTTCAGTGTTTTTGCATCGTTTGGTCTGAATTCTAAGTATAGTAAAAGCCAAAATTAGTGTGGTAGCGGTACTTGGGCAGCATGCAGGGACTGTGTGAGTTAGTGTTATATTCCTTGTGGTACAGACGAGAATGATTACAGATGGATGGGGACTGCGCGTGTTAACAAATACAAATAGCCGCTGTTGATGAACTGGTTGGCGACAGTCGAAAGATTTTATGCTGCTTCTCTGGCCTTCGACGCCTCAATCGAATGCTCTGCCACCTGGGGCGCCTACCCATGATGTCGCAGCGCCTTCCGATTCGCTCGTCCTGGCAGGTAGAGACTCATTTGAAGATGAGCTGCAAGCAGTGCGCACGTCACGAATCTCTTCACGGAAAGTGAAAGTGGGTGCTCGTCGCACGACTGTCCATTTCGCCTTAAAAACAAGTTTGAGGTACTGTCCACTGTGAATAGTACGAGGGGCGTTCAATAATTAATGAATAAATTTTTTATCGCGTATTGTCGGTTAAAAAAATGCAGAATTTTTTTTGGAGTATCATAGAATGTTCTTATTTCAACCCCTATAATTTCATGAAGTTCTGATAGGTGGCGGAGCTACACGTAGCCTTCAAAATAGCGTCTGTAACGGAGGTGCGTTACAAGCAGAGAGCTGTCATTGAGTTCCTTCTGGCCGAAAACCAGAGCATCGCAGATATTCCCAGGCGCTTGCATAATGTCTACGGAAACCTGTCAGTGAACAAAAGCACGGTGAGTCGTTGGGCGAGGCATATGTCATCATCGCAACAAGGTCGCAGAAACGCGTTCGACATATGCAATGTTTGAATGTGTGAACACTCTCATTCGATGTGGTCGACGGATCACAATCATACACCTTTCTGTTCAGCTCGACTTGTGTTGATGGCGCTGACACACGAGTTGGGGCACTCAAAACAACGAAGAACCAACCGTGCAGAATTAGTTGTGTTTTACGAGGTTGATCGTGATAATTTTTTGACGGCCATCTTCACAGACGATGAAACATGGGTTCATTATATAGAACAGGAAACAAAACGGCAGTCCATGGAGGGCAGCCACGTCATGTTTCCACAGAAGAAAATAATCAAACACGCAAAGTTACGACGACGGTCTTCTGGGACCTTGAAGGGTTATTCTGTTTGATGTCCTCCTCATGGTGGAAACATCAACTTTTAGTTACCCTCAGGAAATTGAAGAAACGATTTCAGTGTGCTTGTCGCCACAAAAATGGAAACGAATTTCTCCTTCTCCATGATAACTCAAGGCCTCGTACAAGTTTCCACACCCGAAAGGAGCTCACAAAACTTCACTGAACTGTTCTTCGTCATCCATCCTACAGCCTGGATATCGCAACTTCCGACCTCCATCTGTTTAGCCCAATGAAAGATTCATTCCACAGGAAGCAGTACATGGATGACGGGAAGGTTGTAGATGCGGCAAGTGGAATGGTACCATGCGGGCATACAGGCCCTCCTAATAAGGTGGCGTGAGGCCGTAGAATTTTTTTGTATCTGAAAGAGTGAGGAATAATACAGGATACTGGAATCCTGAATAAAATCAACTTGCTTTCAGACAAAAAGTGTTGCATTACTTACTGAATGCCTCTCGTGCATCGGAGTCAGAGAGGAGGCCCTCGTCTATTGCGACTGGGTCCGATCTTCCTGAAACGTCCAGACAAGTGCAGAGGGCGGGATTGCTTGTCATTGGGAGCTCCAGTATTAGCTGGGTGAAGGAGCCCCTTATGTAGGTCACGTCCAATTTGCGAGAGACTGAGTGCGCTGGGTGAGCACAGTTTCATATAGTGGCTCATATCAGCGCGAATGTCCCATACCGCGCCTGGGATCAGAGGCCACGCTCGGTTCCTACAGGGACTGTCTGCCTTAGTTAGAAAGCTAGTCTCACTAGCGGCGTGGAAGCAGAGGTAGCGCTGTGCGATGTCGTTCCCAGAGCCGAACGCGGTCCTCTGGTTTCGAGCCAGTGGAAGGCTTAAATCGGAAGCTCAGACAAATCTCTGTCAATCTTGGCCATCTGTTTCTCGACCTCCATTGTGGAGTGAACCTGTATATGTACAAGACGTGCGCTACATGCAGGATGCGGCTACTAGAGTAGCGGAGTACATATGGCACGCTCACGTGTGCTTTTTACGATAGAGAAGTGTATCCACTGGCTGTATAAGGTACGTTTTGATTACAGATGGGGAAGAATACTATCCGTATTAAAGAGAGTAGCATTCGTCATGGCAGCTCGGAGAAGGGAAATGTTAATATAGATTAGTTAATAGCAAGAGAGTCTATGGGAAGGTCCTATAACTAGTCTCCCTTATAAACTGTAATAAAGCCAATACAGGAACAGAAAGCTGGTTGAAACAGGATGTAAATAGCAACGAAATTCTAATTTCCGATTGTATTGTACATCACAAAATCAGGTTCACTGGGGTGGCAGCTTGTTTACAGCTGTAAATAATACAGATTCCGAATGCGATGTAATTTGGGGGAGGTATGTGATGCAGCTGGATCGAGCATGATCAGTGGGATAATTTTACAGACCCGCTGCGTAGAAGCACATGTGATGGGATGTTTTAAGAGAAATGCGTAAAAGTTTTTGCGTTATTTTCCTGGTCGTATTGAAGTCTTTTGGTGGAGATTTCCGAATAACAGTGTAACATTTATGAGTTTTACAGTCATGGTTGCTTTATTGTCATCTAAGGCATCTTAGGTGTTATAGCAGACAACTGAAGTCACGGAAAACTATAGATCTATGTTTGCTTCCAACGAAATTTGTCACGTGTAGGTTTGCTTTTGGGCTGACGTGCAACCAGCGAGCATGCAACGCCTTCGTTGGGTAGAGGAGTACGGTTTGCGTGCATGAACCTATAACTTCATTACTCTTTATTAACTATAGATGTAAAATAAGAATTTTAAATGAGTAAAATGTCTCTCTTCAATTAAGTCATTAGTATCTTCTTGCTGAAATAAACCATCTATAATTTATGTAAAGTAAGGAAACGTATTAACAGCCGAATCACTTTTTGCGTGGACAGGTTCTCACGGACAACGCCGCAGGAAGTGACCCGCGCTGTGAGTGTGATTCCAGGTGCGCACTTCTCCGACAGCAGTGTGGCTGCGTGTTGGGGCGAGTCTGCTGCTAATGAAGACCAATCACTTATTCATTAATAATGTTAATGAAAAGTATTCTTGTAACATATGTCGATTACCTGCAGCGTGAATCGATCGTTGTAAACACACGACTTTGTGATATTGATTTCGTTATTTTCACCAACACTAATGTCGCGGATAAAATGGCAGACATCCCTTACACTTATCATTTGCCTGAGCCTGTACATCCGAATCCATTTCAGAAAGCAGTAATTGATGAAGAAACTACACCTCACCTTTCACTGCGATGGGACAAACTATTTGGAGTGAAGTCGTCACGTTAGTACAACTTACATAACACTGTGGTATTTTGTCATGAGTTAAGGTCCAAACGCGACACCCTGACGGACTGAAATCTCAATAAAACTAAAATCATTACCGTAGACTCAGCGGTAACATTTGTAGGAGGAATTCTGTTTCTTCTGTCCTGCAACCGTTGCAAACGTTACAGACTGGGAGACTCAAGTGACTAAGGTAGGTAGCAGAGATAAGAAATCGTGCGGTGTTGTTCTAAATGGGCTTACCTGTAAATTAATTTGAGGAGTGAGGCAGCATACTAGATCTCCTGCTCACTAACAGGCTCGATCTTTTCGACTCAGCGTAAGAAACAGCGATCATAAGCCCGTCACAGCATCACTAAATACATCTGTAAATAGGAATTCGAAAACACGTGGGAAGGTATTCTTAATTAGCAAGAGCGACGAAAAACAGATTTCAGAATACCTGAGCGCTGAAAATGGATAGCTCATCTCCAGGAACGAAAATGTTGAACGTAAACGGACAAAGTTCATGCGTATGGTACAATACGCCTTAGACAGATATGTGCCGGGCGTAGTTGTGGGGCACGGGGAACAATCTCTGTGGTTCGAGAGCCATATTAGAAAGCTGCTACAAAATCAAACAGAGCTACACTTTAAATTTAAACGTAGCCAAACTCTCACAGAAAAAAATTAAATACGCCAAAATTAGTAAAGGACAGCTATGTGTCAAGCGTTCAACAAATTCGACAGTAAAATTCTATATCTCGACTCGACAGAAAATTCCAAGAACTTTTTGTTTTTCATTAAATCAGTAAGTGGGTCGAAGCCATCTGTCCAGACAATCTGTGCCCATAGTGGCGTCGAAGTAGTAGATGACAAAGAGATGGCCGAAATTCTGGGTGGATATAATTAAAGTGCAGTTATTCATAGGGTCCCAATGTGAGCTATAATTATCAAAAAATGGCTCTAAGCACTATGGGACATCTGAGATTATCAGTCCCCTAGACTTAGAACTACTGAAACCTAACTAACCTAAGGACATGACACACATCCATGCCCGAGGCAGGATTCGAACCTGCGACCGTAGCAGCATCACGGTTCCCGACTGAAGCGCCTAGAACCGCACGGCCACAGCGGCAGGCCTGTAATTATCGCATGGCAGCGAAACTTGGTAGATATGCTAAAGCATTAATGCAAAACTTATATAGTTGGAAAAAATAGTTCTAATTTTGACACTCATGTGGAAGTCTGACATGGTGAACGCAAGAAAGACGAATATAAATGTTTCATATGTAATGGATTAGGAACGAGAGGTGGACTGGAAACGTTAAACAACTGAGAAAGTCATTGTGCTGCTTTTTTTATTAACTTCCACTTACATTATTTGTTCAGTGTGAGCATCGAAGACGTCAACGAGATGCTGCATCCGTAAAATGACGTGATTAACAGCGCCAAATTTGCACCTGGTGGCCAAAACTGGAACTACGTTATTTACACAGTAAACCGGTTCCACATGAATGCATCACCATACCTACCAAGTTTGGCTGCCATACGACATTTACAGTCCACATGGCACTTCAGTTATAACCGCCCAACACTAAAAACCTTTTTCCAAAACATTCTATAGGTGCAGGAAGCGCCTGGTTAACATTGAGCCGCTAATGTCAAGAGTGGAGAGTCTCGCGGCGATAACAATGAATAAGTCACTAAGATTGCTGACTAGTCACCGTCTTCGTACATCGGCAGCACAGTACAGGCCTATCCGTTAGGTTCCACAAGGTTGGCATAACAGTGTCTCACGTTCATGTTTACGTCACCGCGTGTCGCTGAATGCTGTGCTTTATTACTGTCGCGTATTGCAGTATGTCGCCGTCATGGTGTCGAAGCTTGGTTTAGAAAGACAAACGAACTCTGCATTATCCGACTAGCATTGTTAATATTGGGCAGTGTAGTTGGTCATGCGTTACCTGAAATGAGGAGCTGCATGGACACGAAGAAAATCTCAAGTTATCGATTAATCACATATTTCCGAAAGACACAAAGTCACGCTGCCGACAAGAGACCTGGATGTCCAATAACGAGCAAAAATAAGCCAAACAGTTAAAAACTACCTTTAATGTGGGTTGTAATTTTTTTAGATTTCAGAATACGAGGATGGTTTGATAAGTCTGGTAAATTTCCATGAAAGAATGGATCATTTTTGTTGCACAATCATGGCTACTAAGCTTGATCATTTCAAGGATCGTATGAAGAACTTAGACAATGTATAGCGTACACTTCATTGTTGACAGCCATCCGGCATTGGTCAGTGAGTCGGCTGTGACTGGAAAATGGAAAAACCTGACTTTCGTGCTGTTAATGAACATTTTCATTTGCAGGGCTGCATTGCCGCACAAATCAAAATGGAACTGGTCACCATAAATGAAACCTCTGACAGAGACCATGACATGGTAATGCAAGAGCACCGAATAAAAATTGGTGAGATTTCTGAGTCTCTATGATGTCAATGGACCGAGTGCATATTATCCTGGACGGAGAATTGGCTATTAAGAAGCTATGTGCGACATGGGTGCCACTATTTATCACAGTCTACCAAAGGCGCACAAGATACAAGATTTCAATACAATGTCTGGCGAAGTTTAACCTGAATCCCGAAGACTTTTTGTGCCGATTTGTGACTGTTGATGAAACCTGGATCCATCATTACACAACAGAGTTAAAATGGCAGTAAAAACTATGGACAAAGGCCAGTGGAAGTGCACTGAAGATGACATAGACCGTTTTGATAGCAGGAAAGGTAATGGCCAGCGCTCCTTGGGCGTCTCAAGGAATCCGAACCCAATTAGGAGGGAATTTAATACATTTCAAATACAAAAAAAAATTAATCCTCACAGATTACTTGGATGACTGGACCCTATTATGCTTCATTGTTAGATCGTTTGAAACTTGCGTTGACCGGTACGAAAAAAAGTAGTTTTTCATCAGGATAACGCTCCAGCCTGCACATCAAGGTCAGCAGTGGTGGAAACAAATGAACTGGGCTCTGAAGTGGTTCCTCATCCACCCTTTTCACCAGACTTTGCCCCAAATGACTTATTCGTGCTGCCTGAATTTAAACTTTAACTTGCTGGGAAGACATTTTCATCAAATGAAGAAGTGATAGTTACAGTCAGTGAGCATTTTGCAGAGTTTGATAGAACCAATTTTTCCGATAGGGCGAAAACGCTATAGGATCACTGGACCGAGTGTATATCCCTCAAAGCAGACTATGTCGGGAAATAAGGTGACAAAACTGAAGTCACGTGACCTTGGAGGATAAGGGACAGGCCCTGCTCGACTACCAGTCTGGGATCCTGTTGTTGCTTTAGATGTCGTCTCACATCAGCAGCGAAATAGCCATCTGCCAGATATCCTAATCATGGGTGAAATTTGAGCCCAATTAGATGGGAACATAACTACATTTCATATACGTTTGTACTGAGTAGGACTACAGAATGGCGCACATAAAACCGACCCGAACCGGACTGCGAATGCGCGTAGCATTACTAACTTGTCTGTTTCTTTGCCACCTTCCAACAGCAGTAGTGTGTGAGTAATTCATACGGAAAGTAGTCGTTATAAACCATGTACTTCATTGTCATGCCTTACTCCATTGATGAATGTGTGTTCATTGTTGAAGAACATGTGTGGTCTGAATTCACTTTTCGGAAAGTAATATTCCTGCAAAGTCAACGCTTCAGGATTTATTAAGAAAGTGGCGTTCGACAGGCAGTGTTGTTAATTCAAAGAGAAACAAGGCACCTACTGTACGTACACCTGAAGTTGTGGCAAACGTGACGGCACACATT
The DNA here is from genome assembly GCF_021461395.2 of Schistocerca americana. Classification (NCBI taxonomy): domain Eukaryota; kingdom Metazoa; phylum Arthropoda; class Insecta; order Orthoptera; family Acrididae; genus Schistocerca; species Schistocerca americana. Next base: position 323,872,573 of record NC_060120.1, on the reverse strand, counting down.
GAAAGAAGTCCCTACAAGTCAACACGACGATTATCACGATTATCATGTCAACGCATCCTTCATCGCTTAAAAATGAAACCTTACCGTGTGAGTGTTGTTCAGCTAATAAAATAAGCGGGCAAGGGTAAGCGTACACATTACTGTAATTGGTTGCTGGAAAATGTCGCTGGGGGACATCTTGATCCGTTCCTCCTTTTTTCGACTGATGAAGCTTGTTTTCATCTGTGGGGTTACGCTAATTCACAAAACACAAGACACTGGGCTACAGAGAATCCCCATGGAATACTGCAAAAGCCGTTTCGCGATTTAAAAATTGGTGTATGGTGTGTTGCATCTGGTAACAGAATTATCGGGCCATTGTTCTTCAACGAAACTGTCAACACACATGTTTATTTGCAATCTACAATGAATTTTCGGCTCTGTTAACTCCAAACGAAAAATGTCGTGCATATTTCCGGCAAGATGGGGCAACTTCTCATACGTCAGATTTGTCATTAGCTCTTATCCATACTTATTTTACAGAAGAGAGGACGGTTAGTAAGGGCTTGTGGCCACCCCGCTCTCCCGGCTTGTGACTTTTACCTCTGGGGATTTCTAAAGGCAGTCTACCGCAACAATCCCAGAACACTTGACACATTAAAAAACAACATATGAGAAGAAATTTCTAACATTCCTCAAAGAGTACAGAAAACTGTTTTCCTTAACATGCTTTGACGTGCACAACTTTACTTGGATGTTGGCGGAGAACGTTTTGAACACAGACTAAATGTCTTTCTAAAATATGCTTATTAAACTAATAAAAGTTAACCTGTTACTTAAACTGTTAATTACATAGTCAATAATGAACTGTACAATAGAAATGTAACAAAGCGATGATGTACGTTGATTTTCTCACATTCATATTCCTTTCAGCGCAGAAGCCGGTTTTATGTGCGCCACTGTGTATATTTCATACTGAAGCCAGTGGCGGATCGTAACCACACATTCGCGATCATGTCGCAGACAATACATTTAAAGACTTGCCTTTACTGGAATGTTTTTAGGTACGTTGGTAATTATTAATTTGGGACTACTTAATAACAACGGAACAAAACACATTTTTTATGCCGTACGCGTTTCGCCTTTATTCTGTGCAAGGTATCTCGAGTGGCAGATTTCGTGGATGTTGATCTGCATATTGTGCTCCTGTTCCTTTATTAAATCAAAACGAGTGTTCAGTTCCTAGTGCTGTGAAGTGTGAAAACGAAACTTCAAATGGCAGTTCTCAGACGAAGAATAACTGTACCTAAGGAAGAAGGAAACAACATGTAGGTGATCACCCTCGAAATTTGCCACTGAAGATACTTTGCAAAGGATAAAGTCGAAACGCATATGGCACAAAAATTGTGTGTTTTTCATTTGTGATTAGACAAGTCCATAGTAATACTTTTCAGCATACCGTAATATTATTTGCAATTCAGGGCGACAACACTACAAATGTTGAAGACGGAATGTTTTTGTTTACATGCAGTTTCAAGTGTTTCAGTTTTCGTCATTAATTACAATTCATCCTGTACACACCAGATGAGTTTGCAAACGGAAAACTTGGCTGCGGAAAGTACAGATTTTTTCAGATGAAAATTCTTCAGTGTTTTTGTTTGGGTATCCGTTAGGGGAATAACTAACGTTGAAGCGTTTTGTTTACAGTAATAAGTTCATAAACTGCCTATGGCTGTAACAGGTAACAACGGGGGAACCTGGCTTACGCTAACAGTATGCTGCGGGTATGTGCAAGGAAAAATATACCGTACCCGCCCGGGGATGCCAACTATGCCCAGAGGAAATGTTATCTTTGCAAAGTTACTATTCTCTTCCGCTTATTTCACTATTGAAACGTTTCACGCGTTTTGTTATCAATGTTCCTTGTTTAAATGAAGCATCTCCATGAAATTTTTGTATTGTGATCTTTTGAATATAAATTAATTAACTTTCTTACAAGCTGTCGCATTTGAGATACAGAAAAATAGCTGTAGTTCCATACACGTTGGTTCAAGGCGGTACGTGGTACATGTTTCTTCGATTCCTTCGAGCATTACCTGGATGTAAGCTGATCGAAATGCCATCCTGTATATGTGGTAAAAGATTCGTACGCACTTTTCTCATTAAGATAATTTTCTTGTTTCGTTAATTTTCTCTCAATCAGATTCTATTTTGGAGGGGGGGGGGATTGAAGATTTTCAGAATTTTATTGGAGTTCGATATTAAACTAGGAGTCAGGACAGGAGATTCAATTTTAGTTAAACTATCTCAGGAATCCTAAAAGAACTATTCAGATCCTTCAACTGAAGATGAAGAAGAAATACACAGTAATGACACATATCTGAACCAGCTTCTCTTTGCTTATTACGTAGTGTTTAAGATATTGCAGTGTCTGTGTTGTCAAGAGAACGACGCAATGTTCCTGTGGACATGTACGCATGTCCGAAGAACAGCATCGTTCTTCTTAACAGCACAGACAGTGGAATATGCTATTTATTCTCCGATATTAGGCAGCAACTTTCAGTTAAAATGTCCTCCACTGTACGGGAATTACATAATGTGTGTGCGAGTAGAGGTTCTGACGCAACAACGAGGACATATGGAAGTTTGGGCCTGGCCATGAGTCGTGAACTGATAGAGAAAGCGGTAAGACGAGCGCTTGCGTAAAGCGGGAAATCCGGGTTCGAGCCCCGGTTCGGCACAAACTTTCATTGTCATAATTCCCTTATATACGCAGCTGATGGTTGTTCGTATTCGCAACTGCGAATATATTTCGTGTACATAGTGTTTGCATGTAGTGCAGATAAATTTAGGTAACTGTAACAACACATTTAATTTGAAGCAGCCACCCTGACTGAACTTGACATTCCGATACAAGAAATTCGTCTTTTTACATGACTTATCTCTGAAAGACATTTTCGATCTTTTTTGTTAAACTAATAGAAGTGATATTCCTTCCTTCTTCTTCTTCGAGCATCGGTGATATAGGATTGTATCATTTCTGTAACTTGCATTCTATGCTAAATAATAATGCTGGTTGAGTTATTTCCTATTTAGTTTGGTAGCATAGTACGACAGTCTGCGTCCCCCAACTAATGAAGTTCGTTTTGTATAACTTTTGATCTGTATTCTAGTTGGAAGTAGTTAGATCGGTGACGCGATGTTCTCCCGTCATAAGCGCGCTATCGTTTTCCCATTTCAACATTTGTAATTCGGACTTGCAGCCTATGTTTTAAACGAATTGCGGCTGTGATTATTATTGTTATTATCATTGTCTAAACGTACTCTTTGCATTAACTATTACCGATAACACGGTTTCTCGTCACCACCCTCGGTACTTTCCAAAGACGACAGCTTGGTCTGATGCTAATTCTGGCATGAGAAAGAAAGTAAAATCGCCATTAAAACAAAAAAAAAACATCACAAGGGAGTTGCCATTTTAGAACAAGTAGTAAAAGCTAATGGCTACGCTGGCAACGAGATTAAATCCTTACACAGCAAAATTAGTAAAGATACTATTTTGCAAAAATTAGAAAACCAAGGGGAAAAGTCATTTTCAGCTTAATTTACGAAGTAGCTACTACTGAATGCCTTTTTAACAAATATACGAAATTTAAAATTGGTTTAAGGTTGCAAGTGGGCGAAAACCGGCTAACAGACTATGACACTCTGTCGAAGAAAGGCGTGATAAATACGATGGTACGGGAGTGTACAGGGTAAAGTGTGGTGGCTGCGAGAAATTTTATGTGGGCCACAGAGGCAGATTCTTTACGAAACGCTATAAAGAACATATAAGGAACAGCACTGAAGGTTGTATAAGGAGATAATTCGTCCATAATGGCAACAACTGCAGCAACGCAGCAGAAACTTCCAATTCTCCATAACACACCCAAAGGAATGTCATTAATTAATCTCGAAGAATTGGAAATTTTCATTAATAAAAGAAAAGGAGTCACAAATTTATTAAATGAAGAAACTGACTTTTCTAAGAATTGGTTCTTCTGCGTTTCTACCAAACACTTACATACATTTGTCTCTGTGAGAGGAAGTGGCTAAATAGATGGACTTTTTTTCCCCTTTACTACTTTAAGATTCATGTAGTTTTGTATATCTGTTTTCCCTAGTGGAACGTTTACTAGCGATCAGTACAGAAATCTTTCAGGGGTTACATCTATCTTCTTTTATTGCACAGCTGCTATCTGTAAGGGGTTTGGATATATTCGTAACACGATGTACATTGCACACTTCACTCATTCAACAAACGGTAATGGAACGCTAGACTTTGTTCATAATTATGCTGTGGGTTTGTACATAACTGACACACTGATGTCACCATGAAGTAAGTGTAGTTTTTATATGTTTCTATGTATTTTAAGTTCCATTTTGTAATTACGAAGCAAAGCTTTTAATGTCAACCATGTACTTCCGCTGTCATCCATCCATATTTTTCCTTGTTAATTCCCTCCTTATTCCTTTTGACTTTCTTCCTTATTTTGATCTTTATCCTACCCTCTCCCCTCCTCCAAACACATCCATTTTCACCACTTTCCTCTCCATCCCTTATCTTCCCTCTGCCACCCTTTCTTCCCACCTCCATACATTAATAAAAAGATTCCATCTTTATTCTTCCTTTCCTTCATTTAATATACATATGTACAATACTGCATACATGAAAATTTATATGGTGATCTGTGTAAATCCACTGAGTTACATTATACTCTCTCTAGGTACTTAGAGAATTCAAGTAACTTTAATTATTCCATTATATATATATATATATATATATATATATATATATATATATAAGCTGTTCACCATTGGACTGGCTTATTATAAATATTTTACTGTATGTCACAAAATTAGCATTTATGAGAATATATCCATGCAAGTCAAATGAGACATGGTGCAATTACGTCTATTGCTTAGTGATCATTGTAAAGTGATTATAATCTTCTTATCACTTCGAAGTTTTAGGTATTTGTATGTCATAAGTACTTATAAATAACATTATGTAGTTTGTAATTCCTGTGCTGAACCTTGTTTCCGTAGCTAAGTCATCTATTTATATGAGATGGAAGTCCACCTATTGTCACAACATATTTAACTACATGACAAATCTAACTGACTACATACTATTCTTATGGTGACTTTGCAAACTCTGGAAACCACTGTATTTAACCCCTCCCTTCCAGTCCCCTTTTTCAGGTCCTGCCTCCCTCCCTCCACCCTCATTTCGCCCCTTATCCCCATATAATATTTGAAAAATTCTGTTTCTGTTCTTTCTTTTACTCCGACTCAGCACACAAATGTACTATACTGCTTTCATGAATATGTATACAGTGACCTGTACGTAGCTCGTACTGAGGCGCTCAGACTGTCTTTTTTCCCTCTCACGATCTGCGAGTGGAACACCAGGGGGGAAATATGACTTTGGCGCGAAAAGTGCCCTCCGCCACACACCGCTTGATGGCTAGTCGAGTATATATGTAGATGCAGATGTAGAACCCATTGAGATACGTCATATAGTGCATAGCTATTTAATGAGTTCATGATATAATGCATGGTGCATAGGTATTTACAACATTGCATGATGGCATCTACGATCAATGGTAGTTAATGGTGACTATTCGCAATAAGAGTGAACTGCATATTTTTTACACTAATGTCAACAGATTTGCCTTCACAATATGACAGTTTATCCACATAAATGTGAAAGATTTTGCAATTATGTCTATTGGTAAATGATTAATATAAGGTGATTTCACTCTTTTTATTACTATATAATTTTATGTATTTGCATCATGTTACATGCACTTATAAATAGTTTGGACCGAGGGATCAGTTATATACTGCGAATTTTCCATTTGATTTTTGTCTCAATGAACAATGTCATCTATTTTTATGGGATGGAAATCCACCTATGCTCACAATGCAATTAATTATATGACAAACGTAACTGATAAAACACTAGTCACATGGCTACTTCGTTATCTTTTGAAATGCCTTCCCAAATCCCCTCTCTTAGGCCTCCCCAACACTACGTATTACAGCAATTTGTTCTTATCTCCCATCCCTTCATTTCATGCAAATGAAAAATAGTATATACGAAAATGTACTCAGTGATTAATGCAGACTCAGTGCAATACATCCAACTTGTACTCTTAATTGATTAATGGTTTATATTTAAGATAGGTTCATAATGTTGTCCATGGCCAACTACATACAGCGGTAAACACTTAAAATGACGCTATGACCACATATATTTCACAAGTAAAGTCACCAAATATGTATCTGCACTACAATGTTACACAGATGTGATTCATATGAAGAACTGTGCTATTACATCTATCTGTTAAAGAACAATGTAAAGTAATTTACTCATTACATCACTGTATTTTTTATATTTACAGCATACCACATGCTTTTGTAAAAAAATTTAACTGAGAGTAGTATATACTATGCACATATATGCCGAATCATGTCACCAAAAGCAGTGGCATCCATCGGTTTACAATTTAACTCAACTTATTAATATTTTGTATAAGCAAAGCGCTCTGTCGGTTTGTGTTGTAACTACGCTTAATTCTTTTACAGTGCAATTATTTGCAAGTCAAATGTAATAGACAGTTTATTAGTCTCATGTTAACTTCACACTGTACACATGTCTGTAGATAATTGGCATACATTTCACTACACTAGCACCTTCTTAAGAACTGACTAGAATCAAGATCACATAGCACTATGATAATTTTGCACTTGGCTATGCTACACAGCAGACAATGAGGCACAATGTACCCATATGTCAGTGTTTTCAACATTATTTTGGCACAAAGATTTTTACATTTTTTAAAATTTGGTAACATATTTCCAAAATGTTTAGCAGACTCATTATAGCATTATCGTGACCACTACCTATTTATGATATGTTGCATATACTTCTTCGTAGTCTTCGAAAATGATGTGTAAGGCAGTTTTCATACAACAGAAAGTGTGGCTGGGACAAGTGAAGTTTCAAATGAGAGTAAATTTATATGAGTAAAAATCATTTTATTCCTTAAGAAGAGACTACCAAAGCTCATACCTCCTTGTAAATTTTATGGTTACATGTTTCCTTTTCTTATCTGTAATTTAATGAAACCTTCCTTTGATATCATTTTTCTTTCATAAACAAATTTAAAGTAACAAATCCTATACAATGGAAGAAAGAGGATACATTACACTGCCAACTGTTTAACATAACTGATTTTATAACAATTATGTGTCATTATATTATTACTTATTTGTACTCTATTTAGTGTACAGAATGGAAACAGTAAAATACTGATGAAAATGGACTCATGTCGAAGAAAAATATGCCTTTTTAATAGAAAATAACGTTAGGTAATAAATTTCACACAATTTAAGAATGAAAAATAAACAGGAATTGAGACAGATTTTTTGAAATTATTTATAATCTTTGCGACACAACATATGAGGTAAGGACAACATTACTTATTTCCCTTTCCTATGTTTCTCATATTTGTCGCAGGTCGAATTAATTGTTCATGGTCCATTTTATATTCAAAGTATGAATATTTTTATTTGTTGGCATTGAAATCTTCACGGAATTAAGCTGCAAAAGGTGGCTGGCTTTGTGATGCGAGTGTGCAGCTTCACATAATGTCATGACAGTATTTCAGCAGATTGATATCTACTCACTGAAAAGTCCACATTCTGAATTATTATTATCTGTGTGCTAAAATACGTAAATTATTCACATAATGTCAGCCATCTTCATGTTATGCTAAAGATAGGAAATTCTACAAAAATGGAATTTGAAGAACATAATGATGTGCAATCATATGCCAAAGCTACCAGATTCACTGACATGGCTATAGAAAATATTGACGCTCCACCACGTGAAACGGAGTTGCAGACTGAGTGTAAAGAAATCATCCCACAAACGAGTTCTACTTAAGATCCATTTACGGCTTAATGTCGAAGTTTAGAAGCAATGATGCAAGTGGATTTTGAACACTTAACGTCATTGGCTTCTAAACTGACTAAATCGTTAACAGAAATAGCAAACTTGTCATCGGAACAGGATTCCCTAACAACCAAAATTTCGGAGTTGAAAACCACATACCAAAGCATGCCTGAGGAAATATAAAAATTAACAGACAAACAAATTAATGTAGAAGAATCTGTTTGGAACCTATGTGAAGAAGTAAATAATTTTATTGCCAAACAAGAGGTCAAAGTAACAGTTGGACATGTAGAGGGAAAATTTTTCATCGGGTTCTTCAAAGTGAATTTCTGTTAAGGGAACGAAAAATTATATTCAGAATTAAAACTTGTTGAACAACAGTCTGTTACTAAAGCGTTATCTGAGAGAGGTACTACCCAGGTTAAATCAAATCAATACTACTATAAGTAAATACTACTTTAAGTAAAGATTTGCCTGAATGGGGTGACAGATGTCACTTTTCAGATTGGTAACATGCCACAGGATCTTTGTTGATCCATTACGGACTGTGGGACGGTCCACTGCCACAAAAATGGTACGAGGCATGTCGCCCTCCATTACTATGGCAAGTGGTGACCATAGTACGGCCGCACCAAGTGACAGAATCCGTACAGACGAAAAGGATCATGCTAGTCGGTCACCCAACTAGATGTTGTGTGGGATGGGGACAGCCTCTTCTTTATCAACTAATTTGCTAGAAGGACTTTTATTGAAATCTTTTAAGAGAGTATTACCTACATCTTGGTCAGAAAAATAGAAAATAAATTTCACAGCTGGGTTCCTCCAAGGGGCAGCCATGATTTGAACAAATGCAATGGTCCGAAGCTGACAAACATACGAGCAGTTTGATAAAGCTCTCTTGTCAAGAAATTGGTCAAATTACACCGGATAGAACTCTGCAAGGAAATATTTAACCTTGAACTACAAGGTTGCCTCTGTACATAAGAGAAAAGTTAGTCCACATTCCAGAGACAAACTCAGAACACTTCATGCACCTACTGGTTTCTCTTAATTTAATACGAGGGTAAGTCAATTATTATCAGCAAAGTAGTTATAAAATTTTATTGTAATCAAATAGGAAACTTACAAGAACATCATTTTTCGACATAGTCTCCTTGCGTTTCAACGCACTTTGTCCAGATTTGTACAAGCTTCCTGATGCCCTTATAAAAGAAGGTTCTCGGCTGAGCTGCGATCCAGGAATGCAACGCTTCTTTCACTGCTTCGTCCGAGGCAAATCGACGGCCCCTTAATGCCTGTTACGGAGGACCAAACAAGCGATAGAAGGGTCAAGATCGGGACTATACGGAGGTTGATCCAGTACTTCAAATTTGAGTTGCTGGAGCGTTTCAGCAGTGTGGGCAGCAGTATGCGGACGGGCATTGTCGTGCAACAACACAACACGTTTTGGTAGCAATCCTCAGCGTTTCCTTTGAATTGTAGGATTTAGCCTGGCAGTAAGCATCTCACTGCAACGTACACTGTTTATTGTTGTGCCCCTTTCCCCATAATGTTCCAGTACTGGATCTTATGAGTCCCAGAAAACCGTAAGCATCAGTTTTCCTGCGGACGGTTGGGTCTTGAACTTTTTCTTGCACGGCTAATTTGGATGTTTCCATTTCATACTCTGCCGTTTACTCTCCGGCTCGTAATGATGGATCCATGTTTCGTTACCAGTAATGCTCCTGTCTAAGAAGTTGTCCCCTTCGTTACCATAGTGATCCAAATGTTGTGGCAGAAGTCCAAGCGCTTTTGATTACGCAAATGTGCGAGTTGTTTTGAGACCAAAATGGCTCTGAGACTATGGAGGTCATCAGTCCCCTAGAACTTAAAACTACTTAAACCTTACTAACCTAAGGACATCACACACATCCATGCCCGAGGCAGGACTAGCACCTGCGACCGTAGCGGTCGCGCGGTTTCAGACTGAAGCGCCTAGAACCGCTCGGCCACAGCGGCCGGCGTTTTGGGACCTATCTTGCACAAACTTTATGAAACCTAGGTCTGTTGTGGATGATTTCGTAGGCAGAACCGTGACTAATTTGCAGACGATGTGCCACTTCGTCAATAGTTAATCGTCTGCCTAAGAGAATCGTTTCACGTGAACGCTCAATGGTTTCTTCATTTGTGGCGGTAAACGGTCGTCCGGCTCCTTCATCGTGAGTAACACTTGTGCGGCCATTTCGAAATTTGTCAAGCCATTTGTAGACACTCCGTTGCGGCAAAACACTGCTCCCGTACTATATCGAAGGTCTTCGATGAGTTTCGGCTTCTGATACGCCTTCCGATCACAAAAAACGGATCACTGAACGTTGCTCTTCTTTGGTGCAAATAGACAGCGGAGCAGCCTTGATTAACAGCACGGCAGCGATAACGAAACTAACCAAGCAGCTTGAAAATCGCAAAGGTATAATAACAAATAAACAAAGCATGCGTCATCAATGTAAAACCACGGTAATACCAAAATAAACAAAAATGTAACCAAATAGCAGGTAATAATTGACTTACCCTAATAAATGAGAATCTGAAGGTGAATAATGACAATGACGTTGGTGGCACAAGTGAGTCCTTTCTGCCACACACACATTTCTACAATCACGGCAGATTGAACTACTGTCACGTTAACTTTGTGATGCAGCAGGTGGCGTCTCAGGGCCTCTGCTGCATAAAACACGGCACGCTAACCAAGGTCCGCCAAATTCTAAAAAAAAGAAGAGCAAAAAATAGTTACCACCCCAGATACTATAGTAATGGAACAGATCAATGGAATCAAAACCAATAACCAGTCGGATTACAACACGGGAAAACTTAAGTAAATTTAAATGGTACTCACCAGAAAAGTGGTCCAGAACAAAATCGTGTTGTTGAGATGGGCTGGCGAGTGCAGAATCCAGCAGTCAAAGTTACTGAAGTGATGGAAGAGTCTTGTCTGACTAAGAATCTTTCAGCAAACCAGAACTGACTGCATTACACCCTCCAGTGATGGTCACAGTATGGATTGGGGGCGGAAACCACAATTCAGTGAAGCCGTTAAGATATAATGAAGACATAAACATTAGAGATGAGTTACATATTGACCAACATAAATGCCTTGATCAGTATAAAAATATAGTTCAGGCTACTGTTAACACTATTGTTGGAAAAAATCCCACTACAGTTATGCTGACATAGGATCTCCTGTAAATGTGGTGTCAGAGGGTCTGTTTAATACGATTAGTGAAGTTATGACGGTAACTACTTACCCAATACAAAACGGCAAAATTATTGGAGCATTCAGTACCAGATCGTGACATGTAAAGGTGGAGATGTAGTCTGAAGTAATTACTGGAAATGAAGCCATTGTTTGCCCATTCCTAGCTGCAAATGGATTAATGGTCGAATAAATCTTTTGCTTGGAATTTTTGAGAACAGGGAAGCAAAAATAGACTTTTTCTTGGGTAAGTGCTATCTGTGTACCGACGGTGAATGCACTGTAGATTTGATAAATGTCGAGTATGGTAAATGCTGCCAAGGAATAAGAGTCAAGTTTCCAAAGATGAAACTTCCACACATTAGCAGCCAACCCCCTCATTGTAGCACTGTGGAGAATTTCGAAAATCACATAAATGACAAAATGTGTTAACTCATAACAGCAGGTCAAACCGAAAGAATTGTTATTGAAGTACATAAACGTTTTATTAAGAACCAAAATATCATACATACTTATCAATATCGCGTGCAAGAAATTCCGCATGAAAATTACTACTCAACCTCCTACACCATCTCATGAACAAAGCGAGAGGTGGTTAGAAAGAGATATGGTAAATGTTGAAATGGAAACTTACAGTGTCACCTTATTGCATCCTTTTATTAATCGTGGATACGCCTGGTAGTATTTGCATTGCTTACTAGACTCATAGGCTATTAGTCACAGCATTGTTCCAGTTCATACTAAACTGGAAAATTTCAATGAACAACTACAAAAATTTCATAGTGTTGAGTTCCTTATAAGTACTGAACCGAGAACCTCATACTGATAGATGCTTCTCTCAGAAGAATATAGAAAATATATAGCATTTGAAACGTCCCCTTTGAACAATTATACAAGACTGTGCTTAAACTGACACACAATATTTTTAGTGCAACGCAATCTGACTTTCAAAAATCCCTACAAAAGAATGGCCCTGACTAACATTAACCTATACCTTTCACAAACCACTTACCTCACTAAAATCTTCGTTACTCAAGCTACAGCAATACAGCGAGCGCCACTACTGCCAGCTAAATAAAAGATTCAAACTACCGAAGGCACTAACCACTGATATGCATAGTTAGCAAATGAAAGATTTTGATAGAGAACAAACAATGTATTTACCTTACTAGTGTTCAAAAGTCATAATATATATAGCAGTTCATGACAAGCAGTCTTACAAATTTCAAAACTCCGCCATCTTTCTCCCCACATCCACCACTGCTGGCGGCTCACCTCCAACTGCACAGCGCTACGCGCTGTTAACATCCAACTGCCCAGCACTACAATGGCAGACAACAATGCAAACTGGCCACAGACTGCACACAGCACAGCCAGTGATTTTCATACAGAGCGCTACGTAACGTTGCCAATAAGAAAACATAAACAGCCTACTTACATAGCCCCCATGCTCCCCACAAAAAATTTTACATATTTTTTTGGGCACTGGCCAATACATATTTGTTAAAATTTTGTTCACAATTACAATTACAAAGAAATCAAATGCACACACGTATTGATACAATGTTGGTCAAAAGCTAAAATTTTCTCACAGTCCTGATCATTCATCACAGTATAATTGCAGTGTTTTTTTTCCTCAAAGTCTGAGCAGTAAAAGAAAAAGCACATGGAATTAGTGGATTTCCATGCAGTCTTGAAGAAGTAGTGTTGTCCTTCCAACGGAAAGACAGTGCTGACTCTCGACATGCAGACAAGTAAGACAAGTAATGGGTCACAACAGAGCAAACCCACAGCAGAGTCATTCGAAGTTTTGAAGAATATTGGTAGGCAGGTCATCACAGAGTAGACCCACTGTAGTCCTGGTAGAGATTACGGTATTGGTGGGCCACCAGAGGTGCAGACCCACTGCAGTCCTTGTAGAAATAATGGTATTGGTGGGTCATCAAAGATGCAGACCCACTGTAGTCCTTGTAGAGATGGCCAGCAGCCATCTGTTGTGACTGTGCAGGTGTACAATCACCATTGAAGAGTCTTGCGGATAATATAGCAAGTCCATGAACCACCACTTGTGCACTCACAAAATTTTTTTTTGGAATTGTCCTTAGAACCAGCAATGCTGTTATCCAGTCACTTGCTGAATTATTAACGCACGTGCAAACACTAATAGTCCCTTCTTCTCACATATTGTCCATATACTATGACCAACAGAAACGTGTGCAGTGAAATGTAACTTACAAGTTACTTAATTTGATGAACTGGTGTCAATTACAATTTTATAACATAAGAATACAATAACAAAGGTACAAAATACATCATTAAATAACATAATAGTACAGATAACATTTGTAGTAAAACAGGCTTTACAAAAGAATAGAAATAAACATGCACATCAGTGTTACAAGAATTATGACATAAGTACATACATAAAGATCAGAATAACTTTTGAAACATCAACTTCACATATGAGCAACAAAACAGAACAGATAAATAATGTCTAAACATCTTTACAAAGTAAATAACATAGTATTAGAAAAATTCTACAATGTAAATCATATCAGCTAAACACACAAAGACAGGAAAAACACAAATATACAAGAGTACACAAACACATTGCAGAATAACACAAGAGGAACGGGCAGGGTTTGTTTTCAGTGTAACATTTGGTATTGCAGTCCAACCCAAAACTTCATTCGATAGATCTTTCGTCTTATGTCAACATTTCTTTCCATCAAAAAAATCCTATCCAAGCATGCTTTCTGTATTTGTATGTTCACATCCTCTTTTAAAAATAGTTTTTCTCCACTGTACACTACTTTTTGGCCAAACCATTTTCTTATAGCTTCTCAATGCATTTCTTCCAATTCATCACAACTCATTCTCTTATATAGTCTACCCCCTCTTAAGCTAACTTAAATCTACTGAGCTCAGATGCTAAACTAAGGGACGAGGCAATGCAGCAGTGCAAAACAATTAACACAAACATCAATGACAAAAAATTCAAATTGGCCAAGCAATTGCAATATTACAACTAATATAAGGCACTGTGCAGCAAACAAGAAAAATAAATCCGTGGTAAAACTGGCTTAACAGCGTAATACAAAGTCAAATTCAGTAACATTATGCCTGGCAAACAGCAGCAGCAAATGCAATAACTTATATTTAAACATGACAAAGCTCAAGCAGAAAAAATATTACAGTAAAAATGGCCATGTTTAATACCTATGTCACATCTTAACACCAGGGTGATGCATCACCTTAACTTACACTACTAAATAAGTTACCCAGTCATTGACAAAAATTATGTATGCAATTCCTGTGAAGAGAAATGTCTTTTTGTGCTCCCTCGTTCTTTTGAAGTAGATTATAAAATGGTTATTTACTGGATCTGTAGGCATAAAATAACTATATTAGTACATATATCAAATTTTATTTTAACCAATGCTGCAGTGCAGCTAGAAACTAGATATTAAACAAAATGAGTAAATAAATACATAAAGCAAGCCATATGGCATTTCTCTCAACTAGCCAGACAATAGCCGTGAAATGTTTCTCATTGTTTCATTAGGCATTTTAGTAAATATCATAAATTAAGAGCTCCACAGTATAATCATACGTTTTCAAGTTTGAGCGTCTCGTATTTGCGATGCTTTCTACAAAGGAATGTCAATAGCAAGGATAATGGCCTCCTTTTTTTATTTTTTCACCTGTGCCTCTGAAAGGCACACACAAATGGCCTTTTTCCAGGCAATTGTCGCACAGCTGGGTGCCCACGACGCATTACGTGAAGGTGGCCAAGCAATTGCAATATTACAACTAATATAAGGCACTGTGCAGCAAACAAGAAAAATAAATCCGTGGTAAAACTGGCTTAACAGCGTAATACAAAGTCAAATTCAGTAACATTATGCCTGGCAAACAGCAGCAGCAAATGCAATAACTTATATTTAAACATGACAAAGCTCAAGCAGAAAAAATATTACAGTAAAAATGGCCATGTTTAATACCTATGTCACATCTTAACACCAGGGTGATGCATCACCTTAACTTACACTACTAAATAAGTTACCCAGTCATTGACAAAAATTATGTATGCAATTCCTGTGAAGAGAAATGTCTTTTTGTGCTCCCTCGTTTTTTTGAAGTAGATTATAAAATGGTTATTTACTGGATCTGTAGGCATAAAATAACTATATTAGTACATCTATCAAATTTTATTTTAACCAATGCTGCAGTGCAGCTAGAAACTAGATATTAAACAAAATGAGTAAATAAATACATAAAGCAAGCCATATGGCATTTCTCTCAACTAGCCAGACAATAGCCGTGAAATGTTTCTCATTGTTTCATTAGGCATTTTAGTAAATATCATAAATTAAGAGCTCCACAGTATAATCATACGTTTTCAAGTTTGAGCGTCTCGTATTTGCGATGCTTTCTACAAAGGAATGTCAATAGCAAGGATAATGGCCTCCTTTTTTTATTTTTTCACCTGTGCCTCTGAAAGGCACACACAAATGGCCTTTTTCCAGGCAATTGTCGCACAGCTGGGTGCCCACGACGCATTACGTGAAGGTGGTCACTTAACTTTCTTACCGAAATATTTACGACAGCAGTGACAGTCTCATATAAAAATTTCACAGGTCGAGAATTTGCATTGAACATCTGTAGAAACAAAATCCTGTAAATATAACAGTGTCCAAAAAATTTTCGCCAGCATAGTGATACATTCACGCATATACACACATTTCATAACTCTTAAAGAACGATTCTCGGTTTCCAACATCCTTTTTCACAAACCAGAGTCCCTAACCACTACTCATCATTTCTTGCTTTATTACACATATACATATTCGTCGACACTTCTTCAATATTTCATCATAATAAATACATAGCATAATCAAATTCCTCATATATTATCAGCTTATTGATCATAAACATACCTCAACAGCATAATGCACATCGTCATTGTAATAATAACATCATAACACCTCAGTCAAATCTCAAAAACGTCGTAGCTTTCTGCAATAATTTCAAAACCTAAAAAAAATTCTCTGTTCATTTAAATAGTGTCATCTACCTCAAATGTACTTCAAAAATCATGATCTCATCAAATACATCGTTCAAAGCCCTCATGGTATCACAATGGTTCTGAAAAAATGTGAAGAGTTCGCAAAGTACAGACAAAATACAGTTTCATAAGTGTGAAGTTATCCAACTGTGTAATTAGGTAAACATGTCACTGATGTAGTAATAAAAAAAGTTTGGTTTCTCTGTCAAATAATCAGGTAGCTGTGTATTTAGTGTTGGAGAAATATGGTACCGATGTGTAAAGTTGTATAAGCAAATACCATATTAGCTAGGGCTCCTTGTGCTTGCCAAACACATGGTACACAAAGTAAGCGTGTACGCCCCTGAGGATTAATGTATTATACCCTAAGGTGTTACAGATTACAGCAATGGATGAAATGTATCACGGAAAACTTTCTTTGTAATTCAAAAATCTTGAAAAATAAATGATTTAAGTACAAAATTAATCACTCAGATGCGTGTCCTATAGCGCTAAATGTGTGTCTTGCTGTAAGATAATTCTGTGGAAGTGTCGTAGTTATCGTCCTCTGGAAGCAAAGTTCCGCAAAAGTCAATGTACTTACATCATCATAAACGAAAGTGAAATTCTTTGCGTATAGATATCGTAGTTATTACGTACCTTACCATGATCAAGAAAGTACTATAATGTAACCTATTGTTGTGCTACGGAAAAGGCTGTCTCATTGTAGCTATACCACAAAATTTACTACTAAAACATGTTTTACTTTCCAGAATAATACAGAAAAACTGTGCAGAAATAAAACAGAAACACTGAAAAAGCAACATTGTAAATTGTCACTCATTATTAGCGTCGTGATAAAATCGTGTAGCTGTCACATAAACTAACCACAGTGTCATCTGGTATCTCACAGAAAGTACTTTAAATCCAGAATTTATTTTCAAGTAAACCAAAATGTTGCATGAAAATCTCATTAGCAGTGCCGGTATATGTTCTAAGTATGTGAGCCTTATAGTCGTTACGTGATTGTGCAACTAACAAGCAAGAATGTACAAATAACAAAACTGTGTCGTCTGTTCACTATAACAATGCATTCATAATTTCTGTTTAAATAAGTTCTCTTGGTTCTTGACTGGATATTTAACTTCAAACATTGTTGCATGTTAACAGATTCTAAGTCTGATAAAGCATACTGGTAATGTAAAGTGAAAAGTTATATGGCAAAGACAAAGTTAAAAAGCAGATTATCTTTCAATAAACGGTTTTACATGTGAAATGTGGTGCAATCCTTTACTCTTCCTAGTATGCAGAGTTTCAACTTCAATGCAATAATCATGCGGTATATGTCGGTAAAGAACACTGGAATTTTTCTCAATGTTAGCGTCTATGTTATTTTTCACCGAGCCAGCCGGCGCATGTGGCTACTTGCGGTGCGGGTCATTGTTTGTCTCTTTGTTGGCACGCATCGTTAGGATTAGGAGACCTAACTTCTACAAATTCACCTTGTCGAGAGTGCCCTGCTCTGTTTGAACCCCGCCAGTTCTGATGCAATTCATGTCTGTCGTTACGATTATATCGTCTGTCGGCATGTAGGTAGATTCCATAATTTCTTTCTTGTCGATCACGTGGTGGAGAATTTCTCCCTGAATCGTAACTGCGCGATGAACTGTTGCGTCTGAAGTTATTCTGTCTCCCTTGATAATAATTGTTTTGGTTCCCATATTGTCTGTTTCTATGTCTACCTCTGTAATATTCGTTACTACGGAAATGCGATCTTTCTCTGTAACTACTATTCTGCCAACGTTTGGCATACGGGTGGTGTCTGTTTTGGTCACGATTTACGTTGTAAGAATAGCCTTGTCGTGTCCAGTTACTATTTCTTGCATCGCGGAATTGTGACGGATGTGACCTGTAATTGTTGTGTTCGTGTTTTCGCGTTCCGCGATTGTCAGTGTCAATTTCTAGTTCTTGTAAAAGTCCCTGAAAAGCTTCAATGTCGTCTTTGCAACGTCCTGCCAAAATAATATGTCGTAAATGTTCAGGTAATTTGATTAAGCAAATGCGGATGAGTTCTGAGGGGCTGTATGGGTTTGACAGATACTGATTCTTGTGCAACATGTCTTCAAAATATTTCATAAGACTGGAAAATTCAGATTGTTGGAAATGTTTCATCATTATGATGCTATGTTTTACTCGGTCTTGTGTAGCTTGAGACCAATATGCTGAGAGGAAGGCATGGTAAAATTCCCCTTCACTGCGACAATCGTGAGTGACCGATCACATTCTTACAGCTGGTTCATTCTCTAAGTAGCCACACATAAATTCTAATCTGTGCTCTAATGACCAGCTGGGAGGAAAACAATGAGAGAATTGATGGAGCCATGCTTGTGGATGAATGTCGTTGCCAGAATTCTTAAATGTTTTGAATTTACGTGTAGTAATGAACAGCTTATAGTCAAAATCATCATGTCGGCGAGTCGCATGTCGATCATTGTTACGTAGTTTCGGCGTTTCCATCTCAAAATTCGGTGTACCTTGCCAATTTTTTACATAATTTCGAAGTGCCCTGAGTTATTATTTTGTGGCTGTTCCGTATTTCTAAGTTCCTCTTCCCTTGTTGGAGCGCGAGTGTCCTCTGAAATATGTAATTTTTGTATTACTTGTGTCAGCTGATCTTGTACTTCCCGGATTTCTCTTTGGTGCTGCGTATTAATTTGATTCTGATTTTGTTTGAATTTCCCAATTTGTTCGCACTCTTCCGTGTCATTAAAGACTACCGGTTTTGTGTCATTCAGATTATCATCTACCTTCGTAGATAAATTATTTAGCTGATCCGAAAGTTCAGCTACATTCTGTGATAATGAACTAATTTACTCCATGTGTCTTTCTACTGTGTCCTATAAGTTTTCCTGAGTTTTTGCAAGTTGCGTAACCGAATTTTATCTTGCAAGGTCTCATAATTTTCATGAACAATAATTTGCAGTTCTTTCATGGCTGCTTAGTGATTCTGTAATGCATTTTCATGCCGCAAAAAAATAGGTTGAAAATGCTCACAAATTTGTGTTTTTACGTCGTTACAGACTTTCTGACATTTCGCTTCGATTTTATGTAACTCAGTAGTTAAATCTTCACGTGTTTGTTCAAGCGTGGTGTGAAGATTTTGTTCCATTGCGTCTAACTGTTGCTGTGTTCGTCTCTGATTTTGTTCCGTTGTGTCTAACTTTTGAAGCTTTTGTCCCATTTGTTGCATTAATTGTAATAACAATGCACTGGTGTCTGAAACATGTTCCTCAGTGCTTTTCGGCAGTGAATTTGCACCGGCATCATTCACATTTTGACAAGCGGAAAATGTGTCTTGACTCACTTGAGAAAACGGTGAGAACCCAAAACCTGAGTCTACAGTATTTGCAATATTGTGTTCTACGCACAGTTACCAAATTACTACTTTGAATGTCTGTTAATTCATTACACAGCGGTTCTGGTAAGCTATGTTCGTCGTCACTATTATTTCTCTGTTTACTTTGGAGCCTAGTGTTACGTTTTTCACACGCCATTATTGTCACAATATTTCACACGATAACACAGAAAATAAGAGAACACATAAACATAATATCTAGTTAATTGCAAGCTGTGAAATACTTGATGCAAATTTACATGCGTGCCACACTTGTTTTACTGTACAACAATGATAGACTGCAACTACAAAGCAGATTCTCTCTACAATTATGTGCTAGCGATAAACAAAATCTACACTAATTACACAAACTACAAGAAAAAATCAGAAGATTCCAGTGAGGTATCCTGGCAGGGTCGCCATATGAAACGTCCCCTTTGAACAATTATACAAGACTGTGCTTTAACTGACACACAATATTTTTAGCGCAACGCAATCTGACTTTCAAAAATCCCTACAAAAGAATGGCCCTGACTAACATTAACCTATACCTTTCACAAATCACTTACCTCACAAAAATCTTCGTTACTCAAGCTACAGCAATACAGCGAGCGCCACTACTGCCAGCTAAATAAAAGATTCAAACTACCGAAGGCACTAACTACTGATATGCATAATTAGCAAATGAAAGATTTTGATAGAGAACAAACAATGTATTTACCCTACTAGTGTTCAAAAGTCATAATATATATAGCAGTTCATGACAAGCAGTCTTACAAATTTCAAAACTCCGCCATCTCTCTCCCCACATTCACCTCTGCTGGCGGCTCACCTCCAACTGCACAGTGCTACGCGCTGTTAACATCCAACTGCCCAACACTTCAATGGCAGACAACAATGCAAACTGGCCACAGACTGCACACAGCACAGCCAGTGATTTTCATACAGAGCGCTACATAATTTTGCCAATAAGAAAACATAAACAGCCTACTTACACATTCATATTTGTGGGGTAAAAGCTGTCAATTTTGTGTGGTATTGTTTGGATTAAATGCAAGTGAAGGCATTTTATTAATGCATTAAACACTTTTTTAGGGTCTGGCCTATTGGACAAATTAATCTTATGTGTAGATGACTAGTTAATAGTTACTCTTGATTGGAGGGTGCATATTGATTTACTACAGAGGACATTACAGAATTTTTCAAATGCGGGAGTCACTGAAAATCTCCGAAAATCAGAGTTTGGGATAGATAAAATTAAATTTCTGGTCCATGTGATTTGTGCTACAGGTATAACACCGGATCTGAATAAGATTATTGCAATAAAGACATTTTTGATTCTAAGAAATAGTAAAGAGCTTGAAGCATCTCTAGTATTTCGTTCACTTTCTGGATGTTTTGCGCCTGATTAACTTCGAAACACTAATCAGCATTAAGTTTATGAAAGAAAAATATATTATGGAGTTAGCCAAAGAACTGTCAGGAGAACGTTGATGCAGCCAAACATGCTCTAGTCATTTATGAAATTTCACATCACCCTCACACATGAAAAGATTCTGTATTGTCACTGATGCCTCTTTCTCATGATTGGAGTCATATCTCTTTCAGTTTCATGAGAAAAATGGTAAATGTGATGTCCACGTAATACATTTTTCTAGTTGTACACTTTGCGAATGTGAACACTCCTATTCTCCCACAGAACTGGAAGCCAGGATAGTATGAGAATTTAAAACAATTTAATTATTATATAGTAAACATATTAAAGTTCTCTGTGATTCCCAAACTCTAAGTCTTCTTACAATGTGTAATCTGCTTCATGCAAACCTGACATGTTAGTTCTTATTACTACAGGAATATGATTTTGTAATAGTACATGTTTGTGGAAAGGATAATGTAGTAGTAGATGCTTTGTCTTACCTCAATATTTGCTGGAATTTTCAGGACTTGTAGAACAAAGCTCAGATTACAGATTGTTATCGATAAAAGATCGCAATTACAGAAAATATTTCTTGTGCAAGTGTAAGAATATGGCAGCTTTATAGGATGCAAGCCATCGATGGAAGAAAGTTAAGTTACTTTTTTCACAAAATCCCACTGGAAAACTGACCTACAAACACAAAATTCACAAGAATGTATTGCTTTATAGGTGGAATGTGCAGTCCGAGACTTGGTGTGTATGTATTCCCACGTCACCCATGGCGACTTTACAGTGCGACAACATGTAAAGAGGATTATGCGCTGGTACTTCCACAATATGCGAAGGTGTGTGCAACAGTTATTAAAGAACTGCATGATAGGTCAGAAAACAAAGCCATCAAATAGATGTTTTACAAAACTGCACCCAGCACTACTAAGCGAAACATTGCTAATCGCATTCGTCAAGCTAGTCTGTCCACTGCTTTCAGCTATGGGTGGAGTCAAATATCTAGAACCACGGCATAACACGTTTTCCAAACTACGTCACATCGTATGCCACAAGATCTACCACCACAATTTCGATTATCGAAAGAACTTTAAGTGACTATACACCTACTGTTGGCAAAGCTGCTGCATTACTTTCTGACATTGCTTCAGACTGTACCAGGATAAAATGAAAGTAATTTTTCCACAAACACCAAACTAAGTGAACTTAAATATCGAAATTTCATCTGCAAAGTAACCCTTTAGAATTTTTTGTAAGTTTAACAGATTCATCCGAAATTATGCAGCTAACCAACAAACATGTCGAGTAGAATATCTTGGACTATAGCAAACAGTAAACAATCTGTCACTCTGTTCCACACAATATACACTGGCTGAACTTACACAACAAGAAAAAGAACACAACGAGTGGACAGATTCTGTTACATGACTTCCAAGAAAAGAATGCTCTTGGGAACAAACTTCATTAAGGAATAAATATACTAAGAAGCAGTGATTAGAATACAAAGTTCTTTGAACAGATTTCTACATGATGATCTTGAGTTTACACCACAAATGATTTTTATCACACGCTTTTTCACCCTAAAAACTTTTGCTCGGTTTCATGAGTTGCCCCAGAATACGATCCCATATGGCATAATGGAATGAAAGTAAGCAAAGTAAGCAAGTTTTTTTAATATTTATATCTCCTCTATCTGACGTCATTCTCACTGCAGATACAGACTTGTTTAGGCGCTTAAGTAATTTTGTGTTATGCCCTTCCCAACTGAATTTATTATCAAGTTGTAATCCCAGAAATTTAACACTGTCAACCTCTTCTATCTGCATGTCTACATATGTTATACACATGCTGGAAGGAAATCTCATATAAGTTCTGAACTGCATATAGTGTGTCTTCTCAAAGTTTAATGACAGTGAATTAGCTTTAAACCACTTATTAATGTCAGTGAAAATTTGATTAGCAGTTATTTCTATATCTGAACTTGACTTGCTACCTATTGCAATGTTTTTATCATCTGCAAACAAAACAACCTTAGCATCTGGCAATGTAACAGATGAGAGGTCATTAATGTGTACAAGAAAAAGCAATGAACCCATGATCGAACGTTGAGGAACACCACATGTAATTAATTGGCATACAGATGAAGACCGACTGGTTACTGCACAGGTATTTCCTGTTAGATAGATAAGACTCAAACAATTTCATAGCATTGCCGCTGACACTATGATATTCTAATTTACTTAAGAGAATGCTGTGGTTCACACAATCACAGTCTTTTGACAGATCACAGAAAATGCCGGTAGCCTCTAATTTACTATCTAATGAGTTAAGTACATTCTCATTGTAAGTGTAAATAGCTTTCTCTACATCAGAACCCTTAAGAAATCCAGTCAGGTGCTTAAGGAGACGCTTGAACACAACCTTTTCAAATATTTTTGAGAAAGTCGCAAAAGTGAAGTTGGTCGATAGTTTGATGGTATCTCTTTATCCACTCTTCTTGTAAAGAGGCTTAACTTCAGCATATTTTAGCCAGTCTGGAAATGTTCCACTGATAAGAGATAGATTACACAAATAACTCAAGATGGAACTCGCATGAGCACTCTTTGATGCGGAAACGGAGCGATTTATCTGAAGTCCGAAAGAGCGTTGGCTTTCGGGCCAAAGGTGGAAGCAAATTCGAAACGATTAAGTTTTGTAAACTGTTCGCGTACCGCCGTGGTTAAAATATACTGTGCACAGCACAACAGCGCTAGTCAAAAACGACGGCTTAGGGAGGTGTGAACGACGGCTGTGAAGATGTTTATGGCCGAGGAGACCAGCAGCCGTTGAGCAACTGACCACCCAGATTAACTAAGAGCAACCAACAGTGTTTTTTCAACGACCGTTCAGCGAACGTTGCTTTGTATGAACCTCCACATGGCTCCTGATTAATGTACCTATTCTAACTGCTATTCGTCGGCGAGGAAAGCTACGAATTGTATAACAGTACACTAACTGGAAGTCCACAGAATGGTGATAGGTGGCTACTCATCGGACAGATGGCTTTTGCCGTGTATGACTTGAAACGCCTGAAAGCAAATACCGTGCATCAGTTGTCGGAAGTATCCAGGCCGAAGGAGAGAGCGTTATACCTGGGAAATGTTTTCGTGGGATCTCCTGGGTGTTTTCATCATTCTGGAAGGTACAGTGGATCAACAAAAGTATGTATCTATCCTTGGGGACCATGTCCATCCCTATATAGAATCTATTTTTACTCGGCACGATGGCATCTGCCAAAAGCACAGTGCAACGTTTCACTGCACGTGCGTGGTTTGAAGAGCACCAGGGTAAGTTTACCGGGCACCCCTGTCCATCAAACTTCCCGGATTAAAACCCAGTCGAGAATCTGTGCGACCACCTCGATCGCGTTCTTCGCGTCATGGATACTCAACTGAGAGACCCAGCGCATCTGGCCGCGGCACTGCAGTCGGCATGGCTCCACATGCCTGTCGGTACCTCCCAGAAGCTCATTTCTTGCACCTCCCTTCATGCAGATCTCACTGCCTTCCGCGTTACTAAATGTGGTTATTTAGGATTTTGGAGAGTGGTCACATTAATGTGACAGTGACGCGATGACAGCACGCCGTAAGCGAGCTGTCATTTTCCCATTTGACCGTTTGTTATTCAAACCTGCAGCCTATGTTATAAACGAAGTACGATTATTATTATTATGCAAAACTAACTATTTGCAACAACGCTTAACGATAACACTGTTTCTCGTCACCAAACTGGCTACTTTCCAAATAAAACTTCTTGGTCTGAAGCTAATTCTTGTATGAGAGTGAAAGTTCATACGAGTAAAAATCATTGTATGCCGTAAGAAAAGACTAACAAAGCTAATACCTTCTTTTGAATTTTATGATAACATGTTTTATTTTCTTATCTTCAATGTAATGAACCACCCTTCCTTCGATAGTATTTCACTTTCATAAACAAATTTAAAATAATAAATCCCATACAGAGGAAGAAATATGGTACATTCCATAACCAATGCATGAACTAGAACAGAGCGATATCGAAATTGTCTGAAAAATATTCAGTGAGATGGAACTATTAGTGTAATCATCGCATGGAAAAGAAATCAGTAGGACTTCACAGTGACTTTATACGACCAATTGATGCAGGTTTATACTTAAGACAGGTAAGGCAACAACTGGATGGACAAAAATAAAAGATATAATAAAAAAAGCAAAAGCCTAAATTTGGCTTGGTATGCTTTTTGGTAAACTTAATAGGGTTTTCATGGCTGGACTTCCGATGCATCTGGTTCCTTCAGTATTAAGTATTCCCAGCGTATAAAAGCTCGGAGCCGAAAAAGGTGTATATTTTCCTCTTTAAATGACTGTGACGGAAAAATGGAAAACAAGCTGCCACAGTCCTCATTCCCCCTTCATTACCAAAAATGCATACACATCAACATTCTCTGAACACTACACATTCCAAATCCTATTACTGAGTTTCACTTTATACACACATCAAAAAAAGTTTTCCATCACCCATCACCCCGGTTCCCAGAACACCTGAAGATAGACGTTGACTGTGGATATTGTATCACAGACACAGTCACTTTGACTCTTCTGGGATGTCACTAAACCCGCCCAAAGATGTAAACAACTACTCATGAGCAGCGCCTATTAGACGGAGGGGCTCCGACAGCCATCAGTTCCAGTCATTCCACCAGGAAGGAGGTACACGGCTCGTGTTGTCTGTAGTTAAACCACTCCTAGACGGTCAAAACCGCGGTTCGATCGCGTCCGCATTGTTACTTCGTGCCAGGAAGGGCTCTCAACAAGGAATGTGTCAAGGCGTCTAGGGGTGAACCAAAGCGATGTTGTTCCGGCATGGAGGAGATACACAGAGAGACAGGAACTGTCGATGACATGCCTCGCTCAGGCCACCCAGGGGCTACTACTGCAGTGGATGACCGATACCATGTTGAATAATACTTTTCGTACAGCCAATGACGAATACAAGCATGCATCAATGGAAGAAGATGTGCTACTGGGTATCAGAGGTACCGGTGTGTACAGCAATCTGGACCACCAGCTCCGAAGTTCTCGCTGTATGGTGGTACAACATGCAATGTGTGGTTGTCATGAGCAACAAAAAGTGCGGAAATGATGTTTATGTTGAGCTCTATTCCAATTTTCTGTACAGGTTCTGGAACTCTCGGAACCGAGGTGATGCAAAACTATTTTTAATGTGTCTAGTAAAACCCTCATACTCAGCATCTTCCTCTCGCTGTCACTGTCTATATATGTCTTTCTCCTATTACATCTTTTTCTCTCATTGATTTGCAGTGTATCCCACTGACCCCGTCTCCTCTGTCACTGATATTATCTCCTGTCTTCGTGTTCCACAGCCATTGTCTTCATCGCACCGGGGAAGCTCAAAAATTCGGGGTGGCGGCACAATTACTTTTTTCCCGAAGGCCACGCGTTTAAAATTTCGATAAAAAATACGCCCTGCCCTGCAACTAACGGTTAAAGTCCACCGGTTGAAAGGATTTAGACCCCCCTAAAACTATCTCGCTTCTCATCCCCCCCCCCCCCCCCCGTATCACCTCTCTGTTTTGCTCCCACTGCTTCGATCTCCGTCCATTTCTCTTTCTCTTTTACTGTTGCTGTCTCTTACTGACCATCAGTATCACCTCTGTCTTTGGCTTCCACTGCTATTTTCTTTATCCATCTCTCTTTTCACAACCATTTTGTCTCTTCCATCATTTTTTTCTGTATACTTTGCTCATGGATTGCAGTTCATGAAAAACGCCCGGCTTATAATTTGTATTTTAAAAGAGTAAAATTATCAGAAATAGTTTACTGAATTTGCAATATTTCCATTAGTACACCGTTTCTAGCAATCAGTTTAAGTTTCTTTCAGATTTGTTAAGATCCGTACAACCCATTTTTTTGTCACTGCTGAACTACTTGGGGCATGTTTGTATAAGCGTGAAGTGTCCATTATACACGGGCAGCGCGTCATAAAGTTTGTTAGTGAAAAATGCTGACTAAAAACATACTTTAGCCACAGAATGCTTGTTGTGTGTTTACTAAATGAATTAAAACGTCACTGATGCCTCAGATTGGATATTAAGTGCATATTTTACGTGCGTAACTACTCTAATTGTGAACCCCTGGATCTGGGTAACAGATAATGATATCGAAAAAATTTTTAAGACTCCCCGAAATTATCATCACAATAAAATATGGTAAAGATTTCAACTATCTCCCACGAATAGAAATTTTTACAATTGGTACTTTTCGTACCCAAAGATGACGGTCTCCCGCGAACAAACCGTGCTTTTATAAACCGCCTAAGGTCCACCACAGACCACACCTAATGAGAAACAACAAACCAATTTTCTCAGTTTACGTGGGGTTGAGGAAGTGTGTAATGCTTAAATATTGACCCTGTACTGTAGAATAGCTACAGTATGTCCGTCCATTCGATAGATATAAAAATAATCGCTAGACCAAGGGCTATCCAAAACACTTAACCCATTATCCCGTTATCTCTGCGATCTATTGATCACGAGACATGACCTGAAAAGTTTTGGAACATATAGGTACCGTGCACTTACGTGTAGGGTCCGATATTTCTGTAGTCGTATCTTACGGAACTTACGTCAGAGTATATTTGTGTGTTAGATATCCCAGGGAAGATGACACTGTGACACGGCGTTCTTGGAAGAAAATTGCTGCAATTTCCGCCTGTGCCGCAGCTGCGTTTAGCGTGTGATCATAGCTCTTAGCCGTGACACCCTTGATTTTCTGACACCGGATAAAAGGACGTGGCGTTTCTAAATTACAGGCAGTCCTATTCTGGTGGATCACGGACAAGTTACGCTTTGACAACATCGGGAATTCTCCTCACATGTTTGTCACAGGTTCTGAGAACTATTTTTTCGTTATCGTTGGAATGAATTCCGACATAACGTCTTGTTCCCAGGTTCTTCAACGAAGGAAATACAATATTTCACGCACAGAATTGTGTTCTAGGGATGTATTCGTTAATTTAAGCTGATTCAACAACCCATGGGCTTACAGTGTTATTTTATTTATTTTTGGGTTTACTCCATCTCGTTGTGTAACATATTCTCCTTGGTCACCTATTTCATAAAATTAACTAATAATCGGGCAAGCTAGTAAAATTATGGATAACAGTGCTTCGACTCTTGCTAGAGGATTTCTTGTCCTTGCAGTGTTTTTACTGTAGGAGCCTGTAAGAAAGCTGTAACCCTCCACTGTACATATTGACCGACACTGCTTCTTCTTTCAAAACCAATCTAGTCAACTCCGCGCCGGCCGGAGTGGCCGTGCGGTTCTGGGCGCTACAGTCTCGAACCGAGCGACCGCTACGGTCGCAGGTTCGAATCCTGCCTCGGGCATGGGTGTGTGTGTGTGTGATGTCCTTAGGTTAGTTAGGTTTAATTAGTTATAAGTTCTAGGCGACTGATGACCTCAGAAGTTAAGCTTCATAGTGCTCAAAGCCATTTGAACCATTTAACTCCGCGGTGCAGTTGCCCACTGTAGTGGACAACTGTAAATGTTCCTTATTTGGCGTTTTTAACCAGCCCTGAGGCTGCAAATGAATGCAGGGCACAGCATCAGTTAGGAGCATCCATCGCAGTGGACTATGCGCATTCTCAGGACTGATTAAAAACGCAAAATAGTAACATAAACAGCCGTCCGCCGCAGTGGTCAATAGCATCACAGGGTTAAGCTTCTACATACGTTGGGATAATTACCGTGGGATGTATGTATTACAATCGTAACACAAATGTGTGGATAGAAATACAGTGTACAACGAGAACACATTTTGACAAACAAAAAGCCTAAGAACGTAACAGAATGACAGTTTTAAAACTTCTTTTGTTTTTGCTTCAACGACGCATCTGTTGTTATAGTGAGCGCCGTTCCTCTATGGGTTCAACGCACCTACAAGCCGAGACGTCTAAGAATAAGCTGCCGACAGCGTGTGGACACGATAATCACGTTGCCTCGTCTTGCAGATATGCTGCACCTGTGTACCTTGCATTAAATACACAGAATAGTAATCCGTTTCTCCGACAATATGGTGTCCGATACTGAACTACTAATGATAGTGCTCATTCAATGTCACGATCATCTTTCATCGTTTATGAGGTACGAAAGTGCAGCCCATCATTTCCCCTAAAATTATGTCACACCTAGGGCTGGAAAAACCGACCGGTTAAAATCGACAGCGGTATTTTAGTTCCGAAAAACCCGTATTTTTCGGTGTTTGTTTGGTCTCGGTTGTAACAGATATTTTTTACTTTTCACTAATAACGCGATAAACGATGATAATGGAATGTAGTCGAATTAAATCGGCGATGCTCAGGGAATTAGAATAGGAAATGGGACGCTTAAAATAGTAAATGAGTTTTGCTATTTGGGGAGCAAAATAACTGATGATGGTCGGAGGATATAAAATGTAGACTGGCAATGGCAAGGAAAGCGTTTCTGAAAAAGAGAAATTTGTTAACATCGAGTATAGATTTAAGTGTCTGGAAGTCTTTAATGAAAGTATTAGTATGGAGTGTAGCCATATATGGAAGTGAAACGTGGACGATAAATAGTTTAGTCAAGAAGAGAATAGGAGCTTTCGACTTGTGGTGCTACAGAAGAATGCTGAAGATTAGATGGGTATATCACGTAATGAGGAGGTATTGAATAGAATTCGGGAGAAGAGAAATTTGTGGCACAACTTGACTAGAAGAAGGGATAGTTTGGTAGGACATATTCTGAGGCATCAAGGGATCACCAATTTAGTACTGGAGGGCAGTGTGGAGGGTAAAAATCGTAGAGGGAGACCAAGAATAAATACACTAAACAGATTCAGAAGGATGTAGGTTGCAGTAGGTACTGGGAGATGAAGAAGCTTGCACAGGATAGTATAGCATGGGGAGATGCATCAAACCAGTCTCTGGACTGAAGACCACAACAACAACAACAACAACAACAACAACTAATAATCCAGTAAGAAACCGAATTATCAATTTGCCAGAGCAGCAGTGCTAAAATTTTTCGTTTTTAAATAAACTTGTTTTAAAAAAGGAGTGATTTTTATTCATAAAACTTGCATTAGTTTGGAATATTGCGTTATTATAGGAAACTGAAAAAGTTATGAGCGCCGTTCTAGTAATAATGCCGACAGAAACTGGATAACAAACTCACAGCTTAAGAATTGGTGCACTATTGCTGTGGCTTAAGGTACTCGTGTACGTTCGGTGTCCAAGACTTGCTTTGACTTGGTCTGTACGGTAGCTTCTCGCTGTGCTCACCGGGCATCAGTTGTATTGCAGAATGGCACCAACCGTATTCTGGAAATACTTTTACAAAGTGGCGTAGCAGTGAAGTATAATGCTTCATTTATTTTAATAGATTAAAGGTTTGTCTGCCACTTCTATAAAACAATAGAAGAGGAAGGATGTTATCGGAACAGTAACATATTAAAAAATTTAACTGTTCATTAGCAGTACATCGTCAAAATAGAAAGCAGCTTATCTGCTGCCTGTGTCTGCACAATATACCTTTATCTGCTTGTAGCGCTTGAAAACGGACATATTAACATGAAAAATAAAGTTCTTCAACCTCAGTTTTCACACTTTAGCACTGACTTTTCGTAATTCCGAAATAGTGGCACGGTTCCCAATTACAGCATGATTTTTGAGCAGAGTTTACAAAAATTAGAAAAATTGGAGAATAATGATAATTTTTTTGTAGTATTCAACGACTTTCACTTTTCGAGAAAAGCAGCGAATGGTGGACGGACTAAGTTTTCTTTTATTTACTTATTTACTTTAATATTTTGATTCTATGTGTCTTGAAACTGGGTGAGTTAAGACTTTACGGTCTTTGTTCCTTTCATGCATTTAGTACAGGAAATAATAGGAACAGAAAACCAAAAAACGGTTATTTCAGAAACGGGTTATTTTGAGCGGTTTTGCCGGCCGCTGTGGCCGATCGGTTGTAGGCGCTTCAGTCCGGAACCACGCTGCTGCTATGGTCGCAGGTTTGAATCCTACCTCGGGAATGGATGTGTGTGATGTCCTTAGGTTAGTTAGGTTTAAGTAGTTCTGAGTCTAGGGGACTGATGACCTCAGATGTTAAAGTCCCATACTACTTAGAGCCATTTCAACCATTTGAGCGGTTTTAACAGTCAGGTTAAGCTGGCGTTCCCCTTTCGTCCAGGAGCTTTAGACTAGTACCTTATGCGGTATGGCTTCCACGGATGAGTCAGATACAGTTTTAGCGGTATGGCAGGAAGAAGTATGGAAAGATCTCTGCTGCTTCCGCTGCTATTATTTTGCAGCCATTCCCCGTTTCACGTCCTCTCGGTACCACTGATGTAAGCTATAGGAAACTTCTTTGTTACGACTGTGACTTCAACCTCCTAGCTTCAGCTCTGTGGCACAGTCGTTCCTAGAAATGCTAAAATGTTCCTACACAGAACAAAAGTCCGATACGGAGGGAAACGGTGATACTACACCAACTGAAGTAACACAGTTTTGATAATATTGACTCTGTTCTAGAAACTTCCAAAGCCAAACCATACACGTCTGTCGTTCACTTTCTCGTGAGCATTATCAAGATCTTCCCATTGCGATAAACATGTTTGCAAATATCACAATGATACGTTCACTATCAGCGTATAGTGTATAGTGAGGTACTTTTACAGTAAAATCTTATGATACAGATCACTATTAACACATGCCTCAGTCAGCACGGCAAATTTGAAGGGTATTAATATATGCCATAAAACGTGTGAATTGTCTTAGACTGTTCTTTAAAATGTATTTTTTCCCCTATTACGTGTGACATAAGTATGCGCACCACCAATTAATTGGCTTCTTACAGATTACATAAACCTTCTCTGTATTCCCATGTTAGGATATCCCGGCACTTTGCATCTGCACGAAAACCACACAGATCGCGCGCCAAAGAAACAAACACGAAGCTAACTGCGAACTAAAGACAGCCTTAGCAGAGATATGCAGTTTCAATAGGTACTGGATAAATGAATTCCCAGCTCTGGACATGAGGCACATATGAATGACTCAACTGGATTATCTTTACTCTTCGGTCCATTACGCAAAGCACAGTTTTAAACTTCCAGTAAGTAGAGATGAGCGGGAAGTTTCTTGTAGAAATTTTGACTTGTTTTTTATGATTTCGTAATTAGGTGGTTCGTGTGAAAGTTCCCTAATATGTATGTTTGGTTTTAATGGTTGTTGTCAATTATAGCACAGAGAATCCTAGTTTCGGTGACTAAAACTTTTCGAGGTGCGTGCGTCAATGACTGTGTGTGTGTGTGTGTGTGTGTGTGTGTGTGTGTGTGTGTGTGTGTGTGAGTGTGCGCCCTCATGGACCACATTTCAGATCTATCCAAAGCTCTCCACTGATGAAGCGGGCCAATGAGAGCAGTTCATTGACCTTGCATTTGTGACACACCTTGCGGGCTAGTGGTGTCGATTGTATGTTGCACATTACTCTGCCAAGTTCGTAATCAGCCTCTGCGGGAGGGACGAGCCAATGTGTTTGTTTATTTTACGAATATGTACATCCTTTCCAATACCCATGTACTCCATAAAAGATCATTAACGAATAACTGTGTGTGTGCAAATGGTTTTCGTATATTTTTTGAGAATGATTGGAATCAGCAGACGTTGCCTGGAGACCTTGCCAACTTAATCTTGAAAGGCGGTACAGCATAAAACGAAAAGCAGTGGGCATGCTACGAGAGAAATCCTAGTTCCGGACGTTGTTAAGGTGTGGTTGATCAGACAAAGTAAGATGTCTCCCCTCTACCTGTTTGAAAAAGAGTAACCGTTTCGGCGAAGCACCGCGTTTCATTACTGTTGCCTCGGACTGTAAAATGAATAGGTATGCTCTCTTGAGCTTCTTGTTCAGTTGTGGGTCTAGGTATCTGAATGTGATAACGTACCTTGGTGAAGTTTTTAATGCATTCTGATTTGGGTTCGTTATTTTAGGATTAAGTTTCTTGATTCCTTTTGCGTTTTTGTTATTCAATTTCGTTAGTTCAGTGTTCTTTGTTGGGCCACGCTTTGTTCAATTCTGAGTTATCATCATGTGTGTCCCGAATCTAACGCGTTACGTATGATGAGCTTTCTCCCTTCGTTAAATTGATTACTTACTAACCGATATACCATTTGAAGACTACTCTGTTAAATTCAATTGCATTTTAATTGGTGATCCTTTGTGACTGACACCACATCTCTAATCTGTTAGACCTCCACATGTATAGGAGTCCATAGTTTTCAGTTAACGTGGTCAAGCCTGTTGTAGGAAGTTAAATTATATTCCTGATGAATAGCTACATGAGCAGAGATTGATTATCCAATGTTTTTATTATTTTTATGAAGACATTTGCGACTTCTCATCGTTGGCACGATACCCCTCGCTGCCCTCTCTGCTCAGTATCTGCTTTATCAGTGGGGGTAGATCGTAGTCTCACCTGCTCTCTCACAGTACGAATGCATGCGAATTTAAACGATTCTCATCCTAAGGTCTGGAACTTTGATGTCTCGTCCACGAAGCCAAGTTCTCTCACAAGGATCAATGTAATCTCATCGTTATACCTTGCTATATAGTATACGCTAAGGAATCCCATTATAATAAGGAATTACAAATCGAAGTAATAACCTGAATTTTATCCTATGTCTGCACCTCAAAAATCTTCTTTGGTAAATTTGATTTCAGGTTTTGTCGGTGGTAACAGGATGTTTTGGATTGAATAAACTGTGATCATTCATAATAAAACAATATACCGTAGCTGTAACAGTTTTTGCTTCTAACCTACCATTTCACACCTACTCCTGTACACCTACACCGGGAAGGCCAGCGTATTTGTAGTATTAGTGTTGTAGCGTGACTGGTACAGACCACTTCACAACTCTGTACCAGTTCAGTTACATTTATTTCATAAATAAAGTGGACAGTACATATGGTTGGGTGGTGGGTGAAAGGATCACAAGCAAATTACTGTATTCCGGGACATCCCGTGTTTACTGTTCCAGTTATTCCAGAAAGCTTTACGGGGCAGAAAAGCTATACTCTGGTGTTGGGTTACAATATGACGAGGTTTCCCGGCGCCCGCTCGTCGTACTCTGAAGAAGTGGTTTTCGGGCATTAAATCCATTATGCATAGTCATGAGGGCGCCTTAGCCACCAAGTTCCCACTCGAGATGTGCCAAGTATTTACACAACATCGGAGTCAACAATGGTTCTGAAATGTGAGAAATTTCGCACCATTTCAACAGCATTTCTGTCCGTGCAATTCTGTATATTGTCCCCCTCCCCTCCTGGCCCCCGCCCGCAACCCTATTACACATTACGTCCTCCAATGGAAAATGAGCGTTCAGACCACTAGGTAGAAACGCGAGAAATTGTTTATTCAAATATTTATGCCAGATCAGATAAGCTTTTGTAACATTCCCCTCTATTGCAACTTCCGAGGAACTTTCACGCGTGGCACACTGGCGACAAGCATACTGTCGCTCTTCCAGCAAAGTTTGAGCTAAGAACAGAGACCTTTAGTATTCTCATCATTCACTTTCTGGCTTTCATCCCACGATGACTGTGCAGTATGAAGATGTTAGTGTCGCTTTTTGCTAATAGCGTGAGGTTTTAGTTTCATTTGTCTGTGTGTGTACTCTGAGCAGTTCGCATTTAACTTGTTCTTTGCGCTTGCTTGATTTAGAGTTCACAGATTTTTTTTTTTTTTTTTTTTTTTTTTTTTTTTTTTTTTTTACGTCAAATGTGACCTGGGAAGATGAGGAAATCTGATTTTGTACTTCTTTCAGTCTTCCTAAGGATGCCGAACGAAGTCGTACTAATTAACTTTAGTTTATAAATGTTAGATGTCTGCGTTATTGTCTCTCAAGAGTATCTTTGCAGTAAGATTCTTTGTTCGTTTTTAAATTACATCAAAGTTTGGTAATTGTAAGATCGACTTCCTGCGATTAGGAGACTCTTAACTTATAATCAGGAAGAGAAGACTAAGTAGTTGTTTCAGTGTGATGGGGTTTCCGTCGTGAACAGTG
Source organism: Schistocerca americana (assembly GCF_021461395.2). Classification (NCBI taxonomy): domain Eukaryota; kingdom Metazoa; phylum Arthropoda; class Insecta; order Orthoptera; family Acrididae; genus Schistocerca; species Schistocerca americana. The sequence continues at coordinate 323,837,371 of NC_060120.1, read as the reverse complement.
GCCAAATTATGACTGGAGTGCTGTGTAATATGCGAAGTTGTTAACTGAGGCGATGAGTGGGTATTTCTCGCAGGTTTTTATTTCGGAGCTCAAATCGTTACTAATGCAGATTACTTTCAGGACCACCCTTTGTCTACGGGCTCTTCTCTGGTTTCTGCTTTGTCCTGTAGCCAGAACGTCACATTCACGCATATCTTAAGGTACACAAGTCGTAGCTACCAGTTCTTTTTCTTTTATTTTTCTTCTGCATTTGCCACGGATGCAGCACAGTCACTCCAGACTTGTATTTATTGCACTTTATTTCACTTGTTTGACTTTCAGTACTAGTGTATTTTGAAGGAATAATTAGTTAATTTTGTGATGCAAATGGCTCTGAGCACTATGCGACTTAACTTCTGAGGTCATCAGTCGCCTAGAACTTAGAACTAATTAAACCTAACTAACCTAAGGACATCACACACATCCATGCCCGAGGCAGGATTCGAACCGGCGACCGGAGCGGTCGCTCGGCTCCAGACTGTAGCACCTAGAACCGCTTTGTGATGCATGTGAAATTTTGCGTGTGAAGATTTTTTTACTGGGTGTTTGGGTTTTATATGTCTTGTGAAAAGTGTTTACTGTAGTGATATTTCGCAACATGTGTAATCGTGTTTTTCTATTTGTGTGATGGATAGGGCTAGTAAGGCTTGTTCAAGGGAAGCAAACAAAAATAAACAGGAAGATTTTATAGAGTCATGGAAGATTGTGTTAGACTTACCTAAGAAGAAAAGTCGGTGTCTGTTAAATCTCCAGACAGTCAGGAAACTGCTGCAATTTCACAGGAAAGTGAGGTTAGTTCAGCTAGCGAGACTGAATGGACCGGGACGTAGAACAACGCAAACTCTGGAACCATGGGCGACATCCCATTTTGGATGCTGCAAGAAGCAAAAGGAAACAAACAAAAAGAAGAGGCTGACAGAAGGGAGGAGATGTAGGCAAGCGACTGCAGATACAAAGAAAATAGAGGAAAGAGACAAACAAGCAGAATAGAGAGGCAGAAAAGCGGAGGCTGGTAGAAAACAATTCAGGTTATATATGGAAACATTGTACAAAAGTTTTGATTCCAAGTTAACTTCAATTAATAGAAAAGTGAGTAGTATGAGGAAGCCGGCCGAGAGCAGTGTGCCTAAGCTCAAATACACGGAATGTAGTTTAGACACACCAGGAAAATAGGTAAAGGAAGTATAAACATCCCTTTCACAGGAGGTTCGGGCATTGGCGAAGCAGACTGTGTCAGACGTATCTGAGTTCACTTCTCCAAATCTGAGGAGACTGTCATGCTTACACGAGACATTGAACCAAAACAGCGCAACAAGATACCTCAAATCATGGCGCCGATAGTTTCAGACACAGACCTTGGGCGTGCACTGTCCGATCAGGGGTACGGTTTTGCCAGTACGAGAAACTTCTATTGTGAGAGAGTTGTCTGTTGCGCTGGAGTCTACATCAATCCCCGAACAAGATTTCGATGACAAGTGCTTGTATGCACAAAGTAATACAAAAGTAACTTCACAGATTTCGTGGGTGTAATGTATCCATCAAAATGAAAAAGTTTTGTGTGAAATTGCTTTATTTCAGAGTTACGCAGTAAAGTAGACATCACAAGTGCAGAACGAGCAAAACAGAGGTAATCCCTCACGGGATGAAACGACACGAACGAACCCGACATTCAGCTGAACTATGTACTGTATGTTTACCTAAGTAAATGTTTTAAATTATATCCATATAGACGAAGACAGTGATGTGCTCGACTTCTTACTGATCTCGGAATGCTTTAGTCTCTCTTTTTCTCATTCTGCACATTTGCACAGCTGTTTTCAATTTGCTGCTGTAGTTGCGCTGCATTTTCAATTGCGACACCATACATGAGTTCCTTGTAATGGACCGAAAGGTAGAACTCCACGGATTAAGATCCGGAGGTCTGGCGTGCCAAGCAACTGGTGCTGCACGAGCAGCCCACTTATCGGGCTAAGCAACACTAAGATACTCTCCTGTCTTCCGACTGAAATGTGGTTGGGCACCATCAACAGAGCAACGTCAGTCGATATGCAAGCGATCGCGATACGCCAGTAGCCTGTTCTGGACCATGAGGTAAAGGCTACCACAAATGACATTGTGCACCGTAACGCGGAAATAAAGCAGTTTTAGACAAAAGTTCATTTAACATTTTACTCTTATATACATTACACCCACAAAATGTGTATGATTACTTTTGATTAGGTCTATATACAGAGTGTCCCAAAAAAACACAGCAAACTTTAGGGACATCGGCTCTAAAATGCATTCCTTAAGAGTTATGAGCACTTGCTCATCTTCGATACTGTGAAATACATCTCTTCTAATGGACAAGTGCTCATAACTCTTAACGTATGTTCAAAATTGTTCAAATGTGTGTGAAATCTTATGGGACTTAACTGCTAAGGTCATCAGTCCCTAAGCTTACACACTACTTAACCTAAATTACAAGCATAAACACACACACCCATGCCCGATGGAGGACTCGAACCTCCGCCGTTAACGTATATATTTTAGAGATCATGTTTACCAGATATTTTTTCTACATTCGGTTCATACTGACTCCTCCCAAAATATGACAAGCAAAGAGCTTGTAGTAGAAGAGAGGCGTTCCACGGTATCGAAGCTGAAAAAGTTCTCGTATCTCTGAATGGGTGCGCTTTAGAGCCCTCGTTTGCTAGAAATCTCGTTCATCATTTGGTATAAGCGACCTATTCCTAACGTTTGTCGGTGTTTTTTGCGACACCACACATATGCATATAATGATATGGGAAATGTACACAGCACATATATCTTCCCGCGAGGCCGCTACGGTCGCAGGTGCGAATCCTGCCTCGGGCATGGATGTGTGTGATTCCTTAGGTTAGGTAGGTTTAAGTAGTTCTAAGTTCTAGGGGACTGATGACCACAGATGTTAAGTCCCATAGTGCTCAGAGCCATTTGAACCATTTGAGGCAATTTTCGCTTTTTTTTGCACATGCTAAAACTTAACTGTGCAAACTTTTTGATATCATTTGGCAATTTCCACTAAATACGTTAACTGTGTGGTTAAGTATTACAAGCATCCTTTCAAATTTGTTGGTTACACACGCTTGCATTTTTGTTTAGAGTGAACTATAATTCAGGCCTGTGATACGATTACGAAATATTTAAATAAAACTACATTTAAGAATAAAATATGCTTATGAGAGTCTGTCAATATTCTTCAGTAAAAGCGAGATGCAATGTGTCCGACAGAACGTGTACGGGAAACAGACAATTGTCAAATCACACAAAAGTTATTACTGGACTGGCCAGCCAGGGAAAATCCTTATCGCCGTGTCGGCTGTGTGGTTAACACGACTGCTGACAAAAGATGCAGTGCCCTGTCTGACATAAGCCACCAAAAATTAAGTACACTATCTCAAGAAGCCGCGCATCACATAATATCCAAATCTGTCGTACCAAAATTGTTTTCAACAGTTTGACGAGAAGGAATGAGTTTAAAGTAATTTTTTTGTCTTTTTACTTTTTTGACAAAAAGAACACGTTGTATACTAACTATTATTAGAAGTTAGTAGTTTTCATGTCTCTGTTGTAGCGGGTCTCCGTCTACGGAAACACCCCATATAGAGGGTGATGTTTCCATCGTGTGCAAATTCTAGGGACTGATCGATCAGATGATACGGAACAAAAAAATTCTAATGAATTTGTGTCCAGAAATGCATGGTTTCCGTGCTAGAGACCATTTATTCTATCATACACTGTTACAGAGCTCTGAACCATGCGGCCACAGTTATAGTATGTGTTGAAAACGGTTTCCACGTGCCTCAAATCGCGCGTGTAGGAGCCGTAACATATGCTGTCTCGCACGTTCACATCGGCCAGGTTGCATCGGAACAGCGTCGAAGGCAGCTTGAGTACGCTGCTCCAGTGTCTCCACATTTGGAATGGGCTCTTCATACACGATACTTTTGAGATGGTCCGTTACCAAAAATCGCACGGGTTAAGATCCGGTGAACGAGCCGGTCATACAGCTGGACCCCGTCGTCCAATCCATCAACCTGGAAAGACACGACTGAGATGCGTCCGGACGTTAACGGCGAAGAGGGCTGGAGCACCGTCATGTAGCAACCACACAACCCTTCGAATGATCAATAGAAATTCTTCCAGCAGGGGAGGCAAAGTCACCCGCAGGAAACGCCGATAGTTTCGGCCTGTTAGGCGACGTGGAAGGAAGACTGGCACCAAAATAGGGTCGCCAATTACCCCGGCCACACATTCCGACTGCACCGTTGCTGATGATTCGCTGTCGCGGTGCCATGGGGGTTCTGCATACCATGCCACAGATGACTATTATGAAAGTTAAACATACCACTCCGCGTGAAGGTGCCGTCATCTGAAAATAGGAAGGATGACAGATCCCGGAATAGTTGTTGCCTTGTGAACAAACCAGTGACAAAACCGCTGTAAGTGATAAGGGTAGTAACAATTGTTATGGAGAATGTTCCACACAGTCGTCTGGTTTTCTCTGTACAGGCGGGACAACTATCTGGTACTGACAAGGCAATCGCCTTCCACAGTGTTAAGCACATTTTCCTCCAAGTCTGGTATCCAAAAATATCTGGTACATATTTCATGATTTCCGCTTCCTGAAACGACCCTGTTTCAGACAAAAGGCGAAACACTGTTGCAAACATAGAAATTCTGCGGTTGTTGCGGCGGAAATAGATCCCCTGATGCAACCTTTCTGCCCGCCGCCCGTTGCCATTCGCCTTTCCGTAAGTAAACACCATGTCGATAAGTTTCCGATTCGAATAAGGAACCATTGTATACAACGCTGCATCACGTTCACTACAAGGCGTGAACCTGACACTACATTAAGAATTACTATGGCAAGAGAGGGTGCTAGGGCATGACGTATGAGAAACAGTGCCACCCTCTAGGAGGAAACTATGCATTCTGTAACTGTGGCTGCATGGTACAGCGCCTATTAGACCGCAGTCTCTGTAACAAAGTTTGATTGAATAAATGGTCTATAGCCTGGAAATCATGCATTTCCGGATATAAGTTCGTTGTACCTTTTTTGTTCCGTATCCTCTCATCGATCAATCCCTAGAGTTTGTACAAGGTGGAAAAAATCACCCTGTATTTATTATGAGATTTGTGTTTTGCCAAGGCCTGTGAAGTGTTTTATATTATACACAGTGTTACGTAATAGTGAAAAATTTGCAGTCTTAGGTGTAAGTTCTTTTATGCAGACAATTTTGTTGTCACAGAATGAAAAATAGACACAGGAGAATAGGATATTGTTTGGACAGGCTCAAAGCTAAATTTTAGCAATTAAATTATTTAATTTCCCATTATGATGGCGTGTTATTTCCGCCATATATTTAATTTTGTACTAATTCGTATACTTGTAAGTTTTTTCTTGTACAAACACTTTTATCATTCCTCACAAAGTTAAAACTTTAAATGTAAACTTTCTTATTTGGAATTACCGGTTGCTGACATATCACTTTCTTAAAGTAATTTTCAGCAAAGTTGCACACTTAGTTACAAACTGTTTTTGGTGCAAACATTTTTATTCCTTATTCTCACGAACTAGGTACGAAAAGATTTTTATAATTTTGTATACTCACAAATGTGAGCAGTTTTAGAGTAAACTATTTGCTCATATTCTTTTCTTGTTATGTAGATGCCGCGCGGGGTAGCCGATCGGTCTCAGGCGTCTTGTCACGGTCCGCGCGGCTGCCCCCGTCGGAGGTTCGAGTCCTCCCTCGGGCATGGGTGTGTGTGTTGTCCTTGGCGTAAGCTGGTTTAACTTAGATTACGTAGTGCGTAAGCTTAAGAACCGATGACCTTAGCAGTTTGGTCCCATAAGACCTTACGACAAATTTCCAAACAAATGATGTAGCTGTTTTGTCCTCGGGATAATCATATTACCACACACGTCATAGGAAATATTTTTCAACAATGGTTTGTACAATTAGGCGGAGGGTACACCCACGTTTTTTTTATTTTTTTATTTTTTATTTCAGAGACCAAACTAGTTACTAATGCAAAATATTTCAGAGTCTTTTTAGAGGAAACTGATAAGCGCAATAAGAGATGTACGATAAGATAAAGCCTGGTTTCGACTTACGTTAACTCTCGTGCAAAATCATTAATTGTCTTGTTTGTTTGCTACGCGGTGAATGTGACGTAAATGGAAGTGCCTGTCATTCGTCTACGTATGCACGTAAATCAACCCGCTTTATTTAGCGTCCTTGGTCAGGAACCTTTACTATCATACACCCTGCAACCCCTCCCCCACCCCCTTTTCACTATGACACCTCTTCTTCATGGTCTGACTCGCAGAATGCAGGGTTATGCACTGCGGCTTCTTGACTGAGCTTCACGAAGTTATGTTCTACACTGGCTTGCATCTTTTACATTCCACTGGCTGTATGCTTCGAATAGCTGTAGATTCTATGCATTCCAGTAAATAACACAGCTGAGAAATTACACGACTTTTACTTCTATCAATGGGAACATTTACACCGAACACCGACGCTTCTGAAACTCCAATACATTACAGTCCAGCATTTATCAGTTACGCGCGTGGTTGATATGAGAGGAACGGTTTCACCTCTAGCTCTAATAGTAATCAGTGATCATGTTCAAGAGTGGTCCAGAAATAATATTTTAACTAGCATATCTTAGGATACAACGACTCTGTCCTTTATTGGTTCAAAATGGTTCAAATGGCTCTGAGCACTATGGGACTTAACATCTGTGGTCATCAGTCCCCTAGAACTTAAGAACTACTTAAACCTAACTAACCTAAGGACATCACACACATCCATGCCCGAGGCAGGATTCGAACCTGCGACCGTAGCGGTCACGCGGTTCCAGACTGAAGCGCCTTAGAACCGCACGGCCACACCGGCCGGCTGTGTCCTTTATTGGTTTCATCATTTATGTAAATAGTGAAACTGATAACGGATATGACGTGTTATAGTTGAGAAATGAAGGTAACACCTATTTTTGGACTATAGAATCAGTAAACCAAGAAGGGATCTGCCTCAAAGTAACTGGAGGAAGAGGACGGATTTAGCAAAACGAGCTTCTGTACGCTTTCAATGTGTGCTCAGTCAGAAAAATGAGATGGGAAATGCTAGGAATAAGAAGGAAGGAAGGTTTTACAAATAGGTGACAGGAGCCTCAGAGTTGCTTAATCCACCAAGAAGTATCCTGGAGAAAAGAATGAGGCGATACCTTGTTGAGAGGCACTTTCATGTGGCTTCTCGACTGATCAAACTGGGTATGTGGGTATTACCGTAGCTATCCTCTCACGACTTAACAGTAAGTCTGATTTGTTGCCCACTGTTAATAGCACATCTGAGCCAGCACAGGATGTCTCGCCTTTTGGGGTTATCATTGATCTCCAGCGGTGCTCCAACAAGTACCTTTTGATCTCCAGCGGAGACTCACCAAGCACCAAGGTTGAGTATGATGATCATTAGGAGATCCAACGGTAGGCGACTAAAGGAGAGCCATAGAGGGAATAGTAGCATTTGAACATACGGTTCTGTTTGTCGGAAGTTCTTATCAGGAATGTGGAATTTTCAGCCAAAACTTGAAAGTCAGACGTATATTTCGTAATACTACTACTATTGTAGTATGAGGTGGAGACTCCAACTTGTGAGCTTAGATTAGGAGACGCAAGTGATTCATTTGGGTGGACGAGTCAGGAATTGTGTAAAGCACCTCACAGGAAAATTGCGTTCAGCAATTAATCTGTAATAGCACTACCCATTGTTTTGCGTAAAAGTATTAAACCTTTAGTGTGAGTGAATGTGGCATGGAGCCCGCCGTAGAGTACTGTGGTAACAGCGCCGGTTCTAACATTCTGCGTGGTGTCTGTTTGTTCTATATCGTGTCTCCCTACTACTTTCGCGCAACGACGCTCTGAGCGTGTTTTTTAGGGAATTGACTAGTTTGAACGTGGGACCTGTCGCTGGTAAGGAGACGCCAGACCACACATGACATGTAGAATTCAGAAGAGTTCAGTGAGACTAGCGATGATATAACCAAATACTTAATGATTTCAGCGTCAGCTCCACTACACTCCCTGTAAAAGAATCTTAATACTAACTAAATTTAGTGGAAGGGGTTCAAGGCTTTCCTATTTTTAGTTAGCTGGTAAAAAAGCGTCGAAAAAGCAGTTAAGTTTACTATTGGAAATTTTATTCTACTCACAAAACATTGTTTATAAATTGCACTATTGATAAAAGGAAATGTTTTAATACAGGATGGTAAAAACCAACTGCGTTCAACAAAAATGTGAACGAATATTCCCTGAGTGGGTTTCCAAGTTCTACAATGGATCGAAGGATGACCTATGCCATATCACATCTATAATCTAGGTTTAAATAAGTTTCACAAGAGAGAAAACTATCAAAATGGTCTACAGTGACCCTCAATTATCTTTAGTTACTTATCTAACTTGTCGTAAATTACAGTGGCTGATGTGGCTTCTCAATATCTATATAACAGAAAAATCATCGCATTCCAGATTTTTACTTTAAGTGGCAAATGTGAACACCATGAGCCTCAATTGACGATCGACACTAGTATTACGCAAAAAGGGGGTGTAACAGATGAGACTTCTGCAGTTCTGAGTGAAGCTTTATGCGCTGTTATGCGGCATCGTGTGCGTTCATTACCTTGTCGGTGTTCGTCAGGGGGCGGCGGACAGCACAGCTCCGCTCACCTCGCCGTCTCGAAAGCAACTCCTTCTTAACTTCTCCTTACTACAATTTACCGAAGTTGATTTAAAAAAATTATCTGGCTGTGTTTTCATCTGACCAATCAGGGTCTCAATTTTAACCTTAAGCTCCGCCTACAAAAATTCTGTCTATCCAATGAGAAACGTTATATTTTTCGTGGTGGGGCAATATTTTTAAAGTTTGCAACGTAACAGAGATGCGAAAAAGTCTCACGCTAAAACTTGCGACTGGGGTGGCCCTTTTAGCGTTATCGTAAGATCTATACTGTTCTTCTGGACGGCTCTATCTTTTAACATGGGCTGGGGGGTGGTCCTGACGTAACAGAGACGCGAAAAAGTCTCACGCTAAAACTTGCGGGTAGTGTGGTCCTAGCGGTTAGCTGGCAACGTGGGTGTCCGTCCGTCCCTTATCGTAGGGCCTTCCAGCTTTACACGGTTCTGCTCTCGGCTTCTGTTCTCGTTTCTCCCCTCGGAACTGCGTCTGTCTCACGGTGGGAAGGTATGACATGCATTTAGGCATTCTTGTGTTAGTCTGTGGTATTCCATTTGCTCACTCGTTACTCGTATTACTTTGGTTAATTTAATGTCACGATTTATTCGGAGCTATGTGACATACTACTGGATTTGCTTATCATGTCAGGGTTTTCATGGGAGGTGTTGGATTTGCCTGACACCTTACACAGTCACCATCCACACTATGTCGACATTTAGGGCCCTTTTAGCGTTATCGTAAGATCTATACTGTTCTTCTGGACGGCTCTATCTTTTAACATGGGCTGGGGGGTGGTCCTGACGTAACAGAGACGCGAAAAAGTCTCACGCTAAAACTTGCGGGTGGTGTGGTCCTAGCGGTTAGCTGGCAACGTGGGTGTCCGTCCGTCCCTTATCGTAGGGCCTTCCAGCTTAACACGGTTCTGCTCTCGGCTTCTGTTCTCGTTTCTCCCCTCGGAACTGCGTCTGTCTCACGGTGGGAAGGTATGACATGCATTTAGGCATTCTTGTGTTAGTCTGTGGTATTCCATTTGCTCACTCGTTACTCGTATTACTTTGGTTAATTTAATGTCACGATTTATTCGGAGCTATGTGACATACTACTGGATTTGCTTATCATGTCAGGGTTTTCATGGAAGGTGTTGGATTTGCCTGACACCTTACACGGTCACCATCCACACTATGTCGACATTTAGGGCCCTTTTAGCGTTATCGTAAGATCTATACTGTTCTTCTGGACGGCTCTATCTTTTAACATGGGCTGGGGGGTAGTCCTGACGTAACAGAGACGCGAAAAAGTCTCACGCTAAAACTTGCGGGTGGTGTGGTCCTAGCGGTTAGCTGGCGACGTGGGTGTCCGTCCGTCCCTTATCGTAGGGCCTTCCAGCTTTACACGGTTCTGCTCTCGGCTTCTGTTCTCGTTTCTCCCCTCGGAACTGCGTCTGTCTCACGGCGGGAAGGTATGACATGCATTTAGGCATTCTTGTGTTAGTCTGTGGTATTCCATTTGCTCACTCGTTACTCGTATTACTTTGGTTAATTTAATGTCACGATTTATTCGGAGCTATGTGACATACTACTGGATTTGCTTATCATGTCAGGGTTTTCATGGAAGGTGTTGGATTTGCCTGACACCTTACACGGTCACCATCCACACTATGTCGACATTTAGGGCACAGTACCAGATGTCCAAGTGAGTTGCGAAGCGAGGATAGCTGATCGAACGATAATTACCTACGAAGAAAAGAACAACGTAGTAACAACGTTGCCACGACACTTCAGCAAATCTCTTTGTTACGGGTGACGTGCCTAGACACCAGTGCTGCATTTGAGGACAGGAAGTCATACGATTCTGGGACTTCGTCATCGCCGAGTAGCCACACCACGACGCAGGACCACCGCCGGACCGCGAGACTAATGCACAGCGCTGACAGGAGCCTCGGGTTCGAGACCAGGCTGCATATGTCGCCGCACTGGGTGCTTCACGGGACTTGGTGGCACAGCCCAACCGGGCTGCCGTCCGTGCCTGCTGCTGCTGAGACCAGGGAGGGACTCTGCGTCACAACAGCAGCCGCTGTCCGCTGTCTGCCTGAGGGCACGGATCGAGACCCGCACACAGCCGCTTCTGCCACCACAGAAGAAAGAGCAGCGGGGCCGCCACCTGGCGTGTCGCTCCGCTGGGAAACGCCACTATCTCAACTGCCTTTACCGCTGACAGGAGTGCTGAACGCAGCCGACGCCAACTGCACTGTCCAGAGTTCAAGGGGAGAGGTCCGTCTGCCTCATGTAGAATTGAAGATACAATAAAGTTATGTTTTTAAATTGTCCACGGGGTTTTCACTTGTTCTCCACCTCCTACTGCGTCGCCGCACACTTACCACACCCTGCCGAGGTGACACTACGGGGTGGTCTACACAAATCAGAGACGTGAAGTACGAGAGTGACGTATTACATTTTATCTCAGATCTCATTAGTACGAACACGCCCTCGTTTTTCGACTGTCAACGTAGACCAACGAATCAAAGATCGTAAGGCTGTTATACACTGAAGGGACAAGGAAACTCTTACACCTGCCCAGTGTCCGAATCCGAGTTTTGTCAGGACTGGCTCTCTCAAAGCCGTCAGTAGTTGTAATGGAATGTTGTCTACTCCCGGGGCCTTGTTTCGACTCAGGTCTTTCAGTACTCTGTCAAACTTTTCACGTAGTATCATATCTCCCATTTCACCTTCATCTGCATCCTCTTCCATTTCCATAATATTATCCTCAAGTTCATCGCTCTTGTATAGATCCTCTATACACTCCTTCCACCTTTCTGCTTTCCCTTCTTTGCGTAGAACTGGGTTTCCATCTGAGCTCTTGATATTCATACAAGTGGTTCTCTTTTCTGCAAAGGTTTCTTTCATTTTCCTTTGGCTGCATCTTACCCCAAGTTAGATAAGCCTCTACATCCTTACATTTTAGCCATCCCTGCTTAGCAATTTTGCACTTCCTGTCGATATCATTTTTGAGACGTTTGTATTCCTTTGTGCCTGCTTCATTTACTACATTTTTATATTTTCTCCTTTCATCAATTAAATTCAATATTTCTTCTGTTACCCAAGGTTTTCTACTAGCCCTCGTCTTTTTACCTACTTGATCCTCTGCCCCTTCACTATTACATCCCTCAAAGATACCCATACTTCTTCTACTGTATTTCTTTCCCCCATTCCTGTCAATTGTTCCCTTTTGCTATCCCTGAAACTCTATGCAACCTCTGGTTTAGTCATATTATCCAGGTCCCATATCCTTAAATTTCCACCTTTTTGCAGTTTTTTCAGTTTTAATCTACAGTTCATAACCAATAGATCGTGGTCAGAGTCCACATCTGCACCAGGAAATGTCTTACAATTTAAAACCTGGTTCCTAAATCTCTGTCTTACCATTATATAATCTATCTGATACCTTCTAGGATCTCCACGCATCTTCCATGAGTACAGCCTTCTTTCATGATCCTTGAACCGTGTGTTAGCTATGATAAAGTTATGCTCTGTGCCAGTTTCTCGCAGGCGGCTTCCTCTTTCATTTCTTACTCCCAATCCATATTCACGTACTATGTTTCTGTCTCTCACTTTTCCTACTATCGAATTCCAGTCACCCATGACTATTAAATTTTTGTCTCCCTTCACTACCAGATTAATTTCTTTTCTCACATCATACATTTCATCAATTTCTTCGTCATCTGCAGAGCTAGTTGGCATATAAACTTGTACTACTGTAGTAGGTGTGGGCTTTGTGTCTATCTTGGCCACAATAATGCATTCACTAAGCTGTTTGTAGTAGCTTGCCCGCACTCCTATTTTTGTATTCATTATTAAACCTACTCCTGCATTACCCCTATTTGATTTTGTATTTACAACCCTGTATTCACCTGACCAAAAGTCTTGTTCCTCCTGTCACCGAACTTCACTAATTCCCACTATATCTAACTTTAACCTATCCGTTTCCCTTTCTAATTTTCTAACCTACCTGTCCGATTAAGGGATCTGACATTCCACGCTCCGGTCCGTAGAACGCCAGTGATCTTTCTCCTGTTAACGACGTCCTCTTGAGTAGTCCCCGCCCGGAGATCCGAATGGGGGACTATTTTACCTCCGGAATATTTTACCCAAGTGGACGCCATCATCGTTTAATCATACAGTAAAGCTGCATGCCCTCGGGAAAAATTACGGCTGTAGTTTCCCCTTGCTTTCAGCCGTTCGCAGTACCAGCACAGCAAGGCCGTTTTGGTTAGTGTTACAAGGCCACATCAGTGAATCATCCAGACTGTTGACCCTACAACTACTGAAAAGGCTGCTGTCCCTCTTGAGGAACCACACGTTTGTCTGGCCTCTCAACAGATACCCCACCGTTGTGGTTGCACCTACGGTACGGCTATCTGTATCGCTGAGGCACGCAAGCCTCCCCACCAACGGCAAGGTCCATGGTTCATGCGGGGCAAGGGGGGGGGGGGTGGAATTGTGAAGTATAGGTTTGAAATTTGGCTCACGGCTGCCTACAGCTGTCCTCTGTAATGGCACAAAAGCGAGGCACCTTGCGATGTCGCCCTTGGGCTCGGTGACGCCTCAAACAGCATAGTGTTGACACATGCGCGAAAAAGGCCAGAGCTCAGAAATTAATGTGGGGTATAAGGTGGGTTAATTATGTCACATTGGCACCGTATTTCACCAGAATTCTGCCCAGCGCCATCGTTGACGTGTCACACAACGGGAAGGTCGTCTCACCCCCTCTTACCCATATCTGACCCATTCTTTTGACGTTTTTGGGATGGTGGCCCAGAGTTGAAATCACGCGGTTTTTTATGAGTGGCTGAGGAAAACATTTCAAACCACACCGCCGCACAGAATCGAAACGACAAGGTCCGGCGGGGTTGGTATAAAGGGCATCAAAGAAATCGCCCCTTCCCTTGGGGATTCCTGCACGTAGCGGGCTTGAAAACACATCGAAAGAAATCTGACCCGTTTGGAGCGTAGTGCGATTGCAATTTTCGCTCTTATATACAGGGCGGAATCACTTGGAATTGTTCAAAAGCATTCAATGAAATTCGAATGTTGTCCTAAACAGCAAAGGGTGTTTATGCTATTCAGCACTCCTGTTTTCCGCCATTCTGTGGCGTGATCACAGGAGGATACAACGTTGACAATTGCGTCAATAAAGTGCAAAGGGCAGCTCTAAGATCTCCAGTTCAAAAACAAATTAGCTTAACCCCCACACCTTGGTTGAACACATTAAAAATGTGCCTGTACAGAGACTTCGACACCCATTCAGCTAACAAGGAACCCCTCGAATGCGAGGTCGAGAGTTCAATTTTTAGCAAAGCTCATTTGAAAGTGTTGTGTAAACGATTATGTCAGGAAAAATATTATGTGCTAATGACATACCTTGTGCATCAGGAAGGCGACGGGAGTGAGCGTCCAGGGGCTGCAGAGACCAACCTCGTATGGGATGTATGTGTTAAACTTCACAAAATGGACGTCATCGACATTCAAGAAATGTTCAAAACGAACTATTAACTTGCGCCATGAACTCCGAATAAAAAATGGCGCACTACGATGATCACAAAGGTTCGCGCCAACGAGATCGAAGGTGAAATGCTTGGGAGTTACAAACCGTGCAGGATATTCAGCTAGGTAGCTTCTCTTAAGAAATGCATATAGAATCATATTGGCGTAACGGGGTGATGAGTAAATGGTGGAATTTGATGTCAAACAAACGAATGGCGAACTGGGTGTCGTGGGGCTTATCGTGCAACTGCCTATCTTTTAACGCGTAGCTCTAGTTAGTGTGATTATATGTTATTTAGACTCGGGGGAAAAAAAAAGATCCAGAGGATGAATTTGTCCAGTGGTTCCAGGTGGTAGGAATTGCAATAGCATACGCTTTTCAGGAAAGATAGTTTGCTCTAAAGTAGTATGATTTTCATATGAAAACCAGGAATCAAGCAAACAAGTTATTTTGACCAGTTATTGGCCAAAAGCAATGCTCACACCATAGCTGTAGTTCTCTTACGTCCATTTTCCCACTGTTACTTTCTGTGACGTAAAAAATCCCTACGGCCTTTGCAACATCATACTCACGACAAAGAATCGTAGGGGGCGGAGCGCTTCAGACTTCTCGCAGCAGAAAAATAACTTTATAGCTAATTTATCATCCAGATTAATAATTGTCGTAGTTGTATACGAATGCGTTATGGTACTAATGTTAGCTGATATTAATGCAACTCCTTAGTACCTCTAATTTCCAGGTTTCCTTTCATAAGCGTTTCCTCCCCAAATTCCGGCTGCGCGGAGATGACTTCAGATTCGGTACTGAACGATGGGAAAGGTTGTTTACCTCACCAAAAAATTTTCGGGCCGATTCCGCAGTTTACTGTGGATCGCGGGGTTGACGCTTTGTTTTAAATTGCCATGTGTTACGTCTTCGAATTCTGGAGCACTGTCTGAAGTTACGCAACCATCCACAATTTCCCTTAAGATCACTGTAATCTATCATGCGTGCATTTCGATACGCATAACATAGTACGTCACTATCATGCACATCCCGTAAATTGTATCGAGCGTTCTTGAAACCAGCAAACACCAGTTTCTGTAACAAGTATGTCTTTTCCTCCCTTGAATATCCATAGTTTTTCCTACGCACTACACGGTCACATTTCTGCGGACTCAACAAAATCTGTTTATAACTGTTTTTCTACTACACTGCGGGTGACCCTTCATGTGCATAATTACATTTAGTACCCGCTACATCTACATGTATACTCCGGAAGCCACCCAGCGGTGTATGGCGGAGGGCACTTTACGTACCACTGTCATTACCTCCCTTTCCTGTTCCAGTCGCGTATGGTCCACGGGAAGAACGACTGCCGGAAAGCCTCCGTGCGCGCTCGAATATCTCTAATTTTACATTCGTGATGTCCTCGGGAGGTATAAGTAGGGTGAATCAATGTATTCGATACCTCGTCCAGGAACACACCCTCTCGAAACCTGGACAGCAAGCTACACCGCGATGCAGAGCGCCTCTCTTGCAGAGTCTGCCACTTGAGTTTGCTAAACATCTCCGTAACGCTATTATGCTTACCAAATAACCCTGTGACGAAACGCGCCGCTCTCCTTTGGATCTTCTCTATCTCCTCTGTCAACCCGACCTGGTACGGATCCCACACTCAGGTACTGCTCCTTGGACAACGACTGTCCTTCAGTAGGTTTCACTGGATACGGGATTTGTGGTTCCCTGTACGATAAGGACGATGAACCCATGGCTCGAGACCTCTTTCAATATCACTCCTCACGTACAACTGTCGACAAATCCGAGCGTTTACGACATCATAAATTCCACTGACTCATCTTTCGGAAACGCTAATATTTCATCTGCCACTTCTTTCCCTCTCTCTGCGAAATTCCATGGATTCCCTTATTACGAAACTTCAGCTTTGGCTACTGTTGTTGTAGATATAATTCAATGTTTGCTTTGCCTATCTTCGTCATTGCTCTCCTTTGTACTAACACCATTGGCACTGTAAAACTGTTGTGGGTTAGTCGTCACTAAGCAGTTCAACTACTCTCCGTAACCTCATGCTGTGCTCACCATAGGATATCTCCAGAATCGCTCCCTGCTGCCGTTAGCAGCCAATATTGTAGTTTCGTGGTAGAAAACACATAAGGCGTCGAGTGCCGAAAATATGATTGGCTTTTTGCGATCTTGCACCCAAGGGGTTCCTTGTAAGTGGCGTTCCGCTGATGCGCTAGAGGCTGATTGCAGGCAACCTCTTCGACACCCCTTATATTCCGCTTGCCTAGCAAGCAGGCGCTAGAGCAGCAGTGGAGTGCCTTTTAACTGGATAGGTGTGGAAGTCTCTGCGCAGGTACATCTGTAATGTGATCAACTAAGGTGCGCCGGTGACACCGAGTGGGTTTCCGAACTGGGAGCTTGCAGAGGGACCCTTTGCCGTTTTATTGACGCATGTGTCAATCTCGCAACCACAAGTGATCACGCCACAGGGAGACTGAAACAAGAGAACTGAAAAAGCATAACAACCCTTTGCTGCTTCACATCACTTTCAATTTCGTCGAATGGTTTTAAATAATTTCTAGTCGTCCCAACTGCACACCACGGCGAAAACTGTGTTCTTGCTGCACCCCATAGAGGTGCGATCCCATTCAATGAGGTTGCAGGTTCACGAAACCTTAGAGAGGGGTTGAATCGTTCTGGGGAATGTCAGCAGCGTCAAGATTGTCAAGAAATTCGTCCTGTTACTCATCACTCCGAGCAGTCGTTTTCATCTGGGAAATGTGTGGGAATTTACGACCCAAGAGAAGGGATGGTTTCATTGACGTGCCTCACACTACCTGCTGATGCCTTTTTGTGCCGATGCTGAGCGGCGGAGTGTCTGAAATGCTTCCTCGGCCACCCATAAGAAAACCGCGTGACTTCAAAGATGGGACTCGCTGTTCTGACCTCCATCGCAGAGGCGTCAAAAGCAGGGATCAAATGTGGGTAAGCCCTGAGCTTTTGAGCTCTGGTATTTTTTTCGCATGTGTGGACACATTTCTGTTTGAGGCGTCGCCGAGAAGAAGAGTAATGTCTCAGGGTGCCATGCTTTTGCATCGTTAGAGAGGAGGCTTGTAGCCACCTTTAAGCCAAATTTCAAACTTACGCTCAGCAACAGGAGACAATTACGGGGCTTCAAAGAAGTTGTCCTTTAATTTTGTTGCGCAGTGTATAGTAAAAGCCTCTCAGTTATATGCCCCCTTCCTTCCCTCCTTAATTTTTATGTATCTACTCGAAACTGGTTTACATTTATGTCGTGAGTTGAGTAACTTTTTTTAAAATAAATGTGAAACTCTCTTTCTCAATATTCATTTTATTTTAGGACATCAGTATATACAGTCATCTGTGTAACAGAGGCAAAAGTAAAGCTGCATTTTCAGCGCAGCTCAGTTGACCGTGCTGTGTTTCCACTCGTGACCGGGATAATGACACTTGGGTATCGTATTCAGCTTCTCGACAAGCCTTCAATAATTATCTCAGGCTTAGAACGTGCGTGCACTGCCACGTTATGGCAAGATGGGGTGTCAGCAATGCAAAATTGACCAACAAATTGGCGTACGCCAGGGCGACATCATTTGAACATTCGAAGGCTATCATGATATAAAACTTTGAAGAGTTGTCCTGTGATAGTCGCCCGCAGCCGAATACCTGCTCACCACCACTACCTCGAAATTATGAATCGTAGGTACCAGAAGACGAAACTGCGCGCTCCCATTTCCAAGCAGCTGATACGATAGTGTTGACTCATATAGAAAGCAATCGTCTCCACATGATTAATTTGGCCTAAAAGCGTCCATTATGAACAGTTGCAAACACTCCTCCCCAACGCTCCCACCCGTCTCACTCTCCCTCCTCCCCCCAAATAAAATCATTGTCGTGTGTCAAGGAGGTGGGCAACGGAACACCTGGAACGCAATATGACGGCTTATTATCATTTTAGGGCAATGTGGAGGCGGCAAGGTCATTAGGGCCATGTCTCAGTCATCCAATCTCAGGGGTTCAGAGCAGGGAGGTCTGCCAGTCATGTTGTGGTCTCGTGCACGTGTGAATGTTAGGCACCTGTCATTGCCATCAAGGTTAATTTTAAGGGTATTTAGTATCGGGACAGAATCTTCCAGCATACTGTGCATCACTACAGTAAAACATTTCGGCTATTTCCCTGAAGATGATAATGCACGAGCAAACCGTGCCTACTGCTTGGCACCAACAGAGTGGGACACCAGTGGTTTCTGCGCACATGAGTCGTACTAATGATGTTTAGAAGCAGTTGAAACATGTAATTCGTCTATGTATAAACTCCCATCACACACTGGACGACGTCAGGAGAGCCGTTGTCGATGATTGGGACAGGTCACAGCCGCAACAGCAGATTGGGAGATTGCAGATAACAGTCATAAGAGGATCCAAGTACGTTACACTGCACGTGGTGGAGCAAAGCAGTACCAAATGTTACCCAGCAGCAGAGATTGATTTCACAGACGTTCACAGTTCTGCCCTTCCAGACAGTCCTTGAAACTTCACGGAGCACTGAAACCGCAGGCCGAACGGGGACTCGATCTTGGGACCTTTGCGTTTCACAGACAAGTGCTCTGACGATTCACCTATCCAAGCACGACTCATAATCCTCCCTCAGATGTTTTTCATTCCTGCGAGACCTCTCCACGAAATTTTAGTCAGTAACTGTCTCTTGCGAATAAAGACATTTCGTGGACTCTCATCTAACCAGAAAAAATAACCACGGAAATATTTAGGTGTGAATTTTACCCACTTTGTATTCCAGAGTGTAAGGTGTAACGGTTCACAGTCCAACCCCCCTGAATTTCTTGAGTGAAGTCATTTTCCTGCGTGCGCTGTTTTATTCAGAAATAATTAGTTTCCATCATGATTTACCTATTGGCTTGAAAATGCCCAAAGGAACTAATAACTATATCACGAAGTAAAGTTATTATTTCAAAATAAAACAGCCTACGGAGTGAAATGACATTCCTCATGTAACTGGTTTATTAGGCCAGCTGATTAATGAAATACACGACGCCAAATACTTATAGGAGTATTCAGAACATGGTTCGAGTGAAGTACACATTACATTGTAATTCTATACGCTGCTGTGTATTTAGGATCATGTTTCTTTCTGTCACACATATTTATCATTATTTAACATCATTTGAAGTAATGTAATACAAAGTTCATCATTTTATACCTTATGAAAAGTTACCGTTCCGTACAAAATAAAATTTCCCGTATACATCTTTGTCTTCAGACACTTCAATAATTTTAAATTCTGGAAGACATTCATCTAATGCTGTTTTCGTGTAAACTACGTAGAATGTTCAGGTGGAATTTTCCAGAAAACATTATAAAATTGCGTATTCAAATTTTCAAAACATTAACATTTGGCATATTCACAACCTTCAATTCGATTATAAAGCCATTTCTTTGAATTCATGAATCAAACTTTAGGAATCAAATATTGTAAGCGCTTGCATAAAGGCCAGATTTGGAGCAACGTGTTATTGACTTGCTCTGTTTCTGAAAGTCCTTCCTCTTGAATAAATAATCCAATTTTTCTGACATTGTAATAATTTGTTTGTGTGTACACGTACATCACATTTACCGATCTCTGTACCGTTCGGTTAATTTCTTCGTGATCCGTCGTTCTTTTATAGTGTATATACTAAACTCCGTCCAAACAGGCCTCGGAAGGCCAAATCGTACCGACAGACCGCCGTGTCATCCTCAGACCACGGGCGTCACTGGATGCGGATATGGAGGGGCACGTGGTCAGTACACTTCTCTCCCGGCCGAATGTCAGTTTACAAGACCGGAGCCGCTACTTTTCAGTCAGGTAGCTCCTCAGTTTGCCTCACAAGGGCTGAGTGAAACCCGTTTGCCAACAGTGCTCGGCAGACCGGGTGCTTAGAGTGTATATACTCGTACGTTTACAAAAAGTATATTAGAAATGATACGGTACAGAAAAAGTCTCTGTAAGTCCATCTTTATACAGATGGTTGCGGAACATCGGCTGTTCAGCATAAAGTGCCGTATGAAATCATCTTCAGCCGTCAAAATTTCCAGTTGTTATTTTATTTGAGTAACCAGTTTCAGCGCCACTTTACGCCATCTTCAGGCCCCCTGACCGACGTGTAGGAAGAATCTCACCTCTGGTCCATTCAAAATGGAGTCCAGCATTCACTGACTGGTATCCCTATATTTTTAACACAGTTATCCTTCCGATCATCTCTTGCTGACAATTCGGTAGAGAAACAGTTCACCGTCTGCCAAGAAGTCAAAACTGCAGAGCAATCATGCACCTACATCTACATCTACATTTATACTCCGCAAGCCACCCAACGATGTGTGGCGGAGGGCACTTTATGTGCCATTGTCATTACCTCCCTCTCCTCCTCCAGTCGCGCATGGTTCGCGGAAGAACGATTGCCGGAAAGCCTCCGTGCGCCCTCGAATCTCTCTAATTTTACATTCGTGATCTCCTCGGGAGGTATAAGTAGGGGGAAGCAATATATTCGATACCTCATCCAGAAACACACCCTCTCGAATACTGGACTGCAAGCTACACCGCGATCCAGAGCGCCTCTCTTGCAGAGTCTGCCACTTGAGTTTGCTAAATATCTCCGTAACGCTATCACGCTTACCAAATATTCCTGGACGAAACGCGCCGCTCTTCTTTGGATCTTCTCTAACTCCTCTGTCAACCCGACCTGGTACGGAGGCCACAATGATGAACAATACTCAAGTATAGGACGAACGAGTGTTTTGTAAGCCACCTCCTTTGTTGATGGCCTCCTTTGTTGATGGACTACATTTTCTAAGGACTCTCCAATTAATCTCAACCTGGCACCCGCCTTACCAACAATTAATTTTATACGATCATTCCACTTCAAATCGTTCCGTACGCATACTCCCAGATATTTTACAGAAGTAACTGCTACCAGTGTTTCTTCCGCTATCATATAATCATACAATAAAGGATCCTTCTTTCTATGTATTCTCAATACATTACATTTGTCTATGTTAAGGGTAGGCTGTCACTGCCTGCACCAAGTGCCTATCCGCTGCAGATCTTCCTGCATTTCGCTGCAATTTTCTAATGCTGCAACTTCTCTGCATATTACAGCATCATCCGCGAAAAGCCACAGATGTAGATGACGAACGAAGCGAAGTGGTGGCGTGGTTGCCGCATTAATCTCACATTCAGCAGCACAAATTCCCATCTGGCCATCCAGATGTAAGTTATCCATAGCTTCCCCAAACTGATTACGGCGACTGTCGGGAGGTTTCACTGAACAAGGAAGCAGTGAACTGCCTTCTTCAAGCTGATCCTGCCGTAGCTTGTGAGTAACGCCAATGACTTCCAACCCTCCTTCCTTTTTGGAAAACGACTAGCAGGCACTCAGTGCGCGCCGGCCGCTGTAACCGAGGGGTTCTAGGCGCTTCAGTCCGGAACCGCGCTGCTGATACTGTCGCAGGTTCGAATCCTGCCTCGAGCAATGATGTGTGTGTGATGTCCTTAGGTTCGTTAGGTTGAAGTAGTTGTAAATCTAGGGGACTGATGACCTCAGCTGTTAAGTCCCATAGTGCTTAGAGCCATTTGAAGCACTCAGTGTGCATGCTGCGAAGTTTGATGATACTAGGCGATGCATTATGCTGGGACTTCTGGAGCATTTACCACACCAGAAGGACAGCCAATGGTAGTCTCATCCTGTGTAACTCCTACGGTTCGTCAGTGAGTACGGGTCTTTCCTTTTGCAACTTTTTTTTTTTGAAGATCTTTATTCAATCCAATAGTACATCATAACCCACCACCTTACACATTAGTGGGTCTTAATATCTACAATACAATTCAATGATATTAGCAGCATTTTTTCTAGTTCTAGTTTTAGTCTTCTTACGTGCTACAGGAAATGATGAGTTAGTTACTTAATGGGTAAAATCTAGTCTCTACTCTAATCTAACTATTCTAAAAGCTACTTCCTGCAGCGTTACAGGAGTGACAATTGTTGTAAAAAACTACTATGTGGCCGTGCCCACCGAGCTAATCCCAGTGGGCCGCTGGCACCGGGCTGGCCTTTAGGAAATCGCTGCAGGTTCTATTTGATGTCCTTTCTACTTCCTACTGAGAATTATCTATCTACTAGGTCGCTATCGGTGTGCAGTTGTCAAATTCGGGTGTTAGCGCACCTTCCCCCTGTTCCAGAACGTGGCGGATTCCTACGGTCACGGCGATTGGCCAGTCGACGCCTAGGCGGAATGGGATAGGTCGCATTGAGTCATGTCGTGATCAGTGGTTAATGTGTTCTCCCTACGATATTCTCGCAGGACCTTTGCTGATGCAAGGCGGTTTATTATGTCGAATGTGGTCGGGTTTCTGATTAAGTGATAGGTGTCATTGTTTCGTAGCTGGTTTCTTAGGTCGCTGGCTACGTCATCGAAGATTGGGCACTCGTAGATCACGTGATCCGGAGTGCCCAGTTCGGCTCCGCAGTCACACGAGGGGGTAGCCCTTTTCCCGAACCGGCAAAGATATGCCGGGTACGGTCCATGGCCTGTGAGGAAGTGCAGCAGTCCCTTACTTGGTTGGAAATGCGAGGGTTGGAGATGTTCTTTGATGTTTGGGAGCAGTTGGTAAGTCCTTCTGCCTGTGTCCTCTCTGTCCCAGAGCTATTGCCATAGCTCTTTTCCTCTTCTTTTAATTGAAAACTTATCCCCCACCCGCACCCCCAAAATGCTCTCAGTTTTTTCTATATCTCTCCTTTTTACCCAATACCAGGCCACCTGTCCCGGAATTTTGATGTCCAGGGGACACACCCCCATGAGTATTAGTAGTGACCCTCCCGGAGATGTTCTGTATGCTCCGATAGAACGTAGAAGCATGTTGCTCTGCACCCTCCTCAGGCCCATAGCTGGCACGACCCTCGTGAGTCTGTGTGCCCAGACTCCGGATCCGTAACCCACGATGTAAGCAAGAATGGTGTTATGGTATAGCTTTATGAGTTCTGGTGGAAGATGATATCTCCTGTGTCGTATCATGATGAGGCTGTTCAGAGCTTCTAATGATCTTTGGGTTGCAGTTTCAATGTGCTTGGCAAAACTCCATCTTTCATCAATTATTACTCCCAGATACCGGGCCTCGCGACGGCGAATTACTGGTGAGCCCTCAATCCTCACTGTTGGATTTCTGGCCAATTGGCCATTCAGTAGTAGGTATGTCGACTTGTTAGGCGCAATGGTCATTTTCGTGTTATGGCACCATTGTGTGAGAATTGTTAATGCCCTGATAATCTTGGATTCGAGATCTTCGCGACTCCGGCCGCGAGTAGGTCGTCCACGTAGGCTATCGCCTCTATCACATCCGCACTGTTCTCCATGCTCTCCAGGAGAGGCTCCATGTTTATATCCCAGAAGAGCGGTCCCAGAACAGAGCCCTGCGGACACCCCTTCGTAATTTTCTTCCCAATTCGCCCTCTAGGGGACGATAGCCAGACCTCTCTTTCCATACAATAGCTCCTAAGACAGCCGTATAGCGGCCTTGGACATTCATTCTCCCGCAAGCAGGAGAAGAGCGAAGGCCACCACAGGTTGTCGAAGGCGCCACTGATATCTACATCTACATCAACATCCATACTCCGCAAGCCATCTGACGGTGTGAGTCGGAGGGTACCTTGAGTACCTCTATCGGTTCTCCCTTCTATTCCAGTCTCATATTGTTCGTGGAAAGAAGGATTGTCGGTATGCCTCTGTTTGGGCTCTAGTCTCTCTGATTTTATCGTCATGGTCTCTTCGAGAGATATACGTAGGAGGGAACAATATACTGCTTGACTCTTCGGTGAAGGTATGTTCTCGAAACTTCAACAAAAGCCTGTACCGAGCTACTGAGCGTCTCTCCTGCAGAGTCTTCCACTGGAGTTTATCTATCATCTCCTTAAGGCTTTCGCGATTACTAAATGATCCTGTAACGAAGCGCGCTGCTCTCCGTTGGATCTTCTCTGTCTCTTCTATCAACCCTATCTGATACGGATCCCACACTGCTGAGCAGTGTTCAAGCAGTGGGCGAACAAACGTACTGTAACCTACTTCCTTTGTTTTAGGATTGCATTTCCTTAGGATTCTTCCAATGAATCTCAGTCTGGCATCTGCTTTACCGACGATCAACTTTATATGATCATTCCATTTTAAATCACTCCTAATGCGTACTCCCAGATAATTTATGGCATTAACTGCTTCCAGTTGCTGACCTGCTTTATTGTAGCTAAATGATAAGGGATCTTTCTTTCTATGTATTCGCAGCACATTACACTTGTCTACATTGAGATTCAATTGCCATTCCCTGCACCATGTGTCAATTCGTTGCAGATCCTCCTGCATTTCAGTACAATTTTCCATTGTTACAACCTCTCGATATACCACAGCATCATCCGCAAAAAGCCTCAGTGAACTTCCGATGTCGTCGACAAGGTCATTTATGTATATTGTGAATAGCAACGGTCCTACGACACTCCTCTGCGGCAGACCTGAAATCACTCTTACTTCGGAAGACTTCTCTCCATTGAGAATGACACGCTGCGTTCTGTTATCTAGGAACTCTTATCCACCATGATGCCAACTATGTACCTGTGCGGAGACGACCCACAGACCTCGGCCTTACAGCGGTCTTCGTGACTTACCGTACGCTTCTGCTAGCAGCGCTCGCGCGTCTCTGGGAAACGGGCAGCGGACAAGAGCGGCCTCGCGGCCTACGCAGGTGCCGTAAATAGCGACGGGCTGGCGACAGCCGTAGCCAGTGGTCGGGGCGCCCACACACAAAGGCCAGAGACGGCGGCGGCGGCGCGGCCACCGGCAGCGGCCAGCGGCCAGCGGCCAGCGGCGCTACATATTTATGAACTGCTCCTCAGCTCTCCGCAGAGGTCCCCGGGCCGGGGGTGTTTACTGCCGACACCTGCAGCTGCGGGAGCAGACCGCCCGCCAGCGTCGCGGCTTTAAGCTGCCCACTGGTCCCTGCGTCGCCCTTGTCGCAGCTTGCAGAATACCGGCGGCGTGTTTATGGACATAGAGACGGAAGGTGTCGGCTGAGCTCGTGTGTTAGGAGTTGTTGGCGCATGACGAGGAAGAATAAAGTTATGATCTTACTCCTCGTATCCAAACTGTTATTGTTGGGTTATTATAGATAACTGAACTGATTTTACAGATTTCCTGCTGCTATATAATTTGACATTCTGTCACAAGGCTTTACACACAAATACAAAAACTCAAAAAGTTCTTTATTTTTGCACATATGTGTCCCCTTACTGAGTCTGCAGATACGAGGCGTGTTGTTCAAGTAAGTGCTGTTTTGAAATTGAAAAAAGACGTTCCTAAGATATCTCAATAATTTTATTTTTACGAGAAAGCCTGTACCTTAATCTACAGGGTGATCAAAAAGTCAGTAGAAATTTGAAAACTGTATAAATCACGGAATAATGTAGATAGAGAGGTACAAATTGACACACATGCTTGGAATGAAATGGGGTTTTATTAGAACCAAAAAAATACAAAAGTTCAGAAAATGTCCGACAGATGGCGCTTCATCTGATAAGACTAACAATAATTAGCATTACAAAGTAAGACAAAGCAAAGATGATGTTCTTTACAGGAAATGCTCAATATGTCCACCATCATTCCTCAACAATATCTGTAGTCGAGGAATAATGTTGTGAACAGCACTGTAAAGGATGTCCGGAGTTATGGTGAGGCATTGCTGTCGGATGTTGTCTTTCAGCATCCCTAGAGGCGTCGGTCGATCACGATACTCTTGCGACTTCAGGTTACCCCTGTTGTGCACATAGTTCTGCATAGTCACTGCGTACACAACTTTCCCACTAGAGCGCGCCCCGCTAAGCACAACAGCGCAGGCGCAGCGCTCGTCCGTCTCCGCACTACGAGATGGCGCTGTCTTAGAGACGGACCAAATTCTGCTTCCGCCGATCCGCGTATTAATATGTAACGCAGCCAATGAGATTGCTGCTAACGTAGAACCTTTCCTCCTCGCGGATCACACTCGCGCAGTGATACCTGAATGCCCGAGGTATTATAAATCAGGCACTTCATTTATATTTAATATATAAATTAAAATTTTTTTTTAAAATTTGTTTATGTATTATTTTGGTTATTTCTAATTAATTTATCTCGGTTAGGATAATCTGAATATATATTATATATAATAAATAATTTATATTAATATATTACATTTAATTAAATTTAAATACCGCCAAATTCTTTGGGTTTAAAGACCTTAACTAATAGTACCCTGGTAAATATAATTAACATTTAAAATAATAGACGTGTGTACAGACCTCTGATTAGTAAGTCTGCATTAGTCTGCATTAGTCCGCATTTGTCTGTACCAGTCTACAGTCAAGTTTCAGTCTGCGCCTAATAAGATTATCATATTCCTGTCCATGGCAATGAAGAGAAATGTATAGACACTTTGTCAATTATCAGAGATATGTGAGAATAAGATTAACGTACCAAGACCAAAGGAACTTCAGATTGTCAATTTAAACAGCATCCACAATCAAGTTACGTGATGTCTGTGCTTTTTATTATTTTAATAAATGTGTATGAAAAGTAATCAAGTTCTGTTTAAAGTTGGTCACCGTCAATCTCCTACTCTAAGCGTGCAAGTGGTATTTCTATCGTCTGACCTAACGGCAGAAGATAAACACGCCACGATAAGACCACGAGACATATTGCTGACACTCGCCTACTTCGTTAGAGCGACAAGTCAAATAATCTGATGGTGTGTGTACCGAAGGTCTTACAGTACGCACACCACAACCCCAAAGCCAATAATCGCACGGACTGAGGTCTGGGGACCTGGGAGACCAAGCATGACAAAAGTGGCGGCTGAGCACACGATCATCACGAAACGACGCGCGCAAGAGATCTTCCACGCGTCTAGCAATATTGGGTGGAGCGAAATCCTGCATAAACATCGTACGTTCCAGCAGGTGTTTATCAGCCAGGCTGGGGATGATGCGATTCTGTAACATATCTGCGTACCTCTCACCCGTCACGGTAACAGTTTCCCTGTCCAGCGCGATCTGTCGAACATTTTGTGAACTTTTTTTTTTTCTTCTAGTAAAATCCCATGTCATTCCAAGTATGTGCGTCAATTTTTACCTCTCTATCTACATCATTTCATAGTTTTTTAAGTTTTCAAATTTTTACTGACTTTTTGATCACCCTGTACTTTTCTACATAATTTCCGCCAATATTGAGGCACTTGTCATAACGTTGTACCAGTTTTTGAATACCCTCCTCATAGAAGTCTGCCGCCTGACTCGTTAACCACGGCATCACCACTGTTTTGACTTCGTCATCGTCTTGAAGACGCTGACCACCCAGGTGTTTCTTCAAGTGCAGGAACAGATGGTAGTCACTGGGCGCAAGATCGGGGCTGTACGGAGGATGATCTGGAGTTTCCCATCGAAAATATGCTATGAGATCTTTGGTCTGATTCGCCACATGCGGACGGGCATTGTCTTGCAGCAAAACGATGCCCTTGCTCAACTTCCAGGGACTGTTGCTTTGATTCTGGTGTGACGTAGGCCACCCATGCTTCATCGCCCGTAACAATTTGGCTTAAGAAATCATCACCGTCGTTGTGGTACCGCTCAAGGAAAGTCAATGCACTGTCTAAACGTTTGGTTTTGTGCACATTCGTCGACATTTTCGGTACCCAACGTGCGCACAATTTTCGGTAATTCAAGTGCTCGGTTACAATACCATACAAAACACTACGAGAAACATTAGGAAAGTTATCCCGTAAGGAGGAAGTCGTAAAGCGTCTGTTTTCTCTCACCTTATTGTCCACTTCCTGTACCAAACTTTCATTAACGACCGAAGGACGTCCATTCCGTTGTTCATCATGCACATTTGTGCGGCCATCTTTAAATGCTCTCACCCACTTTCTTACCATTCCATCACTCATAATCGTTTCTCCGTAAACTGCACCGATCTCACGATGAATATCGATCGCTTTTAGGCCTTTAGCGCCAAGAAATCTTATAACAGCCCGTACTTCACAGTCGGCGGGACTCACGATTATCGGAGACATCTTAAACACTCAGTACACAACGCAAACAAGGAAGAACCAGATTGTGATGGCGTCAGTGCGTAGATTAAGGTACAGGCTTTCATGTAAAAATAAAATTATTGAGATATCTTAGCACGTCTTTTTTTAAATTTCAAAACGGCAGTTACTTAAAAAAACACGCCTCGTATAAGTCAAGAAGTCGATAATCATGTTCTTTTCACATTCGGCGCAACATGTCCATATCAATCTGTTCAAAAGCACTATTGATGCGAGCTTGCAGTTCAGGTACGTTTTATTAGTAGAGGAGGAGTAAATACTCAATCTTTCATACAGCCCTGCACTAAATAATGGGATAGGGTTAAGTCGGCAGACCGTCGAAGTCATGACATGACTTGCTGCTCATCAGCTCCATCACGAACGATCCAACGGTTTGTCAATTTCCTGTTTAAGATTCACGAACATCATGACACAAATGTGGTAGAGCACTATCCTGTTGGTACATGAAATCCAGACTGTCGGTCTCCACCTGTGGCATGAGCTAGCTTTCCAGTATGTCCTGTAACGGTTTCTTCGAAGAAGAAAAAGAGACCTTAAACGTTAAACTGTGAGACTGGGCAGAACACTTCAACTTTCGGTGCATCTCGAATGTGTTGCACGACAGCGTCCTCCAGATTCGCATACTGAGCCTGTCCACTGGGCCATTAACAAAAAATATTGCGCTGTCAGCTGAGAAGCAGTGACAACAGAATGGACAATGAAGCTCAGTACCTTCGAACGTGCACTAATCACAGAATGTGTAAGGTCCCATTAGAAAAATTATGAATGACTGTACTGGTAAACTTCGACGTTATTTGATTTTCAAATAGCTGAGCAAAACTGAACGTACTCAAACAATTTTCTCTTTACTTATGCTGATCATCACTAAACTGACACACAATATTTTTAGCGCAACGCAATCTGACTTTCAATAATCCCTACAAAAGAATGGCCCGGACTAACTATAACCTATATCTTTCATGAATCACTTACCTCACAAAAATCTTCGTTACTCGAACTACTGCAATACAGCGAGCGCCAATACTGCCAGCTAAATAAAAGACTCTAACTACTGATGGCACTAACTACTGACAGGCATATAGTTAGCAAATGAAAGATTTTGATAGAGAACAAACAATGTATTTACATTAATAATGTTCAAAAGCCATCATATATATCTATCAATTCATGACATCCACCTGTTCACATCCAACGGCCCAACACTACACAAGCGAATATTCCAGCAATGAGTCGAACCAGCCACACACAGCACAGTCAGTGATTTTCATACAGAGCGCTACGTGGCGTTACCAACATAAAAATCTAAACAGCCTACTTACAAATGTCACCTGAATGAGAAATCCAGGAGGGACGTTTCAACCCTTCCAAAGGCTGCCAGTAGCAACTGGTGCTGATGCGATTTTGAAGTGGAAATGCAAAGGAACAACTTCAGCTAAACCAAGACCAGACACACCTCATGTACCGACACACAGTGGTAGTCGATAATTGCGGAAGGAGACTGTAGGTAACTGCATCACATCAACGGAAGGAATTACCCGTGAGTTTCAAAAGTCATACCAGCACTGCAGCTGGCACGATGCCCGTGCGTAGGGGTTACAAAATTAAGTACAATGGGCGAACAGCTCCTCATAAGCCAGATATTTCCGTAATCAGTGGTAAGCTTCGCTTGAGGTGGTGTGGAGTGCGTCATAACTGGACAGTGGTTTACTGGTGACGAGTGGCTTGGAATGAGGATTCGCCCTACACCCTGTGGCGAACCTAGGGAAGCGTTTGGTATAAACGAATGCCTGGAGAACCTTACCCTGTCAGTATGTGTAGTGCCAACAGTGAAGTACGGACGAGGCGGTGTTATGGAATGGGGGTGTTTTTCGTCGTTAGGCTGTGTTCCCTTTATCACGATTAAGGAAACGCTAAATCTGAAAGGATGTGAATATATTTTACAGAATTGTGTACCGTGCACAATAGAGGAACGTCTCGTGGAGTAAGTCAGCAACAGCCGGCCGACACAGAAGCAGCCACAGGCAAGTAAGCGATTTCATGATTTTTTACGACTTCCTAACCAGGAGCGAATTGTATAGTTTCATCTGTGTGTTATGGTAGTTCAGTTTCTTGAGTTTCTGCGTGTTTATTTAATATTTAATAATACACAGTCCTCACGTTTTCGTCTGCGTCGGAAAGTAAACCATCGGGACCATCCGACCGCAGTGCCATCTTCAGCTGAGGATGCGGATAGGAGGGGCGTCTGGTCAGCACACCGCTCTCCTGGTCGTTATGATGGTTTTCTTTGACCGGAGCCGCTACTCTTCGGTCGAGTAGCTCCTCAATTGGCGTCACGAGGCTGAGTGCAATCCGAAAAATGGCAACAGCACAAGTCGGTCCGGACGGTCACCCATCAAAGTGCCAGCCACGCCCGACAGCGCTTAACTTCGGTGAACTGACGGGAACTGTATATCCACTGCGGCAACGCCGTTACCTTGTGATATACTAAAAGTTCCTAACTAGCAACGAATTATATAGTCTCACCTTTGTGCTTTGGTAGTTCAGTTTTTGGATCTCTGCGTGTTAATCTAATTTATTAGACACAGTTCTTGCGTTTTCCTTTTTGTCTACAATAGAGTTGCGTAGCGCGTGTCGATAGTATTTTTGTTTGTCTGTGTAGTGTAGTTTGCCACGGTCTGACTGTGATGGCTGTGTGCAGATGCGAGCCGAGTTGGTGACACTCCGCTCTCAGTTTCAGGTTGTGATGCCTTCTGTTGCACAGCTTGAGGCTGCAGTGGTTGGGCATCTTTGTTGTGGGCCGGCCACGGAGATACAAGGGACGGCCAGCACTTTGAGTCCGCCCATCGGATCGCACCTGTGACCAGCCCAGTTACTGCTCGCAGTAACCTGTGATCGAGTGAGAGGTCGCCTCAGGGTGTGGCAGGCAGCGAAGGATTTCCCATGGGGCCACATTTAAGGCCTCCCCGGTTATTCTGACAAACAGGTTTCAGGTGCTGCCTGTGGCAGTCGCTTGTCCTGATTCAGAGGGAACCTCTCAGCCTGCAAGATCCGGGCAATCATGGAGGGTGGGATTATTGTTAGTTGGAAGCATGGCTGACCCGGTATGCACTCCTTGTGCATACCGGGTGGAGTCATTCAAGATGTGGAAAGGGTCCTTCTGGATGGCATGCACAGGGTGCAGCCAATAGCAGGTGGTGGCTCACGTCGGTACTAATGATATGCGTCGCTTTGGATCGGAAGAGATTCTCTCAGGTTTCAAGGGGCTAACAGATGTGGTTCATGGTGTGGGTTCCTGTTGTCATGTCCTAGTTCACGAACTACCGACAACGTTTGAGTGGCCAAGTAAGTGGTCCTGACAGTCGGGATACCAGTTACTTTGGAATACGGCTGGGCATCTCAGACATATTCTGCATCGTGGTCACCTTTGTGTTCAGACGGAAAAGACTACCAAATCCACCGGTTACTCCCTCAACCGTTAGGGGTAAAACTCAATGGGATCAGGGGCAAGTAAGGATGGCAACCTGCTTCCCTGGTACTTTAAATACGATGTTGGCAACAATCAGAGCAAAATACCTCGAACATTTGGAGGTGACGGAGTCCCACCCCTAATTGACAAACCGGGGACGCACAAGATACGACTCGGCAAACGAAAGGTAACGAGGTGGGGAGCTATTAATATAAATGGGGGCTACTCTGGGAAGAAGGCAGAGCTGGAAGAGGCTGCAAGTAAGATGGGGTTGGACGTTTTAGCTGTTAGTGACATTCGGGTAAGGGGTGAGAAAGAAGAGGAAGTGGGAGAATACAAGGTCTACCCGTCAGGAGTCAAAGCATGAATAGCACAATCGGGTGTAGGGCTTTACATCAGGAAAGAAATGGAACCCAGCGTAGTTGCAATAAGATATGTAAGCAAACGACTGATGTGGATAGATCTGACAGTGTCTAGCAAAAAAATTAGGATTGTGTCAGTACGTTCGCATTGTGAAGGGACAGATCAGGATAAGATGGATAGTTTTTATGATGCACTCAGTGATGTAGTTGTTAAAGGACAAGGACAGTGTTCTGCTCATGGGTGATTTTAATGCCAGGATTGGAAATGGAACAGAAGGGTATGAAAAGGTTATGGGTAAATTTGGAGAGAATACGGAGGCCAACAGGAACGGGAAACAACTCTTGGATTTCTGTGCCTGTATGGTCTTAGTAATCACAAACCCCTTTTTTAAACATAAGAACATTCACCGGTATACCTGGGAAGGCAGGGGAACCAGTGAAAGGTCTCTGTTGGATTGATTTCATATTAATTTCTTAAATCTGTTGTCATTTACGGCGCCGGCCGGTGTGGCCGTGCGGTTAAAGGCGCTTCAGTCTGGAACCGCGTGGCCGCTACGGTCGCAGGTTCGAATCCTGCCTCGGGCATGGATGTGTGTGATGTCCTTAGGTTAGTTAGGTTTAATTAGTTCTAAGTTCTAGGCGACTAATGACCTCAGAAGTTAAGTCGCATTGTGCTCAGAGCCATTTGAACCATTCATTTACGGCATAAATTCCTCTTCTAAATTTACTGTGGTGTTTCTATCTGGGAGGAGACTGAGCAGTGAAACGTGTTACTTTTACACACAAACAAGAACGATCTGTCACACTACTACACTTTAAAACACAGTTTATATGTAATTCATGTCACACAGTCTCATACGGAACCTACATCCAATTTCTTTTATATACTGTATATGATAAGATACTGTCATCCCCCTTCCCTTCTGTGTGAGAGGATGAATGAGCAAATGTATTTCTAGTTGCATGCTTGATGGTAGCAGACAAGCCTGTCTGCTAGGGAACAGTAGGACCAACGTCGGAACAGGTAGCTAGGCTTTCTAAAAGCAGAGAGGTTTCCATTCTTAGTATGGTCCTGACCGACCCTTGTCATGTTGGTATAGGAAGCTGCCTCTTTGGTCACTTCCGTTTGTATCTGTTAAGCACCCTCGGTCCCAGGTCAGTCTGTCCGCGGCGAGCGTCTGAAGTGGTAAGATCTCCAGCTAAGCGCGTGTCTGCTAAATCCGTAGGAGAATGGATTTCTTAAGTTCAGCCTAACTGAAAATTTAATCACCTTTATTTCAGGTTTAGCTCTAAAATATCTAATGTTATCTTAAATTGCAACGCAGTGTAATTCGAGTGTGAAGTTCAGAATATCTCCCGGTAGTTGCTTTGTCACTACTTTGTGAGTAAAGTGGAACCACGTGTTGATCAGTAACTCTAACTGAGATCATCAATCTTAAATGCGAATGTGCGTGAGATTATAACGTCTCGTCTTGACAATATTTTTCAATATAGCAACTTTTCTTTGTGTTCAACCCACGTGGGGTGTACTTTGTGAGACCAGTACCACGTGGTTATACAATTGTTTGACCCATCAGGTTAATAATAAGACGACAGTAACCAATTCGAGGTTTTTCTTTTGTAAATTGCTTTTCGATCTAATTTATTTTAATTATCAAAATTATTGTGGAGTTACACTCTTTGTATAAACCAAGTTGACCACGTGAAGCATGTGGTGTAAGCATCAAAGTAGCCCTCAGCTGTTCTTTTCGGGAAGATTTCACAGAGAGTTAGTATGAATTTAGTATACTAGTGTGTGGTAATTTCATGACGGACAGGATTGCGATACGAACGTAACTTCTTTGGGTAAAAATTGAATCGGTTGGTTGTGGTTAATTTCCTCTTGAATATGTTTCAACGTTCTTCGTGTGTTATTTTATGAATGCAGTGTTGTATGTAGTCTCCCAATCTTGGCTCCCTATTTGATGTGTTCCGTAAGATTACAAACTCACATTTACACAATCCTAAATAAGGCACCAGTTTAGTTATGAATCAAGTTTGATATGCTGAAATTTTCACGGAACAATGATCAATGTTAAAATAAATGCCCAAATATAAACCGATTTATTTCTTCTTATTTAAATTGTCTTTATATATATATATATATATATATATATATATATATATACATATATATATATATATATATCACTGGTTATCGTAAGATGAGTACTAAAAGATTATAATTAATGTTAGTCTGGTTGGGAATTTGGTAAGCTAGACTGGATACCTGGTGAAACAGTTGCTCAGTAATGCAAGATTAACTTCCTCAGATAACTCACAGCTTCTAACCCACTTTTATGGTCTTGAATATCAGCACCGCAATCAGAACAAATTAATGCAACAACATTCACCAGATCTGTTATTGACTATATAATAACAGATCAGGAATTCAGGAAGGCTGTGAGGGACACACGTGTATTCAGGGGATTCTTTGATGACACTGATCACTATTTAATCTGCAGTGAAATTGGTATTGTAAGGCCGAAAGTGCAGGAGGTCAGGTCCATATGTAGGAGGATAAGAGTGGAGAAATTTCAGGATAAGGAAATCAGGCACAAGTACATAACAGTGATCTCAGAAAGGTACCAGTTAGTTGAATGTAGTCAATTACAGTTATTAGAAACGGAATGGACACGGTACAGGGACACAGTACTAGAAGTGGCTAAAGAATGTCTTGGAACAGTAGTGTGTAAAGGTAGGATGAAGCAAACAGCTTGGTGGAATGACACAGTCAAGGCAGCCTGTAAAAGGAAAAAGAAGGCGTATCAAAAATGGCTACATACTAGAACTCAGGTAGACAGAGAAAGATATGTTGAAGAAAGAAACAAAGCCAAACAGATAATTGCAGCACCCAAGAAGAAATCTTGGGAAGACCTTGAAAACAGGTTGGAGACTATGGGTCAAGCTGCTGGAAAACCATTCTGGAGTGTAATTAGCAGTCTTCGAAAAGGAGGTAAGAAGGAAATGACAAGTATTTTGGACAGGTCAGGAAAACTGCTGGTGAATCCTGTGGATGCCTTGGGCAGATGGAGGGAATATTTAGAAGAGTTGCTCAATGTAGGTGAAAATACGATCAGCAATGTTTCAGAGTTCGAGGTGGAATGGGATAGGAATGATGATGGAAATAGGATCACATTTGAGAAAGTGGAGAAAATAGTCAATAGATTGCAGTGCAATAAAGCGGCTGGGGTGGATGAAATTAAGTCGGAACTCATCAAATACAGTGGAATGTCAGGTCTTAAATGGCTACACAGGATAATTGAAATGGCCTGGGAGTCGGGACAGGTTCCATCAGATTGGACAAAAGCAGTAATCACACCAATCTTTAAACATGGAAACAGAAAAGATTGTAACAACTACAGAGGTATCTCTTTAATCAGCGTTGTGGGTAAAATCTTCTCAGGTATTGTTGAAAGGAAAGTGCGAGTATTAGTTGAGGACAAATTGGATGAAAATCAGTGCTGGTTTAGGCCTCTTGGAGGTTCTCAGGACCAGATCTTTAGCTTACGGAAAATAATGGAGAAGTGTTACGAGTGGAACAGGGAATTGTATCTACGCTTTATAGATCTAGAAAAGGCATATGACCGGGTTGCTAGGAGGAAGTTATTGTCTGTTCTACAAGATTATGGAATATGAGGCAAAATTTTGCAAGCAATTAAAGCTCTTTACATGGATAGACAGGCAGGAGTTAGAGTTGACAGTAAATTGAGTTCATGGTTCAGAGTAGTTTCAGGGGTAAGACAAGGCTGCAACTTGTCTCCACTGTTGTTCATATTATTTATGGATCATATGTTGAAAACAATAAACTGGTTGGGTGAGATTAAGATATGTGAACACAAAATAAGCAGTCTCGCATATGCGGATGACTTTAGTTGTGATGGCAGATTCGATTGAACGTTTGCAAAGTGATATTTCAGAGCTACATCAGGAATGTAAGGACTATAGTATGAAGATTAGTATCTCCAAAACGAAAGTAATGTCAGTGGGAAAGAGATATAAACGGATTGAGTGCCAAATAGAAGGAACAAAGTTAGAACAGGTGGACTGTTTCAAGTACTTAGAGTGCATATTCTCACAGGATGGCAACGTAGTGATAGAACTGGAAGCGAGGTTTAGCAAAGCTAATGCAGTGAGCGCTCACCTACGATCTACTCTCTTCTGCAAGAAGGAAGTCAGTAACAAGACTAAGTTCTCTGTGCACCGTTCAATCTTTCGGTCAACTTTGTTGCATGGGAGCGAAAGCTGGGTGGATTCAGGTTGAGGTTACGGATATGAAAGTAGCTAGGATGATTGCAGGTACTAGTAGATGGGAACCATGGCAGTAGGGTGTCCACAATGAGGAAATCAAAGAAAAACTGGGTATGAACTCTATAGATGTAGCAGTCAGGGCGAACAGGCTTACATGGTGGGGTCATGTTGCGCGCATGGCAGAACAAGGTTAGCCAAGAGACTCATGGGTTCAGCAATATAGGGTAGGAGGAGTACGGTTGACCAAGGAGAAGGTACCTGGATACGGTTAAGAATGATTTTGAAGTAATAGGCTTAACATGAGAAGAGGCACCAATGTTAGCACTGAATAGGGGATCATGCAGGAATTTTATAAGGGGGACTATGCTCCAAACAGAACGCTGAAAGGCTTAATCAGTCTTAAATGTTGATGATGATGATGATGATGAACAGATGTGGTAAAGACTGCCAGTCTCGCTTGCGAGATGAAAGCAAAGCTCACCATTTGGAGTGTAGTCGACAGGACCGATTGCGTATCCTTGGTACAGAGACGAGTGGAGGCTCTGGATCAGGCTACAAATTCGCCGACTTCCGCTGCTCAGGAGTCCACTAAATGCAGGAGGCGGCTAAACCGGTGGCAGGGGCTATGTGGCGTGGACTGGGCGGATTTTTAGGTTAGAGGGTCTCGGGGAGATTCAGAAAGGACATCACTCTCAGAGAGTGCAGGTCGAACATAGGAAGAATTTAGATACAGCAATCACTGGTATAACATTTGTAAATTGATGTAGCTGTGTTGGGGAAGTACCAGAACTCCAAGCGCTAATAGAAAGCACTGATTCTCAAATTGCTATAGGGACTGAAAGTCGGCTACAGCTGGAGATAAGTTCAGCTGAAGTTTTTGCGAAGAACTTTAATAGTGTTCCGAAAGGATAGGCTAAACACAATTGGCGGTTGACTGTTTATTACTGTTAGTAGTTTATCTTGTAGCGAAATTGAAGCAGATAGTTCCTTTAAGTTTGTATGAGCCGAGGTTATTCTAGGCAACCGGAATAAAATAACAACTGGATTTTTTTACCGAACGCCCAACTCAGATTATACAACTGCTGAAAGGTTCAAAGTAAACTTGAATTTAATTGCAAATACGTACCTGACTTATAGAGCTATAAATGGTGGTGGCTTTAATTTACCTTCGATATGTTGGCGAAAATACATGTTTAAATCCGGAGGAACGCATAAAATATCATCCGAAATTGTGCTAAACGCATTACCTGAAAATTATTTCAAGCATTTGGTTCATGAGCCCACGTGAATAGCAAACGGTTGTGAAAAGACACTTTACTTCTTAGCAACAAATACTCTTGAGTTAATAACGGGCATCAAAATCGATTCAGGGATTAGTAAACACAGGGTTGTCATAGCGAGACTAAATATCGTGACCTCCAAATCCTCCAATACTAAACGAAAAATATACCTGTTCAAAAAGCAAATACAAATTCACTTGACACCTTCCTAAGAGAAATCTCCACTCTTTCCAAATTAACAATGTAAGTGTAGATCACATGTGGCTTGGTTTCAAAGAGATAGTATCTACAAGAATTGAGAGATTTATAAAAAATAAATTAGCAGACGACAGAGCTGATCCCTGTTGGTACACAAAATGGTTCAGGACACTGTTGCAGAAACAACGAAAAAAGCGCACCAAATTTAAACGAACGAAAAACCCCCAAGACTGGCGATCTTTCTCGTAACCTCGAAGTTTAGCGTATTCTCGTATTCAGGTAAAAATTTATAACGTTCACAGTCATTGAGTGTATATACGATTATTCGTTGAAGCTTCAAAAGAGGAGCAACTGCAAGAGGCAATGGATCTATATGACTTATTCATCAGTCATATAAGAAAGTTATCGTTTGTGGTACTTACGTTGTTGAGAAAGCGTTTAATTGTATTGTCAGAGTACACAGAGTAAGGTTCACTATAGGTTGCTGCTATTGGTAAAGTAAGCAAATCGTTCCTACTCCCCGTAGACTTTCGCATCTAGTATTTTTCTGGTGCTAGCTAGCTTTGGTGGTAGTTTATCTTTCGCACCTAATGATCCCTGATAGATGCGTTGTTGTAATTAATATCGGCTGACCCCGTTATACGATGTAAACTGTTGTTGCGTCCATGCTTTTGTAAATAATGATGTCGTAGCGAGCTGTAATGTGACTTATAGTGTGAGAAGCTGAATATCAAATATTACGTGTCGTCGTTATTTTAGTCATCATCATCATCATCATCAGCCAATGAATCATTAAATGATGTGGCCTCTTCGAGTCGTGGATTCTGGTAGGCTTTCAGCAGTCCTCTCCAAGTGGAATGGTGTTGGGCAGGTCTCTGCCAGGTGCTACCAGCGATCTTCTTGATATCTTTGTCCCATATGTCCGGTGGTCCTCCTCTAGGCTTCCGATGCTTTCTCGGACTCCACTCCAATACTAACTTTGTCCATCTGATGTCTTTTCTTCTCGCGCCGTGGCCAGCCCACTGCCATTTCGAGGAGACTGCTGTCCCTAAGATGTCCTTAAATTTCGTCACAGACCGAATGTCATCTGCTGTTTCCCTATCCTTTCTTGTATACCCTAACATTGATCTTTCCATGACCCCCTGTGCTGTCCTAAGTTTCCCTTTCGTAAATGACTTCACTGTCCATGTCTCGCAACCATACGTCAGTACAGGAAGAATTCATCCATCAAATACTATTTTATTCAGATATACTGGCATTTTTGATCTGAATACTGTTGAATTCCTCCCAAATGCTTGCCAACCAAGCTTGATGCGTCGATAGATTTCTGGCCTTATATTTCCCTTCATATTTATAATCCGGCCGAGGTAGGTATATTCAGTGACCTCTTCTAAAGGACCGTCCTTGGGTTTCACATCTCCAGCTGGGACCCATTTGTTGGACATTACTTTTGTTTGGAAAGGTTCATGTTCAAGCCGACCAACTGACCTTCCGATGCAAGATCTGTAACTAAGTTTTGGAGCTCTGCGAAGTCGTTGGCCAGTAAGGCAACATCATCAGCAAATCTCAAGTTGGTAAACCTTCTTCCATTAGTCCTAATTCCCTTACACTCCCAGCTCAGCTTTGACATAGCCATTTCCAGTACAGCCGAGAACAGTTTTGGGGATATGGGGTCGCCTTGCTTGACACCTCTCGTGATGCGGAATTCTTGAGTTGATTCGCCGATATGAACATAGGCTGAAGAAGTTTCATAGATATTGCTGAGCACTTCAGTGTACGCTGCTCCCACTCCTTGTTCACTCAAAGCTTGGAGGGCAGCTATATGGCTAACTGAGTCAAACACCTTTTCAAAGTCAACAAAGGCAATGCAGAGAGGCAGTTGGTATTCATTTGCTCTGCTTATCGTTGTATTAGTACAGACGATTATCTCAAGTCACATAGATTAAGCCGTTGAATGTAGGCAAGGTCTTGTCAGGTCAACTTACTGTGGTATTACGAGAGTGAGTCACATTGTCCAATGTTGCTTTTCACCTACGTGCTGCACTGCTGTTAGAGCCTGTTCATTCAGTATATCTCCTACGAGTTAGTGGTATCTAAAGGGTGGCGCAGTACACCCATATCTGGATGACCGGATGGGGATTTGAACCTTCATTCTCCCGAATGCGAGCCCAGTGTGCTAGCCACTGCGCCACTTTGTCCATTAAAATATTTTGTGTTAAACATAACTTACAATTTCCTTGAATTGTTTACTATCCTAAGTTTCTGTGCTGCTTAATTCTCCGAAAAATGTCTGAGAAATTCGTAAATTTATATATGCACTTTCATACTAATCGCACTTCCTCAAGATACGGCCAAGACTCCTATACTGCTTTCAGATGGGCCTCCAGAACTTGCCAACGGAAGATCAAGCCCTGCAGCCTTCTTCACTGAGTTTGAAATTAGGTGGCAGCTCTGGAATGGATGTTGATTCCAGTCTAGTGGGTACACTGCATACTTCTTCCGTACTAGCATTAATTTTTTTGTAAGGGTATTTCAGGTAAGTTGACGCTGACACAGATCTCTGAGATACAATGTGGCAGATCACCGCATTCATCACAAAACTCATTGTTTTCAGGTTATAAGGCAATGTAGGTAGCACACAAATAAACGTTTGTCTGGAAAAATTGGACCGATAAGGTGTGATTAATTATACTTCAGAGCCGTGTAGTATATGGTTAGGAATCCATACACATTAGGCTGTGTTACTTGCTTGCGAGAAACTTCCCGCCTTTCCGTTGTCCCTACGTAATCTTTGCCACCTCCTGTTTCTATTAAAACGTCAGACGGAATTATCAATGGGTGACATTCGCTGCCTGAAGCTGTATTTCACGGAATAAACTGTGTTCATAATCTTATATGAACACTCATCTCTAATTCCTGAACGTACCGGGTGATCAAAAAGTCAGTATAAAATGAAAACTTAATAAACCACGGGATAATGTAGATAGAGAGATAAAAATTGACACACATGCTTGGAATGACATGGAGTTTTATTAGAACCAAAAAAATCACCCATATTGCTAGACACGTGAAAGACCTCTTGCACGCGTCGTTTTGTGATGATCGTGTGCTCAGCCGCCAGTTTCGTCATGCTTGGCCTCCCAGGACCCCAGACCTCAGTCCGTGCGATTATTGGCTTTGGGGTTACCTGAAGTCGCAAGCGTATCGTGATCGACCGACATCTCTAGGGATGCTGAAAGACAACATCCGACGCCAATGCCACACCATAACTCCGGACATGTTTTACAGTGCTGTTCACAACATTATTCCTCGACTACAGCTATTGTTGTGGAATGATGGTGGACATATGGAGCATTTGTCTTACTTTGTTATGCTAATAATTGCTATTCTGATCTGATGAAGCGCCATCTGTCGGACATTTTTTGAACTTTTGTATTTTTTTTTGTTCTAATAAAACCCCATGCCATTCCAAGCATGTGTGTCAATTTGGACCTCTCTGTCTACATTATTCCGTGATTTATTCAGTTTTCAAATTTATACAGACTTTTTGATCACCCGGTGTTTTCGTTTCGTCCTTACAAGAAAATGCGTTTTTCTCACCACACGCGTTTCGCTTTATTGATGTAGAGCTTCACCAGTGGTTTGTAATTAAAGATGTTTACAATTTGAGTTAAGACTGAAAAACAATTCGTTAACGATTTGTTTTTACTTACGGTGATTTCTGCCTGGTTTCTCGCCTACAACACGAAATGCCGTCTGCTAGCCCTTCTTTGGTATCTTTCTTCATTAAACACTGATACTTGTACCCTCATTTTTCTCTGCCCTGCGTCCTTACGCGTTTCTTACGTTTTACACACCACACTTTTCGGTTCAACACTGTTTATGGTTTATTTTTAAACTTCTAAATCTGCATTGTGTTTTGTAGCGTTCCCAACATAACACTGCCGCTGGTTTGTCTTTGCCCTGTATTTCTTTATTTTTTTAGTTAATTGTATGCGTATTATCTTATGTAATTACGTTGCTATGTATTTGTGTAGTGTGTAGGAATAATGAAGGAATAGTGATGGAGTGTTTTTTGTAGGGGAGGGGTGGGGGGTGTGGAATAGGTGGGGGACGGAGAAGCCAAGGCGAGTGGACATAAGTGCATAGTAGCGTGATGGGGATTGGTGAGGAACAAGAAGTGAAATAATGGGATGGGGGGGGGGGGGAGGGGAGTTTGATCCGAGGGGAATGGGGATGGAAAAGGCTCTCCCTTATTTCAAGTGATTTTTTTTCAATTATTTTATACAGTGACTGGTTTCCAGTGCTGATTTGGTCATTGAGCAGTTGTTTATTTTCTGTTAATGCTCCGTGTACGAGTAAATTTTTTTAAAGGGGAGGAGGCGTCTGTCTTTACTAATTTTTATGATGTTCATACCTTATTCAATATTGCTTGGCCTATGGTATTCCTGTTTCAGCTGATCTGCAAATGTTGAATGGTTTATATCGTATTTCAGTGCCCTGATGTGTTCTTTATATCTTGTGTCGAATGTCCTACCAGTCATTACAGTGCATATTTTTTAACAGTCTCTGCAACTGAGCTGATAGATGTCAGATTGTTGGTATCTATCTCGTTTTGATTTCACTTTTCGGACGTGCTTTTGTATTGAGTTATTTGTTTTGTAAGCAATGGCCGGCGGGGGTGGCTGAGCGGTTCTGGGCGCTACGGTCTGGAACTGCGAGAACGCTACGGTCGCAGGTTCGAATCCTATCTCGGGCATGGATGTGTGTGATGTCTTTAGGTTAGTTAGGTTTAAGTTGTTCTAAGCCTAGGGGACTGATGACCTCAGGTGTTAAGTCCCATAGTGCTCAGAGGCATCTGAACCATTGGAAACTGTTGACTAGCATTCCGAGAACGCTGCATCCCGTAGGCACCCTATTAGCGACGAGTGAGCAAGATCCCACACAGGCGCGACCCATTCTGAAATACTGCTCGAGTGTTTGGAATCCGCACCAAGTCGGATGAAAGGAAGACATCGAAGCAACTGAAAATGAGTTACCGGTAGGTTAGAACAAAACGCAAGTGTTACGGAGACGCTTCGTGAAGTCAAATGGAAATCCCTGGATGTAAGACGACGTTCTATTCGAGGAACAACTCTAACGAGAAAATTTAGAGAACCGGCATTTGATCTGACGCCGAACGCTTCTGTTGCCGCCAACATACATTTCGTGTAAGAACCACTAAGTTAAGATACGGGAAATTAGAGCTCATACAGAGGCATACTGACAGCCATTTTTCCCTCGCTCTCTTTGCGAGTGGAACAGGGAAGGAAATGACTAGCAGTGATACAGGTTAGCCGCCGCCAGGCGTCGTATGGTGGGATGATGAGTACGTTAGTAGATGCAGGTGGATGCCGAACCATCAGGCCAACAGAGCTACTCTTTAAGCGGTGTCATTTTTAATTAACCCAGCAAATTTGTTATTTCGAGAAACCAGCGCTGCTGCTATAGGAGGCATTTGTCTGAACGCGCACGAAATCAGCCACGAA
Organism: Schistocerca americana; assembly: GCF_021461395.2. Taxonomy (NCBI): domain Eukaryota; kingdom Metazoa; phylum Arthropoda; class Insecta; order Orthoptera; family Acrididae; genus Schistocerca; species Schistocerca americana. The sequence goes on along the minus strand of NC_060120.1, from coordinate 323,793,717 downwards.
AGGGCAGAAGTTGGCGTATTCTATCATTTCTACGGTCACTTCAGAACAGGCACCATTAAATTATGGCATTACTGTAGAATGAGTACAGCGACATTTGATTTTATAGTGTCGACAATTTCAAGTGAATTACGCAAACAAAACAGATTTCAAAAAGGCTGCTGAGGAGCAACGTAAAGTCGCAATTAACTAAGAACATATTTAAAAATGTACATTTTTTACTGTTAGGAGTGTACAGGTTGTGCCAATGCTCGTTAGTATACAATGCAGTCCAGGAATACAGCGCCACGTGTGGTAGCCGCGTGGTCTGAGGCGCCTTGCCACGGTTCGCGCGGCTCCTCCCGTCGGGGGCTCGAGTCCTCCCTTGGGACGGGTGCGTGTGCTGTCCTTAGCGTAAGTTAGTTTAAGTTAGATTAAGTAGGGTGTAAGCCTAGGGACCGATGACCTCAGCAGTTTGGTCCCACAGGAACTTACCACAAATTTTTAAAAAAAAGAATTACAGCGTATTTTAATAATATTCATAGAAAACCATCGTAACGACCGGGAGAGCGGTGTGCTGACCTCAAGCCCCTCCTATCCGCATCCCCAGCTGAGGATGATACGGCGGTCGGATGGTCCCGATGGGCCACTTGTGGCCTGAAGACGGAGTGCTTAATAATATTCATCACAGCTCAATGAAATTATGGAAGTTTCTGTGAGTTTGGTGGTTTGGAACGTTGCTTGGCACACGAGGATTTCTGGTTGTTCGGGAACGTTGCTGGACAAGACGAAATATACATTAGAGGATGATGAGGAGTTTAGGAATTCATCAAGCAGAATCTCCTGCGTTCATTCAGTTCGTCATGGAGGCCGTTCACGAGCATTCGCCATTTTTCAATCTTGTCGAAACTGACTGGAATGACGTGCGGTTGTTGAGGAATCCAGGACTAGCCCTTGTCTACGGCGTGGCTGAGTAATGTTCGCCAGTCTGGATGAAAAGTGCACACTTAGCTAAAGTGGACTTCTAGGTAAAGGAGACAATGCGGATAATCTCTGGAACATTCTGGACCACTTCATGTGCTTGGCTTCCCGTCCTAGTAAACATATAACCCCTGAAATTAGGCGATTACAGTTAGCCACAAAAGCACACAGAAAAATTCTAAGCAACCCAGAACTCCCTGTACACCAAGACCTAGTGCCTACAATCAGACTTAAATCGAGGACACCTTTATGGGAAATCAGCGAAGAACCGCAACTGATGAACAAATGGACCCTATCTGTCAGTCCTGAATGTGAGTGCGGACAATTTCCTGCTTTGTGACACGCATGGCGCTGAAGGCGAAATGAAGGAGAAACCAAGTTTATCTGACACAGCTATCGAATGCCTCAAGAATATTTTTAAAGTTGTTGTTTAGTATTATAAGAACATATGAAAGGAATATTGTAACTGAGTGTAGAAAAGTAAGAATATTGTAGTCAATATATAATGTGATGTTGCCTTTGTAAATGCAGAACGAGTAAATCCATACATGTTATAAATTTTATGTATGTTCCACATCGCCTCCTAAACCACTGGACCGGTATCAATAATACATGGTACACATATCATGTATGGTCTGGAAAGTATCGCTGTCGCGGTAAGAACCACCTACCAATTAAAGGGATGGGGGTGGTGGTGAAAATCGCAGTGTAGGCCACGGTGCGCGAATGCCTATAATTTAGTCATCCTGTATTTGAGAACGGGAGCGCTTAGTGACGTGCAAAAAGCTTTTCGCATAATTTCAAACCTTTACGAAACTTTTTCTCGCTGACAAGCCCCACATAATGATGAAAGCAAAAAAGTTTCAAAAAAAAAGTTCAAATGTGTGTGAAATCTTATGGGACTTAACTGCTGAGTCTCTAAGCTTACACACTACTTAACCTAAATTATCCTAAGGACAAACACACACACCCATGCCCGAGGGAGGACTCGAACCTCCGCCGGGACCAGCCGCACGGCCCATGACTGCAGCGCAAAAAAGTTTATTGCTTACTACAGTTTCACTGTTAATGTAGTATAGCTGTCGCATGAAGCATGACGTTTTAATTTATTGCTTCTATACTACTAACTGTATTCTCGACACGTTTTATAGGCTGTAATCACATATGGAACTGAATGCACCAACGAAGTTTTCTCTTTGTACGACATGTATTTCGGGAGATATGACAACAAATACCGATACGCGTGAAAAACTATTGTATCGTGAACGACGTTTTAATTTATTACTTCTTTACTATTAGATGTATTCACAACACATTTCGCAGACAGTAGCTACATATGCCACTGAATATGCTTGGAAAATTATGGCACAAATTTGATCTGCAGGAAAGTGAAACTGCAGGGCGACATTCGCTAGATATATAGTTAAAATATGTGTACAAATACGTGTGAAATAAGTTAAATATATGTGAAATATATTTGGATGTGCGTACATGGGGAAAGCCTAGGGTGAAAAGCTCATTCTAAGTTCCCACAACGATTTCAACGAAATTTGGTAAATACCAATTACGATTTGCCGAGAAATACTGTGGGGTGGAAAGTACGACAAGCCTCCTATTCAGGTGAATGTGATTATGTGGAGAGAGAAAGGGGGGCATAGGACACAGCGAGGGCAAAGGAGGAGATGGACACAGATAATGGAGAGGAGGAGATGGAGAGAGAGAGAGAGAGAGAGAGAGAGAGAGAGAGGAGGGGTGGAGGAGGAGATGGAGAGAGAGAGGGAGGAGAAGGAGATGGACAAAGAGAGATGGAGGAGTAGATGGACTAACAGGATAAATACTTGCCGAGTCAACGCTGGGTATTCAGCTAGTAAATAAATAAATGATCTTTCGAGAGGAAACAGTGGTCGTGCGAGACACAGCTGCCCCTCTTTGTGCATGATATTCAACAGGCTCTAGATACCGGCTTCCAGGTTGATGCCATATTTCTCGAATTCCGAAAGGCGTTCGACTCAGTTCCGCTCTGTCTCTTGCTCCAAAAATTGCGTGCTTACGGTCTATCCGATGACATATGCGGTTGGATAGAAAGTTTTCTAATAGACAGGGAGCAGTATGTCGTCCTGAACGAGGTGACGTCAACAGAAACAAGCGAAACTTCAGGTGTGCCCCAGGGCAGCGTAATAGGTCCGCTGCTTTTTACGATTTACATAAACGATCTGGTTGATGGTATTGACAGCGGCATTAGATTGTTTGCCGATGATGTTGTAGTCTACACAAAAATAGTATCACATGAAAGTTGTGAACAAATCAATGAGGATTTGCAGAAAATAAATGAGTAGTGTAAAGACTTGCAGTAAGCGGTAACATCCGTCAAGTATCTGAGTGTGACTATTCGCAATGATCTCAAATGGAATGATCAGATTACACAAGTAACGGGTAAGGCAAACTCCAGATTCCGGTTTATTGGTAGAATCCTGAAGCGATTAAGTCCTTCAACAAAGACAGTAACTTATAATACGTTAGTTCGTCCAGTCTTAGAGTACTGTTCGTCTGAATGGGATGCTTACCAGCTGGGTCTGATTCAGAGCGGCAAGATTCGTGACTGGTACATTTAGCCATCGCGAGAGTGTTATAAATCTTATAGAAAGTTTGAAGCAGGACGCACTTGCAAATAGACGGCGCGCTAAACGGAAGCGGCTGCTCACTAAATTTCGAAATCCGATCTTCACCGAGGATGTAGAGCATATATTATTACCACCAGCTTTCAAATAGCGCAATGATCACCATTCAAAGATATGGGAAATTAGAACTCGTACTGAGGCGTTCAGACAGTCGTTTTTCCCTCGCGCGATCCGCGAGTGGAACAGAGGGAGCGAATTGTGCCCTCCACCACACACCGCTTGGTGGCTAGCGGAGTATATATATGTAGATGTAGCTAAGAACGAGATGACGAATTTCGTATGAGTTCGAGGATTCTGAACGTGTCTGTCGGTGGCGGGTCATCAGTGAGCAGCTGGAGGCAGCAGTGTCGGCCAGCACGCTGCCGCCGCCCCCGCGGCCTCCGCAGACGGCTGTCGCGGCTCTCGCTGCCGGAGCGCTGACCCCCCATCACGTCCGCGGGCCGCCGCGCCGTGTGAACTGCCCGATCGGTCGCCGCTCCTTTTGTTCCTGCTGCCGCCTGCGTGGGAGGCGGGGGCGGAGGCGGCGCGGGAGGCGGGAGGCGGCAGGATTGACAGATCGGACGCGGCGTGGCTCCTCGGAATGCACGCCACGGCCCCCTGGTCCGGTCCAGCGGCCACCGACCGGTGGAGCGACACTCGTTGACGGGAAAATGAGGGGCGCCTGCCTGTCAGGGTGTACGATCCTACTACAATCTGTGTCTTCAAATAGGAGGAATGCTTTCTGTTGCCAGTGGAGGTGCCACAGTGCAGTTTCAACACGGCGTGTGTGACTAGTGGCCAAGGTCGCTTCGGGTGTATCCAGCACATTAGACGCCGTCTCCCCAACAGCCAAAAAAAAAAAAAAAAATGGTTCAAATGGCTCAGAGCACTATGGGACTTAACATCTTAGGTCATCAGTCCCCTAGAACTTAGAACTAATTAAACCTAACTAACCTACGGACATCAGACACATCCATGTCCGAGGCAGGATTCGAACCTGCGACCGTAGCAGTCCTGCGGTTCCGGACTGCAGCGCCTAGAACCGCACGGCCACCAAGGCCGGCTCCAACAGCCAGTCGGGAAGTATGTCGTGCGGTACGGCTCCACGGGAGGACATGAACTCCGCAACTCAGAGAAAATAGAGGGAGGTTACATCAATCCCTCTAACTGTATTGCAAACTTTCCCTTCAGGTAGAAGAACGAGTACATATACATCAGTAGACATGAACTTTGCTCTTCAGAGAACGATAGATGCGTGTGGGAGTTTTCATTCTCGATTTAACTTTTTGATTTAATTAGCTAACCCTAACACATTTTTGTGAGTAACTTGAAAAAAGTATGAATAGGACCTTATATTCGACTAAACAGTGGCGGATTTGATTCTGTACCAAAAACTGACTTCAGAACTAAAGAAAGATAAATGATCATCCAGTACAAAACTGATCAATAGGAATATGTTGTACCTGACATATTGAACTTACTGAAGGTGTGCTTGATAGCAAACATAAATATCCTCAGCTTAAAAATATCTTCTGAGTCAAAATATTTGAAATGGGAACTCGTTGTTACATACTGTTTTTCTTTAAACAGTTTTTCAAACACTTTTTCAAAAATTTCCGTTTGAGAGTGTTGTTACAGCTTATATGCAATGTAGCTCCATCCAGTGCGGGAACATAAGTACCAACATGTAGGCAAGGGATTAGTGTCTTTTTCGTGTCTTTCCGTCGGGCGTGCGGTAAATGCGGTGACGTGAACTGTGGTGATATTATCATCAAATGTGTCCAAACAGGACCAATATGCTGTTGTTTTCTTGCTTGCCGTAGGAGAAACATCGGTAAACGTCAGTCGGAGAATGAAGAATGTGTATGGACCAGCATGTCTGTCGAGACCCACCATTGTGGACAAGGAATGCTGCTGCCTTGTGGTAACGGACGTCCCCATATCTCAAACGTCGTACAGCTACAGTTACGCCATCTGAATAGACACACACACTCAATGAGCCGTCCTATACGGCCGATCTCTCCCCATGCGAATATCACGTCTTCGTTACCCTCCCGTTGGATGAGGATGTGCAGCAGAATGTTACCAACTTCTTCATGCAGCAAGAAACGTTGTTTTACTGAAAGGGTATCGACAACCTGGTGCGCCGGTGGGATGAATTGCCTCAGAGCTGACGGCGATTTTGCCTGATTTGCAAACGGATTCTGGACTGCACCGCCTTCGAACGGAAACTTTTTGATCATCCTCTTAATTCACTTTAACTTTGTGCCCAGATGCCCTTCCTGTAGCCACAGTCGTCAGTTACCGGAGGGAGGGCTGTCGAGTGCTCCACCTGTTTATGACTTTTGTTAACATCGTTCTGTCTGTGATCGTACTTTAATTGTTTGTATATCGTAATTTTTTTTGACTGAAGTTGGAAAACAGCCCAGTATTCTCCTAAACAAACGTGTAAAACCACACTCAAACCAGCTCGTTAATACGTCGTGCACATTTGATCCGGCTCTGGATCACCTACATGTCCCACAAAACGAGCCGCACGGAGTTTAAAAAATTTATAATAGAAATGTAATGTACAATTAATATTACAACATTCCTACAACTGCAAGGAGTCGCCAAGAAAAAATGCCAGGTGGTTATAATCAAAGTCCAGCCACTCACAGAAGTTCAATGTGGATTTTAATTATTGTATGGCAGCGAAACTTGATAGATATTCTAAGGCATTTAATGCGAAACTGATCTACGCTGGAAAAAATTAGTTGCAATTTTGGCCACCGGGTGCAAATCTGGAGCTGTCAATGCAAGAAAGACGTACAGAATTTGTAAGCACTTTGTATTGTATTAAGACATGTGGTGTGTGCTAGAAATCTTTCCTGTTACAGATGTTCAGCGAGAAAAATTTACGTGTGTGACGATAAGAATGCAGTGGGAATGTATTCACATCTGTTCGACGAATGTGATGAAAACAAACACTCCAAACCGATATTTCACATAAGTCACATCCAATGAAAATCTGTAACGCAACCATCTGCGTTGCGTGCTTATAATTATGTGTTATTTATGTTTTATGACAATTAATTTGTAAAAAAACCTTGTAATGAAAGTATGAAAACCGTCTGAAGATGAATCATACGGATTCGAAACCGGTAACGGTACCCTTTGAACAAAGGAACTGAAAATAAATTTGTGACTGGTTGCTGCCTCAACACCACCAACATTTGTCCTCAAATAACAGTCTCCAACCATGTCATCATATGACAAAATTGCAATACTTTGATATGTGTCCGCCCCCGGTAACTGAGTGGTCAGCGCGACAGTCTGTCAATCCTAAGGGCCCGGGTTCGATTCCCGGCTGGGTAGGAGATTTTCTCCGCTCAGGGACTGGGTGTTGTGTTGTCCTAATCATCATCATTTCATCCTCATCGACGCGCAAGTCGCCGAAGTGGCGTCAAATCGAAAGACTTGCACTAGACGAGCGGTCTACCCGACGGGAGACCCTCGTCACACGCCATTTTTATTATTATTACTTCGATATGTTATGGATTAGGAACGTGACGTGGGCAGAAAAGGTCAAACAAACGAGACAGATATGTTGATTTTATTATTAGCCACTGCTTACACAATTTGTTCAATATGATAACCGAAGACGAGATGCTGTACCTGTAAAACAATATGATCTACAGCTGCTCGCAGCAGTTAGATGTCACGTCGCTGTTTACCATAGAAGCTTCACTTCTCCTGTTTGGCGGCCGTTTAATCATCATCCCACTATACAAACGTATCAGTATGGTATCTTGTGCACACCGTTTGAAGTCAGGTAATCAGAGTCAGAATAACAGTGAAGCATTCCACCAAAAGAAAACGAACTCCAGTGAGAAAATCCATTTCATTTAAACTCATCTTTGTCTCACAGTTACGGATGCTGCTTGTTAATGCATAACTTTGCAGCGGTCAGCTATCACGAACCTTAACGATATTTTGTCTGGACTAACAGCAACCACGCAAACAACATGTATCCAAACGCAGCAAGAAGTCTTTAACAATAGTTTTTGACCGAGTAAGTTTTGACATTATTATTATTTTAACGAGCAGCTGAATTTCGTTGACATTTCACCTGTCGAAGTCTGCTGAGAGACTTCCACGTTGCCAACGGATTTGTATAACAAGGTGGGGGTTCTTCGATAGGTGTAAGCCATTCTCTAGATGATTTAAATGTCTTACTTATAAAAGTACGATTTGTTCTCGCCTACATACTTACAGATCAGTTCTGTTTGGATAATTAATCTTAACAAAGGGTTGAATGATTGTGATGTCAGTCTCCACTTGACAAACAATACAATCAAGCTCTAAATGGCTCTGAGCACTATGGGACTTAACATATGAGGTCATCAGTCCCCTAGGACTTAGAACTACTTAAACCTAACTAACCTAAAGACATCACACACGTCCATGCCGGAGGCAGGATTCGAACCTGCGACCGTAACGGTCACGCGGTTCCAGACTTCAGCGCCTAGAACCGCTCGGCCACTCCGGCCGACTACAATCAAGCTACAATCATTAGTACATAATGAAATTTCTTTGCCAATGCTTAACTATCTACTGAAATACGCCTGAGACAAATCAGGGTATTTGAAAGATCACCAGTGACAATTGTCTTCTCCTTCGTGCATATTACGTCGAGAGATGTCGTTCATTTTATGTGCATGGTGTAGAAACCGTTATGTTTTAAGCCTTTCCTTACAGAGTACCTTTATTGTGATTATTTTCTATCATAATAATGAGTTATTTATTATTTTCAGTTAACAACATACGCGTATGTGAAATAGTAAACTAAAACATAAAAATAAATCGTTAATGTAAAACGTAAAATAACAATTCAAAAAATAAATCCAATACAAGCAAAATAAATAATTAGAATAGTAGTGAATGTTTAGAAATTTTAATTAGGTATGATGAAAATAGTCCGACAGCAATTTGTGTGCAGCTCATTACCTAGGAATGTATGTGGATTGAAAGTTGTAGCGAAAGTTTTCGTTTTTCAAAGTTAATTAGTGGTGAAGGGTATTGCAAAATTTCAAATTATTACAAAAGTTGATTTTACAATTTTCAAGAACATTAATTACATATCAACTTTTTACATGAAAAACTTTAGTGTACATCATCATTTCGAAGATATTCCCTCTAAACCTAAAATGCCAAATTAGCTTTATGGGGTGCGTTTTATTATTGGGCTATTATTGGGCTTTCCGTCGTATGAAAGCTATAAGTACCCTTGGAAAGAGATCCACCGAGCTACGTATTAAACGATCAACTTATAAGATGAGACCTTTCAAAGAAAGACAATTGGTTTATATAATTTACGTAACTGTAAAGATGCACATCTAGCGCAATCGCTAATACACCGACTGCGCAGTCAGAGAAACATTTTAACAAAAGCTGAACTGAGGCTTCCGCTTCGATCTAAACAAAAAATATGACGGCAAAAAGCATTTGTAGATCTTCAGATTTTCTCGCACTTCTTCTTGTAATGTGAAACGGTAAAAAAGGTCGATTGTGACCCATAAAAATGAGCGGTCTTGCCAGCGTGCAGACAACAATTATTAACTGGTAAAATTCAAGTAATTTATGTTCTATACTGTAAATCGGCAACTTATTGTTATAAAAGTCTTAAACAGTGAAAAAATTGTAACGAATGGGAGAGAAAGTTAATGAGTGTAATTTGTGATATCGACGTGAACGAAGAAACGATCACAGGACAGGTTGAAATATTATCGTGCCAACATAGTCAGAAAATTACTTAAGTAACTTATACTGTTTATAAATAAGCCCTAATTGCTTGTGAGAATTATTTGAATATATTTAGTGTTTACCAGAATTATTATTCTATTCTTTTCCTTTTTTTACCTCCATATCATATTATTTTTATAAATGCCAATCAGCCTTTACTGCAACAGAGAATACTGCGGCATCCTGGTCGTAGGCAGAAGGCCGTTCCTTGTTTTCTATACAACTCGCAGCCGCCCCACATATTAATGATTTCATTTGCAAACGCAATTTTTATTGTTCATTGTTAAAGGTCCCTTAGATAATTATAAAATTCATAATGATTTCGTAAAGGAATCTGGGTTGTTCTTTTCCAAATAATAGAAGCCTTTGCGTAATCAAAAACTAGCCTCCTTCTGACAACGATCAGGAGCCGGCCAGATGACGGACGTCTTCGGCCTCTTTCGCGTTTCCCGTGGCAAAGCTGTGCCAAACTGGGAACACGACAGTCTAGTATGAAATGCAACACCTGTATAAGTATTAGATTGAAACTGAAAAAAAACTGAAATATGTCAATATTTAATTTATTTTTTATCATACTAGGATCTCTTAAAGTACAACTGTGCTGAAACAAAACAAAGAAAAAAAAAAGAAAATAGGTTGCACTACACCCCAAGTTTCAGCAAGATCGTTTATTGACACTTGGAATGTTTCTTTGTGAGCTATACTGCCATGCAATGGCAAGAAATGTGCCACCATCAAGTTCACTAGATGTCAGAGCTACACGTCGGTTTACATGATTTCAGAACAGTAGATTCCTTATACTCAAGTATATAAAAATTTAGTTCATATTTTGTTGTTGTTGTGGTCTTCAGTCCAGGAACTGGTTTCATGCAGCTTTCCATGCTACTCTATCCTGTGCAAGCTTGTTCATCTTTCAGTACCTACTACAAACTATACCCTTCTGAACCTGTTTAGTGTATTCATCTCTTGGTCTCCCTCTACTATTTTTACCCTCCACGCTACCCTCCAATACTAAATTGGTCATCCCTTGATGCCTCAGAATATGCCCCACCAACCGATCCCTTCTCCTAGTCAAGGTGTGGCACAAATTTCTCTTCTCTCCTATTCAATACCTGCTCATTAGTTATGTGATCAACACATCTAACCTTCAGCATTCTTCTGTAGCACCACATTTCGAAAGCTTCTATTCTCTTCTTGTCTAAACTATTTATCGTCCACGTTTTACTTCCATACATGGCTACACTCCATACAAATACTTTCAGAAACGACTTCCTGACACTTAAATCTATACTCGATGTTAACAAATTTCTCTTCTTCAGAAACGCTTTCCTTGCCATTGACAGTCTACATTTTATATCCTCTCTACTTCGACCATCAACAGTTATTTTGCTCCCCAAATAGCAAAACTCATTTACTACTTTAAGCCTCTCAATTCCTAATCTAATTACCGCAGCATCACCCGATTTAATTCGACTAGATTCCGTTTTCCTCGTTTTGCTTTTGTTGATGTTCATCTTATATCCTCCTTTCAAGACACTTTCCATTCCGTTCATCTGCTCTTCCAGGTCCTTTGCTGTCTTTGCCAGAATCATAATGTCATCGGCGAACCTGAAAGTTTTTATTTCTTCCCCATGGATTTTAATTCCTACTCCGAATATTTCTTTTGTTTCCTTTACTGCTTGCTCAATATACAGGCTACAACCCTGTCTCCCTCCCTTCCCAACCACTGCTTCCCTTTCATGTCCCTCGATTCTTACAACTGTTATCTGGTTTCTGTACAAATTGTAAATAGCCTTTCGTTCCCAGTATTTTACCCCTGCCACCTGCGTAATTTGAAAGAGAGTATTTCAGTCAACATTGTTAAAAGCTTTCTCTGAGGCTACAAATGCTAGAAATGTAGGTTTGCCTTTCCTTAATCTATTTTCTAAGATAAGTCGTAGCATTGGAGGGCAACTTGGAGGGTAACAATCGTAGAGGGAGACAAAGAGATGAATACACTAAGCAGATTCAGAAGGATGTAGGTTGCAGTAAGTACTGGAAGATGAAGAAACTTGAACATGATGGAGTAGCATGGAAAGCTGCATCAAACCAGTCTCAGGACTGAAGACCACAACAACAACAAGTCGGAGGGTCAGTATTGCCTCACGTGTTCCAACATTTCTACGGAATCCAAACTGAACTTCCCCGAGGTCGGCTTCTACCAGTTTTTCGATTCCTCTGTAAAGAATTCGTGTTAGTATTTTGCAGCCGTTGCTTATTAAACTGTCAGTTCGGAAATTTTCAGATCTGTCAACACCTGCTTTCTTTGGGATTGGAATTATTATATTCTACTTGAAGTCTGAGGGCATGTATCTTGCTCACTAGGTGGTACAGTTTTGTTAGGCCTGGCTCTCCCAAGGCTGTCAGTAGTTCTAGTGGAATGCTGTCTATTCCCCGGGCATTTTTTCGACTTAGGTCTTTCAGTTCATATTTTAGAAAAGGAAATGTAGGAGGTAAAACGCAAATGATTGTGATTACACGTCATATTGCGAGGTGCCGGGGCTAGCAGTGTATTTAACACTAAATTCTAGAATCTACACATGTAAATGGTTCTCTAAGCCCCCCCTATTCTAACTCCGACTTTTGCTGTTGCACAAGGATTAAAAAATATATGCGAACTGATTGTAATCAACCCTGCAAGTGGAGTAGAAAAGAGTTTGGCACCTGCAATAATTTAATTTGATAAATAAGTTAAATAAAGGAAGGTTTCATTAACGTAGTGAGAAATGATGGGTTGCTCTACCGATTAACAGAATGAAAGTTCTGTCCAAAATAACAGTATGATTTATTAAGACTAAACACAAAATAATAAACAAAAACACATGAAACATTTATAATACATCAAATTGGCTCAAATTGGATACACAAACAAACGCTTTGAAGGTGAAGTTGTCCCTAAACTAGATTGTGAGGTTGATGACGAAGTGGTATGTGGAGCCAATTCCTTGCCACTCAAATCTTAAGAGAGACACACAGCTAACCCAACATTAATTGCTGCTACTCAAGACAGAACAATGTTAGAAAAAGACGAACAGGCGCACTCTGCTGGGCTCTGATTATCACCTAGGAAAATCCCTATCTGCCGGTGCTGTGGACATACATTACCAAACTGCCTTCTTAAGTGCCAGAACACGATATGGCGTACCGGAGGCGAGGGCTGGTTGCTTCAACGTCCCCGACCGAAAGGCGAGAGCCGACTACCTAGAGCACCCGTACAGGCCGAACACCTAACATTCCCGCCCCCACGACAGTGGCCGTGATTAAACGTTCCAATCAGCAACTCCAAAACCGGCGGAAAATTCCACTCCATTGCCGGAGCACTACCATTCCACCAATGAAGATTCTTGGCGCCAATTTCTGCGCTGATTTTGATACGTCACGGAGCTATGCCCTGAGCAAGCCAATCACAGTTACTATTTTGCAGAAAGCGCGGGAATTTTCCCGCCACAACAGCCTGGGTACACAAGTCATTCCCACGCCTCGCTGGTAGCCCGCCAGAAAGTGTTTTCGCTAAGATTCTGGGAGTAACGGAACCTCTAGCCCAGCCGCTACTTCAGACCCCTCCGGGCGTGTCTTTTGACAATGTCGGCGTCTGCAAAGCATTCACTCGACTTCCTCACACCCGTCGGCTTAACCCTTTCCAGATCAGGAGAGCCCGCCTGTCACCGGACCACCCAGGTGACGAGAGACGCTGCGTGGGAAGTCCGCGTGTGAAGGAACAGCGAACCTTCACTACATGCAACTAGAGAGGAAAATCGTAAGATAGAAATATGAGAGGGGGCTCATGCCACCTCTCAATATAACACTGGTCTGCATCATTTTTTAGTTTCGACTGGTTTTACCGCTCTTTCACCTTTTATAATATGACATTTAAGAAGAAACTTTACTAACACAAAGTACTCTGATCAACCGGAATGTTATGACCACTGCGCACGGCGCCGTTGAACGTCGCCTGCTGGCGTTGCGGACATGTCACGTGGCAACAAAAGTATGTAAGCGTAGCAGGCACTGAAGGGGGGATCACCCTGGCGAAGATATGGGCTGCAAATTGGGAAATCCATTGAGATAAGCGACTTTGACAAAGGACAGATTATCATTAAGCTTAGCCTGTGAATGAATATCTTCATAACGGTGAAGCTGGTCGAATGTTTGTGTGCTACTATCGAGAGCATCTGCAGAAAGAGGCACCAGGACAGTGAAACCACCACTAGGTGTTAAGTGGTTGGAAGTCCACGACTCTTAACAGAACATGGGGTTCGGAGGCTTCTCTGCTCCGTAAAGCAGGGTGGAGGGTGATCTGTGACATCTCTACCGAAAGAGTACAATGCTGGTGCACGCGCAACTGTTTTGGAGTATGTCATTCATCTTTCACTATTGAACGTGGAGCTCCGTAGCAGACGATCCCTATGTGTTCACATGTTGACCCACCGGCATCATCAGTGGGCACGGGACCATCAGGATTGACCGTCCATCAAAGTCGGCTCTCCCGGTGAATCACATTTTTTCTACACTTGCTCACTGGGTGTCTCCGCAAAATCTGTCGTCGAGGTGAACGGTGGCTTGAAACATGCAGCGCGTGCTGGTGATAGCAGTATTAGGCTATGAGACATTCTTCTGGGATGCATGGGACCCTATGGTAGTAATCGAAGATACGCTGACACCTGCGAATCAACTGCCTCCCTTTATGCTTGAAGTCTTCCCCAACGACGACGTCATCGGTTTGAGGAACATTATAGTGAACTCAGGCTCATGTCGCCGCGACCAAACTGGCCTGATGTAAATCCTATAGAACTCATCTGGGTCGCTATCAGGCGTTGTCATCGCATATGCAATCAGCGGCCTGTTATTTACTCGAATTAAGTGAGCTGTGCGTAGACATCTAATGCCACATCTCTACATAAACGTACCAACAAATTTCGGGATCCCTGATACGCAGAATCAATGATGCAGTTCGTTCCAGAGACGGACGAACAATTTATTAAGCAGGTGGTCATAATGACATCTTGGGTTGTCGGGTGATCTGCCGGATATCAGCGTCGTACTTGCACGATATTTCGGTCACGTAGCTCGTAACCTTCATCAGGTGCGACCTGAGACTGATCCTCGAGTGGACCTGGTCCAGTATTTATGCCTATGGCCTTCCCCCTCCACCAACGGCTGCAGGCGCTTCCTCTGTGGTCCGCGCCCATTCCCTGCGACCTGCTGGAGCGTTGCTGCTCCGTTTTCCGTCCGCTGCGGTTCTAGGTGTTCCCTCTGCGGTCCGTGCTCACCAAACCCGCTCCTGGGGGTTTCATCTACTGTCTGGGGTACCAAGCGTTCCCCCTGCGGTCCGTGCCCGCTCACCACGACCTGTTGGAGCGTTGCCGCTCCGTTTTCCGTCCGCTGCGGTTCTAGGTGTTCCCTCTGCGGTCCGCGCCCACCAAACCCGTTCCTGGGGGTTTCATCTACGGTCTGGGGTACCAAGCGTTCCCCCTGCGGTCCGCGCCCGCTCACCACGACCTGTTGGAGCGTTGCCGCTCCGTTTTTCGTCCGCTGCGGCTCTGGATGTTCCCTCTGCTGTCTGCGCCCACCATCCCACTTCTCTCGCCGGCCGCTGTGGCCGAGCGGTTCTCAGCACGCTCCTGCTACGGTCGCATGTTCGAATCTTGCCTCGGGCATGGGTGTGTATGATGTCCTTAGGTTAGTTCGGTTTAAGTAGTTCTAAGTTCTAGGGGACTGATGACCTCAAATGTTAAGTCCCATAGTGCTTAGAGCCATTTAAATTTAAGCCTGGCACCTCTCCTCCATCAAAATGGTTCAAATGGCTCTGAGCACTATGGGACTTAACATCCGAGGACATCAGTCCACTAGAACTTAGAACTACTTAAACCTAACTAACCTAAGGACATCACACACACCCATGCCGAGGCAGGATTCGTACCTGCGACCGTAGCAGTCGCACGGTTCGGGACTGAAGCGCCTAGAACCGCTCGGTCACCGCGGCCGGCTCTCCTCCATCACTCTAACGTCTCTACGAGAACGCTTCCCGTGCTCCTTGCTATAATCTCAACAGTTGTTGGGGAAGTAAAGTAAACATGTGCTGAGAAAGAGCATCCTTACTGATAAACGAGCTCAAAGAACCTTGAAATTTTGCAGAAGTTAGTCGACAGCATTTTCATATTGCGGACACCTATAGCTGGCAATAAAAAAAATTTGTTTTTTATTGGTTTCAATGATTCCTCCATACTCTCATCAAATCGTGGATCTTTCATAAACTACCTGATCTGAGGACCATCAAAAATACCTTCATGAAGTCTGGCCTCACTGACACGTGGAAATTTCTAGTTCAAGAAAGTAAATGCCCTACTTTCTTTTTTCACTGCCTTTAACAAGGATCTCCTTAAACTAGGTTTAATGTGGAGTGGTGGAATAAAATTTTCTCAGAATCCACTAGAGCGTGTGGCTTAACGTTGTACGAACTCGGTGTCAGGATATGTCTTGCGTGCCATGTAGCATGGTGATTTTACCACAACTCTAGCAAAATCAGTCAGGAGGATTCTTGCACTACGATTCATTTTGTAACAATGTTGCATTCACTAGACAGCTCGAGTCATACTAGCCTACAGGTGCTACAAGCTAGAAGCAAAGATCTGCTTAATCCCTACCTTTTTCTTCTACGGAGTTGCCACCCCCATCTCTGTGTATAGAGATGACAGCTATTTGTGTACCTTCAGCGTGTTTTTCAAGATCTTAAACACAACACAGATAGTGAAAAGTATCTTTTCATCCTTGTTAACTACATTTATTTGAAAATCATATATTTAATGTAGCTAAATGATATGGAAATAATTCTACTCCGTGATAATAAACTTAAAAATGTCAAACACTTGAATGGCTTATACAGGGTGTTACAAAAAGGTACGACCAAACTTTCAGGAAACATTCCTCACACACAAATAAAGAAAATATGTTACGTGAACATGTGTCCGGAAACGCTTACTTTCCATGTTAGAGCTCATTTTATTACTTCTTTTTAAATCACATTAATCATGGAATGGAAACACACAGAAACAGAACGTACCAGCGTGACTTCAAACACTTTGTTACAGGAAATGTTCAAAATGTCATCCGTTAGCGAGGATACATACATCCACCCTCCGTCGCATGGAATCCCTGATGCGCTGATGCAGCCCTGGAGAACGACGTATTGTATCACAGCCGTCCACAATACGACCACGAAGAGTCTCTATATTTGGTAACGGGGATACGTAGACAAGAGCTTCCAAATGCCCCCATAAATGAAAGTCAACAGGGTTGAGGTCAGGAGAACGTGGAGGCCATGGAATTGGTCCGCCTCTACCAATCCATCGGTCACCGAATCTGTTGTTGAGAAGCGTACGAACACTTCGACTGAAATGTGCAGGAGCTCCATCGTGCATGAACCACATGTTGCGTCGTACTTGTAAAGGCACATGTTCTAGCAGCACAGGTAGAGTATCCCGTATGAAATCATGATAACGTGCTCCATTGAGCGTAGGTGGAAGAACATGGGGCCCAATCAAGACATCACCAACAATGCCTGTCCAAACGTTCACAGAAAATCTGTGTTGATGACGTGATTGCACAATTGCGTGCGGATTGTCGTCAGTCCACACATGTTGATTGTGAAAATTTACTATTTGATCACGTTGGAATGAAGCCTCATCCGTAAAGAGAACATTTGGACTGAAATGAGGATTGACACATTGTTGGATGAACCATTCGCAGAAGTGTACCCGTGGAGGCCAATCAGCTGCTGATGGTGCCTGCACACGCTGTACATGGTACGGAAACAACTGGTTCTCTCGTAGCACTCTCCATACAGTGACGTGGTCAACATTACCTTGTAAGCAGCAACTTCTCTGACGCTGACATTAGGGTTATCGTCAACTGCACGAAGAATTGCCTCGTCCATTGCAGGTGTCCTCGTCGTTCTAGGTCTTCCCCAGTCGCGAGTCATAGGCTGGAATGTTCCGTGCTCCCTAAGACGCCTATCAATTGCTTTGAACGTCTTTCTGTCGGGACACCTTCGTTCTGGAAATCTGTCTCGATGCAAACGCACCGCGCCACGGCTGTTGCCCCGTGCTAATCCATACATCAAATGGGCATCTGTCAACTCCGCATTTGTAAACATTGCACTGACTGCAAAACCACGTTCGTGATGAACACTAACCTGTTGGAGCTACGTACTGATGTGCTTGATGCTAGTACTGTAGAGCAATGAGTCGCATGTCAACACAAGCACCGAAGTCAATATTACCTTCCTTCAATTGGGCCAACTGGCGGTGAATCGAGGAAGTACAGTACATACTGACGAAACTAAAATGAGCTCTAACACGGAAATTAAGGGATTCCGGACGCATGTCCACACAACATCTTTTCTTTATTTGTGTGTGAGGAATGTTTCCTGAAAGTTTGGCCGTACCTTTTTGTAACACCCTGTATAGGTGATATGATACTGCCTAAATATTGAGGTAGCAAAGTGAGTTATATCTTTGAATTCAGCATGCTTTAAATATAAAAGATCATCTAAAAAACCTTTTACCTTAGAAAAAAGCTTTGAAACGTAGACCAGTGTAATAAATGTAATCGCAAAGAAGGCTTTATTAAAGCAAACACATATGTTAGAAGTGAACATAGTCTCTTTACGCAATCGAAATAATTTAATTACAGAACGAATTAAAGCTCACTAGCGGAAAAAATTATCAAATGTGGACAATGCGTCCATGCAACACGTCCGCCTGATGGGCGCTCGCAACAAACCTCAGGCACAACAGTAAAACGGAATGATAATGTCACTCGACGCCACAGCATCACTGTCGCACATCATCTTACGCAGTTGCATCTGATAGACCTCACACAGTACGCCGTATATTGACTGCCGGCGAGCGTGAAAGTGACTGGAATAAAGAGTAGAGATGAATGAGCTAGTAATACCTCTCTTTGGTTTAGCGCGTCTAGAGGCGAGGTACACCATTAGATGAAGAGATGTTCAGCCCCAGAACTAACTTTCCAGTTTGGAAAAATTCTGGTATGGATATAGTCCAATGCTGAGAAAATTTTAACGAACAGTACTCAAAAATATTAATGATGCGAGAAGTATCCTGCAAATATCAGAAGTGGGAGGAGTACTATTGCATCTGCTTCTAAGAATTTTATGCGCGTCTTAGTCGAGTCGATCCGCCTCAAGTTGTAACATTTACACATCGAGTGTGAGTTAGTATTGACAGAGGTCATTTTTGGCAACCGGAATAAAATAATAATTGTATGCTTTTGCCGACCCCCGATTCAGATGATACAGTTGCTGAAAGGTTCAAAGAAAACTTGAGTTTGATTTCAAACACGTACCCGACTCATATGATAATAGTTGGTGGTGACTTTAATTTACCCTCGAAATGTTGGCGAAAATACATGTTTAATTTCGGAGGTACGCATAAAATATCATCCGAAATTGTGCTAAACGCATCCTCTGGAAATTATTTCGAGCAGTTAGTTCATGAGGCCACGTGAATAGTAAACGGTTGTGAAAACACACTGCCGGCCGCTGTGACCGAGCGGTTCTAGGCGGTTCAGTCGGGAACAGCGCGAGCGCTACGGTCGCAGGTTCGAATCCTGCCTCGGGCATGGATGTGTGTGATGTCTTTAGGTTTAAGTAGTTCTAAGTTCTAGGGGACTGATGACCTCAGATGTTGAGTCCCATAGTGCTCAGAGCCATTTGAACCATTTGAAAACACACTTGACCTCTTAGCAACAAGTTATCCTGAATTAATAACGAGCATCAAAACCGATTCAGGGATTAGTGAACACAGGATTGTCGTAGCGAGACTGAATATTGTAATCCCCAATCCTCGAAAAATAAGCGAAAAATATACCTATTCAAAAAGCAGATAAAAGTTCACTTGACGCCTTCCAGAGTGACAATCTCCATTCATTCCAAATCAATGATATAAATGTAGACCAGATGTGGCTTAGATTCAAACATATAGTATCGGCAGCAATTGAAAGATTTATACCACATAAATTAACAAACGACGGAGCTGATCCTCCTTGGTACACAAAACGGGTTAGAACACTGTTTCAGAAACAACGAAACAAACATGCCAAATTTAAACAGACGCAAACTCCCCACGATTGGCGATCTTTCACAGAAGCTCAAAGTTTATCGCGTACTTCTATGCAAGATGCTTATAACAGTTTCCACAACGAAACTTTGTCTCGAAACCTGTCAGAAAATCCAGAGAGATTCTGGTCGTATGTGAAGGATGTTAGCGGCAAGAAACAATCAATGCCTTCTCTGCGCGATAGCAATGGAGATAGAATCGAAGACAGTGCTGCCAAAGCAGAGTTACTAAACAAAGCCTTCCGAAATGCCTTCACAAAAGAAGACGAAGTAAATATTCCAGAATTCCAATCGAGAACAGCTGCCAACATGAGTAGCGTAGAAATAAGCATCCTCGGAGTAGTGAAGCAATTTAAATCACATAATAAAGGAAGTCTTCTGATCCAGACTGTATAACAATTAGGTTCCTTTCGGAGTATGCTGATGCATTAGCTCTATACGTAACAATCATATACAACCGTTCCCTCGACGAAAGATCCGTACCCAAAGACTCGAAAGTTGCACAGGTCACACCAATATTCAAGAAAGGTAGTAGGAGTAATCCACTAAATTGCAGGCCCATATCGTTAACGTCGATATGCAGCAGGCTTTTAGAACATATATTCTGTTCGAATGTTATGAATTACCTCGCAGAAAACGGTCTATTGACACTCAGTCAACATGGGTTTAGAAAACATCGTTCCTGTGAAACACAACTAGCTCTTTATTCACATGAAGTGTTGACAAGGGATTTCATATCGATTTCGTATTTCTGCATTTCGGGAAGGCTTTTGACACTGTACCACACAAGCGGCTCGCAGTGAAATTGCGTGCTTATGAAATATCGTTTCAATTATGTGACTGGATTTGTGAGTTCCTGTCAGAGAGGTCACAGTTCGTATTAAATGACGGAAAGTCATCGAGTAAGGCAGAAGTGATTTCTGGCGTTCCCCAAGGATTAGGGAGACAATCTGAGCAGCCGTCTTCGGTTGTTTGCAGATGGCGTTGTCGTTTATCGATTAATAAACTCATCAGAAGATCAAAACAAATTGCAAAACGATTTAGAAAATATATCTGAATGGTGCGATAAGTGGCAGTTGACCCTAAATAACGAAGAGTTTGACGTCATCCACATGAGTACTAAAAGGAACTCGTTAAACTTCGGTTACACGATATATCAGTCTTATCTAAAAGCCGTAAATTCAAGCCGGCCGTTGTTGCCGAGCAGTTCTAGGCGCTACAATCTGGAGCCGCGCGACCGCTACGGTCAGATGTTCGAATCCTGCCTCGGGCATGGATGTGTGTGATGTCCTTAGGTTAGTTAGGTTTAACTAGTTCTAAGTTCTAGGGGACTGAAGACCTCAGAAGTTAAGTCCCATAGTGCTCAGAGCCATTTGAACAATTTGAACCATTTGAAGCCAATCAACTAAATATCTAGGTATTACAATGGTTCAGATGGCTGTGAGCACTATGGGACTTCCGAGGTCATCAGTCCCCTAGAACTTAGAACTACCTAAACCCAACTAGCATAAGGACATCAGACACATCCATGCCCGAGGCAGGATTCGAACCTGCGACCGTAGCGGTCGTGCTGTTCCGGACTGCAGGGCCTAGAACCGCTCAGCCACTATGGCCGGCGGTATTACAATTACGAACAACTTAAATTGGAAGGAATACATAAAAAATATTGTGGGGAAGGCTAACCAAAGACTGAGTTTTATTGGCAGGACACTTAGAGAATGTAATAGACCTACTGAGGAGATAATGATCTATTAAAGAGACTGCCTACACTACGCTTGTCCGTCCTCTTTTACAATACTGCTGCGTGGTGTGGGATCCTTACCAGATAGGACTGACGGAGTACATCGAAAAAGTTCAAAGAAAGGCAGCACGTTTTGCATTATCGGTAAATATGGTAGAGAGTGTCACAGAAATGATACAGGATTTGGGCTGGACATCATTAAAAGAAAGGCGTTTTTCGTAGCGAGAGAATCTTCTCACGAAATTCCAATAACCAACTTTCTCCTCCGAATGCGAAAATATTTTGTTGATACCGACCTACGTAGGGAGGAGCGACCACCACGATAAAATAAGGGAAATCAGAGCTCGTACGGAAAGATATAGGTGTTCATTCTCTCCGGTCGCTGTACGAGATTGGAATAATAGAGAATTATGAAGGTGGTTCGATGAACCCTCTACCAGGCACTTAAATATGATTTGCAGAGTATCCATGTAGATGTAGATGTAGAGGTATCAAATGAAACTCCAAATACTCAAATTATACAAGAAAATCACATATAATGGAAGGCCTGATTAATGACTATTGAACTAGCAACTGCGAGAAGAAACAGTTGAACTATTGGATGCAGCATTTCTTTCAACGGTACTAAAAAAAAAGGTCGGCTATAGCTGCATGTACTGATATTTTGCCTATATTTGCAATTCATCCACACAAGACAGAGTAAATCAGCGACGAAGTTCTTAGTGACTCCTTTTCCACAGCAACGCAGCTAACTCTTAGACAGATAAAGCTGAAATTAGTTGTCGCACACACACTTCTTCCCAACTGTTTTAGCAGAAAGATACACGCATTCATACTAATAATTTTTGCAAAAGAAATGCATTTGGTCACTGATGTACATTCCATAAATATTTACTGAATATTACACCACTGTATTGCAGTAGATGTGTATTCAGTATACCGTAGGCTTCTCCTTTTTGAAGACATTGATCATCAGATTCCTACTGCACTTACCTTATTGTTCTACTGCAATTATCTATAAAAAGTTTAAACTAAGTCGGCTGTTTTATCTTCAGACAGGAACGGGACAAGGAACTCGAGAAACTGATGTACGTGCTTAATTTCTACTTCATATATTCTCCGAAAAAAAGAAACAGACTCTAAGTGAATGGTTAAAAATACAATGCTCATTCGCGGTTGGAGCAGAGAGCGGAGCGATGCAGCGATAACCTTTGCGTTGGTGGAGCACAGAGCGCTGACCTCCTTCACGAGACTTCCAACCAGTCCTTTAGAATCAATTACGAAGTGGAGGTTCACCATCCGATGTAATGACGGATGCCACATAGTTGTAACTCCGGTCAGGTTCGATGTACGGAAGTGCCTTCATAAAGCTGATGACGGTTTCCGTACCAAGCTCATTACGGGCAGGCGCGCACCTTGCTCCAAATAGTTGCCACCCTTAAAACTGACAAAACCCTACTCTGAACCCTTACGATTATTCTTCCACTAGATGCAGGAAAAACTCGAAGACCTACCAAAGTAGCTATAAACTACAAGAGAACAATCCACACAGCTGCCGCGCGGGATTAGCCGAGCGGTCTCAGGCGCTGCAGTCATGGACTGTGCGGCTGATCCCGGCGGGGGTTCGAGTCCTCCCTCGGGCACGGGTGTGTGTGTTTCTCGTTAGGATAATTTAGGTTAAGTAGTGTGTAAGCTTAGGGAGGGATGACCTTAGCAGTTAAGTCCCATAAGATTTCACACACATTTTGAACAACCCACACAGCTGAAAACATTATTTGTTTGTATTTCATATTCCTTCCAGTTAATTGTGATTTTTATGTATACTCATTCTTAAGTTATATTGTATAAAAAATATCTGTTTTACTACATTATTACAACTAAGAATTTAAAAAAAATATTTATGTGTTGTTTTTGAAAGAATTTTCACTGCACTGAATGCATTTTACGACTTGCTTTAGACACATAGGAGGCCAGATTTTTAGAAGCAATAAATAAATAGTCCTTACGCAAAAAAAAGGTTTCGCGCTTTGCTAGAAATTTGTCTCGCTTTGTAAATTACAGTTTAGTTTAAAAATGTTATTGGTTTCGTCATCCAAACCAAAACGATTACATATCGTTTCAAATATTACAAATGTTAAGCACAGTTAAATGCAGTTTACAGTTTTCCCAAGGGGTGACTTCACCTACTAGACATCGGACACGTTGATTTCACCCAAACGGTAATACATATCTCTGGCCAACGGCCTTCCCACAGTGGTAAAACCGGTTCCCGTCAGATCACCGAAGTTAAGCCCTATTGGGGTTGGCCAGCACTTGGATGGGTGACCGTCCACGTCTGCTGAGCACTGTTGGCGAGCGGGTTACACTCAGCCCTTGTGAGGCAAATTGAGGAGCTACTTGCTTGAGAAGTAGCGGCTCCGGTAACGAAAACTGACAACGACCGGGAGGGCGATGTACCGAACACATGCCCATCCATACCCGCATCCAGCGACGCCTATTGTTTGAGGATGACACGGCGGTCGGTCGGTACCGTTGGGTCTTTCGAGGCCTGTTCGGACGGAGACGTTTTGCATCGCACGAAAAAATTATAAACATAGATGGGAAGCAGAATCGTCTCAGATTCAAGGGCGATTTGATCTTCTTCGGACGGTGATGGATGTTCTTCGTTATGACATTGACTAGTACAGTTGGTGCAGCAACACCGTAGCTTACGAGTATAATTCTGGCAGATGGAAGCAATTTTCAACACTAGTGTTTGGACGCTAGTGTGGTGTGCCGTTCCTAATTGTAGTCCACTGTCACGCATTAAATTTCGAACCTATTTGCAGTGTTCCTTTTAGTAAGATCACATGAAACGATAGACGGTGAACCGCCCATCAGATGAGGAAATAGTAAAACCTGACTACAAAGACAAACACAGACAAGTTGTATTGACCAATTTATTTGCTAAATACTGTGATCAACGTTCATTCGTGTATATACAGAGCGAGGGGATAAACCAAGCGTTGAAATTACGGTAATTCCCGCGTCAAAAGTACGTTATTGCAACAATGACATGCTCTGCAGGCGCCTTCGGTACAGTGATCCACAACATTCACGCTCTTATGAAATATGCGGAGTCCCTAAACTCTGTACTGCAGCCTTGTACACTGCTGCAAAATTCTAGTGATCAAGTGTGCTATAGATGGAGATAAGACTATGAAAGGAAAAACAAAGGTCGCCAACAGGGATCAATCATCTTGTTACTGAACCCTCCTAAGGAATCTGGGCTAGTGGACACACAGTTCTTGCGGCAAATCACGTTAGGATTACCTAGATGACAACGCGACATCTAAAATCATACATAACAGCAACAAGAGCTAGTAAAGCTGTGAATTGTTTTCCTAGTTCACTTGATAGCACACAATGGCGGCGAAAAATCGCAGTCATAGTTCGATACAGCACGGACTTGAACGAAATGCAACGTTATGTTTTTCCGAGTTATCTTGAGAGCGTGCGTGGAAGAAATATTATTTGAAATATTACGCAAATGGTCTTGTTTCCATTCTAAGCCTGCTCCAAGACGAGAAAAAAACCTTTCCTCGAAATAAAGAACCATGTTATTAGCCGCAGATAAACTGTATAAAACTTTAAGAGGATAATTTAAGCTGGTCGTAACACCAGCTAAAAATATGTAGCTGGGTGATCACATTTGTAAGTAAAGATGCTTAAGTTTGGTTCCAAGAGACGCGTACTACACCGCTGTGCAAAACATAAGAACGAGATACGTAAGGTAACACATCTCATTAATCAGCAGTTTTGCATTTAGGCTGTCTGATTGCAACGGTAAGGTATGACTTTATTGCTCATATGACGCGTTTCAGAATTTGTCCATCACCGCATATAGCATAATAATGGCCCATTAAAAATAGTACTGGCGATGTCATGAGAAACTAAGATTCCAAATGAGACGTAATAGGGTCCCTCGATATAATCAATCTGTATTAAAAAAAAAAAATGGAAACGATCGGATGGCATTGTTGGCCGGGAGGCCCCTTTCGAGGCAGTTCGGCCGTGTTGACGCCACTTCGGTGACTTGAGAGTCAATGATGATGAAGGACACACAACACCCAGACCCCTCACGGGAATTGAACTCGGGCCCCCTGGGTTGTAGGCGGTAACGCTACCGCTACGCTACGGTGGCGGACAATCTGAATACAAATGTTTCGGATGAAGAGATTTTTGAGATCGTAAGATTTAATCTTCTTAAGCATATGAAACTTGCACTAGGAGAATTTATTGGAGTGTTAGGCCTACATTCATCGCTTGTAACGCTAGCCTTTAACTGTTTAACTTTTAACGGTAGGACTTATCTTCCAAAAAAACGACTGTATAATTGGCTACTGCCTTTCTGGCATTTGGCCTACATTTTCATTAATTATTTGGAAAGAAAATTCTTTGCAAATAAGGCAGTGTTTGATAATATAATTTTTAGTCGTAGTTACGTAGACGATACTTTTATTGCACTTGGAGACGGAATCACAAATGACCGACTTGGCCGGATCGTTCAGTCTGTTGCATTCACTGTAGAGATGGAATCAAGTATAAGTCGTAACTACTTTGATATTACTAGGCAAACTACTGACTTTTGTTATATATTGTCAGAAAACCTTCAACCACGGATGTAACTGTTAATGTGCACTCTTGCCATCCACGCGCTCATAAATATACATTCTTCTTGTCAGTGTTCAACAGGTTAGCTAAACTTAAGCCCAGCACGTGTTAGAAGGGAAATCGATATAATCGCAGAAATAGGTCTGAGAAATGGTCAGGGTGAACGCGCGATTCGTAGCACTTATGAATCGATTTTCAATAGAAAGAAAAAAATCTGTTCCCGATCCCTCCGAGAATCCTTTTATATTTGCATCTATATCCTACACAGTGTATTTCTGTGCACAAATTAATAATGCATTAAAAAGTCACTGTACAAATTGGTATCCAAAAGTCTAAGAAACCTAAGGCAGTTCTGCGTACATCCGTTGCCAATAAGTATAGAATAAATTTACGAAGTCGGGACTATATAAAATCACTTGTGTATCGTGTGGTAGTGTTTATATTGGGCAAACAGTTCGTAACTTAGTAATGAGATTCAGGGAACACTGTAATAAAAACACTATTACTGTGATTTGTCATCACAGTGATAAGAAGCACGATTGACACATCTCTGATGATATTACACACCCAGCCAAAAAGGCCTAGATTCAGACATTTTGGAAGAAACATATTTATACATTCTAACCAACTTCATGGAATCTGGAGTGAATAGATTCGCTCCCACAGGAAATGGTTGTTCGATATTTTCCAGGATTTGTTATGAGCGTGGTGTGGCACCAAATCTCTGATCCTTATGCATTCTTGTTTCCACTTAGTTTTTATTTAGTGCAACTCCCCTGCCCTTCCCCCCCCCCCCCATTCCCTTCCTTCCGCTCCCACGCCCCTCTACTTTCTACTGCTTGTGTTTCATATTTTATGGCTTGGGATGAACGATAACCCATCTATTTTATAGTTTTTTTACCATTTTTGTAAAGTCACAAAACGCTACGTTTTTTAACGGTTGGTGACGCATGGCACCTAGTAACTTTTCTTAGTTTTATACAGATTGTAACAAAAATAAACAGTGCAAATGGCAGGAGACATTCCTGACACGTAGACGAAGAAATTAGGTTAGACGAATGTGCGTATGGAAACTCTTTGCTTCCATGTTGCAAATTATTTTTTCCATCTCATTGATCATGAGAAACACACAAGTACGTTAGAATCATAGGGAACATGCACTCTTGGTGACGTCTGGTTATGTTGTGCACCGCCAGTGTTTTGTTTTATATCTCCTTGTTGCCATGCGACGTACGTCGTTGCTTGTTGACAGGTAACATCAGCTTTTCAAACGCTCGGTACGATCGTTCCAAGCACACTGGTTACTACGAAGAGTTACAAATTAGCTTGTGCAATGGCAGTGTACGCAAATGCAGAGATGTCAGATATTTGACGTATGGATTAGCTGACGGCAATGACGCTCGTGCTCAGCGTTTGTACCGGGAGAGATTTCGAGGACGAAAGTGTTCCGACAGGAAAACTTTTGAACCCACTGATCGTGTACTGAGGGAATATGGGGCATTTAAGCCTGATACTCACGAACAGGAGAGACCCAGAAGGACGAGGACACCGCAACGAGAGGCAGGAGTTCTTCGCGCAGTTGACGACGACCCTAGTGTCAATAGAAGAGATGTAGCTACAATAGTGACCACATGACTGGCGAGTGTTATACGAGTACCAGCTGTTTACAGCTTGTTCAGGCACTATCAGCAACTGATTATCCTGCACGGGTACTCTTCTTGATTGGTTTATAGAGCAAAGGGTCAACCCTAATTTTACCCTAATTTTCGTGCAACAGTACTGTTCACAGACGAGGTGTCGTTTCAACGACATCTGATTGTAAATTTTCACAGTCGGCATGTATGGCCAGGTATCAATCCTCATGAAACTATTGAAGCATGTCATCAACAAAGATTTTCTGTCAATGTTTGGGCCAGAATCTTTCCGTCTGGCATACCCTATTTTTTTTTCAGAATTTCGAACATCTTGCACCATTTTACACTGTCGAACGCTTGTTCCAGGTCGAAAAATCTTTGGTCTTGCTTCCATCATCAACGAAAACGTGGAAACTTTCTCTCTGGTGATGTTACCTTCCCTAAAGCGAAAGTGATCGTCATCTGACACATCCTCATTTTTATTTTCCATTCTTCTGTAATTTATTCCCATCAGTAATTTGGATGCATAAGCTGTTAAGCTGATTATGCTATAACTCTCGCACTTGTCAGATCTTACAATCTTCGGAGTTGGGTGGATGATATTTTTCCGAAAGTCAAAAAATGGTTCAAATGGCTCTGAGCACTATGCGACTTAACTTCTGCTTCGCGTAGAACTTAGAACTAATTAGACCTAACTAACCTAAGGACATCACACATATCCATGCCCGAGGCAGGATTCGAACCTGCGACCGTAGCGGTCACGCGGTTCCAGACTGAAGCGCCTAGAACCGCACGGCCACACCGGCCGGCTGCCGAAAGTCAGATGGTATACAACTTGATTCATACATCCTACACTCCAACGTGACCAGTCGTGTTGCTTCCATTTCCTCCATTATTTTAGAAATTCTGATGGAATGTTAGCCATTTCTTCTGCTTTATTTGATCTTAAGTTCTCCAAAGCTCTTTTAAATTCTGATTCTAATACTGTAATCCCTATCTCTTCTGTATCGACTCCTGTTTCTTCTTCAATCACGTCATCGGACAAGTCTTCCCCACCATAGTGGTCATCAGTTACTCTTTCCACCTACGCTCTCTCCTCTACATTTAACAGTGGAATTCCCATTGAACTCTTAATGGTCCCACCCCTGCTTTCAAATTCACCGTTGGTTGTTTTGATTTTTTTATATGCTAGGTAAGTCCTTCCGAGAATCATTTATTTTTGTATTTCTTCACATTTCTCAAGCAGCCAGTTCGCCTAGCATTCCTGCACTTCTCATTTATTTATTTCCTAAGTGACTTGTTTTTTTTTTAATTTTATTTTATGGCCTTCATTGGACCACTGTAGTCAAAAATACAAAGTTCTAAACAAGTTGTTACACATGATACAATTTGGTTCGACAATAACTTAATATATTTAGGTAATATAATTATTAGAGGCTATTCTTATATGAAAGGTGTTTTGCCCTTCTGTCTGCCCAATATTTCTTCATTCTTTCAGATATTTTCTTTCTTTCTTCATCTGAGACAACTCTTCCTGTACTCCTTTTATTGATTTTCATTTGTAGTCTGGTTTGCGGGTCTTGCAGTATTCTGGTTTTCTCTGTTTTGTTTTTTAGGTCATCTACTGTAATTTGAAGTTCTTTTATATCTTCCTTAATTTCTGTGATCCATTTAATGTCGCTCTTGCTATTCCACAATTTTTGTATTATTTTTTTACTAATTCTGTTTTCTGGAGTTCTCATCAGATGTCCAAAGAATGAGATGCGTTTCTTCCTGATTGTGCTCATGACTGGTTCTATTTTCTTATATACTGTTTCATTTGATGCTATTCTCCAATGTCCATTTATTTTATACTGTTTATTTATACATGTCCTAATTATTCTTCTTTCTATTTTTTTAGTATTCTGTCAATTTCTGCTGTATTAGTTGTTTTGAAGATAGTTTCAGCTGCATATGTTATTTCTGGTTGTGTAACTGTTTTGTAGTGTTTTAATTTTACATCTATAGATAGGTTTATTTGTTGCATGTAGTTTTGGTAATGTAATTTGCATAGTTCAGTTTTTTATTCTATTTTGCCATGATGGCTTCTCATTTAGATTATATGTTATTATTTCGCCTAAATATTTAAATTTATCAACAATTTTGATTTCCTGTTCTCCGGTTGTAATTTTGTTTGCAAGTGGTGGATCAGTTAGCATTCTCCGTTTTTTCAAATGATATTCTAAGGCCTACTTTCTCTGCTATTTCTCGTAGTGATTTCACTTGTTGCCTGGCTTCTTGGACGGTGTTGGCTAGGAGAGCAAGATCATCAGCGAATCCCAAGCAGTTTAAGCTAATATCATCTTTTGCACTTCCAATTCTTATCCTCTTTGGATTGTCCTTGTACCATTCTCTCATTATGTATTCCAGTGCACAGTTGAAAAGTAATGGTGATAGGCAGTCACCTTGTCTTAAGCCTGTTTTTATGAGGAATGGTTCCAAAATTTCTCCTCTAAACTTCACTTTTGATTTGGTGTTGGTTAGAGTGAGTTGTATTACTTTAATTAGTTTTGGATGGAGTCCTAGATTTCTTAAAATTTTTAATACTGAAGGTCTGTGGAGACAGTCATATGCCTTCTTAAAATCTACAAATGTTATTGCCAGAGGTTTGTTCCGTTTCTTGTAGTATGCCATAATCAATTTTAAACTAATTATCTGCTCTGCACAGCTTCTCCATGGTCGAAACCTCCCTGATATTCCCCTAACTCCTGTTCTAATTGCTCCTTGATTCTTTCACATAGGATCTTGGATAGAATTTTATATGTGCAATCTAGGAGAGAGATGCCTCTGTAGTTGTCTGGGTTGCTTTTATCTCCCTTTTTGTGTAGTGGGTGGATGATAGCTGTGGTCCAATGTTCAGGAAATTGTTCTGTTACCCAAATTTTTGTTAGAACCATGTGTAAGGAGGTCTTGACTGTGTCACTTGCATATTTCCACATTTCAACAAAAACCTGATCTTCTCCACATGCCTTATAATTTTTTTGTTCTTTAAGAAATTCTTCTACTTCTTCGAAAGTTGGAGGGTCTAGTTTGTTAGGTTTGGTTTTTATTGGGGTATTTATGTTGATTTGTAAGGGTTCTTTGGGTTCCTCGCAATTCAGAAGTTTGTAAAATGCTTTTGCCATGATTTCTGCATTTTCCTTGTTACTGTGTGTCATTTTTCCATCTTCATCTTTCAGTATTAGTGTAGGGGCCTCATATTGTTGTAGTTGTTTCCCAAAGATTTTGTAGTAGTTCCTGGAGTTGGTTTTATGATAATTACCTTCTATAGACTTTATAATATCTTTATGAAATCCTCTCTTGATTCTTCTGATATTTTGAGTGAATTTTTTCTTTCCTTTTTTAGGTTGATGCCATTTTCTTCAGTTTTATGCGTTTGAAACTTTAACCATGCTTGGTGTCTATCTTCATGGAATTTGTCACATTCTGATGTCCACCATGCATGTTTCCTTCGTGGATTCAAGGGAGCTAGATTCTCTGCTTCTTTTTTAAGATTAGGCACTAGTTGTTCTAGATCATCTGTTAATTTGATGGTTTGTGTTATTTGTTGGTACTTATTATTTTTAATTAGCTGATGTGGGTCAAACCTCCTTTTTATTTTATTAGTTTTTCCGGTCCTCTTCTTCAACGGTGTGAATTTGATTTTAATTTTAACCATATAATGGTTTGAACCTGTGTCTACTGCTCTCAGTACTTTAACATTGTTGATCTCCTTATGAAAATTTTTGTCCATACAGACATGGTCTAGCTGCCACTCGCCCTTCCTCCAGTCTGGATGTTTCCATGTTTTAGTTTACTTGGCTTCCTCTTAAAGTATGTTGATTTAGATATAAGGTTGTGTTCTCTGCAGAGTTCTACAAGTCTTTGACCGTTTTTGTTTGTAAATTTATGTGGACTCCATTTTACAATTATATCTTTATATTTCCTTTCTTTTCCCAATGAGCATCGAAATCTCCCAATAAGATTTTTACATTCATTTTATTTACTCTGTTCACAGTTTGTTCTAGAAGGTCCCAAAATTTATCTACCTCTTCCTTTGTTTTTGTTAGACAATTTTTTTCATTTGTTGGGGCATGAGCATTTATTATTTTATAGGTTTTATTCATTGCTTTAAAGCTTAGAGTCGCAATTCTTGGTGATACTGCTTGGAAATCCGTTACTGAATCTATTATTTTTATGTTTACTAAAAACCCTGTTCCAAACTGGGGACATTGTTTCATTGCTCTCGGTCCTGGTTTCCCATTATAAATTCTGTATCCTTGTGATTCGAATGGGTCCTCTGTGGTGTTTCTCATTTCTTGGATCCCTGTTATTAAAATTTTTTGTTTATTTAGTTCATCTGTGAGCTCCTTGAGTTTTCCGGTCTGAAGTAGTGAGTTTATGTTGTGTGTTGCTATATAATTTATTTGCTCATGTTTAATCTTCTTTTTGTGTTTTAGTGTGCATTTGGATGGTTGCAAACGCTCCGATTCGTTGCTGTCTTCTAGTTGACTACCCACCCAATCCGATGTAGCCTTTTCCTGCCTTTTTGAGCAGGACGGTGGAATTTTTTTCCTAAAAGACCTTTCCATTTTTGACTGTCGAAGGTTATCAGCCTTAGTTGGAGCAAGCTCCGATTTACAGCTCCGGTTGTTAACCGCAGAGGGTGTGTTTGGTCGGCGAGAGCTATTTTATTTCACTCAAGTCCGCCAGTAAACCGGTGAGGACTTCTCTATCCGCCACCTGGGACGCGCCACGTAGGAGTATCACCTCTCCTCCTACTATGACAGCATAGTAGGTTCGTGGCTAAGTGACTTGTATTTGCGTATACCTGAATTTCCCTGAACATTTTTTGTTCTTCGTTCTGTCATTGATTAACTGGAAGTATTTCTTCTCTTACCCAAGATTTCTTCGCAGTCAGATTTTTTTTTACCTATCTTTTTCTTTCCAACTTCTGTGATTGGCCTTTTTACAGATGTTCATTCCTCTTTAACTGAACTAACTACTGAGCTATTGCTTATCGTACCATCTATAATCTTACAGAACTTCAAGCGTATCTCTTCATTCCTTAGTATTTCTGTATCCCACGTCTTCGCACATTGAAATGAAATGAGCGTTTGGCGTCATTGGCCAGGAGGCCCCTTACGAGGCAGGTCCGGCCGCCTTGGTACAGGTCTTATTACATTCGACGCCACACTGGGCGACCTGCTGCGCCGGATGGGGATGAAATGGTGATGAAGACTACACAACACCCAGTCCCTGAGCGAAGAAAATGCCCGACCCAGCCGGGAATAGAACCATGGTCCGTAGGGCGGCAATGCGTCACGCTGACCACTCAGCTATCGGGGCGGACTCTTCGCACATTGATTATTCGTGATTAGCTGCTTTAACTTTACTCTGTCTTCATCACTACTCTGTTATGATCTGAGTTTATATCCACTCCTGGGTATGCCTTACAGTCCAGTATCTGATTTTGGAATCTCTGTGTGACCATGATGTAATCTGACTGAAATCTTACAGTATCTCCCGCCCTTTTCCAGGTATACCTCCTCCTTTTGTGGTAACTGAACAGCGGATTCGCCGTTTTTAGCTGAAATTTATTTCAGAACTCCATTAGTCTTTCCGCTCTTATTAGTAGTATCAAGCCCATATTTTCCCGTACCCTATTCTCTGCTCCTTCCCCTACAGCCGCGTTCCAGTCCATCATGACTGTTAGATTTTCGTCTCCCGTTATGTGCCAAATTACCGGTTCAATATCTTCACATGCCTTACCTGTCTCTTCATCTTCAGCTTGCGACGTGGGGCATGTATACCTGAACCATTGTTGTCGGAGTTGGTTTAATGTTGATTTTCATGGAAACAACCCTAGCCTAGAACTGTTCACAGAAACATATTCTCTACCCTGCCTTCCTATTCATTACGAATCCTATTCCCTTTACACTATTTTCTGCCGCTGTTGACATTACCTTATACTCATCTGACCAGAAATCCTCGCCTTCTCTCCATTTCATATCACTGACCCCTACTATATATACTAAATTGAGCCTTTGCATTTCCCTTTTCAGATTTTCTAGCTTTCCTACCACGTTAAAACTACTGACATTCCACGACCCGACTCGTAGAACGTTATACTTACGTCGGTTATTCAAACTTTTCCTCATGGTCACCTCTCTGTTGGCAGTCCTCTTCCCTAGATCCGAACAGGAAAGTGGTCCGGAATCTTTAGCCAGTGGGGAGATCATAATGAAACATTTTCAGTTAGAGGTCACATGTCTTACGGATACACATTAAGCTTCCTCTGCATCCTTCTGCATCTTCATGTCGTTGATCATTGCTGATTCTTCCGCTTTTTGGACCAGTTTCCCACACCAAGGCAAGAGAGTGCCCTGAACATCTGTCTGTTCCGCCGCCCTCTTTGACAAGGTCATTGGCTGAATGAGTGTGATTTCTTATACTAGAAGTCTTCGGCAATGCTGATAAGTGGTGGCAGAATTCAACCTGGGGCCTAGGACGTTTTCATTACAAACCAATGACACTACCCGTGGACTGAATTAGCCTCCAGGTCAACACTCTCTTCAATGCGCAGAACTCCATGCCATGTGCGCAATCAGCCAAATTGAGCCATCAATGAATACTAGGGAAAAGGGTGTCATTGATAAATTTTGAAATTAAAATTGCTGTATATTGTAAAATACAAACACACCGAAACAGAGAGAAATGAGAATATCGGTTTCTGTTGTACAATCGACACAACCAATGTTATTTTTTTAAAGAATAATATGTCGAAGAAAAATACAAATATGAGTTATCTACGTTAGCCACAACCGGGTTTGCTTTGAAACCCCCTAAATTTTTCACAGAAAACAAAAGTAAAACCTTTAAGGGATATTTTTTCTAAGGAATGGAAAAAAGTCGCTTCATTTCAAAAAAGTTATTACATTTTAAGAGTTTGGAGATGATTCTGATCAAAACAATAAAAAATACTATTTGAAAAATCAAGTTTATTATTTATTACTGTGTCTTACAAACTATTAAAAATTCAAGAAAGATTAAACAAAAATAAAACTTGAGTTACAGTTCCTTTGAGATCTGCAATACTAATTGTAAAATCATAATTAGGAACTAATATCAGACACAATCTTAAAGTTATAACTATTGAATATTAATTTCAAATGGAAAATAATAAATTTACCCTCATCTACAGGTTTGGAATAAAATATTGTCGCAATCTGTTTCAGAAATGTTATTCCGAATTCTTTTAAATTTCTTTTTATACGTATCTGTAGGTCTTCCTGGCACCTCTCAAAAAGAATTTCACCAATAAGGACCTTCCTAAAGTGCACTTTGTCTCCTCATCTTTATATTCTACCACATCTCTGTCAGGGAGACTTTTATGGAGTTTTCTGTCTGAGATTTCCTCACAGTATACAACTAGAGCTCCGGTTTGGGATAAAACCGATTCACCCAATCTTGGGTTTCTATTTCTTCATGGTCGGAATCTGCACTGGCGTTCTGATCAACTCTCTGTGTATTACTTTTCTGATTTTCGGTTTGGGGCGTTCCCTCTCTCAATGCAATACACTTTCCGGGAGCTACATCCAAATGTCTCCTCTTTCTCGTAGGCTGATTTCAGGCGTTTACCTATCTTGATTCGTTCAAGAAATCTGTCAAAATTCTTTCAGTTACCTGTTCTTCAATACGTTCTCTTGGAAGGCGATTAAAACTTTTTGTTTGGTAAAAAAGATGAATGCCAGTTTCACAAAATATGCTCACGATTTTCTGTTTGCAGCGAAAGTAATGTCTTTGTAAGAAGAGTTTGGTTTTATTTCAGTCTGATACATTTTACAGAGCTTTTTTAAAAATATCCTATAATATGTCATTTGGAAAAGTTACCGATTTAGCATTTTTTGTCTTCCAGCTTGTTAGCACTTGTCGCAGACTGGTTTCAGAGGGTGGAAAAGGGCCACATCTAGAGACAGGCACAAGTGCATCTAACGTGGCACTAAACATGCAACATAAACATTGTTTACAAGACAAAGTTTTATGGTCACATCATCTAAATGAGAAGAAACATTACCTTCAATTAGAATTTTACTTCGAGGCATCTTTTGTATAAGGCAAAAAACTACTTACAAGCCAATCACTGAATTTTGATGTGTCGATTCTACCTCCGGCTTTGCGGTGAAATCATGATCCTGTTGAGCAACAATGTGGGTTGTAACATAGTGGACTGTTAGGAGCTCTCTTTTTCCAGGTGGCATAAGGGTTTAGACTTTTGTATGTCATGAAAGGTGCTAAAAGCACACCATCAGCACACCCGTAAATCATTATCTATGTGGCACTTTTAGAAAAATTAATTGCCTTTTCTTGGTATTTGACACCTCTACGATACATCTCTATCTTCTTCCTGGGTTCGTCACTCAAGTCAGACTCGTCCTAATTGAAAATATCCGAGTCAGGCACATCTTATAAAGTATTTTAGAGGTTGTTGAAATGTACTCGATATTTGTAGGGGATACTGTGGCTCGAGCTCGCTTGATAATAGTAGCAATCCATTTAGAATACTCATTTTTGAGACGCTTCAGAAGCGAGTATGCCTAATCCTGCCCAAGAAGATTATTTTTGGCGCAAATCCAAGATTGTAAGGGAATATCCTCACTCAGAATGTTTGGCACAAGCTTTCAATATAGATTTTTCTTCATTTTCAGAAAATACTGGTTGAGATCCTGACTTTTATTTACAAATTTTCCATAATACTTATTGAAAACCATATTGTATGTTATGTTAAATTCTTC
This sequence comes from Schistocerca americana, assembly GCF_021461395.2. NCBI lineage: Eukaryota > Metazoa > Arthropoda > Insecta > Orthoptera > Acrididae > Schistocerca > Schistocerca americana. The sequence goes on along the minus strand of NC_060120.1, from coordinate 323,757,301 downwards.
AGAAGGCGTGAACAAGGTCATACAACCTTCTGCAACAACTGTTATAACCTGCTCCAACATCTTTTCATTATATTTTCGATAGGTCTGAGTGTCCAAACGTATTGTATAGGTTCGTGACATAGCACTGAAAGTAAAGAAACACATGAGTTAGTCATCATTACAAATATACTGACATTATATGTTAAAAATTGTAAAAATTTCAATGACAGCCTGTAAAAAAGTAAAACCGTCAGTGAATGAAATTTTTGTGGTTACAACACAAAACAAGACTTCTTTCTCAAGCTAATTAAACACATAGAAACAAAAACTATCTTTTTTTCTAGCAATTTTCATGTCCAATCTGGCTCCCTTAAAGTTGTTTGAGCCTTTGCAATAGTTAAAACGTGATACAGTTTTTGATGAAAATTTCCAATATCGATCCACTTGTACGCATAGTGCTTTGGAAATGACGAAGAGTGAAATTCACTGATGCCAATGTAATAAACAAAACTGTATGGCTGCATTTAGAAATGAAACAATTCCTCTTTTTAAAAATTATACTACTCAATGGTTTCTGGGGGCATCTAAATCATTTGAAATGGTGGGATTGACATTCTGAGTCCATGTGATAGGACATTGGTGGGTAACTGCAACATAATTAACACCATAGACCTCTTTTCAAATTGCACTGTAATGATTGACACCGTGGATAAATAAGTACATACAGAAGCACACGCAACAGTGAACAACTGGTTGTTGAAGTTTGGTGTACCTGACATAATAATTATGCATCAGGGCACTAAGTTCGTGTGTTATCTAATTAAGCAACTATGTCATCTACTACAAATCCAAAAGCTAAGAATTAGACCCTTCCTCTTTCAGGCAAGTGGGAGAACTGAGCATTTTTGCTGTACCATTGGTGATAAGTTATTTTGTGAACAGTCCAGAATGACTAGTACGTTATCTATTTTATGTTGTAGAAACACACAACTCAAAAGTGCACAACAGTGTTGGGCTCTCACCATATAATGCTATATGTGCTAGGAAGATATCACCATCTTTCATTGTTATTAAACCGATACCTGGGGAAAATGGGGCATCAATGAAAAATTTTACAAACATTTTAAAGGTTTTGTGGAAGTGGGTGAACAAGGCAAATATGTAAGTCATCAAGTGGTAGGAAAGGATGGGGCAACAAAGTGTTAAGTTAGTTGAGTACAGGATTGGTCAATGGGTTATGTTAAGAAGTTCCTATACACCAAAGGTCAAAAGGAAGAAATCTCTAAGGTAGTACCAGGGGCCATTCTGAGTCATAGAGTTGACATCGTCTGTGAATATGAAGTTGAAAGTACTGACACAAACTTCATTGCCAACAGAGGATGCGTCAGACTCCTTAAAGGTCACTGGTTATATTACCATAAATGCCAGTGCCATTACCTGTGTAGAAAGCAAAAGATAAAAACAGAGGAATGGATGTAAATTAGGTGCCACATGCACTTGCGTTTTTCACATGAGAATCACGTTTTCGAAGGTATATGGAACACGTTTGTGGCATATGACAGTATCGTTTTCCTAGTTTAACGAATTTATTATAATCTGTTAATACAGGGTAATTCATTTTACATTGGTTGCTGTGACTTCTTGTAATGGTAGAGTGCGTAATTTGAACAGGGGCGTGTTGTGGTAAGGAGTGCACTGTGTATCGTTTAGTCATGTACGCCCTGCACTGAAGAAGGAGGAGGAAGGGTGAAACGGATTCCTTTCCTACAGGTGGCAGTACCGCTGAGGACAACAATGGTATGTGCAGTAATTCTGATGGCACTGTACCTCTTTGGGAAAGGAGCAGTGAACGCACAATGGAATCAGCAGCTTGAAGAAGGAGTGCTGTTCTCTATGCGGGATGATGTCATGTTAACCACCTTCCAATGGACCCTGAGGCTTACTTGCAACGAATAGGCAGTAAAGAATGACGTATGGGGGCTGGAGGAGACGTTCAGCAGATTCCATGTTAAAGAAAGAAAGACAGGAATATTAGAAGAGATCCAAAGGAGGTACCAGGGGCTGCAGTTCTCATGTGAATGGCTGTGAGAGTAGTTGCGCCAAATGATGAATTTGACACTACAAACATTGCTGCTTCAAAAAAAGGCGATGGCTAGATGCAGGTAGAGAATTATTGAAGACTGTGTTTGGAACAGTTGATACGACAAAGTCAAGGAATTGAATCGCATTTTGGAACAAGTGTCAGAAATAGCGAACAGCAACAAAACAGCTGTCGATGGTCATTCCACACAATTGGAAAATGTAGAGCAAGGTGTATTGGACAATATTCGGATGGTACAATAATTAACCACTGTAATTAATGCGATTTATGAAGATAGCCATCAGTTTAGTCAAACAAGATTTACACATGATGAAAACCCGACTAAATTTTATAGATGTAAGAATTGCTGCAGCAATATTGCTTCGATCCTTAGCAGGCAGCTTAAACGATGCGTTGCAAAGCTCGTACACCGTTCCATTGATTCTACACTGTTACCTCCAAAGCAGTTCCTAGCTGGCCTGAAAGTATGCAGCAGGAACTAACACCACATAGTGAAACGAGAAGCACAGAGCTTGACGTTTTGTTACCATATGTCAACAGCTAAAATTATCACCATTGGAGCTAGACTTAAAATATTCGTTAAACTCCCAGCAGTTAAGTGACAATAAGATTACAAGTGTTTCACGAACTACCATTATCCGAAAAATGTAGAAGCTAAAAGCAAATACAGACACATGAAGACACAGGAAGTGTTATTAATTTTCAAGGAGAAAAGAAGCTGGTGTCGACAGGATATTTAGACTATGCCAAAAAGGAATAATTACCTTATGCCCAACCGGGATGGTCCAGACACACACAAACGTGTGAGGTATGGTTATTCTTAGAGATAATAAATGCTGCAGGGTGCCAATGAGGTGTTCTGACACTGCAGCCATACTTACAAATGGTCAGATGCACAAGATTTACTACTTGCTTGCTACAGGGATAGTGACTGTGAATTGCTACGGACAGCTCCAACCAAAGGGAATGACAAGGCTGGATTTGCAAAGTTGCGGGATATTAATTAAGGGTAAACCTGTGATTTAGCAAGGAATACATTCCGTCTACCAGCAACTATCATTGTGACAACTATAATGAGTCTGACGCAGCCCTTGTTGTATTGGCCAGAAGAAAACAGTAGACATGCGCCGACGCAGACCCTGATCTACTTAAATATCACGCTCTTACCAGACCTCCTCCATTTGTTGAATGCGTGTTATTGCTGATAAAATGCTCCAGCTTGTGTGGCAGTACCACAATGAGCTCTACAATAAGTTCATGGCCAAGAGTATAATGGTTTATGATTGTTATTCTGACTGTGACGTTTCCTAACGGTTTTCTGCTCAGTAGTTGCTCTCTGACCAGCAGTCCATACGAGCAAACCAACCGTGAATTTTCCTGATGTTTGTCTTACTTTAGGTAGTTGGGATATGTACAGCTCTGTTTCAGAGGAATAGTTCGATGTAGTCATAGGGTCGAGCTGCACATATCTGCTTTCATGCCCAACTGCTAACTCGCTGCAAATAGTAACCTTTAGCTGTGATTCTGCAGCCAAGTAAATAGTCGATGCGTTGGCTATAATTGTGGCTTGTAGGTAAATAACGGGTCAAGTGCCAAAATATGGTAATTTGAGTTCTAAGTGAAATTCAGCTGTAACCGGCAACACCAATAACGTATATTCCGACACAAGCGCCAGAACAGCGCCAAACTGCATTTGCAGCTGTCACAAGAGGCCACTCGCGTCTAACACCAGTACTGATGTTCATATAACAAGGCATGCGTCCTCTGCTCTCTGTTATTGTCTTGGCGTGTACCTGTGTGAATTGTTGACAACTGAAGTAGCTCTGTTGTTTGTTTGCAACAATAGGACACTGCTGAAGTAAGTATTACAGATACATAATACACAATATTGAAAAATGGAAAAGAAAACTGCACCAAAACGGAGTAAGAGAAGTGAAGGTAGTGCTCAAAGTGAAGAGAAGAAATTACGCGGCGAAGGAATGGAATATACTCGAAAAGACGGCACTTTGGTTGCGGCTAAAGGTGCTCCCAAGCACCAGGTAGGCCTTGATTGCTGTTTTAATTTTTATTACAAGGATTGGAATCTGCATAAGTTGTGTGGTAGTATTTTAATGCGTTTACTTTGTTACTGAAATGAATTTCGTATGGACAGAAATCGTCGTTCTGATTATGACGTTATAGTTAACAACTTGAATGAACTCACATGCAAATATCTATGCGTGTTGATTTAAATATATTATATATACTGCTTCACTCTTTCAGGTCTCCTGGAATTAATGTCGAGTAGAGAGAATTATGTTGAATAATGTTTATTCAAATAAGTGAGTTCATATGAACGGAAAGTGGTCCCACGACAATCAAGTATAACACTGACAGAAATACTCTGCTGTAGTGCCGTAGTCACGTTGAGAGCATTACGAGAATGGTAGCAAAATCCCCAAACTACATAGTCATGAAAGGCTCGCCAAAATTAAGACCATTTCGTGATCAAAATACACGAAATATTCTCCATCTCAAAATAGTTTAGAGTGCAGCATAATGATTCACAAGTTAAGGCATATGAGACGACAAGCAGAAACTCACACTCTATTCTGAGTTCCGCTAAGCAATCGGAAAAAGCTGGAGTTCAGCACTGGAGGATATTCACACTTGTCAAAATATGGAGTTCTTTCCACAGTTACAGTATTGTAGCGGCCTTTCACCGCACAGATTTATCACTAACATGGCTGAATATCACATGTTACCACAAGTAGGTCCACCTTCAACCAGATCTCTACATTAAGTGTCCTCTTCAAGATCTAAAAGAAAACGTAACTTGAATCGCTCTCTTGAGCTCTTCATTCGAGAATGTGTCTCTCTCCACTTGACTCCAGTGGTGATCCGCCGCTGTCTGCTTTCCCATTAGCCAAAGGCTGTCCCTACCAAAAATTCATTGTGCTTAAGTTCTACAGATATGATTTAACTCAGCTTGACTGCTTCCTAGAATAAACGAATATACTGCAATAATATTTAAATAAAAGAAATGTTATAAATATTTGGTCACATTCAGATCATTTACAATAAATTACAAATAAAGGTTTGCTCATAAATAAATAAGCTAGTATTCTTGCAAACATGTACTCACGTTAAATGACAATGAACTGTTGTTAAATATTGTTTAAGCCATTATTTATGTATGACTGACAGAAGCGTGTTTGGCACCATATTTAATAGTGGTGGCAGCTAAGACAAGCGATTGGCTGCTTCTTAAATTCTAATGATTTTGTATTTGCAGTTGTAATTAACATTTAAACGAAGTTACTGGTAAAATAGTAAACTATTCATTAAGTAAATATACAAGCACGACGAGATATGAGATATTCATGGTACATTCATTTGCTATATTGTTGTTGTGGATACAATGTTCTGTTGATTGTTACTGCAAATTCACATTATATAGTAGTATTCTAATAATAAGCTGATGAGTTACAAATCCAACTTTCCTGTTTTCTGTGCAAGTCAGCTGCGAGGAAGAAAACAAAACAGCTGATTGTTCTATATACATTTTTAGTTAAAAATATATATAATTAAAAAGAACAAATATGGTGGAACTAATCTGAATAATGGTTTAAATACCCTGCTTTCATAGTTCAAACTCGCTGTGGGAAAGAAAACTAACTACGTATTTTCAGAGCAAAGCATAGCACAGCATCCTATTTCTCACAGTCAGTTTTTGAGGTAAACCTGTACATTGTTGTTTAGGAAAATACATAGCCAATGTCTGCCCAAAGTTTCATTAGCGTTTCATACGAAATGTTGTTACCAAAAATGTTATTAAGCCTGCATTCTGAGAAGAGGAATGTCATTTGTGCATGTACAATATATAAGGAGTATACAGGGTGTTACAAAAAGGTACGGCCAAACTTTCAGGAAACATTCCTCACACACAAATAAAGAAGATATGTTATGTGGACATGTGTCCGGAAACGCTTACCTTTCATGTTAGAGCTCATTTTATTACTTCTCTTCAAATCACATTAATCATGGAATGGAAACACACAGAAACAGAACGTACCAGCGTGACTTCAAACACTTCGTTACAGGAAATGTTCAAACTGTCCTCCGTTAGCGAGGATACATGCATCCACCCTCCGTCGCATGGAATCCCTGATGCGCTGATGCAGCCCTGGAGAATGACGTATTGTATCACAGCCGTCCACAATACGAGCATGAAGAGTCTCTACATTTGGTACCGGGGTTGCGTAGACAAGAGCTTTTAAATGCTCCCATAAATGAAAGTCAAGAGGGTTGGGGTCAGGAGAACGTGGAGACCATGGAATTGGTCCGCCTCTACCAATCCATAGATCACCGAATCTGTTGTTGAGAAGCGTACGAACAGTTCGACTGAAATGTCTGAAATGTGAAGGAGCTCCATCGTGCATGAACCACATGTTGTGCCGTACTTGTAAAGGCACATGTTCTAGCAGCACAGGTAGAGTATCCCGTATGAAATCATGATAACGTGCTCCATTGAGCGTAGATGGAAGAACATGGGGCCCAATCAAGACATCACCTACAATGACTGCCCAAACGTTCACAGAAAATCTGTGTTGATGACGTGGTTGCACAATTGCGTACCGATTCTCGTCATCCCACACATGTTGATTGTGAAAATTTACAATTTGATCGCGTTGGAATGAAGCCTCATCCGTAAAGAGAACATTTGCACTGAAATGAGGATTGACACATTGTTGGATGAAACATTCGCAGAAGTGTACCCGTGGAGGCCAATCAGCTGCTGATAGTGCCTGCACACGCTGTACATGGTTCGGAAACAACTGGTTCTCTCGTAGCACTCTCCGTACAGTGACGTGGTCAACGTTACCTTGTACAGCAGCAACTTCTCTGACGCTCACATTATGGTTATCGTCAACTGCACGAAGAACTGCCTCGTCCATTGCAGGTGTCCTCGTCGTTCAAGGTCTTCCCCAGTCGCAAGTCATAGGCTGGAATGTTCCGTGCTACCGAAGACGCCTATCAATTGCTTCGAACGTTCTTCCTGTCGGGACACCTTCGCTCTGGAAATCTGTCTCGATACAAACGTACCGCGCCACGGTTATTGCCCCATGCTACTCGATGTATCAAATGGGCATCTGCCAACTCCGCATTTGTAAACATTGCACTGACTGCAAAACCACGTTAGTGATGAACACTAACCTGTTGATGCTACGTACTGATGTACTTGATGCTAGTACTGTAGAGCAATGAGTCGCATGTCAATACAAGCACCGAAGTCAACATTACCTTCCTTCAATTGGGCCAACTGGCGGTTAATCGAGGAAGTACAGTACATATTGACGAAACTAAAATGAGCTCTAACATGGAAATTAAGAGTTTCCGGACACATGTCCACATAACATCTTTTCTTTATTTGTGTGTGAGGAATGTTACCTGAAAGTTTAGCCGTACCTTTTTGTAACACCCTGTATAAAGAGGAATATTCATGAAACTACCTTGCAAAAAGTTGAAGTTAATGGTAAAGAATTATTTGAGATTTTTGGTAACAAGGTTTTTTCCTTATGTAACGCATATGTATCATATACAATATATATTGAAATAACAAATAGACTATGTCCATCCAAATGTTTGTTAGAGCTTCATGTAAAAATTGAAAGTAAATCAGTCATGTATGTTATGAGGTTTTTGGCAACAACTTTTGTCCTTTATCCGTGCCGTGTTAAAATTTGAAGCAAATCAGTAAAGAAATATTCGTGATTTTTAGTAACAATGTTTCCCTTTCTACATTACATATATTTTTATATATTACATATATAAAAATATGAAGAATATTCTCTTACGAATGTTCGTCTGATTATCGTGTAAAAATGAGAAGTAAATCAATGAAGCGCTTTTCGAGACTTTTGGCAACAGCTTGTTGTTTGTATAATAGTATAGATAACTTGTAGTTGTAATGTAGACATGAGGATTTGACTCAATAATAATAGAGTTTAGAGCCATATAACTGATGACATTATTAAATATAGGTGGCCTTTGAATAATTACTTTTGAGTGGGCAGTTTGCGAATTTTCAGTAAATATTCTGTTCTGATTTTGAGCTTGCTTTCTATTCTTTTTGTGTTGTATCGAGTTCCGTGTATGGCTTTGATTTAATGGAAATATGCAAAGATTTTATTCTATGAATAAATAGGTGATGTTGTCCTCGCCTCCATCGATGATGCAGCACTAAAGAATTTCAAAGCTTCGCTAACTCAAGGCAGATTTGTAGAAAAAATATTTAATTGTATCGAAATCAATTTTTGTTATGAATTATGGCTACAGTTCCTACTTTAGTATGTACATATTTATCCTGTAAATATCTTGCTTGTATTCTACTCCCCTAAAATATCTGAGATTAGTGGCGGGTGACATTAAGTACGTGTGTTTGTAATCAGGGAGTATGGAGAGACTATAATCCAGAAAACAGAGTTTTGAAAATGTTTCTGCGCTAGCGCGTACTTGATGACCCTGTAAGACATTGGTGGACAAGTATGGTATTGGTGCGTGTTGAAATGACAACCAAAGCTTGTACACAAACTTACCAAAGTTGATATTAGCGAACTGCTATTCACTTGTTGTGCTATATGAAAGGTGAAGGCAGTCTTCGAGTGAGATGGGGCAGTTTTATACGGACTCCCGTCACTGAATGTCTGTGACGAATAAGGAACAGTGGGTTATGGCGCGGCAAGCCCGATCATCAGTCTGCCTACAGTGAAACATGATTGTCGACGAGGCGCGCTGTGTGCCCTGTCATTACTAGTTCAAACTGTAAATTAAACGTAAATAAAAAAAAAATTCTCGACAGAGACACTTTCTCAGTGCATGTTGTGGAAATTAACTATTAGACCACTCATCTGCTAATTCAGAACAAAAGTTCACGGTTTAAAGTACAGTGTACTGGGCACTGATCAGGGACTTTGAAATGAAAAATAAACGGTCCCCAGAAGCAAAACAAGGACCTATTTAAGTCAAATTAATCTCTATTACTTTTTTACTTATGTGAAGAATTACTTGTATGTTAACGAAGTTTAATTTTCAGCACTACTTACATGAGTTGTGGATTACGTATTTCTGCTTCCTTTGTTCAGCTGTCACTTGTAGCCTGATTACGATGAGCTACTGGTGCCTCCTTGAGATGCAACCTGAAATACGGTGTGGCATCCTATCTGCCGTTCGAGACATCATTCTGACTGTCCGGATCCTGGCCATCAAGGTGGGTACCAAAACAGGTGACAAAGTCGGCTACATCCTGTCCTTTGGTCCATCGTACCTTGTCACCACCAGCTGAACCATCCAACAAGCACCATAATCGATCATCTGGTAATGTCTGGCGCCAGATACTATAAAACACGAAATGAAATAATTCAAAAAATGGTTCAAATGGCTCTGAGCACTATGGGACTTAACATCTGAGGTCATCAGTCCCCTAGAACTGAGAACTACTTAAATCTAACTAACCTAAGGACACCACACACATCCATGCCCGAGGCAGGATTCGAACCTGCGCCCGTAGCGGTCGCGCGGTTCCAGGCTGAAGCGCCTACAATCGCTCGGCTACCACGGCCGGCGAAATAATTCTATTGTACTTATACCATACCAAGTGTATCAGTCACCAAAAGAACATAAAATAAGACGCTATAGAAAGACATATCCACCCATACTGAGTCTCTAAAACAAAATGACCAACTTATTGTACTCTGTGCATTACTAAGGATTTTAAAACCGCGGGTTGAATAACTGTATAATGTACAGTATATTCCCATAAATTAGTTTACCAAGAACCATAGTTAAAGAACTTAGCATTTGTGCTGCATTTCGTACTTGATCCATTTTACAATAACTTATAACATCTTTAATTCTGTAAAGTGATGAAGTCTGAAGGCCCCATCGTAGATTTCTCAGGTTTCTTGTTGACTATGCCCGTTTGGTGGAACGGATGGAGGGGGGCGTCGCATAAATATTCACTTTAATAGTCCTGAGCATAGAAATAATTCCATACTTTAACAACTGGCATTGAACGCAAAGCTTTAACAAATCTGTTGCTATCAGATCTCTTCTATGAACGTCATAACAAGGAGATCAAGCATTATCATACCAATTAACAGAATTCGGTACAAGAGACCATGATTAATTTACAACAAGGAATTTGTGATGTGCATACTGTAAGACCTTCGGTACACACATCATCAGATTATTTGACTTGTCGCTCTAACAAACTAGGCGAGTATCAGTAATATGTCTTGTGGTCTTATCGTGGCGTGTTTATCTTCTGCCATTAGGTCAGACGATAGAAATACCACTTGCACGCTTAGAGTAGCAGATTGACGGTGACCAACTTTAAAGAGAACTTGATTAATTTTCACACACATTTATTAAAATAATAAAAAGCACAGACATCACGTAACTTGATTCTGGATGCTGTTTACAATTGACAATCTGAAGTCCCTTTGGTCTTGGTACGTTAATCTTATTCTCACATATCTCGGATACTTGACAAAAGTGTCTATACATTTATCTTCATGGCTATGTACAGGAATATGATAATCTTCTTAGGTGCAGACTGAAACTTGACTATTGACTGGTACAGACTAATGCAGACTGGTACGGACTAGTGCAGACAAATGCAGACTGACTAATCGGAGGTCTGTACACTCGTTATAATACCTCGCGCGTTCAGGTATCACTGCGCGAGTGTGATCCGCGAGGAACAAAGGTTCTACATCAACAGCAATCTCATTGGCTGCGTTACATATTAATACGCGGATCGGCGGAAGCAGAATTTGGTCCGTCTCTAAGGCAGTGCCATCTTGTAGGGTGGAGACAGACGAGCGCTGCGCCTGTTCTGTTGTGCTTAGCAGGGCGCGCTCTAGTGGGAAAGTTGTATACGCGCTGACTACGCGGAACTATGTACACAACACAATTGTTACGTGGGTAATCCCAAAAGTAAAGTCCACTATTTTTTTATAAGTACATAGACCTGTTTATTTCTACAATGGTTTACATCAGTTTACACCTTGTATGTTTAGCTAGTTTTCGACATAATCACGTTTTCTGTCGATGCATTTTTGTAGACGCTGTAGCAGTTTTTGCATGCCCATGTCATACCAGCTCGCCGCCATGCTGTTCAGAAAGTTATGAACCTCTTCTTTCAGCTTGTTGTCGGTGCTGAATCGCTTTCCGGCCAAATGTTCTTTTAACCTAGGGAACATGTGATAGTCACTGGGCGCCAAGTCAGGACTATAGGGTGGGTGGATGATTATGTTCAACTGAAACTGTTGCAGGAGAGCAACGGTTCAACGGTTTGCCGAGCGATGTGTGGGCGAGCCTTGTCATGGAGAATGCATACGCCCTGCTCAACTCTTTTCCGGTTCTGAACTGCCCGTTTCACAGTACCCGCCAGCGTTAACTGTGGTCCCAGCGATTCAGCTCCGACGACGAGGTGAAAGAAGAGGTTTATAACTTTATAAACAGCATGCCGGCGAGCTTGTATGACATCGTATAAAAAACTGCCACAGCGTCTACAAAAATGCATCGACAGAGATGGTGATTATGTCGACAAATAGCTAAATGTTCAAGCTGTAAACTGATGTAACCCATTGTAGAAATAAACAGGTATATGTACTTATAAAAAATAGGAGACCTTAGTTTTGGGATTGGCAACGACCTTGCCGCAGTAGATACACTGCTTCTCGTCAGATCACCGAAGTTAAGCGCTATCGGGAGTGACAGGCACTTGGATGGGTGACCATCTGGCCCGTCATGCGCTGTTGCCATTTTTAGGGGTGCACTCAGCCTCGTGATGCCAATTGAGGAGCTACTCGACTGAATAGTAGCGTCTCCGGTCAAAGAAAACCATCATAACGACCGGGAGAGCGGTGTGCTGACCACACGCCCCTCCTATCCGCAGCCTCAGCTGAGGACGACACGGCGCTCGGATGATCCCGATGAGCCACTTGAGGCCCGAAGACGGAATGCTTTTACTTTTGGGATTACCCTCGTATAACAAAGTTATTCCACGATCCTTTACAATAACTACGTGATTATTAATACTGTGAGTCAAACATACAGCCCCTAAGTGAAGGGATCGAAATGTTGAATGGCGCTTCCATGTACTGTAATAGACATTGTCTCCGCCATTCAAGGGGGCTGTGAAGCAAATCTTCGTGTTTCAGCGATATCAGTGATAAGGATATATTTTAGAGTACGAAATTTATTTCAACGTCATAACCATTATCTGTGTTAATTTTGATGTTCTATGAAAAATACGAAAAGGGTATAGTCGTCTTTTTATTCCCCGCGCAACGCTAGTAAAAACTTCTAAATTTTCTGTCCTGTCAATGATATTGTGAAATAATAACTTATGTTTTATTTGTTTATGTCTTTTTAAATAATACTGTGTTTACTACTTTTCCCCATTTATGATGAAGACTTTCGTATATTTTTCAGCCTTTTAAATTCATGGTCGTTTTGGTGACGCAACCATCGCGTGCTACAAGCGCGCTAGAATTTTCACATTTCAATGTTTGCACGTCGAGCCTGCGGTCAATACGTTCTTAACGAAATCCGTCTGTAATTAGCATGGTGATTCAAAACATTTCTTAGTAATGAAAATTGAAGATAACATGGTCCTGTGTCACCTAGCTCGCTGCTTCTCAACGAAGATTTCTCGCTCCGATGCTAACAGCTGCTTGGTAAGAAAAGGCAACTCAGACGAGTAAAATCAGTCAGAGGTAAATTATTTGAAAGTCAGTGCATTATTTCTAAAACATGTAACTACAAGTTTTCATCATTTTCTTGCTGCCGTCAATGTGACGTATTCATTCTTCGTTAACATTTTATCTTCTTATTTAAAATTTAAAACTTCCACACCAGTATGAGGGAAGAAGATAAATTACACGGGACATGCGAACTTCAGCTGTTTACAGTTGTAAGCGCCCTGTAGGATCTTCCGGCGTGTGATCTGTAGTTTTCTGGTTTTAGATTTAAAGGGACAGAGCGATGACTGAGTAAGCTCCACCTAGTAGCTTTATGTATACATATGTGTCTGAAAGAACAGACCCGCAAATACAGGGTGAAGCGAAATTCGCGCTCTCGGGCTTCGCAGCACGACTCCTCACATGCCAGTGATAAAAAAATGTCTGTCACAAAATTTCGTCCGGCGAGTACAACCGGTAGAAAAAGGACGTTAAAGATTGGCAGTGTTAATCGTCAACAGCGATTGCAGCGGGTCCTCTAGAAAACACTTGCACTTACATATTTCAATCGTAGAAATGGAAGATTGGTCGGCTTTGAAAGAAGACATTTTCATGTCATGGAATTTCACAATTACCTCATACACTAGATGCGAAACCTGTTTTCTTTGTATCTCCCTCCAATGGTCCCAGATATTAGTAGCAACTATTATTCTTGCCTCGTTCAGGTCCATTACATTTCGTTAGGGTCTTACATTACCAACGGGACTACCAATATGCTTTGTGAATAACGTCCAAACTCAGTTACTGTTTGTATGTGTTATCGCCATGGTCCCATGCCTATAGTATGGTAACCACATGCTGTTTAGTAAGTATTTCAATGCATTATTATTATTATTATTATTCTATCGATGGGATTGTGTAAACATCACGTCTGTTGCCGTGAGGGCCACAGTGCAATTCGAAACAGAACATTTCACAGTTAGTGATGTCAGTATGAATCATGCAGAACAATATCTGCCAGAGGGGTAATGCGCGTTACATGGAATAGGCGCATCTTTAGTATCTCGAAATTGATGTTGTCTTTGTTGTTATTCTGCCTTGTGACAGGTCATTTGCTTCAACTGTCTATTTCTTATTTGTCTAACCACGTATTTGTTACGTTCAGAGTTACAAAATGTTGAAAATTTAGGATACATGTGACGTAAAAACGGTGTATATTATAGTATGTAATGTCAGAATGAAATTAGGAAATAAGAAAATGGCCCCGAACCAGGCTCGAACCCACGACCTCCTGCATGCTAACCCAAACCTCCAATCTCTTCACGAACTGTGCGGCACAACTAACAGGTGCTGATAAAGCTAGTTACCATACATGTGGCTACAGTGCTGCCAGATTGCCACTCTTTTAACATCCTGCTTCTCCCGGATGTACTCACCGGACGAAATTTTGCGAGAGACATTTTCTTTATTGTGAGGAGTCGCGCTGTGAAGCTCTAGTGCGCGAATTTCCCTTTGTATAATTAAGGCGAGGACGGCCAATGGTCACTTTAGAGCGGGTGCACATCACTCTCGAACTTTCATGGAAATCGGCGAAAGGCCGCGAGTAATGGGTGTGTGTGGATAAGCAGGAGATCTGGTTTTGAAACCCGTTCCGACACAAATATTAAATTTTCCCCACTGATTTTAACCAACACCAGCTGGCACCTATGTAATTAATTCCTTTGTATCCTGGTAGTCATATGTTGACGCACCATTTGTTTCAGTTATTTTGTGCCTTATGTTTCTGAATCTTGTGAGCTTATTAATATTTATTATCTTACTATTTATTGTCTGTGAAAGTATATGTCAAGTTTCTGGTAAATGTTGTACTTTCATGACTGAAATTAGTAACGATTTTGTAGTGCGTAATGTAACACTTCATTCGACTTGTTTATTTTCTCAGTGTTAAAATACCGTTGAGGCAAATAAACACTATCAAACATTTTTTTTAAACTTCGGATCTTTACCAATCGCATATCTAAGCTGTCCAACATTTCATTGTTTCCTGCTCGCTTATTATGGCATTTCTTGAGACTGAAAATCTCGTGCGTACGAATCAACATGAGTTTCTAAAACAAAGATCGTGTGAAAACTAGTTCACTCTGTTCATCCATGAAACCCAAAAAGAAGTAAATGCAGGCGCCCAAATTGATGCCTTGTTCCTTTACCTACGGAAGGTATTCAATGCAATTCCACAGCGCCGCGTAGTGACTATATAAGGGCGTACGAAACATCAGACCAGCTGTGTGATTGGACTGAAAAGTTTCTAGCAAGCCGACCACAGCATATCGTTATCAACTGAGAGAAATCCTCAGACACGAAACTTGGGGCGTACCCCAGTAGAGTATTGTAGGAGTATTACTGGAGTCTTACTGGACGACGCTTTTCACGATATGTGTAAATGACATAGTGTATAAAGTCGGAAGTTCCATAAGGCTCTTCGCGGAAGGTGCTGTTGTTTGCACAGAAGTCGCAACTCTAGAAAATTATGCTGCAATTCAGCAAGACATACAGGGGATCGACGCTTGGTGCAGGGGTTGCCAGTTGAGCCTCAAAATAAAGAAATGTGATGCATTTCGCATAAATAGCCAAAAATAATCTTTTGTATACAGTGCTTAATTTATAAAATTTTACGTGCCTTTCCGCACCTACTCAACAATACAACCTTCCCTCTGCCACTTATCCATGAAAACCACAAGTTTCGATTTTTCTAAGCTTGTGACAAAACCTACAATGAGAAAACATTGCTTACAAAACATTGTAGTGAAATTCGAGGCCTCAAAACACCATTTTCTGTGGTCAAAACAATAAAATCGCAAGACTGCTGGTAGTAACACACACACACACACACAAGCGAGCGCGCGCGCGCACACACGCACACAATAATCTGCCCTACGCCACAACCCATAGCATCACCTGGTCACTCATTGCCATGTTCACTCGTACCGGCGCAGCTGCAAATTATAGTTACGTTGCGATTTAATACACGTGTACTACACTGGTGTCCAAAATTAAAGCAACAAACCGCTGTTTCCCCGTCCTGTGTGTGTCACGGTATAATCATACCAACTGTCAACAGATGTCCATACGATCGTGTTCTGCACGGAAGATGGCATTCCAGTCAACGGATAACCACGCGAGCGATGACGTCAGGGCAGTCATCACACAGGGTAGTATTTGTCGGGTAGTCCTACATCCACAATCGCTGTACGCACGTTCACAGACGATGCAATACGGCACAAACAAAAGGCCTACCAGACACTCTGCAATGGAGAGGCGTAGAAAGAATGCAAGCAGAACAGTCGCAAACTGATGTGGCCCGATGGCTTAATGTAAAACGTTCTTTTGTTTCTCGGATGTGGCGGCAATTTATAGAGACCGAATCTGTACCCGAAGACCAGGGCAGTGCTTAACACATGTGACGTCAGAAAGAGAGAATCATTATTTGGCTGTAAGTGCACGACTGCACTACCTTAGTACTGCGCGGCAACTAGCATCTGAAGTTGCAGTATCCACGGGACAGATATCGAGGAAAACGATCTAGAGAAGGCTTCAGGAGAGTGGCGTTTATTGTTGGACACGTGCTGTATGTGTACCCATGGAGCGTCTTTTCAGAAGGTAACGTCTGGAGTGGAGTCGTCAACATGCCACCTGTACGGTCGAACAGTGATCCAATGTTCTTTCCAGAGACGAGTCTCGAATTGGTCTGGACAGTGAGAATAGACGGACTCAGGTGTGGGCAGGGATTATGTTGACCACTCCAACAGTCCTTCATGAAATTGTCGGGTGAATCGGCAAGGCTTAACTGCTGTCAGCTATCGTGACGACATTGTAAGACCTCAGGTGCGGTTTTTACGAGATGCTTTCAGCCCAGACTTCGTGTTGATGGACAGTAATGCTCGACCTCATAGAAAAATGGTTCAAATGGCTCTGAGCACTATGGGACTTAACATCTCAGGTCATCAGTCCCCTAGAACTTAGAACTACTTAAACCTAACTAACCTAAGGACATCACACACATCCATGCCCGAGGCAGGATTCGAACCTGCGACCGTAGCGGTCGCGCGGTACCAGACTGAAGCGCCTAGAACCGCTCGGCCACACCGGCCGCCCCGACCTCATAGAGCACAGGTGGTTGATGTTATCTTGGAAACAGAAGATACTGCACGCATGACGTGACCTGTTAGCTCTTCCTATTTGAATCCTATAGAGCATGCCTGGGATACACTACGGCAAACACCAACCACTCCTCAAGACGTGCGAGCAGCTCTGCGGGAAGAATGGAGGTTATTGCCTCAACATGAGGTTGATGACATCATTCACAGCATGCCCTATCCTGTGAGACTTGTATTGCTGCCAGAGGTGGTCACACCCCGTACTGAGCACACCAGCCAGTTATCGGAATGTATGTGGAAATCCTTTAAGTTGGAAAAAATGAAGAACCTATTTGTCTACTGTTATGAACGTTGCAGTTGTTTACTTTCTGTATTCTTTACGTTGTTTCTACTTTACTATCACCTGTTTATACTGTTTTGTGGCAAAATAAACGCAAGCTTGCAATGATTCCGTTTGCTGATTTAATTTTAGACACCAGTGTATTTTAAATCTCCGAAGCTGACTTGTACTAATAAATTAAAAACAAAAATCTCTGGGAGGTGCCAGATGCTCAGGAAGTGTATTTCCACTACAAAGGAGGTAGCTTACAAAACCCTCCTTCGACTGGTATTCCTACTTGAATATTACTCACCAGTATGGGATCCGTTTCAGATAGGATTAGTAGAAGAAATAAAGAAGATCCAAAGAAGAACAGTGCGTTTCATTACAGGTTAATCTAGTAAGAGCAGAAGTGCCACGGATATGCTCTGCCAACTCCAGTGGCAGCCGCCGCAAGAGACAACGAATAAATTTCTTCTGCCTGCGGATATCTTCACAAAAGACCATTGCGATAAAATTAGAAAGATTCGAGGTGATACTGAGTAGAGATGGGCAAATTCGTTCATCCTTGGGAACTAGTTCACTGGAGATCACTCCTTTTTGGGAACCGTTCGTTTTTACTCGTTCACCGTTCAATGTGCTTGGTATATGGTTGTTTTGAAAAATTGAAAATAAGTAGCATAGGTGACTGAAGATGAAAGGCGCCAAGAGGGGCCACTTGCCTCTCCCCTGGAGTACAGAGTTTTTTTTTCATAACAGAATTCTCACACACTTGTAATTTTCGTGATCCTGCAAAACCTCTCATTTAGCCAACTGTAGTGTTATGTGGCTGATCGCTGTGAAATAATATAAGGTGGCGCACGAAAAACCGGCCACGGGTACAGAATACTTGCCAATTACGCACGATTTGTTGACCGTTACGAGCAGAATAGATAAACATGTAATAAGTAGGCAGTGCAGAAATAAAAAAAATAAGCTAATGCAAACAACAACTTCGAAACAACAGCTGACGATTGGTAGGCGACAATGAGCAGTCTAGCACTTTCGTGCGCCACCCTGTACCACGTAAATAATATTGTAGGTGTTGTCATATTCTCTTCACAAAATGTGACGCCATACACTCGTTTACGAAGCGCGGGCTTCACTCGGTTCTAAGTCGGTCTGCTTTCCATGACAATGAACATGTTCTTTTACCTTGGATCAAAAAAAGACGGAGAATGTCCACTCGCGTGTGCCGAGTCGACGTCCTTTGCATGTGTAATAACAAAAATTCTTGCCTTTTTATTTCTTCTGCTGTTTACCGAAATAGTGAAGTAAGCTGATACGCCGTTTTTTTTTTACCTGAAAAGATGTATGTATTCCATACCACGTAATTTTTGTGTAGTTTATGTGATTATAAAATACATTTTAATTAACGGTCGTGGTCGCTGAATAGAATACAAAAAGAACCAGAAGTTCAGAGTTCAAAAAACGTTTGAATGGGCATGCGAAGCGAACGAAACGAACAACAACAAATCGATACTGAACTAACTAGTAGCAGTTGGCAGTGGAAATGCGACGAGTGGCCACAGGAAGAAGGACGAGTCCGGCCGAGCGAGACCGCGACCGAGACCGAGACACACGGGAACGGGTCCGAGGCTGGAACGAGGTCGGCCGACGTGCCGCTCGGCAACAAGACCGACCGTTTCCTGAGAACTACAAGTAGAAATCCGCGACCGAAGTGAACTATGAAAGACCGTTCCTTAGAATTCGTTCCTCCCTCTTTCCGTTCATCTTGGAGAACTGCTGCTTTGGACCCGTTAGTTTGCGATGGGGGAAAGAGATACTGGTGTACAAAGTACCCTCGGCAGCACACCATAAGGTGACTTAAGGAGTTTAGATGTTCATTAGTTTCATGTTCCATGGATCATTTCGCCCTATAAATCGTAATTGTGCGAAACGAGTCATTTTACATTCACATTGCAAATTAATTTGTATATATGGTTACATGCTGAGTATTTCTAATAACATTTTTATAATTTTTTTACTGTAGGAATCTGAATTAGTAATTCAAACTCACCACACATTACTGCAATAGAATTTTTTCTACGAAAGGATGTAAATGTAGATGAACAGGTTACAGATATCTAGAAAGAATTTTTCACTCTGCAGATGAGAGTGCGTTGTTTTGAGAATACCTGGAAGATTAAAACAGGATTCTAATCCGTGAGCTTACCTTCCACGGACAGTGATCTTACCACCGGATTCGCAACCCTCTCTCACTTCCGCCAGTACCAGGCAAGGATCCGGGTAGGAGTGCCACTTCGCTTACTAGTTTTAATCGATCAGCAAAGTTTCGTGTTATAGGTAATTGATTTTCCGATATTTACCATTAATACACTCGTAATATCCACGTACTGCTCTTGATTAGTTTATACATCGAGATGTAGTTCCTAGTTTCCTTCTTGGTAAATCTCCACCTCCTAACTGCACTCCGCCGTATCTTAGCTACCCGTAAAACAATTCTTTAGTTTATGGTTGTTCTTTGTTGTTACCTGTAATTTACATTTCTGAAACATTCAATAATTAATAAATGCCTTAAGGAAAAAGAGATATAAAGGATAGAAAATTAAGCTTGTAAATCACAATAATACAAGATAAAGTCGAAGTGTGATGGCGGTTGATAAATATAGAGTGTTGTCCTTTCGGAGTAAGGTGATAGTCTGGCCCGGGTTGGCGCAACGTTAGTTCCACTCCAATGCGCACTGTTTCTGTTCACACAGCCGATGATGACGAAGCGTTTCGCCATAGACTGTGAGAAAGTTCTCCCACTTAACCTCAGCTGCATCGCACTCCGTCGTTCGTTCCGTAAGCGCCGCAGCTGAATAAAATCCATTCTATAGGCGGAGAATAGTACATTCCCAAGCTTTTTCCTCAAATGCGACGGGTGTTAGCTACCTCCATTTCATTTTACCGTGATAAGAAAAGTCTTTTACCTCTCTCTGTATCGAGAGACTCATATCTGTACTACATCTTCTCTTGAGACGGTTTGTAAAATCACTCTCTTTTTCAGATAACAATGTCTGGCAATGACTGAGAAAGTCATTCTCCAGTAATATTGTTTTCTGACGCTAACACTTAGGAAACTGTTGCTGCCATTGTTTTGCATGCTATTAGAACGACATTGTCAACCGTTTTTAAAACGAGGTACATGTTTTACTATTTATTGTGTACTATATCATTTAGATTTTATAAAAAAATTCCGAGCCACAATTTTCCAAAGTAATTAACATTGTTTCAATAAATTTTTACGTTGCCTGCAGAAGACGAATCCTGATTTATTCTTTTCAACTTTTACAGTTTTTTACCCGATGAGACTGGAAATTTCCTTCCTGTTTCTAACGTTGTAAGACACCATGGAGCTGATTGTATGCATTTGCATCCTGTCTGGACGTCTGTGTCCCTATGCTGAAGGGAAGAAAACTCTTCGGCTGTGATAGTCCAACATATCTGACGTCGATAGTTAGTAAAGGAGACAGAGCACCTAGTGTTCATGTTGCTAAGAAGGCGAGTACACCGTTCGTTTGTTGTATATTTTGAAACGTCCCCGTAGAAAAATTAAGAATGACAGTGCAGGTAAACTTATGCGTTATTTGATAGAAAGACAGCTGAGTAAACCTCAACGTACTTAGACAGTTCTCTCTTTACTTATTCTGATCATCGCTAAACTGCCACACAATTTTTTTTTAGCGCAATGCAGTCTGACTTTCAATAATCCCTACAAAAAGAATGGCCCTGACTAACAATAACCTATACCTTTCATGAATCACTTACCTTACAAAAATCTTCGTTATTCGAACTACTGCAATACCGCGAGCGCCAATACTGCCAGCTAAATAAAAGATTCTAACTACTGGAGGTACTAACTACTGATAGGCGTAGTTAGTAAATGAAATTTTTTGATTGAGATCAAACAAGGTGGTATTTACCTTAATAGCGTTCAAAAGTAATATATATATATATATATATATATATATATATATATATATATACCCTAGCCGAGCCTCAGGTACAGGGCGGGTCGCAGGTGGCGGATAGCGAACGATCCATCAGATATGGTGGACAGCTGCGAATAAGGGGAAACCCAAATAAGCAGTCCCGGACCGAGGCGGCAGCATCACGAGGGTGTGGGAGGGTGACTTTTGGCAAGGGTCACACTCATTCAAAAACCACAGAACCCGAAGACGTTGCTGTGTCATGGCGAGTAAGCGCCGCCATTACAATAAGCACTGTCAACACCCAAATCCAGGACGCGTCTGAAGTGGGAACCATCGGCATCCTGGTCAGCGTCTGTTCACACAATGTGCGGCTGGTCATAATGCGCCAGGAACTAACAATCCCTGGTTCTAAACACCCAGTGGAAACACTGGACCAACTTGATTACAAGCAAGTATGACTCGTGCAAGTAATAACAACATTACCCCAGGTGGTAACCAATCCACCCATCAACAGATGGCAACCAGGAATTCGGATTCTGGGGAACCTGGACTTACACGATTACACCAGAGAAAGTCGGAGCTCTCTGGCAAACTTCCACTTAAAACACCTACATACATTGGAACCTTTAACATAAATACATTAATCCAACCAGGAAAACTTCTAAACCTTACAACAGAACTTGAAAAGCAAAATATAGTAATACTAGCTTTACAGGAGACACGTTTTACAGATGAAGAAACATCAGATTATGGCAACTATCGCATCTTTAAGAGCAAGACGGATAAACGAATCGGAAGAGGAGCCCCCCATCTCGGGATGGCGTTTATCATACACAAGAGCGTGCTCAGCTCCATCAAGGAAGTTACTCCCGTAAATAATAGGATAATGACGATGCGCTTACAATGTGCCAACAAAACATACACAATGGTTAATGTTCATGCTCCCACAAACGGAGACAACAAGAAAAACCCCATAGAAACAGAAAAGTTCTGGGAAAATTTGGAGAATATAATGGCCAAGATTCCAAAAGATGATACAAAAGTTCTACTCGGCGATTTTAATGCCCAAATTGGTAGAGAGAAAATCCACCAAAAAACCGTAGGCAAATATCCTGCACATAAATTTACCAATAAAAATGGTACAAGGCTCGTCGAACTATGTAAGCAGAATAACCTGAAGATAATGTCAACATCTCTAAGAAAATGTCCAAGAAAACAAAAGACATGGAGATCTCCTATACAACAAATTGGCGAGTTTCAAATAGATCATGTGGCGATTTCATACCCAGTACAAAAAGAAATTTACGACGTCCAAGTACGCAGAGGAGCAAACATTGATTCAGACCATTACCTAACTAGAATTAAAATCAAGTTTACAGCACGAAGAAGTCATCAGAAGAAAACAGAAATACAGAAATATGACACCAAGAAGATTAAAGAATCTAAAGTAAATGAAGAATGGGAGAAGGAAAAGGCAAACACATGGGAAGAATTTCATTCTAAAATCACGCGAATAGCTAAGGAAACTATTCCCTTGAAAAAGATATTCAAACACCCTTGGTGGGATTCAGACTGTGAAAATGCATTGGAAAGGAGAAAAAAGGCATTTCAAGAATATAACAGTAAAAAATCACAAGAAAGTCTACATTTATTTAACGAGGTTAGAAAACAGGTATCAAAATCCATTAGGCAAGCAAAAAGGAAGTACACAAAGGCACAACTGGATGCCATAGAAGAAAATTTCCAAAACTATAATACAAGAGACTTCTACAGAACTTTCGCAGATAAAATACGAGGATATATCCCTCAAAATTTATGTTTCAGAAAACCTGATGGTAAATTAGCCCTAACAAACCAGGAAAACTGTCAAGTATTGGCTCAATATTTTTCTAACCTACTAAATTGCCCAGAACCTAGTTTAAGGTTTCCCAAAGAAATCAGTGCCAACGCTCAACCGGATTCATTACCACCAACACAGGAAGAAATCAAATGTCACATTAAAAACTTAAAAAATAATAGAACATCTGGCGAAGATGGCATTGTTGCAGAGCTATTAAAAAACCTAGGACCAAAGACGTTGCAAGAGCTCACAAAAATAATAACAAAAATATGGGAAACAGAAAAATTACCAGAGGATTGGAAATGTGCCCTTATTCACCCGCTACATAAAAAAGGAGACAGAACAAATGTCAATAACTACAGGGGAATCTCACTTTTACAAGTCACCTACAAAATTCTCTCAACATGCCTGCTGAAAAGAACACAAGAGCAGCTGGAACGCCAAATTGGTGATTATCAAGCAGGCTTCCGCCCCGGTCGCTCATGCATAGAACAAATATTTAATTTAAAGACAATATTAAAACACAAAGCAATTAGAAATGCCCCCATAATTTGTACATTTGTAGATTTTAAGAAAGCCTATGACTCAATTGACCGGCAATCTTTGTTTAACATTTTAGAGGAACTTGGACTTGACTCCAAAACACTAAGGCTTATCAAAGAATCACTGACAGACACTGTATCTAAAGTTAAATTCAGGGGAGAAATCTCTGAACCTTTTCTCATAAAAACTGGAGTACGTCAAGGTGACGGGCTATCTCCACTTCTGTTTAATATAGTCCTGGATAAAGTCATTAAGGAATGGGAAAAAGAATTAAAAAATCAATCCTACTGGAAACCAATCCATCTTGGTAGAACCAAAGACAACGTGGAGATATCTTGTTTAGCATTCGCGGACGACTTGGCCATACTTGCAGATGATGAAGAAATCGCCACCAAACAAATAGAGATCCTTAAGGAATGCGCGGATAAAGTAGGTTTACAAATTTCGTTTCAAAAGACAGAATTTTTCTTTACGAAATTCCATATACACAGTTTGAACACAAAATATGGAAAAATAAATAGAGTAAAACATTTTAAATACCTAGGTGAAATTTTGGAGCCAACCGGAGGAGAGAAAGTTGCACAGAAGATCAGACAACAGAAAATGAAGAGAGCATATGGTATGACACATGAAATATACAATAAAAAATGCATCTCCTCGAACACAAAAATCAGACACTACTGCGCAGTAATTAAGCCAGCAGCACTATATGCTAGTGAAACGCTCACACTCCACACAAAATGTGATTTAGAAAAAATACTAAAAGAAGAACGCAAAATTATGAGAAAGATTTTAGGTCCAAAATTAACAGAAGAAGGATACCGGATACAATCAAGAAGAACCACAGAAACTATATCAAACCTGGCAGCAGACATAAGAAGGCGAAGATTAAAATTTTATGGACATGTCACTAGACTTCCCCCCACACGACTCACCAACAGAATTCTCACTTACATAGAAAAAGTCAAATCAACAACACCATGGATTAGCCAAGTAAAATTAGATTTACAAAAAGCAAATATTGAACTTAAAGATGTCAAAGATAGAAAAACTTTTAGAAATAAGGTGGAAAAGTGGATTGTATTGTCGGAGAAGGAAGCACTAAAGAGACCAGGAACAAAATGGACAGAAGAAAGAAAAAGAAAACATGGAGAACGAATGAAAGAAGTATGGAAGAAACGTCAGAAAGCTTTGCGTGATCCTTCTGGGTCCATTCGCGATAAGTAAGTATATATATATATATATATATATATATATATATATATATATATATATATATATATATATAATTTTGTGACATCCAATTAAACAAATTTCCTTTTTCAGACGGACACAAGTCCAGATCGTCCGCTTATAGCAATCTCTCAAAACTCTGGCATCTCTCTCTCCATATCCACCACTGCTGGTGGCTCACCTCCAACTGCAGAGCTCTACACGCTGTTCACATCTAACTGCCCAACACTACACTAACGAATATTCCAACAATGAGTCCAACCAGCCACAGATTGCACACAGCACAGCCAGTGATTTTCATCCAGAGTGCTATGTGGCGTTACCAACATAAAAACCTAAACAGCCTACTTACAATTTTTATGAGCTTCCTGCAGGAGTGACTTATTTATTTATTTACAGATACCTGTGTAGTTACTAGACTATTATAGTAGTTTCTTGCGTGTACGAGTGCCTACTAGGCACAAGCTTTTCTTTTAATAACATACTGTACCGCAGTTGCTAGCGACCCTTATATCAACCCTCGTATCGTACAGGCTTTTGTTTTGGTTAGTGTAGCTCAGCGTTGTTTAGACCATTAGTGAGAGAGGACTTCGAATTCCCGTTGCCAATAAGTCAAGTACATCATTCGTTTGTTGTATATTTTTAAGAGCTTAAAACAGGATTGACCGCAGCAATGGATAGGAACTGTAATTGCTGCGAGCAGATGCGAGCTCAGTTGGCGACCCTTCGCTCACAGCTCCAGGCTGTGCTGGCTTCCGTCACACAGCTTGAGGCTGCTGCCATGGGGCGTCACTGTGGGGGTTCAGACGCATGGATGCAAGAGACATTCAACGTGTCCCCCGTTCAGTCCGCTGCTATGGCTGTCCTGGGTACTCAACCTGTGGTTGAGTGGCAGATCATTCCAAAGTCTGGCAGGCAGAGAAAATCCTTCTGAAGGGCCAATGATGGGGCCTACCGGGTTCGTTTGATGTACAAGTTTCGGGCGTTATCTATGGCAGTCGATGTCTCTGAGCCAAATGCAGTCGTCCACGCCGTTCAAGAGGAAGCTTCTCGGCCCACAAGGGTTGGGTGTTCACAAAGAGAGGGTTTACTGGTAGTTGGGAGCTCCAAAGTTAGGCGCATAATTGGCCCCTTAGGAACATGGCTGCGAAGGAGGGGAAGGAAGCTAGTATTGGCCCCTTAGGAACATGGCTGTGAAGGAGGGGAAGGAAGCTAGTATGCACTCCATCTGCATACTGGGGGAGGTATTCTGGATGTGGAAAGGCTGCTTCTAGATGCCATGAAGAGTACAGGGTACAGCCAACTGAAGGTGGTGGGTCATGTCAGTACCAATGACGTATGTCGCTTTGGACTGGAGGAGATTCTCTCTGGTTTTGGGCGGCTAACGGAAATGGTAAAGACTCCCAGACTTACTTACGAGATTAAGGCGGAGCTCACCATCTGCAGCATCATCCATAGAACCAGCTGTGGTCCTTTGGTAAAGATCTGAGTGGAGGGTCTGAATCAGTGGCTCAGGCGGTTCTGTGACCGTGTAGGCTGCAGATTCCTTGACTTGCGTTATCGGGTGGTGGGTTTCCAGGTTCCTCCTATTAGGTCAGGAGTTCACTGCACACAGGAAGCGGCTACACGGGTAGCGGGGGCTGCGTGGAAGGGACTGGGCCGTTTTTTAGGTTAGAGGGATTCAGGGAACACAGAAAGGGCATCCGTCTAAATGGGGCAGGTAAAGCACAGTACGTTAGTTGTACTAACTATAGGTATTGTAGTTGTAAATTGTTGTAGCTGTGTTGGGAAAGAACCAGAGCTCCAAGCCCTAATAGAAAGAACTGAAGCTCAAACAGTTATAGGTACAGAAAGCTGGCTAAAGCCGGAAATAAGTTCAGCAGAAATTTTTCAAACGATCTCACAGTTTCAGAGAGGACAGATTAAATACAATTGATGGTGGAGTATTTATTGCTGTCAGAGGTAGTTTGCCTTGTTGGGAAATTGAAGTAGATAGTTCTTGCGAAATAGTATGGGTAGACGTTTTACTTGACAATCGGACTAAACTATTAATTGGGTCGTTCCACCGATCCCCCGACTCAGAAAATTTAGTTGCTGAACAGTTCAAAGAAAACTTCAGTCTCATTTCAAATAGGTACCCCACTCATACAATTGTAGTCGGTGGTGACTTTAATCTCCCCTCGAAATGCTGGAAAAATTATACGTTTAAAGCAGGCAAAACGTCATCCGAAACTGTACTGAGTGATTTCTCAGAAAATTATTTTGAACAATCAGTTCATGAGCCCACTTCAAGCATAAATGATTGAGAAGGCAATACTTGACCTCTTAGCAACAAATAATCCTGGACAAATAGCGAGTATCGTGACGAATACAGGGGTTAGCTACCACAAGGCAGTTGCTGCTAGGCTGAATACTGTAACTTCTAAAACCATCAAAAAGAAATGCAAAGTATATCTATTTAAAAACCTGATAAAATGCTTTTAACACCGTTTTAAGATATAATCTTAACTCCTTTCGATCTGATTGTGTAAGCGTAGAAAAGTTGTGGAATGATTTCAAAGAGATAGTATCGACAGCAATTGAGAGATATATACCACATAAATTAATAAGTGATGGTACTGCCTCCACATGGTATACAAAACGGGACAGATCGCTGTTGCAGAAGCAACGAAAAAACCATGCCTAATTTTAAGGAACGCGAAATCTCCAAGGCTGGCAAAGTTTTGCAGAAGTTCGAAATATAGCGCGTACTTCAATGCGAGATGCTTTTAATAATTTCCACAACATAACTCTGTCTCGAAATCTGGCAGAAAACCCAAAGAGATTCCGGTTATACACAAAGCACATCAGTGGCAAGACGCAATCAATACCTTCACTGCGCGATAACAACGCTGAAATCACTGATGACAGTGCCACTAAAGCAGAATTATTTAACTCGGTTCTCCGAAACTAATTCACCAAAGAAGACGAAGTAAATATCCCTAAATTCCAATCAAGAATGTTGCAGAGAATCCATTACTTATTCTCAGTTGACATGTCCAAATGTAACGGGATTATAGTGTACTTGGTGCAGAAAACGACGACACATTCTGGTGGTCAAACGTTGTCTGCTTGAACTTGAACGGCGTGTTTCCTTGCCCGCACGTTCCTAAGCACTCCAACAAGGGACCACTGTCACATCCGAATGCCCCGCAAATCTACATCTACATCTACATGGATACTCTGCAAATCATATTTAAGTGCCTGGTAGAGGGTTCATCGAACCACCTTCAGAATTCTCTATTATTCCAATCTCGTATAGCGCGCGGAAAGAATGAACACCTATATCTTTACGTACGAGCTCTGATTTCCCTTATTTTATCTTTGTGATCGTTCTTCCCTATGTAAGTCGGTGTCAACAAAATATTTTCGCATTCGGAGGAGAAAGTTGGTGATTGGATCTGGATATTAGATATTGGTGACTGGATCTAGATATTACACGATTCGATTAGGTGTCCAAATGGCGACTCACAATGAGGCCTCTTTCCAAATCCTTCAAGTACTGATAATGCAGTCTCACACGCGTATTTCTGAGGCCTTCACAGTGATCATTCAACATGTAACACTGTCCACACCGCTTATACACAAGGGGCGGTCGAAACCAAGATAGTTTTTCCGCTAGGCTGCGTTGTATTCCGTAGTGTAAGCAAAATGGCGAATACCGAGAGAATCAAGAATCATGCTGTGATTGAATATCTTCACTGGGAGGGAATGGCGCGCAAGGAAATAAACTCCTGGAAATTGAAATAAAAACACCGTGAATTCATTGTCCCAGGAAGGGGAAACTTTATTGACACATTCCTGGGGTCAGATACATCACATGATCACACTGACAGAACCACAGGCACATAGACACAGGCAACAGAGCATGCACAATGTCGGCACTAGTACAGTGTATATCCTCCTTTCGCAGCAATGCAGGCTGCTATTCTCCCATGGAGACGATCGTAGAGATGATGGATGTAGTCCTGAGGAACGGCTTGCCATGCCATTTCCACCTGGCGCCTCAGTTGGACCAGCGTTCGTGCTGGACGTGCAGACCGCGTGAGACGACGCTTCATCCAGTCCCAAACATCCTCAATGGGGGACAGATCCGGAGATCTTGCTGGCCATGGTAGTTGACTTACACCTTCTAGAGCACGTTGGGTGGCACGGGATACATGCGGACGTGCATTGTCCTGTTGGAACAGCAAGTTCCCTTGCCGGTCTAGGAATGGTAGAACGATGGGTTCGATGACGGTTTGGATGTACCGTGCACTATTCAGTGTCCCCTCGACGATCACCAGTGGTGTACGGCCAGTGTAGGAGATCGCTCCCCACACCATGATGCCGGGTGTTGACCCTGTGTGCCTCGGTCGTATGCAGTCCTGATTGTGGCGCTCACCTGCACGGCGCCAAACACGCATACGACCATCATTGGCACCAAGGCAGAAGCGACTCTCATCGCTGAAGACGACACGTCTCCATTCGTCCCTCCATTCACGCCTGTCGCGACACCATTGGAGGCGGGCTGCACGATGTTGGGGCGTGAGCGGAAGACGGCCTAACGGTGTGCGGGACCATAGCCCAGCTTCATGGAGACGGTTGCGAATGGTCCTCGCCGATACCCCAGGAGCAACAGTGTCCCTAATTTGCTGGGAAGAGGCAGTGCGGTCCCCTACGGCACTGCGTAGGATCCTACGGTCTTGGCGTGCATCCGTGCGTCGCTGCGGTCCGGTCCCAGGTCGACGGGCACGTGCACCTTCCGCCGACCACTGGCGACAACATCGATGTACTGTGGAGACCTCACGCCCCACGTGTTGAGCAATTCGGCGGTACGTCCATCCGGCCTCCCGCATACCCACTATACGCCCTCGCTCAAAGTCCGTCAACTGCACATACGGTTCACGTCCACGCTGTCGCGGCATGCTACCAGTGTTAAAGACTGCGATGGAGCTCCGTATGCCACGGCAAACTGGCTGGCACTGACGGCGGCGGTGCACAAATGCTGCGCAGCTAGCGCCATTCGACGGCCAACACCGCGGTTCCTGGTGTGTCCGCTGTGCCGTGCGTGTGATCATTGCTTGTACAGCCCTCTCGCAGTGTCCGGAGCAAGTATGGTGGGTCTGACACACCGGTGTCAATGTGTTCTTTTTACCATTTCCAGGAGTGTAGTAGAGGACATGCGGAATACAGTTAAGGACAGTGCTCCGTCATATGCAACACTAAAAAACTAGGTTTCCGACTTCAAAGTGAAAGAACGAATGTGGAAGATGCGCCAAGGAGAGTGTCGCCGTTACCACTGATGAAACAGTGACTGCAATTAACGATACGATTATGCAGGATAGTCGAACAACGGTGCAGCACATCGAAACCACATTTTGAATCTCCCACGGGCATGCTGATGATATTGTTGTGGATATTTTGAGAATGCGGAAAGTTCCATCTCGGTGGGTCCCGAAAGACTTGAATGCAGACCAGAGACGAGAGCGTGTGCAGTGCTGTGAAGAGATGATCCGTCAATTTGAAGCGGATGAACACAGCTTTCTTGCAAGGTATGTGACAATCGACGAACATGGGTTCACGACTTTGATCCCGAGTCAAAACAACAGTCTCAACAATGAAACATCCTTCACCTCTCACCCCAAAAAAATTTCGGATGCAGAAATCAGCCGGTAAGGTGATGGTATCGGTCTTCCCGGATGCAGAACGGTAATTATGGTGTATTACTAACAAAATAGCGTAATTATCAATGCACCATACTATTGCATCCTCCTGCACCGTTCGAGAAGAGAGAGAAAGAAAAAAAGGCGCGGAAAATTGACACGCGAGAATCTTTTGCATTAGGACAACGCATCAGCGCACGAAGCCCTTGCAACACTGGAAACTCTGCGTGACTACGGGTTCGAATTGTTGCGTCATCCTCCATATTATCCAGAGTTGGCTCCATCAGATGTTTTCTTTTCCCAAACCTAAAGAAAAGACCTCACAGGGCGACGATTTGAGAATGACAATGCAGTGATTTATCCTGTAAACGCTTGGTAGGATTCGAAATCGAAGATCTTTTATTGAATGGTTGGCAGAAGTTACCTGAGTGTGCCCTCAACTGTATTAGTGTACACGGGTTTTGTATTGTAAACTAAATTGGTATTATGAAACTTCTGCCATTCTTCATTTGTCAGGCTAGAAAATTTTTTCCAACAGCCCCCGCCCTCTCGTACGCTACCAGGCCTGGTAAGAACACCAAACGCTAACAACAGTAATGTACTCTGGTGGCCGTTCTACCATGGCACTATAACTCTAATCATTTTCATCCCCGCGAATGGCGCATGCGTGTACGAAGTTAACAGTGATATCCGAGCATGCAATCTGGCTGCTTCCCTTTTTTTGTGAGACAGTGTACACAGCATAATTTATCACCACGTAAGTGGACTGCCCAAAGCGCGCTTAATAACATGCTACGGCCTCCTGCGAGTAAGTCATAACGTTAGCCAGTGGTAAGTCCCGTGGTCCTCCACAGTGGCAATCTGTGGAGCGCGTGCGGTGATGGCGAGGCAGCCACGCAGGAGCGTCAGGCAGGCGCACGACTCGCTGACGGGAGGTAATCTCGCAGCGGAGTCGCTGTCGTCCCGGTCCGGGTCTCAGCTCAGCTCAGGCTGGGCTGCTGGCTGAGAACCGCATGCCGTGGGCGCTCACTGTGTGACCAGGGTCAGGGACCGAGGCGCGGACCGCCGACGTGGGAACAGGCATTCCCCGCACAGTCGCTGGGAACGACACAGCGGCTTCTCTGAGTACCTCCTTGCGGCGCAGCATGAAGGCTACAAGCATATAGCAAACACTGCCGCAAATTGTACAACCCCTTCACCAGTTTGCTGACCACGGCAGTACGCTTATTGCAAGTGAATTATCAATTCGGTATTCAGGGTGGTCCACTGATCGTGACCAGGCCAAATATCTCACGAAATAAGCGTCAAACGAAAAAACTACAAAGAACGAAACTCGTCGAGCTTGAAGGGGGAAACCAGATGGCGACATGGTTGACCTGCTAGATGGCGCTGCCATAGCTGAAACGGATATCAACTGTTTTTTTTTTAATAGGAACCCCCATTTTTATTACATATTCGTGTAGTACGTAAAGAAATACGAATGTTTTAGTTGGACCATTTTTCTCGCTTTGTGATAGATGGCGCTGTAATAGTCACAAACATACAGCTCACAATTTTAGACCAACAGTTGGTAACAGGTAGGTTCTTTAAATTAAAATAAAGAACGTAGGTACGTTTGAACATTTTATTTCGGATGTTCCAATGTGATACATGTACATTTGTGAACTTATCATTTCTCAGAAATCATGCTGTTACAGCGTGATTACCTGTAAATACCACATTAATGCAATAAATGCTCAAAATGATGTGCGTCAGCCTCAATGCATTTGGCAATACCTGTAACGACATTCCTCTCAACAGCGAGTACTTCGCCTACCGTGATGTTCGCACAAGCATTGACAATGTGCTGACGCATGTTGTCAGGCGTTGTCGGTGGATCACGATAGCAAATATCCTTCGACATTCCCCACAGAAAGAAATCCGGGGACGTCAGATCCAGTGAACGTGCGGGCCATGGTATGGTGCTTCGACGACCAATCCACCTGTCATGAAATATGCTATTCAATACCGCTTCAACCGCATTCGAGCTATGTGCTGGACATCCATCATCTTGGACGTACATCGCCATTCTGTCATGCAGTGAACCATCTTGTAGTAACATTAGTAGAACATTACGTAGGAAATCAGCATACATTGCACCATTTAGATTACCATCGATGAAGTGGGGGCCAATTATCCTTCCTCCCATAATGTCGCATCATACATTAACCCGCCAAGGTCGCTGATGTTCCACTTGTCGCACCCATCGTGGATTTTCCGTTGCCCGATAATGCATATTATGCCGGTATACGTTACCGCTATTGGTGAATGACGCTTCGTCGCTAAACAGAACGCGTGCAAAACATCTGTCATCGTCCCTTAATTTCTCTTGTGCCCAGTGGCAGAACTGCACACGACGTTTAAAGTCGTCGCCAAGCAATTCCTGGTGCATAGAAATATGGTACGGGTGCAATCGATGTTGCTGTAGCATTCTCAACACCGACGTTTTTTAGATTCCCGATTCTCGCGCAATTTGTCTGCTATTGACGTGCAGATTAGCCATGATGGCAGCTAAAACACCTACTTGGGCATCATCATTTGTTGCACATCATCATTTGTTGCAGGTCGTGGTTGACGTTTCACATGTGGCTCAGCACTTCCTGTTTCCTTAAATAACGTAACTATCCGGCGAACGATCCGGACACTTGGATGACGTCGTCCAGGATACCGACCAGCATAAATGGCTCTGAGCACTGTGGGACTTAACATCTATGGTCATCACTCCCCTAGAACTTAGAACCACTTAAACCTAACTAACCTAAGGACATCACACAACATCCAGTCATCACGAGGCAGAGAAAATCCCTGACCCCGCCGGGAATCGAACCCGGGAAATCGGGCTCGGGAAGCGAGAACGCTACCGCACGACCACGAGCTGCGGACCGAGCAGCATACACAGCACACGCCCGTTAGGTATTTTGATCACAATAGCCATACATCAACACGAAATCCACCTCTTCCCAATTGGTAAACGGTCCATTTTAACAGGAGTAATGTATCACGAAGCAAATACCGTCCGCACTGGCGGAATGTTACGTGATACCACGTACTTATAGGTTTGTGACTGTTACAGCGCCATCTATCACAAAGCGAAAAAAGTGGTCCAACTAAAACATTCATATTTCTTTACGTACTACACGAATATGTAATAAAAATGGGGGTTCCTATTTAAAAGCCGGTCGCGGTGGTCTCGCGGTTCTAGGCGCTCAGTCCGGAACCGCGTGACTGCTACGGTCGCAGGTTCGAATCCTGCCTCGGGCGTGGATGTGTGTGATGTCTTTAGGTTAGTTACGTTTAAGTAGTTCTAAGTTTTAGGGAACTGATGACCACAGATGTTATGTCCCATAGTGCTCAGAGCCATTTGAACCATTTTCCTATTTAAAACAACGCAGTTGATATCCGTTTCACCTATGGCAGCGCCATCTAGTGGACCAACCATAGCGCCATCTGGTCTCCCGCTTCAAGCTAGACGAGTTTCGTTCTTTGTAGTTTTTTCGTTTGATACTTATTTCAAAAGATATTTGGCCCGGTCACTATCAGTGGGCCACCCTGTAAACGAGGGCATGGTGAAAAGAAAAGGCTCCGAAACTTTTAAGTGAAAAATCTTATAAGACTTTTCAATAAAGCAAACGTTATTAACATTGTACATCTTTATTCCTCATATCTACATATTTTCAGCCGTCTGATTCTAGCGAGCTTAGAAATGTAGCGCGTAACATGGCGGTGTGTAACCATGTCGGTGCGTGAGAAACAGCTTGCATTAATCGAGTTTCGAATTCGTACAGTTCGTCCACGCATGGAGCAACTTCTCTTTCAGCATAACAATGCCAGACGACACACGATCGCTACATCTGCAACAATCCGACGTCTCGGGTTCACTGTCACCGATCATCCTCCGTCCAGTTCCGACTTGGCCCAACCGATTTTCATCGTTTCGAAAACTTAAAGAACACCTTTGATCACCTCACTTTGATAGGTATGAAGCGGTGCAAGAAGAGGTGAGGTTGTGGCTGCGTCAACAAAGTCAAACATTCTACAGTGACGGTATCAACAAACTGGTCTCTTCTTGGGAGAAATGTGTTCGTCAGCACGGTGACTTTGTTGAGAAATAAATATGTAGACATCAAGAATAAAGACTTAGAATGCTAATAACGTTAGTTTTATCTAAAACGCTTTCAGCTACCCTTCGTACATCTATATAGGTGCTTTAAATCCACTGTGCGTTTTACCGTTGAGGATATTTTGTACCGGCCTTATGAACATTATCATCTACTTCTTCATGTAGGAAGAGAGGAAAAATAATTCTTCTTATTCCACGGGCTGACATTTTTATGTTATTTTTCTACCGTTTTCTCAAAATGGCTCTGAGCACTATGGGACTTAACTTCTGAGGTCATCAGTCCCCTAGAACTTAGAACTACTTAAACCGAACTAATCTAAGGACATCATACACACCCATGCCCGAGGCAGGATTCCGAACCTGCGACCGTAGCGGTAGCGCGGTTCCAATGTGTAGCGCCTAGAACCGCTCGGCCACCCCGGCCGGCCCTATTGCGTTCTCATAGTCCCTATAATGATTCGCAAAAGAGACTGCTCGCAAAAACACTGATGCGGATAATCCTACAATATTGTTCGAGTGCCGGCCGGAGTGGCCGAGAGGTTCTAGGCGCTACAGTTGGGCATTGATGTGCGTGATGTCCTTAGGTTAGTTAGGTTTAATTAGTTCTAAGTTCTAGGGGACTGATGACCTCAGAAGTTAAGTCCCATAGTGCTCAGAGCCATTTGAACCATTTTTTATTGTTCAAGTTTGTGGGACTCGTACCAAACATGACATAACAGCGGATATTGAAAATATTCGAGTAAGAGCAGCCAAGAACGGTCGCAGATTTGTTGGGCTCCTGGGAGAGTGTCACGGAGACGCTGAAAAAACTGAACTGGCAAACGCTTGGATTAAGCGCAAGCTATCCCGAGAAATCCTACTTACAAAGGTTTAAGAAACGTGTTTAAGTGACGAATCTCTAAATATAGACCTACTACAACCCCCTACGTATCGCTGCCGTAGAGATAGTGAAAACAAGATTACACTAATCGCAGCATGTACAGAGGCGTTTAAGCAGTCATTGTTCCTCTTTCCACAAGCGAATGGATCCGGGAGAGGCCGTAAAAGCTGTACCATGGCAAGTGCACTCTGCCATTTACTTCTTTTGCTCAAAAATAATCTTCAAATGCGCGTGAATTCCTATAGGACCAAACTGCTGAGGCCATCGGTCCATAGACTTGCACACTACTTAAACTAACTTATGCTCAGAACAACACTCACACCCATGCCCGAGGGAGGACTCGAACCTCCGACGGGAGGGGCTGCGCAATCAGTGACCGCACGGCCACTCCACGCGGCACTGCTTCTGTTCGTAGAGTGTCGATGTAGCTGTATATATCCGATAGACGTCACACACTTGCAGTTTCTAGATCTAATACTGTCTTACAAAGATACTCATTTTAGTTCCTTCAGCATCTCCATTACACTTCTGTACCAACTACATAGGCCTGCTCCTGTATAAGTATGTTTTTAAGTATATTCGATGTCGACCTTATTCCATAAAAACTGCAAACACTGAATGAGTACTCAAGAATTGATCGCACTATCGTTTTATATACGATCGTCTTTACAGATGCTCCACACTAAACTTTTCAGAGCCCTTGTAACCAGTATGACACATTCACTCGTCTTCTCCATTACAGATTTCGTGGTCCATACCATTTCATATTACTTCATGGTATTACAACCAAATAATAACTGTCAATAATTAAAATTAATGATGCGGCCACAGCCTTCGTATTTTCCCCCTTTCAGCACCGGGGTTGCGTTTTAAGGGAATCCGTTTAAATTAAATTGGCGCCTGGACTTATTAACATTAACAGAGGGCTTTTTTCTGAATGCTGCATGGAAACAATGTCTTTGTCTAGTGAAACAGCTTAGGGAGAAAGTGAGCACCACTCGTTAACTTAATATTGATTCATCTTGGTGGAAGTTCTCTGACACGCTTAGGCAGTAGTTCCGAAATGTTGTGGTCTTTAGTCAGAAGACTGGTTCGATGTAATTCTACACGCTAGTATATCCTACGCAGGTCTCTTCATCACTGCATAACTATTCGGAAGGACGACGGTTTCCGTAATTTTCAAAACGCCGGAATGTTTCCTCTCAAACGGGCGCAGACGATATGATTCCCCATCCTTTCGTAATTCCAATTCGTGCTCCGCTTCTAATGACCGCACTCTTGGCGGGATGTTAAACCCTAGCCTTCCTTCTCTCTTCCTTTCTTGATGCGCTAAGTTTTGTCCTGTCAACCGATGCTTTCTTTGTCAGGTTATACATTAAATTTCTTTTTGGCCAATTCAGTTCAATACCTCCTGAGTAGCTATCTGATCTATCCATCTAATCTTCAACATTCTTTTGTATCACTACATTTCGATGCTTCTATTAAACTCTTGTCTCAACTGTTTATTGTCCATCTTTCACTTCCATGCAACGCTACACTCCAGATAAAGATCATGAGAAAAGACTTCCTAGCATTTAAACGTATATTGGACTTTAACAAATTTCACTTTCTCAGAAATGTTGTTCTTGCTATTACTAGCCTACATTTTACTACATCCTCTCTGCGTCTACCATCATCAGGTACTTTACTGCCAAAATACAAAAACTCACCTAGTACTTTTAGTGTCTCATTTCATAAACTAATTTCCTTAATAGCGTCTTATTTCATTCGATTACATCCCATCATCCTTGTGTTTTACTTTTGTTCATCATATAATCTGTTTTGAAGACACAAGCCATTCCGTGTAGCTGCACTTCCAAGTTCTTTGCCGTCTCTGAAGGAATTACAGTGTCATTGGAAAACCTCGAAGCTTTTATTTGTTCTCCCTGAACTTTAACTCCCTTTCCAAGATTACCCTTGGCTTCCTTTATAACTTGTTCACTGTACAGACTGAATAACATCAATGTTATTTACAACTGTGACCCCCTTCCTTTTCAACTGCTGTATGTCTCTCATATCCTTCGACTCTCATCACTGTCTGTTTTTAGTACGGCTTGTGAAGAACCTTTTGCTCTCTGCATTTTATAACTGCTGTCACCAGAATTTTGAAGAATGTAGTCCAGTCAACAATATCAGCAGCTTTGTGTAAATCTACAAATACACACATCAAAAAAAGCTTTGCATCAGCTCGGTTCCGTGAGTTCCGGAACCTGTACAGAAAATTGGAATAGAGATCAACATAAACATCATTTCCTCCCTTTTTATTGCACATTAAAACCACACATCGCATGTTGTACCACCATACAGCGAAACTTTCAGAGGTGGTAGTCCAGATTGCTGTACACACCAGTACCTCTAATACAAAGTACCGCGTCCTCTTGCACTGATGCATGCCTCTATTCCTTGTCGTGGCATACTATCTACAAGTTCATCAAGGC
The DNA here is from genome assembly GCF_021461395.2 of Schistocerca americana. Taxonomy (NCBI): domain Eukaryota; kingdom Metazoa; phylum Arthropoda; class Insecta; order Orthoptera; family Acrididae; genus Schistocerca; species Schistocerca americana. Next base: position 323,719,225 of record NC_060120.1, on the reverse strand, counting down.
ACTGTTGGTCCAGATTGTCCCACTCCTCAACCGCGATTCGGCGTACATCCCTCAGAGTGGTTGGTGGGTCACGTCGTCCATAAACAGCCCTTTTCAATCTATCCCAGGCATGTTCGATAGGGTTCATCTCTGGAGAACATGCTGGCCACTCTAGTCGAGCGACGTCGTTATCCTGAAGGAAGTCATTCACAAGATGTGCAGGATGGGGGCGCTAATTGTCGTCCATGAAGACGAATGCCTCACCAATATGCTGCCGATATGGTTGCATCATACACCTTCCAGGACCACCAGGGGGGTACGTCGGCCCCACATAATGCCACCCCAAAACTGCAGGGAACCTCCACCTTGCTGCACTCGCTGCGCTGCACAGTGTGTCTAAAGCGTTCAGCATAACCGGGTTGCCTCCAAACACGTCTCAAACGATGGTCTGGTTGAATGCATATGCGACACTCGTCGGTGAAGAGAACGTGATGCCAATCCTGAGCGGTCCATTCGGCATGTTGTTGGGCCCATCTTTATCGCGCTGCACGGTGTTGTGGTTGCAAAGATGGACCTCGCCATGGACGTCGGGAGTGAAGTTGCGCATCATGCAGATTATTGCGCACAGTTTGAGTCCTAACACGACGTCCTGTGGCTCCACGAAAAGCATTGTTCAACATGGTGGCGTTGCTGTCGGGGTTTCTCCGAGTCATAATCCATAGGTAGCGGTCATGTACTGCAGTAGTAGCCCTTGGGCGGCCTGAGCGAGGCATGTCATGGACAGTTCCTGTCTCTCTGTATCTCCTCCATGCCAGAACAACATCGCTTTGGTTCGCTCTGAGATGCCTGGACACTTCCCTTGTTGAGAGCCCTTCCAGGCACAAAGTAACAATTCGGAGGTGATCGAATCGTGATATTGACCGTCTAGGCATGGTTGAACTACAGACAACACGAGCCGTGTACCTTCTTCCTAGTGGAATGGCTGGAACTGATCGACACTTGGATTCCCTCCGTCTAATAGGCTTTGCTCACGCGTGGTTGTGTACATCTCTGGGCGGGTTTAGTGCTTTCTCAGATCTATCAAAGGGACTGTGTCTATGACAAAATATCCACAGTCAACGTCTATCTTCAGGAGTTCTGGGAACCGGGGTGATGCAAAACTTTTTTGATGTGTGTACTATAAACGGCAGTTTGCCTTTCTTTAACTTATCATCTAAGGTAACTTTTAAGGGCTGTTCCGCCTGGATTGTTAGCTACATTTCTCTGGAAACCAAAGTGACTTATCCCGAGGTCGACCTCTGCAAGTTTTTCCATTCTTCGATAAATAATTCGTGTCAGTATTTTGCAATCATGACTCACTAAACTGATAGTTCGATAATATTCACACCTGTTAGCACCAGAGTTCTTTGGAATTGGAATTATTGCACTCTGCTTGAGCTCTATAGGTATTTCGTCTGTCTCACATAGTTCGCACACCAGGTGGAATAGTTTTGTCATGGCTGGTTCTCCCTGGTATCTCAGTTACTTTGAGGAAACGTCGCGAATCCAGGGTCCTGCTTTCGACTTCAGTATCTCAGTATTCTGTCGAATTCCTTTCTGCAGTATCATATCTACCGCTCCATCATGATTTACTTCATCTTCCCTTTCTAAAATATTGTCTGGTAGTGAGTCTTATATCGTTCTCACCTGCGTAGTAAGCTCACACCGTGGTTCTGACTGTAGTTCATGCCTCGACGGGCAGTTTACATGTCAAAATATCGGCCATCAATGTCAAATACACATGTGACGTTCGCTCAGTACTGACGGTAGTAACTTACTGTCCCATGTGTGTGGGTCGCCAGTTTAGATCATCACCGGCACCTGGCCCGCTGCGAACACAGTGGGAATGGGGGTTCCAGTCATGCTGCAATGGAGCAACGTGAAAGCATCAAATGTTACTACAAACATCACAAACTTCCGTCGAAAAGACGGTATGGGTGAGGAAATAGAGGCTATCAGCATGTATCTTGACATCCTCCTTTAGTATTACTTTTCCTCAACAGTAGTTGTCGATACGAGTATTACTTTTCGAATTTTGAACAGGTCAATATTATCTCAGTTGCTTTTCTGAAACCTTTCATATAATTTTATACACGGTATGTTATATTACAAACTAAAAAGCCGGCCGCTATGGCCCAGCGGTTCTAGGCGCTTCAGTCCGGAACCACGCGGCTGCTACGGTCGCAGGTTCGGCTCCTGCCTTGGGCATGGATGTGTGTGATGTCCTTAGGTTAGTTAGGTTTAAGTGGTTCTAAATCTAGGGGCCTGATGACCTCAGATGTTAAGTCCTATAGTACTTAGAGCCATTTGAACCATCTAAACAAAATAAAATTTATGAAAATCAATTACTTTATAGAATGTTTTTGTCTCGATGTTTTAATCGATAAGTACTAGTTCTGAATGTACAGTTAAAATTATTTTCTTAGAAACATTTGAAATTACGAACTATTGGCACACTTAAAATTTCTATAATTAATTACGCAATGCTGTACTGGTTACTATGTTTATTTCTGTATTCATTTATGAATTTATGAATTAATAATCGAAAATAATAATGTAACGGAAACTAGTAGAAATTCATTTGTTAAGTAAAATTGTAATCTCTTTGAAACATTGTTATTTCCGCAATGTGAGAGTCGTAAGCATGCCTCTGATGTGATGGCACTTATTTTTGTATTTTTATGCGAAAAATGTAGTTTCAGCTTTGTTAACATGTAAAATCAAAAGACTGTATGACATACAAATATGTGACAAAATATATTTACGTAAAAACAAAACTTGTGCAACAACAATCTTCAAATTTGTTTAGTTCAATTCAACCGTGAAATCCTAAAATGTGAGAATTTCAGCTTCAAGACTCAGACCCCTAGACGAGAAGAAATGGAGACAGCTCAATATGACAAGCTAAGTAAACTAGAAAGTTTATTGTAATCTTCGCTCGTCTCAAATCTTCATAAAAGACCAATGTAGACAATAGATGGAATTAAGAGGGAGGGAAGGGAGGGGGGAGATTACAAGCAGCAAATATGATTCTACGTGTGGCTGAGAAATGCAAAGTGCTGTTGATTCGTCATGTTGGGGTCGACAAAATTTGTAAATAAGGCAGGCGCAGTTCGCCTTGTATCTTTTGTCACTTCTCCTTCGGCCTTGTCTCTTGAAGCAGCTTAGCTTGTAATATGATTTTAATTATATAGGAGGAGTTGGGTAATAATAATAAAAATCTCTACTTTTGTCACTGTTTCATGTAAAGAGCACTGTTGTTGCCTCTTGTCACTAATGATACAATAATTTTCTGTAGTTCAGTGTAATTGAAGTTGGAAACAGATCAGTTTGGTGACGTGCAGATTTGCAGAACACAGAAAAGTCGAGCCTTCCCAATCTAAATTTACTACAAGAAGTCCGATCTACGTTATTCAAACGTAGTGGAAAAGTATTTGTTGCATTGTATTTAATACAAACACGGTCCGGCGTTACCAAACTCTTCTGTTCGCCAGCATCGATTCGGAGCATGACAACCAGTAAAGCAGGAAACCAAAAATTAATTATAACAGACGCTCAGCAGTAAAAACAGTAATACATCGTAATGTACTTCGTTCAGCTATGATTATCTTGTTCGTTTCCTGCGGTGGTCACCGTGACTCATCCCGACTTCCGAACAATTAAGATTCGGAAGAATGCTACATCATCAAATTTCTCAGTTTTTTAAAAAAGATAAAAAAACATTTCATCTTAGCTTCTGTCTCTATCTCCTCGTTTTTGGGTGAGTTACTGTGTGTGTGTTTTCCAGTCATTCAATTTAAACAGATTATAATGTAAACAAATTTTGACAACATAGTCCTTTGAAGAAACAAAAAAATGGCTCTGAGCACTATGGGACTCAACTGCTGAGGTTATTAGTCCCCTAGAACTTAGAACCAGTTAAACCTAACTAACCTAAGGACAGCACAAACATCCATGCCCGAGGCAGGATTCGAACCTGCGACCGTAGCGGTCTTGCGGTTCCAGACTGCAGCGCCTTTAACCGCACGGCCACTTCGGCCGGCTTTTGAAGAAACAGTGATCTGGTGATAAAACTAGGTTAAAACATCAGTCTAGATCGCAACTTCATGTAGAAATCAGCTTCAGGAAACAGCACTATAAAAACCAGAAGAGCAGAGATGAATATGGTGTCAGAGGAGAGTACAATGAAGCAGCGATGTGGTATTTACCCATCTGGCTGCTGCTGGCAGCTCCTCGGACGCTCACGTGACAACGTGGTCTTACACCGCTGACTGATGGCTGCAAACACACAGGTTAAACAGAGTGCAAATTTCGCACGGAAAACGGATTAAATCAGCCCATTCAATAGTAAACGCTTCAAAAAATGTGAGGTATTGATGTTATATGGACTTCAGAAAATAAGTTATCGTAAACTAAATACGAATATATAAATAAGTAAATAGTTACAGATCATCAGACAAACAGTCTTTTTTATGTTAACAAAACTGAGCTTACAGCTTGAGGAAACATGAAGTGCCACGATTTGTACGAGTTACAAAGACGTCGTTCTCATTAGTTTTCAGACGGTAAGCAAGGAAAAAAAAAACCAGTTTTATATACGTGCTGTCATTACGTGACATACAACTAGCAGTTAATTGCATAAATGATAAAAGTACTAAAATATATAGATATCGCCGTATAACCGGTAAGCAGTGCCCTTTTGTGTGTACTCGAACTGACGCACGCCGGTCTAAAGGTAATGTAGAGACCAAGATGGCTTCTAAGATATCAGAGAAGTACACACAGGGAAGCCGACTGTAGTAATGGTAACGGTACAATTCGATATCTTCAAACGCCTTTGTGTCAACAACACCTGGGACACGTCACCGGAAAATGAAATACATTGTTATCACATGAAGGCATATAGTTGGTAAATGGTGGATATCACCGGAATATCTTTATGTACTCGCGTTACATTGCGAGTAATACAGTGACAAGGAAGCAACAAATATTAGGATATCAATGTATAACTACACTCCTGGAAATGGAAAAAAGAACGCATTGACACCGGTGTGTCAGACCCACCATACTTGCTCCGGACACTGCGAGAGGGCTGTACAAGCAATGATCACACGCACGGCACAGCGGACACACCAGGAACCGCGGTGTTGGCCGTCGAATGGCGCTAGCTGCGCAGCATTTGTGCACCGCCGCCGTCAGTGTCAGCCAGTTTGCCGTGGCATACGGAGCTCCATCGCAGTCTTTAACACTGGTAGCATGCCGCGACAGCGTGGACGTGAACCGTATGTGCAGTTGACGGACTTTGAGCGAGGGCGTATAGTGGGCATGCGGGAGGCCGGGTGGACGTACCGCCGAATTGCTCAACACGTGGGGCGTGAGGTCTCCACAGTACATCGATGTTGTCGCCAGTGGTCGGCGGAAGGTGCACGTGCCCGTCGACCTGGGACCGGACCGCAGCGACGCACGGATGCACGCCAAGACCGTAGGATCCTACGCAGTGCCGTAGGGGACCGCACTGCCACTTCCCAGCAAATTAGGGACACTGTTGCTCCTGGGGTATCGGCGAGGACCATTCGCAACCGTCTCCATGAAGCTGGGCTACGGTCCCGCACACCGTTAGGCCGTCTTCCACTCACGCCCCAACATCGTGCAGCCCGCCTCCAGTGGTGTCGCGACAGGCGTGAATGGAGGGACGAATGGAGACGTGTCGTCTTCAGCGATGAGAGTCGCTTCTGCCTTGGTGCCAATGATGGTCGTATGCGTGTTTGGCGCCGTGCAGGTGAGCGCCACAATCAGGACTGCATACGACCGAGGCACACAGGGCCAACACCCGGCATCATGGTGTGGGGAGCGATCTCCTACACTGGCCGTACACCACTGGTGATCGTCGAGGGGACACTGAATAGTGCACGGTACATCCAAACCGTCATCGAACCCATCGTTCTACCATTCCTAGACCGGCAAGGGAACTTGCTGTTCCAACAGGACAATGCACGTCCGCATGTATCCCGTGCCACCCAACGTGCTCTAGAAGGTGTAAGTCAACTACCATGGCCAGCAAGATCTCCGGATCTGTCCCCCATTGAGCATGTTTGGGACTGGATGAAGCGTCGTCTCACGCGGTCTGCACGTCCAGCACGAACGCTGGTCCAACTGAGGCGCCAGGTGGAAATGGCATGGCAAGCCGTTCCACAGGACTACATCCAGCATCTCTACGATCGTCTCCATGGGAGAATAGCAGCCTGCATTGCTGCGAAAGGTGGATATACACTGTACTAGTGCCGACATTGTGCATGCTCTGTTGCCTTTGCCTATGTGCCTGTGGTTCTGTCAGTGTGATCATGTGATGTATCTGACCCCAGGAATGTGTCAATAAAGTTTCCCCTTCCTGGGACAATGAATTCACGGTGTTCTTATTTCAATTTCCAGGAGTGTATTATACGATAACCTCTAGTGATGGTAATAAATTCTAGAAATGACGCTATTGCCATGGTGCCAAGGTTACCTATATGGCAGCTAGGAAATCAGAGAAATGGACAGGGGACGCCGACTGTAGCCATGGTATCGATAAATAGTTGATACCTATAAATACCTATGAATGGACGCCTCATAACATTGGTTGCTGGGAAACTACACCATTGTACATACAATGTTACAATATCTACTATTTGCTAATGACACGCTGTCATTTAGTTTATGATAACTTATTCTGTAACTTGCATATAACATCAATATCTCAGATTTTGTGAAGCGTTTATCATTGCTTGAGGCTGATGTAATTCGTTTTCCACGCGGAATTTGTTCACTATTTAACCCGTGGCCCTGCAGCCATTAGTAAGCAGTTTCTGATCGTGTTGCTTCGTGGGCACCCGAGGAGCCGTCAAAAGCAGCCAGATGGGTAAATGTCACATCGCTACGTCATCATACTTTCCTGTGATGCCAAACTCATGAAACTTTCCGCGACTCTGCTGTTCCGGTTCTTACAGTGCGCATTTTCTGAAGATGACTTCTACATAAAGTCCAAACAGGTCATTAATAAAATACTATTGCGATCTAGACTGATGTTTTAAACCTATCGTGTAAATAATTATTCTTGGAACAGACGTAAAACATATTGTCATTTTTGTATAGCTTTCGACAAGTTCCGCGTTTTTAACTTTCATACTGAGAAGTGGGAGAGTTTGGAAAGAGTTGCAGCAGTCTTACAGAATTCTATAAACAGAGACCCTTTGGTAGACATTCATTAAGTGGCAAAAAATGGGTACAGGGGTGGCCGGTGTGCTTCGCAGATACATATGACGGAGAAGGAGATATTGCAGCGTTATACGGAGGAAAAGTTGAATTAAAAAAGTTCGGTTTTCGCACCGTAACTGATTAACAGTGAGCTTCCAAATGTTCTGTCAAGCTGTTGTTTCCATTTTATGCACAATATTTCGGCAAACGACCCAACCATCTTGTCCAGGTGCTGCGACTTTTGCTTTTGTGCGCTCATCCGTTATTCATAGCTGAGCTCGATTCACGACGCCCACTAACACGTTTGATACTCTTTTGTTCTTCGGAGCCAGCACTGACATCCCGCGAAACACACATTTTCTCAGTTAACTAGCTCTATGACACATACGCATTCTGCTAATGTTTGCCGAACAATCTCTTTCTTTAAAGACATTAAGGCATAAATTTGTGACTACCTGTCTGTCAGTGTAATAAACATCGCTCGTATGTTCGGAAGACAAGTAAGAAATAAAATGTGTGTATTTATGTGTACGACATATGACTGGTCAAGTCACAAAAATACTGTTATAAAAGTGCTATTTCCCGTAAATACTTATTATATCCTTTCTGCACTTCTGTCATACGAAATAAAAGTTGATGTTGCACATGAATTCCAGTTCTACAAAATCACATGAAAACCTAATTGGTGACAGCGATTTTAATATCGAACGTTTTGAACAAGTTATGATCTTGTGTAGGAGCTCACACTACGGAAATATGTTTGCGGAAAATGTTGTGTCATTACTATGTCATTTAAATTACACATATTAGTTTCACACATTTATTACTTAAATTGAGTAAACGCATTATATATATATATATATATATATATATATATGGATAATGACAACTGATATTTACTTACATATTTTACCGCCGGCCGCTGTGACCGAGCGGTTCTACGCGCTTCCGTCCGGGGCCGCGCTGCTGCTACGGTCGCAGGTTCGAATCCTGTCTCGGACATGGATGCGTGTGATGGCGCTAAGTTAGTTATGTTTAAGTAGTTCTTAGTCTAGGGGACTGACGACCTCAGATGTTCAGTCCCATAGTGCTTAGAGCCATTTGAACCATTTGAACATATGTTACCGGAGTCACAATATGAACGATTCGGAAATAACAGGGTACGATTTCGTATCTCCCGGTACCTCTTGGACAGTGTGCGCTTCTACCAGACCCTTTCCACTACACCTATTGTGTCTCGAACTCGGCCTTTACCGCTGCTACAGGTGAGATTAATTGCATTTCTAAATCCACTCTCGTTTCACAAGGTACAGATGGCAGATGAGCCCCTTGATGAAGTACTTTGATGACTGATGTAGCATGAAGAGGCAAAACCAAGGAATAGGAGCATCACTGACAAGAAATGAATAGAAAGGATTGTGCGGATAACCCCACAGAAATAAACTGTGCTTTGATGGTGTATGCCAATAGAACATACACGTTTACGCGTGCATCAGGTTAAATAAAACGTTTGCATATGAATAGAATTAAATCACTGATTTCTGTGGCTAAGGGTCAGCAGTCTCGGCAGACATGTTTCAGCCCATTTGTTCTTGAGGTATGTTTATAGGTCTCATGTCCTTCTCAAAATGTTTAGTAGAGTCTTCTATAGTCAGCTTAATATATCGTGCCTTTGCAGATACGCCATACGCATGAAATAATTTCTTGTCTCGAACAGTCATTTCAGAAGGCAAGGGGCTTGTTCATTGCTAAGTATCGATGATTCTGTGGCAAAATATGGAGGTATAATTACCGTAACCCATTCACTATATGCTACTTATAAAAAAAAAAAAGAGATTCGAATTACGAGATCGAGCTGATGCTCTAATTGTATGTATAAATAATCTGAACATTTACGAAGTTAAGGAAAATAAAATGTCAGGTAGTATCGTAAGTCTTCAAGAGAAACTACTAAATGAGAATACAATCGTAGCATATCTTCTTCTGTTATATTTTTTAGAGAAGGACGCTAAATCAGAGAAAGATGTTCCTGCGTAAAGTTATGGTAACGTACGAGTACACCGGTACATCTGAATTTTTTTTTTTTTTTGGCAGCGCATTACAAATAATCTATAATTTAGTCCTAAATAATTTCAGAAAATTGGGGAAATACCCTCTTTTTTGGAAGTGTTTCACTATCTACCTATTTTTACGAGCCAAATGTTTGGTAACTAGTCCAATGTCTAGCATTACTAACAAAGTTTTGATAAGACGAACTAAGCAACAGAAACATTTGTGATACGAATTTTATCGTAGATCTAACTACATAGGGACAAGACAACACAAACAAATGACGATAGAAATACACACAGCGACAGCTGACAACGCTATAGCCTATACAGCAAACTCGCACAACCAACATATAGTGTAGTTCCGTGTGAAATGTGCTTCTAATCGCCGAAGTTTGGCAGGGGACACAGGATAGCTAGACACAACTCCAGGACGATGCCTATAAAATAGCTAATATTGATTAAGGTCACAAAATCATAAATAGAACCAAATACTAATTCAACGTTATGGTTCTTGCCATCCAAAAAGTTGTTTCTTACCTAAAGATATGATAATAATGAGAAACTGTAAAATAGTAACATATCTGGAAAAATCATATAATTCAATTACTATATGAAAACCAATATGTATTTCAGCCCACTGTAGCCGGCCGTTGTGGTTGAGCGGTTCTAGACGCTTCAGTCCGGAACCGCGCGACTGCTACGGTCGCAGATTCGAATCCTGCCTCGGGCATTGATGTGTGTGACGTCCTTAGGTTAGTTAGGTTTAAGTAGTTCTACGTTCTAGGGGACTGATGACCTCAGATGTTAAGTCCCATAGTGCTCAGAGCCATTTGAACCATTTTCAGCCCACTGTAGATATTTTATAAATAAAAAGAAGCGAAAGGGGCATCGCAAAACACAAACAGCCTATATATATATATATATATATATATATATATATATATATATATATATATATATATATATATGAAGATGCAGCTCGTTAGAACCAAATTTCAATGAAATGAATACCCCTAGCTGCATAGAGGCGTTGATATAGGTCAACGGGGACAGTTGCAAATGTATGCCCCAACCGGGACTCGAACCCGGAATCTCCTGCTTGCATGGTAGACGCTCTATCCATCTTTTTTTTCCATTTTCTTCGTTGTTGACCGTTATGTTTGGTCGTTGCGGACGTCACATGACATCAGTTCGAGTTCGTTGTTGATCCTTTCACTCAGTTTTTTTTTATTACAGAAGTCAACCAGCTCTCTGACCGAACTCGCTGAGTTACCGTGCCAGCATCAATCTGAGCCAGCGAGGACACAGAGGGTAGTGCGACTGCACGGACGTATCTCTGGCTCGCCTCCCGTGAGACCCACATTCCCTAGCTTATTGTCCCGCACTATATTCATAGTGCCTCTGCCCATTATACTCATTACTCGCGGCTTTTTGCCGATTCCCGTAAGAGTTCGGGCACTGTTTGTGCATCCGCACGGAAGAAGATGGTCAAATATATCGTCTTCAATAGCTGCCTGTCACGACCACTCAACGGGAATGCAGCCGAGTGAATCGTCGACAATCGACATCAGAAGTTATTGATAGTCCAAGTTACTACACAACTGGTGAGGTTACATTAACTCTGTCTTTTTTTTTTTTAGGTAGACAGGTAGGATTCCACGCAGAATTCAAGCAAAAACCTCGATATCTGTTTACAATGCCTACTTGAATACCTCTTGTGTCTCGCGGGACAAAAACTGACAGCTTTGCAGAAAAACCTTGAGTTCCAAAAGTAAGGAACTAGTAGTGCTTGTACACCAGTAACAAAAATTAGCAAACGCGTATGTGAAGTGAAAGTACGCAAAGAAGACGCGCCACAGGTGCCGGCCGAAGAAACAAACTGTAATGTGAACAGTACCCTCTGTGTGAACCAGCGTTTTGTGTGGAGACCATTTGGCGATGTATTTAGTACATAAAATATTTATTTTATTAATGTAACTTGTCGAGTGTTTAATGATTACTACACGTTGTAACAGTACAGTAAATATCTCTGTATAAACTCAAAAATTTGGTATTCGGGTTCACGCAGTGTTTTGAAAACAACTGTACCAACCAGATGTGTTAATTTTTTTCTCCGACCTGCTCTCTACTGAAGTTTGGGATCGGCGTCTGTGCATCATACTGTTACCCCTACTTGATTTTCCCGTTAGTACTCGACAGAAACGTGGGAAAAAAAAAGAAAAGGGGTTACGGTAAAGTTATTCGAAACTGGGACGAAAAGGCAAGCGGTGCATGTTATTTTCAGCTGCGGTCGTCATTATAGTCGGCCTCAGTCTGAAATATACGGGGGTGAGCAAAAAGTTTCCGTTTGAAGGAGTTGCTGCAGCGCGACTCCGATGCGGGTATACTAGCACCGACATCCAGACAAAGGATTAGCGCGGATTTCATGTCTTTCCGATGTGCATGCTGCAAATGTACAAACGTGAACTATGGCGACGTTATTACCAAATGCGTCCAAACAAATCCAACGTGCTGTAAATCTTTCCTTAGTTGCCGAAGGACAAATACCGGTGGACAACCATCGGAGAATGAAGAATGTGAGTTAGGAAGCATGCCTCTCAAAAACCACAGTTGTTGAATGGTGCACCATATACCGAGCTGGTGGCAATTAGACACAAGATGACTGTCGATCTGGGAAGCCAGTGTCAGAGAGTACAGATCACGACAAGTTAAGTGGGAGACGCACGAGCAACCGACCTATAGCCCTGATTTTTCCACATGCGGTTATCAAGCCTTCGGTCTGTTAAAAATGGTCGACGATTCCTGTCGGACGATGATGTACAGCAGGCACTTACGGAATTTTTCACGCAGCAGGACATTGTGATTTACCAAACAGGTGCCGTCAACCTGGTGCGTCAGTGATATGGCTACCTCGATGCTCACGGCGGGTTTGCCTGATTGGTATATCGATTCTGGACTGTACGGCGTTCGAACGGAAACATTTTAATCGCCACCTATATCATATAACCGGCAAATAAAGGGATGTCAATATTTCTTTTAATAACAACAGCAATGCCGGCCGCTGGTGGCCGAGCGGTTCTAGGCGCTTCAGTTCGGAACCGCACGACCGCTACGGTCGCAGGTTCGGATCCTGCCTCGGGCATGGATGTGTTTGATGTCCTTAGGTTAGTTAGGTTTAAGTAGTTCTAAGTTATAGGCGACTGATGACCTCAGATGTTAAGTCCCATAGTGCTCAGAGCCATTTGAACAACAGCAATAATAGGCTGCAGGGTGCAAAATAAGTCCCTCTACCGTTTCAAAAAAATTTTGCCTTGGGGACTATTTCACATAGGGAATCGTGGTTTGTTGCCAGAGTTGTTTTTCCCCTTTGGTTTATGTTGCACATTTGTTTTTGAGTACATCAAAATGGCGACGGATCAGGAGAAGGCGCAATGTGTCGTTTGGCAGATAGAATCCAAATCTGTGACGACGGTACTACGGAACTGTTGCCGTCAGTATCGGCAACAGGCAAAAAGAAGCATGATGAAGTGGTTCAAAAACTTTAATGAGACAGTGAATGTCAGAGAACTTCTTCTAAGTGGACGCCCCCCCCCCCCCCCCCTGTGTCTCAAGCACACGTTGACAGAGTACAAGCTGCATTTCAACGCAGCCCCCAGGAGTAATTTCATTGTGCATCATGCGAACTGCAGGAAGCAAAGTCAATTGTCCGCGAATGAGTCGTGATTGTACCATCACACAGCCACCGCGCTCTCCCGAGCGGTCCCCGGCACGAACCCGCCCGACGGATTTGTGTCGAGGTCCGGTGTCCCGGCCAGCCTGTGGACGCTTATTAAGGCAGTTTTCCATCTGCCTCGGTGAATGCGGGCTGGTTCCCCTTATCCCGCCTCACTTACACTACGTCGGCGATTGCTGCGCAAACACGGTCACCACATACGCATACACCATAATTACTCTACCACGCAAACGTTGGTGTTACACTCATGGTGAGGGGGGGGGGGGGGGTGTCAACTGGGGCCGAACCGTACAATAACCCTGGCTGTAGCCTGTTGTTGGGTTGTGAACCACTGAGGGCTACGGCGGGGACGAAGCCTCTCCATCGGTTCTAGATCCCTAGTTCAATACAGTACAATACTACCCTTCGTGGACGACCCAATGAAGCAATAGAAGCGTTGATGCAGCGATGGTGACCCGTACATGGGCAGCACAAAACTACAGTCCTATATATCTGACGTCGGTCTGTTTTAGAATTTTGGAACGTGTTTTATACTCGCGTATTATGACATTTCTGGGACCGAAAATCTCCTCTGTAGGAACCAAAATGAGTTACGAAAACAACGATTTGTGAAACCCAGCTACGATAGTCTACGAGGCACAGATAGGCGCCCAGTTAGATACAATGTTCCTTGACTTCCGAAATGCATTCGCTACAGCTCCGCACTGCCGCCCAACGAACAAAATTCGAGCGTATGGAATATGAGACCAACTGTGTGAGTGGACTGAAGAGTTTCTTACAAACAGAGGACAGCGTATCATTGTGAACGAAAAGTAGTCTTCAGACGTAAATGTAACTTCGGGCTTGCTCCAGGCGAGCGTTACAGGACCGTTACTTTTCACAATATACGGAGTGATTCTTATTAACGTTTAAAAACCGTCAAAACGTCGTACATGACTCTGAGATAACTGATTCAATATGAAACACAAAGGGCCGCAAATGTCGGGAAATACCCAAAAACTGGATGACAAGTGTTTAGCATGTGACATCACCACATGACGTATCTCGCCATACTGTCAGTGGTCCGGTGTGCCGTGAGGGGCAACCGGGCAATGTAAAACTTCCATTCAAGCAAACGGTGCTAATTTCGAATACCTTTTGTAAATTTGATCTGTTCTAAACATAGACGTCACAAAATTATTGTTCGCTCTGTAACTAAGCAAATGCTGTTCGTAATTCGTGTTTCTTTCCTTTCGTCCCTTCTTTTTTTGTTTACAGATTTTACTGAATGCAGGAAACGTAGGTCATTTACCGATAGCGACGCATTTCGGAAGCTTTCACTGATTTACTTGTCATGCAATACGGTAGGATTGTACTACACTGTACTTTCCAATACACCGCCGGAGAGCACGAGATTGCTAAATAAAGTTACAAAACTGACCTCAGTGTAAGCCTGTAATTGTATAACGCAATGCACTGCCTGCCAGACGCAAGTCCCGAAACCTGAGCCCCACGAGCTAAAGCAACTCTGTCATGTAGGCCGGGAGCCACACCGACATCAATACTTGACGTGGGTTGGGATGATGAGGCGTGACAGGCCGATAGGCTCAACCGCTGATCCTGCGACGAGGTGCATCATCTTGTGACGTCACGTGCTCAATATCTATCATCAACTTTTGAGGTATTTCGCGACATCTGCGACCCCATGTGTCTCATAATAAATCATTCGTCCCAGCGTCATCTACATCGCTTCGGGAGCTTCTAAACGTTAATAGCAATCTCCCTGTACATAAATGACGTAGTAGGTAAGGTCGGAAGTTCCATGAGGCTTTTCGCGGGTGATGCTGTTGTATACAGAGAAGTCACGACACTGGAAAATTTTAGCGGAGTGCAAGAAGACCTGGAAAGGATCGACGCTTGGTGAAGGGAGTGCAAATCGACCCTCGACGTAAACAAATGTTAGTATACCGCGAATACACAGTCAGAAAGACCCTTTGTTGTGTGATTACAAAATTTCAGAACAATCACTGGCAGCAGTTATTTCTATAAAAAATTTGGGAGTATGCATACCGAACAATTTAAAGTAGGACGACCACATGAACCCAGTCGCGAGTAAGGCAGATTGCAGACTCAAATTCACTGGGAGAATCCTCATGAAATGTAGTCCAGCTACAAAGAAAGTAGCTTACAAAACATTCGTTCGACAAATAGTTGAATATTGCTCGTCAGTGTGGCATACGCACCGAGTAAGACTGACAGAGGAGGTAGAGAAGATCCAAAGTAGAAGCAGAACGTTTCACTGCAGGTTCATTTAGTAAACGCGAAAGCGTCGCAGTGATAACCAACTAACTTTAGTGACAGACGCTGAAGAGAAGCGATTTGTATCGTTTTATGGTCTGCTGGTGCAGGATCAATATTTCTAGGCTAGTCAATATATTGCTTTCCCCTACGTATATATTGGGAAAAGGCCATGCAGAGAAAATTACACAAAATGGAGTCCAAACGTAGCCTTAATAGCAATAGTTCTTCCCGCAGACCATACGCGACTGGAACAGAAAAAGGGAAAAGCGACACAGGCACACAAAGTACCCTCCGCCACAGACTATAAGGTGGCTTTCGGAGTACTGATGTAGATGTGGGACTCCAATGTCCTCTTGATATTCTACGAGCATCGAGTGGGATACATACAGAAATTCTAGCGTAGCAGAAAAGAAAACTGACAGCTACTTGAAGTTTTGCCCGCATCTCGTGGTCGTGCGGTAGCGTTCTCGCTTCCCACGCCCGGGTTCCCGGGTTCGATTCCCGGCGGGGTCAGGGATTTTCTCTGCCTCGTGATGGCTGGGTGTTGTGTGCTGTCCTTAGGTTAGTTAGGTTTAAGTAGTTCTAAGTTCTAGGGGACTGATGACCATAGATGTTAAGTCCCATAGTGCTCAGAGCCATTTGAACCATTTTTTTTTAAGTTTTACGTCAGCCCACTATGTTCCATGTCTAATAATTTCCAATCTATTATTTTTCTAAATCATAGCGGACACTCTATACCTTGAGAGTCAAAAGGAAAGAACAAATTTCACTTGTTTATTACAGACGAACTATAAGAGATAGAAACACATTGCGCATCTCACTGGTTGAAAGGAAAAAGTTCAAAGTTTGACACATATGCGCTCTTTTTGTATGTAGCAACATTGCGAATACACCAAAAGAGAAATCATTTTGTGTGTTGGCATTTGTGCGAATTCGATCCGCTGTTCAAGCGTAACGCGCATTTCGCCGTTGATTCGGTAAGAAGCTGCCTCTGCCACGTGCTGATTTATGACTGACATACAAAATTTTCGGAAGTTGGTTGCATTTTCACAGGGGAGAGCATTAGTCGGACAAGCGTGTCTGATGAAAACGTCGAACGTATCCGAGATGCGTTCACAAGGAGCCCTCGGAAGTCCACAAGACTGGCAGGCCAGGAACTTCAATTTCTTCTGACAACAGTGTGTCGTGTTTCGGAACGACGCCTACGTATGCAGCTTTAGAAGTTGCAGTTACTGTGGCAGTTGCGTCCCGAGGACCATAACAAAAGGGACGAATTTAGCATTTCATTACTCCGCAATGTGGCAGAGTACAGTTTTTCCGAACGACTCATCTTTTCGTACGAATCGACGTTTCATCTATCGCGTAAAGCAAACCGCAATAATATAAAACCTTTGGGGTCACAAAATCCTGCGGTCGTCGTCGAACATAAAAGAGACTCGACGAAACTGAATGTATTTTGTGCCGTTCCTGTGCAAAAAGTTTACGGACCTTTCTTTTTTGCGGGGGAAACTGTGCCAGTAATGTCATACCTGGACATGCTACAAAACTGGTTGTTTCTTCATCTTCACTGTGATTCCAGTGATTTCATTTTTATGCATGACGGTGCCATGCCTCGATTTCACCTTCATCTTCACTCCTTCATTTTTACACCGTCCGCCCCCGGTAGCTGAGTGGTCAGCGCGATACGATGTCAATCATAAGAGCCCGGGTTCGATTCCGGGCTGAGTCAGAGATTTTCTCCGCGCAGGGACTGGGTGTTGTGTTATTCTAATCATCATCATTTCATCCCCATCGACGCGCAAGTTGCCGAAGTGGCGTCAAATAGAAAGACTTGCACCCGGCGAACGGTCTACCCGACGGGAGGCCCTAGAAACAAGGCATTTACACCTTTCATCTTTACTCCATCCCACAAAGTTGGATTGGGAAAAGTGGAGAAACAGATCTTGTTAATTTCTTTTGGCCTCCTAGGTCACCGGACTTCACAACTAGCAATTCTTTTCTATAGAGGTACATAAAAGACAGAGCATTGGTCCCACCTATGGCAGCTACTCTTCAAGGACTGAGAAATGGAATTGCTGAAGCTGTCGATTCAATAAGCAGGGAGCTGGAGATTTGTGTGTGTGGAACGAAATGCACTGCCGTTTTGTTGTTTCTCGAACAACGCGTGGTGCTCATGTTGACTGTATAGTATTGTGAAATTAAATCTTCTGTGAGACTTTTTCCAGTTCGTAACAGAGTTGGTACAGCAACCAGTATATCTGATGTTAAGCAGTCTTAGGTGTAGTGTAACAATTTTTTTTATTATTTCCCATCGACGCGTTTCGCCTTTATTTAGGTATCTTCGGAATGGCTGGTATCTGGTAGCGATAGGTACATGCATACTTCGCGTAGAATATCATACGTTAGCAACCAGAATATTTACAGCACCTTCGGCTTGCTTATAGTGTAAAGTTTTATTACAGACCTCACCCTTTTGGTTTGCATTGGACTGCGTCACAAGCCGTAACATGGACGCCGCGCAATGTTTTCATAGCTTTGATAAGGGGTATTTACCTGCTGTGATATTCTATGCGCGATATCCCATGTAACCATCGCACGCAAATACCAGCCACTCCTAATATGTCTAAATTCATTGGGAAATAATACGCGACATTTCGAAATGATAAAGAAATTTTAGCACTGCTTGTTTCTCCACACAGTTTTATGGATTGTTAGGCCGCATCATACTTCGTATAAATGTTCGACGTTTCGACGCCTTTGCTGGGATATTCTTCAGAACAATGCGCTGTTCAGTCAACAGTGGATACAACAACATGATGAAGAAGATCTAGCATTCAGTCAACATTAGACACCATAACATCCTGAAGAACATACCAGTAGAGGGGTCCAAACGTCGACCATTTATAAGACGTATGACGTGGCCTAAAAACCCAGAAGATTTTAACTTCAGTGACAAGGGCAACAAAAGCCAGCAGGATACGACATGGTATAATGTCTCTGAGAACATCAAATTTCGAACCTTCCTCTATCCAGTGAAAAGGCGCATTGTGTTCCTGCCTTTCATAGTTTGTCTGTTGTCATTTATAATTTATGTCTGTAAGTAACAAATGAAGACTGTTCTTTCTTTCAGAATCACCCTGTATAATTTATATATAGCGATTTGACAAACAATAGTGAAGTCTTTTTGTTGAGTATACAAGAGCGAGAATGGTATGGTGCTCATTAAGGTAGCAAAATTCCTTCGAGATATGGTAATTCGGCCTGATCTTGCTACCGTGTGCCTGCTTTGTGGTAGTGTCATATTCTGATTGTCACGGCACCGTCCAAGCCCTGTTCAGTCACCCAAACAAAAGGAGCTTAAGTCGCAGTTTAATCTTCAGCAACGTATCGGAAGCAGACGTGGTAGGGTGCGACTCGAGTTAATATGAAGCTCAAGCAGTGAGGAGAGAAGGCTGAAGACTGAGCGGCGCTCATTTGTCTGACAGTCGGAGCGGCCAGTGCCGCGGCGTCGACAGGCGCCCCCCCGTCCCGTAAAATGAAACGTCCCGGCCTGCCCTGGGAGCCGGCGCCGCGCCGCAGCGGCTACCGTGTTACTCGCTGCACCGCCCGCCTCGCGGCTATCTCTCTCCCCGACGTCCTCCCCCGGCGCTCGCGCCTGGGTGCCGGCCTTCCGAAGATTCCCATCGTGCAGACTCGCCGTCGCTATCATTACTGCAAAGCGACCAAAAAGGCTAATTTATAAGGAACATTAGCTTAGGACGAGCCTTTATGCTCCCTCCCGAGTCCGGCGCGCACAAAGCCGAGAAATGGCCACATCAGCGGCGCTTTTGTCTCGTCTATTTTTGTCCGGCAGCGTACGTCGGACGGCGGTTTCTCCGAAGGAGGGTCCGGAAAAAGAGGCAGGAGCAACGCGGGGGGAGCGGAGGGGGCTCGCGCGCCTTTGTTTGGCCCGCGGCCGCGCGGGACGCATTAATTAGTGCGGCGGCCGCGCCGGCCCCCACCCCCACCCCCGCGCCTGACGCCCGGCCCGCCCCTCCCCGCCGCGCCCCTCCCAGCAAGCCGACTGCGCAAATAGAGGCGCGTAACGCGGCAGCGCACGACGCGCCGGGCGCTGCGCCGCGGGCGGTTTCCCAGGCCGCGCCGGCCAATGGGCTGCGGGGCGTGGCCTGCGAGGCCCCGCCCCCGCGCGCCGCTACCGTGTATTTCCCACGGTCTGCGCAGCGCGGTGGTGGGGGCGGCGCCCGTGGCGCGGCCGGCCGCGGGCGCGCGCCGCGCATCGAGCACACTGCACCGCCGGCGCTCGACCCGGAGGGACGCGCTCAGCACGGCAGCAGCTCGGCAGCTCAACAGCTCGGCAGCAGCGCGGCAGCTCAGCAGCAGGCCGGTAGCCGCTCTGACGTCACGGCGCGGCCCCAGACCGCGCTCCCGACCCGACGCCAAGCCCGACTCCACGACGGCCCGCATCGTGTAAGTGGGCAGCCGCGCTAGCCGCTCTCGTCCCACCGCCTAATTTACGACGAATCTCGACGCAGCCGGGGCACGCTGTATTTTTTCGTAAACTGTATCCGTCCTTCACGTGTATCCTAACACTGATATCCATACATCACCGTCTTTCCTAGATTACTAGATGACAACATGTCAACATCTCTGGGAGACAATCTATTTCACCCAACAGGCTATTTAATGCCCATTGGTTGGAGCAGTATCTCATTTAAAAGTTTACAATAAAGCTCTTCCTACACCAGTCGTGTTTACCTTTTAGAAGTACTATAGATCATATCACTGTTATGCAGCTGCAAAATGTACTTCTTAAATTGCTTTAAACATTAATAACTTCAAACTGCAGCAGTCTTTAAATCTTGGCGACAGACGCATCTCTTCAGCAGTCTTTTACACGTACCCTAACATAATAGCCTTCGAGTTTTCACTGTCGTTCCTAGGTCGCTAAATGACTACACGGTAAAGATGTCATCAATGGAAGTCAAGCTGTCTCATTCAACAGGAAATTCACTATCGACTGGCTACAATGATCATGCTATTTTATAAAATCACGAAAGTCTTTGTAAACAAGACGTGTTTACGTCTTACAGGTATCATATGTGACACCGGCGTTACGAATAGTCCTTTATATCTGTCCTAATTTTTCCTACCACATATCACCGTCTTTTCTATATGACTACCTGCCAAGGATCTCATTAATGAAAGACAAGCGTTTTGTTTACACAGGCTACTTATTGTCCATTCGCAACAATGGCTTTGCCTTCGTAAATGCCTTGGGACGTTCTTCGGACACAAACCGTGTTAGCGTCTAACAACTTGGTTTTAAAATATCTGTCTGCTATGGTTTTAGATCTTAGTGATGTGAAAGAGCAGCAGCGGATTGCGTTAGTCTTAGCTGCAATCACAACCGTTGGTGCTTCTACAAATTGTACTGACTTCTTTGTAACAATTCTCGACGAAAATTTACCTCATTTATTTTTGTTTAGTTTTAGGTACCGTCACTAAGATTTCAGCGTCTTCCCAAGAATACTAAATAACTTAAGACAACAATATCACTACTGGAAGACAAGCTTTTCATACTCTAATTTCTGAAAAAAAAAAGAGGGAGAGCTAACATCCTGGAAAACATTTTAGAAAATTGCTGAAGCTTGTGACATTTGGTACACGACACACATTATGACGTACACTCTTGTTTCGCACTTTTGTAACACGAGATTAGAACAATTTTGAAACCTACTAAATGTGAAGTAGTCGCCTGGTAGTATTAGAGTTATGTTAACGAACATTCAACGAAAAATTTTGTTTTCTGAGAAACATTTCAACGAGAGAAAAATGAAACTCTTTGTGAAATATTACACTGCTCCCTGTAAAAATATATCTTTACTTTGAATACGACACACATGTTGTGACTGTTGCAAAGCTTCATTTCAGTGTAACACACATAGAAGAATGCTTCATTCTGCTTCAAGCAGTAACCGTTTCCTTTCATATAGGTTCAGTCTACTCATCAGAATGTCCGACAAGATTTTCTTTTGTGTTGAAAGAAAGGGTAGGAGACTGTCAGTTGTTTCCATTAGTTAGTAGGCCTATTTATAATAGAGACGAATTGTGTTCACATTACAATACAGGAAGCAGGTCTGTAAAGAAGCCATACAGTTTCGTGTTCAGTCACTCCTATGGCTCGCAAAAAAAGTTTCCCTGAAACATAGAACAAGCGTTTCGATGCTCGGTTAAATTGTATGCTTTTTGTGCAGGTTATTAGGAGTCAGGGACAGAAATAGGCCTACCATAAACGTGACCATTCAGCATCATTGCGCGCGATGTCTCCAGAGCTGACATCCCTTCAGAGATTTATAGTCATAAATGCATCTTCTAAAATATCAATTGCGAGTTCTGACAGATTTCTGAAGCTACACACAATAGAATAATATAGATTTTTTTCAAACTAACAATATGTTTCCAAAAATTATTTTTTTTCCATTATGTTCGCCACTCTTTGCCATGAATAATGTCACGTCACAGAAGCTGTGGTTATTGTTTTGGTTCCGAGTAGCGGCGGAATGCCTGCAGCAGCACCGGCTGGTCACACAAGCCGCGTCAGAGGGCTGTCCTTGTAGTATCTTCGCAGCGCGCCTCATGCGTAGGCGGCATGCAGCGCCACTTGCTGGAACCAAACTCCGCGAATCCAAACTGCCCTGTCACGTCGCGTGACGTAGCTGTAGCAGGGCTCAACGCTTCACAAGTGCGTCGGTGTTCTAAAGGCGTATGCGGACATAATCTTACAGCAGCAGCCGCATCAGGAAATCCATTTTGTGACCATCAGGGCTTTCTGACTTCTTTGTACTTTCCTTCGTCCATCTTAAATGTGCGAACTGGTGGCTACCAGCAATACGCACACTATGACACTAGCTGCGTTTCCAAAAAATATTCTCTTAACTGAAAATATTCAAATAATTGCTAGTATCTGTTACTAAAGGAAGTCTCCCACAAATTATATACTCTGAGAATGCAATCAGAAGAGTGTTTATAAGTTTGTTGGATTGTAATAGTCGTTGAAACCGAATGCTAGACACCAGGAATGTCAAGTTTAATAGGGAAGAGGGAAAAAAATGAAAATTCCGAGCTGTATCTCTTTGTTTCAGACCTATAAAATTTCCCGTACTCGTCTCAGTAGGGGAAAAATAAACACTCTTCAGTGTCTTCAGTTTCGGCTCACAAAGGGAAGAAAACTAAGTACATCACACATTGATCGAATAAAAAGGAGTCCTTCTAGGAATTTAAAGAATGCTATTGATAATCATAGTATTATAAAATCCTTATGTAACTGAATTTAGAACAAAAAACAAAACTCCCTTACTGGTATTTTTACCCCATATTTAGTCGTCACCTAAAATAACGAGTTTCTTCGCGTCACTTGAGAATACTGATGTAAAGTATCTGTGTGCTGTGGCAAGCAATATAAAATAGCAGCGAATTAGAGTATGTGATATCTTTAACATATTTTCCACAACGTATGATTTGTACCAACTAAAAGTGATCCAAAAACAAAGTATTGAAGCCGAATTTAAATTGTACAGTGTCGACAGTTGCATGTTTCTCGTGCCAGTAATGTCATATTACAGTCGTGCAACAATTTTTCTTCGTTAAAAAATTGTGCTACTGCTGAAACCATCATTTTAGGATTTCCCTAGTGACCAAATCTCATGTTGCATCTTACGTCTGCAGCGCGAGACAAATGATGAATCCACACAAATCACTTTTCCTGGAAAGTAGGTAATATATTTTTAAAAATTTCCATCAAGGCTGATTTAATCTGTTCCAGAATTCTAAGTATGCAGACGAGCAAGTGTTGTCGTTCTTACGGCATATTTAATCAATAAGGTGACTGCCTTCCTCAGGAGTGCCGCTTTGCATGGAATGCTAAGACACGCAAATTGATCTTGTTTTAACATCACAAGATTGGAAGGAGTTACAAGGTAACCCAAAATTCGTTTACACTTTTCGGTTAGACAACGGAGCAGTGACGATGAATATTTTTCAATAGTATCCGTGTCTGTATAACTATCATTAAAATAAAATATTACATTGAGGACGTCAGTAATCCTACATGAAGAAACGGTGACAATTGAGACTGCCAGACGGGAACCTTGCAAAAAATCTGCTCCTTTGCAAGCTAACATGTATTTTGATGAACGATAACGCAAGACAAAGCCAAGGAGAGGCAGCTGAGGTCATTACATACCCAGTTTGTCACTAACTTCTAGTAGTCGGCATAAATTCCTTCCTGATTATGTCGCCGACTAAATCAGCAAATTTTGTCCGTAGCAGTCAGCTACCCAGGGCTGAGACGGTGATCCGGTTCTTAGCGTTGTTGGTTACTGCCACAGAGTTCCTTCGTTTGCACGCTTTTAAGTTTTACCGGTATAGTACAACGTGTCACATAGCCTCTACAACCTCGTGAGCTTCATTCATGGATGTAACTGGTTGATTTAAACAACCAACGAGGGGTAGGTCCGAGGATAATCGTAGGAAGTATCGCCTTTGTCTCGGTTGGTACATCCATAAACTGTTTCACGTTGTTTCTGACTAACAATAAAGAAAAAATGATTCAGTTAACACGACTACAATAACTGTTTAAAAAACATATGTAGTATGCCTCTAACGAATATTCAACAACAGAAAAAGAAGAAAATATTTTTGCTTCCAAAAGACATGAAATCTTAAAAGCACGGTGATTATACAATGAACGATTTCCTAGGTAAGTATTCTGTATCCTCAGAACCACAACCGCAAGTCTAAGCTCTTTGCAATGATAGCCTCACTGGAACACGTAGCCTAATTGACGTTGTTCGAACTGTATGCGTCTTGAAATGGCTCTGAGCACTATGGGACTTGACATCTAAGGTCATCAGTCCCCTAGAACTTAGAACTACTTAAATCTAACTAACCTAAGGACATCACACACATCCATGCCCGTGGCAGGATTCGAACCTGCGATCGTAGCGGTCGCGCGGTTCCAGACTGAAGCGCCTAGAACCATTCGGCCACTTCGGCCGGCTATGCGTCTTCTTAGCGTTTAATTTTTGTCTCTGTGTCTAAGCTAAAGGCTGTAGGTTTCTTGGCAGATGTGTTTTGCTGCTTTTACTTTCGTTGCATCTCCGCTGGGGATATCGTCTGGTTCTTTCTTTGCATATGAGCCTCAGTGGTAAAAACGTGAACTGTATAGGTATAGTGAAATGTGCACACAAATATGAAGTACAAGACATTTTGAACTGTATAGAACAACCAGATAGAGGTCCAACGCAACGTCTGTATGAAGATGACTATACTAAATCGCCATTGAAGACGCTCGGAAAATACAATAAGTAATACTCATAGCACAGTCCAATCAATTTCGAGATTAAGAAATGACAGAAGATACATAACATGATGAGGTGGTATGTTTTGACGTATTTATGAGAGATTGTCGTTGTGGTCTACTCTAAGCTGCACAAACCTCTATATCTTTTCATAACTACCGCCGCGTATATCCAGTGTACTTGCTTCCTTTATAATTTTTACCGCCACACATTCCTCAATCACTAAATTTATGATTTTTGGACACCTTGAGGTGCGTTATCAGCAGATACCTCCTTTTAGTCAAGTTGTCCCATAAATTTCTTTTCTCCCAAATTAATTTGATATCCCGCATTAGTAATTGGAACTACCTATACAACCCTCAGTATTCTTCTATACTAGCACATTATAGAACCTTCATCCTCTTTTTATCTGAAATATTTGTCATCCACGTTTCACTTCCGTACAAGACTATTCTCCAAACACCTTCAGAGAACTATTCCCGACATCTAAATTTATAATCGACCTTAACAAATTTCTGTTATTGAGAAGCGCTTTTCTCACTATTGTCAGCTTGTATTTAATATCCCTCCCTACTTCGGGCATTTGTTTTGCTGCCCAAATACCAAAACTCGCCTCCTTATTTTAGAGTCTCATTTCGTAAGCTAGTTAATCCGACCACATTTCATTACCCTTGTTTTATTAGTGCTCACGTAATAACCTTTCTTCATGACACTATTCATTCAGCTTATCTTCCAAGTCCTGTACCGTCTCTGAGAGCGATACATCTCAAAATCTGTACGTCTCAAAATCGTTGCGAGACATAACGAGCACATCAGTGCTTTTAAGATGAAGAAAAGGGGACTGTTTAGTACTGACAGACAATAAAGGCGAAATAATAACTTAGATGGGCAAGAACTGGAGAAATATTTGTGATTCCGTGGGCCAGTATCGCACGGGAATATGAAGAGCACTCCAGCCGCCTGTGGACCTTGGCCATAAGCACAGCGCCACTTCGCTGAGTATATGTCAGTTCTCTGGTTGCGGCGCTTGACGTAATTCAGTATTATGGTAGTGTCTCCTCCTAAACCAATAAGATGCCACCGCGAAGTTTTCGGATGCAACAAAATCAACGGGCATAAGAACAACTTCCTAACCTATTCGAAAAAATTCTGCCACAATACGTATTTTCTAGCTGCCACGAAATAACCTATCGAATTATTTGCCGGACAGAATAAGGAAAGTGAATGCCTACTGCAAAACCAGTACCAACCGGAACGTTGAGGCCAGGCACAGATTAAAACAAGAATTCTGCGTAAGAATATTGCTGTTTAGTTAAAATAATCTTTCCCTACTTGCGGTTCATTCCAGCTGCAGGAGGGACAACATTGCTCCTGCAGTGTGCGGCAGAGGACTGTCATGAAGAAGGAAACGCGTGACAGCTATGTTATGTTGGTTGCATGAAGTCATGCAAGAGCCCTCAGTAGGATGTCACACTACTTTCTGTGCTTCTTTACGTGCTCACTATGTGCTCGTGACTGAAAAGTGCGACGTGACGCAACAGACGGGCAAAGCAAAGACAATACTCAACACACCTGCGTAAAGCTTTACTAGATTTTCACTGCGGTTTTCATTTCGCGACCGATCGGAGGGTGGAAAAAATAGCCTTCGAAGCAAGATAATGGAGTTGCGTGCGAGAAAACGGATGTTCAAATACCGGTCCGACCACCCGGTTTCAGGTTTACCGTATTTTCCCTGAATCTTTAAAGGCAAACGATCCTTCTAGTAGTACAAAGCAGTTTCCTTTCCTTATCTTTCCATAATCCGATTTTGCGCTCCATCACTAATGACTTCGTCGTGGATGGGACGTTAAAACCTAGACTTCTATCGTTTCTATGTTTCCAGCTGTGAAGCGAAACATTACTGCCAAAAATGGTGCTTTAATGCCCATCTTAATCATTGTATTATCAAATACTTTAGTGAGACTTTGGAAAGAGCTTCACAAAGTTATTGTTTTTCCAATAATGCTTATTCTGCAGTGGTTAGAAGAGGATACCTTTGTCATCATTATTTCATCGATATTGTCTTCTGTTCAGTAATATTTTCCCTCACTTTTTGTGAAGGCGTTGAATTCGTTTGAAATTGAATTTCCCTTTTTCGTGCTGAAACGAAGCATAAGACAATACTAGTCAGTTGAGAGCCGATGGGCATTTGTAAAATGCAGAGTCACGAACAGAGCATTCCAACGCGTAGATGGAACTGTACACAAGACTAAGTAGAAGGGTTGTCCCAGCTGAAGGTGTACCTTGCACGACGGCCGAATGTTGCGCCGTATGACGCAAGTGTAGACAAAGTGTCCCAGCCGCCTGTTACAGGCAGCGCGCAGTGAACAAAGCAGCTCATCGTGAGTTAACAGGCTTTGGACGTGGGACAGTAGTTGTTGCAACAAGCGTGCTCACAACATATCAAACGCTACGCAAGAATTCGAGTGTTCGACGTCAACGGTGTCTAGGCTAGACCTTGACTATCGTTGATACAAAGTTTTCAAACAAACAAGTCACCACATACGACGGTAAAATTGCCACCGGTTTGAACATGGGGCGTCAGAAATCCAAAAATGATTCAAATGGCTCTGAGCACTATGCGACTTAACTTCTGAGGTCATCAGTCGCCTAGAACTTAGAACTAATTAAACATAACTAACCTAAGGACATCACACACAGCCATGCCCGAGGCAGGATTCGAACCTGTGACCGTAGCAGTCGCTCGGTTCCAGACTGTAGCGCCTAGAACCGCACGGCCACTCTGGGCGGCTCAGAAATCCAAATCCACTGGAAGTTACGGATAACATTGCTACAAATGATGAACTACTTTAGTTTTTCCAGAAAGTAAGTTTTCTGGTTGGAGAATAAGTAGTTTTCCAATATTTTACAACTGTGTAAAATGTGTGCATTTGTTACACTCGTAGAGAAAATTTGTGCAAATATTTTAAATATCGTACGACAATTTCATCCACAGTCTACCTACTGCACTTTTGGGCGATCACATATATTGCGTTGTTTACCACCAAGTTTTCATAGTCTCTTGAGTAATCAGTGGTATTTCCGATAATAGATGATCTTACGAATTTTCAGGCGTGATGGAGAAGCGTAAATGTATGAATCTGAGATAAATGACCTACGTTCGTAAAATATTGGTACTGTCGTTGCTAAGATTATAGGGCAGACGATCTCAGGGGTATGCAGCAAAACAGGGAAAAAAGTCAAGTAAACATGCGAAAATGTAAACCTTAACAGCTATGAGCACTTATTCACTTTAGCTGCCGTGAAATACATCTCTTCGACTGAACAAGAGCCCATAACTCTTAACATATGCATTTTGGAGTCCATATTTACTAACCTTTTCTTCTTGTTTTTCCATACTACCTCCGGCAAAAATATGGAAGCCAAAGAGGTTGCAGTAGATAGATTTGTTTCACAGTATCTAAGACGAACAAGTGCCCATAGCTCTTAAGTTACGCATTTTAGAGCCCATATTTAATACACAATTTTTTCTTGTTTTGGTCCATACTACCACCTTGGAAAGTTGTCTGCTCTACCGTCTTAGCAACAAGAGTATCAGGACGATTTTCGTTTATAACTTCCGACTCGGTTGTTTCAAAACCAGGGCCCCTTACCACAGATAGATATATTTACCCTTCCTCATCATTCGTGAACGTTTCTGACATAGACAGGGAAAATGGTTCAAATGGCTCTGAGCACTATGGGACTTAACATCTGAGGTCATCAGTCACCTAGAACTTAGAACTACTTATAGCTAACTAACCTAAGGACATCACACACATCCATGCCCGAGGCAGGATTCGAACCTGCGACCGTAGCAGTCGCGCGGTTCCGGACGGCGCGCCTAGAACCGCTAGACCACCGCGGCCGGCATAGACAGGGAATCACCTTGTGTTTCGAAACAGTGAAATAAGCCCATGCATGGATAGCCAATAATCAATGGTATCCTGCCATACCACTTTACCACTAAGGTAAAATCACTTATTACGAGAAAAATATTTTATTTTAAAACGCGTACGAAACGTAAACTGACCGTGGAGCGCAGCAACCAAAACTCTCAGTTTTTATAGATGTGACTGGTTTCCCAGATACGTGTTATTATGATATATGTGTTCTGAAATTGATCATGTATGTTGTATGAATTATCAGTACCAGTAAAGTTCAGCCTTTTAAAATCTGTAATCTTCTACATATTAAAAATGCGTACCCCCGAGATAATGGGCAACAGCGATGGAGGGATTAAAATCCTTTGTGCCTTCATTGGTCATCGGCAGCTACAAAAAAATTAACATTTGTCAATCGCAAACTTAATTGTGTTATGTATGGTATGGTATAGGCTTCAGAAAGTTATGGTATTTATTTCTCAGAAAATGTGGTTTTTTGAGTCAGCGGATTACAAATCATTCACACACGTTATACTGTTCATACCAACACTGACGTTCTAAAATTAGGCAAAACTCGGCTGGAGGATACTTCAGTTACAGATCGGGACTTCCACCTCTTCCAGGCCTTCCCTTGCAGTGTCATTTTCCATCTTGCTCCTTTTTTTTAAATTTCCTAAGTCATAAAATGGTACTGGGAGACGAAGAAGCTTGCGGCTCCTTCAATATGTCGCTGATTTCATGCTCCGTCACAATCATCGTACAATCGGACGGAGTGAAATAAAGCTCCCAGTCCCCTATTATTTCTCATGTATCTTTAAAGCCTGCCGGTGTGGCCGTGCGGTTCTGGGCGCTACAGTCTGGAGCCGAGCGGCCGCTACGGTCGCAGGTTCGAATCCTGCCTCGGGCATGGATGTGTGTGATGTCCTTAGGTTAGTTACGTTTAATTAGTTCTAAGTTCTAGGCGACTGATGACCTCAGAAGATAAGTCCCATAATTCTCAAATCCATTTGAATCATTTTTTGTTATAGACAATGAGCATATAACTTTCAACTACACAGGCTATTTCAGTCAATGCTCAAGTAAGCGATCCCTCGCTGGGGCTATACCAGTGTCGACTGACTAGTCATCTCAGTAGCCCATAAATGTTACTGATAGCTGCGTCAAGCACGGTAACAGTCAATTCTCTGGTAGGAGCCTCATGCAAATACTGACTACCAGCATGCTCTGAGGCAGCCATGCACCGAGTAACATTTATGGGCTCCTGATAATGACTGATCAATCGAAGCACTATAGCTATTAATAATTATATGAATAATGACTACGATTGCCATATTTCTAAAATAAGAAACGTACTGACACTCGTTATTTGTTTATATCAATATTTTCAAAACTAAAATACACATATGTATTACACAAAAAAGTGATTTGTATATATTTGTGCTACATTTTCATCATCAGTATCTAATCTGTCAGTCGTAAACTTAATTGTATTATATATGGTACGATACAGGTTTCAGTAAGTTATGGTATTTATTTCTCAGTAACTGATATACGATTTTTTTTTAGAGTTCACATCAGCATTGTCTGTACTGTAAGAAGACACATAATTCACCTCCAGATCTCTGCTGTAGGCCTACTATAGCATTAACTGCCACAGATTTTCCTCCGCACTTTCATCGACATTTAGAAGTTTATTCAGCACTCCCTTTAAAGGATCAGAGTTCTGGATGCAAAATGAGACCACCTTTCGAATGTTTTTCTTTGATACAACGGTTGCTAGTTAAAAAGTCTGTCTTTTCTGAACACCTTAAGCTAGACACAAAGTCATTAACACTTTTACAACCAAGAACGTTCCTCGCAGCCATTTGACTCTTAGTGCATCCACATGAAAGTTTGTAATCAATTGTAAAATCATTAAAAATATGGGAACAAGTTCGTTTCCGCAGCACAGTCGTGAATAACTTTGGTTTTTCTTCACTGTGTGATCTACTAAACCAAGTTCACATGCTGTGCTTTTATTATACTGTTCTTTACTGTTTACCTTAACAAAGTAGCTTAATAGCTTGTTTGAACTTCAAGAATCACACTTTTCGTTTACTTGATGTCCCTCTCGTATTGCGCATGTTGCCACAGGTCAGTTTGTGCACCATGCGAAGTACTGTAATGCTTCCTAAACAAAATGCAAAAGGCTCGACTCTCATCTGGTCTTGGCTTAATCAACGAAAACATATCCTCCAATTTCTTGAGATGTACATTGTGATGTCTGCACTGAGATTTAAAATGTTTTCGTGGAGGCGGTTTTGACGGATCTTCTTCACCCTCGAACATTTTTAACTCGAAACTAATTTTCTAGCGAAGACTAACAGATTAAGAACACACTCCCAGCGGTGTATGCCTCAGACTGGAGAAAGCAATGAAAATTATTATCGCTGGTTGTTGGTACAATCTGGAAAATCAAGCTTTGCCAACAGTTGCAAAATTCATCATAACCAAGAAAACTAGAACCAAGTTGCTTTTCAAGAAGATAAATTTTAAGATTATGTTGAGTCCATAAAATACAAATTGTGATATACATAAACATAAAAACGGAGAAATACTCACTGCGAGTAAAAATTTAACGGGCCAAGAAAATATGGCCCGAAAAACGGAACTGAGTGTCAGGTAGCGCTAGCATTGCCAGAAATAAATGCTGTGTACGTCATTACGTCCATACTGTTGGATACATCTGATACAGATTGAAACGTTCTTGTCGTACTCTCTTCGGAGCTTCCGTGGCATCGCGCGAAATCACACCCGTGATCGCGACCAGAACAATAGCGTTCTTGGCAGCATACGGCGCGCGAGACAAATTACCAAATTACGTGACGTGTATGGCTCCGCGGATTGAAATGGAAACGTTCACTGGCGGCCCGTAAATGCTCTTTACACCATCTTTTTCTTTTCCTCCACTGCTGTTAACCTCTACAACTCTCTCTAGTATCATGGAAGTTATTTCCTGTTGTCTTAACAGATGCTCTATCAGCCTGTCCCCTTTATTTGTCAGTGATTTCCATGTATTCCTTTCCTCGCCGATTCCGCGGGGAACTTCCTCACTCCTTACCTTATCACCCCACCTAATTTTCAACATTCGTCTATAGCACCACATCTCAAATACTTCTATTCTCTCCTGTTCCACTTATCCCGTAGTCCATGTTTCACCATCATACAATGTTGAATTACAAACTCACATTCTCAGAAATTTATTCCTCGAATTAAGACCAGTGAATGACACTAGTCGACTTTTCATGGCCCGGATTGTCCTTTTTGACAGTCCTAGTCTGCGTTTTATGTCCACCTTGCTCCGTCAATCGTGGGTTATTTTGCTGTCTAGGTGGTAGAATTCCTTAACTTCGCATACTTCGTGATCCACAGTTCTGATGCCAAGTTTCTCGCTGTTCTCATCTCTGCTACTTCTCATCACTTTCGCCACTCTTCGATTTACTCACAATCTATATTCTGTACTCGTCAGACTGTTCATTCCATTCAACGCATTCTGTAATTCTTCTTTACTTTCACTGAGGACAGGAGTGTCATCAGCGGATCTTGTCATATATATCCTTTTACTTTGGATTTTAATCCCAATCTTGAACCATTCTTTCATTTCACTCCTTTGTCGATGGATAGACTGGACACTACGGTCGCAGGTTCGAATCCTGCCACGGGCATGGATGTGTGTGATGTCCTTAGGTTAGTTAGGTTTAAGTAGCTCTAAGTTCTAGGGGCTGATGACCACAGCTGTTAAGTCCCATAGTGCTCCGAGCCATTTGAACCATTTTAGACTGGACAAAACGGGCGGAAGACTACATCCCTGTCTTACACACTTTTTAATCCGGGCACATCGTTATTGGTCTTCCAACCTTATTTTTCCTCTTGGTTGCTGTACGTATTGTATATTACCCATCTTTCCCTACAGTTTAACCCTATTTTTCTCAGAATTACGAACGCTTTTTCAAGTCGAGAAATCCTTCGAATGTGCCTTGATTTTTCTTCAGTCTAGCTTCCATTACCAGCTGCAACGTCAGGACCGCCTCTCTGGTGCCTTTACCTTTCCTAAAGCCAACCAGATCGTCATCCAGAAGACCGTCAATTTTTTTCTTTACTGCTACAACGTAAAATCAGAATAAATAAGGCTTGTTAGCCCTGTTTTGATCCGCGAGGCAGGATTATGACTTGTCACAACTCCAGACTGAATAATTAAAAACCCTATAGCAATCCACCTAGTTTCAGAAACCTTGCGAGATGCAGCTACTGGACTGGAATGTGTTCTGTACAACAGTTCATACACCACCCCCAACTGCCACTTAACCGATGCCATCGATAATCAGCTCACCAATAAAGCAGGTATATACTGCAAAGTCGATGCGAAAAGTGCCAGACAGAAACATCGCTCTCAAATCTGCACGGAAACGAATGAAATTTTTTTAACGTTGTCATCTTGCTCTCAGCTTTTATAATTTAATTTTACGATTGCAATTTCGGTATTAAGCCATTTTCAAGCTCGTACAAACTAGAAGACAACGTAATGAGAACAGTTTGCCGTGGGATTAACGGTAGGTGTAAATGATTTTAGTTAGTTGACATTCATACATCGTACTTAGAAGATTTTATTATTTAGGTTTACATTAGGCAGAGATAACAACGTGATATGTGCATCAAAGAAGAACTAGTCACCGATACTGGTCAATATTCCATTTTACGCACTGCGATTTTGAGTGGATATTACGCATCACACACAGAAAACTGTGCAGTCACATTACAGACATAAAATCAAATGTGGTGACTGAAAATTTCTATATAGGGTAAACAGGTATATGTTTCTCCATCAGGTTCCGAGAGCATACAAACATAAGCGAAAACTGTAAATCTTGATTTAGTGCACATCTGTAACACTACAGACATAACACCAACAGCACCGTAGGGTATAGAAAGTCAGATTAATGGACGCTCAAGAAAAACTATAACTTTATAGCGCCTTCAGAGATCAGCCACAACACATTCTCAATAAACAAACAGACCTCAGAAATAAAAATGTTCTCGATTGCTATACACATATCGTCTAATGTACACTCCTGGAAATTGAAATAAGAACACCGTGAATTCATTGTCCCAGGAAGGGAAAACTTTATTGACACATTCCTGGGGTCAGTTACATCACATGATCACACTGACAGAACCACAGGCACATAGACACAGGCAACAGAGCATGCACAATGTCGGCACTAGTACAGTGTATATCCACCTTTCGCAGCAATGCAGGCTGCTATTCTCCCATGGAGACGATCGTAGAGATGCTGGATGTAGTCCTGTGGAACGGCTTGCCATGCCATTTCCACCTGGCGCCTCAGTTGGACCAGCGTTCGTGCTGGACGTGCAGACCGCTTGAGACGACGCTTCATCCAGTCCCAAACATGCTCAATGGGGGACAGATCCGGAGATCCTGCTGGCCAGGGTAGTTGACTTACACCTTCTAGAGCACGTTGGGTGGCACGGGATACATGCGGACGTGCATTGTCCTGTTGGAACAGCAAGTTCCCTTGCCGGTCTAGGAATGGTAGAACGATGGGTTCGATGACGGTTTGGATGTACCGTGCACTATTCAGTGTCCCCTCGACGATCACCAGTGGTGTACGGCCAGTGTAGGAGATCGCTCCCCACACCATGATGCCGGGTGTTGGCCCTGTGTGCCTCGGTCGTATGCAGTCCTGATTGTGGCGCTCACCTGCACGGCGCCAAACACGCATACGACCATCATTGGCACCAAGGCAGAAGCGACTCTCATCGCTGAAGACGACACGTCTTTATTCGTCCCTCCATTCACGCCTGTCGCGACACCACTGGAGGCGGGCTGCACGATGTTGGGGCGTGAGCGGAAGACGGCCTAACGGTGTGCGGGACCGTAGCCCAGCTTCATGGAGACGGTTGCGAATGGTCCTCGCCGATACCCCAGGAGCAACAGTGTCCCTAATTTGCTGGGAAGTGGCGGTGCGGTCCCCTACGGCACTGCGTAGGATCCTACGGTCTTGGCGTGCATCCGTGCGTCGCTGCGGTCCGGTCACAGGTCGACGGGCACGTGCACCTTCCGCCGACCACTGGCGACAACATCGATGTACTGTGGAGACCTCACGCCCCACGTGTTGAGCAATTCGGCGGTACGTCCACCCGGCCTCCCGCATGCCCACTATACGCCCTCGCTCAAAGTCCGTCAACTGCACATACGGTTCACGTCCACGCTGTCGCGGCATGCTACCAGTGTTAAAGACTGCGATGGAGCTCCGTATGCCACGGCAGACTGGCTGACACTGACGGCGGCGGTGCACAAATGCTGCGCAGCTAGCGCCATTCGACGGCCAACACCGCGGTTCCTGGTGTGTCCGCTGTACCGTGCGTGTGATCATTGCTTGTACAGCCCTCTCGCAGTGTCCGGAGCAAGTATGGTGGGTCTGACACACCGGTGTCAATGTGTTCTTTTTTCCATTTCCAGGAGTGTATTATAAGTACACATTTTTAAATGTTTGATATATACAATCCACTCAGTATTGCAGTACACAAAATGGAATATTGACTAGTATTACGTTGTTTGTCTGTGCCCAAAGTAAACCTATATGATAAAATCTTGTAAGCACGTTATAGGAAAATCGATAAATTAAAATTGGTTGTGCTTATTGTTAATCCCGACGTAAATTGTTCTTATTGCGTTGTATTATATTTCACGGAAGCTTGAAAATGGCTTAATGTCGAAACTGCAATAGCATAAAAAATTTCTAACAACTGAAAGCAAGATGACATTTGAAAAATGTATATAAGCTGTGGATCCATATTACAAGAAAGTAAATGAAATTTATTGGCATGAATTGACTCTGGCCAAGTCCGTCACGCTTATCCACAGCACCTCCTCGAGCGAGCTACTTGGTTCCATGCTCTGGCCTCAGGATCTCTTCTTAATAAGTTCACAATAACTAATCCGCAACACTCGCTCAGAAAAACAAGCCAATGTCAAAGCGAATTTCACGCCTGCGCATGGGAATGCACTTTCGAATGTTTTTTGTAGACTTTCTGTACCGGAAACGTAATCCCATTGGCTTGACCCAGGGGGTGGGGGGAGGGGGCGGAGGAGGGGGTGTCAGCAGTGTCAGAGCGTGAGAACGTCATCTTGTTGCCAATGGCACTGCTTTCTGTCGCTTTCGGCGAAATGAGGGAATCAGCGCTCCAAGCTGAAGGGTGGTTAAATTGGCGCCCTTAATGTCCCCCCCCCCCCCCCTTGGGGCCTTTTCGTGCCGAGACTGAGCGGTGGTCTGCATGAAATTTTTCCCTCTGGCACCCATAAACGCTGGGCGTCAGGGTTCTGACTTCCATCGCAAAGACGTCGAAAGAAGGGGTGAAATGTGAGTAATAGGTTTTGTGACGACCTTTCTATCGTGTCGAATGGCCACGGTGGCGCTGGGCAGATCTGTGGTGAAATTTGGTGCCAACGTGAAAATTATTATCCCACATTACACCTCACATGAACTTGTGAGCTCTGGCCTGATTTTCGCACGTGTCTACACCTTTCTGTTTGAAGCATAACCGAGGCCGAGGGTGACGTCGCGGGGCACCAGGCTTGTGCACCATTACAGAGGAGGGCTGAACGTACCTTTGAGCCAAATTTCAAACTTCTGCGTCGCAGTGAGGGTTTCCGAAAAATGAGCCTGTTACTGTGTTGTGCAAAGTACTATGTTTAACCCGCCGTTTTAAACAGATGCGTCTATGCAATCGTTTTCATTTTCATGAGGAATTTATTATAGAGTTTTATTCCCTGATAGAAAAAGACACCCACGCATTAAGAAATAAATTTCGCTCTCTGTTCCATGCGCTAAAGTTCAAAAGCGCCAATCGCTGATTTTGGTTAATTTCTGTAGGACCAGGCTTATTTCAGATACTACGGGGAAGAAAGGGCGCAAGACTCCATTTTAGTGCCCCATCAACGACGACATCATTAACGACGGAATCCCATCAGTATGAGCGTTGCTGATACTGTGTTTGGCTAATGGCTCTGAGCACTATGGGACTTAACATCTATGGTCATCAGTCCCCTAGAACTTATAACTACTTAAACCTAACTAACCTAAGGACATCACACAACACCCACCCATTACGAGGCAGAGAAAATCCCTGACCCCGCCGGGAATCGAACCCGGGAACCCGGGCGTGGAAAGCGAGAACGCTACCGCACGACCACGAGCTGGATACCGTGTTTTCTCAAAGATCAAGTCCTCTTACAGATTATATGTTATTCTCCGTTCCTCTGGTTTCTGTGGATTAGTGTCTGCCCCTTGTTGTTCATTCCACATTTTTACATCGCTAGCCAGCATACTGTCGTGGTCGTGTGTGTACCTAGTGCGGCAGAATCTTCTCCGCTACGGCTAGCTATTTCATTCACAGGCAAGAGACAAAGCATCCGAATACGGCAAGCTGCTTTACTCGCGGTTTCTTAGCTTGTTCGATTTTTATTCTTCTGAGAGGAACCGGATTTTCTCTCTACAGTTAATTCAAAATTCTGAATCAAAATGTCTCACTTGGGTGATCGATGACTAATGTGTACAATGTTACAACTCCCTTCGCGATGGACACAGTAACGACGCAGCTGGTGCCCCATCTACGACATGGAAAAGGAGAAACCTCGTTTCTTCCAAAAACAGTTTTCCTTTCTCACCTCTGAGCATTTAAGCCTTGGAAAGCAGTAACTGTACAGTGCTGTATCTTAATATCTTACACAGAATATTCCGCTTAGTGAGGTATGGTTCTCTTTCGCAGCAACTATTGTACAGGTTTATGAAAAAGAACTATGTAGTAGCTTTATATTCATAGTATGTCGTCAGAATAAAATGTGTTTTGAAGGCATTTAACTCTTATACCCGAAGTTTTCAGTAATTGTAACATGTTAGTTATATAACACAGTATTTGTGGACAAAATAACGAAAGACAAATTTTATTTAAGGGACAAAAAATTCAAAACAACGAAATGCAGCTTACAGAGAATTAACTATACTTCACATGAAGTCATCCACAATGCTGATTTCTACGAAACAGGCTAATTTTCTGTTTGCCGACCGCTATTTTTATTTCAAAATGATAGTTTTCTGACAATGTCACCCATCTTCGGATGGTAATACGTAATGCATTCAGGAATACTGTCAAAAATGATCGTTTTGGTGGTCCAGGTGCTATGGTGTGCGTATTCCCGTTGGTTACTTCCTCTATACGCTGTAGAAGTTTCTATATACGGCTCAAGTTGCATCGAACTGTGTTACTTGGCAGCGACGCATCACGTGAAACTCACTTTCGTCCTTAAATTTTGCACACTAGTGTAGTCACAGTGTCGAACAAAAAATTCAAATTGAGCTCTACCAGTTCTCCCATTAAGAAAAAATCCTTGGCAGTACCAGGAATCTACATCTACATCTATATGGATACTCTGCATGTCAAAGTTAAGTGCCTGGCTGGGGGCTATCAAGCCGTTTAACCACCTTCATAATAATTCTGTTATTCCAATCCCGTACAGCGCGCGGAAAAAACGAACACACATATCTTTCAGTGCGAGGTCTGATTTCCCTTATTTTATTATGATGATTATTTCTCCCTTCGTAGGTCGCCTTCAACAAAATATTTTCGCATTCGGAAGAGGAAGTTAGTGATTGCAATTTCGTGAAAAGTTTCCGTCGCAACAACAAAATCCTTTGTTTTAATGATGTCCACCGCAAATCCTGTGTTATTTCAGTGAGACTCCCTCCCCTATTTCGCGATAATGCAAAACGTGCTCTCATTCATGTACTCCGTCAGTCCTACCTGGTAAGGGTCCCACACCGCTCAGCAGTATTCTAAAAGAGGACAGACAAGCGCAGTGTAGGCAGTCTATTTAGTAGATCTGTCATATTTTCTAAGTATCCTGCCAAAAAAAAACGCAGTCTTTGGTTAGTCTTTCCCACAACATTTTCTATACTTTCCTTCCAATTTAAGTTGTTCGTAATTGTAATTTGAAAGTATTTGGTTGAATTTACAGCCTTTAGATTTGACTGATTTATCGTGTAAACGAAGTTTATCGGATTCGTTTTAGTACTCATGTCGATTACCTCAAACTCTTCGTTATTTAGGGTCAATTGCCAATTTTTGCACCATTCAGATATCTTTTCTAAATCGTTTTGCAATTTTTTTTATCTTCTGATGAATTTACTAGTCAATGAACGACAGCATCATCTGCAAACAAACTGAGACGGCTGCTCAGACTGTCTTCAAAATCGTTTATACAGACAAGGAACAGCAAAGGGCCTATAACACTAGCTTGGGGAACGCCAGAAATCAAATCTATTTTACTCGTTGATTTTCCGTCACTTACTACGAAATCTGACCTCTCTGACAGGAAACCAAAAATCTAGTCACGTAACTGAGACGATATTCCACAAGCACGCAATTTCACTACAAGTCGTTCGTGTGGCACAGTGTCAAAAGCCTTCTGGAAATCTAGAAATGCGGAATCAATTTGAAATCCCTTGCCAATAGCACTCAACAATTTGTGTGAATAAAGAACTGGTTGCGTTTCTCAAGAACAATGTTTTCTAAATTCGTGTTGACTGTATGTCAACAGACCGTATTCTTCGAGGTAATGCATAATGTTCGACTACAATATATGTTCCAAAATCCTGCTGCAAATCGGCATTAATGATATGGGCCTGTAATTTAGTGGATTACTCCTGCTACCTTTCTTGGATATTGGCGTGATCTGTGCAACTTTCCAGTCTTTGGGTACGGATCTTTCGTCGAGCGAACGGTTGTATATGATAAGTATGGCCCTCCGTATGGCAGCCATTTACACTGAACTATCGTTTACGAAGACGCAGTCTGAGACGATATGACGATAAATAATTTAATAAAATGACTTTCCTCCTGTCCATGCACTCAGTAAGTGGACAAATATTTCAGTACCTTCTTATAGGTAGCAGGTGAGCACCCAGAAGAAGAGCTGCACATCTTAAAACTTCATGGGCTGCAGAATAGCCATTAAGCTCATATCGCTCATTCTACGGTATGCCGTTTCTAGAAAAGGCTACATATAATGTCCCAGATTCTTCCCCTTACTGTCTCCATTGGAAGGAAATAGCTCGGTATGCTATTGTTTCAAGCACAACGCACCACTGTGCTGCGCCAAGCGGGGACACACCTTCCCCGGCGGCTTTCAGAAGCGCGCCGGCACGCGTTGCCTAGCAGCGGCCAGGCGGTGGCCAGGTGCGCGGACTGCAGCAAACCAGCTACCCCCGTACGCAGCCAACAACAGCAGTGGTACCCCACCCCGGCCGCTATCTGCCATCGGCCTGCCACTGCAGCCAGTCCAGCTCGCTATCGGCCATCGCCCGCTACCGGCAGGCAGCTGTCACCCTCAACAGCTCCCACCACATCGGCGTTTACAACAGCCGCCACTGCCTCACAACGCGCGCGCTAGCAGCTGCCCCCCCCCCCCCCCCCCCCTAGCTGCGACGAGTCTGAACATAGCCATACAGCAATGTATAGAAAAATGTGCTTTTAAACAAGTAGTGGCTTCGTGACCCTCTGTGTCAACATCTATGCTTTACAAGCTACCTGACTGTGCGTGGCGGAGGATACGTCTGGTACCACTGTCTTACGAGGGGCGTTTGAAAAGTCCGTGCGAAGTCCGAGAGATGGCACCACGGGCGCGTATCGAGGTCATGTTTTGTTAGTAGCATCTTTGGAAAGAACGCACACCACGTTTCAGCCATGTTGGTTAATTTCTTTGTGTTTGGTATTCGTGTGAATCAAGGAAGTCGAGTGATTGTCAAAAAATTGACGAAAAAGAATTTCGTGTGGTGATTAAACATTACTTTATGAAAGGAGACTACAGAGAAGCTTGATAAACATTACCGTGACTCTGCACCTTCGATTAGAACAGTTTATAACTGGTTTCAAAATTTTCAGAGTGGTCGTATGGGCACAAGTGATGTTGAACGTTCTGGACGCCCTGTGGGGGTTACGACTCCAGGAATCATTGATAAAATCCGTGATACGGTGATGGATTACAAAAAAGTTAAGGTGCGTGAGATTGATAGTGCTGTGGGCATAAACATTTGGACATGAGAAAGCTATCCGCAAGATGAGTTCCGAGATTGCTCACGCTTGACCAAAAACGGAATCGTGTGAAGTGTTGCAAGGATGGTTTCCAGCTGTTCAAGAACAATCCGCAGGGCTTTAAGCGTCGTTTCATCACTGTGGATCACATGGATACATTACTATGCCCCGGAGACCAAGCAACAATTTAAACAATGGGTTTCCAAGGGAGAATCTGCATCAAAAAAGGCGAAGACCATTCCTTCGGCCGGAAAGTTTATGGCGACTGTCTTTTGGGATTCGCAGGGGATAATCCCCATCGACTATATGGAAAAGGGTAAAACTATTACAGGTGCATATTATTCATCGTTATTGGACCGTTTGAAAACCGAGATGCAAGAAAAACACCGGCGATTAGACCGCAAAAAGTCCAGCACACACCTCAGCAGTTGTGGTCGCAAAATTAATGGAAATAGGATTTCAAATCGTTTCATATCTCACCCCCCCCCCCCTTATTCTACAGACTTGGCTCCCTCTGACTACTCTTTGTTCCACAATTTGAACAAATGGCTGGCAGAACAAAGATTTTATTCAAACGATGTGGTAATTGCAGAAACTAATAGCTATTTTGCAGACTTGGACAATTCCTATAATTCGGAAGGGATCAACAAATTGGAACAGCGCTGGATGAAGTGTGTAAGTCTAAAAGGAGACTATGTCGAAAAATAAAAATGGCTTACCCCAAACATGTAAGTAGTTTTTATTTTTGCACAGACTTTTCAAACGCCCCTCGTATGCTTCCTTCCTCCCTCTGTATCAAAAGTTGGTAAGTTTCACAGGTCACGCCAATACTTAAGAACAGGAGTGATCCGCTGAATTACAGACCCCTATTACTAACGTAGATTTGGAGTAGTAGTTTGGGACATACACTGTGTTCACACATTATGAATTACCTCGAAAATAACGGTCTATTGACAAACAGCCAGCACTGATTCTGAAATACGGTCCTTAAGAAATACAACCAGCTATTTATTCGCAAGAATTAATAAGTGCTATCGGCAGGAGATCTGAATTTGATTCAGTATTTGTATATTTCCAGAAGGCTCTTGACACAGTTCCTCACAAGAGACTTCAAATCAAATTACGCGTCCATGGAGTATCGCTTGAGTTGTGCGACTGGATCCTTGATTTCCTGTCTAAAAGGTCACAGTACGTGGTGATCGACGGAAAATCGTCGAGTGAAACAGAAGTGATATCCGGCGTTCCCCAAGGAAGTGTTATAGGCCCTCTGTTCTTCCTAATCGACATAAACTATCTCGGAGATAATCCGAGAAGCCCTCTTAGACCGTATGCAGATGGTTCTGTCATATAAAGTCTGATAATGTCATCACAAGATCAAAACCAATTGCAAAATAACTTAGACACGATACCTGTAAGTTGCGAAAAGTTGCAATCTTGTCTCAGTGAGGACAAATGTAAGTTCATCCACACGAGTAGCTACAAAAATAAATCCATTAAATTTCGATTACACGATAAATCACACAAATTTAAATGCTGTCAATTCGATTAAATACCTAGGAAGTTCAATTACGAACAACTTATGTTGGAACGATCACATAGATAATGTTCTGGAGAAGGCAAACCAAAGCCTACATTTCACTGGTAGAACATTTAGAAGATGCAACACGTCTGCTTAAGGGACTGCCTACGCTATGCTTGTTCGTCCGTTAGAGTGCTTCTGTGCTTTGTGGAATCCTTACCACATAGGATTGACGGACAACATCGAAAAAGTTCAAAGACGGGCACCTCATTTTGTATTATAGCGAAATAGGGGAGACATTGCCGCGGACATGATAAGCGAAATGGTATGGTTATCGTTAAAACAAGGGTGGTTATTGCTGTGGCGAAATCTTTCGATAAAATTTCACTCACAAACTTTCTCCTCAATGTGATAATATTTTATTGTCGCCCAACGTACACGGAGACAAATGTTTATCATAATAAAATAAGAGAAACTGAAGGTCGTACAGAGATACTGAAGTGTTCATTATTCCCACGTGCCGTTAGAGAGTGGAACGGTAGAGAAATAGTCTGAAGGGGGTTCGAAGAACCTTCTGCAAGGCACAAGTGTGAATTGCAGAAAAATCTTGTAGATGTGGATACAGATGTCCTTGTTGAACTCGCGAATAGCGTGTGGGTTGAAAGATTGTTAGTAGACCTTCACATTGGCTCTAATTTCTCTGGTTTTTTCGTTGCAGTCATTTCGCGAGACGTATGTGTGATGAAGTAATATATTGTTCGACCCTTTGCGGAATGTAGCCTCTCAGAGTATCGATAGCAAACATCTCTATGATGCGCAGTGCCTCTCTTGTAGCTTCTGCAGTTTCTGGAGCACCTCTGTCACGCTCTTGCGGCGACTAAACGATCAATTCAAGAAACTTACCGCTCTTTGTTGGATCTTGTCTATTATCTCTTCTGTTAATCCTATCTGGTAAGATTCCCACACTGATAAGCAACACT
Source organism: Schistocerca americana (assembly GCF_021461395.2). NCBI lineage: Eukaryota > Metazoa > Arthropoda > Insecta > Orthoptera > Acrididae > Schistocerca > Schistocerca americana. The sequence continues at coordinate 323,675,979 of NC_060120.1, read as the reverse complement.
CAAGAATCGGTCGACCAAGTTTATTGTAGGTCTTTTGAGCTACTTTTTTAGGGAATGAATTACATTTTCTTAAGTATGTTGCTGTAAATTGCAGCCCGGAACCGGCTTTTCTTACTACCGTATTTGTTTTATGTTGTCATTCCATTTGAGGTCCCTATGCAAGGCTACTCCTAGGCAAGGTGCGATTTGTGCTTTTACCAGTGGTGGGGATGTCTTAGGGGGTTAGTATAATTATGTAGGTTACTAGCTTGGACCATGGCGTTACGCATTGTTAAACAGCTATTTATAAACAGATGTTATTGCCGAAACTCACTATTCACGCGTATGCACTATCAGAAAGGCCATCCCTTGTTATATCTTTGAAAGCACATTATAGGTAAAGGTTATTTACAAAATCATTTATATACAGGTATACGAGGGGAATTAAAAAAGTAGAGGCACATTTGTGAAAAGCTGTACTTATTCTGATGATAGAAAACTGAAATATATTAATAGGATTAATAGTAAGACTTATTAACAACTTTCAGTGTTCGGCTCCACAAATTATATGTAAAGTTTTACTCCAGTGCGTGGGAAATAAACATCCCAGGTTGGGATGCATAAACTAAAACCAGAGGAGGGGATGGTGTGATGCAGAGGGGGGGGGGGGGGGGGGGAGGGAAATCCCCCCCATCCCCCCCTGTCACTAATGTCCTTCCCACTCACCTTGCATCTCCTGTTGCTGCGTCCCTTACTCAGGAGACATCGGACGATCGTAGCTCCGTCGAGAGCACCCACCTCAACTTCAACGAGGATCGATGCAAATGTTTAATAGATTACTTGCCTACTCGTAATTAATATTCAGACGTTTTAGGGATACCAACACATTATATTGATTTCGAAAAATTACCTTGTAACCACGTTCCGCAGCCAAGGTGTACACCGTATGGGTCTGGCTGCGTCGTCACTTTTCTCAAGTTGCCTATGAGAGGCCACCGACGAGCACCGCCTTGCATGTACTGCGACAGGCGAGGTCCGATTCGTAAAACATTGTACGAGGTGCATTCAAGTTCTAAGGCCTCCGATTTTTTTTCTAATTAACTACTCATCCGAAATCGATGAAACTGGCGTTACTTCTCGACGTAATCGCCCTGCAGGCGTATACATTTTTCACAACGCTGACGCCATGATTCCATGGCAGCGGCGAAGGCTTCTTTAGGAGTGTGTTTTGACCACTGGAAAATCGCTGAGGCAATAGCAGCACGGCTGGTGAATGTGCGGCCACGGAGAGTGTCTTTCATGGTTAGAAAAAGCCAAAAGTCACTAGGAGCCGGGTCAGGTGGGTAGGGAGCATGAGGAATGACTTCAAAGTTGTTATCACGAAGAAACTGTTCCGTAACGTTAGCTCGATGTGCGGGTGCGTTGTCTTGGTGAAACAGCACACGCACAGCCCTTCCCGGACGTTTTTGTTGCAGTGCAGGAAGGAATTTGTTCTTGCAAACATTTTCGTAGGATGCACCTGTTACCGTAGTGCCCTTTGGAACGCAATGGGTAAGGACTACGCCCTCGCTGTCCCAGAACATGGACACCATCATTTTTTCAGCACTGGCGGTTACCCGAAATTTTTTTGGTGGCGGTGAATCTGTGTGCTTCCATTGAGCTGATTGGCGCTTTGTTTCTGGATTGAAAAATGGCATCCACGTCTCATCCATTGTCACAACCGACGAAAAGAAAGACCCATCCATGCTGTCGTTGCGCGTCAACATTGCTTGGCAACATGCCACGCCGGCAGCCATGTGGTCGTCCGTCAGCATTCGTGGCACCCACCTGGATGACACTTCCCGCATTTTCAGGTCGCCATGCAGGATTGTGTGCACAGAACCCACAGAAATGCCAACTCTGGAGGCGATCTGTTCAACAGTCATTCGGCGATCCCCCAAAACATTCTCTTTACTTTCTCGATCATGTCGTCAGACCGGCTTGTGCGAGCCCGAGGTTGTTTCGGTTTGTTGTCACACGATGTGCTGCCTTCATTAAACTGTCGCACCCATGAACGCACTTTCGACACATCCATAACTCCATGACCACATGTCTCCTTCAACTGTCGATGAATTTCAATTGGTTTCACACCACGCAAATTCAGAAAACGAATGATTGCACGCTGTTCAAGTAAGGAAAACGTCGCCATTTTAAGTATTTAAAACAGTTCTCATTCTCGCCGCTGGCGGTAAAATTCCATCTGCCGTACGGTGCTGCCATCTCTGGGACGTATTGACAATGAACGCGGCCTCATTTTAAAACAATGCTCATGTTTCTATGTCTTTCCAGTCCGGAGAAAAAAAATCGGAGGCCTTAGAACTTGAATGCACCTCGTATACTGGCCTGCTACCTCCGCGCCACTGTCGATCCCCGTCTCCTATTCTTCGCACATATTTCTCATTTTCTCCCGGCTAAGCACCACACTATCGCGTGATTTCGAAGTCAGGCGCTCGCTTAGCTTTCCCGCGATCCCCCACACTCCACACTTTATTTTTGATGCCATAGGCTGGAAGCTCACAGTACGCCCGAACTTTCACCCACATACTGTCGGACCTTTGTCAGCGATTTGCGCTGCGTGATCAACAATCCCCCATCCCTCCCTCCCTCCCTCTCTCCCTCCCTACTCTCCCCCCATCTAGATGGGGAGTAACCAGCCTCCTACGTTCTTGGTATGTGTACGACATTGTCTGGACGGTGCATCTTACCATGTCCAGGCTAACTACCTAAATGTGTGCAGGGGGGATTGCGCGGTCGACTGCTAATTTTTTTCTGCGTTTATATTTTAGTTCACGTGTTTGTCCACCCGCGATGTCAATGGCTTTGCCCTGGCCGGTTTCATCTGCCCCCCCCCCTTTCCCCTCTCCCCAGCGAACGGCCTGATACGCCGACCCCTCTCAAACCGATCTTCCACAACGCGGAGTGTCTCCGACAAGGCACCGAGATAAGCACAAACCAAACTCTGTCCACGGAGCCTGGAGACTGTCTCATTCCTTCTCGCAAAATCGCGGGCTCCTACAGATTCCCGCCAAATGCAGGCAAGTCCACCAATCATAAGAAGTGAGGAGATCGTAGCTCCAATAGTGTTGAGGCCACTGTCACCGAAAATCCCTCCAAAACATCGCAGATCCAATGGACATTCGGAATCCACTCCTCCCCCCTCTCCAAAACTTTTAAAAAACGTGAGTCTCAGTATCGCCTCTCTGACATGAATGACTCGTCTTCCAATGGCGCCTTCTTCGGTTTTCCCCCAGCCTCGCTACAGAGGTGCTGACAATCTACACCATCAGAAATAAGAAAAAAAAAGAAAGAAAAAAAACAGCTCTACACGGCTCTCTGACGCCGTTAGGAAGCCGAGCAGGTGTCACAGTTTCGGCCTCCGGCCTGTCCTTTGGTCCCTTGCTGTAAACGTGGCTCCTTACCACCTCGACGCCAGACTTCCGTTACACAGACTCGCTCGCATGCCGGAGACAGTTGTCCACAAAGAACCGTCTTCTCTGTAGCTTCATTCCTCTGCCTGTCCAGTCCCTCTCGCAATTCCGTCGTGTTCTGCGTTTTCCCACACACCAAAAATAAGCTATCCGTGATCATGTCAGAGAGAAAAACGAATCATCCTTTCTAATCTGTTTAACATCCACTTAATTGCTTTGCTACAGACTTCCTTCAATATTCTAATTAAAAACGTAATTACAATAAAAAGGTCCGCAGCTCGTGGTCTCGCGGTAGCGTTCTTGCTTCGCGAGTACGGGGTCCCAGGTTCGATTCCCGGCGGGGTCAGGGATATTCACCTGCCTCGAGATGAATGGGTGTTGTGTCGTCTTCATCAACATGATTCATCCCCGTTACGGTCGGAGGAAGGCAACGGCAAACCACCTCCATTAGGACCTTGCTTAGTACGGCGGTGGTGCAGGTCTCGCGCATCATTCCTCTCGCTATGTCAAGAAGCACGGGACTTCATTTCCATAAGAACAAAGGTGTGAGACCAGGCCTGCTGCCTTAGAACCATTCTCACTATTAAGGAATTATTTGTTGCTGCGCATTACTGTTCTCCTACTTGTATCCTCTTTCTCATATCCTTATACTGTCAGAAGTTCCGTCAGAATCGATGATCTAGGTAGTAGTAGAGGAACTGTTTACTAAGGCGTGTTCTTGCTCGCCTTCGGAGGTCCTACACTAAAGGCGACCGCAAATAATTGAACCTATTTAGTAAGGACATAGCCCTGCATCAGCGCCAGCCGGAGTGGCCGAGCGGTTCTAGGCGCTACAGTCTGGAACTGCGCGACCGCTACGGTCGCAGGTTCGAATCTTGCCTCGGGCATCGATGTGTGATGTCCTTAGGTTAGTTGGGTTTAAGTAGTTCTAAGTTCGTCTCGTACACGAAGTTTTTTCCAGTGGAGCTCGGACGCTCTCACTTGACTAATCAATTTTGGGGAAATTTGTCATAGTGCAAAGGCACATTTCGAGATTGGAAAACAGTCGCACTCTAACATGTCACTACGAATATTTAATTACCGAGTGTAGCAGTGTAATTTTCTTGCATAACATTATTTGTTGAACAGAAGACAGGATAGTGCGAAGTGACTCGATCTGCAAATAGACTTTTCGAAACTTAGTGGCAGAGGAAATTTGAGTGAATTTGCACAGCTAGAAGTGCTGGCCTAAGGTCGATGAACACTACACTGTATGTCAATGTCTTACATTAAATTCCAAACATTGCACTTCAAATGTCGAGCAATGAGAACATGTGACACACCCGGGAGTAAGTTAGGCCCTTGGGTACTATCCGAGAACAGCAGGCTACCTACTGACACGAAGCGTCTACTTTCTCACGGACCGGACAGATGAGTCGCAGTGTTAAGCAGACTAAACTAGCATTCGGGAGGACGACGGTTCAGGTTTGTTTTTCACGATTTCCCCAAATCGCTCTACGCTTGCATGGGTAGTTCCTTTGAAAATGGCACGGACGATATCCTCCCCCATCCCTTTATGGCTGAAATGGTTCAAATGGCTCTGAGCACTATGCGACTTAACTTCTGAGGTCATCAGTCGCCTAGAACTTAGAACTAATTAAACCTAACTAACCTAAGGGCATCACACACATCCATGCTCCAGTCAGGATTCGAACCTGCGACTGTAGCGGTCGCTCGGCTCCAGACTGTAGCGCCTAGAACCGCACGGACACTCCTGTCGACCCATCCCTTCATAATCCCAGATTCTGCTCGGTCTCTGTTGACGGGAAGTTAAGCTCTGATCTTCCTTCCTTCTTTCCCTACTCGTTCATAGTAACGCAAAAACTACACTATACATGCATTCATCGAGTAGATAGCGAGCAAGCTGGCTTAAGACATACAGTTCAATGGTTGCGAGGCAAAGATGTCACTGTGCGCGAAGGAATATAGTATTTACGCAGCTCCACGTACCAGCCCTGACGGTCCTTTCAGCATAGCAGCGTGATAAGCTGCGGAACTCCTTCCAATCTTAGCGTCCTCTTCATTCACCGCCGACGTATTTCTCTTTCACCGCCATCAGTAGCCTGCCATCGCTCAAGTCATACAACACGTATTTTCACCGCACAATATAAGGACTTGACTTCCTACAATTAAACTTCGTCGTCACAAGAAATAACAACGTGAGAACAGAGCGAACCTGTGCTGCGTACCAGCTGCTCACTCTGTGTCGGATACGCGGTTTTGCTCTCTGGCGGATGTCGTGCCAGCGGCGCTCTTCTTGTACCACTGGGCCTGGTTTGCAGTTTACTGGGTCGCTCTGTTGTGCGTTGCGATACGTTGCGAGCATTTCCATGTCAACCGATAACGCGGCTGTGATACAACGGTAGGGCGTCCAACGAACTTCTGAAAGTCTCTTTAGGCGTCAACGAGATGTTTTCGCCAGCATCCAGATAACACTGCGCGATTAGGTTGAAAGATTAGCATCAAGCTGCATGCTGTTACATTTTTTTGTAGTGTGTTCGAAGATGTACGGCGTCATTTCTTATCATACCACCCTGTTCAATTTTGTTAAGCAGTTTCGAGTTGACATATAAATATTTCAGAGACGGTGGACGTCCATGGCGTTCGTACTGATGAAATGATCGTAAGGCGTCACCTCACTAGTTAACAGGAAGCTTCCACGTTCTGACACATCGTAAAATAGGTTTGAACTCTATTATCCAATATGTTCCAAAACGCTGCGAATAAAAACAGGTTTCTCGGGATTCATATCTCTGGTTCTATCGACGATAAAAAAGGTAGGATCAAGTGCTTTGGATACTAAAACGCACCAACTGTGTCTTTGTTGTTAATTTATACTAATGTTCCCTGTCAAAATGTTAGTCCATCTCTCAAACAGGAATCTTGCCGCATTGAAACACTGTAGATGGCGTAGAATTAGTATCAGCCAGTCATGTGAGCCTCCATCTCTGACGTTATGCATAACAGTGATGTGTTGGGTATGTCCCAGTCCGTTGAGTGAAATTAGCGCTGTGAGATGGGTCGAGGCAGATAGTTGCGAGAACAGCAGACAGGAGCTATCGCGATTGGATGTGCCCATGACCACATTGTAAACGAAATTGTCTGATTTGTTTCTGTATGTGCAGAGACTGCAGTTGTGCAAAGCCACTGTGCCGAAATGGCACAGTGGTTAGCGGATATGCCTAGGAAGCAGGAGACGCAGGTTTGAATCCTGGCCTCAGTACAAAGTTTCGTTCGTCAATTCAGTATGCATATACAACATAGTTGCATCGGATTACTCTGTTTTCTCCTGCTACACTGAAGAGCCAAAGAAATTAGTACACCAACCCAATACCGTGTAGGGCCCCCGCGAGCACGCAGAAGTGCAGCAACACGACCGGGCACGGACTCTTACTGTCTTAAGTAGCGCTGGAAGGAAGTGACGCCATGAATCCTGCAGCACGTTACAAGGCGTCCCAGATATGCTCAATAATGTTCATCTCTAGGGGTTTGGTGGCCGGTGGAAGTGTTTAATCACAGAAAAGTGTTCCTGGAGCCGCTCTGTAGCAATTCTGGACTTGTGGGTTTTCGCATTGTCCTGCTGGAATCGTGCAAGTTCGTCTGAATGCACAATGCACATGAATGGATGCAGGTGATCAGACAGGATGTTTACGTACGTGTCACCTGTCAGAATCGTATCTGGATGTATCAGGGATCCCGTATCTCTCCAACTGCACACGCTCCACACCATTACAGAGCCTCCACTAGCTTGAACAGTTCCCTGCTGACATGCAGGGTCCATGGATTCATGAGGTTGTCTCCATACCGTAGCCGGCATTTGTGGCCGAGCGGTTCTAGGCGCTACAGTCTGGAACCGCGCGACCGCTACGGTCGCTGGTTCGAATCCTGCCTCGGGCATGTATGTGTGTGATGTCCTTTGGTTAGTTAGGTTTCAATAATTGTAAGTCTAGGGGACTGATGACCTTAGAAGTTAAGTCCCATAGTGCTCAGAGCCATTTGAACCATTTTCCATACCCGTACCCGTCCACCCCCTCGATACAATTTGAAACATAACTCGTCCGACTAGACAACATGATACCAGTCATCAACAATCCAACCTCGGTGTTGATGTGCCCGGACAAGGCGTAAAGCTTTCTGTCAGGCAAACATCGATGGCACACGAGTGGGCGTTTTGCTCCGAGAGCCCATATCAATGAAGTTTCGTGAAATGGTTCGCACGCTGACACTTGTTGATGGCTCATCATTGAAATCTGCAAGAATTTGCCGAAGGGTTGCACTTCTGTCACGTTGAACGATTCTCGTCATTCTTCGTTGGTCCCGTTCTTGCAGGATCTTTTTCCGGCAGCAGCGATATCGAAGATTTGATGTTTTACGGCATTCCTAATGTTCACGGCACACTCGTGAAATTGTCGTAAGGGAAAATCCCCAATTCATCGCTACCTCGGAGATGCTGTGCCCCATCGCTCGTGCACCGACTGTAACACCACGTTCAGACTCACTTAAATCTTGATGACGAGACACTGTAACAGCAGTATCCAATCTAGCAACTGCGCAGACACTTGTCGCCTTATATAGGCGTTGCCGACCGCAGTGTCATATTCTACATCTACATCATTACTCTGCAATTCACATTTAAGTGCTTGGCAGAGGGTTCATCGAACCACAATCATACTATCTACCATTCCACTCCCGAACAGCGCGCGGGAAAAACGAACACCTAAACCTTTCTGTTCGAGCTCTGATATCTCTTATTTTATTTTGGTGATCATTCCTACCTATGTAGGTTGGACTCAACAAAATATTTCCGCATTCGGAAGAGAAAGTTGGTGACTGAAATTTCGTAAATAGATCTCGCCGCGACGAAAAACGTCTTTGCTTTAATGACTTCCATCCCAACTCGCGTATCATATCTGCCACACTCTCTCCCCTATTACGTGATAATAGAAAACGCGCTGCCCTTTTTTGCACCCTTTCGATGTCCTCCGTCAATCCCACCTGGTAAGGATCCCACACGGCGCAGCAATATTCTAACAGAGGACGAACGAGTGTAGTGTAAGCTGTCTCTTTAGTGGACTTGTTGCATCTTCTAAGTGTCCTGCCAATGAAACGCAACCTTTGGCTCGCCTTCCCCACAATATTATCTATGTGCTCTTTCCAACTGAAGTTGTTTGTAATTTTAACACCCAGGTACTTAGTTGAATTGACAGCCTTGAGAATTGTACTATTTATCGAGTAATCGAATTCCAATGGATTTCTTTTAGAACTCATGTGAATCACCTCACACTTTTTCTTATTTAACGTCAACTGCCACCTGCCACACCATACAGCAATCTTTTCTAAATTGCTTTGCAACTGATACTGGTCTTCGGATGACCTTACTAGACGGTAAATTACAGCATCATCTGCGAACAACCTAAGAGAACTGCTCAGATTGTCACCCAGGTCATTTATATAGATCAGGAACAGCAGAGGTCCCAGGACACTTCACTGGGGAACACCTGATATCACTTCAGTTTTACTCGATGATTTGCCGTCTATTTCTACGAACTGCAACCTTCCTGACAGGAAATCACGAATCCAGTCGCACAACTGAGACGGTACCACATCGGCCCGCAGCTTGATTAGAAGTCGCTTGTGAGGAACGGTGTCAAAAGCCTTCCGGAAATCCAGAAACACGGAATCAATTTGAGATCCCCTGTCGATAGCGGCCATTACTTCGTGCGAATAAAGAGCTGGTAAGGATCCCACACGGCCCAGCAATATTCTAACTGAGGACGAACGAGTGTAGTGTAAGCTGTCTCTTTAGTGGACTTGATGTTTTCTGAAACGATGCTGATTACGTATCAATAGATCGTTCCCTTCGAGGTGATTCATAATGTTTGAATACAGTATATGCTCCAAAACCCTACTGCAAACCGACGTCAATGATGTAGGTCTGTAGTTCGAAGGATTACTCCTGCTACCCTTCTTAAACACTGGTGCGACCTGCCTGTTTAGACATCTCTGTATTTGAATACGTATGCCCAAACCAGTTTCTTTGGCGTTTCAGTGTAGTTTTCTACGTATGGAATAGAGGCGAGCAGTAGAGCCTGACAAGCGAAACGAAAGTGGTTCAGTTAGAGGGGAGGGGTAGGAGGGGGGACTATGTATGACCACAGCTGGTGTTACCGGGGGTAGACGCGGTCTGCTACAAGCGGCCTGGGTCCCCCATTCAGGTGCGGGCGCGGGCGGTGGTGGACCGCGCCGTGTGGCCGGCACTCATCCGCCCGGACACAGGGGGCCGCGGTGTTATCGCGCTGTATGGTGCCGTGTGTTTGCGGGCGATAGCGCTATCTGGAGCCGGGCAAACAGCGCCCGTTTCAAGTCGCCGCCCAGCGTCACCTGCTCAGCTCTGCTCTGCTGTGTCGTCACCGCCGCGGCGACACGCCGAGCCAGCTCCGGAGAGGCGGCACGGCGTCCCAGGTAGAGGCGGTACACAGGCGGCTGCTGCCCACGTCCCGTAGCCGGCGCGATGGACTCCTCAGGTACGCATCTGACTGCAGTTCAGTTAGTTTACGACAGGCTGTTGCGAGTTTGTGACGTTTGTTCGGAGATGGAATGTGTTGACGTTGGAGCTCAGGTACTTCAGGTAGTGGACCTCGGAACAGGGCGTTCCGCAATTGGGACACACCAGGTTGTCCGTGACTGCCTGCGACGTACTACTGCGAAAGGTCAGTACCCGCACTAAGAATCCTGTCGGCACCCCAGTTCAGCGACATACGGTCGTCGTGCGTGGCTTTCTCCCGGCGTTCAGTACTGTAGGTGATCTCTGACGGGCAAGTTTTGTGTTCTAAGTGCTGTGAAGATGGAGATCACCGATACCACCAAAGGGAAGCCTTTATCGGTACAGTGCGGAAACTCTGTAACAAACATGTGTGAGAAGCCTGCGCGCAGAATCGCGGTTTGGGGAGGGGGAGGAGGGGGGTATGCGCGCTTGGTGTTCCGTTCCTATTTGAGTTAGGAACATGGATTCGAAAGTTTTTGGTTTAGCCCGGAACAGAGACTATTTGTATAGACATTCGAATATCTGTCATACTGTAGCTATGTTATTGTATATTAAGCAAGGTTCTAGGCGCTTCAGTCTGGAACCGTGTGACCACTATGGTCGCAGGTCCGAATCCTGCCTCGGGCATGTATGTGTGTCATGTCCTTAGGTTTAAGTAGTTCTAAGTTCTAGGGGACTGATGACCTCCGATGTTAAGTCCCATAGTGCTCAGAGCCATTTGAGCCATTTTGTTAAAACGGCGAACCCGAGATGGTGCATGGACAAGTTGTGCGAAACTGTTAACTCCTTTAGTAAAAGATTTTAATTGAGCTGAATTTGACCGAACTAGCAAAAAGTTATGTGCTCGACTAATAGCACCCTCGGATTTTACGTGCAACAACTGTCATCCTTAAATAACTGCGGTGTGGAGCGAGCCTGATGGCGGTCCGCCGGTTTATCGGCTCTTTCACCGTTCCGAAAAATCTTGCTTCGTTTGGATTTTACGCGGAAAAATCACGTTTTTCTGGGAGCTTTTTGAAGTGTACCACTTCTATGCTTTATACTCGTACGAGTCAGTTCAAACAATGCGCGGAGCTAGACAAACGAGTAAAGTCAAAACGAAGTTTTGTTGTCGAATAATCTTTATCCGTTGTCGAGACACGATGGTTTAAAGTCGAGCTAAATATGGTGTGTAAAATTCTTGTGTACTCAGTAAGCTGGAATGAAATGAATAAAAATTGCATGTATTGCATGTATCATATACTATACCGGATCAGTCGTCGCCCGAGTCAATAAATATATACATCGATTACCGAACGAAGGGGGTCTAATGTCAAAATTATGGTAGAGTAAAAGCTGGGAACCAGATGGAAAACGCCCCTATCGTAGCACAACATGCCCTGGGCAGAGTCAGAGATGTAAAAGAAGGGAGGCAGCTTTTTGAATTACCTGGAAGCTTCAGACATTTAACTCAAAACATCCTGACATATTCTATCTTTTTACGAATAATCCTATTTCCCCAGCGCAATGAGCACTCTTACACCTATTCCTGTATCATGTAGGGGGGGGGGGGGGTGAAAGAACAAAACAGACACTATAGAGACTGAGATGAGTATAAAATAGGAAGTATGCTAAAGTGGCGGTGCATCTATAAGGGGAAGTATCCCAGGGTGGGGATGAATGCACCATAAACTACAATGACGCGTTGCGTCATATTGCACGACATGACAAAGTCAATGTTGGATGATACTATGGCATGTATCATGTACTATGACATCTTGTATTATATTACTTACCTTGATACACTATATTTCATCACATGGATACCAATACTAACAAGAAAAAAAGCGCGAATATGTCATGGTGTTTCGATTTTTAGGTCTCTGAAGCTACTGGATAATTCAAAAAGCTAATTCCCTTCTCTTACACCCCTAACTCCGTCTATGACATATTCGCCTCTCTTTTGTGCTACAATACGATCGATATTTATCCTGGCATCAATTAGTTACGTAGTGGAGATAGCGGACTACACCAACAAAGACGACGTTACTTACTACCACTGTGTAAACGTTGTCCACTGAAAATAACACAACTTTAGATGAAATTAGCCATGTTTATATTTAAGATGAAGCAGAAAATGAAATGCGAAAATATTTTGACACACACGTCTATCCGGGCGTGATAAGAATGTTTTCCATTTCCACTCGTCGTTTCATGATTTCTAAATTTGTGTGTCTGTAGCCGAACTGTTGTCATCTTCCATCGAACAAGATACCTCGGCAACTTTGTCAGTCGTCACGTAACGAAACCTGCTCAACACTTCTGGCGATTAAAGTTATCTACTTTTATTGCCCAAACATTCTTTGGTACATTTGTGCCGCTGGCAGTGTGATTCCATTCTATTGGAGTCTCAGTTATCGGTTACCTTTTTCATAATTTAAGGTAGTTTATATCACTGCCATCATGCGCCTTTTCCTGTCTTGTAGATAAAGGTGTCCGAATACTTCTAATGTTATCAGTTGATTGTGTTTTGCACGTCAGTGCTTAAATATGTCAGTGCTGCTACTAAAGATAAGATAGGCAAGAAAGAAACATGTGCATGATGACAACGACAACGATACAAACTTTGAGAAGGTATTTGACGAGTTAAGAAACGTTCTGCAAGCGTAATCATCTACTAATTAAGACTAATAAAAGAAGACCCCACAGACGACGGCATAAAAGGGTAGCAACGTGTTTGAGGGTTGTAATTATTACAATTTCGTGGTTTGCGTAAACAGGTGGATCCTAATTCCCAATCACGGGTGCTGTTAATGGAGCAAAATACCAAAGGATGATGAAGTTTTCGAAATATCGCGTGAGAAACAAGCCAATATTTACTGGGGAATCGTCAGTTTTGTCAAGAAATCCGAAGGATCAGTGCTTTACATTTATTTTTATTGTAAGTTTTAGATTGTTTACAATTTTAACAGTACTTGTCTCTCAGTAGTTCACACTGGGTGTTTCAATGACTCGAGTGTTAGGCACTCCGTAGAATCCTATCATTATAAGTCATTGCGGTTAAAATGTAAATCTGAACGATCTTTGTGTTTCTTACTGAGCTTGTTTAACCCCTGAAAGCGTCTTGCCTGTAGTTTTAATCTCCTCCGTTAACGCAGTGACGGCGTGTGCATCACATACCATAGCGTGCAGGGAGTAGTTACTAGAAGAGGATTGCTATCGACGAGGCACCTAAAGAAAATTTATAATAAAAACCTCGGATATTGAATAAATATTTCATTTCCATCGTAACTTGAAAGCTATCTTTTGCATTTCACTATAGTAGACACGGAAGTCATAAATATTAACTGTTAATGAAATATTTGAGAAATAAGAATATGTCATCGGCCCAATGAAGGGGTCTGGTTTCCGTAAATGAGCTGCCGTGTAACTGCTGTTAAATACTACACACATTTAAACAAATATCAGTACATGTCTACTTTATTTTTAGGAGCTTTCTGTTGCAACTCTCACCGTATCGCTTAAAAGCTCTAAGTCTTGGCGCACAGCACGTAGTTTCACATTTTGATTGTGATAAAATGTTGTGAATTATTCGTACTTTCCAATGATAGCTGCAGAAATCTAAACCTATACCATGTCATAACGACGTTCCTTATTAATACTAGTCAATCGCAAGAACATAGCGCAAAATCTGCCTTTTTCCGCTGTTGCTTTTGTGCCTTCTACGAACAGCTGACCACTAAGATTACGAATCTTTAGCAACAAGGGATAGACTTCATGACTGTCAGCATGCGCCTGTGAGTAACAGGCCTGTCTACAGAGAATACGAGCGGGCCCATCTATAGCAACCTTACCGCAATTTAGTCTCATAGAACTCCTTAATCGCACCCGCTACCTTATATCGATCTGTTATTTCTCTGTTGTGTTGTTGTTTGTTTTCATTTAGCGTTTTAAAATGCAGCCTTCTGTGTAGAGATTATACACGTCAATTTCACGTAGCCATATTCACTCTTTGTCCTTCATACACTCTTTGCGTTAGCAAATTTTTCAGGTTTTGTAGAGATACTATTTTTTCATTTATGTATCAGTTTTACACTGATTGTCTTTTCACATCGGAAAGACTACATTTCATCTCTATTTTTGCGCTACTTTCATCTTTTCCTCCCCAATTGGTAGCGTTTGATCGACTAGTTCTGTTGCTTTTTTTGTGTAACCGAATTTCTGCGTGTGTCTCTCTATGTGAAACAAAAGAATCGAAAACTAAGTTCAGTCAGTGAACCAATACATCAGCTTTTTAATGTACCTGAGAAAATGAGAGACGCATAAATTAGTATTGTCAAAAGCAAATTTAAGTGTACAGCCTTCGTAATACGAGCTGAAAATTTTACTTTGCACTGGGACGACTCGCGGTAATTACTGGTCTTGCGCGAGGCACTTTAAAGTCATAAGTCGAAGAGCCAGAATAATTCCTGCACATACAGCGGTGAACCTGGAGCAAGCTATGTTGTACCGTATAGCTTTGACATCTCATCTAGAAGTGCTGACCCTTAGGTCAGCTCGAGTGAAATATAAGTCTGAGTGTGTAGCACATAGACACGTCAACTTAGGTGAAATAATATTTTACAGTTTATCTTCATATAGTTAAGGCTAACCGGCCATTGACCTCCTTCCTCTGTGGTGGATGCACACGCATTGCCCGAACTCTTACGGGACTCGGTAAAATTGTCTGCCACGAGTAACGAATATAGTGGGCAGGGCCACTACTAATGTAGTGTGTGGACATTAAGTTGGGAATGTGGATCACACGGGTAGCGTGCAAGGTATAAATCCCTGCAGTCGCACTATCCTCTGTGCCCTCGGTGGCTCAGATGGATAGAGCATCTGCCATGTAAGCACGAGACCATGGGTTCGAGTCCCGGTCAGGGCACTCATTTTCAACTGTCCCCGTTGATGTATATCAACGTCTGTCGACAGCTTAGGGTCTTGATTTAATTATCGTTTCATTCCACAGTTTCATCCGGTCAACGGCTGGAGAAGGTCCACAGATCACTCCGAGGAATTGGTTGTTCAGTTGTTGGCCAGAATGCATAAAACGTCAATCATTCTTCATTCATGGCACAATGTTCTGTCTTTTTTTTTTAAATATGGTTCTTAAATCGACTGAGTATAGAGAGGGAAGCGGCTTAGTCTCGTAGATGTGAATACGTAACTGGTTTTGACGGATATGCCTTTTCCTTGAAAGAGGTCACTATTGTTGATTTGTGACCTTTTTCCTCTCATTAAGAGCATAGTTCTCGTATCATTCCACGACCAACTGGCGAACATGTTCGTTGTCGATAATCTCGTTTTGATACCTACCATTTGTTATTACTGAAAATGTGGGAGGACAGTAATGTAATTACGATGAGTCGAATGTACGAGGTCTGTCTGAAAAGTATCCGGCCTTTGGCCAGAAAAAATATTTCGAATACCTGACGGGGTTGGGACCCTAGTCCCCTTCAAAGTAAGCCCCTTGTGCTTGCAAGCACTTAGCTCACCGATCCTTCCACTGCCGGAAACATCTCTGGAAGTCTTCTTTTGGAATGGTATTCAGCTCTGTCGTCGTGTTCCACATCATCTCTTCTCTACTCTCAATACGGGATCCTTTCAGTTGCGTCTTTAATTTTGGAAACAACCAGAAGTCGCAAGGAGCCATGTCTGGAGGGTAGGGAGGTTGGCGAACGGCTGTGAATCCACGTTTGGCCGAGAAATTTTGGATCAAGTGGGATGAATGTGCGGGGGCGTTGTCGTGATGCAGTTGAGAGTTTTCAGCCGACCACATGTCTGGTCTTTTGCGCCGAACTGCGCCACGGAGTCACCGTAGAACATCTTGATAGTAGCCCTTCGCCACTGTCCGTCCTTCCGGTGCGTATTAGTGATGCACAATTCCACGGACATCAAAGAAGACAGTCAGCATTACCTTGATTTTGCTTCGCACCTGCCGCACTTTCTTCGGACTTGGAGACTTGGGATGCTTCCATTGCGAAGGCTGTCTTTTTGTTTCTGGGTCGTGGGTGTCACATCCTTGAGTCCTCTCCAGTTATCACGGTGTTCAGAAACCCGGGATCAGTGTTGGTGGTGTCCAGAAAGTCCTGTGCAACGTCAAAACGGAGGTCTTTCTGCTCCGGCGGCCTCAACTTGGGCACGAATTTCGCAGCCACTCGGTGCATGTTCAAATCATCATGCAAAATTGCATGTGCAGAATCTTTACTCACTCCAACCTCTTGAGCAATCTCCCTCACGGTCAAACGACGATCTGCCGTCAGCAAATATTGCACCCTCTCAACAACAACTGCACTCCGAGCAGTTTGGGGCCTGCCAGAAAGCTGGTCACTCTCCGCTGATGTGCGGACTTTTTTAATCGGTTGAACCATTCCTTAATTTGTGTTACACCCATCGTATCTTCTCCACACACCTGTTGAATCTTACGAATTGTTGCGCTTTGAGAATCACCAAGCTTTTGACAAAATTTGATGCAGTATCTTTTCTCAGCACATTCAGTCATCTTGAGAGAATCGGTAATCCGACGAACACGTCGTGTAACACCTCACTCAGCGACTGACGTGCTGGAAGGCGGGGACAAAATTCACAAATGCGCATAAAGGTCTCTTCCTTTACAGTGTACAGTGGCGCCGCACTATCGTCTGTATTTTTCGCGGAAAAATCAAAGGTCGGATACTTTTTAGACAGACCTCGTGTTTCCGTGATATTAGTTGTACAGAGATGTACATTGTGTCAATCACAGCTACTTGAAAATCCGTCTTGCAAAAAGTAAGGTTTACGCATAAATTTATCTTTATTTAAGCAGATTACTAACTTCATTTCGTTCGTTTCTGTTGTGCCACGGTACATACTTTTGCTCTTTAAAAATGAAAAAATGGAGCAGATCAAGCGAGCAAGATGATTGTTATTTCAAAATCTAGAGCACTTCTCTAAAATATGTCACTGTATCTAGAACTACAAAATATTTCATTGTTTAAATTATGTTCAGCTTTTCTTTTTCACGGGGAATTCCAGGCAAACCGCTTACATCATACGTCACACAGCCAAAATAACATCACTGGTATTTCTAGCCAGATACAGCATTCATTGTACAGCGCTGCAAGGCCAGAAATAAAACGGTTTCACCACATTCAAATTACGACATATGAGAGTCGGCCATTATAGAACGCAGATAAATTGCCGACTTCTTCAAAGAACAATGAAATACGATTACCATTGTGATTGCTTTTTAAATCCCTTATTTCTAGGAGTCTCTCACATGCTAGTTTCGAAAGCCTTGTAACTATTTTCCCAGTGGCTAGTATTACCTATTATTTGGTGCAAACTTGAGCGGACCATAACCTGCCGTGAAACAGAATGTCGGTACATCACAGGAAGAGATGTATTTAATCGAGAGCTTCTGGAAATTGTATCAGTGTACGTATCTGCTGAAAGCAATGTACCTGTTATATCTTGTAGATATGAACACTACAACGAGATTGTTAAGACACGTTACTAGCATTCAGGAGAAGTGGCACTCACATTCCTGTCCGGCTGTATTGATTTGCTCTTTGCATATTTCCTAGATCACTTTGGGGGTTGCCAGGGTAGTTCCTTTAATAAGACCAGGTCATTACTTTTACAATCATATGCAATACAAGTGATTGCTCCACTTCCAAGTCATAACACAGGACAGGAGATGTAAAGCAGAAGACGTATGTTTCTGCCGCCTGTTTACTGATAAACAGAGCGGATAGTACAGTCTTTGCTACGGCTTTTTTCGAGACGGAAATTTTCTTTGTTAAAAATCACACGAAATTTAAAAGCATTCACTCTGTGACGAATGAAATTTAATGCTATCTCTATGTTGGATTTCACCGGCAAGTTTCTAGACCTATATTTTTGAATGCTCTTCTACACTGACGCTTCTTAACAGAAACGCGATCCTGCGGCATTTACTGGCAGACATGACAGTCTGAAAAGGTGTTCTATGTAGAAAAAGTAAGTTACTGCAGTAAATCTTATTCATTCTAGATGTTGGAGATAGCGAGTGCATAGAGAGGATGCTGTGTAAAGAAACTACAAGTCACTTGATAATGCTTTGGACTGATTTATCGTGGCCGTTTAGTCGACTCTAAAGCTACTGCTCCAAGACCAACATCTGATTGCGAACATCATTATCCTGAAGAGCACGAATACCTGATCACCGGATGTGTGAAGAGTCTTACCTCCAGGGAGAAAGCTTCAAGCCATTGGTCAAAACTAGAGAAAAATTTCCCATAATCATTATAGGAACTTTGTTTCTAGTTTTGACCAGCACCACCTCCTGCAGGAACATGTGGCACTTTTTTTCTGCACCTCCTGTATGTATAAAAGAACGCGCTGTTCACAAAGCAGCACAGGGAGCACTCTATTATCGAGGGACGTGTCATCAGCATGTCGCGAAGTTCTCCACCATTTATTGGCAGTAGATGTATTCTGTGGTACCGCTGCTTCTTTATTCAAGCAAGGTACCAGAGAACCATATCTCAGAAAAAAATTGAGGAGGTGCCTGGAGTCGAACCCTGGTTCTGCCGCATCAAATGTAGCGACAGAGTCGGGTACGGAGGGGATCCTGAATATTTATATACATAAAATTGAATTTTGTGTTAAAATTTTATGGCTTTTATTGTAACAGTGCAGTCAGACAAGTGTGCGTTGCAGACTAATTATCTCGTTCAGTAATTTTTGATATTCTTTAATGATCTCAGACCAAATTATTTTTTGTATCATTATGTGAAACAATTTTATCTTCTGAAATGAGATTTGCCTTAAACCAATAAAACTTTTAAAAAATGGAACTTCGTCATGTAACTACGTATAGCCACAAACCAATTCGAAGTACAGAGGCTGCACAAAAATGTGGAAATATCGTGAGAAACGCAAGCTTGAACTTAAATGCAGTTGCTAGTCAAGCCTGCAGATTGAGCTGTTGTATTTGACCACAAATGGAGATTGCTCAGTACCCCAAATACGTTGCAGTTGTCAGTCGCGATTAGAACACTGTTCTCTGTAGTTGTGAGTTCATTGTATTGGAGCTAAGTCAATTCCAACGTGGACAAATTATTGGTACTCCTGTGATGGGTACGTCTGTAACCACGGTGCTTCCAGAGACACCGCATACAGGGAAAGCGGACAAACATTATCCGCTTAGTCACAACGTGCACAAACGCGCGTGCTGAGTGATCGTGACTCACCATCATTGGAGAGAACTGTGACGAATAACAAGAGGACGACGGCGGCAAAAGTGGCTGTGGAACTGAATGCCGCATTCGCAAATCTTGTCAGCACCAAAACAACGCGGAGGAAACTCCACGATGCAAAGGTCCGTAACTGCAAGAGTGGTGTCGAAGCCATAAAACCTAGATTACGGAACAATGGAAGAAAGTCATGTGGTCACGTGACTCTTGTTTCACACTGTTTCCATCTTCTGGGGTGTATACGTCCCACGAGTGAAATATGGCGGGAATACGGACATGATCTGAGCAACCATTCCGTGGTATTCCATGGGTCCGATGATTACTCTGAAAGGTCGCATTACAGCCGAAAATTATATGACCATTTTAGTTGATCAGGTCCATCCCGTTGTACAGTGTTTGTTCCCTAATGCTGAGGATGTGTTCCAAGACGAGAGGGTCCTTGTTGAAACAGCTCACATCGTCCAGAACTGGTTCTGTGAACACAAGGACTGATTGTCGCATTTGCCCTGGCGACCATATCATTAGATCTCGTATTATTGAGCCTTTGTGAGCTACTTTCGAGAGCAGGATGCGCAATTGCGGTCCATCTCCATAATCGTTGACTGAACTTCCCACTATTTTGGAGGAGGTGTAGTATCAGGATGCGCTTGAAAACCATACAGGTTTTTTCTTCTCTAGGCGACTGGAAGCTGTTTTGTTTCTATCGGTTTTCCTGCACCGTATGAGGGATGGTAATGTGTTGGGTTTTTGGCGTTTCCATATTTTTGTCCACCCCTGTAGAACGGATTCTTTCTTCGTAATGCAAGTGAGAGAGCTACGGTCGCAGGTTCGAATCCTGCCTCGGGCATGGATGTGTGTGATGTCCTTAGGTTAGTTAGGTTTAAGTAGTTCTAAGTTAAAGGGGGCTGATGACCTCAATGTTAAGTCCCTGAGTCCCATAGTGCTCACAGCCATCTGAACCATTTTGAGTGCCGCTTAGCAAATGGCAATGGCTAAAAATACAGTGCCCAATACGCTACCTATAGTGGTCTGTCCTGGCACATCGCACTGTGAGTAAATGTTGTCACAGTGTTGGCTCCGAGAAGTGTTATAAACAAAAGTACCGGTCAGTGTTTAAGGGTTGCAGTTTGCAGGGCATTGGTGTGAGGCAGCGCTGGCTTGTGAGAATATTGGAGTGTACATTAGCTCCTGCCGGTCCATGTTCCTCGTGCAGAGTCACGACGGTGCAGCCACCAGCTCAGGTCTTCAGTTAGCTCTGTGGACGCAGCTGAGCTAGAGCGCGTAATCCGTGGAGTTGGGCAGTAAGATGATGAGCATAAGGAGATGAGCGCAGGCTATCAGCAGGTGTGCGGAGTAGGCGAGCACGTGCCAGGGAGGCGGTAAGCCGCTGCCGGAATTGCCAGGCACGGTTGGCCGCTGTTTACACAACACGTGGCGTGTCAGGTGGAGAGGCCGCGGAAACGAGGCGCGACCTTGGCGTCAGAGGGCTGGCAGACAATGGGTGCGGGGGTGCTACGCCTCCCACAAGCGCCGACTTCCGCCCCCGCAGTGGCCAGTGCCGCCTGCGTATTGCTTCCACCTCTCCACCACACAACTCCTCACGCAACATTTTAATGAACTTCATTACCGTTCGGGCGTCCGTCAGAGGCATTATTGCGAGCTTCTCCAGGCGTATAAGATGTTCAGATAACTTACGGGAATGCAGCCGGTTGACGTCATCGACAACTGCCGATATTTCGACAGAGGACAGAGTTAATGCTACCTCACCCGTTGGTCATTAATTTTCACTGTCGAAAATTTTTGACGTCGGTAATCTTAGATTGCTTGATGGCGGTGGCGACAGTGTTTGCAGTGTGTGTGTGTGTGTGTGTGTGTGTGTGTGTGTGTTATGTTTCCGAATTTCACTGCGAACCTAGGTCATAAATTCATTGCAGAGCTCGTCCTTGCTTCTGTTTCGCATTGAACATGACAGGATGTGCTCCTGTCGAAATATCGCCGGTTGTCGACGACGTCTCTCGGCTGAACTCCCGTATTCCAAACATCATTAAATTTTCTTCCGATATCCCCGCTGAAAACCATTCCGACCATTGTCAAGTCGGTGACTGACTTCTGACTAATCTACACGGTGCATCACAATAGCTCATAGTGAAAACAACAACGATAGTTGAAGCAAGAGCGTTATATTATCAACAGGTCCACTTCAGGCTATAACAAGCGGTCAAATGATAAGGAGGCAGAGGGAAAAAAGGAAATAAACTGTTTATTGCTTCAAAATTAATCACCACAACTGTTAATATATTCACCGCACCGTGAGACAAGACGGCCATTGGCTTCTTGGAGCAAAAATTGGTTCAAACGGCTCTGAGCACTATGGGACTTAACATCTGAGGTCATCAGTCCCCTAGAACTTAGAACTACTTAAACCTAACTAACCTAAGGACATCACACACATCCATGCCAAAGGCAGGATTCGAACCTGCGACCGTAGCGGTCGCGCGGTTCCAGACTGAAGCGCCTAGAACCGCTCGGCCACACCGGCCGGCTTCCTTGGAGCAGTGTTTACAGTTGTCCACAGAAGCAAACTGACGTAACTTCCGAAGCGTCGCCGAAGCAACCTTTGCTGCACTTGGGTTGCTTATACTACGCTGTATAAGTTTCGCTGGGAAGCCCTTACACATCCACCAAACAGTCCCGATCTCTCCCCATGCGATTTCCATATTTTTGGAGTTCTGAATAAAGACATTCGTGGCGATCGATTTGCTTCGGACGAAGATGTGCACGACCATGTCTCTGTACGCAGCCGCGAACACTTTTTCATGAAGCTATTGACCGCCTTGCCTGACAGTGGGATAAATGTATGAACAGCTATGGGGACTACTTTTGAGATAATAAACAGTTTATTTACTTTTTTCCATCTGCCTCTGTTTAGTTTGATAGCCTTATATTTCCAAGACATGAGTGGTTACGAGCTGCCACTGACTTCAGTATTAAATAACAGTTCTCGTCAGTACAGAAGTACTGGGAATGTAAACTTTTAAGTGTCCATCTGATTGGTCTCGAATTTCATCTATGGCTCTTGGTTGCCAAATTTTATACCTGCATGATGTGACCTTTGTTCTTTGTTGTTAATGTAAGACGACAACTAACCGGCAGTATGGTCGAAGATGGAGATATCAACTAGAGGCTGTAACTTTGCCTCCAAGTCCATCTGACCTCAATGTATCTGATATCTCGAAAGTGAAATGTACTGCCCCCCCCCCCCCCCCCCAATTGGTGTGGCTGAATAACTGGAGCAGTGAATTGTGAAACCTTATTAATATTTACGAAATGATCCGAGAATGAAAGAATTAGTATGTAGGTCCTGCTATTGGGTCCAAATGCAAGGGTGACACGTGGAACACCTGCTTTAACATGGACAAGTGTACAGTAATTGGTGCTAAAATAGTATTATTATAAGGGTTGATTCGATGTGGAAGACGATGTGCTCAGCCACTGTATTTATTTCAAGTAGTAAAGAGTACAGCTATCAGTTGCAAATAATCTTTATTGCAAAACCAGATTTCGGTCACTGTGTGGCCATCTTCAGTGCACGAAATGTTAAGTTAAAACATTGAAGTCACTTACATGTACACATACTCGCAACTGAGTTTTCTACGCTGAATATAGCCACTCAGTGACCGAAATCTTTACTTGCCAGGAACATCATTTGCGTGTGATTGCTGTATTTTATTTCTTGTAAAGATAGGACACAGATGAAAACTAACCCCTACTTACACGCGATCTTCATCAAAAACTTTAAATTTCAAATACATTTATACAAATTAGGATAATAATTCTTAAGTCAGTGGCGGCTCGTAACCACACACATTCACAGTTACCTCACAAAGGGCTCGTTTCGAGACGCATCCATACTCCAACGCTTTATTTATTTATTTATTTTTATTCTATACTTCCAAAAATGGCTCTGAGCGCTATGGGACTTAACTTCTGAGGTCATCAGTCCCCTAGAACTTGGAACTACTTAAACCTGACTAACCTAAGGACATCACACCGCCGGCCGCTGGTGGCCGAGCGGTTCTAGGCGCTTCGGTTTGGAACCGCGCTGCCGCTACGGTCGCAGGTTCGAATCCTGCCTCGGCCATGGATGTGTGTGATGTCCTTTGGTTAGTTAGGTTTAACTAGTTCTAAGTTCTAGGGGACTGATGACCTGAGGTGTTAAGTCCCATAGTGCTCAGAGCCATTTGACATCACACCCATCCATGCCCGAAGCAGGATTCGAACCTGCGACCGTAGCGATCGCGCGGTTCCAGACTGTGGCGCCTAGAACCGCTCAGCCAACCCGACCGGCCTATTCTTCCACTTACTCTGTTAGTTTCTGGTATCAATTACAATGCACCTTTCATATTTATGGAAGAGACAAAAATCACGCAACTAAAACCTAAATTGAAACTTCAGTTGGCATGTTTCACAGTCTAAGCAATTGGTACAGGAGCTTCTGTCACAGATAAACGTGAACTGTGAAAGGTTAAACGTTACAAAAGCTATACAGCTATAGCTGATACTCTCTCACTGTTTAAAACTGTGCGCGGACCGGGACTCCTAACTACTAATTTGATTTTCGAGGGAATTGTGCTTACCGACGGAGCAATCCCGACACGATCTGTCGTGTCCTCTTAGTTTCAGTTCCCACTTATTAAAATATTCCGAGCTATTACGGCGTGGTCTCTAAATCCACAAAAAGAGTATCGGTGGAGTAATAGCAAATTTAGATTCAGTCTTCAGCTGGGCCTAGGAATATTTTTGTTACTTTTCGCTTCTTTTACTTTTGTCCGCCCCGATAGCTGAGAGGACAGCGTGGCGATCTGTCACGCCAAGAGAACCAGGTTCGATTCCCTGCTGGGTCGGAGATTTTATCCGCTCAGGGACTGGGTGTTGTGTTGTCCTCATTGTCATTTCATCATCGTCAGTGGAAGACAACGGGTACCACCACTGGAATCATTTCCCTATACGCTCATGCGGTGGGCCTCTCTGACGAGGCTTCCCCCATGACAAGACCTGCCGTAAGGCAGAACACAAAGTTTTTAAGTTTTACCTTTAGGAATTATTTGTACATGTTAAAAATGCCAAGTCATAGTGTCGCCCGAAGTCCACGCTAAACTGTAGGAGCCCGTACACATGCTGCACAAGACAGTTCAAAGAACGGTGGAAGGCAAGATATCATCTCCAATAGAATGATGTGAACTAAAATTCTTTGGCGTAAAAGGCGGCTTTTAGAATGGGGACAGGTTTACTTGATAACCAGGAAGGGGAAAGAAATTGAACCATTACCTTCATGTACAGAAAATTACAGAACTCAACCGTAGCGAGTTGATAACACGAGAAAACGTAAGTGCTGACACTCCAGAGGGAGTCTGAACTGTCCCAGTCTGAGTCGCACCTCGCTCTGACGCCGCCCAGCCGCCAGCCGCCGTGAGGCGCTGCGGACGCGGCCGGGCGCCAGACGCCGCCCATATACGGCGGTGCGCAGCGTCAACACAATAAACGGTGATCCGCGGCGCGGCGCCTTTGATCAGCGCCTCTGGCCGGCTTATCACGGCTCGGCTTATCTGGCCGCCGCCTCAAGGCCAGCGGCTGTGCTCACAACTCACTCCGTATTCTTTGCCACACTCCGTCTCCGCAGCAGACGCTCCGTACTGTGTGCCAGGAGGTTGATTCGTACAACACAGGAAGTTTCGTCAGACAAGCATGTTCATTAACAGCTAGCTGATTTATTTCAGTCTTCTATTAGTTCATCTCCTTCCCCCTCACTCTGTCCCTCTCCTCGTCCCCTTTTTCTCTGTCAATTTCCTCCTCCCCCCATCTCAGTCCCTCTCTTCGTCCTCTTTCTTTCTGTCTACCTACTCCTCTTTCCTTTCTCTGTCAATCTCCTCCTCTCCCTTCTTCTTGTCCATCTCCACCTCTTCCATTTGTTTCCCTCCCTCTCCATCCCCTTCCCCCTATCTGTTTCCATCTGCTCCTTCCCTCTCCAAGTTTGTCCATCTCCTCCTCTTCCTTTATCTCTGCACGTTATCGTACCCACTCCAACACGAGACTGCTCATTATAGTATTTCTTTCCAGATAGTAAGTAACATGTGTAGTAAATTTGGTTGAAATTGATCACGTAGTTTCGAACGAGTTTTTTTGTCTATAACTTGGTCCACATACGCAAATTTCACATATATTTAACACATTTCACGCATGTTTCACATTTTTCGCTCTGCAGTTCTATTTCACGCAGTTCAATGTTTATGACGTCATGCTGTAAGTAGGATGTTTAGGTTTTTATGTTGGTAACGTCACGTAGCGCTCTATATGAAAATCACTGACTGCGCTGTGTGAAGTTTGTGGCTGGTTTCCATTGTTGGAATATTCGCTATTGTAGTGTTGGGCAGTTGGATGTGTACAGCGCGTAGCGTTGCGCAGTTGGAGGTGAGCTGCCAGCAGTGGTGGATGTGGGAAGAGAGATGGCAGAGTTTTTGAGAGCGGACGATCTGGACGTGCGTCCGTCAGAAAAACGAAATTTGTAAGACTGGATGTCATGAACTGATACATATATGATGACGTTTGAACACTATTAAAGTAAACACATGGTTTGTTCTTTATCAAAATCTTTCATTTGTTAACTATGCCTATCAGTAGTTAGTGCCTTCAGTAGTTAGAATCTTTTATTCAGCTGGTAGTATTGGCGCACGCTGTATTGCGTTACTTTGAGTAACGAAGATTTCTGTGAGATAAGTGATTCATGTAAGGTATAGGTTATTGTTAGTCAGGGTCACCATTCTTTTGTAGGGATTATTGAAAGTCAGATTGCGTTGCGCTAAAAAAATATTGTGTGTCAGTTTAGTGATGATCAGAATAAGTAGAGAGAGAAATGTCTGAATACGTTCAGTTCTGCTCAGCTGTTTGAAAATAAAATAACGTAAGAGGTTTATCAGCACAGTAATTCATTAACTTTTCTAAGGGGATGTTTCAGTACCTCTTAAACTATGTCGTACAGTAGTAGAATTTTGCAGTTACATCCAGTAGTCTACATTAATACTATTCGCGAAATGTGTTGCGAACAGCGTTAGTAGTACAGAAGCAATAAATTAAAACTTCATGCACAATGCGTTAGTTTTTCGCACATCTCAGTGTTTATGACGTCATGTCTCGTGAACTACGAGTCGTAAAATGACTTTCTTTGCAAGCACATTCAGAGGTATAAGGGAATAATTTCCGCAAAAAGTGTTCCAAATAGAGGTAATACTCAAGAATTATCAGATTACAAGTCTAATGCTGCAGTTTACTGCATGAACAGCGAAAATGTAGTGAGCTATAAACTTTTCTCCTTTCATCAATTTATATGGGGCATTTCAGCGAGAGAAAGTACAGGAAAAGTTTGAAATTATGTGTAAAGCTGGTTACATGTCACTATGTGCTCTTGCTCTCAAATGCTAGATGAATATATTCTGGCTATTTGCGCGTCAGTTACGCTCCTTTCTCATCCCCCCACACCCACCCCTTTCAGAGGTAGGTGGTTCTTACCCCCCCCCCCCCCCCAGTAGTTTTTTTGCAAGACTGTAACTGACATGTGTACCAAGTTTGGTTGAAATCGATAAAATGGTTTAGGCGAAGAACTGTAATATACATACATACATACATCCAATTTTATAATATCTATGTATACAGAAAGTACCGAACCAACACGTTTTCCTAATACTTTCATGGACTGAACGTTTGTCATATCAGTGAAGCACCACTGCGCTATACCCGCCAAACTTAAACATCTGATCGGAAATATCCCTACTCCTATTACGGAACATACTTCTCCTTCATGACTCTGTCGCTGAGGTGTCAGAATATCTAACGGAGAAAGTCCGTCCATTCTTTTTCCAGAACCGAAACCAGTCAAGGTATCGTTGTAGGAGACTCGGGTCTGGAGAGAAACCGACGTTCTGACTGATCAGGTCGGAACTGAGGGCAGCGCAGTTCATTTCAGGAATGTTCCTGTCCACAAGCGATTCCCTTAGAGACACTGGTTTATGACAGAGTGCATTGTTATGCTAATGCAGTCATCGTCTCCGAACTGTTCCTCCGCTGTATGCAGCACACAGTGCCGTAAAATCTGTCCACATCCGTCCGCATTTATCACTTTCTTAAACACAATAGGCGGAGCACACCCCGACCACGGAAATCTCCTCCATGCCGCAACACCACCTCAGCTGTACTTCATTGTTAGCACTATACATGGTGGCAGGTGATTTTCAGCAGGCGTTCGCCAAACTCTGATTTCGAGCGGATTGCCGCGGGGTATAGCGTGGTTCCTCACTGGAAATTGCTCGTTTCCAGCCATCCTCTGTCCAGATGCGTCGCTCTTCACATCACTCCAATCGTAGCTTAGCTCTGACTACAGGAATGTGTGTCTTAGGACGAGCTGCTCGACCACTGCATCCGATTATTTCTAATTCCCTACGCACAGTCATCGTGCTAGCTAGACGGCTAGTAGCACTTTGGAATTAACAAGTTATTCCTTCCGCTGATTTCATGCGACGTTTTTACATCCACGCTGCGCAGTGTGCTACGGTCCCTGTCCGTCAGTAGGTGACATCTGCCTGGTCATGGATTGGGTGTGGCTCTTCCTTCGCGTTTCGACTTCCGAATCGCATCAGCGACAGTCGTTTCGGGCAGCTTTAGAAGGACTGAAGTGTCCCTGATGGATTTGTTACTCAGGAGAACTCCAATGATCCACTGAATATTACGCTGATACTGCTCCGCTTCTTACAACGCAATACTCCTCACCCCCTTTTATATTGGAGGGTCCAGTTCTCCAGGCATGTAGTGGCCAGTCCAGTATTACGTAGTGCAGTCCCAATACTTAGGATAAGATAGTGTACAGCTCTGTTGTGATGATTTCGTTGGCGACTAACCGCTGCCTGGAGTTCCCGTAGATTGCTACGAACTGGGAGCAACGTCACGGTCATTCAGTCCGATGATATTCCAGATATGCTCACTGGTATGAGTCAGGTTACCTGCAAGCGGCAGGGGGCGAGGGACACAAGCACGCTAACGTCCATGGAGAGCTACTAAGCTATTCTGACACCGTTCAGTGATCGATGAGGTACTGCATCGCCAAGCTGGAAGCACACGTTGTCTGCGAAGCTATGCA
The DNA here is from genome assembly GCF_021461395.2 of Schistocerca americana. Lineage (NCBI taxonomy): Eukaryota > Metazoa > Arthropoda > Insecta > Orthoptera > Acrididae > Schistocerca > Schistocerca americana. The sequence goes on along the minus strand of NC_060120.1, from coordinate 323,647,527 downwards.
TGTGAATTAATGTGAGCATTTATTCGGTGTCCTGTGGTGACGGTAGGAACCGTACCGTGCAAATTTGCCTGTATGAGAAAACTCATCAAGTTGCCCCTACGAGGACTTGGTGTCAAATTAGGGCAATCGCCTCATGCTATCGGTTTGAGGGGACGTGTACTGGACGTCATTAATCGAGTCAACCTTTAACCATAATTTGAGCTACCAATGCCCGTGTTCTTTCGCCGCTATTACCTATTTCTCTGATCCACGTCGAACGAATAAGTGTGATTCGATTCATTCCGTAGCCCATTAGGAGGAGGCAGCTGTCCAAGGTATGGTTACTCATTGCTTGTTATTGCTGTCCACCATTAAACTGACAACCGTAAGTAGCTGTGTAGGCCGTCTGTCCGCTTTTACAACCGAAGATTGTCGAACTCAGCCCCCTATAGTCAACACCAGGCTGTCCACGGCACTTAACCTCCGCATCGAGGCGCTCACTGTCCTCCCTTGGCGTGGAGGAAGAGGAACAACTGACAGCCCGCACGAAATCGAAAATCGAGCATCCGTGCCTCGGGCGCGCACCAGCTGTCAGTAATAAAATGCACTGACATCGTTAGTGTTTCCCAGTGTGGTCTCGACTGTTAACACTCAACGGATAGTTTCAAACTCTGTTTTCGTACGTACTCCGGAGCTCCCCTGGCATCACGCTAAGTAAGCCACACTCGCGACCGCCGCCAGAAGCCACGAGTCCTTTGCCCAGTGCGACGCGCGGGACACACTATGTGACGTACGCGTCACGAGATTAATAGGAAACGTTTGTTGGCGCGCCCACATTAATTCCCTACACTGCTGCACGTGTAACATCAGTCTATAAAGGGTTCGCCAGCTCAGCTGTGAGCACAGAGCCATGGTTATAACTTCTCACTAATCAAAAGACATTGATTAAAAGACCGTTGACAGTCCAGCTACTTTCACAAAGATTCTGAAATACGATCTACGACCACTGCACTGACATAAGTACACGGCTAAAAGTCCCTCCCCAACTGGCTTTTAACAACTGCCGTCGATAATCACCTCATCAATGAAGCAGGAGTACAAAAAATGGCTCTGAGCACTATGGGACTTAACATCTTAGGTCATCAGTCCCCTAGAACATACAACTACTTAAACCTAACTAACCTAAGAACATCACACACATCCATGCCCGAGGCAGGATTCGAATCTGCAACCGTAGCGGTCGCGCGGTTCCTGACTGAAGTGCCTAGAATCGCTCGGCCACACTGGCCGGCAAACAAGAGTACAGTTCAAAGTCAAAAGGCAAGGAGTCACACGAAAACATCACTCTCAAATTTGCACGGGAACATACGAAATGTGTCGGCCTGAATTAACCCCACTACCATCACCCGCTTAGCTAATGGCTTCACGCTCTTTTTTACTTATTTTTTCACTCATCATCGTGTGACTTATTTGATGCGTCCAGCCACGAATTTCTCTCCCGCGCAAACCTTTTCATCTCAGAGTAGCACTTACAACCTATGACCTCAATTATTTGCTATATGTATTCAAGTGCCTTTGTCCCTTTACGGTTTTCACTCTTTGAACCTCCCTCTAGTTCCATGGAACTAGACTGTAGCGCCTAGAACCGCACGGCTACCAACACCGGCCCTATCGTTGTGCCCCTTCGTCTTGTCAAAAGTCATCGCCGGTTCTGTGCAGAACCTCCTCATTCCTTACCTTATCAGTCCACCTCATTTTCAACATTATTCTGTAGCACCACATCTCAAATGCTTAGATTCTCTTCTGTTCCGTTTTCCCCACAGTCCTTATTTCGTTACCATACAGTAATATCTTCCAAGTGTACATTTTCAGAAATTTCTTCCTCAAATTCAGATCTATGTTTGATACTTGTAGACTTCTCTTGGCCAGCAATGCACCAAGTACACGTTCACTAATCCGCCACGGTCGCCAAGAAAAGCAGCAAAATTCGTAAGATGAATCCCACGGCCGCGCATGGGAACGCACTTTCGAATCCTTTGTAGGCTTCCCGTACAGGAAACTGAACCTCTTTGATCATGAAGTATTACCAAATCCGAACTCCCGAAATGACAACCACTTTAAAACACGGAACTATACCAAAGAAAGACCACCCAACTCCCGCAAGAATTGCTGGCCGATTGCTCCATTTCGGCAGCTCCAAACTGCTCAACTAAAGTATTTTACATTCAAGCCTTTAAGGAATCAAGGGAGTGAAGATCACCGAAATGTTGTGTCATGTCCCAGTCCTTCCTGGACAAGTATGCGTATGTTTTTTTGTATGTTTGGTGTCCATTTAATGATAGGAAAGACTGAACATTTTTCTGAAAAACGACACCCCCCCCCCTTTTGTCGAATCAGCTTTGTTCATCCCAACTGCAGCAGGCTTTCTCTGCCTTCACTCTATTTATTCTTTGACCACTGTTTTTCAACTTGGTTATCCCGGTGCTAAGCGAATGTAGGTAACAGCTCAACATCGATTCACCCTTTTTATTTACATTTTACTCGTCGTAGAGATTTGGCGAAGACGCTCGATTTCAGGAAGTAATCTTAATGTGTAGGCAACTTTAAGGTAGGGGAACCACAGCTGTGAGTAATCCATCATGGACAGGGGCATCGGCTGGTTAATTAATTGTCAATATCAATTAAATTCTCTCATAGCCGTGTAACTGAGATGCTATTTTACTTTATTTTCAAGGTTTCAGTTTCGGCATTTCACTATGCCATCTTCAGGCCCCATGTGCATCTCTCCAATAAACGGTAATGTCATACAGAGCCATAAACCCTTGTTAGCTAACAAGTTTTCGAATGAAGCACTAGTGAAACGACCGAGTTCACGACATCCAGGAATTTATGGCACTGTGTGACATTATCGCTTATTTGGAGAGATGCATATGGGGCATGAAGGTGGCATAGTGGAATGCCGAAAATGGTAGCCTTCAAAATAAAATAAAATAGCATCTCATTTACACGGCTGTTGGAGAATTTCATTGACATTGACAGCTATGAGTAGTCACCTTGGGTATTAATAAACCGTTTCGCCCTATTTAGTCCTTTTACTGTTGGATGACTACCGGTTTCGTGGCACTAAAATCCACATCTTTAGCTGAACGTATGGCTAAAACGTTCGAGCGGAAAAGCTCGGAACCTTTTTACCAAACATTCGTTGTCCGTCAGAACAAAATAACTCTTAAAGACGGTGTATCATAGAATAAAACAGCCGGATTCGAATATAGTGAATGGGTCCACTTCTCTCATCTATAAGGAATAGCGAACACGGGTCGCGGCCGCGTGTTCCGTCATACTGACGGCAGGAAAGCGAACTCACCCACTATCCCGGAATCCGGCTGTTTCATTGTATGATATACCGTCTTTTAGCGGTTTTTTGTTCTGACGGAGAAAGAATGTTGGGTAAAAGGTCCCGCGCTTTTCCGCTCTAATATTTTAGTCATATGTTCACCTGAGGATGTGGCTTTTAGGGCCACGAAACCGGTAGAGATCCAATAATAAGAGGACTAAATACAGCTGAAGCGGTTTATTAATACCCAAGATAATCTTATTGTGTTTATAGTTATGTTTTACCTGTAGACATTGTAACTATGGACGGAATAATACGGAGAAATACTAGTAATTTAAAAGATATGATAAAATCTGTGTTGGCCACTTTCTTTCAAAGGACTACTGTAGACGAACCTCTGTTATTCTCTCTGTCCAAAGCGCTCCGAGTCATGCTGTAAAAATCAAAGCGTAGTGTAAGCAACCCCTGCCAAGGTCAATAATAATCTTATAAAACCTAAGTATAGAGACTTAGGTTGCGAAAACAAGCTTGCTAAATTCATCCGTGGGAGGAATCAAAATCCCAAGAGAAGTTTCAATAACTGTATCGCGGAACTCTTGCCTATAACAGTGTATGTGGGCCTCAAAACGCTAAAAACTGGTGACATGGACGCAGCGTTTCAATGATGGGTCATAAGGTTGAAAGTTTTCAGTGATACAGGCACAGAATGTATAGCGATCATGAAGAATGCACTTCTATCAATAATAGCCACCTAAGGGTGCGGAAGCCTGTTAAAAGTACGCCATAAATAACAAAAGAGGGCATATAAACGCAAGCTTTGCTCTGAGCACTATGGGACTCAACTGCTGTGGTCATCAGTCCCCTAGAACTTAGAACTACTTAAACCTAACTAACCTAAGGACATCACATACATCCGTGCCCGAGGCAGGATTCGAACCTGCGACCGCAGCAGTCGCACGGTTCCAGACTGCGCGCCTAGAACCGCGAGACCACTGCGGCCAGCAAAACGCAAGCTGGAGGATACAGAAGCGCGTAACGAAGGCAGCTGTGGATCTGGCGACGTTCAACTTTGAACGTAGGTTGAACATACTGCATCAAAAATTTACATACATTTTCCCGAAAGTGTGAAAGTTTTAGCTTCATGTACAATTTCATCTGAAACTAATGCTTCTATGTCAGTGAAACTTGGCACAAAAATTAATTAAGCCTACTGGAATTGTAGCACTTAAACGAAAATGTGACAAATATTCAGATATTACGAGGTGCATTCAAGTTCTAAGGCCTCCGATTTTTTTTTCTCCGGACTGGAAAGAGATAGAAACATGCACATTGTTTTAAAATGAGGCCGCGTTCATTGTCAATACGTCCCAGAGATGGCAGCACCGTACGGCAGATGGAATTTTACCGCCAGCGGCGAGAATGAGAACTGTTTTAAATACTTAAAATGGCGATGTTTTCCTTACTTGAAAAGCGTGCAATCATTCGTTTTCTGAATTTGCGTGGTGTGAAACCAATTGAAATTCATCGACAGTTGAAGGAGACATGTGGTCATGGAGTTACTGATGTGTCGAAAGTGCGTTCGTGGGTGCGACTGTTTAATGAAGGCAGCACATCGTGTGACAACAAACCGAAACAACCTCGGGTTCACACAAGCCGGTCTGACGACATGATCGAGAAAGTGGAGAGAATTGCTTTGGGGGATCGTCGAATGACTGTTGAACAGATCGCCTCCAGAGTTGGCATTTCTGTGGGTTCTGTGCACACAATCCTGCATGACGACCTGAAAATGCGAAAAGTGTCATCCAGGTGGGTGCCACGAATGCTGACGGACGACCATACGGCTGCCCGTGTGGCATGTTGCCAAGCAATGTTGACGCGCAACGACAGCATGAATGGGACTTTCTTTTCGTCGGTTGTGACAATGGATGAGACGTGGATGCCATTTTTCAATCCAGAAACAAAGCGCCAATCAGCTCAATGGAAGCACACAGATTCACCGCCACCAAAAAAATTTCGGGTAACCGCCAGTGCTGAAAAAATGATGGTGTCCATGTTCAGGGACAGCGAGGGCGTAATCCTTACCCATTGCGTTCCAAAGGGCACTACGGTAACAGGTGCATCCTACGAAAATGTTTTGAAGAACAAATTCCTTCCTGCACTGCAACAAAAGCGTCCGGGAAGGGCTGCGCGTGTGCTGTTTCACCAAGACAACGCACCCGCACATCGAGCTAACGTTACGCAACAGTTTCTTCGTGATAACAACTTTGAAGTGATTCCTCATGCTCCCTACTCACCTGACCTGGCTCCTAGTGACTTTTGGCTTTTTCCAACAATTAAAGACACTCTCCGTGGCCGCACATTCACCAGCCGTGCTGCTATTGCCTCAGCGATTTTCCAGTGGTCGAAACAGACTCCTAAAGAAGCCGTCGCCGCTGCCATGGAATCATGGCGTCAGCGTTGTGAAAAATGTGTACGTCTGCAGGGCGATTACGTCGAGAAGTAACGCCAGTTTCATCCATTTCGGGTGGGTAGTTAATTAGAAAAAGAATCGGAGGCCTTAGAACTTGAATGCACCTCGTATTTAGGTGCTGCTTCCCGCCATGAGTCTTGGTAGTTTTTCTGCAAAAACAAAAACAAGAAAAAAATACTGTCACCCGACCTGAAGCCGGATAATAGCTCAGGCGACTACAATGCCGAATAGGGCTAGCTCACATGGACAGCTAGGAAATTATAAAGCACAAGCTCAAGATGTGAGGACATACTAGTCACGTGGGACACAGAAGCTATTCTGTTCGCCGTGGTACGGGGAGCCACATCTTTGTCTCTGTCTGTCTGTATCTCTCTCCACAACACGATTTCTGCGACTGCCACTAGTTTGTAAACGGCAGTGAAGATCTCTGTCGAAAGCTTTTGTATCGCCAAAGTAAACTCGAAATTACGCTTTTACTGAGAAATTGTGCCCTCTATTCAACCAGTTTCTGACTGGATAAGGGAAATGAGGGAGATCACAGTACGCGAGATGGTGGAGCAGCCACAGTGCCGAGAGAGCCCCGCGCGCTGTGGGTGGCTCCTGTGAGGAGCGAAGCATCGCCCGCTTTGTCCGGGCCGCAGCCGCGGCGGCAGCGCGGCAGAGGCGTGGAGCCCACATCCGGCTGCGCACCTGGCCCCCCTCTGCCAGGCGGCCTGCGTCTCCCGTGCGGGCACCTCGCCCTGCTGCCGGCACCACTCGTTACTTGAGCGGGATCCTCCTAACGTGTACACGTCCGCAGCAGCGCTTCTAGCGTAATACAGGAAACGAGATCCGAAAGAATTTTGGAGCTTCATGAGCTTGTACTGACCAGCTACTGGCCATGATACATGAAGGAATTTGTCCAATTGATGTTGTATGTAGGACGAAATTTGACCTAAACAGAAGTGAGAATTGAACCATTTACTTACACATTCTCTCGTACCGGGTTCTCCATCCAAGCACGATAGAATAAAGCAAAAGAAGTAATCAAATCAAAATTAATTTTAGTCAATCATCATATATAAACCGAAAATCACAGACGTAAAGTTATATGTATATTTATTAAGAAATAAACGACCGCTAACGTATTTTATAATATAAGGTTCCATTTATGAAAATTTGCTCTCTATAAATTGCGCAAAATCTCCAATATGAAAATCTGAAATCAGCCTCTGGCCACAGATGTGAACTACAACAGTACACCATAAACAACAACAAGTAGAAAGCACACTCTGAGTACGTGCATGCGCGCATTATCGCCATCTAGTGCGCATGCGCGGATTCAAGGGAATCTTAGAATTGCTGTGTGTTTCCGAGCGCGGACAGTGTGTCTGCTAATTATCTTAGTTCCATCCGTTCTACTGCCAGACGGCCGTCGCGCTGCGCCTGTACGGTTAGTGACACATCGTCGTGTAATACGCCCTTCAGTCACTGTGAACGGTCTCAGGCTGCGATTAATATGTTATTTTGGAGGAAGAGTCATCGACTCCAGGATGTCCCATGGAAATGTATTACGAAGCTGGCTGTTCATGTTGCATAATAATAGCCTCGCGGCCAATATTATTATTAGCTACACAATGACTGCTAATGGTGGAGCTATCTGCATACCCTAACAAAAAAAGTGAAGCACCCTGAAGACACGGTCAAGTCCCACTGCAACTTCATGCATGTATAACATCGGCAGGTATATAAATAATACAGAATCGCAGTTCTCTGTGACATGTAGAACGGCCACCAGACTGCATTAGTGCTGTTCGTGTTAAGTGCTGTAACCTGGCCTTGTACGCCATAGGCCTATAAGGAGAGTCAACAGCATATCAACAAAAAGCCAGAAACCGACAAAACTACTAACAGGGTGCACCTGGTGTTTACATCCTTCTATTACCCTCACCCGCTTCTAACAACCCTACCACAACAAAGGTCAAAAATTAATTATGATTTTAGTGTTGCTCACGGTGCTAAATATTGCATTTTCGGGCAACAACAAAGTTATGTTATGTGGCAGGTCTCATTAAAGCACAGTTAATAGTCATTTCATGAAATAACGGATAAACTAGGCACTCATCTTTTTGTGTTTCCCACGCTGGTCTCGTTGTGAACTCATAGCTCAATCGTCGAAAATCTAGGTAGTGATGATTCCAAGCTCGGATGCAAAGAGGCCTAGGTGTTATTCTGCGATATTCAAATGTTTTATAGATGTGTTTCATAAACCATTCTTGAAGATTAAACTTTTGCAAGTTAGCACAATGGTGATGTAAAAAAGTAATCAGCACTCCGAATTTAAGTTACACTTCTTTTTTATTACTTTTGTTGCACCACCACTTCACAATATAAAACATACTTGAAAATATCTTCCTCACTGTTAAAGTTCACACTTCATAAACTGACTACAATTTGCGTCTTTTCAACATGACGACCAAGACTTGACTCTCTAATAACCGCTTACGCGCCCAAAAGTCAGAGTTACAAGTACGTCAAAGATCATAGTGACAAAGAAAGAATACACATAAGAATAATATCATTGCAATATAAACATGTCGATGTATCGAAGTACCTCTACATTAATGAAATCAAATCTGAATGTTGCCACAGAAATATGTTACCTATTTTACAGAAACACAGTAGAATGTTGCTGGTATCGAGAGGTTGAGGTTAGGTGCCGTAATAGCTACGTAATTCAAGTACTATTACACGCTTCATCCTAACCAACACCAACGCTTCTTGGATTTCGGCCTCGCCTAAATTCTATACGTCCCTTAAAATCCCGGAAAGACATGCACTCAGCTTCCTCTTCCACATCCGTCCGCCTTCCCCAACTCGCATCCTCTACCAACTCATCCGCTTTCCTCACCCACTTCTCTTCCTAGAGCACCTTCGCATCCAATAAATTAATCGCAAAAACCCAGTCCTAGCAGCCAACTTCCCACCCGCTGATAACCAATCCAGGTACCCCACTGCGCCACTACATCCAAATGGTTCAAATGGCTCTGAGCACTATGGGACTCAACTGCTGTGGTCATAAGTCCCCTAGAACTTAGAACTACTTAAACCTAACTAACCTAAGGACATCACTCACATCCATGCCCGAGGCAGGATTCGAACCTGCGACCGTAGCGGTCGTGCGGTTCCAGACTGTAGCGCCTTTAACCGCTCGGCCGCTCCGGCCGGCCCACTACATCCATATCCCTTCTTCCAGGCACCTACATACGTTATCCATCCTCTCCCGCTTGAATTTTAACCAGATGTAACTGCCCAAAAACGAAATCCGTCCCTAGATATACTCCTCTTTCCAACCATAGACACAACGTTCCACCTTGCACTACCCTCCCATTTTCTCCTTCACCTTTCGTTCGCCTTGCTGACTTCTAGTCGTTACTTGCAGTTTTATAGGGTCATGTTACTCATCACCGCACCTTTATCATGACAATTTTTTCATATCTCACCTATCATCAAAATTACACCAAGGCACCATTCACTTTCATCCCTGTCTATATTTTAACTGTAATATAAAATCGTCATAGCAGTTTCAATAACCGTCAGTATTTTCCGTGTATGTGTATTTTACAGAATACTCAGATGTCACTTGTTTCTATATAAAAATAATCAGTCTCGCCCATCTATGTATTTTTTATAAAATCACCTATTGTTGGCACCATTTATATACTTTAACCATATTTAAATACGGTTTATGTAACCGCTGGCTGAAGCGAGTTTTTTATCCGCTGACAGTCCCCTCCCGTTCTTGGGAACTGAAATAACAATAAAGGGAAAACATCAGATATTGAGGGCTCGCTTTGTAGGACACGGAAATGCCACGTGATACGGTGAGACAGCAGTGTCAGCTCCCGACAGTGTCTGAAAAGGGCCTCATTGAGGCTTTCCATTTGTCCGCCTGGTTGAATCGTACAATATTCACATTTGTGCAGTATTCAGGTGTGACAGTGGCTCGATACTGGATTGCTTGGGAACGTGAGAACAGACATATGTGTCCTAAAAAGAGTAATCAGTTGTGCTGTCGCTAGTATGTAAATACCTCCTTTCGTAGTTTAGTATTGATATAACATGAATGACTGCATTGTTTTCACATATTTTTAGATTTACAATGTAATTTTTACTATTTAACAACTACGACGGATTCTTAGATTTTATTATTTCACTCCTTTGATTTTGTAGCCTAGAATGAAGAACCTGGTGATGGCCTGTGGACCGAAACGGATTGTTCAATGAAGAAATTTTATCAGCAGCTTTTAGCGGTCAGTCATGATTTTGTTAAGATATTTACGAGCTATGGCGAACCACCTTTAAAATACGAATAACAGTCTGTACAATGGCACCAGCTAATTCTTTTCAACATCCGAAATTATTCTCCATTCTATACGTATTTTATAGCGAAGGATGCTTCCTTTGCGTTGACAAAAGTCAAGATTTCCGTCATGCACTGGGAAAACAGTTGCATCTGAGGCTGATTATGTCGACAAATAAATACCAAATACGTATGAATATCAATTTAAAATAATCTGCAGCGCTCTTAAATGCCAGACGTTTCGAAAGGCTGCTGCTATTGATTCATCATGAATTTCCTCTAAGCTGTTTCGTGTTTACCATACAAAAATCGTAAGAAACAACTGATGTGCGAATAGTACAAAAGAATTTAATCACAAACCAGTACTTAAGCAGGTTATCTTATAATGCAGGTATTTGATAACGCTCTAGTTTGCTGCACATCAGCGTTCGTATGTTTTTCAATTTATTCATGGGTGTGGTCTCCCTAAGGTGAGACATTTCATTCACGCTAGGATGGATGCCCTTAAATTTATGTACTCTGATGATGGGGCTTTCGTTTCGAAATGCATATTGCTTTTAAAAACCTAAATAGAAACAGGAACATGTTTTTATTAATAAAGTACACAGAGTATCTTCATTATAATAATACAAACGTGTTTACCGAAAATTGAGAAGCCGGGGTAACTATGCCAGTGGAATCGAAGCACCTACCAATCATTCTTTCTGTTACGTAACAAACACACATATTAGGAACATTACAGCTAACATTATAGCGTTGGCAAACCCTTCTAATATGCACGCTTGTAAAGAGTGAGGACATGGAACTCCACTGTTCCACTGTAGATGTGGTTCCAACATGATAGAGTAACAGCTGACTTTGAAGATCTTCCTCGTGTTAACCTGAGTGCGGCTTCCCTTGAATGACGGACAGGAGAAAGACGTCCCGTTTCGTGGCTGCCTCGTTTATTGTGTCTGACCTTGCGTGATTTCTTCTCGTGGGATCACCCTAAATGTTCTGTGCACGAGATATCGATGGAGGAGTATTTCCTGGTAAGAGTTCAAGCAGCTTGTTATTTTGTTCGACCAACATCGGTGTTTTTGGCACCAGTATTATAAAAATAAAAAGCTGTATGTAGATTATGGTGCATGAGGACTGATAAGGGTAATTTCGTATTATCGCAGAAATACTGTGCATATCGGTACACATGGGGAAGAATGCGCTACATAATATCTTCCAAAACGCTGCGAATAAAAACGCTTCGTATTTTGTTGGTGATAGAAACACAGGGTCCAGTCTTTTGGATACCCCTTGGACTAGGAACCATTTGTATACCCACCAGGAGGATCGTCATACTGTATCTATCCTAAAGTACAGGTCAAAGTTTGAACATTACACAATCGCTTCAGCTTAGGCAAACGGAGCAAATCGATTGGTTCTTTTTACATTAGTGTGATATATGGTGCATCTTAAAGGGCATATGGAGGCACCATTTAGTTCATGGGCGGTTCCTGAGAAAACCTGAAAAACGTGTTTTTTGGATACCACAATCAAGCAGCGGATTCTAAAACGGCTGACCACAGCAAACAACTCAAATTTTTACGGTAGACCTGTATTTTTAAGATCCCGATCTCGAACATCCTTGAACATTTTCGATATACCTTTATCCGTTTCGGAGATACAGTGATTCAGAGGTACACTACGTGTAAACGCAATATACACTCGTAAAATCCGGCGTGAGCCGAAAACTTAGTTTATAAAGTGAGGTAGCATGGAGAAACAGCTGTAAAGTGTCTTCATTATCATCAGAATCGTTCTGGGAACCCCAAGTTGTAGTACTGAAGCACACACAAAATGTTTCTGCACGAAAAACTCGGTCTGAGGTGTAAAATTAGTTGGCGTTATTTAAATTTCACGTAAGAAAACTAACAAAATTTTACCATCCCATAAACTTCTTTTCGTATGAATGACATGCCCTTCTGCAGCTGGGAAAAGAAGCGAACCGGCGGAAAAATGCTCCTACCGGAGCACAAAAAGGAGAATATGCTTGTGATTGTTAAGAGACACTGACTGAAAAGTGAGGTACCAGCTGCCTTATTCTGCCTTCCTCAGAAAGTTTAAAATTTTTCCCAAACATTTTGGCATATGGACACCGTTGCACTTTCTATTCCGGAGAGGAGCTTGACAGTGGGAAAAAAAATAAATAGTGGAAGAATAATACACACCGAGTATAGTATAGGAACAGTGAAAGGAGACGGTGGCAGTGTGAGAAAAAGATGGGGACACAGTGGTGGTAGAACATAATTGACAGTGACAGAACAGTGCTAGCAAAAGTGTGAGGGAAACAATAGCAGTAAGAGAGGCATAAAGAGAAGGAGAAACTGGAAGTGGGTGAGAGCCAATAATAATGAGAGATAGACTCTATGAAAATGACAGTGAGTAAGAGAGAGATAATGACTGTGGCAAGGCACAGCAGCAGTGGGAATGAATGAATGAGATAGTAGCAAAGAGAGAGCAAGAGGAAGATAGTAATAGTGAGAGGTGATAATAGTAGTAGGGAAAGAGACTGTCGTTGTGAGACAGGAGACAGAGACAGTGACAGTTAGAGTGAGACAAATAAATAATGGTAATGAGTTGGACTGAATTACTGAGCAAGCATTGGCAAGTTGGAGCGGATGAGTATGAGCGACTTACAACGATGGACTAGTTGGTGCGGGCGAGTCACAGTTTACGGGAGCGTGGGGGGTTTGATGTGAGCTGCATGTCAAAAAAAGCGCGAACATGTTGGCATATCAAATATTTGGGAAAGCTGTTAAAGATGCTGAGGAAAGTAGAATGAAGCAGATGGTACCGTACTTTTCAGTCAGTCTTTCAAAACAGGACGTATAGCCTTTTTGTGATACGGTAGTAGGATTTGTCTTCTGGTTCTCCTACTACCTCTGTTACGCAAGGATTGGATTTGTTAACGTAGACACCTGCCGAAACAAACAGTTTTAGATGAGGTGTACAGTCGAGAGACAAAAAACCAGGCGTCGGGCCGCGCAAGGGTAGCGCGCCCGTCGCTTTTTGGCCGCGGTGTGGCTGTCGCTGCTGAAAGACGTAATTGTCGCCGGGCGCTGCCCTTGAGAAGAGGTCGCCGGCGGCGGCGGCGGCGCAGGTGAGAGGTAGGCTCCCTTTGGGTGGCCAGCGGCCAGCGGCTATCGACGCCTCCACACACAAAGGCGACCCGGCAGCCGGCGCGCGCGTTGGCGTGCTGTAGCCGACACTGCGCTCGCCTCCCCTGTCTTCTGCTCGCGGCAAATATCGCTGGTCTTTCATAGACCCGAAACGGAGTTGAACTCATCCACGCAACTACCGTATTGCCGTAGGGTAGCCCGTACCATTACTAGTCATTTTCTTTTCTGTTCCACTCGCAAATAGAACGAAGAAAAACAACTATGTATAAGCTTCCGTATGAGCCCTAATTTCTCGTATCTTAGCTACGTCATCCCTACGCGCAACTTATTTTGGGGGGAACAGAATCATTCTGCCGGTTTTCTAAAATTTCTCAACAGTGTTTCTCGAAAAGAGCCAGAGCTTGTTGATGGAGTAGCTTTATTTTTAGATCTATTTTCGCTCGACGGAAGACTTGCACCTAAAGACTGATACGCGTCACACCAAAATTTTTCAGTGAGGTTTTATACTGCATTGTTACAGAATCAGTAAGAATAGTGATAAAACGTTGCAGCTGACCTCGAAAGCTAGACATGTGTCACAAAAATAGTTACAATTGATCTATGAGTCATGCTTAGGATCCCTGTCTTTAGTTAAATGTATGTAACGTTTGTTTTGTTATCTTACAAAGTTCTTGCGTAGTAATGTTGCTTTCACGAAAAGGGTAAAATTCGTCCGAGTCATTTGGTAGCCAATTTCTTGGATCCTGTCGCCTACATTTTTAAATAATAGCTTTTCTTCTCAGTACTTCCGTATTGTAATACTTGTTGTTGTTGTTGTTGTTGTTGTGCTCTTCAGTCCTGAGACTGGTTTGATGCAGCTCTCCATGCTACTCTATCCTGTGCAAGCTTCTTCATCTCCCAGTACCTACTGCAACCTACATCCTTCTGAATCCGCTTAGTGTATTCATCTCTTGGTCTCCCTCTACGATTTTTACCCTCCACGCTGCCCTCCAATACTAAATTGGTGATCCCTTGATGCCTCAGAACATGTCCTACCAACCGATCCCTTCTTCTGGTCAAGTTGTGCCTCTACTTACAGAACCAAAATTATTTTCTATTCATTTGCAACTGTATTCTTGACATACATGGAGCAGCGGTACATTGAACTGATATACTTTTTCATATCCGTGATAAATTAACTTCTTGCTATTATTTAGAAAATATCTATGTATTGCAACTTCCATAATGTTCATGAGAAGCAGCTCAAATCGTATAATATAAAAGTTGGTATTACTTCATGTGATACCACGCCCTTAATGTTCAGTAAGTTACAATGTAGTGTAATTCTAATAATAATTATTACATGACACGGAACGCTTTTGTCCAGAGCACTTATAAAATTTTTTGGATTTAATAAAAATAAAGTTTAAAATATTATTATTCGTTTTCTTTTCTTGCAGCCTTATTATTGATTGAGCTTTCAGTTTACGTCAAAAAGAATCATATAATTATAGACGTAAGCTTTCAGCAGGCGTTGTACGTTCGAACGATACACTATAGGTTCCATACAAACTTATGTATACGGAGCTCTCAGTCGTCCCGGCAATCGAGAATGCCAAATTTTTTTCCTGTTATCTACATTGATACTGGCGAGATATCGGCTCTAGGAATTCCACGACTTTAGAGGACGTTTTAAGTTTGAAGTCGGATAGCAAAATAATTTTTTTTTCTCGTATAATATTACTACAGATTAACAGTTTTAGGATTTTTTTCCTATGGTTGTACTGTGAAACCTTGCTTCTCGACAAATTTCATGTTTCTGTGTCAACGGGAAGTATCCTACAGATTTTGATAAATGAATCTGAGAATTACTAAATATATCTCACAAACGGCCGTATCTTTCGATTGCATTAACATAGAAGCTTCAATGTCTTACACCGCCAAAGGACCACAGACTTTAATATGTGGCATAAATTTCAGCTTGTTAGAGTTAGCCGTTCCTGATAAAAAGGGTTTTCAACAGTAGGACGGACAGACAGACACACAGAAGGACAACAAAGTGATCATATAAAGGTTGTTTTCACCGATTAAGGCACGGAATCCTAAAATAGAAATAGAAGTAATTAGCTGAGTTACTGACCCATGTCATTGACACCGATTTGCAGCAGGATTTTAGAATATGAAATGTGTTCCTACATTGTAGAAGACCTCGGTGCAATACATTAGTCATACATCAGCACGTTTTCATGTCGTTCTTGTGGAACACAACTGGCTCTTTATCCACACGAAGTAATGAACGCTTCCGAGAAGGGATCTCAAGTTGGTTTCATATTTTGAGATTTTTCAGAATGATTTTGACACCGTTCCTGATAGGCGACTTCTAATCAAATTCAGTGCCTATGAAATATCGTGTCAGCTGTGCGACTGGGTTCGTGATTGACGGAGCACATCTGATAGATTCAACGTAGAACGGCTCTTTTTGTATTATCGCGAAATGGGGGAGATAGTGTCACAGATGTGATAAGCGTGTAAACATTAAAACAGAGGTGTTATGCGTTACGGGTATATTTTCGTGAAATTACCTTCGCCTACTCTCTCCACCGAATGCTATATCAGTTTCCCGACAGGGGGATTGATCACCTTGATAAAGTAAGAGAAATCAGAGCTTGCACGAAAATATTTTTATCTTCATTTTTTCGACGTTCTATTTGAGAGTGGAACAGTAGAGAAATAGTCTGAGGGCTGTTCTATGAATCACCTGCCGAACATGGTTGGTTCAAATGGCTCTGAGCACTATGGGACTCAACTGCTGAGGTCATTAGTCCCCTAGAACTTAGAACTAGTTAAACCTAACTAACCTAAGGACATCACAAACATCCATGCCCGAGGCAGGATTCGAACCTGCGACCGTAGCGGTCTTGCGGTTCCAGACTGCAGCGCCTTTAACCGCACGGCCACTTCGGCCGGCCTGCCGAACATGTGTCAGTTACAAAGTAACAATGTAAATGTACGTGTATCGTATCACTCACATCTTAAGGGCATTCGGACTCTCCTACTCTTGTCATGATAAATTTAAGGAACATTTTTCTCTCACGACAGATACACTATAAAGACATAGCCTACTTATTGGAGTAGGCTAACTTGGTGGGTACAATTAGAACCTCATGTAAAAAGGGATTTCAATACATTGGTAATTATTCTAAAGATAATGAAAAGTTAAAAGTACGTTATACCCATATTCTGTTAGCGCTATTTTTTTTTTTTTTTAGTGTATGAAAAGGCTATGATACAATGTAAGAACTGATAAGCTATAAAATCCCTGACAGTTTCAGTCTTTCATCTCTTATACAGTAGTTCATATGAATATGTGTCGTAAATGGCGAAAAAGTACATTTTCAGGAAACTGTGTTTAAAATTTCAGTAACAGCTTAAAGATTTCCTGGACAGTAGGCAGCTTTTTCTGAGTCTCTAGACAACTCTTCACCTACTCTTCTTTCAGCAGATTTTGTCGTTTTGTCTAAATTGCCTATCCAAATACTTCTCTATTCTTTCAACTTTCGTCTTTCTCTCACTGTCTATGGATAAATTTACTGTGATCGTATATTTTCCAGAACACATGACAATGAAAAATAATTTTTCCTTTGTTACGTGCTACCGCAACATCACTAATTCGAATGTGCACTGCATAATATACACTGAGTACATTTACTGAACATTTCGCTGGATTATGTTCAAAAGGATGAAACACTTGGTGAAAGTACAGTAGATGCCAAGATAAGAGCGGGTTCATACACATAGCATAGTCCACAAAAAGCTGTCATGGACATTATAAGGTAAATTTTCAGAGATCTGTCTGATACTGACTTTTGAAAAAATGTCTTCATGTCGTAATTACCAAAGTAATTTAGACCAGAACTGACGATTGAGGCTTCATAGCAACGGATGTCAGAGTTCATGTCTCTTCGCACACAACTTGAATACTGCTACTAACATTATTATTACTGCGTTGCTCATTTGCCTTTCTGGAGATTTCTTCTTTTTAAAAACATTTTTGAATCTCTATGTGTTTACACTGGAGTAACAGTTTAGTTTATAAAGCAACAGCAAAAGTAACGCGTTATCCTGCAGACTCACCATCTGAAGTGGAAAGTATTGCCTGTAGTACCACGTTCACCTACAGTGGGAACATGTTCCGCGGATTCATTGTCTGTGGAAATAATGAAAAGTCTGAATGAAAGAATTTCTTTTAGCGAATATGATGATATAAACATTTTCAGTATAATTTTAGAAAATAACTTACAAATATTTAATGTTAAGCTAATACAAAATACATAAATTTTTCTAAAGAGGGAAGTCTACTGTTTTAATGTAGAAAAATCAAAGACGACATTTTCGTCATTTTTTTGAATCTGGGTTATCTTAATGCATTTTTCTGTTACTTGTTGGTGGAAAAATATGTTTATAAATGAAAAAAAATACAAACCATAAAAGTTCTATAATACAATATCAGTTTACTTTTAGAACTGGTTTTCAGCTTACGAGGCTATCTTTACACATTTACTGACTGTCGTCGTAAAAGAGGATGAACAGCTTTAAAAAAAGACATTGCTTACAAACGTAGTGTGAAGCCTAAACATCGCCACTGGTAGTGCAACTGTATCAGAATAACACACATTAAGAGCTAAACAGTAAATAAATCGAAAGTGAAGATACTAGGAAACTTGAAGACTAGACACTGAAGAAGGTGTGGTTTGTGTGTGTGTGTGTGTGTGTGTGTGTGTGTGTGTGTGTGTGTTTTTTCGTGTGTATGTAGGTTTATATTTGTGTGAATCGTGCGTTGGTGGATGGAATGATTGTGAAATGGGAATTATAAGGTAAAAAATCTTACTACATCTGAGTCTAAATTTTTAAAAATTCTGACGACTTTAAAAGGCCAGGTTCATAGAGTATGTGAGAATAATGACACTTAACTGATGAGAAACTTATTTGTGAAATCACATCTGTTTGTGATACCAAGATACAAGATGGGAGACATTAGATCACGTACAGTGGTGTATATTGTTCCTCGCTCAGTAAACCACTGCAATAGCAAAGAAAATCATCAATACTGGTTCTATGTATCGCCTATCATTCACTGTACAGTAACTTTCGGAGTATTTATGTGGATGAGAAAGCAGTAGATTGTTGATGAGTTCAAGCGGTGTGAACCACATCGAGCAAAATAACCTTCTCCAAAGAAACCAGTGTCCCTTATAAGAACATCGATATAGCCAAGCTGCACTTATCCTCTTCAGACACTATATCCTCGTGCTGTGGACTGAGGAAATCATGTTAACTTTAACTGCGAACATTTTAGTTTAGGTCCTCTCCTTATATCAGTTAAAACTAAAAGTTTACTACCACCGTAATGTGTGGTCTGGAACTCTAGTGATGAAGTGCGTGACTAAAAAGTGAGAAATCACAGGATCGAATCCCTGCCGGACGAAGGAAGTTTTTAATCTGTCTTTAATCTAACCTTCACGTTTCAACGATGTGGAGACTCACCAGGAATGATACATAATTCCACGTTAAACCGTAGATCCTCTTTCTCCGGTTGGATGACTGGAGTGGAATAGGGAAACGTAAGTAGCCGAAGTGGGGATCAATTGAGACTTGCACTCGGCCTTTGAACCACGCGCATCGGCACTAGTCACAATGTAACTGGTGTTCTTGGACTTCCTTAAATTTCCCGATTCACTGCCATATCGACTCGTTCTAAAGCAGATGTATTCCTGTGGGATATCCATCTAGATTGTGAAAAAATAGCCTGATGAGATCTCTGATATGAAGAGAAACGTGAAGTTATGAACTTCACGGAAGTTAGAAACGGTGTGTCCTCTGACTACAGCCTTAATGAGTCCTGATCTGTCAGTCTTGGTACGACCCCACAAATTCTGTTGTAGGTATGGCAAAAGACTGTATGCGATTTATTATTTGATAGAGGGAGACTGGTGCTTATTTGAAAAAGATATTGTTCACGAAACACTTGCATAATTTACACCTGAATGCTATATAAATCTGTAGAACCCAATCTGGTCGGATTTGCCAGGTGTATCGAGTGTAAGAAGAAGAAATAAAAAATTTCAGGTGTGCCAGTGACATATACTGTCAGAGACTTGGAAGAGCAGTTGACGGAATGGACTGTGTCAAGGAGAAAGGATATAAGATGAATGTCAACAAAAGTAAAGCAAGTGTAATGGAATGCAGGTGAATTAAATCAGGAGATGTTAGATTGCGAACAAAGACAATAAAGATCGTAGGTAGACTTTTTTCTATTTGGACAGTAAACTAAGTGAGGATGACCAAATAGACTGCAAGGGGCTAGATAATCGTTTCTGAAGAAGATAAATTTATTAACATCGAAATAAATTTAGGTGTTTGGAAGTCTTTTTTCAAGATATTTGGCTGCAGTGTAACCTTATGCGGAGGCGAAATGTTGACCATAAGAAGTTCTGACAAAGTGAGAATAGATGCTTTCGAAATTTGGCGTTATAAAAGAATGTAGAAGATTAAATGGATAGATCGCATAACGAATGAGGGGGTACTGAATAGACCTGGGGAGAAAAGAAATTTGTGGCTGATGGGAAGAGTTAGTTATCTGGGCTCAAAAAATGACTATTTTCAGTATTTGTCCCCAAAAATTCTTCGTTCCTTTACCTTTGAGTTCTTGAAGATTTCAGCACAAAATCTTTATTGGTTGCAGAGTTGCAGACGAACATATATGTTGGTGTGAATTTTCTGTTTGAATGTTCCAAGCCCACTTCATCCATTAGTTCCTAACTGTTAGTTTTCTGGCTGTCAGTTTAACTTTGACACGTATTTCTTATAATTCGGTGTCACAGAACAGCACTGTAAACTTTTCATACTTCTTAGGCATAGTTCGGTCCATCAATAGCTACAGCTGTTTGTTGCTTGAATTGTGCTGTGTTTTTGAGTATGCAGACCACTTACTACACCTGTTTTAGAGCTATTTGTGAGGCGATTCTTTTTGATTTAAAAGTGAGAAGCTCAGTGCATGTTATAAAATGAAAAAGGCGTGCTTTTATGCAAACATACATTGTAATTTGCTAGGAAATGCTAATAATCATAACCATACACTTAGTTCATTGATCAGAAAGGTTGAAAACCCTTTTCACTTCCACGGAACCTATAGCAAATAGTGGAAATTTGATGTACAATATTGATTTAATTAGTAAGGAAATAAAACGGTACGTGGGTGGCTTCACCCAAAATGCTAATAAGTCATTTCATTCTAAAATTTGGAATCTATATCCAATGACTCGCTTTTTTCGAAGAAGAATAGTAGAAACAGAGACTTGTGATGCGGTGGTTGCTTCTAATAATGTACTCGATGGCAGATTAAAACTTACAGAGAGACTTAAAATACCTGTGGGGTGAACCATGACAGAGTTTTTGAAGAATTAAGATATTCATAGAATAAAGTCTTAAAGAAAGGGCAGAACTATGCACAAAGGAGAAAAGGAAAGCAGGAAAGAGGCTTAAAATTCAAAATTAAGCGAGGAGAGAAGAAGAGCAAGGAGTATGCTATTTACCCGGGCAGTAATATTTCACAGAAAGAGGAAAGCGGTTTTAAAACTTCAAGTCTGACTTTTTCAGTTTGTATATTTACAAAATAGTTTCCCAGATAAATTTTTGTGTAAATCAAGAATCAATTTTCAGAGGAAACTTCACTTACGATTGTTTACAACATACACCAGAATTCCTGCCGAAAACTAAAGACTTTTTAAGTTACAGATATTAGATAGACAACAAATAGTACTAAAAGTGATTGAAACTCGATTTATTATAAAACAGGCTCCAGCAGGAATGACTTGATGATCCTAGTGAATGTTCTAGCTACAAAATCCAGTTTTAATAAATGCAAAATGTTCATTACTTGTTATCAAGGTAAGCAAGAAAATCTACATTGTTGAAAGGTTAAATTTTAACTGACTATTTATCCAAGCGTTCATCCTACTCGTGCCTATATGGCTATTTCTTCACTCAGTAAATTACCTGAAACTGTCTCTTGTATTTTTTGACGTAAAAAAGTTAGAATGTACGATAACTTTACTGTGCAACAACTGTATGTTCGCCCTTAATGAAGGGATCGGTTGATAGGACACATTGTGAGACACAAGAAAACGTCAGTTTGGTATTGGAAGCATGTTTGTATGTGGCGGAGATGGGGGGGCGTGGGGGAGGAGTGGGGGAGCAAACATAGTTAGAAGAGACGAAGAAATGACTACAATAAGCAGAATCAGAAGTTATTCGAAGATGAAGACGCTTGCACAACAACAACTTAAAAGAGGGGCAGCGCGAATAGTCATAGGCTTGACGGACTTACGAGAGAGTGTAGCACAAACGTTGAAAAAAAAAAAAAAATCAGCCGACAGACAACCGGAGACTCCATATGCCTCACAAGAACCTGCTTAAGAAACAGAACCGTGAATATTTTTGAGCCTCCTAAGTATGTATCCCGTAGAGACAGGGCAGATAAAATTACGAAAATACCAGCTCGCACAGGCAGGTTGAAGCAGTCTTCCCACGCTCCAACTGTAAATGGAACGCTAAGAACTCTTAATCTACGGAACAGTAAAAATTACTCACTACCACGCACTTCTCATAGATAAAGAAGTAAATGTAGGCATGAGCACAGTTAAGACCACGAATATAAATTACAGAAAACAAGAATTCTTGCTGACAAAATAGTCGTAACAGATGTCGTTTATTAATTTGACACTACGACAAACCTCTTTCCGCAAATTTCGTGTGGTGACGCAATTCCCTGTAATTTATTTACGAACACAATAAATTTTCAGCATGCTAATTAGCGTTGCTTTTTTCTCCTTGGTAGTATTGCACAACTGCAACTCTTCGCCAGCAGTTTTAATATTTTGCATCGATAAGGCGGTTGCATTATAGAAAGGATATTTGTGTATTTTTCGTTCATGTTGTTTTCAAAGTCGACCTGCCCATTCCAGCGGTTCCATTAGTTAACAACAGTTATGGAGGATGTTGCCCACTGTTTTCAATTAGTCGACTGTCTGTTGTCCCACTCTTTGCCAACGTTTCCGTCACGCCTCTTTCATACCCAGACGATTCGAATATCCCCAGTAATAATTGTTTGATAAAAGCCAGTGTCGAAGCGCATATCCGCTGGTACATCAGTGAGTATCCAAAGTAATAACTACCTTGTGGTTAATAGTTAAAGGATGATGTCAGTATCGAAAATTTTAATATGTTAGCATTACAAGCACATAAATGAGATGTGATATAAAATTAGTTAATTTGTTAATATTTACAAGCAAAGATTGCAAAGTTTACTGTACTGTTAAAATGACTTTACATAATGGTGAATTAACGTACATTTTATAAAACAATGTATGACTAACATATAATTATGGAAAATTGTTTGTGCCTTGAGAAAATACAAAATCTTGTTTGTTAGCACTCAAAAGTGTATCGGCAAAGTTCCAGTTCGCCAGTGGGTTCATTTATTTTCTGTCAAATAACAAGTAAAAATTTTGTATGATAGTATATAAACCTTATATAGTTTTGGCATTCGCAAATGTTTCTCGCTGCCTCCGCTTCTGTCGCTACTCTATCGAAATCAGTCAAAACAACATGTCCGAAAAGTTCCAATTTCTCCACGTGATTTTCTAGCGTCAACAGTTCCTATCACTCTCACCAAATATCAAAATGACAATATGTAAACTCAAAGAGCTACAATGAACTACAAATAAAAAAGACAATCGATAAACTAAAATAGCCCATAGCAACCGGAATATTAACATGCAAAACAACTTATGCACCAACCGAATAACGTAATGTTTATATTGATAACATTATTAACAGAAATATATACCTTAGCAACACACATTTTTGTTTGCATGGATCTCTGTCGTTTGCAGTACAGCTGATATTTTGCTCGTTTGTTATTCACAAGTAACTGGGATGTTGTTGGTGAAGAAGAAGACTTTGTATTTGCTCATATCAGAACCACTTTTACATAATTATGTATTTTAAAGCAAATACGAACAAAAGTGACCTCCAAAATCAAAATGAATATATAACTGACATTTTCTAGTATGCAAGATGTGATAAGTTGCTGCAGGACTTCATCTGACTTCTTAAGATGGAGGAAATGTTCTATGAACATTTCACAAAATCTTATTTTATTTCTTACATCGGAAATTTCTAAGTTACACAATATATCGATATTGTGCCAGACTAAGTCATGTTGAAATGTGTTTATTATTGTCCGCAACTTTTGTAATCTAAGAAATGTACAACACCAAGTTCAGCTTCAGCCGCAGAAAATTTAGGCTAGTCGCACTGAACGATTTAATGTGGTTTAGTAAATTATCATAGCGGCAAATATATGGGGATGTGGATGAGGATGGGGATGCGTATAAGGCACCAGTAATGCAGGTAGCATTTCTGCTAGCCTCGCAGGCCTCTCAAGCCATAAGTACATCTTGGCTGATGTCAGCCGCAGATCATGCTAGGGAGCAACATTTCCAAAATCTCATATTATAGCCATTTCAAAATTTAGCCGAGTTTTTCTGAAATAAATTTTATTCTTCACAGGAATGTGAATTATGAATGTTGTAAACTATTAAGAGGAATTCGTTGTAGCATGTTGGCATGCCACTAGTGTTACTAGTCACTCTCTGAAAAAGTCAGAATGCTGAACTGCGATTCACCCTAACAAGCTCAAAGTGACAGTCCAAGCTGAAACGAAAAATTTTTAATTGCATTTAAATTTAGTCATGTTGCTACAACGCGCGAAGGTGAGAGTAATTGGCTTCTATAATTACACTGATTGATTATGCATTCAGGCATCATAGCGCGATGGAATAAATGGGTACAGTTGACAAGGATGGGAGAAGTGCTAATGGGATAGTTCGTGCGCTGGCCAGCACGCTGGACCCAGAATCGAAACATGTGGAGTTTGAGCACCCGTCCCGATATTCTGAATTACGTTTACCGTGTTTTCGGTAATTCGATCAAAGTGAATGCTAAGATTGTTCCTTTGGAAAGGACTGGGCAGAAATCCGTCCCCGTCCATCCCCAATCCAGTCTCCTTCTCTAACAAACTCGGCGCCTATAGGACGTTATACCGACTTTTTCATTCGTTTTCACTTGCAGGGAGAGTTACAGTTTATGGTAAAGGGCAGGTGTGTTGTGGATTTGCGTCTGGTCGCACCACCTCTTATGCAACAGGTATGCAACAGTAAATGTAAACAGTAAATGACAACCATTTTATTGTATTCGAATATATATATATATATATATATATATATATATATATATATATATATATGTGTGTGTGTGTGTGTGTGTGTGTGTGTGTGTGTGTGCAGCTATTTGCGAGTCGAGCTTAGCATTTTGAGCCTTCAAAAGAAATCACATGTAATACAGTGCACTTGGTGTCAATAGATACCGTCGCTATACCAGCGAAAGTTCAAAACTACAAAAGGGAACATTGAATATTCGAGAAGAAAAAAGTTTTATTTCATAACCAGATTTTTAAACAGTGTGATATGAATAACCACTGTGAGGACGTAAGCGGTGTAACTGAGACAGAAGTGCGTTTATATCCGGCCTAGACAATTCGAATTCGACCTCAGACCACTGGGTGGCAGCTTCTGCTCTGTGATTTCCAATAAATAGCGCTTGGACAGCCACAGGAATATTTTAATAACTTCATGATTAACACGTGACAGCCGGCCGGAGTGGCCGTGCGGTTCTAGGCGCTACATTCTGGAACTGCGAGACCGCTACGGTCGCAAGTTCGAATCCTGCCTCGGGCATGGATGTGTGTGATGTCCTTAAGTTAGTTAGGTTCTGTAGTTCTAAGTTCTAGGGGACTGATGGCCTCAGAAGTTGAGTCCCACAATGCTCAGAGCCATTTGAACCATTAACACGTGACTACGTTGCCATACCATATGATGTATGTTGATTCTTCTGTAATTTATTTCTTTGTAGTGTATATCCATGTATGACCGTCGATACAGACAAGGCAGAGCAGTGTGGAGTTACAGCCAGATGGGTGATTGAGTTTCATCACACGGTTCTCTCGTATGTTGATCTCAAAGTTACTTTTAACCAACAATCGTGCCTAAACATGCCTGCACAGCCGAGGTCGTTAAGTCGCGCTAGAGAAGGTGGCCTGCTTATCTCCGTGTCCAACTCTGGTTTCGAAGAAATTTTCGTCACATCGTTTCGGTCACTGAGGCGGGGACACGAGGTAGCTTACAGCTGCACTTTCACCAGACTGCATGCCAACGCCGTAAGAGTGCCCCTGCTGTGCATCATGGAGACAGAGCATGTGGCGTGTAATGGTGATCCTATCATCGATGGTCTTTTTGTTACTGCTCAAAATTAGGAAGTCAGGGACATGAGGGTTTACGATTCTGCCTACGACGAGATCGTTAGAGTAGGATTACGAGTTGGGACGGACAAGAATGCTGAGGAAATCGAAGCCTTTTTAAAAGCGAACTCTGCAGACTACGAATGCGTGTGCCTTATTGACAGAATTAAAAACCTGGTGTAGAGCGTCTGATTCTAGCCGGCCCCAGAATAGAAGATTCATACATTTTCTTGTTGCATTCTTAAATGCTGGAGTCAACATCTTTTCCTGAAATAACGAAAGATGACTCCGGAAAATTATAGTTGGAAAGTACAACATGATCATATACCTAGGAACAAGTATTAGACTGAAATTTAAAAATGTTACAATCGAGAAAATGGTATCTTTCTGTTACATTATTGTTCTACTACACGCTAATAACCCTCAGGGTACTCAGATCAAGGAAAATTATATAAAAAAACGCGTTACAAGTTAATTACAAGGTGAAACAGATTCTATACGAATCAAACACAAATTCCCATTTTCAAGACAGGTGAAATTGGTAAGCAAAGTACAGTGATTCAAAGGAAAACGCCTTTTGTATGCTGCACATGATGTTTTTTTTATTTATCTTGTGCACCCAGACTCGTTTCGCCTTAGTCACAAGGCATCTTCAGTGGGTGTCAGATCAGCGTCTAATTCATTATTTCTAAGTGAAACAGCTTTCTCTCCGGCGCAAATTAGTTGAAAGTTTGCACTTTTCTGTCACTTAAATTGCAATTAGATTTCAATACGCTGAAAACATGGGAAAAAAGAAAAAACGTGCTAACTTTTAACCAGTTTGCCACCAGAGAGAAAGCTGCTTGGCTTAGAAATAATTGAATTAGACGCTGATCTGACTTCCACTGAAGATGCCTTGTAATTAAACCGAAACGCGTCTGAGTGTACGAGATAAACAAAAAAACTTAAAGTGCAGCATGCAAAAGGCGTTTTCTTTTGGACCACCGTAATTCATATACAGCCGCTGCGAAAATGGCCTCCAAAAGAAACTTGTTAAAATCGTTAAGACATTAAAGAATCTCAGTTTATTTGCAAAATTCACACGTTCCATGGTAAAAGATAGTCTTCCGCTTCAAGGTACAAGATAGTGCACGACTAAATATGGCTTAACTCTCCACATGTCACATAACTAGTTCTAAAAATATGTTGCATTTTGCTCCCCGTAACATTCTCTAGGTTAGCTGAAGAAATGACAATAGAATCTAGATGTGTAGGTTTAATATGTTACACAGTACTGAAACGTGCATAGCACGAAATACTTACAAGTTTTTCAAAAACACAGCCTTTTATCTAACAGCAATAACAACCGTAGAAAATGGTGGAAAGTGCTTATGGCGGTCTCTAGTGTGCATTCCTTAGAGTGATTCTCAACTCAGTTTCTAGACTGAAGACTCATTCATATTTTGCTTCCCTACAGTTTCAGCTACGTATCCACCAAAAACGTTAGAATCCGCAAGAGGTGAATATTCGAACCCTCGACAGCTGCAGTTAATCTCTTTGATTCCAGTCAATAGTCACAAACAAATTGTCGACAGTCTATCGCTTTTGGTCCATAATGACGATCTCTAGGACTGGGTAAAACAGAAGCCTTATATTATCCTAAAACGACTAAGGATGGATTAAGCCTAAGTATAATATACGGCTTCTTCCGTTTTACTCAGATCTCAAAACACTCGTTATGGAGTGAAATCGGTATAACGACTACTGTTTGTTTGCGATTATTGATTGGATGACCTGGACCGTTGCCTTTATTCACGGCTATGTCGCAGCTTTTTCATTATTATCGTTGTTTTAAAACTGAGATCCGTGCTCTTAAACGACCAAAACGTGAGACACTAAAACCACATCCACACTTAATTCTATGTTGTATTCACATTCTCAAGACAACAGTTACCATGGTATGAAGTATAGACTAGTAATCTGAAAATGCAGTTTCTACTGAAACATTTACTCTGTTGTGAATCACAATCGAAATTCATGTGGAGCAACAGCAGAGACAATTTTCTCTACATTAGTCATAACTGAACAGAAGCGTATCTCTAACTATCAGTGTTTATCGTTGGAATGAACCAGAGAATTTGAGAAACTGTACTTTGCAGATGTTTTGGTGTGTACAGTTCTATGGTGCCCTGTAACAGAGGATATAAAGGTCTGGATCTAGTCATGCTAAACAAAGCAATATAGCGGAACTCTGGGCAGATTGGGATATTTAATGTTTCATAGTTTTTTGTAGGCCCAACCAAGTACTTGTTAATGGTATAAAAGATCAATTTACAGCTTTTCGCAGGTAGCATATAGGCACACTAAGAATTTGTATCCTATTTAGCAGTTTAGCACAGTGTGATGTACTCTGCGACATGTGTTAGTAGGAATTAGTTTTAATATATGTTGAAAGCTTGTAAAATTGCGACCAGTCATGTTTTTATGATAATTTGTTTTGCTTTTATGATTTTCAGGATGGTTGGCACATTTTTAGACAAGGTTTAGGTTAGGCTGGGCTGTGACAGTCCTGTTGACGAAGCCAACGAATGCGAAAGCTGAAAACTTGGTTGTTGTGATAGACTGATGTGTAGTTTAGCCTGAGGCCTAAGTTAGGTTGGAATGTAATAGCTTCAGTGTTATATTAGAACAAATAAGCCCTCGGTCACAAATATTAAGTCAGAATTGACCTGGTTTCGACGCTACTATGAGCGTCGTCTTCAGAATTAAACTAACTGCTCTAAAACATATTAGGTATATAATACATTAATAAAATTAATGTTTGTACTGACTGGAGTCTTGTTGTAACCCTTGTCCACTCAAGTACCAGCAGCCCTTAGCGGCTCGCCATCTTATTGACAACTATTCATGACGTCGCCTTTCCGGCTTAGATTTTTTAAAATCTGAATTGTAAGTACTGCATCTCTTTCCAGTCAGTACAAACTTTAATTTTATTTATGTATTATATACCTAATATGATTTAGAACAGTTAGTTTAATTCTGAAGACGACGCTCATAGTAGCGTCGAAACCTGGTCAATTTTGAGTTAATATCTGTGACCGAGGGCTTATGTTCTAATATAATTCCGATACGGTCACTGAACCTTAGCAGCTATGTTCAAAGTTTTATGCTTCAGTGTTATTTGGCGAAGCCAAGGAATGTGGAAGCTAGGAACCTGGTTGTACTGGCAGATTTTTAACTTAGCCTGAAGTTACGCTGGAATCTAATAGTTTTGTTGTAAGTTGGAACAGCCAACGAATGTGAAAGCACAACACTACCTGTAGTGTCTTGGGTTCCGCAGAAAAAAAGAAAGAAAAATTGTTCATATCTAGTTTGGATGGCAGCCTATAATTAGCGAACCTTTCGCCAGACAGGAAAAACACTAAATTTTTTTTAAAATAATTTAAAAAAATGAAAAGCATATACCATTATTAGCGTAAAGACAACATGTACACTATGGTCGCTCCATGGGATGTCCGCTGTCAGAGGGGCGAGGGGACACGGAATAAGGGAAATGACTTGTACGCATGCGCATTACGAGGAGCGCAGCCCTTGCCGCAAACATGAACCGTCTCAATGTTCGCGTGGTGAGTTTAGGCTGTTGCATCGGCTCCAGGTGACATGGCTACAAACTACTGTGGTTTCTCCTGGTGCGGAGTAATACATTGCAGCGATCGCTGAATGAACTTGTTGCGCACCCTGTAGGCCGCAAGCTGCGTCACTTGCAGAAGGAGAAGGGGCGGTGTACAGCCGCCCAGCTCAGTGCTGGCGTTGGCGTTCGCGCGCGGCGTAAGACCAGTAGCCAGTCGCCGACAGCCGCGGGTTGGCCCAGATCGCGCCCCCTCCACCGGCCGCCGCTGACGCGGTGCCCGGTAGCCAATGGCGAGGCGTAAGCCCGGTAGCTGATTGGGCGCAAGACCAGTAGCTGTGGCAGGGATACTACACGCAGGCCAGCTACCGGTCACGACTGGCCGCAGGCGGTGGTGGGGGAGGATGCGCGCGCAGCACGGTAGCAGCTGGGGTGGGGGCCGCAGCTACCGAAGTGTGGCAGTCGCAGACAGTAGCCTGCTGGCCGCCGGCCGAGACAGACGCCAGAGCGCGCGGCGCCGCGCCGCGCCACGCCGAGCCGCCCTGCGTAGGCGACTCTCGGGGCGCTCGCGGAGGGGCGGGAACCGGTCGCCGCACCCACCTACTCATCCACTCTCAGGGATGGGACGGCGAGAGGCGACACTCATGTCGCGCCTGTTCCTCTCCATAACGGTGGGCGTCAGGTTTAACTCGTAAAACTGGTCCGCCTTAACCCCAGATATCCCTGCAACCTTTAACAATAGGTATTCTAAAATGCGTTACGTTACAGCATACAACTAACGAGGGGCATTGACCCACACACGCGAAAGTTGTGGGCCCAGGAACGATCACTCCATGTAAAAGTAATGGATGGAGCAGTCTGATAGAAACTTCTCCACTTTACGTCATGATGCAGTCTTGTCACAGTGTTGGCATTTTCTTATTTAATATGATCCTAATACGGCCTCGGTAAGTTGGATGCAGCACAGTCCATACTTAACTGCTTTGCAAAAAATCCGAGATGGTCATCATCCGCCCAGCTTGGAATTTCATGTCATTCGCTAATGATGCTAGCCATTAGCTAGCAATGAGAGTCAACTAAATGAAAAAGAAGTCACAGGTGACGTCCATGCCGCCGAGGACAGCGCCTTGCGACATGAAATACCACAAACGCAACAAACCTGGTGCATGAATAACCAACAGTCAAATTCAGTAATTTTACGAATTTGTTGCGAAAAAAACAGATAAAAATAAATGTGGAAGTGTTAATATGCTTAAAAACGCTTTGAAACTAACATAAATTTGAATTTATTGAGCACAGCGCCTCACGGCATGAAATATCTCAAACGCAACAAAGCTTGCACATTAGTAGAATTCAAAAGTTTTACGAATTTGTTACGAAATATGGAAATTATGATAAAAATGGAAATGTTATTATTCATCCAATTTTTTTAACGACTCGTAACTTTGAAATAACCCTAACCACAATTTTGACCACACATTGACTGATCGACGTTACGCACTGAGTTGAATGTTTCTGTCCCGCATCGACTTATCTACCAGTACGTAAATTCCTAAAAATTCTAGACGAATGGTCGAATACTTCCCTCGATCAGCTGTCACATTTTCTAGGTGTGACAGCTCCCGTTTTATGAAATTAAAAAAAAAAAAATGGTTCAAATGGCTCTGAGCACTATGGGACTTAACATCTATGGTCATCAGTCCCCTAGAACTTAGAACTACTTAAACCCAACTAACCTAATGACATCACACAACACCCAGTCATCACGAGGCAGAGAAAATCCCTGACCCCGCCGGGAATCGAACCCGGGCGCGGGAAGCGAGAACGCTACCGCACGACAACGAGCTGCGGACTATGAAATTTAAAATGTTGAACAATGCTGATACTGACGATGGCTTAGTATTTATTAGTCACTAGATGTAAGGCCACTGCTTTATTGGCGCGTCTAGAATTCACTCGTCTTCAGAATATCAACTGAGAGAGAACATACTTGAATAGGCAATTTGGGCTCATGTGCATATGACACATTCCAAAACGTACCTTACGTTCTTCTCCCTTACTTGATATTCTGAAGGTGTTTTTTCTCTTTACGTGCCAATTAAGTAGTTTCCTTACATACAGAGACTATTAAAAATTAACCTGGCGTCCATAACAGCACCGTTCAACATATGAAATGTCGCAATTCTTTCCTAGATGCTTAACCTGGCTGTATACGTTACCTACACATCATAAGCCGCCGTAGATAATGATTACCCTAAATGTTTCTAGATAAGGACATGAGGTTCCTAAGATGATGTGCTTCTCGCGTTCGAGTAAGTCTCTGAGATAATATGGATGACGGGGACAGTCAGTTGGAAAGGATCAAACAATTTGCTGGATATCTTAGACTAAGATCAGGAAGACCATTACGACAACAATGTACAAGAAAAACAGCTGGCCGATCAACGAGGATTGCTGTCAGGAACTAGTCATGAAAGGACAGTCACAAGAATTCAGTTAAATTGCCAGGAGGTATGAGTTTGAACATGGCTGTAGACTGAAAAATGCAGAAAAGGATACGGGCAGATTTAATGTGGATTCTTTCGCGAACTTCTAAACTTCTAGTCTCCTTCTGAAACGTATAGATAACCACGACTGCAGTAGTATTTGATATCACGAATGGTGGTGATCAAAGACCTCTGACCATGTGCCA
Organism: Schistocerca americana; assembly: GCF_021461395.2. NCBI lineage: Eukaryota > Metazoa > Arthropoda > Insecta > Orthoptera > Acrididae > Schistocerca > Schistocerca americana. The sequence goes on along the minus strand of NC_060120.1, from coordinate 323,615,551 downwards.
AATTTCAGTAATTAGTCCTTATAATATAGAATATACCGCCTAATAATGGACAAATGAATTCACTTAAAAATTTTGTACGGGCTGTGGGTCAAAAATCGACGAAATTATTGGAATCATTGTTCAGATTGGCACTTAGGGCAACCTCGTCATACTAAAGCCAAATAATGAATAAACTTGTTTTAACTCCTTCCATTCGTGTCAAATTCGTACAGTCTCTAATTCCGAAACACTGTAGCTCATTTTAGAGCTGACAATATTTTCCGCCTGGGCTGGTAATGCATTTATTCTGCCTTTTACGCCATTCTGAAGAGACAGCTCACCATGGAGTTCCTTTTAAAAGGACAGTGCCCTCGTGTCAGCCATGTTTGGAACGATTAGGCACTGACGCACTCCATATCTGCATAACAGGACGGAATAGCGATCATGAACAAATGTATTTAATAAAAGACCAGGCTGAAAATACTGTCATTTCTAAACTGAATGTAAATACAGGTAAACTGAAAAGGAATGTTATTCTTACATGATCTTTCCTGTCGCTAGTATAATTACGGATGACATTGCAAATCCAGATCATGGAAAGCACTGCACAGTAGACAGATGAGAAGATGCCTGGGAGAGGTGTGTTGTGGACTGGGGAAACTGCACTTCCCTCCCGTCCATTACGCGGTTGCCATAGGTCTGTGTTACTGGCCGTCCGAAAAATGTTGACAAATCAGCCGCCTTATTCGTCAACCTTAGGTTAATTACTCATCCTTTATGGTCTTCCCCTTTTTTTATTTTGTTTGTACTGCAACAACGAGGAGGACGAATATTGTAGTGAAACGTGCATGCAGCCATCAACACCATAAGGAAAAAAACGGATAAGAAAACACTACCATTGACGATGTTCCAGCTAGTAAAACTAAACGTGGATCGTGATGAAAAAACGCATTTCAGAAGTTGCAGACGTAGTACAGATCTAAATGTATACTAACAGTAAAACTGTAAAACCAGCTTGTGTCTACAATGAAATATTTGGCAAAAGCAAAGAGACGTCCCCACGCCTTCTGGTCTGATTATGTAAGCGTAGAACAGATGTCGTTGGAATTCAAAGAAGTAATGTCATCGGCAGTTGAGAGAGACATACCAATTATTATAACAGAGACGGTGCTGATCCCCCGTTGGTACTGACTGCGTCTTGCCGCTGGTGTTCTTGATAAAATCTCTCTCGGTTTTCTTCCACATTTCGGAACAGAATTTCGTTGTGGGAACTACGAGGTGTTCAAAAAGTCTCTCCGCAGTGCCGTATGATGGTTAGCCGCGCGTGCCGTATGATTGTTCGCCTGCACAACGATACTGCAGTGGTATTCTGTACCCATTCATAGGAGAACTTGTGCTAAGTTAAATACTGAACGATTATTTTCAGCCGCGCGGGATTAGCGGAGCGGTCTAAGGCGCCGCAGTCATGGACTGTGCGGCTGGTCCCGGCGGAGGTTCGAGTCCTCCCTCGGGCATGGGTGTGTGTGTTTGTCCTTAGGATAATTTAGGTTAAGTAGTGTGTAAGCTTAGGGACTGATGACCTTAGCAGTTAAGTCCCATAAGATTTCACACACATTTGAACATTTTTTTTTGGTTATTTTCAACAAGATCGTGCAACCGCGCATACAGCTTGCGTTTTAATGTCACTGCTTGCTGATGGTGTTGGTGATCGCATAATTTCACAGAGACTTTGGCATCCACGATCACCTGACCTAACACCACCGGACTTTTTCTTCCGGGTTGCAGCGAAAGTAACTGTCTATAAAAACCGCTAAAATCCATCGATGAATTGAAAATTGCAATATCCACTTTCAGTGCTTCTGTTACAGAAGCTTGTGTTTGGAAACATGATTAAATGAATTGAATTGTGTATTCATCAACAGGAGAGGACATTTTCAACATTTAATGTGAAAATTTGTAAGTAAAAATTAATATTCAACAAATTAATAACTTGTATTTTACTGTGTTTCATTTCGGTATATTCACTGCGACATACGGCACGCGCGGCTAACAATCATACGGAACTGCGAAGAGACTTTTTGAACACCCCGTATTAAAAGCAGCTCCGCGCTAAATGTTGAGCTTCTGTAACCGTTTCCAGTAATGTCTCTGCCGTATAATGACAAGCCCATTACTCCATTACAGTTACTCTTCAAGAAGTTCTTCGGATCAGTCTTGAATTCTTACAGACGGCCTTTTGAATAATCCTTCCCCCAAGCGTTAGTCATCGAACGTGGTACCGATAGAGCACTTAGCTTTTTCGTAAACACAAAACCGATAGGTCTAATATGTTTCCTTTTACATGAAACTTCTATTTTCTGAGCAGTCTGACTGCTCTCAGGGTGACGATCTTCCATAGCAATGTCATATATTTTCTCCAGCAAGTAGCCTACACCCTGCATATCGCTTGTAAGTGATCTTGAAAATTACAGAAGCGTTGATCAACCTCCTTGAAAGTACTGTAGCTGTGGAGCTGGTATGTCTACGTTGAAGTTCATTTACTCAGAAACAAAGATCTTGGAGGCTGGAGCGGAATCTGCATGAACCTTTACGCGGTATAGTACGTGTGACGTGTAATAAAATTGCTGCACGCAAACGACTGTGGGTAGTATGTGCTTAAAACTTTTAACATAACCTTAGAAGCATCGCGATTATCAACAATAACACTGCTTAAGATAGGACCCAGTAATTTGTAGGAAGTACCAAGGTTAACGGTCCACTCTCCTGTCTGCACAGCTGTCGTTTCCAACTTACCTGATTTCCAGGAGAAATCATTCCAACATCGTCACAATCTCCACCCAGCTAGCAGTTCACACTTTCTGACCACTGTTGTGTATTTATCTGTAGTCGGGACGGCGTAAGAACGTCGCTGACTTGTTGCAGCGGCCTCTGCGCGGCAGCTTTGCAGGCCTACTTCAACCAATTGCGTAACGCTATTTTGTAAACATCTCTGTGGCAACGCATCAGTGTTGTCGCAGTTCTATAGCCGGCAATTGTTTTGGAGTGCAGTCGTTTGCGCTTTACTGAAAGCTGGCAATAGCGCTCGTAGTTGTCCGGGATTTTCTTACTACACCCTGCTTGTGATTCTTGCTGTAAGCGCTCGCTGGTACACTGATTGAGGTTCGTTGTGGTCGTGCGAATTTTGTAACCCTCTGATGCCTGAAATTCCAATTTTGGCGTCCTTCCTTGAGGAGCATTTACCTGCGACATTTCCTGTTGTGACGTTAATTTCGTTAGTAGAGAAATCCGGATGGTACAAATATTACTGAACTGACGATCAGCAATAGCTGTCCGCGGGTAGCACTAACAAGGTGACCAGACGGTCGTCGGATTTTTGATATTTCTTATATTTGTGGTACGTGACGTTCAGAGCTCAAATACTATTCCCCCCAAATTGTTCGATGCAACTTTCAGAAATTCACGAGAAAATCGACTTTGAGTTATTTTCCGAGTGTTTAGCACGCTGAACCAAGGTCAGTTTTTCTCGGTACGTTGTATGGATGTGTGGTACAGTGCTCGCCTACTACGTGCGTGCCACGGCTTCGTTTCCCAGTCGTAGTAAAATTTTAAAGAAAGGTACATATTTCCTGAACATTTCCACGAAGCACAAAATAAATCACGATGAAAAAGAATTTAATTTGTCTGTTTTTTAGCTTAAACTATCTTTTGAAAAAGATCAGTAGTTATAAATTTCTCTTTGCGGTGAACATGGGATTTTTGTATGCGATATTTAATTAGAAATAAGGAGACGTGCATTTTTCATAAAACACACACACACACATACTCAACCCCCCCCCCTCACCCCCCCACCCCACCCCCACCACACACACACAACTACCAACTTTCGTATAAAATACTGTACGAGCTCGTTAACAGTGCCAACATATATGTATGCTAATCTAATGCTCTTGGTAATTACAGTGCGAAAGAGAAGACCAAATCACGATTAATTGACTACATTCCCACGTGCTACTCAGCAGGATGTCGAACGCTCAGCCTCTAAATGTATGCCATTATGTTCATCACACGCCACGTGATCAAAAGTATCCGGACACCCTCTAAAACATACGTTTTTCATATTAGGTGCATTGTGCTGCCACCTACTGAGTGGTACTCCATATCAGCGACCTCAGCAGTCTTTTAGACATGTGAGAGAGCAGAATGGGGCGCTCCGCGGAACTCACGGACTTCGAACGTGGTCGGGTGATTGGGTGTCACTTGTGTCATACGTCTGTACCCGAGATTTGCACACTCCTAAACATCCCTAGGTCCACTGTTTCCGGAGCGATAGTGAAGTGGAAATGTAGAGGGACACGTACAGCACAAAAGCGCCCTCGTCTGTTGCAGAGACCGCCAACAGTTGAAGAGGGTCGTAAAGTGTAATAGACAGACGTCTATCCAGACCATCACACAGGAATTCCAAAGTGCGTCAGGATTCACTGCAAGTACTATGACAGGCGGGAGGTGAGAAAACTTGGATTTCATGGTCGAGCGGCTGCTTATAAGCCACACATCACGCTGGTAAATGCCAAACGACGTCTCACTTGGTGTAAGGAGCGTAAACTTTGGACGATTAAACAGTGGAAAAACGTTGTGTGGAGTGACGAATCACGGTACACAATGTGGTGATCCGATGGCAGGACGTGGGTATGGCGAATGCCTAGTGAACGTCATCTGCCAGCGTGTATAGTACCAACAGTAAAATTCGGAAGCGGTGATGTTATGGTGTGGTCGTGTTTTTCATGGAGAGGGCTTGCACCCCTTGTTGTTTTGCGTGGCACTATCATAGCACAGGTCTACGTTGATGTTCTAAGCACCGTCTTGCTTCCCACTGTTGAAGAGCAATTCGTGGGTGGCGACTGCATCTTTCAACACGATCGAGCCTTCACAGTGTCCTGACCTGAAACCTATAGAACACCTTTGGGATGTTTTGGAACGCCGGCCTCATGCCAGGCCTCACCAACCGACATCGATACCTCTCCTCAGTGCAGTACTCCCTGAAGGATGGGCTGCCATTCCCCAAGAAACCTTCCAGCACCTGATGAAACGTATGCCTGCGAGAGTGGAAGCTGTCACCAAGGCTAAGGGTGGGCCAACACCATATTGAATTCCAGCATCACCAATAGATGTCGCCACGAACTTGTAAGTCATTTTCAGCCAGGTGTCCGGATACTTTTGATCACATAGTGTGTATGTATGTAGGTGAGTACTATAGCTGTAATACCGAAACTGATAATTGTGTACTGTTCTCATGTTCTACCTTGATGGTACTTATAGATCTGTACAAATACGCAATTATCTATCTATAGCTTTTCAAAAATTTCCTATATGACATACAAAGGAACACTTTATGGTTAATGTAGATATATAGAAGTTAATATGGATTGAATTGGAAATATCCAAAATGGTTCCATCGACGTCTCGTCAGTTTTTTGTGATACCAGTAGGATTTTATACCATATTACCTCTGTATATCCTGTGCTACTTTTTCGTCTTGTTTACTTGTTTCAGTATACTTTCGATTTAAAATTTGTTTTATGTTAGTATCTGTCCTTTGTTAAGCCTATGTAACTTAGTTCCAGGGTACGACTTAAACTAATGTGTACTCTGCATAATCAAAACAAACTGTAGAAACACATTTCCATTGTTGAGATGGCTGTAAGGACACGTACCGAAAGCCAATAAATAAAAAAACTTTCGTAATATTATTGATTTTTTCTTTACGCGGCAGACGTGCCATTCGAAACTCGCGAGCAGCCAAAGTACTGACTAGATAGGCAACTAAATGACAAACTCCTCTAGCCTTTTTAGCCTGCACCCTCTACAATCGCTTGTCGTTCGTCCTCAGCCAGCACAAACCGCAACTTTTGGTCCAATAGTATATTTGTTTCAGCATCCGCTCGCTGACCTTTGAGATCGTACAGTACCATAGCGAAGCAACTGCAACAACTCCACTGTTGAAGAAAGCGAGCTGTGTTAGTATGAACCAAATGCTCTATTGCCAGTTAAAGGATATTAGCGATATAGGCCCGATCGGTTGTTGTCATTTCTTTACAGTACTACTTGGACGAAGTGACGCTTTAGAAAAGACGGCATGGCACAACACATGTCTGCGGTCACGGGACAAGGGATCGGCCTCTTCTCGTTGGCAAAAGATCGGGACACAAGGGGTAACAGAACCCACGCATCTCTCAAGGCTAATTCTTTCCGGTTTTATTCTCTGTCAGTTTTTGCTCTCCCTCTGTGGCTGCGCCCTTGGCAGTCCCACTCAGCTCAAATTCATCTTCATAGTTACGCCTTCCACTTCAATCTTCTCCCATATCCAATTGTTTGTTTCCCATTTCTCTTACTAATTACCAACATACACATTGCTCACTGAATAAACGTCGGTTGTTACAATATTTTTCGCACAGGCGTAAATGTCTCTGTCACATGTCGGATTAGTGATACACTTTTAGGCGCATCGGAGGCTTAGTTTTGAAAACATTGTTTCGTTTTCCAGAAGCAGCAAAGCACTCGTCTGTTTAATTTTTTTTGCTGTCCATCCAGTCGTATCTTTAGTTGCCTTGAAACAAAAACTCATCAACCGATTCTATGGTTCCGTTTTTACTTTCTACTCATTTCGTTTTAATACGTTGGTTACAAATTGTTTCACTTTTAAATCTGCTCTACTAATTTGCTTCAATTTATCAATACATTGCCATCAGCAAAACGAAGGTGTTCCAGAAAGAATTAATACCCAAATACAATGTGGTACCTAAGTACCATTTACTAACGGAAATTAGTTTTTCGGATATTTGAATGTGATGGAAGTGATATTAAACAGATGTGTCTTCGCAGTAGGCCGTTTTGTATCTGCAGATGGCGTGAAACCCTTATCATTCTTTCTCTCGTATTTTTCTTTTTTATACATTTCCCGTTGGCGTTGAATACATCAGTGTTTTACTTCCTATACGTCACTGCCTCTTTATAGAAATGAAGACGTACAATTTATTTGAATTAAAAACAGTTTTGGTTGCAGTTCAGTCTTAACAAAGCGTTCCGCCTTCGGGAGACATCTTCATATTATCTCAAAAAAAGTTTTTACCCCATTTCAAAAATCATACAACGGCTCTGTGCTAGCTTCTAAAATGGTGTAAAAGGGAAATTTGAGGAGAATATGGAGATGCGCCACGAAGGCGAAACACGTTGCTAATAACAGAATAAATTGCAACCAAGACTGTTTTTAATTCAAATATTCTATATACGGTTGTTCTACCAGACGGCATAATGTAGTGAAAGATACGGCTCTGCTCTTTTAGTTCCGGAAAGTAATTATCGCCTTATTAGAAATTAGATCGGTTAATTTATTTTCTGATTTGATCGGCTGGTTATTCACGAGAAGCAGAATCAGAAAGCTAATTACTGTCGCTGTAGCCATACACTTTGATCTCTCTTTCTCACATTTCATCGATTGATAGTTTTTACATCCCAGTGTCCACTTCAGGTGTTTGAAGAATTCGATCCCTTCGGCGCAATATCTTGCATTCAAATATTTCAGTTATCCACTTGTCAAGTCTCAATATATTGCTTGGAGGTTCTTTGTCGTTTGCATGTACTTTATCTGTACAGCAGAAGAATGTGAAAAATCGCGTTGTAATAGCCAAGAAACAACATTTCCGGCCTGTTTTAGTTGTTCAGTATTTCACTTTGTTCAAAAGGAGAGTGATCTCCTATAAATAAAAATAAATGAAACGTATTGATACTTATTTAGATGTTAATCTGTTTAGCAGCTATTAACTATAGGCCATTCATGGAAGCTGCCTGGACCAATGAAGGAAACCAGTCACTTTGATTGGACTGATGACACATGTATTTATACTTTAAATATTTCATTAACGGTGAATATTGGCGGCTTCTGTATCTACTATAGTGAGATGCGAAGGGTAACGTGATCTCTCCTTTTGGAGAAAGGGCGATACTGAACAAATAAGGTCGCTACGGATGGAACGGCTCGATCGATGGGCTGGCTAATATCTCTGTTGATACTGGCAACGGGCGCATTATAGCAGTCATTCAGTGTACCTCGTGTAGCCAAAGATTCGCTATCTTTGTGGTTACTTGTTCCACGGAGACACTAAACAACATTGAAAGAAGGTAAGGTTTCACTATTTTCTAGTATTAACCGTTACCTCGTCAAAGTGATACGGTAATAGGGATAAATTTTTCTGGACAGTGCAAGCAATTTTCACCATTTTTTCATATCCACCATATAAAGTTACATGCTGTGGCGGAGACCAGGTGTTGTTAAGCGATGTTGTACGAGTTGCCTTGAATGAGCCATCTCGAATTTTGTCTATTGTTAAACCTACGTAAGGCACTATGAACAAAATTTAAATATGTGGTTTTCATTATATGTTTTCGAATACTTTTCAAGTATTTCTGATAATCAGTCAAATGTGGGGATTTTCAGATGCCAACAGAAAACTCCTAAAAATAAAAATATAAAATGTATTGACGCTTAGTTAGATGTTTATACTGTTTAACAGCTATTATACTACAGGCCATTCGTGGAAGCTGCCTGGCCCAAAGAAAATTCAGTGTCGTTGATTGGACCGATGACATTCGTATTTAATTTTTAAGTATTTCATTAACATCGAATATTTATGGCTTCTGTAGTGAAATGCAAAAGATAATGCTCAATTTACTTTGGGAACAAAATATTTATTACAATATCCGAGGATTTATTTACTTATTTTCCTTAGGCGGCCTTACGATGGCAACTTTACCCTTTCTGTTTTAATTTTTAGTCTGCGAGAAGGTAGCCTATCACCTACCGGTATGTACGAGGGCAGTTCAATAAGTAATGCAACACATTTTTTTTCTCGGCCAATTTTGGTTGAAAAAACCGGAAATTTCTTGTCGAATATTTTCAAACATTCCCGCTTCGTCTCGTATAGTTTCATTGACTTCCGACAGGTGGCAGCGCTGTACGGAGCTGTTAAAATGGCGTCTGTAACGGATGTGCGTTGCAAACAACGGGCAGTGATCGAGTTTCTTTTGGCGGAAAACCAGGGCATCTCAGATATTCATAGGCGCTTGCAGAATGTCTACGGTGATCTGGCAGTGGACAAAAGCACGGTGAGTCGTTGGGCAAAGCGTGTGTCATCATCGCCGCAAGGTCAAGCAAGACTGTCTGATCTCCCGCGTGCGGGCCGGCCGTGCACAGCTGTGACTCCTGCAATGGCGGAGCGTGCGAACACATTCGCTCGAGATGATCGACGGATCACCATCAAACAACTCAGTGCTCAACTTGACATCTCTGTTGGTAGTGCTGTCACAATTGTTCACCAGTTGGGATATTCAAAGGTTTGTTCCCGCTGGGTCCCTCGTTGTCTAACCAAACACCATAAAGAGCAAAGGAGAACCATCTGTGCGGAATTGCTTGCTCGTCATGTGGCTGAGGGTGACAATTTCTTGTCAAAGATTGTTACAGGCGATGAAACATGGGTTCATCACTTCGAACCTGAAACAAAACGGCAATCAATGGAGTGGCGCCACACCCACTCCCCTACCAAGAAAAGTTTAAAGCCATACCCTCAGCCGGTAAAGTCATGGTTACAGTCTTCTGGGACGCTGAACGGGTTATTCTGTTCGATGTCCTTCCCCATGGTCAAACGATCAACTCTGAAGTGTATTGTGCTACTCTTCAGAAATTGAAGAAACGACTTCAGCGTGTTCGTAGGCACAAAAATCTGAACGAACTTCTCCTTCTTCATGACAACGCAAGACCTCACACAAGTCTTCACATCCGAGAGGAGCTCACAAAACTTCAGTGGACTGTTCTTCCTCATGCACCCTACAGCCCCGATTTCGCACCGTCGGATTTCCATATGTTTGGCCCAATGAAGGACGCAATCCGTGGGAGGCACTACGCGGATGATGAAGAAGTTATTGATGCAGTACGACGTTGGCTCCGACATCGACCAGTGGAATGGTACCGTGCAGGCATACAGGCCCTCATTTCAAGGTGGCGTAAGGCTGTAGCATTGAATGGAGATTACGTTAAAAAATAGTGTTGTGTAGCTAAAAGATTGGGGAATAACCTGGTGTATTTCAATGCTGAATAAAACAACCCCTGTTTGAGAAAAAAAATGTGTTGCATTACTTATTGAACTGCCCTCGTACTATCACTAACTCTACTTGTCGTATGTGTGTGAACGGAAAACTGTTTCCCTGATCCGAGTACCTTTAATACAATATAGTCATTTCATTTAACACATTTGGATTTATTTCTTCTTCGTCGATGTATACGCGTTGAGCACTAAACAGTAAAGCAAAATTTTTTTTCTAAAGTCGCAACGGGCAACTTTATGGTAGGAAGTCGGCGTTGGCACTCGCTCCATCGTACGTTTCTATTTCGGTTGTACTCACGACTCGTGACTACAATATAAAATGGCCATCAGAACCAACAGGAACGCTTGTAGTATGCGTGTGCGCTTACTGCGCCATTCTGCCAGGTGTGACTGCTCGCTATTCTCGTCCTAAGGTGCTTTGGTGCTCTCTGTTCGGCCACGAACAACAGTTTACGCTTGCCATGTGTCGTTGGACAGAGCACAATGATAGTATCCCACGTGGACATCGCGAATGGAATCTTTACCCTACACGGCGCCTCGCCCACCGTATTTGCTTGAAAGTAAGTTGCCTCTGATGCTAACCAGGATCCTGCATAGCGTGTACCTTCTGCACGCATGCGGATCTATCTTTTACGTGTTTAAAACAGCACACTGCAAATAAAGTCTGTACCGCTCCTTACTGTGTAAACACCATTTTGCACAACACAGCAAGTGACGGAGCAGTTTCAAGACGCAATAAAACATTCGCCTAGCGGATACCAGAACCCCGATTCCCACGTTACGTGCAGGGTAGACAAAATAGAACTGGCGCTGCGCTATTTTAGGCATTTCGTACCTCAGCTTTATTCAGATAGTGTGATAGTAAATTCTGGGCATGGCCATGAGGGAATCATCTTACTCAGGTTTGGAACTCCGCTTGGCCTTTTTTCGTGTTTGTGATTTAAAATTTGAGTTGTTTTGAAATCAACGTTATACAAACAGTAATTATTTCTTTTTATTCATCCAGACATTTTTCGACACCTATGTGTCTTCTTCTGTGGGTCAAATTTATTTCTGAAAATTACAATGCTAGTGAAACCGCGTTACTATAGATGGGTTTCTGTGCTCTCTTTTTATCGGTTTTGGCAGCATGTATTTTCGTCCTGTCATGTATCTCTGCCACAGTGGTAACACCTGTTACCGTCAGATCAGCGAAGTTAAGCGCTGTATCTCTGGCAGTTTTACTTTCCTAATGCTGCTGAGTACGCCGGCCGCTGTGGCCGAGCGGTTCTAGGCGCTTCAGTCTGGAACCGCGCTGCTCCTACGGTCGCAGGTTCGAATCCTGCCTCGGGCTTGGATGTGTGTGATGTCCTTAGGTTAGTTAGGTTTAAGTAGTTCCAAGTCTAGGGGACTCATCACCTCATATGTTAAGTCCCATAGTGCTTAGAGCTATTTGAATCATTTTGCTACTGAGTACACTGTTTCCACGCTGCTACTTATGAAAATTTCTCTCACAACTTTACTTCACGCGTATGTTCTACCAAACGTGATTTGAGCAGACACCTCTGTCCCCATATTCAGCGATTACGCAAGAGATACACAGCAAGTTGAAAAATACGACATGCTGCCAAAAACGACAAAAAAGGGCACAAAAACCCGTCTACGAGTATAATAACGCGATTTCACTAGTAATGCAATTTTCACAAGTAAAGTTGACCCACAGAATTCTACATATAGGTGCCCAAACATGTGTAGGTGATTATAAAGAAATAAAAGGTGTTTGCACAACGCGGATTTCAAAATAACGTAAATGATATTAAACTATTTTATTTACTGACGAACTTCTCTTTCCTTCGCTCGTCTTCTGAAGTCTTTTATAACCATTACATACACAGAGTTACATTTGTTTCACCGTGGAGAATCGATAACTCGTGTTATAGAATATTGTTGTCAGTAATTTTATAAATAGTGGGTTGATCATCGATGACAGGTTATATTAAAGAGTTTAACTTTACGTCTATGTGCAAGTACGTAGCCGTTTCCCTCCAATTTCCTGAAGTGTCTACTAAAGTTGATTCAACACATGGAAACGAAAAACGGCAAAACATAAACCGCATTCTGTTGCACAAAGATGTAACTTCAGAATGACCATCAATATAGTGTTACTAGGAACTAAAGACTGTCATATCAACAAGTTTAAAAAGTGAAGTTTTTGCAACTTTTCCCATAGTTGATGTTACCTACACTGACTTTTACCGAAGTGACATAATATGTGTAGTTTAGCTAAATAAACCTCTGTAAGTTAGCTAACAAATGCAATTTCAATCGCTGTTTCCATAGTGTCTGTCTCCTGCTGTCTTGTGCCAACTGTAGCTTGTCACTTTCTTCGATTCTTTATGTCGGCGGTCATTTCCATCTTAGAGCCTTTACCCTTTCTAGAACATCCTGAACTCCTGTTATTACTCGAAGGATAACTCTTGAATGAGATTTTCACTCTGCAGCGGAGTGTGCGCTGATATGAAACTTCCTGGCAGATTAAAACTGTGTGCCGGACCGAGACTCGAACTCGGGACCTTTGCCTTTCGCGGGCAAGTGCTCTATTAACTGAGCTACCCAAGTAGGACTTACGCCCTGTCCTCACAGCCGTACTTCTGCCAGTACCTCGCCTCCTACCTTCCAAACTTTACAGAAGCTCTCCTGCGAAACTTGCAGAACTAGCACTCTCGAAAGAAAGGATATTGCGGAGACATGGCTTAGCCACAGTCTAGGGCATGTTTCCAGAATGCGATTTTCACTCTGCAGCGAAGTGTCCCGAGTTCGAGTCTCGGTCCGGCACATAGTTTTAATCTGCCAGGAAGTTTCAGGATATATCTTATTTCTCTTTGTGCTACCGCCCACAAATGAACATATGGAAAACACTGATAAGGAGGAGGGACAGGATGATTCGACATGTGTTAAGACGTGGAGAACTGACTTCTGTGCTACTAGAGACTGTAAAAACTGTCGGGGAAGAAAGATATTTGAATATTTCCAACAAATAACTGATGACATATGGTGCAAGTGCTACTCTGAGATGAAAAGATTGGCAAAGGAGAGGAATTCGTGGCGGGCTGCAGCAAAACCAGTCAAAAATATCCTCCACGCCCCCCCCCCCCAAAAAAAAATAAAAAACTTGTTTGATTATAACCCATATGAAGGAGTGTTTGAGATGCTCAGCAAAAGTAAATGACATATCTTGCAATACAAGCGAAAAATTTTTCTCGCGAAATCCTGTTGAGTAGATGTGTGTGGAGCAATAGAATGAGGTAGGAGAGATTAGGTTGTAAATGAATGCATACAGTTAGTCCGTTTTCCTTAACCCTTAACCAAAATGAAAATGATCGAATGGCATCGTTGGCCGGGAGGCCCCTATTCGGGGAAGTTCGGCCACCAAGTGCAAGTCTTATTTCATTCGAAACCACATCAGCGTGCGAGTGATGTGGATGAAATGATGATGAGGACAACACAACACCTGGTCTCCGAACGGAGAAAATCTCCAACGCGGCCGGGAATCGAACCCGGGCCCGCTTGCATGAGAGGCGAAAACGTTACCACCCAGCTTAGCAGGCCGACAACCCATAACTAAAGGGAATGAAAGATGGTTTTGCGAATAGTCTTCTTTCATTCCTTTACGACAAAATTGCAAAACTATTTCGTAATTGTATTGTAAGGAAATTAGAGAAGAAAATTACACAGTCACACATTTTTCCAAGGCCGCTAATACTGGCAGATAATTATCTCTGGCATTTGCCGTACAGCGGCTTGTGAAGTACAGTTGAAGATGAAACATGTCACGCTTAAGAAATAAGTGATATACAGTAACTTGCGAAAAAAAGTTTTTTAAATTATAATGAAATATATTACCATGGCTATGTTTTCTTTCGTACAGCGAACACCATTACTTTTTTTAGAAAACACACATTAGTATGACATCATCTATGCTTGCAGTGAATTGTTCATTAATAAGCCAGAGAACGCTTGGCAAGCAGTATCATGGCAGTGGTCATCCATCACTTCATTAATTAAATCTCTCCAATAAAGATTCTTCATAGAATACTTCGTAAAATTTGTCCGTGCAGGAACACTAAAACGTCTACTAATTCAGTATCGTACTGCGTCTTGCTATCTATATTTAGGTTTCCTGTGATTTCCTTAAATCCCTTGAGGCGAATGCCCGGAAGTTTCCTTTGAAACGGCACGGCCGGTTTCCATCCGAGTCCTTCCGCACTCTGAGTTTGTGCTCCAGCCCTAATAATCTCCTCGTCGACGGGACGTTAAATCTTCCATCCTTCCTTTCTTCGAAGTACGTGTAATGCCAAACCTTGAATAGGGCATCAAGCGCGGCGGCTTAGCTGGCATTCGAATGCTTGTCACCCAGAAGCTAATTGCTCAAGGTTGGTTTTTACGTCGCCTGTAAACTTGGAGATACGTGACACAGGTACTGATCATAAACATCAGTGGCTGTTCAGAGCATTACAGCTTCAGCCGGAATTACCAAGAAAAGTAAACGCCGTCAGTAAAGCGCCGCAGTGATCGGATTATGCTCTCCACGGTCCATTTCTTATTTATACCTGGGGCCTGTCTGACTCAAGCGCGGTGCTACGGGACTGAACGTAAAAAGGTTATAAAAGTGTACTTTACAATATTAGGAATAGTCAGAGTGTTAATGCGATAGTTTTACTGGCACGACGAATTTATATGCCCAAACCATATTACAAGATTACCACGTTTCACCAGCCGTTATAGTCGCAGTGCAACTGATTTTTCTATGTTTATACTCATTGATGAAAACAGATAAAAAAATCGTCGGAATCGTTGATGAAGACTAGATATCAACTTTCTTTTAGCTTTATTTCTTCCGAATAAATAAATAAACTAGCATGTATCACATACCTACAAATGGTTGTTACCTAGATAATTTGATGACCTCTTATGAAACATGAAGCTCATTTTAAAGCAAACTGCCATACTCTTGAAGCACTCCCTACCAATCTATTTTTACAAACTAACCTGGGCTACAGTTATTTATTTCTTTCTACGGTAGTCCAGTCGATCATCATTTCATAACTGTATTCTGTGGCTACACAGATGAAACCTTTGCTCTTTTAGGCTGGATTTCTGAAATTTTATAATTGTCTTCAGCTCACTTTTTCTACTGCGAAGACGATATATCGTTTCTTATCCTTTAAAGTTCATTCTCACTCGAGTAACTGATTATGGAAGTTCTTTCAAAATTTCCTGTTTGGTCTGTTAAAAGTACTACAAGATGCGTGGTTGAGGGTGCAGTGTGTGGGCGAATGGCCCAGAGGCAAGGGGGGCGGGGGCATTTTTCGAAGTTGAAATTATTTAACTGCGAAATTTTCATAGAACTCTTTCGTTGGATGTCATCAAATTCAGGCTTTTCAACATTTCTGTGTGTCTCTCTTGAGTTTCAAACAAACCCATAACTATTCGCGCTTCTCATCTAAGTAGAAACTTGGTCCCTTGCAACTCTACCTAATAAAAACACACACGATTGGATAATATTTGTGAATATGTTATGTAAATGTTCTATGAATATCCTCTTTCGCCGACAGTTTCCCACCATAAGTGTGAAATCATTCACATGAGTACTAAAAGGAATCCACTAAATTTGGGTCACACGACAAATCACACAAATCTAAACGCTGAGAACTCAGTTAAATATTAAATTACTGAGAACTTAAACTAGAACGTTTACATAGGCAATGTTGTCAGCGACTGCCATTTATTGGCAGAAAACTTGGAAGGGGCAATAGGTCTGCTGGAGAGACTGCCTACACTGCGTCTGTTCGTCCTCTTTCCGAGAACTGGAGGGCGATATGGAGTTCGCATCATACGGGATTGATGGAGGGCACCGAAAAAGTCGAAAGGAGGGAAGTTCGATTTCTATTATCGCGAAGCATGGAGTGATTGTCATAGATATGATACTCGAGTTGTAGCGGCAGTCATTAAAACAAAGGTGCTTTTCGTTGCGGCAGGATCTTTTCACGAAATTTCACTCACCGACTTTCTCCTACGAATGCGAAAATAAAACACTGATGAAAGGATGATGAGGAGCACCCAGTCCACGAGAGGAAAACCAAAATCTCCAACCCGACCGGGAATCGAGCCCGGTCCCTTTGCATGGTACGCAAGCCTGTTACCATTTTTTTCTTTTTTAATTTGATCTTGATCTCGTTTTGTTCGTTACATTTGTTAATCGTAAATCTGTCCACTCAGGTTTTTTTACTGCAGAGGGACAGTGAACCCTGTGAGCGAACGCGCTGAGCTATTGTGCCGGCACACTTAGCTACGTCGGTGGACATTGAACAGGAGAAATCAGAGCTCGCACGGAACTAATCAAGTGTTCGTTTTTCCAGCGCTCTGCTCGAGAGTGGAACGGTAGAGAAGTAGCTTAAAGGTGATTCGATGAATCATCTTCCATTCAATTAATTGTGAATTGCAGAGTAGCCACGTAGATGTAGATGTAGTCATCATGCTAATGTTGTGTATGTATGTGTGTGTGTGTGTGTGTGTGTGTGTGTGTGTGTGTGTGTGTGTGTGTGTGTGAATTCTTATGGGACTTAACTGCTAAGGTCATCAGTCGCTAAGCTTACACACTACTTAACCTAAATTATCCTAAGGACAAACACACACACCCATGCCCGAAGGAGGACTCGAACCTCTGCCGGGACCAGCCGCACAGTCCACGACTGCAGCGCCTGAGACCGCTCGGCTAATCCCGCGCGGCCATCATGCTAATGGTTCAAATAGCTCTTAGCACAATGGGACTTAACATCTGTGGTCATCAGTCCCCTAGAACTTAGAACTACTTAAACCTAACTAACCTAAGGACATCACACACATTCATGCCCGAGGCAGGATTCGAACCTGCGACCGTAGCGGTCGTGCGGTTCCAGACTGTAGCGCGTTTAACCGCTCGGCCACTCCGGCCGGCATCAGCTGTTAATCACACGTATTTCCACGATGCGGTTGAATGAAGTTCTGATCCATCAATGGTCTAATCAAAAGTTAATCATTCTCTTACGTTTTTTGACATTCATAATTTGTTATTAATATCAAGTGCCGTATTTTGCAGCGTACTGAAATCTGTGTTGCACAACAGTGAGAGTGTCGACAGTACGCGCTGTGTGTCTTGAGTGGACACAAACTTATTCGACGGTACTGTTGATAACAGTAATGCCTGCTTTACCTTTCGTTCTCAAGCTTGCATTCATTACCAGTCTACGTTTAGAATTTGTTTTTCCAGTGGTGTGGGTGGTACGGTACGTTCACAGTGTTGGCCGATATGCAGCTCGTGTATCAGTTCATTGAATGCGATGGCAGAGTACCAGAGCTAACGACGTCACAGCGTACGTGCCTCTTATGACGGCTGTTGCATTACTCTGCCTTGTTGTCTTGTACATTTTAGTGTCTGCGTATTACAGGGTTTTTCTCTATCGTGAGGATATTTTCCCAGAAACAAAGATAACTGTGGTAGAAAAGCTAAAACTGTTATCAAATCAAAATTGGTCTGAACATCACTGTACCTTAGAAGCACTGACCCCAACTCGCCTCAGCTCATTTCCTTACTCGCAGCCCTAACTGGCATATGGTTTTTCAGGGTAAGTGCTTCATGCTGTTCCTGCTTTTCCCCATACTGTTTTCTTTGGCCTCCCGATTTTGTATGACCTCGAGGTTTCGCTTTCGCGTATTGTTGTACTGCCTCTGTTGCTCGCGTCATTTATTTACGGAGTGGGTCTGGCCACTTCCTGGTCCTGCGACGATGCAGAGACACTATGAGTCAGTTTTCAAACTTCCTCGACAATTCATAGTAAAGTCGGGCAATCTGAATCGATAGCGCAAGTACAGGATTCCCGCCCATTCATACAACTCGGGCGTCATAAAACGCCCTCGGTGGGTGCAAGGCAAGCCGGAAGAATCTGCTCTGCAACCCTTGTAGCCAATGTATATAAGAATCGGTGGCTTTCCCCCACCCTACGGTTGCATATTCCAGCACTGGCCGGATCAGGGCTGGGACCACCATTATGCCGCAGTGTGAGGGAACACTCAATGCGGGATTTACACTGAGGCGACAAAGAAACTGGTATAGACATCCGTATTCAAATACAGAGATATATAAACGGGCAGAATACGGCGTGGGGTCGGCAACGCCTCTATAAGACAACAAGTAATTGATGGATAGGTTACTGCTGTTACAATGGAGGGTTCTCAAGATTTTTGTGAGTGGTTTTACAGTCGGGGCACGAACGATGGCACACAGCATCTCCGAGGTTGCATGAAGTGGGGATTCTCATGTACGACCATTTCTCGAGTGTACCGTGAATATCAGGAATCGGGAAAACATCAACTCTCCGACATCATTGCGGCCGGAAAAAAGATCTTGCAAGAACGGGACCAGCGACGACTGAAGAGAATCGTTCAGCGTGACAGAAGTGCACCCCTTCCGCAAATTTATGAAGATTTCAGTGCTGGGTCATCAACAAGTGTCAGTGTGCGAACCACTCAACGAAACATCATGGACAGGGGCTTTCGGAGCCGAAGGTCCACTCGTATACGCTTGATGACTGCATGCCACAAAGTTTTGCGCCTCTCCTGGGCCCGTCAACACCGACATGGACCGTTGATGACTGGAAACATGTTGCCTGATCGGACGAGACTCTTTTCAAATTGTATCGAGTGGATGGACGTGTACGCGTATGGGGACAACCTCATAAATCCATGGACCCTGCATTTCAGTAGGGGACTGTTCAAGCTGGTGGAGATTCTGTATTGGTGTGTGGCGTGTGCAATTGGAGTGATATGGGAACCCTGATACGTCTAGATACGACTCTCACAGGTGACACGTATGTAAGCATCCTGTCTGATCACCTGCATCCATTCATGTCCGTTGGGCATTCCGAGGGGCTTGGGAAATTTCAGCAGGACAGCGCGAGAACTCGCATGTCCAGAAATGCTACAGAGTCCCTCCAGGAAAACTCTTTCGTTCCTCGAATGAGATTTTCGCTCTGCAGCGGAGTTTGCGCTGATATGAAACTTCCTGGCAGATTAAAACTGTGTGCCGGACCGAGACTCGAACTCGGGACCTTTGCCTTTCGCGGGCAAGTGCTCTACCAGCTGAGCTACCCAAGCACGACTCACGCCCCGTCCTCACAGCTACGAGGTACTGGCGGAAGTAAAGCTGTGAGGACGGGGCGTGAGTCGTGCTTGGGTAGCTCAGTTGGTAGAGCACTTTCCCACGAAAGGCAAAGGTCCCGAGTTAGAGTCTCGGTCCGGCACACAGTTTTAATCTGCCAGGAAGTTTCTTCCGTTCCTACTATTACTACCTAGTACTACTACTACTACTACTACTACTACTACTATTACTACTACTACTAAACACTTCCATTGGCCACCAAATTGCCCAGGCATGAACATTATTGAACATATCTGGGATGCCTTGCAACGAGGTATTCAGAAGAGATCTCCACCCCCTCATACTCTTACGGATCTTTGTACAGCCCTGCAGGGTTATGGTGTCAAATACCTCCACTACTACTTCAGAAATTAGTCTAGTCCATGCCACGTCGTGTTGCAGCCCTTCTGCGAGCTTACGGGGGCCCTGCACGACGATATTAGGCAGGTGTGCCAGTTTTTTTGCCTCTTCAGTGTAGATGTAGATGTTACGGTTCTAATGGCATCGTCCTTGGTAGTGAAATTCTATTAGTACAATTTTCTTCGAACTCCACGATTCGAGTGAAGTGCCAACGCAATAGCGCGCAGTAGTGACATCGGTTACAGAGGCGGATGAAGCTGCTGTGGTTATGATGGTAGCGTATTTCTTTGACGCCACGTCGAATAATTACTGTCGTTGTAAGATTTCCGACAATAATGGCGCAGCCGTAAGCACTGTCCGCCCCACAGGTGTCTGTGCTGAGTAGTGTTCCGTTACGGATAATTACTGAGGGGAGGCGTCGCCGGGCTGGAGGCAGCGCCCAGAGCCCAGGGCCTGCGAGGCGGACAGTTGTTGCGGGCCGCTCGCCTCCGCGCTGACCCGTGTGGGCCCGGGTCGCAGGCGGCAGGCGGCTGCGTGTGGGTCGTCGCCGGCCGACCCACAGACCCTCCCAGTGACTGCTTAACACCACAGACGCCCACTTCCACCTTGCTTGTCAGGCTGCAGACGGGAGGTGCTCCGTTTGTCAGACGTTCTGCTGCACGTTAGTGTGTACTGCTGGACTTGACCGGGTTCGCAGTGGCTACACCCTATCATAATAACAGAATGACTAGCTAGCCAGCTACCATAACAACAAACAATCTGAACACGATATGTTGATAATTTTTTTGCTTTCGGACAGATTAATTACAACTCAATGAAACACAGTTATCGTGCCATACACGTTTCGCCTTTATTCTCTGCAAGACAGCTTCAGTGGCTTGGAATGTGTACATATTTTTGTTAGTAACACACTGAAGAGTCAAAGAAACTGATACACCTATTTAATATCGTGTAGGGCCCCCGCGAGCACGCAGAAGTGCCGCAACACGACGTGGCATGGACTCGACTAATGTCTGAAGTAGTGCTGGAGGGAATTGACACCCTGAATCCTGCAGGGTTGTCCATAAATCCGTAAGAGTACGAGGGGGTGGAGATCTCACCTGAATAGCACGTTGCAAGGCGTCCCTGACATGCTCAATAATGTTCGTGTCTGGGGAGTTTGGTGGCCAGCGGAAGTGTTTAAACTCAGAATAGTATTTCTGGAGCCCCTCTGAACCAGTTCTGGAAGTGCGAGGTATTGCACTGTCCTGCTGGAATTTCCAAAGTCCCTCGGAATGCACAATGGACACGAATGGATGCAGGCGATCATACATGATGCTTATGTACTGCGTGTCACCTACCAGAGTCGTATCTAGACGTATCAGGTGTCCCTTATCACTCCAACTGCACACGCCCCACACAATTACACAACCTCCACCAGCTTGAACAGTCCGCTGCTGACATGCAGGGTCCATAGATTCATGAGGTTGTCTCCATACCTGTACACGTCCATACGCTCTACACGGCTTGAAACGAGTCTCGTCCAACCAGGCAACATGTTTCCAGTCATAAACAGTCCAATGTCGGTGTTGACGGGCCCAGGCGAGGCGTAAAGCTTTGTGTCTTGCAGTCATCAAGGGTGCACGAGTGGGCCTTTGGCTCCGAAAGCGCCTATCCATGATGTTTCGCTAAATGGTTGGCGCGCTGACACTTGTCGATGGGACCAGCATTGAAATATGCAGAAATTTGCTGAAGAGTTGCATTTCTCTCACGTTAAACGTTTCTCTTCAGTCTTCGTTGGTCTCGTTCTTGCATGATCTTTTTCTGGTCACAGCGATGTCGGAGATTTGAATTCTTACCGGATTCCTAATGTTCACGGTATACTCGTGAAATGGTGGTACGATAAAATCCGAGGCGGTGGCCGTGCGGTTCTAGGCGCTGCAGTCCGGAACCGCGGGACTGCTGTCGCAGGTTCGAATCCTGCCTCGGGCATGGATGTGTGTTATGTCTTTAGGTTAGTTAGGTTTAAGTAGTTCTAAGTTCTAGGGGACTGATGACCTAAGATGTTAAGTCCCATAGTGCTCAGAGCCATTTGAACCATTTGATAAAATCCCCACTTCATCGCTACCTCGGAGACGCTGTGTCCCATCGCTCTTGCGCCGACTATAGGACGACGTTCAAACTCACTTATATCTTGATAACCTGCCACTGTAGCAGCAGTAACCGATCTAACAGCTGCGGCAGATACTTGTTGTCTTATACAGGCGTTTCCGACCGCAGACCAGTATTCTGTCTGTTTACATATCTCTGTATTTGAATACGCCTGCCTTCAGTGTATTTAGTTTACATTCTGAGACGACGTATATGTACGATATAAATAGTTCTGCTAGTTTGATTTTTTATGATGTAATAATTTAAAGTTCTGCTTACAGGTTTCGTGGATGTTGTTCGACGTATTGTGTTGTTATTCCATTTTTACCCCTGTTCTTCTTCTAATAACTGCTATCTGAAATTTTGTTTTTCATACTTCACAGTATTTTGATGTTATGTCTTGGTTGGTGTTGCCAACTGTCTGATGTTATTGCCAAAGATAGAATGTTTTGCCAACTATTGAGTGTTTTTTTGTGATACCTGTGTGTGTGTGTGTGTGTGTGTGTGTGTGTGTGCGTGCGTGCGTGCGTGCGTGCGTGTGCAGTAGTACTTGTTTTGCATCGATTTTTTTAAGTTGAAAACCGAACACGGGTTTGTTCACACCGTCTGTCCGGTGCACAGCTGTCATATCGCTGTACTAACTCAGTTACCTGCTCCCAGTTGTCTACAGTATAAACATACTAATTGTTATGGTTTATTCTTATATTTGCTTTTCGTGATGTATGTTTCTCTTGCGGAATGTTGCAAGCTAACTGTGTAATTTCTTGTGAAACTGATGAGACTGCTATAATCCTGCAGAGTGAACTCAATACTGCACTTAAACACGGGAATTGTATAAACGTACTCACTGCGGAACCGGACAGCTGCTTGCACGGAAGCCATATTGCACTTGCAAATTGAAAGCAGAAGCTTACTCGGAAGTGAGGTCAAAATGACGTATACTTGTTCAGCACATTATTTTAACTGGCGTCAAGCTTCGTGGTCGTGGACATACTCTCAAATAAACAGCCAAATATTTGTTACAATCAAGAGCCGGCCGGAGTGGCCGTGCGGTTCTAGGCGCTACAGTCAGGTTCGAATCCTGCCTCAGGCATGGATGTGTGTGATGTCCTTAGGTTAGTTACGTTTAAGTATTTCTAAGTTCTAGGGGACTGATGACCTCAGATGTTAAGTCCCATAGTGCTCAGAGCCATTTTTTGTGACAATCAAGAATCTGACTGAAATCATAAAATCGAACAAACTCACTCCTGAGAGAAAGCGCTCATCTGTAAATAACATCAGACATTGTAGAATACAGGCCTTACCTCTATTACTTTAGTAAGAAATTCCCAGAAACTTTTACAAATGCTAAGATGTATTAAAAAACATTTGAATATAGCAGGTCGCAAATCTACTTCTTGCGAAACCGTAAACCTGCGACTCTGTAACCCCGTCTCTAACCACTATAACACAGTGAACATATTCAACACTTAACATCGAAGTCTTTCGTTTTAGGGTCTCTTGAAGACTTTTACCACTCATGCGTCATTAACTGGCTTATGATTATAACAAATAATACCAAGAGTGACGTGTCTGTTATAAATCTTCAATGTGCTATTGCCTTAAAATGGGATGCTGTCTTAACACCGAGTTCTAACAACAAATTAACGAAATACGATGAAATCCAATTTGCCATCTTCTTCAGTTGTCCACTGCTCTCGATTTTTGTCTTTACATGGAGTTGTATGGAAGACACGTCATTTTGATGTCACTTCACAATTAACTTCTAGTGACACTAGACTCTCCCGTTAACAGAAGAGCGAGCGGGCTAGTCCCCACTCACTGTATCAAGATGAGTTACGACGAGCAACCTCAGGCTGTTTCACTGAGTAGTATCAGCCCTTCCACAACGCATATTTTAAATGAGTGGCAACGCACTATTCAGACACGCCTGGCAGTGTTTAATTTCTACTAAATGTGTTAACAGTATTCGGAGTACAGATGTTACTAACTAATATATCTAATACATGAAATAAACATCAACGAAATCTACATAAATCACTGGACACTCCACTGAACTCATTCATAGTCACTTTGTATGGCAGGCAGGGTGTTCTTTCGTGAAATGCCACTTTCTCCACCACAAGTACTGCTCACTAATCTCTCTACCCCCCCCCCCCCCCCCCCCCTTTTCCGTGCTCAACTGCAATCCATTTTGGTATTCAGAAGCAGGCTATAGTGCTGTCTTTTGTGTCAGTGCGCAAACTTTGGATAACGCTGCACCGGCTACGGACACTGATGAGTACTACCTGCTAACGGAGTGTCTCTGATACGACGGTTCACACAAACTTCTCAGTTTTTATCTGCTCATCATCCGAACTCCGTAACTTGCTCAGGATTGCTCGTGCTGCCAATAACCATACTCCAATCTAGCAGCAGAGCTGTGATTTTGTCTGGATACTCTCCGCAACATATTAGTAAGTCATAACCAAGCGCTGTACAAATGTTAAGCTAAAACATGCTACTAGATTTTTGTTACAAAACGTAAAAAAAGTAAATTGTTATGTTAAATACTCCGACAAAAGCATAATGACAAAGTCTTCAGAGAGAAGGAAGATATTTTTAAGATAATGATAAAATTAAAGCTATGTTCAAACACATTCAAACGGTGAAATATGCCCATCTCACGATTTTTCCATTGTACAATATTGTTCTGGACGATCACACCTCTTTCATTGGTTTTCTTGTCCGTTTCTGATAAGAATCCGGAGCCGTCACTACTTATCCAAGTCTTGTGTACTCATATTATTCACTGAAAGGTAAATCATTTAAGATGAGCAGATTTAAACAAGGAGTAAACGCGAGTTTGAAATCTCTCTCGCGCCGTTTATTGTTTACGAAAGGGTAGACTCGTCTGCTCAAACACATGGACGCACTCTACTACACGAAGGACAAGTAGCGGAATTCGAGTAGTGGGATTCTGCGCACTTTCTCGATTTCCGGAGTTCATATCCGTGCAGATACGTAGCCTCCTCACGGCCGAGCTCGAGGCATCTCTTGCACGAAACTGCGAGTAATTAACCCCTTGGGGGGTAAAACGAAATTTTCTGAGGGGTTCAGTTGTGTTCGGATCACCAAACTAAATTATTTTTAGAAGAATATAGCTTTTACCATTATTTTCTAGGACTGTAATACTAAGTACGCAAGTTATAAAAAATGTTCAAATGTGCGTGAAATCTTATGGGACTTAACTGCTAAGGTCATCAGTCCCTAAGCTTACACACTACTTAACCTAACTTGTCCTAAGGACAAACACACACACCCATGCCTGAGGGAGGACTCGATCCTCCGCCGGGACCGCAAGTTGTAAATAATAACGTTTTTTTTTAAATACTATCGTTAACACGTGACACATTGTGGTGGAACTTAAATCTTATGAGATCAATGTATGAACATATTCTTCCTCACATACCTATATTTTGCACTTAATACCATAAAACTATGACAGCAAAATTGAGACATAAGTTTTACATAATGTATGTTCAAGTATATCATGAAAATGCCTAACCGAGTTCTAAGTATTTACCAAATTGGACCAGAAATTGCATCGTTATTCACTTCGCAACAGATAAACGAGATATTATTATTATTATTATTAGTAGTAGTAGTATAGTTATTATTAGTAGCAGTGGTGATACGCAAAGCATTGACAGCCTGAAGTCTTTCAATTTAGCCGGCCGTGGTGGCCGAGCGGTTTTAGGCGCTCAGTTCGGAACCACGCGACTGCTACGGTCGCAGGTTCGACTCCTGCCTCAGGCATGGGTGTGTATGATGTCCTTAGGTTAGTTAGGTTTAAGTAGTTCTAAGTTCTAGGGGACTGATGACCACAGCTGTTAAGTCCCTTAGTGCTCAGAGCCATTTTCTTTCAATTTCTGCCAGTTCAGAAGTTGGGAGTCCAGCAGTAAAGTGGTTCACAAAGTGCAGTACATACTTATGATCATTCTCCTTTATTGTTCCGTCTCAGTTGCATATTTTTAGTTAGATTACAGTTTCGATTACTCAGGACAACCTTCAGATCTAAATAGTTCTACTTGCGTCTTGTATACGCAGAACCAAGTATCAAAGTACTGTACTGTCGCAAGTGTTAAGATGTGAAGATGGTCCTGAGTACAAGAAACATCTAATATAATTGAAAATGTGCAGGTGAGACCGTACAGGAAATGAGAATTACCTTAAATATCGGTACAGTCGAAAAAAGTTTTCATTTACTCAGTTTAAAAATTCCAAGAAGTGTGCGTTCATCTGATAAATTATAAAGAGGCCCTAGTGTAGTCTATAGCGACTGAGCTTGCCTTCTCCACAAGAGACGGTCAGACGTCAGAGATGCCATTAAACACAGTGAATCATCAGACTGTCAATAAATCAGAAAAACCTTCATTCAGCTGTATGTACTTCACTTGGTATCGCTGCTGTTAATAATTCTTTTCACTTTTCCTGCAGTTTTTTGCAATGTGTATTACGGATAATAGTTTAAAACTTCCTCTCACCCTATTAATCAAAAGACCGTGGTAAATGAGTACTAGGTGCGGTTTTCCATATTTTCTGTGTAGTACCGGCACATAGTCTACTTGTATAACTGTAGCGTAAATGAACAGTAGATGTTCATTATTTATTGTTAAACGATCAAAGTTTTTTACATTCAGCCCCTAATATTCAATATAACTCCTATATGGAAGCAGAAGATGCAATCAGTGCGAAGAAGAAGATTAAGATTCAAGGTCGTTAGAGACCGTCCACAAGCTCACTTAGGAAAAATATGGGCAACGAAATGGGCCGTGCCCTTCTGAAGGAAACGTCCTGCCATTGGCCTTAATCTGATTCGGAAAATTATGAAAAACCCAGATATTCTCAGAAAGGGATTTGAACACAGATAATTCCGAGCGCTAGGGCATTCACTGCGCCACCTTGCTAGTTTTAAGAAGAACGAAACAACTTATTTCTCTTTGTTTCTTGAGACAGTAGCATGAGTTACACGCAACCAATTGCTCCATCGTGACGTATGTGTTCAGCATAGCGGCGTTCCGTGCGTCATTTTTTTCCCTCTAAATCTATTTCGGCACCAAGGACGGCTGGTACTTTTCCACTGTCGCAGTACAGTCGTTTGGAAGGAGGTCGGCCGTTATTTTCAAATGGACAGCAGTAAATTCTCATTGGGCGCAGCGGAGAACAAGGTTTCCCACTGGAGATGTCCTCGCCACAGCCATCTGGCGCTCTCCATTTTGTGACTAAAGTCTGCTTCCTACATTCCCGGTTTGTCAGACAACAGAAACAATTTGAAGGACGCTGCAAAACTTGAAACCGAGATTATAAGGAGAAATGTGCGTCAGAAATGAATCATCTACATTATTCTATACTACGGGTTCTGCTATTCCCGCAACTTCCGTAATCCGAACAAAAATAACCACCTATGGTTTCATTATTTCGAAAACCTCAATCGATCGAGGAGACACAGTGTTCAGATACTGACGGCAGTTCAGGTCCGCGTTACGTCACCGAGATTTAGGTTTTGCCATCATTTCGCTAAATTACGTTGGATGAGTTAGGTAGTTTGTTACGTATATATTCCACAGATCATGTGAATGACTCTTTTATAGAAATGATGTGAAGTCGGTTTACAGGATGCGTGTACATGATTAGTGTTAACATTAATGAGCACCTTATCATTTTATTTCTACCTATGCAACTACATCTTTGAACAATTTATTTATTTATTTTTTCTGGCTTCTAGTTTTTGAGTACAGATTCGTCAGTGAAATAGGAGTTGTCCAGCAAAAAATATTTTAGAGTTAAAACATGCTTCGCTACCTATCAGACTTTTTATTTTACAGGTCAAAAGATAAAAAAAATTTATTGCTCCATAATGAACTTCGGTCTGAGCCACTGACAGCTTGAACAACGTGAAATAAAGGTCATTTTTCCGTCTAGTGTTGGCGGTATGTATATGACAGTTCTTCTAAAATTGTGATGGATTATTTATGACGAATTCTATTAGTGAAAATATGTATTGTGACAGCACAATTAAAATGCCTAGTTCGTGGATGAACACCACATTTGTTCGTAGTGTTCGCTTCTATGCAACCGATACTTTCTTTCTAGGTGATGCATTACCCTAGAAAATTATTCCATATGGTATTGTTGAGTGGAAATATGAAAAATATGTCAGAAGGCTGATACATATGTTTGCCAAGACTAGCAATTATGCGAAGAGCGAAAGCAGATGAACTTAATTATTTGAGAAGATTAATATTACGCTCCTTTCTTTCCAGTTTTCATCAAGAGGTACACCCAAAAATTTGGAATATTCTAACCTGGTTACTGACTCTTGCTCATGCGCTACCTCATCTGTTGGTACGACTCCATTTGTTCTACAGAACTAAGTGGTTTTACAAAATTTAGGCAGAGTCCCTTTCCTGATAACCACTTGATAATTCTTTGGAAAATATTGTTTACTAAATGTCCCGTTGCTTTCCCTCTAATGGTATATATTATAACACTAGTATCGTCTGCAAAAAGCACCAATTTTGTTTGTTGAATTTTAAGTGGAAGAACAGTCACATCTATAAGGAATAGGAACGGACCTAAATTGAACCCTGACGGACTCTCTTCGTGATTTTTCTTTAACCCCAATCACTAAAACTTTCTACCTTTCCCACATTGACTGAACTATTCAGCTCAACCTTGTCACTCTGTTGGTGAAGTCTGATTCAAACCAGCTATGTGCAAAGTCATCACTTCCATAACACTTGACCTTTAAAAGGGCACGGCCGATTTCCTTCCCCATCCTTCCCTAACCCGAGCTTGTGCTCCTTCTCTAATGACCTCGTTGCCGACGGGACGTTAAAAAAAACACTTACCTAACCATAACACTTGAGTTTTTCTAACAGACCTTGGAGAGACCACCAAAACAACACCAATACTTTATTATTTAAGGCTAGTACTATTTGAAGAGCCAACGGCCTTGCCGCAGTGGTAACACCGGTTCCCGTCAGATCACGACGTTAAGCGCTGTCTGGATGGACTAACACTTGGATGGATGACCATCCTGTCTGCCAAGCGCTGTTAGCAAACGGGGTCCAGTCAGCACTTGTGAGGCAAACTGAAGGGTACTTTACTGAGAAGTGGCGGCTACGTAGAGGATGACACGGCAGCCGGTCGGTACCGTTGGGCCTTCATGGCCTGTTCGGGAGGAGTTTAGTTTAGTTTACTATTTGATGAGTGAATGTATAAATAGGATTCTCAATCGAGCTATTTGGTGAGTGAATGAATAAGTAGGATTCTCAATCGAGCAACCTTTCTGGAATAATGACGAAGACATAACACACACACACACACACACACACACACACACACACACACACACACACACACACACTTTACAAAATCTCCGACCTGGCCGGGAATCGATTCTGGGGCCCCATGTTCGAGAGTAAGTAAAAGTAACCACGAGTTCCTGACATGGTGTTGGCAGTTATAAGACGAGTTCCAGGCAAAGGTAGACGCGAAAGTAAAAGATGAATTACTCGAAAGTTATTAGGAATATTAATTTATATTATACCGAGGAAAGGTAAATGTTATTTTATTCCCTTCTTTTACTGTTTCTTTCTACACCCAGTTACATTTATCGATGTGAAATTAGCATGTTATCGGCTTTAGAGTCCAATCTCTCCATCCTGGGGCACCTAACAAGGTTGCAGGAATCAATATAAATCGTAAATCTGGGTGATATCCTGAAAGAGACCGATACAAAACCTTTTTTCATGTGCTAGCGGGACCAAATCCACCAACATCACCAACATAATCGATATTCATCCTTGTAGGGTACGTAAAGATGGAGATATTTGGCTCTGAAATCGATGGGACGCAAATTTAGTATCAATGAATGCAGCTTATCGGAAAAAGAAGAAAAGGAAACGAAGACAACAAAAAAAGCTCTGTTTTCTTTGCGAACTCTTTTTCAGCTGACGTACCCATTGTCTTCTATCACCATGGGAGCTATAGTGTTAATAATATTAGTTGTTACTGTTAGTAGGCAATAGAAAGCTCTACAGAGCACCTCTGACTTTGCACGCTCTCTATGTATGTAGCAGAAAGCGCTAAATTTACATGGAAACAGGTGTGTGGACAAAAGGTAGAGTCATCAGGGTCACGGAAAAGCGCAGTTCCTATGTAGCTCAGTGGGGCAAATCACAAAGAAAGTGCTGCTATCAGCTTTAAATTACATTTATTCTCTGTATTTGCTCTCTACTGTCCATTTTTATTTCTACTATGCATCAAAGATATTAATGTCTTTGGTAATTGCTGAATATTACGAGCAGCATTTATGGAAATACTGTCATTAGCGTCTTTTACAAAACTAGAAAACTCGAAATAGGTCAGTAGGTGCCTCCTAGACCGCAATGTGCTTGACTATTGGCACTAACATGATGTCACATCTTACATCCTGTAAAGTTAAAAACTTTTTTCTATGA
Source organism: Schistocerca americana (assembly GCF_021461395.2). Taxonomy (NCBI): domain Eukaryota; kingdom Metazoa; phylum Arthropoda; class Insecta; order Orthoptera; family Acrididae; genus Schistocerca; species Schistocerca americana. Next base: position 323,585,207 of record NC_060120.1, on the reverse strand, counting down.
TTCCTGATGTTCTCAGACTTTTAATCTGTTTTAAGACGGGGAAACTAGAAGTTATGATCTCTTCTTTATTTGTGTACTTACTTGCGGTATTAGTGTCACAGACATTTTTTTTTTTAACTACTACAGACCCCTCAATAAACACAACCTTTTCTGTCTGTCAGCATGCAAGATTCCTGTAAAGGTGGAAAGCATCTTTATTATGTTGTACATAATGGTATATACTTCATTCAGATATCTGACAAAGTTTCCGTAACATTTTATTTTCGTTTCGTTACGGAAAACTGTTGTCAGGAAGCTATAATCTGCGCTAAACCATTTTCTGTCAATTTCGCGCCAGTTTTCAGAGTATCATCGTAGTTCAGAAAAGTTTCTTCATTTACTGTTCGTATTGTTCTTTTTCGAATTGTGCGATAGTTCAGTCTATATCCTTCTTCCAATTATAGAAATATGTGCTGAGAGAATTTATTTAGGTGTCATAGATGCGTATTTCAGTATCATTTCTGGCTCGAGTGTTCTCAACGTAAACTTAATTCGTTTACGGTAGATTTTTCGAGTCATACGACTCTTTCACAAACTGAAGTTCAGTGAAATACAACGGTATAAATTATGACGAATGCGGTTCCATTTTTATTTCTTGAATAACTTAGTAGTTTACATAACTGAAATCTGACTTTAATTCGTGTAAAGCATTTGTTTCCATGGTGAAAATAGAAACAAGTTACGTTTTTGTAGCTTACTTTCTCCTTAGTCTGTGGCAAAAGAGTCGCTGTGCTTCAAAGGTAATACGACAGATGCTTATTAACCCGATGACGATGCTACAATTGACTTGTACATGTGTTCCTGTATGTGTGTTCGCGTGTTCGTGTATGCGTGCGCGTGCGCCTTTGCGTATGACTGTGTGCGTATGTGTAACTTCCGGATTTAATTAAAAGTAATTGTTGTCGTACTGTGTAAAAACAAAGTAATATACAACAGATCAACGGTCTATAAATTTCTGTGTTATCAGCAGACGACAATGACTCACCTCACCGTCAAGAAAAGCTGCCGTCATCCAAAGGCAAACTGGGTTCTACTCAGCAGGACTAATCCGTTTACTAACAATAATATTTAGACAACTACTCCTACTACAATCCGATTCATACAATGAGCCGTTAATCATTTTCAAGAATTTTTCATTCTGCTCTTTTTCGATCATCAGTATCCATAGGTTCAGGACAAAACTACAAGGAAAACACTTTATTAGACACCTTCAAATTCGTAGGAAACTGGAATTTTCCGAGATGTTCTTATTTTTGTGTAACTGTACTGGAATATCCCACATGCAATCTAAAGAATTAATTGAATAATTGTTTGTTATTCTTTTGTTTACTTAAACTTGTAGCTTATCATAAGGATGATTATTGCAAAATACTACAGAGGTCAATATAAATATTGCATATTACTTTATTGACAATACTGGATATAATAAGAAATAAAATTGATTTTGTTCTGTCAGTTACGGTGATAAGAAATCAAAAATACAGAAAAGATGAAAACTTATAAAAAATCATCAACAATACTTTACAAAAGACTCCACTACAGTTACTTCGGTCTATCATATTCCATAGAGCATTATTTATGAACCATTTGGCACTTCCCGTCATTGGAAATGCATTTGAATGCTGTTAGGCAAACTCTTTAACCAATTCTCCAGATACCTCTGTGGGATATTGTCCCATTCCTCCACAGTGGCCTCTATGATACCCCGTAAGGTCTCTGGTGGCAGAGGACCAATGCAAATAGCTCATTTCAGCATGGCAAATGCATTTTCAATGTAACTGAGATGTGGAGAATAGGGAGGCGTTTCCATCCAACCGATTCGGTGCGCCACTGGCAACGTGTTCACAAGATTACGCCGATGGGGACCTGCATTGTAGCCCATCAGCGTGAATCCCGGTTCAGTATGTTCACCAAATGAAGTCACTAAGGATACTTCACATCCTCCCAGGTATTTGCAAAATTGGTGTCTTGCGGCCACAAATGATGCCACTCCAAAATAAGATTGAACCGCTTTGGTGAGGGTGGCGGTCTATGACTCACTCATGGTGCAAACGTTGCCTCCTTCAGGGTGGGGACTGGGATGGGTCTCGTAAAAAAAGGGCGTTGTGTCCCATTGCTGTCCTGCCCACAAGGACTGGTTTCGCGCCCATGCGACACGAGTTCCTCACCGAAAGCAATTTGGAGGAGGAGCGCTGAGATGTGCTCTGGCACGTAATCCCTGATCATGGAGCCTGTTTCGTACTGTTCGGGTTGACACGTGCACTCCCGTAGCTGTTTGGAACTCCGCCGTAGACGTGTAGCATTGTGTTGAGGGTTTCTCCCACTTTTATTTATTTTATTGTTTTACGTGCTATGCCCTGAAACAGATCACTTTCTCAAAAGATTATAGCAGGTTGCTGTTAACTTACCCGCAACGTGTTTCACAGTAATTTCTCTTTTTGATTCAATATAAAGCCATTTTATAGTGGTAACCAGAATGATACAGGAGCTATTGTTTTCACAAAATGCACTTGGCATACAGCACATAAATGTGCCAGGTAGGGAATCACTTACCACCGAAAGTAGTTGCTACTGTAGATGACTTGCTTACATATAGTAAATACAGGGCGATAGTCTCGTTACAATTAGACAATATCTATGAAAAAATTATGGCAATAGACATCAGCAACAATTTACAATGACTTATTTAGAAGAACTGACATATTTAACTGTAATACAAAGTTGGGACGTTTCAGTAGTTGAACACTTGCGTTGATCTGTCTGTATCTCCGGTCTAGCCCGGAATCCAGTGAACGTTAACTATATTCACTAACAGAATGTTTCTTCTTGGTGGTGACCGTGGATGAGTCCTGATGCGTTCTTGATGTACTGCGGAACTGTTAATAGTGTCTGAAGGGAACTGTGTATCTGGTTGTATCCACTTCTGGCGGAAGGATGTCCACTTAGGAAGTAGTTTTTTTTACGTCAAGTATAAGCATCAGGTAGGGCTTACCTTGGGTGCCCTCTCTGTGAGGATAGTTATAACTCAGTTGCACCTGAGTAGTCTGCTAGGCAAATCGAAACTCTGCTATGTGTAACTGTGTTCTATGTCTTCTGTAGGATATAGCAGTAGCAATCTACTATGTAATATTTTCAACGAATATGTAAACATTTGAAACTGTAACATAAGACCCTATTTTCACTATATAGAGAAAGAGTAACAACTGAATCAAATTGAACTACAGCAAACTATATCAATGGACTGCTCCGCCACTGCGTAAGTTGCCCACAGCTAAAGTTAGAAGCTGCTTTGTACGCCAGATCTGTATCAGTGTCGCAGCTGCCTGAGCCACTCATTGGCACCGGCTTGTCTATTCACTACGTCCTACAGAAACTTTTGATAAAGCTAACTGTACCTTCTTGAACAGATATTGTCTTGAAAATTTCAAGGCAAAATCCTTTCAAACTAATCTGTTATGATTCACTTGGCGTTACTGGTACGCCAATTTGCATGTTTTCCACGTAAATAATTCCGACCAACTAAAACATGTTTAGCTGATATTTGTATTATATTATCTGAATGACTGTGGGTTCTTGATCGTATGTTGTAATTGTTACACAAGTAAAAGAACTAATTTACTAATGTCTTGCCACAATTGTGTTACACAAGACTTAGGTTTCGACTTACAGCAAATTAAGTGTTGTTCCTTGATTAATAATGTAATTTGGACGATTACGCGAAGTCTCTGTGTTTCTTCATGAAAAGCTGCACTAGCGTATACTCGTACTTTATTCTAGGTACGAGACTTTAATTTCATTTGAACTCATGCTACAGAGTGTAACTGGCAGTAATGAATAGCATCATTCCAAATAAATGGTGTCGCAATTCGCACTGAAGCGTTACTTGTCGAGCATGTTGTCTCCATGATCTGATAGGTATTTTTGCGTCTGTATATTTTGTACATTGTGTGTCTAAAGCATGAATGATTTTTGTTTTTTATACGTTACCTGTTTTGTGCACTGTACATGCAATCTTATAATAACTTGTGTGCTATTTTCGATTTACTCAGATGCAGAATGTAGAACGGTTATCTTCTTTCGCCACCAAGCGAAAAAAGGTGATGTGCCTTTGCATAGTAATTTTTGCTATTGATGCAAGAAGAATTAGTTATGGCAACGTATGTGATTAAAGTGATTACTGACTTCGTATAAAATGTCTCAGTAGGAAATTAATTTGCAAATTTTCCTCATTCCATATAAGGTATAATTGTGTGGAGATAAAAATTTTATTCATGAACCGCCTTGTACCGCGAATCTTTTCTCCTAATAAGATTTCAGATGAAATTAAGTCGCGTTTCGTACGTAGCACGATGATCCTCGAAGGTACTGCCGTCAGCAAATGCTACACTTTTGATTTCTGTAAGTATAAAAACAATGCAAAAGATGTTTCTGTTAGACTTCATGCAATGGGAGCTGTTTGAAGGGCCTAGCCACCATTTTCCTGTGAATTATCCAGGACCTTATTAAGATCAGTGTAAACAAAAAGTGTGGAGTGACACAACTACCAAATATTTCAACGAGAATTTTTCTTAATTGGTAGTAGAATTAATGAAGAAAGAGTTTACGATTCATATACAATAACAAGTGTAAATAATTGCTTTTACTTGTTGTGCCATTAGAAGTAGCTGATTTGAAAGAACCAGAGGCAATGTTTGTCATTCTGTAACTAAAAGACGTAAATAAAATTATTTCTGTTATTACAGTAATAATGTTCTGTGCACCATTCTGATGTCTTACCAACACACTATAATTTCAGTGCCATTATTTATGATTTTTCACTGACTTGTAGCACCCATATCTTCTAGGGATAATTAAGCGTATATCTTGTCTGCATCCTACAGAAATAAAAAGGTAATTATTGTGTCTGATATACAGCGTGTAAGGTATCATAGAATATTCACGAAGGGCTTAAAAGCAAGATTCCCAAGAAAGAAATAATTTAATAAAGTAACCTCTCTACAGTAAAAGGAACAACACTACTGATGGAAGTGTGTGTCCATTGCAAAACAATTTCTTGAGTTTTCTTTTTGTCTGTCAGATGCTCATTGATCATTTCACGACTGTTTCATTTCATTTACACAGAGGAAGGATACTGACGTACAATCAGCTTTTTGTGTTTGACGCTGTGGCAAAATCTTTGACAGAATACGAGGACAGTTATTGGCCATTATGAAGTCACATTCAAATGCAAATGTTAGTACAACCTATTCATAAACACTTCCTTCTAGAACATTATTTAATGACTGATGTTCTGTATCAGATATCACGAACATAGGGAATCAAAAGTAATCTATACAATGTCCCTTCGTCTGTTCCTTAAAAATTCAAGAATTTTACAATAAATCAGAAATTTTAAGGAGGCAGAGGGAAAACTGCACCAGTCACACACTGTGCTCGGTACTCACTGACGGATGCTACTTGGAAGACTCAAGGCTTTCTAATATGCATTGGAAAAAATTACGTGACGGACAAATAAATAAAGGATTGAAACTTATTCAACTGTGTAATACCGTTCGTAAAAGTGAAGTTGTAGATAATTGTAATATATTTACAACGTTAACCTTCGTCCTTGTGTATACTTAGATTCACGTTTTTTTCCGAAATAATTGTATCTGCCGATCTTTTCAGTTTAAATGAAAGCTAATGGAAAGGTAGAAAAAATAATAATGACAAGTTATTGGAACTTTTATCAGTGACATTTATTGGTCATGAGCTACAGAGGTAAGATACGGAAAAACTTCCATCCTACTCTTCCAACGTGTTGCGCATTCTACAACAGGAACAGCATTGTTATGCGATTTGTTTATCACTTTTGTTTCTTGTTACACGTAACTATCACTTTGAACATCAGTGCATAAGCAGTAATATTGAGGAACAGTAAGAACAAGTCGACGCAGTATCCAAAATTTATCGCGTTCAAAATAAAAATTTAAAACAATATGGAATAGTTGGACAGTGACAACTTACACGTTCAAAAAATAATGTAATAAGTAACCTGTGTGAGATGAAAGTGTTCTTCAGTGACACTAAATTAGCTACACAAACGGCGAGAAGAATGACCTGAAGTTCAAGAGTACAAATTGACGAGCAACGAAACAGCCTCATACGTCTATTGCATAGAGATGTATTGTGTTCACACTGTCATGAATCGATTCCAAAACACTAAATTCTGCTGTTTGTTACTAAAATTCCGACAGTTAACTGACAGCTCTTTTAATGAACTGATGAGTAGGGTAATTGCGACAAGGTGACAGAAAACTTCTTGTTTACAGACTGACTGTGCCTTAAACTGACCTCGGAATTAGTGTGGTGAGAGCTGAATTTGATTCTGCAGCTTTCCTATCAAGACTCTGTGTGCAAAAAGTTAAGTGTTTTAAGTATAAGGAGAAAATGGTTCAAATGGCTCTGAGCACAATGGGACTCAACTTCTGAGGTCATTAGTCCCCTAGAACTTAGAACTAGTTAAACCTAACTAACCTAAGGACATCACACACATCCATGCCCGAGGCAGGATTCGAACCTGCGATCGTAGCGGTCTCGCGGTTCCAGACTGCAGCTCCTAGAACCGCACGGCCACTTCGGCCGGCAAAGAGAAAATCCAAGGTGAAGATAAAATAATGTTTCATAAAAAAACTGCTTTACAAATGTGAATTAATAGACAATTTTTACACAGACATATCACTGCTAGTGAACTCAGTGTCTGTCACTTAAAATAAAATAATTCCGTAATTAAAAAAGTATTTCAAAACAAAAGAGAGAGAAGAAACATAGTTTTGTATTCGGAATTCAATATCGTTTTACACTAGTAAAAGCTGGGAGTCTATTAGGTTGTCATCACCCTGTAAAATTGGGGAGGAGTGGAGGGGTGAATGATTTAGAAACGCAGTGAGCATTTTTTTGTTAGTCAGTTTCGGTAATACGTGCAGAACTTTTTCGTTTATTGATGGCTGGCGTGCATGTTAGAATAAGACCCATTCGATAGTGGTAATAGTATTTTAGTGGAAAGGGAGTGGTTGTTATAAGGGGCAACATGCGCATGGTAAATACAGAACCTGGTCCGCGCAGTTCAACCTTTTCGAATTTTGAACAGACTTCAGATGGATCTGCTGCACACTGAAAAGTCTCTAACACTCTCCAGCATCCAAAAACAAATACTCGTTTAGAGGTTGCTGTCAGCATCAACGATGTTTATAAAAATTTCAGTGAATGGCACCACTACACAAATAAAATATCTTTGTTCACTTCCAAAATAATTTAAGTTAGCCCCAATAGAGATGCTGTTGGCAATTTTGTAATGTAAGGACGTTTAAAATCACATGCGTTTGGATGTTCAACAAGAGTTAAAAACATCTCCTTTGCGGCCTCGGTTCTAAACCTTCCCTTGTGACAGTAACTTGTACAAAACACGTTCCATTAATATCCATCTGTGTTAGTTTTTCACGCTTGGTCAATTTGTACGGCACAAATCGGAAATATACATGCCACTTACCTAACTTTTTGTGAATGATAGCATTGCTATTGTCCTTGTTAATTCCTAGTTCCTCTAATATCAGTGTAAGAGATTTAGCGATTTTGTATCACCAGCTGTCTTGCTCTATGTTGACGATAGATCCGTTTCTTGTAAATTTCCAGCAGTTTTCTTTCCGTTCCTAAAGTGCTTGAACTAGTCGTAAGTAATTTTCTGTTCACGGCTTCTGTTCCGCGAACTTGCCCCAAGCAGCAAATGACTTCGTCACTGTTTTTATTTTTTTTTTAATTTATGACAAAACTTGGAAACCATCTGTAAAGTATATAGACGCATGATTAATTAAAAACTGCAACCAATAGCAGAAGCCACACTACAGGAAAAACAATGTGGAATCTTCCTTTGTTTGTACTATTTCTAGATTATAAAATGTCTTGTGATACGACCTACAGCAAAAATTATGAGAAATATTTGAATAATATGACACTTCAAGAAATTCAGTAAAGAGCGTAATGTCACTGTATGGCAACACAGTCGCACTCATTAACAACATCCTAAGATTAATCTGAGTGATATCGGCTTTCTTCTGCTCCCTTTTTACATTTATATGGATGAAATTCTGCAGAAACGGAAACAGCAAATTCCAAAAGTTTAAACCTGGCCAACAACATACTAAAGTCTGATGATCAAGTACCATTACCTCATTCAGAAAATCATTTCCAGAAACACGTAACAAAATCAGAAGCACATTTTAAAAAAGTTACTGCACTAAAATTGCAGTAAATATAATAAAACTAGCACACACAGTAAAAAAGTTCATTCAAAGATTTTTTGAGCTGTCAAGTATCAACTTTCTGCAATGTAAAAAATATATAGAAAATATACAACAATACTTTTTATAATTTATTTATTTTTCCGTCTCAGTGCACCACAGTTCAGGTTATTGGTGACTGGTTCAGAACGTCTTCCTTCATTATCGAACAATTATCTACATTAAAAGTATATAATTTGTCAAAATGTCAAATTAATACATTTAAGTACATATACAGTTCAATAATACCCTTAGAAGTACGACATTAGTCAAAAATAAATAATCAGTGATCTGTCACTCCGTGTGTTCAATTCACAATAGTTCTTTACAATGGTTGTAATATATCTGAGTGATTCTGAAATAATGAAGTAACATTTGTTCATTTGAGCTATTTACGACTGTTGAAATTCGAACATTCGAATGAACGTATACAGAGAGATTCAATTATAGCCAATAAGCTATTTTTATGACTGTGAATATTTGAGTGCGGCGTTTTTCTGTGACTTTGAACCGTATTTTTCTAGCTGTGTGGAGAGTTGTTTGAAGCCAGTTTGGAGGCACTTTGTGAATTTCTGTCTAGAGGCTGGATGTCGGAATCTTTCTGAAAGTAGTCGGGTAGCTACAGGTCAGTAACTACACTGCCCAACAACAAAAAAGTTTTGAATATCTCCTTCACTTAATGAGTCAAATTTTATTACTTTTGCTTTGAGAAAAAGGAAAATGACAGAAAATTCTTTATTAGCTCTAGTTTTTACATGTACAACTAGCGGAAGTATTTTAACCTATTAAGAGAAAGCGATACATTTCATTTACACGTCCCAGCAACGCTTCAAGCTCATAATTTTTCGGTTGCGTTTGCGACTGGTAAATTGTCTGAATGCGGACTAGGTCAAACAGCAGCCGAAAGATTAGGGTATTTTTTCTAGCTAATCTCACAGTACAACTGGATAAGAGTTGAACTTATGCGTGGAGCCCAGGCTTATTCTGATCCCTTACTTTCATCTCAAAATAGTACTGACATGCAGTCTTCATAAGAGGCGTCAGATTCGGTTTATGCGACGAAAATGTTATTTCACTAAAAATGTAACAAAAATTATTCACTGAATTTATACATTTTCATGGCATTTTGATTCTATAAATTTTACATTTATAAAACAACCGACAACAAATCTGCATTAATTACAGCACAAACGATATGAAGCTTACAGTCACAGCAACAGTAATGATTTCACTATGAAACAGTTTCTGTATAACCAACAAACAGGTGTAAACATCCCCTTTTTTCATATAACAAGTGTGACAGCGCGAAAAATATAATGGCCCCAAAACTAAAACAGTAGATAGAGAAAAAAATACATTTTATTGTAGCTCCAAAGTAAGAAATAATCGGTCATATTTATGGTGATTTTGCAGCCAGTAGAAATACATAAGAATAAGGTATTTTTGAGAGCGAAACATTTTCATCGTTGGGCAGTGTAACTGATTTTGGAGATAGACGTTTGCGGCCCGGAAGCATCAAGACACGGACGAAAGGAGCGGTTCATATTTATTCCTGCCGAACGAGATGAATCTGTACGCAAATAAATATCAATACATATTATAGAAATGGATGTTTACATATACGTTTGTATGTGTGTTCAATATGTTCTCCTAAACCAATGGATCGATTTCAATTAATCTTGGTAGACATGCCATTCAGTACCTCGAGAGAAGCACTGTGAGAGTAAGTACCACCTACCTCACGTACATCTACATCCAAATCATACTCCACAAGCCACTTAATGGTGTGTGGCGGAGGGTGGATCCCTCCAGCCCTGTTCCACTCGCGAATAGTTCGTGGGAAGAATGATTGTCGGTAAGCCTCTATATTGGCTCTAATTTCTAGAATTTTCTCCTCGTGGTCAATACGCGAGATTTATGTGGGGGAAGTAATATGTTGTCCGACTCCTCCTGAAAAGTGTTGTCCCGAAATTTCAACAATAAATCTCTCCGTGATGCACGACGTCTTTCATGTGACGTCGGCCAGTGGAGTTTGTTTAGCATCTCCGTAACGCTCTCTCGCCAGCTAAACGATCCCGTGACGAAACCCGCCGCTCTTCGTTTGATCTTCTCTTATATCAGTCGTATTTGATAGGGATCCCAAATAGAGGTGGGTGTGAGAAAGGAGTGAATGTCTGGAGCAATTTGAACCAAATTTTGTGTGTACTGGACTCATTGTATTACTCGTGTAAAAATTATGTGTGGGTGATATACCCGTGGTAAAGATCCCTAGGGGTTGTTGTGACGGGAGAAGGCGGGACATGAAAATATATTCATCAATAATGTTAGTACCGAATCCATAGTTCTTGGGATCGCTAGACTCATTCGTGACAGTCGTGACGATGCTTCGAAACTAGGTGTATTTGTGTGTGTGTGTGTGTGTGTGTGTGTGTGTGTGTGTGTGTGTGTGTGTGTGTGTGTGTGTGTTGTTTGGGTGTGTGTAGGGGGAGGGGGAGGGCAGTTACAAATATGAGTGATGTATTAGCTCATCTCCGTAAATCCTGGGGCAATTTCTGGCAAATTGGATACACGTTTCATTAGCAACCAGGAGGAAAAAATGGTGACAGCAAGACCTTCCAGCACCCCTGAGAGAGCGAGTGAAAAGGAGTGGCATGAAAGCATAATTTAGAGACACCTGGAGCTGTGTGACGCATCTTTCGTATAGAATTACTGTGGGAGTATGCTACCACTACTGCTTTTGGGAATGGGGGTAGGGATGGGAGGTGGGTAATATGTGAAAGTACCTCTTGGTATTTCTTTCCTGTATTTAGTTGACTTAGGACACATTAAAAGTATGAAGTGCAATTTGTGTCTTATTTGTGCTGTTCATTATGCCAACAAGGTCGGGAGAATGAGCACTGCACCGAGCCAATAATGTTTTCAGCGTGTTTCGGGACCTAAGTTAATGCCACATGGCCGAATATCACAGATAAATTTAATATCCTTTCTCGCGCAGCCTGCTATAAAACGGCTGAGAGTCAAACATAGGCCTATACAGAGTGACTCAGCTGCCCCTACCGGTATCGTTTTACGCAACCCGCAATGTTATGTGTGACCTTCAGAAACTACGCTCAGGATTTTGTTTTTCTCTCGCTCGCTAGTTCAAGCTATTAGTCCTACAGAAAAAATGAAGAGAACCTTTCAGTAGAAAATTTATGTAGTAAAATTTTGTACTGGGGTACGTTTTCACTGAAGGCCACAGTTTTTGAGTAATTCAAGAAAAAGGTACAAAAGTGACCTGCAAAAACATCTCCAGCTCCACACTCTTCTCTCACTAGTCAGAATTTCTAGTATGTCGTTTGTAGTACTCCGTCCTACCACTGCATAAAAATTTCCGACTACACTAATTATTCCCGATATTCGACCTTTCTTGCTGTCTGTTGATAGGGCTATTACGCCACCAGCATAGTCGGCTATTTCGTCAGCATTATTAATTTTAACGTCTGCATAATGGTAACGAAACAAATACAACTTTTGTAAATGTTACACTAAAACTAATTGCGTCGACAATTTGACCCAAGCTAAACCTTTACAAGAACAGTAGTTTGGTAGTGAGAAGGTCTGAAGAATACATCTATATAATGGTTTATTTTATTCTGTTAAAATTCACAAAACTGTTAGGTAAAAATTACATAAAGGTGAGTTTTATAAATTGTAAGTGCTCGATTACGCCAGTGGCGTGATAAGGCCAGTCAATGTAGACCAAAACAGCTCGAAAGTGGGAAATAATTCGAACAGTCGCAGTGAAAGGAGGGAGTGCCATGGACAACATATTAGAAATCCTAACCAATGGGGGCTGAGTGTAGGAATGGGGATACTTTTGAATGTCACTTTTGTACGTTTTTCTTGAGTAACTCGAAACTGCGGCCTCTGACATAAAAGTATCTCAGTACAAATTTAATTACTTTAAATTTCCTACAGCAGGGTCCTGTTCATGTTTTCTGTAGAACTAATAGTTTGTTCTTAGCGAGAGAGAGACTATGAAAATGTCGCGGGTGGTTTTTGAAGCCCAGATTTAAATTGTGGGCTGCATAAAACGACATCGGCATCTTAAACAGCATGTCCTCTTTCATTGCACTGAATAGGGCATCGACGCTAGCAGCCAGATCTGGCGAATATGGAAGTTGTGGCAGAGCAGTAAAACCTAGTTCACACACGGTGGCAATGATCTGGCACTGGCGTGTGGCCGTAAACTGTCGTGTTGGAGTAGAACGCCACGGCCCCTATTTAACGTGGCGGCTTTATCGAATGCGTCGGCTGAGTTGGTGCAGTGAACTGTAGTAGCGATCACAGATGAGGGTCCTATTGGGAGGTAACCAATTCACCAGCAGTATCCCTTTGTGATCCCAGAACACAGTCGCCATTCGTTCCTGTGCGAATAGCCCCCGCCGTCACTTCTTGGGACGAGGGATCTCCTTATGCCTCCACTATGGCGTTTCTTTTTTGGAGTCTCGTGGAAGAACCGTAACTCGTCGACGATGACAGACGCTCAAAGAGATCTGCACTGTTCTGTTGAACCAACTGTTAGCATCACCACGTGTTTCTGTTTCTATGCAGTGTAGAGTGAATGGGGCGCTCATTGTGCATACACATTCTTCATCTTCAAATTCTCCTGGACGATGATGTGGAGGGCCATCCGTGATAAACATGTTGCCATCAAGTGGTGCACGCTGGACATTGTTTGGTTTGCGTGCAGTTACTCGACGCCCAGTACTTTTGTGTTTTTCAGCAAAGTCTCCGCTGTTCCTGTACTGATATCCAAAGAAACGCGAATCTGCCACTTGGTGCTGTCTTCCCACATATGGCTACTAACCTCTTGTGGATGTCTGAAGTATTCACTCCTCTCCAGAGAAACCACACTGCCTACCGTTGCCAATCTATGTAGTGTATCTCAGTTTGGATTCCAGAAGGGTAGCTCGACTGAGAATCCTATTTATACACGCGCTCATCAAATAGTACAAGCCTTAAATAATAAAGTATCGCTAGCTAGTATTTTTTTTATCTTTCCGAGGCGTTTGTTTGTGTAGCTAATGATACTCTTTTATAAAAAAACGAAAGCTTTATGGAACTGATGGCTTTACACTCAACTGGTCTGAGTCATGCTTGACAAACAGAATGCGAAAGGTTGTGCTGAATAATTCTTGAAAATGTCGTGTAATTAAAAAAATTTAGTAACTGGGGAAAAAATCACAAAAGATGTCCCATTCCTTACATATCTGAATGACCACACATTTAACATTCAAAATCAGACGATAGTAGTTGCATTATAAGCCCCACTAGAGAAAGCAACAGAATAGTTGGTAGATGATATATTCTAAAGAATTATTAAGGCTTCTGTGATAGTGGACCCTCTAAATTTTGAAAAGACATGCTATACTCAGTTCTGTGCAACAAATAAAGTCATATAACCGACTGATGTAGCACATGGGCAGGAGTCAGTAAGTAGGGTAGAATGCTCCAAATTTTTTGGTGTACATGACAAAAACTTGAAGTGGAAGGAACATATTACTGAGCTTCTGAAACAGTCAAGTTCAGCTACTTGTGCTCTTCGTATAATTGCTAATCTTGAAAAGAAACATATCAACCTCATGAGATAATCCGTATATTTCCATTCAGTAACGTGCGGAATAATTTTCTGCGGTAACTCATCACTTATAAAGAAAGTACTGACTACAAGAAGGGAGCATTGCGAGTAATATTTGGTGTTCACCCACGGACGCCATGTAGGTGCCTCTTTAAAGAGCTGGGTATTTCAACTGCGTCGTCGCAATACATACATTCGTTAATGAATTCGTCGTAAATAACTCATCACAGCTTGAGAATAACAGTGAAAAATGTCCAAATGTGTGTGAAATCCTATGGGACTTAACTGCTAAGGTTATCAGTTCCTAAACTTACACATTACTTAACCTAAATTATCCTAAGGACAAACACACACACCCATGACCGAGGGAGAACTCGAACCTCCGCCGGGACCAGCCACACAGTCCATGACTGCAGCGCCTAAGACCCCTCGGCTAATCCCGCGCCGCAATAACAGGGATGTCCATACCTACAACACCAGAGAAGACCTTCATCACCCATTGTTAAAGCTATCAGAGGCTCAGAATGGAGTTCAATATATAGCAACAAAAAATTATCGTCTGCTTAGCCACGCGGGATTAGCCGAGCGGTCTAGGCGCTGCAGTCAAGGAATGTGCGGCTGGTCCCGGCGGAGGTTTCAGTCCTCCCTCGGGCATGGGTGTTTGTGTTTGTCCTTAGGATAATTTATGTTAAGTAGTGTGTAAGCTTAGGGACTGATGACCTTAGCAATTAATTCCCATAAGATTTCACACACATTTGAACATTTTTTTCAGCTGCTTAATAACATAAAATGTCTAATGGATAGAGAAGCAAGTCTTACATCTAATTTAAAATAATTTCTCCTAGACAACTCCTTCATTTCTTTGCCGGATTTCTACTTACAAGCTAGTAGACAGTAGAAAAAAAAATATTTTATTTGCATAAGTAGCAATAAACATAGTAACGTGTGCATTGATGTTGACACTAATCGTGTATACATCCCGTAAAATGTCTCGTTCCACATCATGTCGATAAAAGAATCGTTCAAATGATATATGGGTCATGTGCCTAATTAACTCTACTTCCACGTTGTCTTATCGATATCACCAGCGTAATCGCAAGCCGGAAGAAGCGGAGCTCCAATGCGCCACCTGTGGGAAGCAGCAATACCATCTAGGGGCGGTAGACAGTCTATCTTCAAGCATACATCGACGCACATTTCAAACTACTACTTTGCAGGAGTTGTGGGGGAAGTTCCAATAAATAGTGAACTAGCTTAATAAATGATGCCCGTGATAAGTGTCTCAGTCGGTCAAGGTCGTCCTCGCAGCACTCGTCACGAAGCCTAGTTGCCACGATGTCACAGAGACAGATATAACGAGGTGACAAAGGTCACAAGATGCCTCCTAACATCGTGTCAGACCTTCTTTTGCCCTGCGTAGTGTAGCGACTCGACGTGGCGAGGAAGCAACAAGTCGTTGTATTCACACGAATTGTCCAGAATATTCTTCACACCAATCGCGAACAGTTGTGGTCCAATGACATGGCATATGGTCGTCCGTAAAAGTCCCATCGCTGAATAGCTGCACATGGTCTCCGAGGAGCCGAACATAACCATTCCTAGTCACTGATCGGTTCAATTGGACCAGAGGACCCAGTCCCCTCCATGTAAATACTACCCTCACCATTATGGGGAAACCACCAGCTCGCACAGTGTCTTGTTGACAGCTTGGTTCCATGGTTTCGTGGGGTCTGCGCCATTCTCGAAACCTCTCATTAATTCTTACCAACTGAACTCGGCACTCTTCTGACAAGGCCATGGTTTTCCAGTCTTCTAGGATCCAACCGATATGGTCAGGGGCCTAGGGGAGACACTGCAGGCGATGTCGTGGTGTTAGCAAAGGCACTCCAGTATATCGTATGTTGCCATAGCCCATTAACGCCAGATATCGCCGCATTATCCTAACGGATACGTTCGCCGCGGGGGATTAGCCGAGCGGTCTAGGGCGCTGCAGTCATGAACTGTGCGGCTGGTCCCGACGGAGGTTCGAGTCCTCCCTCGGGCATGGTTGTGTGTGTTTGTCCTTAGGATAATTTAGGTTAAGTAATGTGTAAGCTTAGGGACTGATGACCTTAGCAGTTAAGTCCCATAAGATTTCACACACATTTGAACATTTTTTGGATACGTTCGTCGTACGTACCACATTGATTTCTGTGGTTACTGCACGTAGTGCTGCTTGTCTGATAGTACTAACAACTCTAGGTGCTGCCCTCGGTTGTTAAGTGAAGGCCGTCGGCTACTGTGTTGACGGCGGTGACAGGTAATCCCTGAAATTTGGTATTCTTGGCACAGTCTTGCCAGTGTGGATCTCGGAATATTGCATTCGCTAATGATTTCCGAAAGTGAATGTTCCATGTGTAAAGCTCCAACAACTATTCCGCGCTCAAAGTCTGTTGAACCCCGTAGTGCGGCCATAATGACGTCAAAAACTGTTGCACATGAATCACCTGAGTACAGATGACAGTTCCGGCAATGCACTGCATTTTATACCTACCGACATCTGTATAATTATGTGCAGTGCGATGTGTATGTTTATGTGCATATTGCTATCGCCCGACTGTTGTGACGTCAGTGTAGAGCCGTGTCGTTCTGGCCTCGCTTTGCCCACCCAAGAACCGGGGACACGCTTCCTGTGGCCCTGTGGGCCGTGTTCATTTTCCTGTCGGCACCCCGCGCCGCGCTGCCGCAGAGCAAACCGCAACCCCTGAGCGGCCACCAGGCCCGGGCTGGGTTATTCACTTAATGGGCCCTGCGGCTGCACCGGCGCTTAATTTTTATTTCCAGCAGATTAATTGGCGGCGCTACGCCGCGCTGGCGCCGGAAATTGTCGGCACCACAGCTCTCGTGTAAACAGCGCCAATTAAAGGGTGGAGGGCAGAGTTGGGTTGGGGCTCAGGGGTCGCGGTGGATGCCACTTCCGGCCGTCCCAGGCCGCCTCTCGCCGCCAATTATCCTCATTAGTGAGGAGGTGCGCAGGGGAGGAGAGCCAACACCTTCACGAATAAATGCAGCCGAATGACGTGGGCAAGAAAAAAAGGGTGCGATATGCGTTCTGGGCCTTTTAACTAATGAGACAAATTTAATTGTACCAGATTAAGAACAGTATTTCAATAACACAGGCTAGAATTAAGTTAATTTCAGCGACACACACACACACACACACACACACACACACACACACACACACACACACACACACACATACATACAGGTACATATATAAACGGTCTTAACCACTTCGCCGGCCGGAGTGGCCGAGCGGTTCTAGGCGCTACAGTCTGGAACCGCGCAACCGCTACGGTCGCAGGTTCGAATCCTGCCTCGGGCATGGATGTGTGTGATGTCCTTAGGTTAGTTAGGTTTAAATACTTCTAAGTTCTAGGGGACTGATGACCTCAGAAGTTAAGTCCCATAGTGCTAAGAGCCATTTGATCCATTTAACCACTTCACACTTGAGATTAAAAAAAAAAAAAAATATCGCAGGAAATTTTTTTCATGTTTTCCAGAAGACTAACAAACAAGCTTGACACAAATGCAAATGAAAAATTTTTTTAATAATTCACATATGTGGGCCTCAACTGTCACTTGTGTTCTCTGTCCCCTTTCTTCAACAAAAACGTTTTATTCAGCAGTGTATACACTGAGGTGACAATATTCATGGGATAGCAATACGCACATATACAGATGGCGGTAGTATCGCGTACACAAGGTATAAGGGGGTAGTGCAGTAGCGGAGGTGTCATTTGTACTAGGGCGATTTATGTGAAACCTTTTTCCGATGTGATTATGGCCACACGGCGGGAACCAACAGATTTTGAATGCGGAATGGTAGTTGAAGCTAGACGCATGGGACATTCCATTTCAGAAATCGTTAAGGAATTCAATAGTCCGAGACCTACAGTGTAAGGAGTGTACGATGAGTACCAATCACCTCTCACCACGGGCAACATAGTGGCCTACGGCCTTCGCTTAACGACCATGAGCAGCGGCGATTGCGTAGAGTTGTCAGTGCTAACAGAGAAGCAACACTACATGAAATCAATGTAGGAGGCACAACGAACGTATCCGTTAGGACACTGTGGCGAAATTTGTCGTTAATGGGCTATAGCATCAGACGACAGACGCGAGTGTTTTGCTAACAGCACGACATCGCCTCTCCTCGGCTTGTGACCGTATCGCTTGCACGCTACACGACTGGAAAACCGTGGCCTGGTTAGATGAGTCGTGATTTCCGTTGCTAAGAGATAATGGTAGGATTCGAGTGTGACACAGACCCCACAAAGCCATGGAGCCAAGCTGTCAACGAGGCACTGTGCAAGCTCGTGGTGACTCCATGAGGTTATGTGCTGTGTTTACAAGGAACGGACGCGGTCCTTTGGTTCAACTGAACCGACCATTGACTGGAAGTGCTTATGTTTGGCTACTTGGAGACTATTTTTGTTAACTTAATGTTACCAAACAACGATGGAATTCTTATGGATGATAATGCGCCACGTCACTGGACAACAGTTGTTCGACATTGGTTTGACGAACATTCTGGGCAATTCGCGCGAATGACTTGGCCACCCAGATCGCTTGACATGAATCCCTTCAAAAATTTATGGGATATAATCAACAAGTCACTTCGGGCACTAGTTCCTGCGTGGGAAACGCTTTCACAATTACGGACGGTTATAGAGGCAGCATGGCTCCATATTTCTGCAAGGTGCTTCCAACGACTTGTTGACACTGCGCCACGTCGAGCTGCTACACTGTGCCGGGCAAAAGTAGGTGTGACACAATGTTAGGAGGTATCCAGTAACTTTCTGCACCTCAGTTCTTCTTTGCAACAGTAAATTGCATATGATAATGCACACTGAAGACAGGATTCTTAATGTTGGTATTCCTGATTTTTTAAATATATCTTATCTCCGATATAGAGCTTCTTTTTTTTCTTTTCTCTAGAACAACTTCATAAATGCAGGAGCATGATAATCATACGGCAGGTAACTACTTGCTATTGTCAGTAAATAAATCTTTACGGCACGTTTTAGCAATAGTTTCAAAACAGTTTTCATAGAACATAAATACATTCTGCATTTGACGTACATGTCTCTTATCTTGGAAATGTAATCAGATTTCCTATATTTTGAGATATTCCTTGCCTCGACAAATTTTGAATATTGGCCAACGTTTTAAAACCTAACGTATCATCTTGGCTTCTCATTCGCGTATTTTACATCATCTGCATCTTCACTCTCGTAGGAATACATTGTACACGGGCGTACTTTTCTCCTAGCTACTGGCTCGACATCATAACATTCTTTGCCAGTTAGTTTCATCAAGCTCAGCAGGACAACGTTCAGTAAAAAATCGAGAATTCTTCTTCTTCTCAGTCAGACAATCCGCCTTTTCTGTCATAAAGAGCAGCTTCGACTTGCTCATCAGTTAACATTGGCCGCCCCGTCTCACCGATCAGCACACAAATTGCAGAGCATGGAAGATATACCCGTCTGGGACAACGTGCCAGGTGAGCTGTGGCGGAACATCAGGATGAGTGCGAGTGCGACAAAGAAATAAAACTTCGTGAAGCCCGCGTACTGACGATACAGCCACTTGCTTTGAGAAGGAAGATTAGAGACGCGATAGAAATAGCCAAGCGACCCGCCAACATGAACAGAGAGGCCTGGTGTAGGCTTCCGGCGTCCTAGCTGCCAGTAGTGACAACGTTACCGTAGGGCAGCAACTCACACAGATTCACGGACCAGACAAAGTGGCGCATTGATTAGCACACTGAACCCGCATTCGGGAAGACGACGGTTCAAACCCGCGTCCGGCCATTCTGATTTAGGTTTTCCGTGAGTCCCCTAATCAGCGGCAAACAAATGCCAGAGTGGTTCCTTTGAAAGGACACGGGCGACTTCCTTCCCAATCCTTCCCTAATCCGATGGGACCGATGACCTCGCTGTTTGGTTCTCTCCCCCCAAATCAGTCAACCAACCAAGCAACCAACAGGTGCGCACGAGACCGCGGTAGTCGTACGCATTCATAGCGCAGGCACATCGCAGCCCGCACCTGACAACAAGTAAACAGGGCTACGTCACAGCTACAACCCGTTTCTAATTCTCCTGTTTCCAACAATGGCACGAAACAATGCAAATACCAGTCAAGCACGTGTTTATCCACCGATGACAAGGAATAATATAAAGACCAATAAAAAAGGCCTAACGCCCCTCCTCCTATTCTCAGATACCCTATCTAATTACGTAAGCAGCTTCCTCCGCTATTACATAAAGTTTAAAGTCTCTCTCTGTCAGCAGTCAGCTCAACAAAGACCTGAGGAATCCCACTTGCAATAGTGGCCGAAACGTCAGACAACTTTATATACAGACAACGTGGCCAACAGCCGATAAGACTTTTGTTGACAAGCAGTCTTGATGTTCGCTCTTCTGTGTGATGGTAACGACATTACTAAGTAATAGCGTCGATTGAAGAGCTGCCATGCTTCTTCAACGTAAATTGATGAAACTGTGGCGTTTGTTTATTTTTCCGGTTTCTTTGCGCTGACAAAATGTTTCCGCACTTCATTTGCTGCTTCATCTGCAATACAAACGTGGATACCTTCCCCTAAAACCGTGTTATTTTTTGTAAGAAGTTTTCCTTTGCATTTATTCTTTTCAAACTTTACAGGACGCCAGTAGGCCACTTCTTGTTTTTTGTGTGGTCCACTACACAATGATGTCTGTTGTAAATCAGTACACGCTCCCCTTTGGTGCCTCGGTGAACTCCAGTAAGTGAGCACTAAAACGGGGAACACTGCTTGCTAGTCAGAGGACAACTGCAGCACTGAAGTCTGGGAGAAAACCACTCACATTAGGAACCGGTACGGGGACACGGAACTTTGTGCAGCAAATGGGCTTTGGCCTCCTCAGAAAATGCCGCAGGTAGTGGTGGACCAAACTGTAAGGTCAGCGGTCTCATCGGGTTAGGGAAGGAAGTCGGCCGTGCCCTTTCAAAGGAACCATCCCGGCATTCACCTGAAGCGAGTTAGGGAAATGATGGTGAACCTAAATCAGGGTGGCCGGACGCGGGATTGAACCGTCATCCTCCCGAATGCGGTAGTGGTGGACAGGCCGGTGTACCCTACTTCTGGAACACCGTGTCCTGGTCCTGGTCTCCGTACAAAAGTCAACACAATCCCTCTCCGTACAAGTGTCACTCCGTGCACGTCGCAGAACTCCCAATACTGCAGACACATACTTTGCAAACGAACAAAAAAATAATTATTGGACTTTTTTCAAGACGGTAATTATAACTGAATGACTACTCCTCTAATCAGGTGAAAATACCAAACGTTTACCGTCTTTCGCCTTTCGCTACGGGGGCGCTGCATGTTAATCACGTAGTTCACATGAAGACGGCCATTTGAGTAGCATTTAACAGCAGTTAATTTTTATATTCGTCTCACGTGCAGCACGTATGCTGCCCATTCATATTATTCATATGTGTAATGTTAAGTGCCCATATAAAGTCGACATAACTTATTGGGCGTAGCCAACTCGTACAGCGAGGCTTTCAGGCGCACTTCCTCGCACACAGAAGAAGAAGAAGAAGAAGAAGAAGAAAACTTTTATTTCCGTGTTGGAATTAATTTGCTGCAATTATTTACAATACATTAATCTTTGGAAACACAGTCCAGAACATAAGTGCATATCACATTAAACTCTTTCTTATTTTAAATATTATAAATGGTCTCCAGCATCGTCGTCTTGAATCCCGGATGTACCACTGGAAAAAACTCTTTCCGTTCCGCAGCTTTCCACAATACATGTGCGAAGAGTCTCTGCATCCCTATCTGTGCCCATCTCCTTCCCTCTCGCTGTCTGTCCATTTTCCCCTCCTCCTCTCCCCATGTTACATCGCTCACCTCAATAGGAGGTGCCGGCCGAAGTGGCCGTGCGGTTAAAGTCGCTGCAGTCTGGAACCGCAAGACCGCTACGGTCGCAGGTTCGAATCCTGCCTCGGGCATGGATGTTTGTGATGTCCTTAGGTTGGTTAGGTTTAACTAGTTCTAAGTTCTAGGGGACTAATGACCTCAGCAGTTGAGTCCCATAGTGCTCAGAGCCATTTGAACCATTTGAACCTCAATAGGAGGCTGGCGGCTCTTACACTCACAGTGTTTCTTTCCAGATTATAATTAATCTGTGTACCAAATTTGGTTGAAATATTTCCAGGGGTTTAGGATGAGGCTTTTACTGGTGACTTCGTTCAAAAATGGTTCAAATGGCTCTGAGCACTATGGGACTCAACTTCTGAGGTCATTAGTCCCCTAGAACGTAGAACTAGTTAAACCTAACTAACCTAAGGACATCACACACATTCATGCCCGAGGCAGGATTCGAACCTGCGACCGTAGCGGTCTCGCGGTTCCAGACTGCAGCGCCGAAAACCGCACGGCCACTTCGGCCGGCATGACTTTGTCTTTTTACGCAAATGTCTGATATGTTTCACATATATCTAACATACTTCACACGTTTTTGTACGCATATTTAATCTGTATCTCTAATGAATTTCTCCGTGTACTTCCATTTTTACGCAGCTCAACGTTCATGAGATCATATATCCTGCCTTGTATAGTGACACAGTTTTGCAGTACACGCAGAGTTACATGTGGATATTGTCTGCGAAATGTGTTGTAAATAGAGTTAGTAGCAAAGAAGTAATAAAATTAAAAAGTCATATTTCATGCGGCAGTTTTACTGCATGAACAGCGAAAATATAATAAGCAATAAACTTTTGTCTTCTCATCATTTTGTGGGGGGTTGTCAGCGAGAAATAGTTTTGTAAAGGTACGAGATTAGGCGTAAAGTTTGTTACAAGTCTCTGAGTGCTCTCTTTTCCCAAATATTGAATGATTAAAGTACGGGTATTCGCTGGCACTAGGCCACGCTGCTTTTTCACCCCTTCGATAGCTAGGTGGTTCTCACCACCACAGCGAGTGATATATGTACCGAGTTTGGTTGAAATCGGTCCACAGGTACAGGAGATGTGCTACGCACACACATACATACACACGTACATAAATACACACATCCATTTTTATGATATGTATGGAGTCATGAGATACAAATTTCAAATGATGTTTCTCATGCATATACATTCGAAAATATTCAAAATTTAGTTATTTCTTTCCATCTTCGCATCACTTCAACTTGGTTTATTATCACCAACGAATGTAACAGATGTCTATGTATGCAAAACACTAAAAGTAATTTAAACACCTATATGTATATACTATATCACGTCCAAGAGACATCTGATTCCAAGATTGACATCAACATTACCAGTTTTACAATGTGTGTTTGTGAATAATTGTCGCAGGATATTTTGTGTAGCCTGTGCCCTCTTCTTGAGACAGAAGGCCATCGACCAGGTGAAGATTTAATGCGGTGACGTGAAATTCCTGTGTCGCCCGGTGAACAGCAAGCAGCTCTGGCCCGATCTCTGCATCGCTCGTGCCACAAAGAAATCACAAAACACCATTGTCCAGGTCATTAACGTTCTTCTTTTTTTCTTAACTTTTCACGTTTCTCAACGGGTTCGGCACTGTTATATTACTTTTGGCAATGTTGGCAGTTGGTGGCTGATGCCTTTGCTGGCGCTGTAACACCCACCGGTCCCCCTTGTCTACCCTGTCTATCTGCGTCTAGAATAAATTTCATGTTCAGGCGTCTCAACGCTTGCGTAACGTCTAACGCAGGCGGGACTTGGGCACCACTACGATGATTACTGGGCAGATACGGGTGACAGCCTGAAAACCACATTCAGGATGGCTAGCTGATCTGCCCTCGCCGTTAATCCGCGAGACGAATTCGATCCGGGGCAGGTTCGACACCCCCACTTCTCGAAGAGGCACGCTACTGCGCTCGAAAAAACGTTAACATCCGTACGTACCACATCATGTAGTATACTTTACTATACACCGGCGAGACATAAAAATCCACTTTGGTACAGCCCATGTTGTGTATCGTTACATCTACTACCTGAAGTCTGGTGGCAAATGCACAAATAGAAAGGATCAGTGGCCACCGATCAGAAAATACTTTTCAATGCATTCTTCTGTCCTCGGAAGTGCATTTTGACTCTCAAGATTTATCAAATGTCCATCTCAGTAGCTGAGTGATCAACGTGTGGCATGAAAAGCCTGGGCTCTCTGATTGTTCCTCCCTGAGTTTTTCTGTTGTGTGAGGATTGCTCCGCCGGCCGCGGTGGTCTCGCGGTTAAGGCGCTCAGTCCGGAACCGCGCGACTGCTACGGTCGCAGGTTCGAATCCTGCCTCGGGCATGGATGTGTGTGATGTCCTTAGGTTAGTTAGGTTTAAGTAGTTCTAAGTTCTAGGGGACTGATGACCATAGATGTTAAGTCCCATAGTGCTCAGAGCCATTTGAACCATTTTGAACCAGGATTGCTCCGTAGACTACTCAGCTTATTGAGAACAAATGCGGCTTACCTGAAGTTCCGAAAGTGGAAAGTAATGGCGCCCTCCCACTGGATGCGTTTCTCATGGCGAAGCACGCCAGGCGTTGTCCGTCGTGATTGTTCACGCTCTGAAACGCCCTGCCACGTCTCACGGAACATAACTTGCTCCTCATCGTGATTTGCGACAGCAGTGCTTTACAGCGGCACTTACTTGCTGCATGTGGCGCGCAAATCACACAGTTTTTTTTTTTTTACGGAAATGGATACGCGTAAAACAGCTGCATTAACGCTGTTAGCGATCGTCGAAACTGAAGTCGAGTGGAGAAAAATCACGGAAAAAATTCTCCACTCGCTGTCTTGAACAGCGGACTGCTGGTAGAGGAAAACTGCGGAATGCTGTACAACGATCTGATACACGTACTAGTAGAAGTTGTTCGTTAACTCAATTGAATCTCCACCTCATTTTCGGTTTACAATTGAATAAACTTAACGTGTAGTGTACAATGTCAGTTTGTGCAAGCATAGTACCTACATTATCGATTTTGTATTGACTACTATTCTGAGGTAACATACTTCATCACATAGGTTTCAAGAACGGGATTCGATTCGTAATTTTATTCGAATGGAAGAGGAGATTCTTTCGAAGTTGCTCACCGTCATTTTAAAACATGCTTACCGGCAAGATACAAACATTACGCAGACGCTAAAAAACAAGACTTTTTGAGCAAATTTTCACAATACCAAAAACTTACGTAATTTGTGTTTACTTTCTGACACAGAATGGCAGCCACGATACGATTCATGGACATTGGGAAAACATTTCAGTCCTTGGCCCATTCAACAAGAATTCCAGCAAATACATTATTTATAATAAATATCACAGGCTCTCGCATATAATACTTCTGTTAAATTAATAAGAAAGGCCCAGGATCTTCTAGAAAACAGGAGAGGGGAAAAACTCGAAGGTGCTAGATGTGACCTTGCTACTACTCTCTTCGTAGTTAACGACACTACCATGTACGGTACGGCTTTCACATGACGGTTGCGTTTGGAGTGGTTCCGTGACTGGAAAGCACGGACTGCTGGTGAATGGCGTCGCAATGTGCTCAGTGACGAGTTATGTTTCTGTCCTACCCGGGATGACTACTGTGGGGTATAGGGCGTCGTAGGGGGGAGAGGTCCAGTTTATCCACTGTTTTGGAGGGCGATAGGAACGCTACTGCCGGCGTCTTGGTGTGGGGAGCCATCCGGTATCACTTCAGGTCACGTCTGGTGGAGCCTGATGGAACTCTGGCAGTGCGATGACATCCTGCGTCCTCATATGTTACCCCTGATACGCCAGTATCGTGGTGCCACCTTTCAGAAGAGCAATGCTCGGCCCTCCAAGGCTCGTTAGCATGATGTGGAGGTACTCACTTGGTCAGCAAGATCCGCAGATCCGTGCACCAGAGAGCATGTGGGAATAAGTCGGATTTCAACTGCTCTTAATGATAGTATTACTATCGTGTAGTGTCCCGCCCAGTGGCAGGTCCGTATCTGTACGGAGAATTTATGACGCCAATATTGCCTGTCTTCAAACTATTCGTTCAGTCCGCTGTATCTCCTTAAACGTTTGATGTCATCCACATGTTAAATTCTTCTTCTTCCTCGTCCTGTAGTTCCTTTGATCTTTGATTACGTTGTGTATGTGGCACTCGTGTCCCAGTATGTGTCCGATCCAGTTTGCCTTTCTTCGAAAGAGATGTATTCAGAATAGTTTTCTTTTCTCTTACTCTTCTCAGCAAGCGATCTGTCCACTTGAACTCTATCCTTCTCAGTACCATATTTCAGAATGTGTCAGTTACTTTTTCTCCACGTCTCCTCTCGGTACAGTGTAATGCTCCAGATGTAGCACTTTTTTAGTTTTTACCTTAATTCCAACCTCAACTTGCTGGTGTGACTAGGGCCTCCCGTCGGGTAGACCGTTCGCCGAGTGCAAGTCTTTCGATTTGACGGCACTTCGGCGACTTGCGCGTCGATGGGGATGAAATGATGATGATTAGGATAACATAACACCCAGTCCTTGAGCGGAGAAAATCTCCGACCCAGCCGGGAATCAAACCCGGGCCCTTAGGATTGACATTCTGTAGCGCTGACCACTCAGCTACCGGGGATGGACAACTTGCTGGTCAGCAGAGTGCACTTCTTGTAAAATGCCGCTTTGCATTAAACAAGGTATTAAGGGCTAGTTGCAACAGTTGTAGGCCAGCTTGCCAACGAAATTAACGCATGATAGATGTCAGAGGTGTTGCAACGCCATACTGACAAAGGAGCTCGTACTGTCAACTTCTCTGCGGAGAAAAGACTACTTGTGGCATTACATGTTGTCAGCAATTACAAAAAAATGGTTCTGAGCACTATGGGACTTAACATCTGAGGTCATCAGTCCCCTAGAACTTAGAACTACTTAAACCTAACTAACCTAAGGACATCACACACATCCATGCCCGAGACAGGATTCGAACCTGCGACCATAGCGGTCGCTCGGCTCCAGACTTTGGAGGTCTCACAGCAGTGAGACTCTTTTCTTTTACCTGAAATATAAGTCACCGTGGCTAATGAGCGACCTACGTCGGCTGGTATATCGTGCTTCTGATCTGCGCAAGGCCGCGGTGCGGTGTCCGAGGCGTGTGGTTACGGCTGCGGGCGGCGGATCGCTGGCTCGAACAAAGGCGGCGGCGGTATGCGCGCTCTGCTGTGCTGTCCCGTGCTGTGCCCCTGAGGCCGCCCGGCGCCCCTACCCTGCCCTGGCCTGCTGCCGTGTCGCATCGGGTACCAGCCCGCGTCGCCGTAACGCGACACCGGCCGGTGGGCGGCGGGCGGTGTCGGCCGCTTTGTAGCGCCCCGCGTGGGCGGCAGGCGGGGCAGGCTGGCTGCGGACCACCGGCCGCTGCGGCGACATCGGGTGGCAGCCGGCGACGCGTGGACCACACCGAGGCGCTGAGAGCCGTCCGGCACACTCGCATACACTGAAGAGCCAAAGAAACTGGTACACCTGCCTAATGTCATGTAGGGCCCTCGCGAGCGCGCAGAAGGGCCGCAGCATGACGTGGCATGGACTCGACTAATGTCTGAAGGAATGATGGAAGCAATTGACACCATCAATGCAGGTGGGCTGTCCATAAAACCCTAAGAGTACGAGGGGGTGGTGACCTCTTCTGAACAGCATGTTGCAAGGCATCCCAGATATGTTCATGTCTGTGCAGTTTGGTGGCCACCAGAAGTGTTTAAACTCAGAAGAGTGTTGCTGGGCCCACTCTGTATCAGTTCTGAACGTGTCTACATCTACATCTACATCCATACTCCGCAAGCCACCTGACGGTATGTGGCGGAGGGTACTTTGAGTACCACTATCGGTTCTCCCTTCTATTCCAGTCTCGTATTGTTCGTGGAAAGAAGGATTGCCGGTATGCCTCTGTGTGGGCTCTAATCTCTCTGATTTTATCCTCATGGTCTCTTCGCGAGATATACGTAGGAGGGAGCAATATACTGCTTGACTCCTCGGTGAAGGTATGTTCTCGAAACTTCAACAAAAGCCCGTACCGAGCTACTGAGCGTCTCTCCTGCAGTCTTGCACTGGAGTTTATCTATCATCTCCGTAACGCTTTCGCGATTACTAAATGATCCTGTAACGAAGCACGCTACTCTCCGTTGGATCTTCTCTATCTCTTCTATCAACCCTATCTGGTACGGATCTCACACTGCTGAGCAGTATTCAAGCAGTGGGCGAACAAGCGTACTGTATCCTACTTCCTTTGTTTCCGGATTGCATTTC
Source organism: Schistocerca americana (assembly GCF_021461395.2). Classification (NCBI taxonomy): domain Eukaryota; kingdom Metazoa; phylum Arthropoda; class Insecta; order Orthoptera; family Acrididae; genus Schistocerca; species Schistocerca americana. Next base: position 323,556,919 of record NC_060120.1, on the reverse strand, counting down.
CTTAGGATTCTTCCAATGAATCTCAGTCTGGCATCTGCTTTACCGACGATCAACTTTATATGATCATTCCATTTTAAATCACTCCTAATGCCTACTCCCAGATAATTTATGGAATTAACTGCTTCCAGTGACTGACCTGCTATATTGTAGCTAAATTATAAGGGATCTTTCTTTCTATGTATGCGCAGAACATTACACTTTGCGAGGTGCCGGGGCAAGCAGTGTATTTAACACTAAATTCTTCTAGAATCTACATATGTAAATGATGCTCTAAGCCCCCCCCCCCCCCCCTATTCTAACTCCGACTTTTGCTGTTGCACATGGATTAAAAAATACACGCGAACTGACTGTAATCAACCCTGCAAGTGGAGTAGAAAAGAGTTTGGTACCTGCAATAATTTGATTTGATAAATAAGTTAAATAAAGGAAGGTTTCATTAACGTAGTGAGAAATGATGGGTTGCTCTACCGATTAACAGAATGAAAGTTCTGTCCAAAATAACAATATGATTTATTAAGACTAAACACAAAATAATAAACAAAAACACATGAAACATTTATAATACATCAAATTGGCTCAAATTGGATACTCAAACAAACGCTGTGAAGGTGAAGTTGTCCCTAAACTAGATTGTGAGGTTTAAGACGAAGTGGTATGTGGAGCCAATTCCTTGCCACTCAAATCTTAAGAGGGACACACAGCTAACCCAACATTAATTGCTGCTACTCAAGACAGAACAAAGTTGGAAAAAGACGAACAGGCGCGCTCTGCTGAGCTCTGATTATCACCTAGGAAAATCCCTATCTGCCGGTGCTGCGGACATACATTACCAAACTGTCTTCTTAACTGCCCGAACACGATCTGGTGTACCGGAGGCGATGGCTGGTTGCTTCGACGTCCTCGACCGAAAGGCGAGAGCCGACCACCCCTGAGCACCCGTACAGGCCGAACACAGAACATTCCCGCCCCCACGACAGTGGCCGTGGTTAAACGTTCCAATCAGCAACTCGAAAACCGGCGGAAAATTCCACTCCATTGCCGGAGCACTACCATTCCACCAATGGAGATTCTTGGCTCCAATTTCTGCGCTGATTTTGCTACGTCACGGAGCTATGCCCTGAGCAAGCCAATCACAGTTACTATTTTGCAGAAAGCGCGGGAATTTTCCCGCCACAACTGCCTGGGTACACAAGTCATTCCCACGCCTCGCTGGTACCCCGCCAGAAAGTGTTTTCGCTACGTTTCTGCGAAGTAACGGAACCTCTAGCCCAGCCGCTATTTCAAGCCCCTGCGGGCATGTCTCTTGACAATGTCGGCGTCTGGAAAGCATTCACTCGACTCCCTCACACCCGTCGGCTTACCATTTCAAAATCAGCAGTGCCCGCCTGTCACCGGACCACCCGGGTGACGAGAGACGCTGCATGGGAAGTCCGCGTGTGAAGGAATAGCAACTTTCCACCGCATGCAATTAGAGAGGAGAATCGTAAGATAGAAATATGAGAGGGGGCTCATGCCACCTCTCGACTTGTCTACATTGAGATTCAATTGCATTGTCCTACTAGAATTTCCCAAGTCCGTTGGAATGCACGATGGACATGGATGGATGCAGGTGGTCAGACAAGATGCTGACGTACGTGTCACGTATCAGAGTCGTATCTAGACGTTTCAGGGGTCCGATATCATCCCAAATGCACAGGCTCCACGCCATCAGAGCCTCCACCACCTTGAACAGCCCCTGCAGACATGCAGGGTTCATGGATTCGCGAGTTTCTCTCCATATTCGTTCACGTCAATCCGCTCTACAAATTTGAAACGAGACTCGTCCGACCTGGTAACATGTTTCCAGTCATCAGCAATCCAATGTCGGTGTTGACCAGCACAGGCGAGGCGTAAAGCTTTGTATCGTGCAGTCATCAAGGGTACACGAGTGGACCTTCGGCTTCAAAAGCCCATATCGATTGTGTTTCGTTGAATGGTGCGCACATTGGCACTTGTTGATGGCCCAGCATTGAAATCTGTAAGATGTTGCGGAAGGGTTGCACTTCTGTCACGTTTAACGACTCTCTTTAGTCGTCGTTGGTCCCGTTCTTCTAGGGTCTTTTTCCGGCACAGATTTCATGTTTTACCGGATTCCTAATATTCATGGTACACTCGTGAATAGGTCGTACTGCTAAATCCTCACTTCATCGCTACTTCGGAGATGATGTGTCCCATCGCTCGTGCGCCGACTACAACACCACGTTCAAATTTTCTTAAATCTTGAGAACCTGCCATTGTAGCAGCAGTAACCGATCTAACGACTGCGGTAGACACTTATCTTATATAGGCGTTGCAGACCGCAGCGTCGTACTTTAATACACATGGTTATACCAGTTTCTTTGGCGCTTCAATGTACAACCACTACCCACTTTCGATAAATGTTAGAGTTCTTTGAAAAAGGTAAAGATATCAGACAGGCAGTTCTGACGTTGCGACTCATAATGGAAGTGAGATTTAAGAAACATCTAGCTTCGTTCATCAAATTTTTTGACCTAACAATAGCGTTCGACGATCTGAAGTGGTGCAAACTGTTTAGAATTTTCAGAAGATTGGCGTAATCTAAAGCGAAATGCGGGTAATATAAAGGCAACACATTTCTAAGCTTTGTAATCAAAAACCTCCAAAAGTCCTCGACCGGTTTACGAGTATAGGAGAATGCTCGTCTAGACGTGGCACGTGTCTTTATGAACTGTCTGCGTAACAGTGATGTCCACTCATGGCCAGCAAGATCCCCAGTTCTGTCCTGCGTAGAAAAGTGTGGGACTGGCTCAAACGTCACCTCTGTTCCAGAGCTATCGTGAAGGATCAAAGATCAGGGTTAGAATGGACTTCTTATAACAACTGTGGACCAGTTTGCCTCATGACAGGATGCAACGGCTTTATGACATCCTTTCCAAACAAAACACTGCAGGTAACCCGGCCAGAAGGAGTGCAACGTCACACTTATAAGGGTGCTCATACTACTTGGTCTTTGTAATTTAACTCGTTGCTTTAATCACTGCACTGGAGATGTTATTAATTGTAGAGCGAAGTAATAAATGCCAGTGGAAATCGAAGTTCTTACTTCCCGGGAGAAGTATGTTAAGTAGCGGCAGAACTCAACTAAATGTGTATGAGAGAATACCGATGAGAAACGAGCAACCGAAATTCGCCAGACTCATCTGTTGTTACCACGATATGTGAGCTAAATTTTCTTCCACCTAGACATCATCTCTCAGTCCATAACATAAGACGCGTACATGTCCATAATAAATGCCACAAATTATGTCATCAGTAGAGTGAAGTGCACAGTCGGCTCAGATTCCGAGTGGCACACTGATGCAGTGTTGCGCATCCTTCTTGCTAGATGGCAACCTGGCTGTCGATATGTGTAGTCAGCAGCCAGCTTTCTTATCATTCTGACGCATGTGACGAGTAGGATGGAAGGTACATGCTCATCATGACAAGTGTTTCTCTTGTCAGTGGCTCTGAGGTAAAACGAAGACCCCCCCCCCCCCCCCAAGTAAATACCACACAATACTACTGTATCGTCATTAATACGAGATGCATCGTAGCTCCAAACGGATTATGTGATATTGCAGCCATGTCAGAAGTTCATTACGTAGCCACACTGTGAATCTGATAATTACATGATATTAGACATTGTGACTGAAACCTCTGGGAAGCAAATTATGCAGACTATCTTAGGAAGGTCATGAATAAATATTTCAGGCGATATTAGGCCTTAAATGAATTACCATTATTTTGTCAAAAGCTGCCAGTGGCCGTAGAATATGTATGAGGTTTACAATTTAAGCAGCAATCAGCCACAAGTATCGTTCAAAGATTACCGGTTTCAGATTTTTTGTTTTAGTTACTGGTTTGGTGCACTACGATACACAAAAGGTTTCTTGTTCACAGCATCGTAAACCTACGATAGAAGGTCAAAATGAAAAAAAAAAAATAACCATCGTAACTACCTTACAGCAACTTCACCGTACAGTGAACAAAAATCCTTTCCTTTGTTTATCTTTGTCCACAACACCAGTACCTAACAAAAAAATCCGAATGCGGTAATGGCTTGAGTGAAACAAACTTCTTTATACCATACTTGTGGCTTCTTACTGCTAAAATTATAAACCCTGAATGAGTTGTAAGTGCGAGGCACGAGTTTCTAAACTCCTTAGATTTCTGTATCGGCACTGATGGGTTTAGCTATGTGGATCATTCCCTAGTACTTATTGCACAAAAGCGTGTAATCAGAATAATAGCTGGAGTCCACCCAAGATCATCCTGCAGACATTTATTTAAGGATCTAGGGATATTCACAGTAGCTTCTCAGTATATATACTCTCTTATGAAATTTGTTATTAACAACCAAACCCAATTCAAAAGTAATAGCAGTGTGCGTAACTACAATACTAGGAGAAAGGATGATCTTCACTATTCAAGATTAAATCTAACTTTGGCACAGAAAGGGGTGAATTATACTGGCACTAAAGTCTTTGGTCACTTACCAAATAGTATCAAAAGTCTGACAGATAAGAAGAAATTAAAAGAATTTCTGAATGACAACTCCTTCTACTCCATAGAGGAATTTTTAGATATAAATTAAGAAAAAAAAAGAAGAAAACAAAAATATTGAAAAAATAAAAAAATAAAAATAAAAAATAAAGAAAAACAAAAAAACACAAAAAAATAAAGTTGTTATATTAACTTAAGTATGTGGTTAAATTAACCCAATTATGTCATGTATTGGAAAATTCGACTCGTTCCACATCATTACAAAATATCGTATTCATGATCCATGGAACTAGTATTAATCTAATCTAATCTAGTGAGGGTTACAAAAAATGTTCAAATGGCTCTGAGCACTATAGGACTTAATTTCGAGAACTTAGAACTACTTAAACCTAACTAACCTAAGGACATCACACTCATCAGTGCCCGAGGCAGGATTCGAACCTGCGACCGTAGCGGTCGCGGGGCTCCAGACTGTAGCGCCTAGAGCCGCTCGGCCTCCCCGGCCTGCAGTGAGGGTTCGAATGGTTCAAATGGCTCTGAGCACTATGGGACTTAACTGCTGACGTCATCAGTCCCCTAGAACTTAGAACTGCTTAAACCTAACTAACCTAAGGACATTACAAACATCCATGCCCGAGGCAGGATTCGAACCTGCGACCGTACCGGTGCGCGGTTCCAGACTGTAGCGCCTAGAACCGCTCGGCCACTCCAGCCGGCCAGTGAGGGTTACAGTAAGTCGTTCTTGTAAGACAGCTGAGTAGCAACAGAAGAGGAACTGAACTAGATGGTTGGGTCGTATCTGATTGTCTAGCGCGTACAACGAACGACTGAGATATGCAAAAGAGTGCGGCAGAATCTTACGCTACGCGTGCAGCGAGACTCTCCGTCATCACTTGTAACAGTTTCTCTGAGCTTATGAAGTTGTCGATACGTATGACTTGTTTGTGAAAAAACTGTTCATTTCCGATCATTAGTTTTTTTATTTCACAGTACTCGGCTTAGGTTTCTCTGCATATTTTCCTCTTTAAAGCTTTCAGACACTGTCTAGAAAAATTTGGAAATTCGTGGTAAGGTCTTACGGGACCAAATTGATGAGGTCATCGGTCCCTAAGCTTACGCACTGCTTAAAGTAACTTAAACTAACTTACGCTAAGGACAACACACACGCCCATGCCCGAGGGAGGACTCGAACCTCCGACGGAGGGAGCCGCGCGGGCCGTGACAAGGCGCCTCAGACCGTGCTGCTACCTGCTCGGCCACATCAGCAGCATTTCTCTCCGTCAACTTGAAGCATCTTTGATAGTGGTTGTTCGCGGTTACAGAATCACGTTAAGTTATCCTTCATATGTATATTCTTAATAAATGCGCAGAATGAATGTCTGTTTTTGATGCACAGGAAAGATTAAGTGTGCCTCCTTATGTTGGAACTAACGCCAACAGAGACTTTTGAGTTTTCGAAGTGCAAGATATAACTGCGCAATCATGCTTCGTATAGACCTACATGATTCACGCTTTACGAAGTATAAATGTATTCAGTAACCTTGGACGCAATATTTGAATAAAAGAATGTTTAATGGAAATGTACTGCCTCATGTTTCCTTGCAATATGCGTCTAACTTTTAACTCGTCTATCATCTGCTAGATTGTTTTCATCTCTAGTCAGGAAGGATTATGAAAACTGGTTCAAATGGCTCTGAGCACTAAGTGACTCAACATATGAGGTCATTAGTCCCCTAGAACTTAGAACTACTTAAACCTAATTAACCTAAGGACATGACACACATCCATGCCCGAGACAGGATTCGAACCTGCGACCGTACCAGTCGTGCAGTTCCGGACTGAAGCGCCTAGAACCGCTCGGCCACCGCAGCCGGCTAGGATGGATTATCCGATCCGGTTAGTCGCTTGGCCGGCCGTGGTGGCCGAGCGGTTCTAGTCTCTACAGTCCGGAACCGCGCTGCTGCTACGGTCGCAGGTTCGAATCCTGGCTCGGGCATGTTTGTGTGTGATCTCCTTAGGTTAGTTAAGTTTACGTAGTTCTACGTCTAGGGGACTGATGACCTCAGTGCTTAGAGCCATTTGAACCATTTTGAAAGACCGCCAAGATTTACGCCCCTGTCAAATGGACGTATTATGGTCAACAGTTCATGAGACGCTGTGGAGAGATGGAGAGATAGGAATTTAACTCAGGACGTTGTTACGAAGTCTGATGATCACCAAGTTGACAGCACCATCTCTCCTCATCTTGCAGGCCAAACACTGCCATTGAAAATTTTTTACACGCCAGGATTCGAATTGGTTACCTCCGAAACGAGTGCCTCTATACGAGCGTGCGTGTACGATCTCGGCCCTGTGGTGGGTGTTGGTAGTATAAAGCTGTTTATTCATTTTTTTTCTGAACAGCCGAAGGTACAGACAGCCTCTCCCAGCGAGACAAAGCCAGCGAGGAAAGTGCGCTGTGTGAGGGACCTTCCGGAACTATTAAGTTGGTTGCGGGAGACGCCGGCCGCCAAACAGGTTCCCATCTCTCGCCAGTCCAGATGTAACGGCTGAGCCACGACGCTGGTGGCCGCGTGGCTAACATGCGGCCTTCTGCACGCAAGTCCGTGGGTTTGAGGCCGGCTCGGGTTCGCGGTACTCCTTTTCCTTGCGTAACAGCTGCCGGGGTAGCGTGTTATGCGGTTGCAGCTCTCAATGGATGCGGAGATCCGGACATTTAAATGCGCCGCTAGTGTATACACCGCAACTGCGCAAGCGTTCCAGTAGCAACAGAGTAGCACGGAAAGGATGCTGTGGCACCGCAGCAGCGAAAGTGACGCTTTGGATGTGATGACTGTTACCGTTAAATTTCTAAACAATTTAGTCAGTGTAGAAAGACTGGAAGACAGAATATCGTACACATTTGTACAATCACTTGGTATGCAAACGTAGACTTACAATGATACGTAACGAATAGAACGACCACCGGGTTGCCTATGTCTCTTGACCACCTTCCCATGCTGCCAGATGTCACAGAATGTGTCTGTGGTGGAACATGGAGATCGTAACGAACTCGTGTGGGACAACTTCTTCAACTCACGTGCCAGGAGCGTTTTCCAGTACGTCAAGTCTAGTCAGTGCACACATGTTTTCTTGTTCGCACGAATCTGTGGTGGCGTCTTCCAATGGACAGTTCTCCATATGCTTTAAAGTTCTCTTTATGGTTTATTATAGCGTATATTTCAAGATCATTGCGACTATCGACTGATATTTCGTAGCAGGCCCTGGCCATTTGCCAAACTGTTAATTGTTACAATGCAGGACTCTCTTTTTCCCAGACACAATGTTTTTTCGACAGATTGCCTACTGTTTAAAGAGGCTGTCTCCACTGCTAACTTGCAAGCTTCCTGGAGCTGACTGATGCGGAAAGTTGCCCCTTAAAAAGGTTGTTTCCGTTACAGTGATGCAAACGATTAGGTACAATGGAGACGAGGGGTGAATTTATGTTTGTGAGGTTGGGAAAGACAGAGAACTGGGGTCAAGAAACGACTAAGTGGAAATAAATATAGAGAAAATAAGGTCATTTGAAATTACCGTTAATTTGCTGACGATGATAAAATCCAATTAGACCTGTTTTTGTAACAATAATCTATACGACTCGCTCAAATAAAGGAGGAAGGAGGATTAATGTTTAACGTCCCGTCGACGTTGAGGTCATTACAGACGGTGCAGAAGATCGAATTGTTTCAAGTATGGGGAAGGATATCAGCGTTGCCCTTTGAAAGGAACTATGTCAGCATTTACGTGAAATGATTTAGTGAACTCACGGAGAACCTAAATCAGGATGGCCGGACGCCGACTTGAATCGTCGTCCTCACGAATGCGAGTTCACTGTGCTAATCACTGAGTCATCTCGCTTGGTACAACTTGCTCAAGGTGTTACATTCACAACAGTTGCTGTCTGGCAGTTGCTATGGGGGAATGACGTCATCGTAGAACGACAGAGTTTCGCTTTCGAACAACCACAGCGTGATTTTCTACCAGTAGATGCTTATCAGCGCCAACAAGTGTCCCGCACACGACAGTTTTGACATGAAGGTAAAAGAATACAGGATACGTGGCCTGATTCGGTGAACAAGCTAGCCACGAAAAAGGACCTCCTGTTCCTTTGTAACTTCTGAAAACATCTGTAGCAGGTGTGCTGAGGTTTCACTACGCTGGAACCACATATGTGCGCGAAGATCAAGAGAGATATCTTCAAACAACGTGGAGAATTTGTCTCTCATAAACGCAGTGTACATGAGTTTGAAGCAATCACAAGCTATCCCCATCCGAAAGTTCAATGTGAATCTTTGTTGATGATATTTCACAACTAGCGTAAGGTTTCTCATCACCCTAAACATAACCTTTGCGATTATTGAGCATTCGGACACAGATTCAATCCAAGAGCCCAATGGCTGTTCACAAAGTGAGATCTGAAATCAGCAGGAGCTAAGCATGCACTTTATGTGACGTGTTGTCGAATTGTGATGGTCCTTCCCTGTTTCCTCGGGTCGGGATTGGAAAGGTGGTGTGCTTCGGATGCCTGCTACATAGGCATTTGCCTTACATGCAACCTGCCAGTTTTCATACGGCTTCCATTTTGTTGGCCGTACACGGAAATTATTTCTGCTAATTCCGTATACAGTAAAGCGCCATGTTACTAGGTTTCGTCACTGTACGCTTCAGCTTAGAAACACAGACCGCGGTTTTCCAAACCTTCACATCAGAGCTTCCCTACATTTGCAGTGCGTTAGTGAAGTTCCTTGTCCTGATCCCTCATAATGTACGATGTTTTCGTACTCTACAATTACCAACCATGTACGTAATAAATGCATTTGTTACATCGTACAAACGATGATTTGCAGGTTCATCGCGTAACAAGTTACTTATTTCTTCGATACATTTGTGCTTCTCCATCATCGTTGAGAGTTGGTATCATCGTTACATAAACACTCTGTACATGCATAGATCACAAGAATGACGAACTGTTGGCCACGCAAACCTTGCCATTTCTTAGAATGCGGGTCATTTTTATGGTTCTCCCAGAAACTGCATGTCCCTCGCAACAAAATGAAGGCCGATCGAACCCGCCGTTATACGTTATTTCGTATTTAAAAGCGGGAGAAATTGTACCCCGTAACTTGACGGGATTGGCAGTCAAAACGTTACGGCAGTGGGGCTATGACGCATTTGATGGGTGTTAATATCTGTGTCCTCCTCCGGTGTGAGAGGTCGTCAAGCATCGAGAACGAAGTGTATAATTCAGATGATAGTTCTACACTCGATAGTTACTTTGCATAGTTACCATTTTTTAGGTCCGCTGTTGTGATAATTCACGTGGTGATGAATTGGTTACATTATTCAGTTTGAGAAACTAATTAAAATTAATTACGAACATTTGCACTAGAGTTTGACATTTACAGGAAATTGGATTAGGTGTGCCAACTGGAGGAATGTAACATTTATACGTTATAATTGCCTTTATTTCTACAATAAAATCTGTTTTCGACAATGGCCACAGGGATTACCCTTTTCAATATCCAGTTTGAAGCAAAATCTTTCCATCACGTATAAAGACTGAAAAAAAGCAATGATATGCATATGATGTTGATAACTGTTTCAATGTCACATTGGCAGGCATTAGTTACTGTTTTTAGACGGATGAAAACTGACAAGCGGATTATTAACTGCTTTTATTCCTTCAATTTATTATCAGGTACTTCAGGGGCAGCGAGTTGATGTCAAGTGATAGCGCATGTTTGGTGACAAACAACGCTGTTATATGTCGTCCATAGATGCTTCCCAGGCTGGACCAGACTTCTAATGTTGGCACCAATGACCTAACTTAGTATTTTCTGCTGTTGCTATGGGCAAAGGCACGCACAACCTGTCACAAGATGCTGGATTCTGCCACATAACAACCACCTCCTCACCCCTCAGTATCCTGCAAAGTCTGATCTGGGTATGTTCTTTATACTTGATTGGCCAGCTTGAATTCTTCATCTTATCAATCGCCTTCCCATTGCTGTTGTATAATGTCCTATCTTCTGGTGACAAAGCAGACATTTGCTAAAAATATTCCTTTATAAAAGCTTCCCATTCTTGCACAACGCCTAGTTTCTCTGATACCAACAAACAATAGAGTAAGGGGGTTCAGTTGTAAGACATTGGATTCATAGTTGAGAGAGTAATGGTTCAAATGTCTATCCACAAATGAGTTTTCTATTTTTTTCCCTATATTGCTTAACACGAATCCCGAGACAGGCCCTTCGATAGGACATGACCGATTCTCTTCTCCTTCATTCCTCAGTTTGAGGTTTTGGTTCGTTAGGAAATATTAAAATCTGGCTCAACCAAAACAAAGATGATGATAAGATAAAAAGTCACACAACGCATTTTTTAGGATTAATATGTAGTTTACCTGAAGATGGGAGCTTGTTCTTTATAGCGACTCTTGTCTTTTGATCTTATCACGAATCGTGTTTGATTGATTCAGATTTTAACCCTTTATTAATATTTCGTAACTATGAAATTACCTGCATCTCAAATGGAAACTTCTACTGCAATTCTTGTCACGCTCCTTCAAGCGGCTTATCTGTATTTTAGCGTTTTATTAATATTTGGTAACAATGACCTCACCTACATCTAAAATAGAAAATTCTTTCCTGGCCCATCTTCAACGATCTCGTTGTTGCAGGGGCCTTGAAAATCCTCTTCTTTCTTTCCTCTGATATATGCCAACTCTACTGCAAGTCTTGTCAGCTCCTTCGATCGGCTTGTCTGTTGTGCAAACTTCGCTGATTCTACAGGGCAACAGTATGTCTACATCTATATCCATACTCCGCATGACACCTGACGATGTGTGGCGGAGGGTACTTTGGGTACCTGTATCGGTTCTTCCTTCTATTCCAGTGTCGTATTGTCCGTGGAAAGAAAGATTGTCGGCATGCCTCTGTGTGGGATCTAATCTCTCTGATTTTATCCTCATGGTCTCTTCGCGAGATATACGTAGGAGGGAGCAATATACTGCTTGACGCCTCGGTGTAGGTATGATCTCGAAACTTCAACAAAAGCCCGTACCGAGCTACTAAGCGTCTCTCTTGCAGAGTCTTCCACTGGAGTTTATCCATCATCTCCGTAACGCTTTCGCGATTACTAAATGATCCTGTAACGAAGCGCGCTGCTCTCCGTTGGATCTTCTCTATCTCTTCTATCAACCCCATCTGGTACGGATCCCACATCGGTGAGCAATACTCAAGCAGTGGGCGAACAAGCGTACTGTAACCTACTTCCTTTGTTTTCGGATTGCATTTCCTTAGGATTCTTCCAATGAATCTCAGTCTGGCATCTGCTTTACCGACGATCAACGTTAAATGATCATTCCATTTTAAATCACTCCTAATGCGTACTCCCAGATAATTTATGGTATTAACTGCTTCCAGTTGCTGACCTGCTATATTGTAGCTAAATGATAAAGGATCTTTCTTTCTATGTATTCGCAGCACATTACACTTGTCTACATTGAGATTCAATTGCCATTCCCTGCACCATGCGTCAATTCGTTACAGATCCTCCTGCATTTCAGTACAATTTTCCATTGTTACAACCTCTCGATATACCACAGCATCATCCGCAAAAAGCCTCAGTGAACTCCCGATGTTATCCACAAGGTCATTTGTGTATATTGTGAACAGCAACGGTCCCACGACACTCCCCTGCGGCACACCTGAAATCACTCTTACTTCGGAAGACTTCTCTCTATTTAGAATGACATGCTGCGTTCTGGTATCTAGAAACTCTTCAATACAATCAGACAATTAGCCCATATGCTCTTACTTTGTTCATTAAACGACTGTGAGGAACTGTATCAAACGCCTTGCGGAAGTCAAGAAACACGGCATCTACCTGGGAACACGTGTCTACGGCCCTCTGAGTCTCGTGGACGAATAGCGCGAGCTGCATTTCACACGATCGTCTTTTTCGAAACCCATGCTGATTCCTGCAGAGTAGATTTGTAATCTCGCACTATACTCGAACATATGCTGACTATTCCTGACATTCAGTGCTGCTCGGGAGCCGTCCCCTCTCCCTCTCTACCGGCGCAGTCGCACTGGAAGGTTAATCGCACCTGCGTCGGCCGGGCAGCTGACAGCTCGTGAAGGGGACACTGGAGTCACGCACCGGATCCCCCGGCCGTCCCGGAAGACGCGCCGCCGCTGCTGCCGCCTCCGCCTCCGGAATAAGGCCGCGGCGGCAGCAGGATGCCGGGGTTCGCGGCTCGGCCGGTCCGGGCCGTCTTCCTCTTCCCACGGCCATCCTTGACATTTGAGTGGCACGCCGCGCGCAGCTTCCGCGCGCCTCCGCCGTGCGCCATTAGCATAGGTCACTTGGCGTGCCTTGCGCAACGGCGCCGCGGTGGCACGCTGCGGCTGCGGCAGGGCCGGGGCCGGGGCCGGGATGTGTGTCGGGTCACGGGTTCGCTACCGGAGATGCGCCGGAGATAGGCGCGCCGCACGACCGCGTCCTTAGCGCGTCCTGCCGGCCGCCTTTCGCAACTCCTGCAAGCAGGATGCGTCTCTCCTCCCCTCTCCACTCATTACAGCTGCCGAGCGCCGCTGCACCGCGTTCCCAGACACATCTAGCCACGAGATGAGACGCTTTTCCTCGCAGCGCACACTGCCGGTGGAGACTGTGTCCCAATGTACCACTGGCCATTGCGAAGAGACTCTTCGTGATCCTTCGAAGAACTGGAGCGGCTGTGACGGTACTCCAGATGTGATATGTTATTACACTTCTAGCTAAAAAGATGAAGCACTCAGAAAGAAGGAGAAACGAAGTGAATCTTCAAGGGGTGAGACGGTATGAGATGTTACACTACTGGCCATTAAAATTGCTACACCACGAAGCTGACGTGCTACAGACGCGAAATTTAACCGATAGGAAGAAGATGCTGTGATATGCAAATGATTAGCTTTTCAGAGCATTCACACAAGATTGGCGCCGGTGGCGACACCTACAACGTGCTGGGATGAGGAAGGTTTCCAACCGATTTCTCATACACAAACAGCAGTTGACCGTCGTTGCCTGGTGAAAAGTTATTGTGATGCCTCGCGTGAGGAGGAGAAATGCGTACCATCACGATTCCGACTTTGATAAAGGTCGGATTGTAGCCTATCGCGATTGCGGTTTATCGTATCGCGACATTGCTGCTCGCGTTGGTCGAGATCCAATGACTGTTAGCAGAATATGGAATCGGTGGGTTCAGGAGTGTAGTACGGAACGCCGTGCTGGATCCCAACGGCCTCATATCACTAGCAGTCGAGATGGCAGGCATCTTATCCGCATGGCTGTAGCGGCTCGTGCAACCACGTCTCGATTCCTGAGTCAACAGATGGGGGCGTTTGCAAGACAACAACCACCTGCACGACCAAGTCGACGACGTTTGCAGCAGCATGGACTATCAGCTCGGAGACCATGCCTGCGGTTACCCTTGACGCTGCATCACAGACACGAGCGTCTGCGTTGGTGTACTCAACGACGAACCTGGGTGCACGAATGGCGAAACGTCATTTTTTCGGATGAATCCAGGTTATGTTTACAGCATCATGGCGGTTGCATCCGTGTTTGGCGACATCGCGGTGAACGCACATTGGAAGCGTGTATTCGTCATCGCCATACTGGCGTAGCACCCGGCGTGATGGTATGGGGTGCCATTGGTTACACGTCTCGGTCACCTCTTGTTCGCATTGACGGCACTTTGAACAGTGGACGTTACATCTCAGATATGTTACGACCCGTGGGTCTACCCTGGATTCTAGCCCTATGAAGCCCTACATTTCAACAGGATAATGCACGACCGCATGTTACAGGTCATGTACGGGCCTTTCTGGATACAGAAAATGTTCGACAGCTGCCTTGGCCAGCACATTCTCCAGATCTCTCACCAATTGAAGACGTCTGGTCAATGGTGGCCGAGCAACTGTCTCGTCACAATACGCCAGTCACTACTCTTGATGAACTGTGGTATCGTGTTGAAGTTCCATGGGCAGCTGTACCTGTACACACCATCCAAGCTCTGTTTGGCTCAATGCCCAGGCGTGTCAAGGCCGTTATTACGGCCAGAGTTGGTTGTTCTGGGTACTAATTTCTCAGGATCTATGCACCCAAATTGCGTGAAAATGTGATCACATGTCAGTTCTAGTATAATATATTTGTTCATTGAATACTCGTTTATCAACTGCATTTCTTCTTGGAGTAGCAATTTTAATGATCAGTAGTGTATTTCAGCGATTCCAAAATCGGGCCAAACTGACACAGAACTTGCCAGTATGAGCCCACTTACTAAAATGACGCTGCACCTCCACTGGCCTAGATGCATGCACTGATGGCCATTGGGAGCATACCATAAAGCTGTTGTATGCTCTCCTGGTGCAAGCTATCCCACAACGGGAGGACGTCGACATCATGCAGACACTTCATAGAGTGACGTGCGTTGTCCTGTTGAAAAACGGCAACACGATGCCGTCGCATGAAATGCATCGCATGAGGTCTCAGTACCTCCGTGACCTACGGTTGTGCTGTCAGTATTCCCTCAGTCGCCACCGACCAAGGCCTGAAGTCATTCCCGATTGCTTCCCACATCACGATACCACGACTCGCAAAGCTGTGCCACTCTGAAACTAAACTTAGAAAGAATAGGACCTCTCTCCAGGCCGCCACCGTACTCACCAATGAAGGTCGTCCACGGTAGGGCAAAACTGCATTTCATTGCTGAACACAATGCGACGAGATTCATCAACAGTCCATTCTTCCCAGTCAAGCCACCACTCCGGACGCAGCCGTTTGTGTTGTGATGTTAACGGCAGCCTAGGTATGGGACGGTATGCCCAGCGTTCGGCTCCTGTGATGACAGAGGGAGTCCATTACTTGTTCTCGGGTTGCAGGTACAGATATGAAAGTGTTATGATGTCATTGATGTACAATACGGCGATCCTACCATGTGGCCAGAAGCGGTCGACTAACACTGATGAAGCGTATACTTGCCCTCACGTTCTCATGAAACCAACATCGGGCCACTGTCACCTCCGAATGTAGCACAAAATTGGATATTGCACGATTCGACGAGCGGGCCAAATAGCGAACCGGAATGAGGCACCTTGAAACTCTGTCAGATGCTGATAAGACTGTCTCACAGGAGTACAGCGCATCCCCGTGTCCTTTACAGGAATCATTCAACCCCTAACGCTGTTCACACGCCTACTAGGCTGTTGTCAAGAATCGAGGTCATAGTGATCAATATTTTTATTCACCCAAGACCGCGCAGCTCTTTTATATAGAGATCAGTTTCTTAGCTCCAGTCTTAACATTAATTTTTGATGAGATGAATTTGTTACAATATTCAGCGTGCTGAAGTAGTTAATGTTGATCACCTGCATAAATTATAAAAATTGATTGCATCAGTATGAGTATCAAGTATACGGATTAGGTATGCCGACTGCAGAACCACAATGAAAGTGCAATTACTTCCACTTGCACAAAATCCTTGTTTTGCACCTTGGCTGGACTGACTGCAGTTACTGTTTTCAGTATTTAGTCTGAGGCATCATCTTACCATTACACATTATTGAAACATTAATACGCCTTTGCCCATTGTGTTATTAACTATTTCAGGGCCTCTATCCTGGGTGTTTGATACTATTTTTGGACAGTCGGAACATTAGTAAGTAAACTTCTATTTATGTGCATTTACGCATTTCATTACCAGGCATGGACAGCGGTTGCTGTGTCTCATCACGTGCTCCCAGGCCACCTCTGGGAGCAATGGAAAAATGAATGAATTATAGGGTTTGAGTTCCCACTGGCAGGGAATCGTCGGAGACTTTGCTCTAGCTAGGTTGGTCAAGGATCAGGGAAAAAGCAGCAGGGCTTTATAAAAAGAAAAGTGCTAATATTAGAGATGAAGAAACTAACTTAGAGTGACTGAATCGGAATTTGAATGTCACCCATACTGAACACGAGGCCAGTGCCTCATACACCGCGCTATCTCACTGAATTTGAAGCTTTCAGTGCGACCATTAGGCGTGCTCGGATGCCTCCTTTGGCCGTAACTAAACATTGGTTGAAACCTAGAAGGGGACTTTTTTTACGGTGAAGATGTTGGGGAAGAGAAGAATACAGGGTTTGAATCAGAACATTTTATTTAACAAAAACAATTCAGATATTAGCATTCCCTCTACAGCTACATTTCGCAGTATACCGGGTGATCAAAAAGTCAGTATAAATTTGAAAACTGAACAAATCACGGAGTAATGTAGAGAGAGAGAGATACAAATTGACACACATGCTTGGAATGACATAGGGTTTTATTAGAACCACAAAAACACAAAAGTTCAAAAAATGTTCGACAGATGGCGCTTCATCGGATCAGAATAGCAATAATTCGCATAATAAAGTAAGACAAAGCAAAGATGATGTTCTTTACAGGAAATGCTCAATATGTCCACCATCACTCCTCATCAATAGCTGTAGTCGAGGAATAATGTTGTGAACAGCACTGTAAAGCATGTCCGGAGTTATGGTGATGCATTGGCGTCGGATGTTGTCTTTCAGCATCATGATCACGATACACTTGCGACTTCAGGTAACCCCAAAGCCAATAATCGCACGGACTGAGGTCTGGGGACCTGGGAGGCCAAGCATGACGAAAGTGGCGGCAGAGCACACAATCACCACCAAACGACGCCATCTGTCGGACATTTTGTGAACTTCGTTTTTTTTTTTTTTTGTTCTAATAAAACCCCATGTCATTCCAATCATGTGTGTCAATTTTTACCTCTCTGTCTATATTATTCCGTGGTTTATTAAGTTTTCAACTTTATACTGACTTTTTGATCACCCAGTACTGTCGCTACCGCTTTTATCTCGGCCCTTTCCTGTTCCATTCACGAATGGTGTGCAGGAAGAACGCGCGTCAATGAGCCTCGTTACGAACTCTAATTTGTCATATTGATTCTGTAATCGTTTTGCGAAAGGCGTATGAGCGGAAGTAATATGATGAAACTTCTTGGTAGCTTGAAACTGTGTGCCGGATAACGACTCGATAGTGGTGGTGAGATGTTGTTGGTATGTGTATGGCACTCAACAGAGAAGTCATCAGCGCCCAGCAACTCGAATCTGGACGCTCTTACAACTAGGCTACCCCGTTTTCCTGACGATTATTAGGAGGAATGGCTTAGCCACAACATAGGCGGTTGTTAGCTGAATGTATGTTTCTCTTTGTAGCGAAGTATGGGCCGCCGGCAGCAGTAGCCCAGAGGTTCTAGGCGCTTGAGTCTGGTACCGCGCGACCACTACGGTCACAGGTTCGAATCCTACCTCGAGCATGGATGTGTCTGATGTCCTTAGGTTAGTTAGGTTTAAGTAGTTCTAAGTTCTAGGGGACTGATGACCTCAGCTGTTAAGTCCCATAGGGCTCAGAGCCATATGTATCATTTTCAAAGTGTGGGCCATTTCGAAATAACCTGGGAGATTAAAATCGTGTGCCCAACTTGGACTCGAACACGAAACTTTAGCTATCGTGGACAACGCGATACTGTGCACACTTTGCTTCAGATCCTTTCCGGACGTCCTTTGTTTCATCTTCAGCCTACCGCCGCGCTGTCTGAGCACATCACCCTACTGCTGGTGAGTAAGGCACTGAGTCGCAGTCCCAGACGCGGCTGGCCTGGCCTGGGTTGGGCTGGGACGGAGATTCCTTAGCTGGTGAGGCAACGACCAACGGTCCGCGCTGTCAATACTTGCGGGGGAGGCTGCGGCAGGTGCAGCGACGCCCCCCTGACCTTTAGTCCCGGCACGGAGCCGAGCCGCACACTCCGGTGAGTCAGCCCGGTCCCTGAGGGAAGTCGGCCATCTCCAGGCTGCCATCAGCTGGGGCACAGCGCCAGTGGGTCCCCAGAACGGCGTCTGGGCTCAGCGTCACAGGACACGTGTAGCTCTACTGAGACGATACTGGTGGCTCAAACAACTAATCCCCAAAACATCTCTTGCAGTTTCTCTCTTGCAGATGTCTCACATATGGTAGTTATGGCTGTTTTTCATATAATCGTGGTAGGTAATGTCGAGTGAAAGCTGGCTATTAGTAGACATGGTGAACGTAAGTGACCCTGTGTGTGTGCCACAAAATCAAATAGTCGTTGCTCAGCGCCCAATTATTTTATAACGAACTGTTTAATACCATAAGTGCAATAGTGTGCCTGCCGGGAGACGCCATACAAGTCTGAATGTAGGAATAATGTAACTGGTTCAGTAGCTTAGACCCTAAAATGTTGCACGACTGTTTGGTCTGCATTTCAGTTGTGCAACGACAGCTTCTGCGTGCTGAAAGCTATTTATCCACTCGCTGAAACATACAACAACTATAAGAAAACACAATCGCAAGCGTAATAGTAAGACAAGGAAGATTATTAAATAAAGGATGTAAGCACTTTGGGCGTATAGACAGGAGGCGTTGTTTAGCGAAGGTCGTTTGAAGAAGCTTTTTATTTTATTTTGTTTATTTTGTCATATAAGCGTGGTACAAGTCACAGAAACGCGTGATCAACAACTGTTGAGATACTGTGATCAGGCTATATGGGTGATCGTGCGAATGAAAGCTTCTGCAAGGGATCCCTAAGTCATGCTAACTAGATGTACAAAATTGCTGAGCTAATTTTCAGGCTAAGCAAAGATCATAGCAAGTAGTATTTGCAGGTTTCATCACGCGTTATCAGAACGAATACAAAGGGAGCTCATGTGCGGTAAAGTGAGGTGAATTTGAAAAGAAACCATAATAAATAGAAACAAAATTATAGGAAGATGATGTGGACCGAGTTCGATTGGATTATGTTCCGTTTGCCGGTGTCACGGTGTTTGAGCTAGATGCAGGTAGATTATCTCTACGAAACACCAGGTGGAGCTAATGACATGCTGGTTTCTCGTGCCTGACCCACACAGCATCAAATGCCTGCAGGCATTATCCTACCTGCTTTGTTTGCTCCAGTATTTGAAGTCACGTGACGTCGCATCCCATGAGCAAATCATTTGCAAATATGTGTGCATACCATCCACTTTGCAAAGACATCCATCCATCCATGCTGTAAAAGACGAACTCAGCAGGTAGAGTGACTGTAAAGATTTATTTATATATGTGCAGTAGACCAGCGAACAAACGTCTGCTGCACGAGAAACAATATGATGAAAGACTGTACAGTATACAGTTACCTATCGCAGTGATAAAACCCGGCTTCTGAAGCGTCTGAGTAAGGCATACCTCTAAATGTATGTGCCTGCATGAAGCGGCAACTTCAGACTGTGCAGGGAAAGTAACTGTACCACAATTTTTCAAAGCATCTTTTGAACTACAATTTGGTGAACTACTTTTCCATAGTCCAGGTAGTTTGTAAATTAAGAAACGTACCTAACTTCAAGCGCTGTTAAAGGCTTCTCGGCAGTAGCAGTAAAGCACAGTTATCTGCAAGCAAAAGGAACGTTTAACACCAAACTACCTTCTTGAGCCACGCCCTATTGGAGCTGGTCTCCCACTGTGTTCCCCCACCCATTCAACTCGCTTATCCACCCACAATAGGGGAGCTTACTGTTTAACGTAGACCCCAAAACAAGGTGCAATTTGGCGTTTTCCACATCTGAAAATAATTACTACTGATGAAAGAAGTGACAAGTGGTAGGAAGAATAATAAGACTCCGTTAGTAGTGAAACCCAGGTCTTCGAATTGGTGATTCGGCACTTATGTATTGAACAAATGAGCCATGCACATAATAGATAAGGAGCTTCCAGATGAATAAATCGTAGAAATGTCATAATGTTAGAAGAATTTTCTCTTTTGTATACAAACGAAAACCACAGCAGTGGAAACATCTAAATGCATTATCATCTTCTGAATCCATCACGAACTCATAAACACTTTTCTGCCTTTTCGACCATATAGTAGACACATCTCCTAAAACAACGAACTGACTTTTTGCCTATTGTGAGCAGAATAATGAGCTTAACTCTCCTAAAATTCTACCGTCAACAACTTCAGATGCTGGTACTAGCTGTTTATTAGCTTTGTTCCACATATGATCATTGTTTTACTGTAATACTGGCGTAGCTTTTCCCACCGATGATTCGCATACATTGTTCTAGCACCCCACTCCATAAAATGACCCTTAACACGAATTCAGCGTTTCGTTTCAGTGGAATGTGATGAATGTTGTACATGTGAATGAGCCGAAATCATGAACAATGTCAAGCAATGGTCACCTGTATCGTGTAATGGCGGGATTTATTATTCAATGGACGCCGTTAGCGTTAATATATAAGCCCAAAATGAACAACACTGCACTGTGTGTTTCACAAAGTATGCGTCTTACGCGAGTGTTTTCAGTAGTACTGTAGGTCGGTTGACCCATCCCTCCGTCAGAGAAATTTGCAACTACTATGAGTGCTGAGGTTGTGGTGATTTGTCTACTGACAGTATCTGATGCACCCTTTGTTGGAGTGCCATCCGCTGAACGTGTCAACGCTCCCGCCGGATATTCGTCTCAAGCGCCTCCTCTGTTTGGAAATGGGTGATAGCATCCATGAAAATGACAAAGACCACTTCCATAGAAAAGTGGTCATCATCCTCCGGTATGCTTTTGACATGCTTCCGTGTTCCACGTTCTGTAAAGAGCAAGTGGCGACCAGAATAGCTCACTCCATCAGACCTACTTCTATTGGTCCCAGTCACGATTTTAGGTGTCTAAAGCCATCCGGTGCCACGGGTCAGTTAGAATCGGTGAAAAACTCTGCACAAGACAGAGGAACACACTTCGGCACCCAGAACTCGTTGTGAAATGGTTATTGGGAAAGCGTGAGTACCTGAAACACTAGAAACGGAGAAAGCAAAGGGTGTAGCAGTTACAGGTCTTCATCTGTCAGGCAGTTTCACTATACACTGGCCTTTCCCACTTGCTTTACACTTACCATGACTTGTAGCTGTACACTCACAACTGTTTCTCTGTTTAGTTCCCTTTACTCGTTAGTTAACGCTTTTTGCTTTTCCTATCGCGCTGGTATAAATTATTCCATTACCCCTCCTTGATCACGACTGATCGTGTGATGCACTGCAGACATACGTTGTAAGAAATGCAGTATGCAAATAAAATGTCACTAAAAGTGATTGTACCTGACACTGACAGCCTCTTAGGGCTGCACGGTATGTTGTTTGTCTTGTTGACCTCAGCGCTGAAAAAAAAAAAAATAAATAAAGGAAGATGAGGTTGAGGCAGACGTGCAAAAATGTGACAGCCGTGAAAGAGGAGATGGAGACATACGTATGCTCGTAACACTTTGGAACATAGTCAGCTGCTAAAGAGAATAATCCTGAATCCGTTTCTGGCGGGAGTTACTCTAGTCAGCCAAGATGGTGAGTCGGCACGTTCTATTGCCCACAACTATCGGTTTTACATGTAGGTCACACTGCGTTAAGGAGGCTACCCGGAATATGAGCTCCTTCGGGCTGTAAATTAAAAAAAATACAGTAATTAAAGCAGGTTAATACTATTTCTCAGCATAATCACAGTGCAGCTCTAAGCATTCATCATATCTCGTAACAAGTTGAGACACCTACCGTACATGAGGTGACCGACGTTTGAGATATTGTGAAAAATCTTTCTTCGCAAATTTTTGTCATTCTCTATTCCAGTTCTTTGTTGGCTGCAGACGAACTCTTACTTGTATTATCATTAAGAAAATTCATCCTTGCACACGTAAAAAAACGTCACTATGCACGCGTAACACCTTCACTCGTCACATTCGGTCCTTTTAGATCACAAATTTCGGTCTTAATGATATCAGCTTTGAGACTTTTTTTTTGTTCACTAATATCAACAGTATAGAAGGATTTCACTTTTGGTGGAATAGTCAATTGGAAATTTCATTATGAACTGTAGGCTAATGAGAAACAGTTTGTCCTTCTCGCCATCATAGCTCTAAGCAAAGACAACTGGTGCATAATCAGTGTTGTGACTGCTCTGTTTCCCCCACTACTATGGATGCTCTATGAAAACGGAGGCTAGTTTCCCGATAACACTCGTGGTAATCGGTGCACTACCCGATATTTTCCAATACAGCGCGCATAGAAATAAATTTTTTCTAGGCTCATGCTTTGGTTTCTGTTCGTGACGGAAAGGTAGAATCAAATGTTTTGGAAAGCTCTTGGTTTAGGCACCATTTTTATACCCAACTATCACACAGTACAGGGTCAAAGTTTGAATATTATACAATACCTCGAGCTTAGTCAAATGGAACAAAACGGTTGCTTCTTTTTGCATTATATTTGGTCTACGGTGCACCTTAAGAGGCTTATGAAGGCACCATTTCATTCATGGGCGGTTCCGAAGAAAACTCAAAAAACGTGGTTTTTAGCTACCAAAAAGACGCAGATTCCAAGACGGCTATGCACGGAAAATGGCTGTAATTTTTGCGATATACCACTAAGATCCCGATTTCGAAGAACCTTGAAAATTTTCTTGATATTCAGAGATGCAAATGTACAGAGGTTCAAAGATATCCTACTTGTGCACGTAAAATATGCACGTAATATCCGGTGCGAGGCGAAAACGTCCTTTATAAACTGACGTAGCACGGAGATATGCGCTGGAAAGCGTCTCTGTTATCATGACAAGGGTTCTGGGAACTTCGTGTTGTAGCAGTGAAGCATATTCAAAGTTTTCGTGCACATAATATCCGGTTTGAGGTGATAATTAGTTTTGCATCATTTCAGTTCGACGTAAGTAAACTATCAGGTGATCCATAAAGTTCTTTTCATGTGAGTGTCATGCCTTGCTGAGGCAGGGAAAAGAAGGAAAACAGCTGAAATATTTTCCTGTCGGAGCGCAAGAAAAGCTACTAAGGTCCTGTTTGAAAAGACTCTGGTTAAAAACTGGGGTGCCAGCTGCCTCACTCTGCCTTTCTCAGCACGTTGAAGCATTTTCCCTACCATTTTGGCATACGAACATATTCGTGTTTTTTTTATATATATACACTAAGAGAGGAGATAGTGGCTTTTGGAAAGAGACGAAGAAGTAATAAATACTGGAAGATGGTAGGTGTGGTGTAAAAGGAGCGAAGGAGACATTGGCATTGTGAGAGAAAGAGAGGGACCCAGTAGCAGTGGAACAAGTTGACAGTGACACAGTAGTGCTAGGAAGACAGTGAGGGAGACAGTGCCATAGAGAGAGGAATAAAGGGAGGGAAAAAGTGGAAGTGGGTGGGAACCATGCGAGGTAGTGTTAATGAGAGACAGAGTCTGTGACAATGACGGCCAGGAAGAGAGAGACAGCTGCAATGAGAGGAGACAGTAGCAGCGGGAAGGATTGAATGAGATCGTAGCAGTAAGAGAGAGAGCAGTTAGAGTGGGAGTAGACAGTGTTAGTAGGGCAAACCGGAGACTGTGAGACACGAGAGACTGGCAATTAGAGAGACACAAAGAGATAGTGATCTACTAAAGAGACTGCCGACACTACGCTTGTCCGTCCTCTTTTAGGATACTGCTGTGAGGTGCCGCATCCTTACCAGATAGGACTGACGGAGTACATCGAGAAAGTTCAAAGAAGGGCAGCATATTTTGTGCTATCTCTAAATAGGGGAGAGAGTGACACTGAAATGATACAGCATTTTAAGTGGACATCATTAAAACAAAGGCGTTTTTCGCTGTGACGGAATCTTCTCACGAACTTTCAATGACCAACTTTCTCCTCTGAATGAGAAAATATTTTGTTGACACCGGCCTACATTGGGAGAAACGATCATTATAATGAATAAAGGGAAATCGAGCTCGGACGGAAAGATACAGGAGTTCGTCTTTTTCCGCGAGCTGTACGAAGTTGGAATAATAGAGAGTTATTGTGGGCCGGCCGTTGTGGCCGAGCAGTTCTAGGGGCTTCAGTCTGGAACGACACTACCACTACGTCATGGATGTGCGTGATGTCCTTGGGTTAGTTAGGTTTAAGTTCTAGGGGACTGATGACCTCGGATGTCTCATAGTGCTCAGAGCCATTTGAACCATTTTTGGATTATTGTGGAGGTTGAAATGGCCCCTAGCACTGTGGGACTTAATTTCTGAGGTCATCAGTCCCCTAGAACTTAGAACTACTTAAACCTAACTAACATAAGGACATTACACACAACCATAGCGGTCACGCGGTTCCAGACTGAAGCGCCTAGAACCGCTCCGCCAACCCGGCCGGCTATTGTGTAGGTTATTCAATGAATCCTTTGCTAGGCACTTAAATGTGATTTTCAGAGTATCCATGTAAATGTAGACAATGAGTTGGGCTTAATGAGTTAGTGGAAATGGTCAAGTGGGAGCGGGATGAGTATCAGCGATTTATAGAGATGTACGAGTGGATGTGAAGGTGCTGTGGGAGCGAGAAGTGAGTTGAGTTTTAAAAATTTTTTGGGAAGTTTTTAAAGGTGCTCAGGAAGGTAGAATGAGGCAGCTGTTAATCCAGAGTCATATTATCAATTTCCCACTGTTAATACATCCCGGAGAATCGGCGTCGGGCCGAGAGCTGCGCAACCCTATCGTTGCAACTCGACGGAGCCGATTACCGACGCAACAGTTACGCGTTCCCAAGCACCAGAAGCGTTAGTCGGCCAGTGTCCGTGCAGATCGTGACAAGAGCTGCGACCTTTCGCTCGCGGCGGCCGTTCTCAATGGCAGTTAGCGTGGGGTCAGCTGCCACCGCGGCGCTCGGAGAGAGCCGGTAGCCGCCGGTAGCCGCTCGCCGTGGGCCGAGGTCGCGCGAAAGTGCGCCGCGCCGAGCGCCGAGCGGCGATCCGCTCGCGGGTCACGCGCCCCGTTCGGGCCCGGCCGACGGCGGCGCGTTGCGCAAGCCGTGTGTGCCGGCGAGTCCCCGCTTCTCGCAGCCGCTACGCCCCCACCTGCCGCCGCCACAGCCGCCAGCACGCACGCCGCGCACCAGCTACAGCCGCGCAGTCTCTCCACGACTCTTCCTCTCGCGGGACCGCGGCCGCTGCTCCGACCGTCTCGCGCTCTTAGGTCAGTTCTACTGGATTCGCAACAGGGTAGCATTCCTGGCAGCTTCCAGTGTGAGTCTCCAGTGACCTGAAGGCTGCAAGCACTTTTGCAGGACTCGTTTATTCCTTTTTATTTTTATTTATTTTCATATATTTTTGGTTTTGTTTTTGTTTTAGGAGTTTCCATCCGACATAGCGAAAATCCAGCAACTTTTCGGCACCTGTTTCGCACGGTACAGTTTATTTTCTTATCAAGTTTCCCCTCAACCGTGTTAGTTGTTTACTTTATTTGCTGTCGATTTCGAAACCGTTCTGACATTGTTACCGAAATAAAATACCCCGCTCGGATATACTCTTGCTGTACCACAGCAGCTTGCAGCTCAGTAAAGACATGTCTACATCTACGTGATTACTCTGCTATTTACAATAAAGTGCCTGGCAGACGGTTCAATGAACCAGCTTCATGCTGTCTCTCTACCGTTCCACTCTCGAAAGGCACACGGGAAAAACGAGCACTTAAATTTTTCCGTGCGAGTCCTGATTTCTCTTATTTTATCGTGATGATCATTTCTCCCTATGTCGGTGGTTGTCAACAGAATGTTTTCGCAATCGGAGGAGAAAACTGGTGATTGAAATTACATGAGAAGATCCCGTCGCAGCGAAAAATGCGTTTTAGTGATTGCCACTCCAATTCACGTATCATGTCTGTGACACTATCTGCCGTATTTCGCTATAATACAATACGAGGAGCTCTTCTTTGTACTTTTTCGATGTCATCCGTCAGTCCCACCTGATGCGGATCCCACGCCGCACGGCAATACTCCAGAATAGGGCGGACAAGCGCGGTGTAAGCAGTCTCTTTATTAGACCTGTTGCACCTTCTAAGTGCTCTGCCAGTGAATCGCAGTCTTTGGTTTGCTCTACCCACAATGTTATCTATGTGATCGTTATTTAGTTGAATTTACAGCACTCAGATTTGTGTGACGTATCGCCTAATCGAAATTTAGCTGATTTCTTTTAGTACTCATGCGGATAACTTCGCACTTTCTTTATTCAGGGTCAACTGGCACTTTTCGCACCACACAGATATCTTATCTAAATCATTTTACAAGTCGTTTTGATCATCTGATCACTTTAAAAGACGGTAAATGACAGCAACATATGCAAACAATCTAAGACGGCTACTGAGATTGTCTCCTATGTCGTTAATATAGATCAGGAACAATAGAGTAAATTCCATTGACCGTCTGATACCTATGACGTTAGATGGTGTGTTTTGTTTGCGTGTGTGGCTAGGGCCTCCCTTCGGGTAGAACGGTCTCCTGGTGCAAGTCTTTCCTTGACTGATGCCACTTCGGCGGCTTGGGTGTCGGTGAGAATGAAATGATGATGAAGACAACACAATACCCAGTCCCCTAGAGGAGAAAATCTGCCACCCGGCCGAGAATCGAATCCGAGCTAATCACACAGCTTTCAGTCGCGCTGACCACTCAGTAGTGGAGGTGGACAGATGATGTGGTACAGCAACAAGATATACTGTGGGTCTGTTTTATTTCGATAGCTGTGGCCAAGTGCCTGAGGATGTAGTCAGAATGTAGTCAGAAAAGGCTTCGAAATAGACGGCAAATAAAGAAAACAACTAGCAGAACTTTAAAATTATTACGGATAAACCCTTTCTCTTCCAAAATAAAATAATTTACAGCCCAAGTCGCAGTTATCTAGTGTCATGGAAGTAACAAGATTACTTCCGTCATTGCTTTCGTCAGGGTGGCGATGTGCTTCTCGTCACGATATATGATACTCCTGCTCTAGTCACTAATTATACTGCGTAAGGATGCAAGATACTTCACATTTTTTGAAGGCTATTACTGATAGTTGATCAGTTTATCGAAGTAGAGTTTGAACCCGCGAACTCTACCGACAAAATTTCCGTGGTTAATCAGGCATATTTTCTGAGTGTTTTGATACAATGTAGCATTGGTCCCTCGAGACACGTTACCGAGTACCTGCCTTTCGTTCGACTTCTTCCTTCTCTCCCTGTTGCTGCACAGTCGCAACGGTATGTGCTGTGTATCTTGTTTGGAAACAGATTTCTTTAATTCACTCGCAGCATTTGGTACTGACAACAATACTGCACATTTTACTCTTGGTCCTCAAACTTGCGCCGGCCGTTGTGGCCTAGCGGTTCTAGGCGCTTTAGTCCGGAACCGCGCTGCTGCTACAGTCGCAGGTTCGAATCCTGCCTCGGGCATGGAAGTGTGTGATATCCTTAGGTTACTTAGGTTTAAGCAGTTCTAATTCTAGGGGACTGATGACCTCAGATGTTACGTCCCATAGTGCTTAGAGCCATCTGAACCATCTCAAACTTGCATTTAGCACTTCTCGTTCCTGCCTATGGTTATTTCTACGTTAATGTGGTAGGTAAGTAGGAGCGTTGATCCTTCAAAACCGACTGACAGTGTGCTGGAGACAGGTGCAACAAAATTCTTCATATGTCTGAGGTTAGTAGCTTAGCTGAACCGCTTAGGCGACACAGTCTGTATTTTAACGTCAATGCTTCGTGTTAAGTTCCGATCTCTTGGTCCCAGAAGGTACTCCACAGAAGTACCATATCACAGAGTAAATACGTTTCGGCTATTTTCAGTCGGAAGTATTTGGTGAATTTGATCATTTCTGAAGGAAAAGTAGCGCTCTGCGAAGTACTATTCTGTGGTCATTCAATTTCTTACGTCACATATTAGTCGAAGTTGCATTTAAAGCTATGTTCTTCTGATTTATATAAACTGAAATATAGCTAAAAAGGTAGTTATAAATGATCGGCGAGGAACTTGGAGAGCAGTCGTAGGCACTGGAGGACGCTGCTTCAGAATTTGCTTAGGGCATTCTATCGACTTGTTACTTTGATCCTCCCTTGACTCACATCAGTCGTAGGCCCTGTTGTACAAAATGTATGGCATTTTCTTGTGTACTCCTTCTGTGTAGATACAGAAATGTTGGCAAAGGTATTTACTATTAATTGTATCTAACATGTCTGGTGATGCTTCCAGCGAATGGATTTCTGTCAGCCTCTGCGACCGAACAGTCAGGTAACATAGCAGAGGCACCACGTCGTCGCTGAACTCTCCCTTTCGTCTGTTGTGCTGCGCTTAGAACGCCGTGTGCGCACTTCACTGGTGGGTCCTCACAGGCGCGATCATAGCTCCTCCTTGGTGAAGCAGGTTCACCTTCTATTGCTGGAGACGTTGAAAAACTGATTGCGTTTTGAATACTGTAGATGTTCTGTACGAAGTCAAAACATAGTTCCCACATCTCTTGCTATCATGGCTGCGTGAGGTACTATGGTAGCGCCACAAGAAGTCCCCTGTCGGAGGGGCTGTAGGAAGGAAGTGTCGTATGCGCATGTGCAATACGAGTAACGAAATCTTTTTCGGAAAACATCAGCAGTCTTAATGTTAGAG
The DNA here is from genome assembly GCF_021461395.2 of Schistocerca americana. NCBI lineage: Eukaryota > Metazoa > Arthropoda > Insecta > Orthoptera > Acrididae > Schistocerca > Schistocerca americana. The sequence continues at coordinate 323,527,834 of NC_060120.1, read as the reverse complement.
CGGTAAGTGGGCGAATGTTGGCAGTTTAGGCTGTAGTATCGGAACCGGCTCATTCGGCTTCAGTCTACTGCGACATCTGCAAGAGCGAGAATAGAATGTGCGATTTACTCCATGCAAAACTTTAATGCGGAGCTCGCTCCCTCCGCTGCGTGCCATTGTAAAACGCCAGGCAGCAGTGGTGAGTTAGTACTTCGTATCATTTCTCAAATGGCATCTGGATCTCTTCAGGGTAGTATATTCTGTGGCTTTTGGATACTAACAGACTGAAGGCACGAGATGAGCTCGGGACGTTTGCTACGTAGAGCATGGTTAAGAAAAAGCAAATGACAGTTTCGAGTCCTGAGCGTACAGTCAGCTTTAATCTGTGTTGATACTTCATTGCAGCTTACAACACGTTTCCCATTTATGGGTGCGCAAATGGTCACAGCTTTGTTTAATAGGCGCAACAGAAATGCTGAAAAATCTTAACTGGCAGATATCACTCGGGAGGCGCCGTATGTCTCGCGGAAAGCGTACTTCGACAATTCCAAGAACCGTCTCCGCAGGTAGGTACTACAGACTACTAGCTTGTGGCAGGAAAGGTCGTGATGAAGCGTTAAGAAGTTGCCGAACCCATTGAACTGGCTGCTGATTTGGACTCTCCTGAGATAGTCCCCCTTCATATGGTTTTATCTCTTTATCACACTTCTTCCCGATTTCATTTGAGAATCTGTGTTTCGGTAAGACATTTTAGTAAACCTGATGCTGATCTTAACATTACATTTTGAAAGACGATCCAAGTTAACAGCCATAATTTTAAAAAAAATATTGCGTATCAAATAACACAATAGCACTTGAAAGTCTTTTAAAGCGTTTCAGATGTAAATTTAATGACGGAGATGACTTTTTTCACCTATTGTTGGCAACTGTGTCACAGACAGCACCCTGTATATAAACATGGAACGTTATGGTTCAGTTCTTATGCCAGTAGAACTCTGTTCATTAGGTGCATGTTTGAAATTGATGTCTCGTAATGTTTTGTGTAGCTTTCCTCGGTATATTCAAGAGAATGCTAGAATAATTACTTCAACAAAGGGATGACCAATTACTCAACTGTCCGTACGTGGAACTAGTACCTCGTCTGTACAGGTAGTGATGAGATCTAAAACCATCAGGTTTATTCTTTTTATTACATTAAAACAAGCCTCCGATGATTGCAGTTGGGTGTTCATGTGGGTTCCCGGTGCAGTATAATCTCACACAGGTAGTTCCTTAGCTACATATCCTGCACATAAAGACAAATAAGGAATCAGTTGTGGAACTGAGAACAAAAGACAAACGTGGCAGATAGAGTCCGGACCTGTGGAAAGCTTCTGACATGTTACGCAATATTGTTCACCGTGCCTTAAAACATGTCGCCATTACAAGGTCGCTCATTTAGCAACGTCACCTAAGTACTGAAGATACAAACACCTGGGAGGAAGGCCATACTGTAGCTCCCCGTCTACAGTTGGGCCGTTACAGTCGGAACATTAGCTCAGGTGGAGAACAGTGTGGGAGGGAATCGCCTGCGATCTTTGCGGAGGACCCGTCCCAGTATTTGCTTTGATCGTTTTACAGAAGGTGCAGAATTCGGAAATCAGAATGATCGGAAGGAGATTTGAATCACATACGTCGAACGTCGAATGCAGCGTCAACTGCTGCACAGGTTGCTCGGTGAGATACTGGCATCCGCAAATAAGGGATGGTGTAAGGTTTGGAACGTATTGCGCAACGTAGTTTGTGTTCTCGTAAAACATCTTCTCATCAGTGCGCCAGGAGTAGCGCTTTATTAGAAGATATTACTGATTCTTTCGATATGGCCTAGATTTTTCTTTTTTTTCTTTTTCTTTTTAGCTCGATATGTTTTTGTATCGTTTACTGTAGTATTATCGGTGTAGGACGTCGGAAAGTTCGAGCTCTGCAGTGAAGCGTTCCTCGTCGAGAGTTCACGACAAGTTTCTCGCAGTGATGCAAGTCTGGTTAGATAGCTGGTATGTAAGGATGATTAAAATTTAACGTCTCACCGATACAAAAATCACTGAATGAGAAAGGAAATCACCCATTTGCTTTATGTCACTTGAGAAACCATGGAAAATCGAGCTGCAGAAAGAGAAAGGGATGAAGATTTAACTTCCTGTCGACGACGAAGTTACTAGAGACGGAGCGAAGCTCGTATAGCAAAAGTTTCGGAGTCGAAATCTTACTAGTCTTTTTGAAGGTAGCATCCAAGCATTCGACTTAATCGCTTAGGGAAATAATGGAAAGAGCAGGTAGTGTTGCTAGAAGCAGATTTGAACCCTGCTCTTTCCAAACTCGAGTAGAGTGTGTTAAGTTCTCTGTGGACACTGAAAGAACGGGAGAGGGACGAGTACCAGCAACAAGCTAGCGCTTCCAGTCGGCATTTTGATGATACCCCAGTACTTCAGACGGCAGATTATTACATTTGAATGCCATAGATATGTTTCTATGATCGAGTAGCTCAGTTGTTAACGTGTTTCTCACGAAATGTAGAGGTCCATGCCACAAGTATGTACAGGCACACATTGGGTCCACTCGCCGAATGGCACCTTGATCTCGACCACTGTAGCTCGTAGGCTAGACGTTGTTCTTGGTTGCTACCTCCAAATGAGCCATGTAGCAAAGTGGTTAATGTGTAGCTAAGTGGTTAATGCACTGGAGATTCATTAGAGAGAAATAGGGTTAAAATGGCGATCCGACATTCTTGATGAAGGTCTTTCATATTTTCCCTAAGTCGATCAAAGCGAATTCAGGGATGGTTCATATGTCTAAACCCACAAACACACCCCTCAAGGCACCATAAGCCGAGTCGCAGAGAGTACCCTGTATTGCTGCTAATTATTCCCCTTCCTGTTCAACTCCCAAATGGGCCAAGGGAAAAATGACGGTCTATGTGCTTCTGTACGAGCCCTGATGTCTATTAACTTTCGTTTCTGGTCCCTCCGCGAGAAGTGCACTGGTGGCAGTAAGATCGATGTGCATTATGTCTAAATACCGGTTCTCTAAAATTTCTCAACAGCGTTACACGAAAAGAACATGTTCCACTAGGGACCCCATTCTATGGAGCATTTCCGTAAAGCACGTATCATGATCGAACCTACCGGTAACAGATCTCAGCAGCACGCTTCAGAATTGTCGCGGGGGTTTAGTTTACACTGAGGTGACAAAAGTCCTCGGATACTTCCTAATATTGGCTCGGGCCTCCTGCCCAGCGTAGTGCAGGAACGGAACGTGGTATGGACTCACCAAGTCGTTGGAAGTTCCCTGCAGAAATATCGAGCGACGCTGACTCTATAGCCGTCTATAATGGTAAAACTGTTGCCGGTGCAGAATTTTGTGCACGAACTGACCGCCCGAGCAGGCCGCGGTGGCCGTGCGGTCCTAGGCACTTCAGTCCGGAACCGCGTGACTACTACGGTCACAGGTTCGAATCCTGCCTCGGGCATGAATGTGTGTGATGTCCTTAGGTTAGTTAGGTTTAAGTAGTTCTAAGTTCTAGGGGACTGATGACCTCAGATGTTGAGTCCCATAGTGCTCAGAGCCATTTGAACCATTTTTGACCGCCCGATTATGTCCTACAAGTGATAGATGGGTTTCATGTCGGGTGATCTGGGTGGCCACATCATTCGCTCGAACTGTGCAGAATGATCTTCAAACCAATGGCGAACAACTGTGGCCCGCTGACATGATATCATTGTTCGCTAATACGCAATCCATGAATAGCTGCAAATGGTCACAAAGTAGCCGAACATCCATACCATGTAAATACAGCCCACACCATTAGGAAGGCACCACCAGAGTGCACAGTGTCTTGTTGACAACTTGGATCCATGGCTTCGTCAGGTCAGCGCCACACTCGAGTCCTACCATTAACTGAAGTAAGGACTCACCTGACAAGGCCACGGCTTCCCAGTCTTCTAGACATTGATTTCTGCTGTTATTTCATGCAGTGTTGCTTGTCTGTTAGCACTGCTGACTACGCAAACGCTACTGCTCTCGGTCGTTAACTGAAGGCCTTCGGCCATTGTGTTGTCCATGGTGAGAGGTAGTGCCTGAAATTTGGTATTTCCGTTACACTGTTGACACTGTGGATCTCGCAGTATTGAATTACGTAACGGGTTCCGAAGTTGAATGTACGATGTGTCTAGATCCAACTATCATTTCGCGTTCAGAGTCTTTTAATTCCCGTCGTGCGGCCAAAATCACGTCGGAAACCTTATCACATGAATTACCTAAGCACAAGTGACAGTCTGTATGTGTGCATATCGCTATCCCATGACTTTGTCATCTCAGTGCCCAGACATACAATAACGACACTTTCGGTACAGTACATCGTCATCAGCAACCAGTCGCAGAATGCTGTTCAGCCTGTCTTTCAGATCGTTTATGTTCGTTTGGAAAAGAACATGGCTCATCTCTTTAGCGAGCTTTTACCAAACTTGAACTTATCCATAATACTCTCGCTATCGACATGACGTTAAAACCTAATCATCCTTTCCTTCTTTGCTTAGTTCGAACACGAATATGAGCTTATTCTGTCTGTACGGTTCAATTTTACAGAAAACGGTTTACTTTGTTTAAATCAGGTGCAACAAGGTTAACATTCTCGTGAAGGAGAAGCTACAAAAGGGCAGGCGTGTCTTTAAAAAGGCATTCTAGTGTCCTCTCGTATCCTGTTGGCCGGGTGTGGTTCACCTAGTCGCTACAGTGGTCGCTGGAAAGCCCCTTTCGCTCGTGAAGAAGCTCCGCAGTACCCCTGGAAGAGGCGGCTGCGGTGAACGGTGGAGCGGCCGTCCTTATAGCGACCGGATCGCCCGGAATGTGGGATTTTCGCACGAGCGGACAAAAGCGGTCGCTTCCTGACATTCCGTGCGTTTGGAAAGGAATCGGCGGCCGTGGCATTTGGCGCCCCCTCGCTCCAGAAACATTCAGCGCCGGCCGCCCCCGCGACCCGTCAGTTCCGATCAGGCCGCCGCCTCCGCCGCTGCACACTGCGGTGTTGGCTCGCCTCTACACGGACAGCGGACAGCACGCTGTCGGGTCCCTGTCCCCTTCCACTGCTGTCGCCGCTTTGATCTGTCGCTACCTGCGTCATTTCGCCCTCGTGGGTAAGACACCTGATTGACTTGAAGGCCAACTGTGCCTTCCCCTAGACCGCTGGCCTCTGTTTTCTGTATCACATGGTCGACAACAGATAACATTGTGCTTCACTTCTAGCTGTCTAACTAGGGACGTTCCAGTACCACATTCGTTACTGTATTTGACATCCATACCAGTACCTAAAATTCCATCGATACCTCGATAATATCGGACACGTATTGATGGTTTATGTTTTTTTAACCTTCTCTTTAATTCTTTCGAATACGAGGCGAAATATAGAAATAATGTTTTCATGAACCAACTGGAGCATAAAATCAAACAGGAACGTATGTGATAAAGGACAAATAGAGGTCTCGACATATATTATCTGTTTCCCACACATCATAAACTTTTCTTTAAGGGGTAAGCAATGATTTACAATCATCTTCATTTTAAGACAAAAGCTCTTATTTTTAATACATGGCAAAGTGTAAAACTTCTTCTGTGTTTGCATGAACAGCTCCCACTCGTTTATTTTTTATTTTATTTTTTTTAAATGTAGGTCTTACACCTTATGTGGTTAATTATTTGTTGGATAGGTTCGAATCCTGCCTGGGGCATGGATGTGTGTGATGTCCTTAGGTTAGTTAGGTTTACGTAGTTCTAAGTTCTAGGTGACTGATGACCTCAGGTGTTAAGTCCCATAGTGCTTCGAGCCATTTGAACCATTTTTTTTCACTCTAGCATTACAGAGGTTACTAAAAAATGGTTCAAATGGCTCTGAGCACTATGGGACTTAAAATCTGAGGTCATCAGTCCCCTAGAACTTAGAACTACTTAAACCTAACTAACCTAAGGACATCACACACATCCATGCCCGAGGCAGGATTTGAACCTGCGACCATAGCGGTCGCGCGGTTCCAGACTGTAGCGCATAGATCCGCTCGGCCACTCCGGCCGGCTACAGAGGTTACTCCCTGATGTCTTAACACGTATCTTATCATCTTGTCCCCCCTCTTTTCCAGTGTTTTCCGTATGTTCCTTTCTTCGCCGATTCTAAGGAGAACATCCTCATTCTCCAGCTTATTAGTCCAACTAATTTTCAGCATTCTTCTGTAGCACCATCTCCTACACAAAATAGAAACTCAATCCACTTGGGAAGTTAACTGGTATTTATTTAATGTAACTGGTACATGTTGCTGGAATCTCTTGTGTTTATTGTGCACTGCACGTGGCATGTAATTTTTACCACTACACTTGTTTCCTGTATAATTACACAGGTGGTCGTTGCATTTTAATTCTGATTAAACTAGCAGTGTAAGGTTATTTTCTGCAACACCATTCGATACTTCAGAAATATATATTTTGACATTTCGTTGGTTTTCTTATTATCAGTAGTCACAGCCATATGTAAGTGTGTAAATCACAACGCTCCCGCCGTCTGACTGATTTAATTTCTTTCTGAACGCACTACTGCAATTTGGGTTTTGCAGTTGTTGTCTGCTATTCGTTATTGTCCTTTCGAAGTTAGTTGCATAGGAAGAAAACCATATGCTTTATTTCGCCATGCAGCGATTGTGTTGTTAATGTCACATGGTTTTTTAGAGTATAAATATGCCAAAGAATTAGTCAAATGGCGAAATCTCTGTTATTTAGACACCTCTGATATTGCTAACGACACACAGAAAATTTCTGAAATCGAGGGTTGGAACTTAAATAGTGGAAACTATTTATTCACAGCCGATACAAAAGAGTTACATGTTTGCACCTGTTACTGTCCTTCAGAGTAGTCACCAGCGTTGTGTAGGACCCGTTGCCAGCGATGTGGAAGGCGTAGCATACCGTTAGCATAGCCTGTTCTGTTGATGTTGCGAATGGAGCGGTCTGCTGAGTGTCGAATCTCTGGAACAGTTCTGAAGCGAATGCCACGAAGTGTTTCCTTCATCTTCGGAATGAAATAAATGTCACAAGGACTTAAGTCCGGGCAAAATGATGGGTGGGTTGCGCAGAAAGTGTCGCCGCTTCTTTCCCAAAGCTAGTCGCAGGTGATGCTCCAAAAACGAACAGTAACACTATTCATTGACGGTCTGTCGTGGAGGATCGTAATGAGTTAGGATAACACAAAAACAGTCGTACACGAGAATCACCAATAACTTTAAGCTAGACCGCTCCATTCGCACCATCAACAAAACAGGCTACGCATTCCACATCGCTGGCAACGGGTTCTACACAACGCTGTTGTACACTTTGAAGGACAGTAAAGGTGCAAACATGTAACTCTTTTGTATCGGTTGTGAATGAATTGATGCCACTATGTAAGTTCCAGTCCTCGTACTTCATACCACATGTATCGTGACAAAAGTATCCGCACTCGTTCACATCACTGACACCGGAATGTTTTCAAGAGTATCGGTAAAGCTGCTTTGGTCAATCGTACATGAGACTAATGCAGCTATAATTATGGTCGCAGAAAGAAAACAGTTGTTGTTTGACTTTTATACTTGTTCCAGCATGCAAAGAGTGGACCAAACGTTAATCGTTTCACATTGTGTCCTTCGTTTCTGGGTGTCGATGTAGTCTTGGCAAATTTACGTGATTCGAACGATAGTTATCCGACTGATTTGACATCCTTTCTCTCTGAAACTCTTCGGTATTGCCCAGAAAAGACATTCAGTTTTCTTGGTAACCTATGCTGAGTCCACTCGTCTCTCTATCACTCTTTATCAGGTTTTCGCAGTGTGCTACCGATTTTCTCTAACAAAAAAGTAAAGCTTTGTATTTTACATCGGTACTAAGATCCAGTTACTTCACCTATGTGATGTCACAGAGTGGGTGTACCTAGCTTTGATAGTGAGAGAAAACCTGTTCTGTATCGGTTGGCATGAGGTGTCATATCTGTGGTAGTTTAGCAGACTATTTTGATAAAATAATCATGTTGTGTAACTGCGGGAATTTCTTTGCCCTAAGTCAGGAATGTCAGCTATAATCTGATTTGAAACTAATGTAAAAAATCGGAAGTTCTCGATGGTTACTAACTTTGCATCAGTTATTCTTTGTTACACTTGTCTTGCATTTGTTTCGCTCACATCTGGTCTTGTTTTCGGTCATTCTCGTGGCTAACTTTGGAAACGTCCGCAACCTACTTCTGCAACAACCATTCCTTTTTTTTTACCATTTACAGCACTGCACTTCATTTGTTTCCAGTATTAGTAACTGTCCGAACAGGCTTCCAAGGCTTAACGGAGCCGACCGACCGCCGTGTTGTCGTCAGCCTAAAGATGTCATTGGAGGCATGTGGGCCTGACACCGCTCTTCACCCTGTTCTCGGTTTACGAGACCGGAGCCGCAACTTCTCAGTCAAGTAGCTTTGGAATTTGCTTCACAAGGGCCGGGTGCATCCCACTTGCCAACAGCGCTCGGCAGACGCAGTCGGTCACCTATCAAAGTGGTAGCCAATCCCGACAGCGCATAACTTAGGTAATCTGACGAGAACCGGTGTTACCACTACGGAAAGGCCGTTGGCTTGCATTATTACTGAAAATAGATATTTGTCATTGTCTTCATCCAGATAATTCTGCTGATTTCTCCGTGGATAGCCGAAATCTACCTGAAACACGTGAAACGTAAATGCTGGAACTGAACCTACTAGAAGGTGAAAAACTTCGTTCCTACATAGCGGACTGAAATTTGCAATGCTGTCGCAGCACTAGCACATTATTAATGATTTGGAACACCTTTATCGGAAACAAAAACCCAAAAGCATTTTCATCCGACTATGTTTCGCCACTAATTTCAATTATTCTTAAGTACTACGCCATTCTCTGATGTGACGGACATATTCGACATTTACAGCTTACACATGCATGGTTAGAACATACCATGCGAAATACAGTCACACGTATTACCAAGAATGGTCAAAATTTTCGCCTATTTCTTTCGTTCTCTCTTCCTAAAAATCACAATTGTATCCTTATTTGATATTCGATGTGGAAACGTTAAAATTACTTACCCGTACACGGATAGAAGAATGTCAGGAACGTTAGCCATAGTTAATGGGTTGTTGCAAAATGAAGTTTGCATTCTACAGGAGGAATGTGCCGGCCACTGTGGCCGAGCGGTTCTAGGCGCTTCAGTCTGGACCCGCGCGACCACCACGGTCGCAGGTTCGAATCCTGCCTCGGGCATGAATGTGTGTGATGTCCTTGGGTTAGTTAGGTTTAAGTAGTTCTAAGTTCTAGGGGACTAATGACCTCAGGTGTTAAGTCCCATAGTGCTCAGAGCCATTTGAACCAGGAGGAATGTGCTGTAACGCAACGTTCTGGCAGATAACTGTTTGGCGGATCAGTACTCGGCTCAGACCCTTGCCATGGATGCTAATTCTCTTGTCATCTGAGCTCTAGCTGTTTGTCTCACGATCTGTCTGCAAGTTTGTATGTATTAGAGTGTGTCTCGTACTTTCGTAACTGTTTGTCAGAAAGTTTCATTATGGCATGCAATCAGCTAGAACGCATAAGACGCGTTCTTAAAAACGTAATATATGCCGTAAGTCATTATTCTTCGTAAGTGTTAGACCAGCAAAGTACTCAGAAAAATCACTCCAGAGTTCGAAAGGAACAAGAGGGGTACGGACAAACGGAAGCATTCCGCCCAGCCGTGCAACTTCCAAGGGCACTTGGTAAGAGCTTTGCGCTCCTAGGACAAGGGTTTGGTATCTGGTCCCGCTATGTCTCACATATTTCATTTATCAGAAGTTGTCGTGATGCTTTCTCCGTAAATTCTAGGTTATCAGTGGGGTATGCAAAGCTGCCGGGTGCTGAGTTTCAGGTGTCTGGACAATTTGCAGGTGATCTGGCTCGATAATTTACCTCAATCCCTACTTATCTGGCTAATAACTTGCAATTTTTCACGTCCGTTTGAGTAAGTTGTACTACATTGTTCCACTGGCGTGGGTGTCCAGAGGTTACGCGCAAGTAATTGGTGGAGGCGCCCCCTCGTGGCCAGTGTCAGATGGTGGCCAGATAAGAACGTCAGGGCTGTTGTGTTGCGCCCGCCCGGCCCTGAGCTCTGTGACACTGGACTCCAGCCAGAGGTCGCGCACGTGAGCCGATGAGCAGCAGACCGCACGGTTCCGTGATGGCTGCTTTGCATCATCTTCCCTGGGGATTTTCAGTCGCATGAGTGATGCATCCGGCTTTGAGGTGTCTGCTCGTGCTTGGAAAACGCCCCTAGCTTACACGGTTTCCTCTGTGACGGCATGCACAGGCTTGGGAGGGGGGGAGGGGGCATATATGCCGCTTATGAAATTTCCTGGCATAGTTAACTTGTGTTCCATATCGAGACTCAAAACTGGGACCTTTGCCTTTTGTGGGTACGTGCTTTACCGACTGAACTGAAGCTGAAGTTTGGAAGTTAGGAGAAGCGGTAGTGTTGAAAGTAAAGTTGTGAGGGCGGTCAGTGAATCGTGCTGAGATAGCCCAGTCGGCAGGGCACTTGTCCACGAAAAGCAAAGGCCCCAGGTCCAAGTACCTGTTCGATGTATGGTTCTAATCTGGCAGGAAGTTTCAAACCGGGGCGCACTCCATCGCAGAGTGCAAATTCATTCAGGAATTTAAGATGCCTCTAAAGATACGCTTTACTTGTTGGACAGATATTTTTATACTAACTCTTTTGTAACGGTGCCAAGTAATTGAGATCTGTAATAAAGACTTCGAACTTGTATTCATAAGAAGAAAAGTGAGAAGTTAGGCTTCAACGTACCGCTGACGATGTGGTCATTAGGGACGGACTACTGGCTCGGATTGGGGATGGATGGAGAGGGAAATCGACCGTCTCATTTTCGAGGGAGTTGTCACGTGTGTCTTTAGTGGTTTGATGAATCCACGAAAAACCAAATATGAATGATCGGAGGGGGATTTGAACTGCATACGAGGCAGACCAGGTCTCTAGGCTGGTCGTAGGTTGTGTTCCAAAAATGGAAATGAAATGAGCGTTTGGCGTCATTGGCCGGGAGGCCCCTCGCGGGGCAGGTCCGGCCGCCATATCGCAGGTCTTATTACATTCGGCGCCACATTGGGCGACCTGCACGCCGGATGGGGATGAAATGATGATGAACACAACACAACACCCAGTCCCTGAGCGGAGAAAATCTCCGACCCAGCCGGGAATCGAACCCGGGCCCAGAGGACGGCAATCCGTCACGCTGACCACTCAGCTACTGGGGCGGACGTTCCAAAAATGAACAGCATAGAGACAGAAGTGATGACACTTTCTGCAGGACCTGATCATCATTTTGCAGGACAATGCTCAAGCACGTACAGTGAAAGCTGTAATTTGTTTGACTGATGGGGCTGCTAAGTGCTATACCACCTACTGCACTCCCCTGACTTAAGCCCTCGTAGCTCGATTTCTAAACTGAGGGAAACACTTCACGGTATTCGCTTCAGAACTGCTACAAATTCGTCGGGCAATAGACCGCACCGCTCGAACTGTAAACACAAGTGGCACTGCTAAGAGTATCCTACGACTTACACATCGCTGGCAACGGGTTATTCACAATCCTGGTGACTAATCTGAAGGTCAGTAAAACTTTAAAACACATATCTATTTTATACGAGCTGTAAATAAATAGCTGCCACTATTAAAGTTCCTACCCTCGTACTACCGGGCTAAAGTCTAAATGATTAGCCATTCACTTGATTGCGTGACACATGCTTTACATGAAGGACCAGCAGTGAACGATTATATAGACTGTAAACTGGACGACTGGCATTTGCTCGTTTGTAAGACAAGGCATTCTTCTTGCCCAGTTCATACGCCAAGCAAAGTACCCAAATATTCCCTCGTAGTATGATACGTGCAACATATTATACGTATACGTGAATAACGTGTGAACAATCACCACACTTGAAGCTGACGTGTGAACTGTCCAAAACACATGCAAACACTCTAAAGCCCAGAGAGGTTGTTGACCAAACGACCGTTCATTCGTTTGCTCGTAGTGCAACACATGCTTTACACGACGCAGAAACGTGTGAACTACAGACCGCCTTGAGCTGGGTGGTATACTGACGTGCACACTGGCAAAATTACACGCAACTTTCTTCTAAATGTCTGCCAATTGACCGATTAACTTCCGACTCATTATATCCGGACGTAGCCAAGTCGTTCTGTCATATGACGGCTTCTGCTTCGCGCAGTAAACAAATGTGTGATATATCAACATGAAAGCAGTTGGGTGGTATTCTGATGTGTACACAAGACAAATTGTGCGCAAATCCTAGCAAGATTCTGAGAGTATATTGGCATGCCTCCCAGTTGCAGCCGAGACAATCACTCAGTCACTCAGTAGGCAGTATGCTAGGGTGCAGAATGGACAAAATAAAACATCTGAGACATTGAGGGCTTATTGGCTACAACCCAGTTGTGGCCGAGCAGATCGTTCACTCATTCATTGTGTGGTATGCTAAGGCGTAAATTGCCTAAAATGTATCATAATATATTGGCATGCCACTCAGTTTCAGTCCAGCCGATCACTCGGTGGCTGGGTGGTATGCTGACATGTTACGAAACAGAGGGCCTAAACTGCACACCACACAGCTGCGGTCAAACCTATCAATCCTTCACTGAGTGGTATGCTGTAGTCTCTGGAGTTCAAAATGCACTGTTAGAAATGTGTGTAAAGTCATCTAAGATCATAAAGGCCTATTGCCATACCACCCAAATGTGGCAGAGCCAGTCGTTCATTCATTCGACGTGTAAATTGCCCAAAACGTGTGAAAAAGCTATCTTATACCCTAATGACCTATTGGGAAATCACCCAACTGCAGCGTAACCGATGATTACCTCGTTCACTGAACGGTAAGATGGCGAGTGAACTGGTGAAAACTTATATAAGCATCTAAGACGCTGTAGGCCTATTGGCAGACAATCTAGTTTGCCTGCTCGCTCACTCTAGGAAAGATCCATTCCAAAAGACTGGAGAGCTGTAAAAGTCACACCAAGACTCAGAAAAAGGGAATAGGACTAATCAGCTGAATAACAGACTTACGTTGATTGGAACGGTCTATTGACACATAGCACGGATTCAGAAAATACCGTTCTTGCGAAACACAGGTAGCTTCGTACGAAATAATGAGTAGTATCGGTAGGGGTTGTAAAGTGATCCAACACTTCTAGATTTCCAGAAATCTTTTGAAACCGTTCCTCACAAGAAACTTCTAATTAAATTTCATGTCTGTGGAGTATCGCTTCAGTTGTGCGACTGGATTCGTGATTTCCTGTCAGAAAGGCCACAGTACGTAGTAATCGATGGAAAATCATAAACAGAAGTGATATCCAGCGTTCCCCAAGGAAGTGTTATGGGCCCTCTGCTGTTCCTAATCTACATAAACGATTTAGGAGACAACCCGAGGAGCCTCTTTGATTGTTTGCAGATGATGCTATAATTTACCACCTAGTAACGTCATCAGAAATCAAAAATAAATGGGAAATGACTTACACACGATATCTCTATGGTGCGGAAAGCGGCAATTGTATCTGAATAAGGAAAGCTGTGAGGTCATCCACTTGAGTACGAAAGAGAATCCGTTAAATTTCTGTTACACGATTAATAAAACAAATTTAAATGCTGTCAATTCAACTAAATACCTAGGAATTACATTTACGAACAACTTAAATTGGTACGCTCACATTGATGATGATCTTAAGAAGGCTACCCAAAGACTGTGTTTTATTGGTGAAAATTTCGACGATGCAACAGGTCTACTAAATAGACTGCGTACACTATACCCTTTCGGCCTCTTCTAGACTACTGATGTGCAGTATGGGATTCTTACTGGTCAGGATTGACGGAGGACATGGAAAATAACTAAAAAGGACACTTCGTTCTGTATTATTGTCAAACAGGCAGAAAGTGTCACGGATATGATAAGTGAGTTGGGTTGGCAGTCATTAAAACAAAGACGATTTGTTTGTGGCGAGACATCCTCACGAAATTCCAATCACAAGCTCTCTTTTGAATGTGAAAATATTTTACTGTTGCCAGCGTTCATAGAGCAATGATCATCGTAATAAAATAAGAAATTTAAATCTTTCTATAAGAGTTCTAATGTTTGTGTTTTCCATGCACTGTTAGAGAGTGGATCGTACAGAAATAGCCTGGAGGTAGTTCGTAGAACCCTCTGCCTGGAACTTAAGAGTGAATTGAAGAGTAGTGACGCAGATGTAGATCTAGAAGGAGCTGAACTGATAGTTCGTTCGTTCATTGACTGTATGAAATGCTGAGTCGTAAACTGGCCAAAATGTCCGAGAGCCCCATCGAGGCTCCTGAGCGCCTACTGGCATATCAACCAGCTAATCGTTCACTTGTTGACAGGATGGTATGCTGATGTGTAAACTGGCCAAAATGTATAGAACCTCATCTAAGACATTAAGGGCCAATTGGCTTACCATCTATCTGCAACTGAGACGATTGTACGCTCGTTCACTGGATAGTACTCTGACGTGGAAACTGGCCAAAACGTATGAAAGCGTCATCAAAGGCCCTGAGGGTATACTAGAATATCAGTCAACTAGGGGGGAGCTGATCGTTCACTCGTTGACTGGATGGTATGCTGATGCGTTAACTGGCCAAAATATACAGGGTGGTCCATTGATAGTGATCCGGCCAAATATCTCACGAAATAAGCATCAAACGAGAAAACTACAAAGAACGAAACTCGTCTAACTTGAAGTGGGAAACCAGATGGGGGTATGGTTGGCCCGCTAGATGGCGCTGCCATAGGTCAAACGGATATCAACTGCGTTTTTTTTTTTAGATAGGAACACCCATTTTTATTACATATTCGTGTAGTAAGTAAAGAAATACGAATGTTTTAGTTGGACCACTTCTTTCGTTTTGTGATAGATGGCGCTGTAATAGTCACAAACGTATAAGTACGTGGTATCACGTAACATTCTGCCAGTGCGGACGGTATTTGCTTCTCGATACATTACCCGTGTTAAAATAGACCGTTTACCATTTGCGGAAAACGTCGATATCGTGTTTATGTATGGCTATTGTGATCAAAATGCCCAATGGGCGTGTGCTATGTATGCTGCTCGGTATCCTGGACGACATAATCCAAGTGTCCGGACTGTTCGCCGGATAGTTACGTTATTTAAGGAAACAGGAAGAGTTCAGTCACATGTGGAACGTCAACGACGACCTGCAACAAATTATGATGCCCAAGTAGGTGTTTTAGCTGCTGTCGCGACTAATCCGCGCATCAGTAGCAGACAAATAGCGCGAGAATCGGGAATCTGAAAAACGTCTGTGTTGAGAATGCTACATCAACATCGATTGCACCCGTACCGTATTTCTATGCACCAGGAATTGCATGGCGACGACTTTGAACGTCGTGTACAGTTCTGCCACTGGGCACAAGAGAAATTACGGGACGATGACAGATTTTTTGCACGCGTTCTATTTAGCGACGAAGCGTCATTCACCAACGGCGGTGACGTAAGCCGGCATAATACGCAATACTGGGCAGCGGAAAATCCACGTTGGCTGCGACAAGTGGAACATCAGCGACGTTGGCGGGTTAACGTATGGTGCGGCATTATCGGAGGAAGGATAATTGGCCCCCATTTTATCGATGGCAATCTAAATGGTGCAATGTATGCTGATTTCCTACGTAATTTTCTACCTATGTTACTACAAGATGTTTCACTGCATGACAGAATGGCGATGTACATCCAACATGATGGATGTCCGTCTCATAGCTCGCGTGCGGTTGAAGCGGTATTGAATAAGATATTGCATGACAGGTGGATTGGTCGTCGAAGCACTATACCATGGCCCTGATGTTCACCGGCACTGACGTCCCCGTATTTCTTTCCGCGGGGAAAGTTGAAGGATATTTGCCATCGTGATCTACCGACAACGCCTGACAACATGCGTCAGCGCATTGTCAATGCATGTGGGAACATTACGGAAGGCGAACTACTCGCTGTTGGGAGGAATGTCGTTACATGTATTGCCAAATGCATTGAGGCTGACAGACATCATTTTGAGCACTTATTGCATTAATGTGGTACTTACAGGTAATCACGCTGTAACAGCATGCGTTCTCAGAAATGATAAGTTCACAGAGGTACATGTATCACATTGGAACAACCGAAATGAAATGTTCAAACGTACCTACGTTCTGTATTTTAATTTAAAGAACCTACCTGTTACCAACTGTTCGTCTAAAATTGTGAGCAATATGTTTGTGACTATTACAGCGCCATCTATCACAAATCGAAAAAGTGGTCCAACTAAAACATTCATAATTCTTTATGTAGTAGGCGAATATGTAATAAAAAATGGGGGTTCCAATTTAAAAAAAAACGCAGTTGATATCCGTTTGACCTATGGCGGCGTCATCTAGCGGGCCAACATTAGCGCCATCTGGTTTCCCCCTTCAAACTAGACGAGTTCTGTTTGTAGTTTTTTCGTTTGACGCTTATTTCGTGAGATACTTGGCTCGGTCACGATCAATGGACCGCCCTCTATACACGCCTTATCTGAGGCGTTAAACGCCAATTGGCTTACTATCTAGCTGCAATCGAGTAGGTCGTTCACTCGTTTACTGGTGGAATGCTGACGTGTCAAGGGACCAGAATGTATGGAAACACCTCCTAAGAGGTTGAGAGTGCGCTGGTATACCACTCAACCGCGGCCAGACAGACCGTTCGGTCGACTATTCGTCGCGCAGCACTGTCAGTGAGGCGCGGCGCGGAGCTGGCCGCAGTGGTGGGTGACACTTGCCGATCCGGCCGCGAGGCGGCGCGCGCTCCCGGCGCAGCCGCTGCTGGCGTGGGCGGTGGCTCTCGCGAATTTCGCGTCCGGCCGCGGCGGCGCTCGGTGGACCGGGCCGGTGCAGGCCGCAGCGCGGTGCAGCGCGACGTCACGCGTGACTCAGGGGCTGGCGGCGGCGGCGGCGGCGGCTGCAGCGCCAGCGGCAGCCACCAGTCTGTCGCCAGCGCCGCTCCGGTCTGCACGCAGCCGCCAGCCGCCAGCCACCAGCCAGCAGCAGCCGCAGCGCACCGCACGGCCATGGCGGCGCCACATGTCTCGCACGGTACGCGAGCGCACCCGCCGCTGCACTGCCGGCTCTGCGCCCGCGGTCTGTGGGCGGCCTGCTCGTGACGGTATAAAGTCGAGCTCCGTAGCAGGTAGGGATGTCCGCGGACATTCTGTCGACCGTGCCAGTCGGTGCCTGAAGATGTCTCGTGTGTACAGCGAAATGTGTTCCCTTAACGTCGTCTTAAATGTTACGTTGAGTACGTGAAACGACTGCATACCAAAATCCAACTCATGCGAACAGTACCGTGACAGACATAGCCTTTGCAATTGCTTTTTATATCCACCTGTGCGCCTTTTCTTTGTATACTGGCTTAACACCGAAGTCGTATCACAATGTATGTAGTACCACATAATTATATCCCTGCTAATCTGTCTTAATATTGGAGAAAATATAGCAAACGATCAATTACTAAATCATTTAAGGAAGTTCTTCGTTGAGCCATTGATATTGTCGAGGGCGTTCGTTCGTTTGCCGGCGAAGAGAATGACATCCTTAATAGATACGAGGCACTAGATGCACTGTGATATTGAGCGGCCAAGCCAACTCGGAACTTTTACTAGCGTGTTAAAATATATGTGACGTTGCAGTTATGAAAATTCTTCGAAGAGAAATGCATTGATAAATTAACTTCGAAAACTGAGAGACTTTTTTTTTTTCTTTTTTTTTTTTTTTACGTGAGCAGCTTTTTCCTTTTGTAATGTTCTTGTGTTGCGAGTTCTATTCAAAACGATTTTCGATCCATTTAGTGTCATTTTTTATCGCATACAAATAATAAGGTTCCAAATGGTTCAAATGGCTCTGAGGACTATGGGACTTAACTTCCGAGGTCATCAGTCCCTTAGAACTTAGAACTACTTAAACCTAACCAACCTAAGGACTTCACACACATCCATGCCCGAGGCAGGATTCGAACCTGCGACCGTAGCGGCCGCATGGTCCTAGACTGATGCGCCTGGAACCACTAGGCCACATACGCCGGCTCAAATAATAAGGGTCGAGGGGACTGATGACCTCAGATGTTAACTCCCATAGTGCTCAGAGCCATTTGAATAAGGGTCGATTTTGTTTAATTAATGTCTGACATTGCGTACTTCATGTATGTCGCGTGAAAATCATACCCTCTAGTTTAGCGGAAGTTTTCGTGGATCTACCCGAATAGAACAGAATAGAATTTGCGAACCGGTATGGGGCTACGCGAGCTTTCAATACTAACCGAAAATTACACTCGTTCGGGGCATATTCTGTAATTTTTAGTTACGCCAACTCGTTTTTTTAAAACAATCCTTGTTCCCCAACGGCACGAGCTTAATGCCTCTTACAGTATAGAAGTAATTTCACCTTCGTATGACTAATTATATCTTTGTAACGGAAAATAATTTTCGAGGATTGCAGTTATGGCACAGCGCAATGATACTATAGAAAGAAGAAAGGCCATATACCTTCGAATCATAAGTTTTCTTCAAATAATACACGAATTGTGTTCAAAACTCAGCGCACCAAGTCTGGAGTTAGTATCTTTTGAAATGGATTTATGACTTTCATTCCAATCGTAGTTTTTGTTTTCATGATTTTTCCACGTTTCATGAGTAAAAACATCTTCCCGTTTCAAAGTTGTCAGGTAGCCGGCCGCAAACTAGGCGACACTCGTGGAGAAAGCAGCTACCTGAGATTCAAGTAACCAAACTAACACAAGATAAGAAATAATACACAAACGTGGGCGACTCTAGATCGGCTTCTTGTATTGTCTTGTCTCTGATTTAATGATGTCATCTCACAGAGATTCAAAAGCGACTATTCTGAAAGTATTAAATCCATTTTCAATTGTCCTTACGGTACAAGTACTGAACTGAGCAAATATAGTGTTTCTGCTCAAATAGCGGTTCTGTCCTGGTGGTTACTTTACTTCATCGTTGTGCTTCCCGTCAAATATCACGTCTTTTCATTCATCCTCTGACTGCCCAGGAAATACTACCGTGAACATGTTTGAATATTCATACATTACTTTATGAATGCCTAATAAAGGGTGCGAGGTGGTCCAGTTGCATCCCGCTGCTCTCGAATACGAGGTAGGTGTCGACTTCACTACGCCATATCGCTCAGTGCGATTCCCACTGTGAACGAGGAACAGCTCAGTTTTCGGCAGGTTGTGGGTAAAGAGTAGTCGTGATCTGCTCGACAAATCCTCCACTAACTTAGTAGAAATAACATTGCGGAAACGCAGGACACCTAAGTGATGATTTGTGACTTGTATTTGAAAATAGCAGCTGCAGATTAAAAATGTAGTGCCCAACTACCCAGCTATCACCCTCGCTGACACAACTGCATTTGGAGTCATTTGAAGAGATGAGTTTTTCACAGTTACTTCGGTACTTTAATAAACGTATTCGGAGTTGAAAATATGAACCACCTTCGGCTGTGTGTCAGAGTGACGAGAGTGAAAATTCGTGCTGGACCGCGACTCGAAGGCGTATTTCCGTCTTTAGCGAGCGATCGCCTTAATCGGTTCGGCTACCTGTCCACAAATCACAGCCAGACCCAAACTTCCACATGTCGTCGCCCTTATGCCACAACCTGCACTCGCACGTTAAGTACATTCCCATCCGGGAATGACATACTTATCGAAGAGTGCAGCGCCAGGTATTAGAGAATAAATACGAAACAGCAGTGCTAGTGTTATAAACTGAATACTCATTTGGAAAGGAAATGGAAATTACACGTACACTTGGAAGTGATATACACACGTCATTTTTCGTCTTCTGAACAACTTTTCTCTCTCCTACGGCAGAAGGAAGCAGGTCTGTTGCAAGTGGTTTAATATTCTTAAAGCCAAAGCACTATGTTTTAGTTACTCCTATAGCGATGGTATATCTCCCTTTCTCTCCGATTCCTTAAGCAGCACCCTCATTCATGAGCGTTAAAGGGACCTTCGATGGTACGAAAAGATAAGAAGCGCTCTCGATTTCAGTTTACGCTGTGAGAAGCGACAGAGTGAAATTGTGTCGAGTAAATTGCTCCTTCGGGTCCACGGCGATGGTTTTGCAGCGCGGCGCAAACCTGTCTTCATTCTAGACGCCATAGGTCCGCCTGTGGGCACTCGCGTTACCGCGCGGCCGAGGAAGACGCACACTGTTGCGCTACCGGTCTTCGCCGGGTACGCCGCGCCGATGTCTGGGGGGCCCGTTATCGAGCAGGCTCGTGTGACCCCGCGTAGCAGTAAACACCGGAGCGTCTCCAGCCCGGTGTCTGCGTTGTCTTCTTTTATGTTGCGAAATACCGGGAAAAGGCGAGTCATACAGCTGTGAGAAGCTGTGCAATAAACGCGGCGTGCCGATCTTCCGCAGACGCAGACAGCAACGCTGGTGGAGAGCCGCTACGCATGCGTTGCGAAGTTTCATCGTTACTATCGGCTGTTGTACACGACCTTTTTTGTCGCGTTTCATTCCTCGGCCTTATAGGTAGAATGCACTGTTGTACGAGCTATGGATGTTTTTCAGCCAGGTGCCAACCAGCTGGGACGCTGCCAAGAGTGGTCCCATTCGACAATGTGTAAATTTGTAGGTGGGGCTTTCCGTTTCTGTTGTTCGGCTTTCAATCAAGAGAAACCGATTTCGAGGACTTGCAGACTACTGACGTACAAGTCTACTGTGTGTGCCTGTGAACCTTTTGGCGGGTATGAAGGCAGTCAAATAGATAACTCTTTCGAACTTTACTGGAGTCTGCCAGATAACATCTTTTATACCTCTCAAACAGAGAGTTCCAGACGAACTCGACTTATTAGGAAATTCATTTTTATGTCAAACCAAGACTTTTATAAATCTGAGCTGCATATCATACAGTTTTGTTCATCTCTAGTCAATTAATTATTACATACCGTTATTGTTATTAAGTACTCTGCCTTACGGCAAGCCAAATAATAAGATCTTTTATTTTCCCAGCCGGCCGGGGTGGCCGAGCGGTTCTAGGCGCTTCAGTCTGGAACCGCGCGACCGCTACCAAAAAGATGGTTCAAATGGCTCTGAGCACTATGGGACTTAACATCTGTGGTCATCAGTCCCCTAGAACTTAGAACTACTTAAACCTAACTAACCTAACGACATCACACATCCATGCCCGAGGCAGGATTCGAACCTGCGACCGTAGCGGTCATGCGGTTCCAGACTGAAGCGCCTAGAACGGCACGGCCACACCGGCCGGCGAAACCGCTACGGTCCCAGGTTCGAATCCTGCCTCGCGCATGGATGTGTGTGATGTCCTTAGGTTAGTTAGGTTTAAGTAGTTCTAAGTTCTAGGGGACTGATGACCTCAGATGTTAAGTCCCATAGTGCTCAGAGCCATTTGAACCATTTTATTTTCCCCCTCTAAGTCTCCCGATATCCTCAGATCTTCTGCATCAAGAGCGCTGACTTCTTTCTTGTATATCATACGCTAATTAGATTCATTGCTTCACTTTCTTTGCAGTAACTACATATGGCAACATTTACTTCTTGAGATGAGCCATGTTACCATAGGCGGCACCTATCTTCCTTCCCCGACTCTGCTGTGCATACCTTCATTAGAAACCTTACCCCTTCAGTTTAGTAATTCCATAATTTTCTACCCCACGTCTTAGAACCCCGTGCGGCAACCATGACGCAGGTTTCTTTAAAGCCACGGCTACATCTGCTCCGTATCCCTTTTCAGCTGAGCTCCTACGTCTCAAATTCATCGTGTCTAATTTCCAATTTCTATTTGTATTTCAAAACTCACTTTAGGTCTGTAACTAGTTTTAATTCAGTCATAGGTATTCGAGCAATTCGAGTTCTTAAATTGAACTGTTTTCTTTTCAACCTTAAGTGAATGATTAGGCTAATACATAAACTGTATTACCAGTTACAGGCTTAAAGGGCCAAGATAATCTGTTGTCCAGCGATGTAGCAAGCCTGTACCGTTAGATTAGAGCGCAAAATTTCGGTTGCTGCTTGCTTGATTCTGGGTAACAAGAAATGTTTCTCTTTCAGATTTCATTTAGTAGATGACGCGCTCCAGTTGTCCAAATGTAGCCACAAAAAATTCAGCCTCTTTCAAATTCGGTTCCATTGCATAAAAACGCAGGTGTTCGCGTCCTTGGGGTGGTTGGTTAGGGTAGGCTCGAGGCAGGGTTGTAGGCACCCACCCCCCTCCCCTGCGAGGTTAACGTGTCTGGGACGAGACCCCCTCAGCGTGATAAGACCGGCTAAGGAATTACTCGGGTCAAGAAGCAGCCTCATCATGACTCAACTTCTCGCCGTAACGCTCGAAGTGACGTGGCCGACCACGTGACTCCCTTGAGCGGGCCAATCGCGACAACTCACGGCTGTGATTCGTGGAATGAAGAACGCACCTCTTCCTCGATTCATTCCTGACTATCGTAAGAAATTAACGGAGAACGGTATTGTCTTCATCAGTATCAAGGCTGCTGCCGCCGCCAATACGCCTTTGCTATGAGAAAACAGATACGACTTTTGAGAACTGCTCTTTAATACGGATGATACTGTGTCAGGAGAGAAACAAGAAAACACTTTTCCCCTCCATAAATTCGTTCTGTTTCACTGCGTTAGAAATTCAGCAATTTTCTCTGCCTCTCTCACTACATTTGTACATGTTGTATCGTAGTAACTGTCCATGAGCCTTAATTACGTTCGCATTCGGGAGGACGACGGTTCAATCCCGCGTCCGGCTATCCTGATTTAGGTTTTCCGTGATTTCTCTAAATCACTCCAGGCAAATGTCGGGATGGTTCCTTTGAAAGGGTACGGCCGACTTTCTTCCCCGTCCTTCCCCGTCCTCGTCCGAGACAGATGACCTCGCTGTCTGGTCTCCTCCCCCAAACAACCCCAACCCCAACCCCTCAATTGCTATCAACAGAGTAGTTTATAGGGTTCTAGTGTCTTTGACTGACTCATAACACGAGTCAGTAGTAGCAAAATGATGACACGGACATTTTTGATTGTATTGTTCGGATTTTCGTTTTTTAGTATATCTTCTGCACAATATTTACACTTAACTGCAAGAGCTATGCTCTATTATGGACTACTGATGTCTGAATTAAGTTAGAGAAATGAATTTATGAGAGCTTCGCCTGCATCGTATGTTGACCCAGTCAAACCTATAGACAGATTGTTGCATAGTGGTTGTGGCACTGGTATTTAAGGGGAGCCGGTTGCTTTGCCCGGCGTCTAAACAGGGCAGCTATCACAATGTCTCTTCTAAAAGTGACAAGAGAACTTCTGTAAAGTATTATCGATGTTTCAAACCGACTTCCAGTTTCTCGGCAGTACAGGCAATGGCAGAGATGTGTCAACTGGCTACACTTTTTGTCGTCTTGAACTTGGTATTAGCAAAAGACACCTCCTATAGAACGATAATATAGCAGTTAAATACCTACTCTGCTTGCAGTTGAAGAGTGTGCTTGACGTTAGTTTTACTTCCGTTGCCCTATGGATTTAAGTTCTTTCTGACGCACAGAACTTTGCTCAGATGTCTGATTCCACCTCTCCTTCGGTCGCTCAAGCTGTTGTTTTACAAGCCCTTTTATTGTATCCATACAAGTTTCGGAAGTTGAAGACGTTACCAGAATCCAAATGTTCCTGTATTCATTCGCGCAAATGAGCGGAATTACATGTTTTCTAAGCCATGTAGCTGAAACGGTGATTATATCTTGCAATACAAGTGCAGACTGAAGCACAGAAACACAGTGTGTATGCAGTCTGACGTGTTCATTATAGTGTGCCGTCTATATATTCATATTGAAGCTTTTATAATGTTTACGCTAACGGTTTGGTAAATAAGTCGTGAGGCTAGGGCCTTCCGTCGGGTAGACCGCTCGCCAGTTGCATGTATTTCGAGTTGACGCCACTTCGGCGACCTGCGCGTCGATGGGGATGAAATATGATGATGATTAGGACAACACAACACCCTGAGCGGAGAAAATTCTCCGACCCAGCCGGGGATCGAACCCGGGCCCTGAGGATTGACATTCTGTCGCGCTGACCACTCAGCTACCGGGGGGGGGGGGGGGGGGGGGGACAACGGTTTGGTTATAATGCGCTTTATTCATCCAAATTCAGGCATTTGTTGTTGCACATAATACGAAACACTGTAATATGCATTGCATATCTATTATGCGCTATGTAATAAACTTCCCCGCTGGAGCACTGCTGACAGAATTAAATACATACTTATTTTACTGGTTAGAATATGCAAGTTTTGTGTAGGTTGAAATTTTAATTACGGTGTGCAGTTAGTATACATATTGAAGTCATTTCCGTAACTTGTAATACGCATACAAGTCGAAATGTTGATGACAGCATGCAAACTGCGTTCAGGATGTGTTGTTCAGGATGTGCTATATGGATGCAAGTTGAAGTGCTCACTGGAACTTACAATACAGACGCATGAATGTATATCCCATGACAATACAAACCGATAAAATATCCACAAGCTTTCGGACGAGTGCTTCTCGCCCTTTGTCACTATTTGACAAAGGCGGAGCTGTACTCGCCCGAAAGCTTGTGGATATTTAAGCGCTTGACAAGGTTGCAAGTTTGAAAAATTTTATTGTTATATGGCCATACTGAAATGCTTACACCAAGGCGAAACTCGAGCCGCAGCCGACGACAGTGTGCTCCCGCCTGACAGCCCCTCTCTATCTCTTTGTTGCAGATGCCCAAACAGCGAACGCACGCGCTCTGATACACGGCCGCGGCAATGTTCGCCATAATGCCCATTGAGACGGACGAGCGGCGAGAGTTCCGACGCAAGATGCGCGCCAAGTGCGAATTCGTGTGCAAGTACTGCCAGCGCCGCTTCACCAAGCCGTACAACCTGATGATCCACGAGCGCACGCACAAGGACGACGTCACCTTCACCTGCGAGACCTGCGGCAAGACCTTCAAGCGGCAGGACAACCTCAAACAGCACAGGTGGGCCACCAGCCGATCGGCCGCGATACGGCGAGCAGGCGCGCTCGGCACGTGATGCTGCGATTTATGCGCTGGCACTGCCTTAACGCGCCCGCCACTTTCTTCACCCAGCCTGTGAAACCTGTTCTCACATCGTAACACAGTCTATTTGCGCTGGAGTGTGCTCCGATCGCTGTCCCCGCGTGGTTGCAAGGCCACAGCTCCTTGGCGATTGTGCCACTGAGCTCCTTACAACCTGACTCCCCCGTGCACGATGGTCACCCACTCGACACAAAATAGACACAAATTTTCAGTACAAAACGGTGACCATCGGAAATATGTCTAGGAAACAAATACGGTTGGATGACACTTTTACGCGGCTCACCCCGTCGGAGGTTCGAGTCCTCCCTCGGGCATGGGTGTCTGTGTTGTCCTTAGCCTAAGGTAGATTAAGTTGTATGTAAGCCTAGGGACCGATGACCTCCGCAGTTTGGTCCCACAGGAACTTACCGCAAATTTCCAGTGACATTTTTACCATTAAGTGCTCCACACTGAGGTCCCAAATGTCGTGAGATACCTCCTAACAGTTTAATACGTAACTTAAAGTCAAAAACCCATAGAATTCATTGACGATACAAGATATCGAAATAAGGTAGTGCAAGGCACAACCTTTTTACTTTGAAATGACACAGGTGATGGGATGCCTTCTAACCTCCTTTTGCTTGTCTTAGTGCAGCAACTCAAATGGCATGAGCTCAACAAGTCGTTGCAAGTACCCTGTAGAAACACTGAGCTATGCTGACTTTTGCGAAGGTGTTCCCGATCCATGATTTTCTGCACGGTCTAGCTTCTCCATTATGTCCCGTAAATAGTCGATGGAATTCAGGGTGGTCAAATGGTTCTCTCGAATTGCCACGAATGTTCTTTACATCAATCGCGAAAATTCGTGGCCCGGTGACATGGCATCGTTGGTAACATGAAGTCCATGAATGCCTGCATATCGTCTCGAGTCAATTATCATTTTATTTGGGCCAGAGGACAGTCCATTCCATGTAAACTCTGCCAACACCATTACGGAGCCATAACCAGCTTGCACAGTGTCTTGTTTACAACCTGGATCCATGGTTTCGTGGGGTCTGCGCCACGCTCGAACGTTACCATCAGCTCTTACCAACTGAAATCGCGACTGGACTGACCAGGCCATGGTTTTCCAGTAGTCTGGGATCCAATAGATATGGTCACGAGTCCAGAAGACACGCTGCAGGCGACTTCGTGCTGTTAGCAAAGGCACCCGTTTTGTCCGTGTGCTGCCACAGCCCATCAACACCAAATTTCGCAGCACTGTGCTAACGGACACGTTCGTCGTCCGTCGCACATTGATCTCTGCGATTACTCAACGCAGTGTTGCTTGTCTGTTATGACTGACAACCCACACGCAAATGCCACTGCACTTTGTCGTTCAGTGAAGTCCGCGTCCGCGTTAAGAGGTAATGCCTGAAATATTGTATTCTCGGCACTCTTTTGACACTGTGAATCTCGGAATATTGAATTCCCAAACGATTTCCGAAATGGAATATCTCATACATCTTGTTCCAAACACCATTTTGCGTTCAAAGTTTGGTAATTCCCGTTTTGCTTCCATAAGCTTTTCACATGAATCACGTGTGTATAAATGACTGCTCCGTGAATGCACTTCGCTTTTATACCTCGTGTACGCGATGCTACCATCTGTATATATGCATATAGTTGTCCCTAGCCTTCTTTCACTTATTATACACAAAACTGTAGCCATTCGCTCATGAAACAAAGTAACTCAAAAATATGGCTCTAAGCACTATGGGATTTAACATCTGAGGTCATCAGTCCTCTAGACTTAGAACTACTTCAACCTAACTAACCTAAGGACATCACACACATCCATGCCCGACGCAGGATTCGACCCTGCGACCGTAGCAGCAGCGCGGTTCCGGACTGAAGCGCCTAAAACCGCTCGGCCACAGCGGCCGGCGAAACTAACTCAGAAATGTCATCTATCAAATTCACACTACTGTCGACATGTGTTAAAAATGACGTGTTTGTTTTTACTTTTATCTTTGCAAAACATCTGCCGTGAAAATTAACTGGTTAGTTCCTGGGAAGGGCTTCGCAATGAAAAATTAAGCGCTTGTCACAATGTGAAGCAAGTTATGCCGGATTGCCACCAATAAAACAAAGCAAATAATTCGCTCGGATTATGATCGCGTAGAAATGAAACGAAAAGTATTCAAATGTTCCGTTACGCCGGCCGCGGTGGCCGAGCGGTTCTAGGCGTTTCTGTCCGGAACCACGCGGTTGCTACGATCGCAGGTTCGAATCCTGCCTCGGGCAGGTGTGTGCTGTCCTTAGGTTAGTTAGGTTTAAGTTGTTCTAAGCCTAGGGGACTGATGACCTCAGATGTTTAGTCCCATAGTGCTCGGAGCCATTTGAACCATTATTTTTTTTCCGTTACACATCGAATGACACAATTAATAAACCTGGAAGAGGTCGAAATAAGGCTCAGTAGTTGCGCACAAATTAATACTGGTCTGTAGAGTGCGAGAGCTATTCTATCGTTACCACCTCTACATTTCTTGAATATTTGAATCTAACGGTCGGCCTCTGCACATAACAGAAATTCATCGCAGTTTAACAACATTCTAAAAATGCTGTTGGCTATGTCGCCTAACTGTGGGGAAGTTGTAGGTAATTTGAGATCCCAAAATGTAAATCAAGGTTGTGAATACAAATCTTCTATTTTCTCTAATCAAATGAATAATTGACAACAAATCAACACAAGTAAAGTAAAGCAAAAATTACGCTAAGCACAGTGAGACTTGAATTTTATTGGAAGATAGCAGAAAGAAAAAGGACTAAGATATCCTCATCTGTGGAGCTCGCACAAATTCAAGATAAACAAGGGAAATATAAAGTACATAACATTGAGCAAACAACTTTCGTAACAGAATTAGGAACTGTGAGCTTCTCACAGGATGGGCTGCGCTACAGCCTGAGTGACACTTGAATTTCCCAATTGCAGCGAGCGGGAGCCAGTCAGGCAGAGACGAGAGTGGGGAAGTGAACAGATACCAAAATCAAAGTTCTCTCTCCTGAACGCCCGCAATTCCCAGACTCCACTTGGGGGGTGCCAGAATGCTTCTGCTAATGTGATAAATAAGAATTCCCTTTTGTTGTTGTTATTGTTGTTATTGTGGTCTCCAGTCCGAAGACTGGTTTTATGCAGCTCTGCATGCTACTCTATCTTGTGCAAGCCTCTTCATCTCCGAATAACTACTGCTACCTACATCCTTCTGAATATGCTTACTGTATTCATCTCTTGGTCTTCCTCTACGATTTTTACACCCCTCTCCCATCTACACTATCCTGTAATACTAAATTGGTGATCCCTTGATGTCTTAGAAAGTGTCGTATTAATCGAGCGATCCTCTCCTTTAATCAGGTTGTGCAACAAATTTCTTAACTCTCTTCTGCATTCTTCTGTAGCATCGCATTTCAAAAGCTTCTATTCTCTTATTGTCTAAACTGTTTATTGTCCATGTTTAGCATTCATACATAGCTACACCCCAGAAAATACTTTCAGTACAGACGTCCTAAAACTTAAAATCTATATTCGAGGTAAACAAATTTCTCTTCTTCAGAAACGCTTTTCTTGCCATTGCCACTCAACATTTTGTATACTATTTCGGCTTTAATCAGTTATTTTACTGTTCAAATAGCAAAACTCATTTACTACTTTATGTGTCTTGTTTCCTAATCTAATTCCCTCCCTTCACCTTACTTAATTCTACTATATTCAATTATCCTTTTTTTGGTTTTATTCATGTTCATCTTATATCCGCCTTTCAACGCACTGTCCATTCAGCTCAACTGCTCTTCCAAGTCCTTTGCTGTCACTGACAGAATTACAATGTAATAGGCAAAACTCAAAGTTTTTATTCCTTCTCTATGAACTTTAATTCCTTCTCAAAATTTTTCTTTGGTTTCCTTTACTGTTTGATGAACGCACAGATTGGATACCATGGGGGATTGCCTACTACTCTGTCTCACTCCCTTCTCAGCCACTGCTTCCCTTTCATGCCCCTTAACTCATTATAACTGCTGTCCAGTTGCTGTACAAATTGTAAATAGCCTTTCGCTCCCTGTATTTTACCCCTGAGACCCTCAGAATTTCCCCGTCGGGGGTTCGAGTTCTCCTCCGGGCATGGATCTATGTGTTGTCCTTAGCGTAAGTTAGTTTCAGTTAGATTAAGTAGTGTGTAAGCTTAGGGACCGATGACCCCAGCAGTTGGGTCCCATAAGACCTTACCACAAATTTCCTTTCCTTCAGAATTTCAAAGAGTGTATTCCATTCAACATTGTCAGAAGCTTTGCCTAAGTTCTCAAACGCTAGAAACATATGTTTGTCTTTCGTTAACCAGCTTTGTAAACAAGTCGTAGGGTCAGTAATACCTCGCGTGTTCCAACATTTCTGTGGTATGCAAACTGGTCTTCTCCCTTGCCTTTTTTATCAGTTTTTCCATTCTTCTGTATAGAATTCGTGTTAGTATTTTGCAACCATAATTTATTAAACTGATAGTTTGGTAATATTCACACCTGTCAGCACGTGCTTTCAGTGGAATTGGAATTATTACATTCTTCTGGAAATCTGAGGGTATTTCGCCTATCTCATATATCTTGCACACCAGGTGGAAGAGTTTTATCATAGCTGGCTCTCCCAAGGTTATCACTAGGTCAGACAGCACGTCGTATTGTTTCGACTCAGGTCTTTTAAGTGCTCAGACAAATTCTTGTCGGAGTATCATGTCTCCCATCTCCTCTACTTCTAGGTCCACTTCCATTTCTGTAATATTTCCTGCAAGTTCATCTCCCTTGTAGAGACCCTCTCTGTATTCCTTCCTATCTGCCCGATTAAGGGATCTAACATTCCACGCTCCCATCTGCAGAACAGCAATTTCGTGTCTCCTGATGACGACATCCTCTTGAGTAGCCCCCGCCCAGAGATCCGAATAGGGGACTGTTTTACCTCCGGATTATTTTACTCAAGAGGACGTCATCATCAATTAACCATACAGCAGGGCTCTATGCTCTCGGGAAGAATTACGGCTGTAGTTTCCTCTTGCTTTCAGCCGTTCGCAATACCAGCACAGCAAGGCCGTTGTGGTTGATGTTACAAGACCAAATCAATCATCTAGATTGTTGCCCCTGCAACTACTGAAAAGGCTGCTGCTCCTCTTCAGGAACCAATGTTATTCTGGCCTCTCAACAGACCCCCCCCCCCCCCCCCGATGTTGTTGCGCCAATGCTGGGGCTGTCTGTATCGCTGAGGCACCAACCTACCCCAGCAACGGCGAGATCAATTGTTCACGTCTAATTTGCGGAAAGCAACAGAAAATTACCACTGAAGCTACAGAGAAATGTATGTTACGGTTCATTAGACTGGTACTGGTACCGAAGTGTTGGACAGCATCTTTTGCTCGATGTCTGGTGGTGGGACGATACTTTGAGTGTACAGTGTGTAAATTGGAAGGAAAGCAGTGAACTTCCTCACGTGGCTAGGGTGGCGCCGGTAGGCAGTTATTTTTGATGTGCAAACAGAAAGCGAAATTTCATGCTTAAATATCCACAAGGAAACGCTGTGTTGACCGGTGGCACTGTGCCTGCTGCAGTGGATTAGTGCCGCGAACTGACCACGAGAACATTTTGGAAAACAGGTCCTTTCTGCGAAAACTGAGCGCCTCCGCGCTACTGAGAACCAGTTGAACCCTTCCCCGAACTCGCTGCTTTTCTGTGAGAAGTCTAATAACTCCTCCTCCCTCCCCCCCCCCCCTTCTTCTGTCACAAAAATGTACGCAATTGTGAGAAAAATATGGGGCAACATGTACAATAAATATTAATGTCATTGTTACTAGTGTGTGTTTCTTAGATCAACTCACGAATCTACTTTCCGAAAGACACTAACAGCTGCAAAATGTGGTTCCTAGAGAACCTGGAAGAATGCAGAATACGATCTTCGTGAATGGGAAGATAATAGAAACAAACTGGAGGCTGCAAAAAGCCATAAGGAAATATATTATGGTCCATACGACAAAACATCCCCAAAAATGCTGACAAATTTTTAACTGAATACCATCGCTAGAAAGCGCAAACATTTATAAAAAATGCAAATAAGTGTCAGAAGCATCAATTTATAAAACCACAAGCAGCTGAATGGGCTGACAGGCATTCGCTTTTCACGGATTTTTGACTATTAATGGAAGGGAGATGCTGGAAATTACTGTCAGTGGAAATTCAAACACATATAGTAAAAATTGAGCTTAGTCAATGCGTCATCAGCCACTCGATGAACCTGAAATACTGCAACTTACAACTTCATACTTTTTCTGTAGTTAGGAGGCACCGTTACAGCCTCATAAAACAGAAATTAGTGACTAGAGTCTTGCGTTGTAAATAAGTGTGGATTTCAAATGTACAGTTACTGTGCGTGTCCATGAAATGCGTTAGAACATAATTCATACAAGGCCTCAGATTCAGGATTTACGTACTGTATCGCTTAAATATATAAGAAAGTAATTCACAGAACACTCTGAATTCTGACATCAGTTGTTAAAGGTTGGTTGAATGATGTCCAGAGGCCAAATAAAAATAAATAAGTAAATAAAAAGTGAACGAGTATTTTCTGTTTTATCTCGGTAGAGGGAGACTCGTATTTGGTGAGCAGTATATTCAGATTCTGACCTACAGTAGTTGCATGTGGGGGTAGGTACCAAGTCACGACCAGTTCATTCTAATCCTCATCCAAATGAAATAGTATTCCCTCAGTTATGAACCTAGTGTCAACGAGACGTTAAAAAGTTCAATCTTAATCAGTTATGCTAATCGTTTCTTCACAACTTTCACTGCTTATTCTTGTTTGCAGGATATATTATTTCGTTTGAGAGATGGTTTAGTGGCTTAGGAATGTGATTAATCCCGCGAGGTTACCAAGTAAAGCTCCGCGCATTAAGTAATTGCAAACAGCATTTCACATGTCTATTTGCTTATAGCAGTCGGCCGGTTCCCTTTATGGAGATCAGGTAGCCACGGAATGTTGTACAAGGCTAACCGTGAGGTTCATTGAGTCCACTGCTTGTATTTCCAAAGTAACTCTTACCTATTGGTCAATTCACTCCTCGTGTAGAAGTAAAGCGAACACTCTCTATTCTAAATGTTCAAGAACACTAATGATTTTTTAATGAGTTGTTACTGATCATTCTTTTATTTTAGGTAACGTATTCGGTAATTTGTCACTGGAAATGTACTGGCGGGATGTAAACAGGCAAAGTTAGTGCCCAAATTCGCGGCTAAAGACGCAAAATCGAAGTAGCATGGTATCACTGGTTTCGGGTTCTATGATATGGTAATTTCAACTACCATAATTTAAAGGGATGACGGTTTGTGGTATACATTCCTCGTCATCACGCTGTACTTCAGTGTACTCCATTATTCCATACCATATTTCGCACAGAACATAGAGTATGGCTGATGGTAACCTTTCCCTAGTAAGAGCAGGCGATGGCTTATTGATTTTCGAGAACAACAGATGATGTGTCATTCTGTCCTAATCCATACTGATCCTTTACGTGACACAAGAAACGCTATTACCAAGAAACCAATCGTTAATTGTCGACCATAGCATACAGTTACAAACTTTAAGCATCATTCACTGCTAAGGAATATCCGAAATTTAGGTATAACTAAGACGTTGTGATAAACCGTTAGTGATAGCGGAGCTTTCATTTCAGACAAGTATAATAATGACCAACTGTTTTACGTACAAGTTTTATAAAAGACAATTATGGTCGTTTGTCATGGAGTCTATTTCAGAAACGATCAAGTGTGCAGTTGACAGTTCAGGCTTGTGGATAATACTTTTTGGTGCATTCAGTAGGATATCAACAGTATATATAGCCGAACTGGATAATAATAATAAAAACATAGAGATATAGTCTTGGAAACTTTAATTATATATTGCAATTTCACTGCTAGCTGCTGCATACCATAGCTCTGTCAGTACTTGCCACTACTGCTGATTTTTTACGTCGGAAAGAAATTGTCGTTACAGTCGAATTTCGGTGTTCGAAGACGTCAAAGGATAATTACTAGGAATAGAGTCTGAAGAGATTAATAAGCGTTGGACAGTCACTAACAACAATATATCTATACTGCACTTTAAGAGGAACGTATTATATTTTATTTAATCGTCTTCATATATATGCTAATATAAAGTAGTAGTTTTTGCTCTTTCAATTGCTGGTTAAATTAAGTTCTTCTGATTGTGAGTGCCTCACTTTACGTTGTTCTGAACATTATTTCTGCGTTCAAAAAATAAACCGTTCTCATTGCATACCCTAGTGCGCTCGATTTGTATTCTAAGTCTGTTCATGTGCTTCAGATGGATGTCATGTAAAAATAAAAATAGTAACGTCAGAGAAATTGATTTCCTACGCTGTATTTCTGTGGCTTATGGAGTGCTGGATCCGAAAACCAATAAGTACGTAAAGCGAGAGTCCGTTTGTGTTACTGGTATAGGGTGTTTGAAGTCTACCTTTGCTCTTCCATGCGTCATCATGTGGAAGTACTGTTCCACAAACCCCGCCCGGCCAGCCACGCGGTCTTAAGCGCTGCTTCCCGAGCGGGAAGGCGTGTCGGTCCGCCAGGCGGATTAGTGTCGAGGTCCGGTGTGCCGGCCAGTCTGTGAATGGTTTTTAAGGCAGTTTTCCATCTAACTCGACGAATGCGGGCTGGTTCCCCTTATTCCGCCTCAGTTACATTACGTCGGCGATTGCTGCGCGAGCACTGTCTCGACATACGCGTACACCGTAATTACTCTACCACGCAAACGAGAAGTCGTCAACTCACCTGGTTGTACACAGGCCAGTGGCCACGTATCTGAAAACGTGTTTTATTGAAGAAAATAACCAACCTCAGTGGAAGCCTGCTTTCGGTCAAAACCGACACACTACATTACACAGTCGCACCTAAGAAAGACTAAGAAAGGTACTCAACGGGTACGAATAAAGAAAGCTCATCTAATTCGGGTGACTGGACTCTTATGGGGTGTTCCAGACGATAATTCCATAAATTTATATTGATCGTGTGCTACTGTACTGGTTAGGCGAAATATGAAAGTGGGTCTTATGTGGCGAGAAAACGTTTCCCATTAAAGATTCGGCGCTATCTATTGAAGAAATTCAGGTAATAGATGTTTACATAATCTAGGTAAAAGGTCGCTTTGAAGAAGGTGCAATCGAATCAAACATGTATGATAATACTTGCCCACATTTTCACTCAGAAATACACACTTAAAAAAAAAGTTTTGCGTCACCTTGGTTCCGAGAGTTCAGGAACCTATACAGAAAATTGGAATAGAGACCAACTAAGCATCACTCCCGCTCTTTTTATTGCTCGTCAAAACCACCCATTGCATGTTGTACCAACATACAGCGAGACCTTCAGAGGCGGTTGTCCGGATTGCTGTACACGCCGGTACCTCTAATACCCAGTAGCACGTCCTCTTGCATTGATGCATGCCTGTATTCGTCGTGGCATACTATCCACAAGTTCATCAAGGCACTGTTGGTCCAGATTGTCTCACTCCTCAACGGCGATTCGGTGTAAATCCGTCAGAGCGGTTGGTGGGTCACGACGTACATAGACAGCCCTTTTCCATCCATCAAAGTCATGTTCGATAGGGTTCATGTCTGGAGAACATGGTGGCCACTCTACTCGAGCGACGTCATTATCCTGAAGGAAGTCATTCACAAGACGTGCACGATGGGGGCGCGATTTGTCGTCCATGAAGACGAATGGCTCGCCAATATGCTGCCAATATGGTTGACCTATCGGTCGGAGGATGGCATTCACGTATCGTACAGCCTTCCATGAGCACCAGCGGCGTACGTCGGCACCACATAATGCCACACCAAAACATCACACCTTGCTGCATTTGCTGGGCAGCGTGTCTAAGGCGTTCAGCCTGACCGGCTTGTCTCCAAACACGTCTACGACGTTTGGCTGGTTGAAGACATATGCGAGACTCATCGGTGAAGAGAACGTGATGCCAATGCTGAGCGGTCCATTCGACATGTTGCTGGGCCCATCTGTACTGCGCTGCTTTGTGTCGTGGCTGCAAAGATGGATCTAGCCATAGACGTCGGGATTGAAGTTGCACATCATGCAGCCTATTGCGCACAGTGTGAGTCATAACACGACATCCTGTGGTTGCACGAAAAGAATTATTCAACAGGGTGACGTTGCTGTCAGGGTTCCTCCGTTGGTAGCGGTCATCCACTGCAGTAGTAGCCCTTGGGCGGCCTGAGCGAGTCATGTCATCGACAGTTCCTGTCTCCCGGTATCTCCTCCATGTCCGAACAACATCGCTTTGGTTCACACCGAGACTAATGGATACTTCCCTTATTGAGAGCACTTCCTGGCACAAAGTAACAATGCGGACGCTATCGAACCGCGGTATTGACCATCTAGGCTGGTTGAACTACAGACAATACGAGCTGTGTACCTCCTTCCTGGTGTAATGTCTGGAACTGATCGCCTGTCGGAACCCCTCCGTCTAGTGGGCGCT
Organism: Schistocerca americana; assembly: GCF_021461395.2. NCBI lineage: Eukaryota > Metazoa > Arthropoda > Insecta > Orthoptera > Acrididae > Schistocerca > Schistocerca americana. The sequence goes on along the minus strand of NC_060120.1, from coordinate 323,492,030 downwards.
TCTCATGCGTGGTGGTTTACATCTTTGCGCGGGTTTAGTGACATCTCTGAACAGTCAAAGGGACTGTGTCTGTGATACAATATCCACATCAACGTCTATTTTCAGGAATTCTGGGAACCGGGGTGATGCAAAACTTTTTTGATGTGTGTACTATAAACGGCAGTTTGCCTTTCTTTAACTTATCATCTAAGGTAACTTGTAAGGGCTGTACCGCCTGGATTGTTAGCTATTGTTACTTGCAGTAAGACTGCAGTCTCGCGTTCCTTCGGTACAACGATGACTGTTACGATAGTGATTATCAAATGTGTCTTTAGACAGTACATGTAAGGGAATGTTACGGCTACTTCGATTAAATTGTCTAACACGAGTTAAACGACGACGTCAATTGAAGATATTCACAGAGAGGAATCCACCCACCTACGTAGAAAGGTGTGAAGGAAGAGCTCCGTTCCACCGCACTCACTGTATCTGAATATTTACAGCAGTGATTACGCTCCAGACACTACATAGTAAAGAGACTGTTGTCAGCAGTAGCGCCTCTGAGAAATCTCTTACCTCCTCGCAGTGAACACCGATTTGCTTCGGTGCAGTAGAGGTGAAAGTAAGTATAGGCGGAGGTATCGTTAGCGTAGAATGAGATATGCGCGCCAGTGAATCAGACGGCGGCTACCGGCCGTGACCTTGATGAGACAGCAGCGCCTGCACTGACTCAGGAAGGAATGCAAAGAGAAGCCCAAGCGAGCCGGGGCTCGATCCCGCGACCAGCTGAGCGGCTCTCTGGGTCACTGGGTGCGCTTTAAAAGCTCCTCACCTCACCTCAGCTAACCTCCGCTCTCTCGCTGAGCAACACGCGCCGGCGGCGCCTTTAAAACAGGTAACGCGGGCCACGGAGGGGGATACCGTGCCGCGTTGCGTGCAACGCCAAGAGCAGGTAGGAAAACGCTGTAAATACCTTCCCACCGCGAACGGACAGGTTGCGATCAAGTTAGCATTACTGCAACGATTCTGAAAATATCGGCTATGCACAACCCATCTCGCACTTTCTTACGTGACATTCTGAAACGCTAGAATCGTGTCAATCAAGTAGATGCACTATTTGTCTTAGAAAAACCGTTTGACACAAAACCATATCAACACTTACTAACGAAACAAAGATTTGACTGGACTGAGGATTATCTTGTTTCCTGGATGGCAAATCTTCAACGTAGGCAGAAGTTGACTTCAGGCGTACCTCAGGGAACTGCGTTCGGACCGTTGTTATTCATGTTGTATGTCAATAACTTGGCACACAATATTAATAGTAGCTTCCGACTTTCCCCAAATTACGCATTTATTCATAATAATGTACTACCTGAAAAAGTTACGCAATTAAGCTAATCAGTCAGGTATTCATCAAATTTCAAAGTTCTGTAAATGTTCAGAAATATTAAATTTGGCACGTACAAATGTCCGCAAATTGCTCTTTGTACGGATATGGAATTGATCGACGCAGAAGCTCTGTTGTAGATATAGTTCCTGGCAGACTTGGGTTCGCTGGTAGCATATTGGAAAAATGCAATCAGTTTACTAAGATACCAAATAGGATTAACAGGAAAACTGAACGTATGTGCTATAACGCCCCCCCCCCCCCCCCCCGCCACCTTCCCAGCGATTACCTCGCATCGCTTGGGGACCCAAAGAGAAAATTAGATTCGTTGTTGCGGAGGCAAAAACGTTTATGCAATAATTCCTCTGGAGCTCCATACCCGAGTGGAAAGGGGGGTAGGCGCTTATGTCAGTGGATTTCCCCATTCGCTGCCCGTTGTCGCTATAATCATTCCGCATCCGGCTGCTTGCTATACTTTCCTTACAGCGTCATGAGCAAGGCCAGCAGACGGGATTCATCCTTGCAAAGGACAGAGCTCATAATATTTCGTCTTACGATGAAATATGAGCAATATATAGCGGTGTTTTCCACTGACTTTGACCAGCTTACGGAGACTGGCAGCAATTGTACCGTCCAGTATGTCTAGTATTTGTTCAACCCATCGCATATCACGCCACGCCAGAGTAGGAGTCAGGGGCTTTATATATACAGGGTGTCCCAGAAACGTTGCTTGAAACTTCTGTGGGACGTAGGGCACTTAATGGCCTACAAACAGCCACTCCAAAGTCAGGACATGCCCAGTCACGTTGGAACCACAATCTGCGCCTCGCATTTGCTGCAACATCTTCATGCAAGCCGGGAAACATCTTATAGAGTGCGGCGGTCAAGCGGGTTGGTAGGAGGTACAGCGCGACTATGCAGTCGCTGACCAAACCCGCCCAAACAGTAACTTTGAAGCGATGTTGTGCCGCATGGTGCTGCAAATCGTGGGGATTTTCTGGTGCCCACAAATGCTCTTTCTGGTGATTGAATGCGCTATCCTTAGTGAATCTAGCCTCTTCAGTGAACAACACATAAGCTGGGAAATGCACATCTCGGCCACTTTGTTGCAAGCCACTGTGCGAAACGCACACGTGCAGGATGGACATCAGGGTTCAATAATTGCACCATTTGGAGACGAAATTCGGCATTGAAAAATCACTGGACACTACTACGAGACATTCTGAAGTCCGAGACAACGGCATGTATGCTGGTGCTTGGTTTAGTCTCCACGGCATCCAACACATTTTCTTCCCCAGCGACGCGCCGTCACTAGACCTGCCAGTTCATAACGACCTGTACTCGTACACATTTAGGTACAGACGTGCTAGCAAACTGTGGTACCGTTGTTGTCTGTCTGGGAAGCGTTCTCGATAAATGTGTCCAGCGGCTCGTTCGTTGCACTCAGCTATTCCATGTATTAAATGCACGCCTGAAGTCTCGCCCTTCGTGTACTGTTTGATGCTCCTCATATGCTGGCCAGCACTCGATTGAGTAAATCCTCACATTCCCTTCCAATACTCCCGTGTACAGCTCCACTTAGTGGCGTTCCGATCTAATTCTCTCGTGTAGTCTACAGCACCTCCTAGAGGCATACGACGACATTTGTGTCCATGGTTTCCTATGCAATTCTCAGTCCTTATGATGTGCCTCACATCCCTTAGAAGTTAGCGGCTACATTTCTGGGAAACTTTGCGTAGCGGAACTCTTTGCAGTCTCGAAACGGTTCTGTGGAAAACAGTGTGCTTCAAGTGCTTTCGGTGAGTGTGGCTGTGCATATCATAATATGTACCATAGATGGCAGTACCTTTTGCTTTCATTGTCTTAGAACCTCAATATTTTTACATCGCCAATGGACTGTAGACTTAGTTCAAATGTGTGTGAAATCTTATGGGACTTAACTGCTAAGGTCATCAGTCCCTAAGCTTACACACTACTTAACCTAAAGTACCCTAAGGACATACACACACGCCCGAGGGAGGACTCGAACCTCCGCCGGGACCAGCAGCACAGTCCATGACTGCAGCGCCCTAGACCGCTCGGCTAATCCCACGCGGCTGTAGGTTTAGTATGCTGCATAAATTTCAATTTGATATCTCTACAAGTTCCTGAGATAAGGCACCTTAACTAACGGAGTGGCACACGGACGGACAACACAGTAATCGAATAACGGTTCCATTTTTACTAGTTGAGGTATGGAACCCTAAAAAGAAATCATTCGTAATTTTTCTCTTCACTGACCAACTCATAAAACACGTAGCAGAGAAAATAGTATCAGTCACTGGATAACTCCTAATATTTCCCTGGCAGAACCCAGCAGCTTCACATGGCATGCACTCAACAAGTCGTTCGAAGTCCCCTGCAGAAATATTGAGCCTTGTTGCCTCTGTTTCCGTCCATAATTGGGAATGTGTTGCCGGTGCAGGGTTTTGTGGGCGAACTGACCTATCGATTATGTATCATACATGTTCGACTGGATTCGTGACGGACGATCTGGTGGCCAACCCATTCACTCAAACTGTCCAGAATGCTCTTCAAACAAATCGCGAATAAGTGTGGCCCAGCCCGACGTTGTGGCCCAGCCGGCAGCCTAAAGAGGTACGCCTATACCAGTCTCTCCTGAACCCTGAGTGCGCCCTCACGCGATAACGACAGGTCGAAAGGAAGGATGACGTGAGTTCGACAGTCACCTTGTGGTTTGTGATCTCCAGCTCCAGACTGAAACTTTGTTTTAACTAGCCAGAACTTTACCAGGATTGACAGGTTTAGATGCGATTTGCCTCTCCTTTGATCTGTAAACTGACTCACCCTGCCAGTTAATAGCAGAGTTTGCCCACGGCACAAGTTTTCCGCATTCAGCAACCATTGCCAGATGTAAGCTTCGAATGGAAGGCGATAATAGAAGCCAGACTTGTTCGCACTGTAAAATGATATTTATCCACTGAGCCACGAAATTAAACACGTTCCGAGTGGCCTTAGGCTATTGAGCACAGTTGATGCTGGCCTTCACTTGAGATGCGGGAGAGTGCACTTAGCCGGCTTGTCTCGCGGGCAGGCAGTGGCTGGTCTAATTAAGCGCTCGGCAGTGCCTCAGCGGCTCTAGAATGCCAAGCGAGCTGAGCTGGCCTGGTCTGAGCTGAGGTACGACGGGCTGGCGTGAGGCGCCGTGAAAGCTGACAGGCGCGTCGGCCGACCCCGAGGTCGCATCGGCTGCAGTGCCAGCGACAGCGGTCGCTCTCACACGGGACGCCGGGGGCAGGACAAGGGAGGGCCAGGCAAGGCCTCCTAATTGGGAAACGAGAAGAGACTAGGCCAGACGAGATCAGTGTCGCCGCCTCCACGGGAAGTTTCCAAAATCACAGCGGGGGCGGTGTTCCCATTCGCTCCTCGGACGTGCGTACAGGATCTCAGCACTTTCCTTTCCGACATTCCACCTGTGAACGCTCCAGCCGTAATCAGTCCGAGTTGACTTCCGAGTGTGCTTCTTTACTCTATGATATGCCATAACCACTTGAGTCCAAGCTGTTATGGGGAGTCCAAAGAGTCACATGTGACTTAGTAAGAACAACGGCGCCACTCACAGATACGATGCTAATCCGGAAATTAAGGTTACAAGAATTTTTTTTGAAGTACAGAAAATGAATTTATTTTAATAAAATTTACGTGTTTTGTAGTATAGGGCTTGCATTATTTTTCCGCATAATGTCCATTTACCTCGATAAATTTTTTCATCCCTGGGACGAGGTTTTTGACTCCTGTTTCATAGACGTCTTCCGTTGTCTTTTTCAGCCTGTTCTTCACTTTGATTTTCACCTCGTCGTCGTCGGAAAAGTGTTTTCCCCGAATGTGTTTCATCAATTTAGTGAACAGATGATACTCACTAGGTGCGCGATCGGGGCTGTGAGAGGGGTGATTTAAAATATCCCAACCAAAGGAAGTCAACAACTCTTGTGTTGCATGAGCGGTGCCAGGACGCAAATTGTCATGAAGGAGACACTCCTGTTGTCAGCACCCCGCTACTTTTGTTCTGCATAGCTCTGCGACGGTTCTTCATGATATCACAACATCTTGCAACATTTATTATGTCACATCTTTCCGAAAAATCAACAAATAGAACCCCATTTGTCCGACAACACTGACACCATGATTTTCCTCGTAGTTTACTGAGTTTTGAATTTTTTGGCTAAAGGAGCATGGGCATGGCTTCACTGATTGTCGTTTGCTCTCTAGAGTGTGGTGATCAGCCCGAGATTCATCTCCTGTCACAATAGACTTGAGAAAAGCCTCGCCTTCAATCTGAAAACTGTCAAGAAATACACGAGTGGCACTGACTCTGTTGATTTTGTGTGTTTCGGTAAACATCTTGGGCACTATCGCGCATACAACTTGTGATAATTTAGTCAACCAGTTACGATTTCTAAATGAGATGTCGTGCCTTACCGAGTACATCCGAGAAGGACCGAGCGCCGGCCAGTGTGGCCGAGCGGTTCTAGGCGCTACAGTCAGGAACCGCGCGATCGCTACGGTCGCAGGTTCGAATCCTGCCTCGGGCATGGATGTGTGTGATGTCCTTAGGTTAGTTAGGTTTAAGTAATTCTAAGTTCTAGGGGACTGATGACCTCAGAAGTTAAGTCCCATGGTGCTCAGAGCCATTTGAACCTAGACCGGCTGCTGAAAATGTGGCAGTGAGTCTGTTGTGTATTCTTGGAAGGCAGGTGTGGATGTTCTTGAGTTGTGATGTCCTTTGTGCACAGTGCGGCTATCATCCGTTGTGGTCGTCCAACATGGTCGAACGGAATCTTGAGAACAAGTGCGTCTGCTTTCACGTTCCCACAAAGTCCAACATTGAGTCACTCACACATGTGAATGCCCCTCAAATCTTGACTTATATCTACATTTACAGCTACGTCATGCTCCTCAAGCCACGTAACGGTGTGTGACAGAGAGTGCTTCTGGTACCATTAACTGATCCTCCCTTCTCTGTTCCAGTCGCGAATGGCGTGCGGAAATAATGTTTGTCGATCAGCCTCTGTATTAGCTCAAATTTTTCGAATTATCTCGGCGTCGTCTTTTCGCAAGATGTGGTGTGGAAGGAAGTAATACGTTGTCTAATTCTTCCCGGAAAGAGGTGCCCCGAAATTTCAATAGTAAACCTCTCTGTGATGCACAATACTTCTCTTGTAATGTCGGCCACTGGAGTTTGTTGAGCATCTATGTAACGCTCTAGCATCGACTAAACGATCCGGCAACGAAACACGCCGCTCTTCGTTGGACCTTCTCTATCTCTTCTACCAGTTCCACTTGGTAAGGATCCTGTATTGATGAACAGTACTCAAGAATCGTCAGGACATGCGCATTCTAAGCCACTTACTTCGTGGACGTCGGCCACTGTGGCACTGGTCGCAGGTTCGAATCCTGCCTCGGGCATGGATGTGTGTGTTGTCTTTAGGTTAGTTAGGTTTAATTAGTTCTAAGTCTATGGGACTGATGACCTCAGATGTTAAGTCCCAGAGTGCTTAGAGCCATTTGAACCATTTTACTTCGTGGATGTCAGTATGGCACCTGCTTCTCCTACTAATTTTTCTATGTGACGATTCCACTTCAGGTAGCTCTGGATAGTTGCTCCTAGATATTTTACGGTAGATACTGGGTCCAGCAGTTTGTCATCAATAGTGTAGTTGTATAGTAGCCGATTTCTTTTCCTGTTTATGATCTATACATTGCATTTATTTACGTTCAGAGTCAACTGCCAGAGCCTTCACCATTCATCAACCCTCTGAAGCTCATTCAACAGTTCGATACCGTCTTCTGGCATTGCTGTTTGCTTATAGACAACCACATTACCCGCGAAGAAAGAGCTTCTGATGCTCTCTACTAGATCATTTATATACTTTGTGAACAGTAACGGTCCTTATATACCTCCTTGGGGTACTTCGGAAATTACCTTTACATCTGTCGATTTTGTTCCATTAGGAGCCATTTGCTGAGTCCTGTCTGCAAGGACGTTTGAATCCAGTAGCAAATATTGCGCGATTCGACTAGCCGGAGAAATGGAGACGCGCAATGAGGTCCCTTTCAACCTCTGCAGATTCAGATAATGCTCTCTCTCTCTCTCTGGTATGTAGTGTCTCGGTATTCTTTGTAGTGGTCACTTAACATCTGACGTAATTCAGGACCTCATATACACTACCACGCCTGGTAACAACACTAAATACGATCAAAAATAATGCACCGTGTGTGCTGTTCTACTTGTCAGAGAATTGCAACTCTAGCTATTTACTTACCAACCGATGGTGTGTAGGTGTAAGAAATTACATTGACATCCGACCGTATCTTCTGGAGTTTCACATATTTTATGAGGCAGTGTACACTGGAATGCATGGATTTGGGCTCAGACAGTATCATCAGTTGAGGAGGAGAAGTTATGGAAATAAGGTAATTCAATTTAGCTACCAAGGATCTCTGCCAGTCGTTGCCACAAGTAGACGTTATGTCAGATCTTTAGTTAGCTCCTTCTAGCCGAGTCTTCACGAGAGTGGCATTACGCTGTTGGAAAGGTCTGAGGTAATCTGACGTGGTTGGGCACGTCTTGTCGCTGGCGACACTGCAGGGATTTTCCGCGGCGGACAGTGGCTGAGCGACCGCAGAAACACGTTCTGCTGCCGGAGAAGCGCGAGGAGCGGTCGCCGGGCCGCTCATTTGAATAGAAATCCCACGACGCTCCCGTGATGGCCGGCGCACTAATCCCCACACCTACAGCGACGCGGCTTCTGCAGGCTGCGTTCCCAGCCAGCGCTCCGCCGCGCGGACGCCCCCAGTGAGATCCGGCCAGCAGGTGTTCACCCTCACCCTCTAAACGCTGGGAAACGTGCTTCGCCACCACAGTTACCCACATCATCCACGATCATGTCTCTACACTGGGAATCAATATGTCTAGATGGTGGTAGCTCACTCTAGTGTGACTCATGTTTGACACGGGTAGATGTCAGGAGCTTACACTTCTCCCCTCCTTGCGTCCGCAACTCGCAACGACTTCTTTCTTGTGACAATTAGTCTGATATGACATTGTCGTATTACATTTGCCCCTCTATTGCATTATTGGTTGATGAAAGACACATGAGATGAAATATCATCTTAATTAGTGTAATTGCGACATTATATTTCCATAACTGTTTGTTGCTGTTGTTGTTGTTGTGGTCTTCAGTCCTGAGACTGGTTTGATGCAGCTCTCCATGCTACTCTATCCTGTGCAAGCTTCTTCATCTCCCAGTACCTACTACAGCCTACATCTTTCTGAATCTGCTTAGTGTATTCATCTCTTGGTCTCCCTCTACGATTTTTACCCTCCACGCTGCCCTCTAATACTAAATTGGTGATCCCTCGCTGTCTCAGAACATGTTCTACCAACTGATCCCTTCTTCTAGTCAAGTTGTGCCACAAGCTCCTCTTCTCCCCAATTCTATTCAATACCTCCTCATTAGTTATGTGATCTACCCATCTTAACTTCAGCATTCTTCTGTAGCACCCCATTTCAAAAGCTTCTAGTCTCTTCTTGTCTAAACTATTCATCGTCCACTTTCACATCGATACATGGCTACACTCCATACAAATACTTTCAGAAACGACTTCCTTACTTACTGTAAGGGCAGTATGAACATTTTTTAATTATTATGCATACAGGTTGTTACTAAAAGGTACGGCCAAACTTTCAGGAAACATTCCTCACACACAAATAAAGAATAGATGTTATGTGGACATGTGTCCGGAAACGCTTAATTTCCGTGTCAGAGCTCATTTTAGTTTCGTCAGTATGTACTGTACTTCCTCGATTCACCGCCAGTTGGCCCAATTCAAGGAAGGTAATGTTGACTTCGGTGCTTGTGTTGACATGCGACTCATTGCTCTACAGTACTAGCATCAAGCACATCAGTACGTATCATCAACAGGTTAGTGTTCATCACGAACGTGGTTTTGCAGTCACTGCAATGTTTACAAATGCGGAGTTGACGGATGCCCATTTGATGTATGGATTAGCACGGGGCAATAGCCGTGGCGCGGTACGTTTTATCGTGACAGATTTCCAGAACGAAGGTGTCCCGACAGGAAGACGTTCGAAGCAATTGATCGGCGCCTTAGGGAGCACGGAACATTCCAGCCTATGACTCGCAACTGGGGAATACCTAGAACGAGGAGGACATCTGCAATGGACGAGGCAATTCTTCGTGCAGTTGACGATAACCCTAATGTCAGCGTCAGAGAAGTTGCTGCTGTACAAGGTAACGTTGACCACGTCACTGTATGGAGAGTGCTACGCTACGGCTGAACCAGTTCTTTCCGTACCATGTACAGCGTCTGCAGGTACTATCAGCAGCTGACTGGCCTCCACGGGTACACTTCTGCAAATGGTTCATCCAACAATGTGTCAATCCTCATTTCAGTGCAAATGTTCTCTTTACGGATGAGGCTTCATTCCAACGTGATCAAATTGTAACTTTTCACAATCGACATGAGAGGGCTGACGAGAATCCTCACGCGTGCAATCACGTCATCAACACAGATTTTCTGTGAACGTTTGGGCAGGCATTGTTGGTGATGTCTCGATTGGGCCCCATGTTCTTCCACCTACGCTCAATGGAGCACGTTATCATGATTTCATACGGGATACTCTACCTGTGCTGCTAGAACATGTGCCTTTACAAGTACGACACAACATGTGGTTCATGCACGATGGAGCTCCTGCACATTTCAGTCGAAGTGTTCGTACGCTTCTCAACAACAGATTCGGTGACCGATGGATTGGTAGAAGCGGACCAATTCCATGGCCTCCACGCTCTCCCGACCTCAACCCTCTTGCCTTTCCTTTATGGGGGCATTTGAAAGCTCTTGTCTACGCAACCCCGGTACCAAATGTAGAGACTCTTCGTGCTCGTATTGTGGACGGCTGTGGTACAATACGCCATTCTCTAGGGCTGCATCAGCGCATCAGGGATTCCATGCGACGGAGGGTGGATGCATGTATCCTCGCTAACGGACAGGCATTTTGAACATTTCTTGTAACAAAGTGTTTGAAGTCACGCTGGTACGTTCTGTTGTTGTGTGTTTCCATTCCATGATTAATGTGATTTAAAGAGAAGTAATAAAATGAGCTCTATCATGGAAAGTAAGCGTTTCCGGACACATGTCCACATAACATATTTTCTTTCTTTGTGTGTGAGGAATGTTTCCTGAAAGTTAGGCCGTAACTTTTTGTAACACCGTGTATATCAAAGGTATTTCCTTTACTGCATATTGTCCGCAGCTCGTGGTCGTGCGGTAGCGTTCTCGCTTCCCGCGCCCGGGTTCTCGGGTTCGATTCCCGGCGGGGTCAGGGATTTTCTCTGCCTCGTGATGACTGGGTGTCGTGTGATGTCCTTAGGTTAGTTAGGTTTAAGTAGTTCTAAGTTCTAGGGGACTGATGACCGTAGATGTTAAGTCCCATAGTGCTCAGAGCCATTTGAACCTTTTTTTTTTTTACTGCTTATTCAATTTGTATATTGAGCAAGCAGTAAAGGAAATACCTTTGATATATGCATAATAATTAAAAAATGTTCATACTGCCCTTACAGTAAGCATTTGAAAGACGTTACATTTGTTATGTCGGTTTACTTGAAACCACACTTTCAACCCTTAATTACACAAGCTACTGCAATATTGCTATTTCAAAAATAATTACAATACATGTTCTTTCTACAAACGCTACCACAGTACCAAATGTACCTTAAACTGTCACAGTTCTTACTGGTGTTCGAAACACCGACTGCCTCTGCCTTTTGGTACATTTCATTCATTTAATTTTTCACCATTTCATCCCTACATCCACTTTAGATAGAGTTTTAAGTCTGGTATGTTATGTACTCCACATTTTTTGTTCGATTTAGGAAAAAATAAGTAATACGCATTGGGATGAGGTATATCAGCCATCTCAAAGGGACTTTTGTATGTATAAAAAAATCTTAGAAATTATTTAGTAGTTTGCTTAGATTTTTTGTGGGATTTGACCATCACGAGGTCCTCTATCTCTACTTTAGTTAATTTCCTTTCTCATCATGTCTTTTCTTACGCTTCAACATCTGTTTTTCCTTATGCTCTTTTACTAAGTCTTTCTTTTCTGCGAATGTTATATCCTTTCTGAAAGGAAATACAACATTTTCTTCTATAATGATAGCTTCTTTTTCTCCCATTATTATTTCATTGGTTTTAAATCCTGTGCTTTCATGTCTCAGATTATCCAAAATATTTTCTACTTCAGATATATATTTTCCCCAACTGCTATGCCTGTCATGACAAAATGTCCCACAACGCCTCCCTGTTTCCCTCACATAGAGCTTTGTTGGATTGCCAGTGGCATGATATGCTGCTATATACCTTAGTTCTACTCCTTGTTCCTGCATATTGCACTTTCATTTCGTGGAAGTGACTTCAGACCCACTGTCTGATAGTACGTCACCTGATTTACCTACTTTTACAAAATAGTCTTTAACAGTCTTGTCAAAGACTGCTTTCCCTGTGGTATTTCTCAGAAGGTATAACTTTATAAATTTAGAAAATACATCAACTGCTAGTCGAATATAACAAAAACACTCTGACGTCTTTGCTAGTGGACCATAGAAATCCAAAGCCACGATTCCTAGCATTTCTTTGGTTGGCGTAGATGGCATCAGACCCCTACTCTTTTGATTACTTTTGATTTTCTGGCAAAGGTCATATGTTTTCTCCTAGACATATTCTTAAAGTACACTGACTCGATTACGTCTTCTAAATACTTCTCTGTTCCACAGTGTCCATAACTGAAATGGATACAAGCAGTTAATGTTACTACATGTTCTTCTGGCCAGCATGTTCTCCAAATATCAAATGTTTCCTCTTTCCTTCTAAACAATAGTCCATTAAAAATACAGCAATATTTCTGAATCTTGACATTACATTTTTGCCTAAGTTCTGTCTCAACTATTACCAAAGTTGGTCCTCATCTTGATCGTCTCTTAAATTTTTACAAATGTGTTTGATTTCTTTTTTGGTGTTTCACCGCTTTTATAGAACAGATTCTCTTATAGCCCTCTTCTCCTAATACTCCATCCTCTGGTCTTATTCCTGAGGGTAACCTGGACAAAGCATCTGGTAGAATGTTTTGTTCACCTTTCATATAGTTCATTTCAATGTCAACTTGCTATAAATATAACAAACATCATGTCAGTCTAGTATGTACTAGCTAACATTTGTTAAGAATTGTTAGTGCCTGAGGGTCTGTATACACTATCACTTTGTGTCCCCACGAAAAGTTGTAAAATTTTTTAAATGTCCAAATTATTACTGAAGCATCCTTTTCTGAAATGGTATAAATCCTTTAACACTTGTTCAATGTTGTGCTTGCAAATGCTACGGATTTTCTTTCTTCATGCCCGTCTTGATTAACTATTTGCAATAAGTGTACTCCTTATTCGTATGCACAGTGTTGGTCTCTAAGCAAAATGGAAATCTTGAGTCTCGATGGTTCAGATACCGTCTTCACTGAGTTTTTGTTTCAACTGTTCAAATGCTGTCACTCTTATGTCCAAATAAAGGCTTTACTTTTCTTTTCTAATTAATTCAGTGCTGGACTATTAAAAGTCTGATATCACACAAATTTTTGAAAGAATCTGCATAATCCTAGAAATGCCTTCTACATTTGGGGACCAGGAATTCTTTAACTGCTCTAATTTTCTCATGGTCTTCAGTGAGTCCCTGACTACTAATTAGATATCCTACAAACATAATTTCACTTTTCACGAATTCAAAATTTCCTTAATTGTAAAGTCATTCCTGCTTTATGCAAGGCCTGAAACACTTATCTTAACAAATTGGTGTTCCTCCCAGCTCTTCGTCGTTCTCAGTATATCATTCATGTATACAGTAATTTTGCTTCTCAGCTCATTGCCTAATACATTATCGAAAGCCTGTATAAATATGGATACTGATATGTTTAAGTGAAATGGCACTTCACAATATTGGTACCATTTCGTTCCAAATAAAAAAGCTGCCCATTCCCTATATTCTTTAGCCAAGTGCATCTACCAGTGCTCCACTATTAAATCGATGCTGCTCAGATATTTAATTCCATAAAAATTTTGTATTATGTCATCTAAACTATCCAGTTCGTTGCACCCTCTTTCAGTTATTGAATTCACTTTTGTGGCATCTAGTACCACTCTTTCCACTATCCGTTTCTTGTACACACATTATGTGGTTATTGTAGTTGCTTTTACTTCTTTCTATAACTTCTAACTTTTCTTCTTTCTGCCATTCAGTAATATCAGTTACTTCATGCACCTCTTGTTGAAATAATTTCTCTTTGTCTAATCTGAGCCTATAATAATATTTATGTTTAAATTAACAACTACCAAAACCATGTCCTTATAATTATCCGGGCTGTTATGCCGTGGTCGGTTGATGAATTCTGAGGTGATTCCCGACGTTTCGTCTCCGACTGCGGGAGACATCATCAAGGGGGTCCGTAGCTTGATGGAAGGTCCAACACAAACACTGGCTCGCTACTGACATTTTAGTAACTACCAAAACCACATTTTCCATCGAACAGTTACCAGTTTTAAAAGACAGGTCACTTGTTTCCTCACAAGATTGCATAATTTTCCTGTGTCACTCACAGTCTTAATTCCAGATACAGACATTACTGGAATTTCATATTTACCAGTTACCTGTTTCCACAGAGATTCAGAAATACATGCTGTTTCAATACCAGTATCTATTTAATACATATTCACTCACAGCATATAACTGTACACTTATTAAAGGTCAACTTAAGCTATTGGGTATCCATCTTCCTCTTCGATCGTGTAGGCCAGGGTGGAAAGGGCTATAGCACGATTGTTTCGTTATTGATTTTTTCCCTTCCGACCCAACACTTTCATTACCCATTTTATCATTATCGTACTGGTCTTCACTTGAATCACACCCCTTGGAAGACTCCTCTTGCATTTCCTGTCTATTGTGTGCACGCTCACTACACACTCTGTTCTATTACCGCCTCATCACTCTCGCCGCTACTAGTTTTATTATCATCACTTTGATCATAGGAATTCCCTACTGATTCCTCCTCCTCACTAAAGGCTTCGAGAATATCCTCAATATTCTCCTCTAATTAATTATTACACCTTTCTTCAATTTTCTCATTTCTACTTCGCATGTCTTCTCCTTTTCCCCCCCTATACTCAGTTACACCTGTACACATTAGTTTCTTACCCACCGATCATATGCTTCCTTTTCACTAGTATTTTTATGGCAATTATTCTCTATAACCTCTTCTCCTACTACTTTTCCTGTGCTACTATTAGTTACATTCCCTATTAATTTGCAAGTCTCAGATTTCTGCTTTTTGGGGATTCCCTCTTTGTTATTGGTTTTGTTACTTTGTTCCTTCCATTCTCAAAATGGCAAGATATTATTTACATTCACATTGTATACACTTCTCAACTTATAATACCTCTTCAGCTCCTTTTATCTACAAAATTCCGGTAAACCTCATACCCACTTTAACTTAGAGTCCCTTTCTCTTTTCCTCCACTGATTTATATCTTTTGGTACCAAGCGTGGTATTCATTATTCCTACTTTTATTGCAATAATTTACTCACTACTTACTGTACTAAATATTATTATTAAAATTATTAGTCTAGTGATAATGTTGGTTCTCCTGATGCTGCTGTTGGGGCCTACCCCTATGTTCCACTCCAGCTCAACTCTTCACTTTGGCGGACCCTCATTTTCTGTCTGGTGTTGGGGTCTGCAATTGTGACTACATCTATTTCCATAATCTCTTTGGCCTCTCCTACCTCTGTTGGTTCTCACTGATCTCATTCCATATTCTTGTTTGTTGTCATTTATACTGTTATTGTTATTGCTATTATTATAATTCTATCGATTCTCGTTATGGTTGTGGGGCCTATTTTCATTGGCCCTATTCCACACATGAAGTTCACCTACTGGCCTCAAGAAATCTTTCCTATCAGAATTTCCCAAACTAATGTAACCTTCACGGTTCAGTGATTCCAGAGGAAAATTTCGTAAACAATTCGGTAAACGGAGCGTTCTATACGTATTTAAGGCCTTTTAAGAAGCACCATGGCAAACTGCGAAACTGTTCGTCACCCAGTCTCACCTGGGTGGTTGATCTTTTACGTGTCCCTAAAGACGATGTGACATTTATTCGACTTACAAAGTAGAGGCCAAGCTTAACCCTAAATAACATCCCATCGCCAACACGTTCCCAGTATCGATACTGTCGAACATCCTCAAGTCTACTTCGACTGTACGTAGTGGCTACCCTGCAGGCGGGTACTATTGTAAAGTCATTTTTTCAACATGGGTGTCTGAAAATCTTTGTCGGCTATGTATTGCAAAACACGAGATGTATTTGCATGGCAACTTCGCCGATTCATTAAATTTTTACTCCAAGAACGTATAACGTAAATTTCGAGGTCTGTCGAATACTGATGTGGTAGGTTGTAGGAACGTACGCCGAGTCACGCTGAATCGGCATTAGGCGACTAGGCGTTTGACTTCCACGATACAATATGAGCAATGGAAGTGTGTAGGCTATGTGATAGAGCGTAAACCGATCGTGTATAATAAGACACCTAGTTGAGTACACTGCTTGCTTTGCTTTGGAAAGTTTGCTTTGCAGCACAAGATTGGCCGGAGATTGCTACTGCTGGGGTACCACAGAAGACGACTCATATTTGTGCCAATGTTGGCGTAACGCCGTAGTCGGGGGACGTGCGGCTAACGTTTAGAACCTTAGTCAACGGGAGAGGGTTTGCTGATGGCATGAACCATAGTTCCTTCTGCATGAAATCAATGGTTCCAATAACGTGGAGAGGAAGGAAGCGCTAGAGTTTAACATCTCGTATACAGCTACATCCACATGCGCATTCCACAAACCACTGTACAGTGCATGGCGGAGGCCACACCGTACCAATCTAATCGATTTCTTTCTACTTCATTCGACTGGTGGCTGAGGGCAAACAGTCTGTATGCTGTCGCCTTGCTTTCGTGATACCTACTCAAGATATACGATACTGGAAAAAAAAAAAAAAAAAAAAAAAAAAAAAACTACAGTCTTCGTCAAGTGGAGTTTCTCTAAATTTATTCAACAGGGTTTGATGAAAACTATGTCGTCTTTCCTGCAAGGATTCCCATTTAAGTTGCTCAAGTATTTCTATTAGAGTTTCGTATGGACTACAGTGCTATACCGACCAATTACGAGCCTAGCGGCGCTTCACTGAATTCGTTCGATATTATTTACCATGGCTGCTTGATGATAACTCTAAAACGTCAAACGGTATTGTAGAATTGGTCGCAGTAACGTCATATATGCCAATTTCCTTCGTAGAAACGTTAAATTTTCCCACAACCCTGACGAAAAATCAAAGCCTCTCCTCCACCTTCCCTGATACTGACTTGGCAAGATCGTTTCCTTTGAAACGTCCCCTTTGAACAATTTGTACATGACTGTGCTTAAATTGACACACAATATTTTGTTAGCGCAACGCAATCTGACTTTCAGAAATCCCTACAAAAGAATGGCCCTTACTAACATTAACCTGTACCTTTCACAAATCACTTACCTCACAAAAATCTTGGTTACTCGAACTACTACAATACAGCGAACACCACTACTGCCAGCTAAACAAAAGATTCAAACTACGGAAGGCACTAACTACTGATAGGGATAGTTAGCAAATGAAAGATATTAATAGAGAACAAACAATGTATTTACCTTAATAGTCATTATATATATAGCAGTTCATGACAAATTACAAAACTCTGCCATCTCTCTCCCCACATCCACCACTGCTGGCGGCTCACCTCCAACTGCGCAACGCTACGCGCTGTTCACATCCAGCTGCCGCTGCCCAACACTACAATGGCAGACAACAATGCAAACTAGACACAGGCTGCACACAGCACAGCCAGTGATTCTCACACAGAGCGCTACGTGGCGTTACCAATAAGAAAACCTAAACAGCCTACTTACACCTTAATATTGCATGTCAGTGTTGCTTCTAGATACTTACACGATGTAAGATGCTCAAGATATTCACCACTAATCGTGTACCCAGTACAGGGTTCTTCCTCTGTTTTACGCGTCATTCTACATTCGCCTACATTTGAAAGGAACCATTCAATACTTAACTGGGAATTTCGTCGAAGCCTTTCTGCAATTCCTGTGAATCTGTGTGATAAGTCGTATATGTAAAGTGAAAACATTAGATCTGCAGTTACTCTTCCAGTGAAACAGATTACGTGCAGTATCAGATACTGAGTTCTATTAATCAAATATTCCTTGAGCCAATCCTACACTCTGTGTGAGCATATGTTGATTAGTAGCCGATGACGTAACGTACGCTATCTGATCAGGGGATCCATACCGAAACCAGAGAAGGTAGTGATATTGGACGCTGTGGTCTCGAGCAAAGTCGACTTTCTAACTCATTGCAAAAATGTTCCACTGGGTCCAGATCGATTCTCTGGGCAGGCCAGTCCATCTGATGTTTTGTCCATTCTCATGGATGCTGCTCTGTGACAGGGTACAGTGTCAGGCCCATGCAAACAATTATCGTCTCCGAACCCTTCCTCTGCTATGCCAAACACACAGTGCTGTAAAATGTATATACATCCTTCCACAATTGGCGTCTTCTTCAGCGCATTGGGGGACCACATCCTAAGCACGAACAATACTCCCATACTGTAAAACTGCCTCCTTCGTGCTCCAGCGTTGGCACTATTCGCGATGGCAGGTAAAGTTCTCCAGGCATTCGCCAAAACCAAACCTTTCCTTCAGATTGCCACAGGGTATAGCATGATTCATCGCACCAAGTCACTCGTTACCAGTCATACACTGTCCAGCGGCGTCCCGCTTTACATCATCACAAGCATCGCTTTGCGCTGACAACAGAAATATATGGCTTTTGAGGACCTGCTAGGTCATTGTGCCCCATTGTTTTTAACTCCTTACGCATAGTCACTGTGCTAGTTACGCTGGTGCCAGCATCTCGGAATTCACGGCTGATTCCATCCGCTGATTTCATACGATTTTTTATAACCCCTGTCTGCAGTTTTCGATGGTCACTGTCCAGCAGTACATGAGGCCAACTTCATCTTGGTTTAGCTGTGATTCTTCCTTCCGTTTACACTTCACAATCACAACACCAATAGTCGACTTGGGCTGACTTAAGATGGTTGGAATGTCTGTGATTGATTTGCTTGTCAGGTGACATCCAAAGACCAGTCGACGCTCGAAGTCACTGAGCTATCCTGCTGTTACTGTTTCAATCCTGGCAAGAGAATGTTGTTCGATGCAGTTCCGCACTGTCGCCTGATAAAGTAAGAGCCTACGGAGCAACAGACCATCTGTGTGGCTGGATTGAAGAGTTTTTAGCAAACAGAACACAGCATGTTGTTCTCAATGGAGAGACGTCTACAGACGTAGAAGTAACCTCTGGCGTGCCTCAGGGGAGTGTTATGGGACCATTGCTTTTCACAATATATATAAATGACCTAGTAGATAGTGTCGGAAGTTCCATGCGGCTTTTCGCGGATGATTCTGTAGTATACAGAGAAATTGCATCGAAATGCAGAAAGATCTGCAGCGAATGGGCACTTGGTGCAGGGAGTGGCAACTGACCCTTAACATAGACAAATGTAATGTATTGCGAATACATAGAAAGAAGGATCCTTTACTGTATGATTATATGATAGCGGAACAAACACTGGTAGCAGTTACTTCTGTAAAATATCTGGGAGTATGTGTACGGAATGATCTGAAGCGGAATGATCACATAAAATTAATTGTTGGTAAGGCGGGTGTCAGGTTGAGATTTATTATGAGAGTCCTTAGAAAATGTAGTCCATCAACAAAGGAGGTGGCTTACAAAACACTCGTTCGACATATACTTGAGTATTGCTCATCAGTGTGGGATCCGTACCAGATCCAAAGAAGAGCGGCATGATTCGTCACAGGGTTATTTGGTAAGAGTGATAGCGTTACGGAGATGTTTAGCAAACTCAAGTGGCAGACTCAGCAAGAGAGGCGCTCTGCATCGCGGTGTAGGTTACTGTCCAGGTTTCGAGAGGGTGCGTTTCTGGATGAGGTATCACATATATTGGTTCAAATGGCTCTGAGCACTATGGGACTTAAGTTCTGAGGTCATCAGTCCCCTAGAACTTAGAACTACTTAAACCTAACTAGTCTAAGGACATCACACACATCCATGCCCGAGGCAGGATTCGAACCTGCGACCGTAGCGGTCGCGCGGTTCCAGACTGTAGGCCTAGAACCGCTCGGCCACTCCGGCCGGCTCGAATATATTGCTTCCCCCTACTTATACCTCCCAAGGAGATCACGAATGTAAAATTAGAGAGATTCGAGCGCGCAAGGAGGCTTTCCGGCGGTCGCTCTTCCCGCGAACCGTGCGCGACTCTAACAGGAATGGGAGGTAATTACAGTGGCACGTAAAGTGCCCTCCGCCACACACCGTTGGGTGGCTTGCGTAGTATAAATGTAGATGTAGAATTCTCGCGGCCTGCGTTGATACTGGCGGGCCCCCTCTCATGACATCTAGCGGTCAGTTCTCCATTACACGCGAGTATCCAGATACTTTTCATCAGATACTGTACACGCCCACGTAGACAGGAATGTGGAACGAAAGTGGCCTTGCGTATTGAGACGAACCATCCCGGCATTTGCCAAAACATAATTAGAGGGAAAGGAACGAAAATTTAACCAGAAGGACTGTCGAAAGTTTGCAGTTCGTAACTGCCAGTGGCTTCACAGACTCTCTAGGTGGGTTAGAAGACGTGGAGCCTGTGAGGAGAACGTAACCAGTGGGAACGTGTGTGTAAGTAGCGGCGCGAATCGCGGAGAAAACGGCGGCTGCGCACTGGCTGACCTGGAGGTTGGCGGAGGCGGCGGCCCGGGGTCGTGGCATTCCGGGATGACACCGCAGCCGCAGCCGCGGAGAAAGCCGCTGCCGCTGGAGGCGTGACCCCGGCGCGCACAGTGGCTCTTCGCCTGTTCGCGGGTCACCGGGCCAAGCGGCCGCTCCCAGCACGGCGCCCACGCACCAACTCGGCGATCCGCCCCGCAGAAGCCACGGGTGCAGGCCGTGGGTCGCCCCTGCTAATCCCTGCAGTCACCAGCTGTCCCGCCGCTTTCTACGGCTCTTGCTACGCACGCCGGAGAATTGTTATTGTCTTCCTTATGTGCTCGTCACACACGCCTCGTCACATTCAACGTACATTGAAGCGCCAAAGAAAGTGGTATAGGTATGATTGTTCAAATACAGAGATATGTTAACAGGCAGAACACGTCACTGCACTCGGCAACGCCTAAATAAGATAACAAGTATCCATCTTTTTGATTTCCATGTCCTTGTATTGACCGTGTTTGCAGTTAAAATTTATGGATGTGAGGTCCGCCAGTTATGCAAAACACCGTTTTTCACAGTACCCAAACATGTTTCGGCACCACTGTGCCATCATCAGTGGGTTGTCAGCAGCTCGTGGTCTTGCGGTAGCGTTCTCGCTTCCCACGCACGGGGCCCCGGGTTCGATTCCCGGCGGGGTCAGGGATTTTTTCTGCCTCGTGATGACTGGATGTTGTGTCTCTTTCATCATCATTTCATCATCATTGACTTGCAAGTCGCCGAAGTGGCGTTAAAGGACTTGCGGTACGGCGGCCGAACTTCCCCGCATGGGGCCTCCCGGCCAACAATGCCATACGACCGTTTCATCAGTGGTTTTTCGGTTTAATTTATAACAAATGTCTGGCGCAGTTGTTAGATCGGTTATTGCTGCTGCCATGGGAGGTTAGCAAGATTTAGTTTGAGCGTCGTGCTATAGTCGGCGCACGAGCGATGGGACACAGCATCACCGAGGTAGCGATGAACCGGGGATCTTCCCTAAGACCATTTCACTAGTGTGCCGTCAATATCAGGAATCCGGTAAAGCTTCAAATCTCCGACATTGCTGCCGCCGGATAAAGATCCTGCAAGAACGGGACCAACGACGACCGAAAAGAATCGTTCAGAGTGACAGAACTGCAACCCTTCCGCAAACTGCTGCAGATTAAGAAACTTCCTGGCAGATTAAAACTGTGTGCCGGACCGAGACTCAAAGTCGGGACCTTTCCCTTTCGCGACAAAGTGCTCTACCAACTGAGCTACCCAAGCACGACTCACGCCTCGTCCTCACAGCTTTACTTCTGCCAGTACCTCGTCTCCTATCTTCCAAACTTTACAGAAGCTCCCCCGCGAACCTTGCAGAACTAGCACTCCTGAAAGAAAGGATATTGCGAAGATGGTGGTGGTTAGTGTTTAACGTCCCGTCGACAACGAGGTCATTAGAGACGGAGCGCAAGCTCGGGTTAGGGAAGGATTGGGAAGGAAATCGGCCGTGCCCTTTCAAAGGAACCATCCTGGCATTTGCCTGAAACGATTTAGGGAAATCACGGAAAACCTAAATCAGGATGGCAGGAGACGGGATTGAACCGTCGTCCTCCCGAATGCGAGTCCAGTGTGCTAACCACTGCGCCACCTCGCTCGGTTATTGCGAAGACATGGCTTAGCCACTGATGTGCTGGTAAATGTGCCAACACCTTGTAGATAGAGGAGGCCGAAAAGGAAGCTATCTAACGCAGACGGGCGTGAATTCTGGAACAGGATAAGTATTGAATGCTAATAAGAAAAGTATGCAGCTCCTCGAATACTCAACTTTATTCTATCCTTGTGGTACATCGCTCTTGATAGTACAAATGAGACTATCTTCAGATACGGTTAATGGCGCCTTGCTAGGTCGTAGCCATGGACTTAGCTGAAGGCTATTCTAACTGTCTCTCGGCAAATGAGAGAAAGGCTTCGTGAGTGTAGTCGCTAGCAAAGTCGTCGTACAACTGGGGCGAGTGCTATTCCGTATCTCGAGACCTGCCTTGTGGTGGCGCTCGGTCTGCGATCACACAGTGGCGACACGCGGGTCCGACATGTACTAAATGGACCGCGGCCGATTTAAGCTACCACCTAGCAAGTGTGGTGTCTGGCGGTGACACCACAGCCACAGCCTGGGGGATGTTTCCAGAATGAGATTTTCACTCTGCAGCGGAGTGTGCGCTGATACGAAATTTGCTGCAGATTAAATTGTTGGGCCACCAACAAGTGTAACCTTTCGAACCATTCAGCGAAACATCAAGGATATGGGCTTTCAGAGTCAAAGGCCCAGTCGTGTACCCTTGAAAACTGCACGACACATTGCTTGACGCCTCGCCTGGGCCCGTCAACACCGATATTATTCTGTTGATGACTGGAAACAAGTTACCTGGTCGTACGACTCTCGTTTCACGTTGTAGCGAGTGGATGGTCGTGTACAGGTAGGGAGGCAACCTCATGAATCTATAGACCCTGCATGTCAGCAGGGGACTGTTCAAGCTGGTGGAGATTCTGTAATGGTGTGGGGTGAGTGCAGCTGGAGTGATATGGGACCCCCGATATGTCTGGATACGACTCTGACAGATAACACATACGTAAGCATCCTGTCAGACCACCTCCATCCGCTCATGTGCATTGTGAATTCCGACGGACTAGGGCATTTCCAGCTGGGCAATGCGACACCCCACACGTCCAGAATTGCTGCAGAGTGGCTGGAGGAACACTCTCCTGAGTTTAAACATTTCTGCTGCCCACAAAACTCCCCAGACAAGAACATTGTTGACCATATTTGGGATGCCTTGCAACGTGCTGTTCAGAAGAGATCTCCACCCTCTCGTACTCTTTCAAATTTATGGATAGCCCTGCAGATCTCATGGTGTCAATTGCTTCCATCACTCCTTCAGACGTTAGTCGAGACCACTCCAGGTCGCGTTGCGGCACTTCTGCGAGCTCGCGGGGGCCCCACACGATATTAGGGTTTAAACACTTTCACAAAACACAAAAGTTTTTTTTTCAAGATCCGATAGTCGCCAAACGCGAAACAACAGCGAAAATAAAAAAATCTTTTATATGCAAAGTTTAACTACACCTTCTAGCTACTTCTCTACATAGTCGTCTCTCCAACTAAGACACGTGTCGTAGCGTTGTGCCAACTTTCCTATACTCTCGTCACAAAAGGAGACGCCTGTGCTTCCCACCAATTCTCTACGCTGGTTCGAAACTCGCTGTATGTTCCAAAATACTATGCTCATAGACAGCGGTTCATATGAGCAGAGAGATGAAAACAGAGGGAGCCGACTCCGGGCTGTATGGTGGATGATCAAACACTTCCCTCCAGAAACGCTGCAGGAAAGTCTTGGTTGGAGTTGCCGTGTGCGGTCGAGCGTTCTCATGAAGAATGGTAGTGCCTGACGACAACATTTCTTCTTCATTTGTTCTGAACTGTCCTTCTTAGACAATTTTCTCGAATCACATGATCTGTACACTAGATAAGACCATCGGTTGACTCTCCCTTCTTTCTCACCGGCATTATGAACGTTTTTACGCACTGCTCCAAAGTTCCTGCACCACTGCGGCACATTGTTGTCATGCATGACAGTTACTTTAAGTGGGCTGCAGGAAATCAGGCTGAACCACTCAATGTGAAGAAATCGAATGGCAACACGCACCTCACATTTGACAGGAGAGACTATTGTTCTAGAAATCTTTACTTGGTCACTGTGTACCCAGAAATGAAAAGTGCGATGTGACGCCATGGTGTACTGAAGACACTACTACAAAATCATTAGATTTTCAGTGTGATTTTAATTTTGCGACCGATCGGACGTTGAAGAAAAGATAGCCCTCGTAAATATACTGATGGTAATATAAAATATTACAGAGACTGCCGTATTTCCTGGACGGAAAAATAAATGATCGCTTGCCCGCAAATGTTTGTAAATGATTGAACAGAACAGCAATTGTCCTACTTGACAATCAGTACTCTGTACATATGACAACCTCTGCAAGGTTACTGCAAAGTACATGAGTTACTCATAAGCACCAGGGCGTGCTGAAAATTAATGTCTCCGAATTCTTTACCTGAAAACTCTTAAAGCTTGTTACATAAATTTAACGTTATTAACGTACTCCACCTTTATTCTTCATGTTTAAGTATTTATTTCTCAACAGCGACGAACACATTTCTCCCATATAGAGACCAGTTTGTTGATACCGTCACTCTAGAATATTTGACTTAGTTGACACAGCCACAACCTCACCTCTACTTGCACGGCTTCATCACTGTCAAAGTGAAGCCCTCGAAGATGTTCTTTAAGGCTTCGAAACAGATGAAAGTTGGATGGGCCAGGTCGGGACTGTATGGAGGATGGTCGATGACAGTGAGCCCAAGGCGTCGGATTGTTGTAGCGCTCGTGTGTGTTCTGGAAACGTCATGCTAAAGTGCAGGATGCTTCGTGTGTCGACGTACTCTTCCAATTCGAAAATGGGTTACAACACGCTGTTTTTCATGCACCGACGTATATTAACATAAAATATTCGGAGACATTAATTTTCGGCACGCCGTCATAACTCCGGAGATTCAAAAGACGACTTCGCTAGAATTACCAGACGTGTACAAAAATGACTCATATCAATGGATATAGTGTCTTTCCAAATTTTGATACATAATACGCATCAAGGTGTAGTTGCATAGCGCACCACTGGAGGGTGGCAGTCGTGTCAGAAAATGCAGAAAAACCAGCTGCTCTTTATTGTCACATCGAATCAGTTCGCACCCCGCAGGTAGGCAACCTTTGGAACAGTTCCCAAATCAGGCAGCTGTCTCTACGCCTTCCCACACAGCAGCAGCAACTGCAGTCAACTGCATACGTGTACTGCCATTTGCTGGGTCATCAGTGGCGCTCATATTGAACACCCGCAGTGTGAATTATAGACTCGGAGAGATGTTCTGTCCATAAGTTTGTATCTTCTGTAAGTCTAGTAGTAGTAGTAGTCCAGTCATATCCTAATACACAGGAGGTACTGAATAAATATGTATAAAATACACTAATTTCACAGTTATTTGTTCATCCTTCGCCAGAAAAGAACGAATTCAGTCAAAGAGCTGGACTGCGCAGTTAATTGCGCCGTCATATTTTGGATAAAATTGCTACATACAAAACTATTCTACTGGTATGGGTTTTCATTTTCTGTATACCATATGCAAACTACTACATTGCTGACGCGGTTTTTGCTTTCCACCTGACATCATAGTCTTCAGGCGCCGAAATTATCATTGATCAATGTTTTTATTCTATGAAATCTTAAGGAATTATATCTCATTGAATCATATCTACGTACTTCTTACATTGTGAACCGAGAAATAAATTTCTTAAGATAGCTACTCGTAAGCGGATTTATAAAGTCAGACCACTTCCGTAATTTACTTCAACTAGATGAAATAGTTTCAGCTTTGTCTAAAATTCACTTGTGTAACGTCTGCAGCGCTACCACGCAGTTATGACGTTCCGCGAAATATAATCTTGGGATTGCAGGTACAGAGCTACACCATATTCATGTATGTGATGTGCAGAAAAGAAATTTGCCCTCTGAAATGGAACACAAAGTAATATATCTCCATTGTTGAGGTAGGGACGACACTAACGGGAATGGAAAGCATTACCCTTGAAAAAATGAAGGAATACTGCTAGAACGATACTCCAGTATTTCCGTACCTACAGGGTATGTCGGTTAAAATTTAATCCTTTCTTAACAGATCACAGAATAAAATAATGGAGCTGACGAAGTTTTCATTTTCATTAGAATATCATCGAGGGGAGTAAGGTAAGAAAGTATTCAACATTATAGTACTCGCAGACGGTGTGTGGAATATGAGAACTCAGACGAGTAGCCTTACTCCCTACAACCCCCCTCCCCCACCTCTACATCCCACCCCCAAATCTCTATACAAATCGAAATTCCATGTATAAAATGCTATTTGAGTCTTAGAATGATTTGTAAGCACATTCAGCGGTATATGTTAATCCTGTTTTCAAAATGTGGTACGAATAAAGTTAATAATAAAAAAGTAATAAATTGGAAGGTCATGCCCGATGCTAAATTTTTTACTGCATGAAGAGCTACGTAATAATGCAGTGAGCGATAAACATTTTCCTTTTAATCGTTTTGTGGCCGAGTAGTTCTAGGCGCTACAGTCCGGAACCGCGCGACCGCTACGGTCGCAGGTTCGAACCCTGCCTCAGGCATGGATGTGTGTGATGTCCTTAGGTTAGTTAGGTTTAAGTAGTTCTAAGTTCAAGGGTCCTGATGACCTCAGCAATTAAGTCCCATAGTGCTCAGAGCCATTTGAACCATTTTTTAAAAATCGTTTTGTGGGTGTTTCAGAGAGAAAAAAGTATTGACCATCTTCTAAATTATGTGCAAAATTTGAAGTCGCGAAATATTCCCATTCTCAAATCCTGAATGAATATAATGTGAACGATTTTCGCACCATGTTTTACGCTGTCTTAAGACATGTACACTGTTTCTAATTTTAATGTTTGACTCTTGTGTTGAACATTTAACGGAAGATCATATCTCTTAACAAGTAAAATTATGACAGCATATTAAATTTGTAAATTCGATCAATAGTTGTCCGAAATATTGAAATTCAAGATTTTGTTGACCCTGTAAACCATTAGATGGGCTGCCCGTAACTGCGACCGTGCACCGGTTTAGCCATTTAGTAATAAAGGTCTAGCATTGGTGTCTGAAATGTCTCTATATAGTTATTTTCCCAGTTAGAATTTAGGTAACCTTCTTTGCAGTACTTGAGTCCCTCGTTATTCTAGTGAGGGATGAACTAATCAGTCCTGAACTGCACGACAGTATATTTCGCCGTAAGCTTTTATGAGCTCTCGTATGTAAGGACTAGAGAAAGGTACCCTGGACGATTGGTGGTACTATTGAGTTCCTTACGAGTCTTCACGGGTACATTATTTTTCAAATCGTCTGTTAAGGAAATATGACCGTCTCCGTAACTGATAATGTTATTTGGGTTGTTATACACGTCTGATACGCTATACGCGAGTGAATACAAAACTGTACTCTTGTGATATTGGGACAAAAGGAATGTCTTGGCACCTGAGTGTGTGACTGCTTCTCTGTTTGTCGGTGGCGCTGAGCGCTCTGCAGCACTGACCCATGTCTCGCTTTCTGCTTACAGATGCGGCTGGCGGTGATGAGTCTCGGACCCGCGGGCTCATGGTGAGTACTGGCGGGTTTCTGGCCGTCTTTCGCCGCGCTGCAGCAATAGCCGCCTCTCTCAGTAATGAACATACGATTCTTGTCGAGCGAAACTCTTTTAGATGGTTGAAATAGCTATGACCTCACAAAGAAATCATCCCCCGTAATGGATGGGTGAATTGCAGTCCGGTACTCATAGCCTTCATCATCTTGCAAAGTGTCGTTGCAGCTGTGCTTGCGCTAGCGTTTGCCTATTTTTCTAGTGGTCACTTGGCAAGGGCTCTTGATGTTCTGCGTGTTAAATGGATGACAGAATCAGAGACGGCGGATATCAAACGTTTGTATTTAGAAGTTTTTATCTAATCTGGATTGTAAATTGAAGCCGTAATGTTTGCCTCATTACACAGTGTTTACATTGGCGGGACGGGGCAGAAAGCGTAGTCGCCCGCTGACGTCCAGTCACTGGTAATCAGGCCACAGAGAGCTATATTCTCTCAGTTGATTTCAGAAGATACCCATCCCACCAGATACAGTGCTAAATCACATGCCGAATTTGATATGAACTGAAGCACGAAAACTGTGTACTGTTGTGTGATTTAGGTCTTCAGTATCCTTTGCTCCAGGAAGTGTCGTATGAGAACTGCTACGAATTTAGGATAAAGGAGGCAAGGTACTGGCATAAGCAAAACTGTGAGGGCGTTTTGTAAGTCGTGCCTAGATAGTTTGGTCGCTAAGAGCCTTACCCCAGAAGGTAAGGTTCCTGGTTCGAGTGCCGACTTGGCACACAGTTTTAACCTGCCAAGTAGTTTCACAATAAAAAATTTGTAACACTTCGAGCCTGCTGGAGCATTTGGCAGAAAAGAACCTCTCCATCCTGTGAGGTTTCAACAGCTGTCACTATATCCCACAAATGAATTGCTTTCGGTTTCTATCTTCCAAAATTTCCTCGTATTCTTCTACTTCTCTTCTTCTCGTGGCCTCCTTTACCTTATCTAACCGGTCAGCCTTAGTTCTTCCTTGAGGAAGGTACATCAAAATTTTCTTTCGCCGTCTATCATTCGCATTGTATGTCCGTACCAGGCGAACTGCCGTTCTTCAATTCTATCTGTGATGCTTTCTTGAGTTTCCGTTACATCCCTAATCTTTGTACTCTACACGATCTTCTGAGACAGTCCATTTCTAGAACAATAAATCTGTTTTTATATTTTCCAGGAATCTCCCAATAGTCGCATTCACAACTCGTTATAGGCTCTGCAGTACTTCTACAGAGCATCCTCTGTACCGATTTCCAGCATGCTGCATCTTCTTTACTTTCCAACATATCTTAGAAGACCACAACAGACTATTTAGCCTGTGGATTTCTGTTTTTCCATCGGGTATATTCACAATTACTTGTCCCATCTTCCGATAGGAGGCTACACAAATATTTAACATTTGTACAAATCTTGAGGCGCTGGGCCTCTACTATCAAGTTTCCTACGTTTTCTTCACTCCATAAGTATTCTGAAAATTTTCATTCCATCTCCACTT
This sequence comes from Schistocerca americana, assembly GCF_021461395.2. Taxonomy (NCBI): domain Eukaryota; kingdom Metazoa; phylum Arthropoda; class Insecta; order Orthoptera; family Acrididae; genus Schistocerca; species Schistocerca americana. The sequence continues at coordinate 323,462,860 of NC_060120.1, read as the reverse complement.
TCCATATCCTTATAATAATTATCAGAGCAGAATGCAGGTATCATCCTATCCACTGGTCAACGCGAACAAGGCGTACAAACATTCATTCGTTGTTATCTGAATACCTTTTCCTGTACATTTACTACTTCACAAGTCTAAGTGTGTGTATATTTTAAACAATGTGGGAGATAAGCAGCACCCCTGTCTCAATCGTTTTTTAGTTGTGAAAGGCTATGACGAAATTTTATTCCCCACATTGATTACACACAGTGCGTATACCTATAACACATGTCTTTTCAAGACCACTTCCTCTCAGAATTTCAAACCATTTCACTAGCGGCACTTTGTCATCTGTCTTTTCGAAAACTTTGAACAAAATTTGACTACGCACATTCATTTCCTCTTTGCGACTCTTTAACCCCATGTGGCAGGGATCTGCTGCAGTGGATGTGGGCTCCTGCCCACTCGACCCGTATAGGGTGCCTACAGGATGCTGCGTTCTCGGAATGCTATGCAATAATTCAAGCGATTCACATCAATAGTTTTTATTCCAAATAAAGAAATTTGACGATACCTAACTTTGAATTTACAACGGTGTCGCAAGCGATGGGCGACATGCGTACAAGTAATGTTCTTCGCTATAGACAATGTCCATGTAACCAGTTGATATGGGTCACACTTCAGTTCTGTCGTAGTGCTCTCTGCTAGTGCTGAGTGAATACTGTCCTATACTGTCCCCGAAGCTTGCAGGAGCGGCGCTTACGAGCTGTGGCTAGAAAAAAACCGGACTAGTACTGGTGAAACAATAAAACGAATGCAATAGGGCTGAAAGTCGCGTGGCCTGTCACGTGACTCTCGCTCCGCCTACTGCTCGAGTTTCATCTGCCTCCTGCACTCAGTCTGCCCGTGGCGTCTGTTTTAAGTAGTTGACGTTTTGTCTGTGCGTCGGAAAATGTTGAGTGTACAGAAAGAACAGCGTGTTAACATCAAATTTTGTTTCAAACGAGGAAAATCTGCAAGTGAAACGTTTGTAATGTTACAAGTGTACGGCGATGATTGTTTATCGCGAACACAAGTGTTTGAGTGGTTTAAACGATTTAAAGATGGCCGCGAAGACACCAGTGATGACACTCGCACTGGCAGACCATTGCCAGCAAAAACTGATGCAAACATTGAAAAAATCGGTAAACTTGTTCGACAAGATCGCCGTTTAACAATCAGAGCAGTGTCTGAGTTAACAGGAGTTGACAAGGAAAGTGTTGGGCAGATTCTTCATGAAAGTTTCAACATGAACAAAGTGTGTTCAAAAATGGTTCCAAAGTGTCTCACAATTGAACAGAAGGAACGCCGAGGAATGATTTGTTCTGACATCCTGGAAAACATTGAAAGTGATCCCACCTTCTTACAAAATCGATGCATTGGAAAACTCCTGGTTCTCCACGACAAAAAAAAGCACGAATGTCAAAATCGAAATTCAAGGCAATGATGATTGTTTTTTTGACATCAAAGGGATTGTGCACATTGATTGGGTACCAGAGGGACAAACAGTGAATCAGCATTACTACATTAGCGTCCTGGCTACCCTACGTGAGCGAGTACGGAGAAAACGGAACGATTTGTGGAGAAAAAAGTCATGGATCCTTCACCAAGACAATGCCCCAGCTCACAGTGCGTTGTCAGTGAAGACGATTTTGGCAAAACACAACATTCCCATCTTAGATCATCCACCCTACTCACCTGATTTGGCCCCCTGTGACTTTTTTCTTTTCCCTAAAGTCAAGTCAGCTTTGAAAGGAACTTGATTTGAGACTGTTGAAGCAGTAAAAAAAAAAAGCGACGGAAGTAATGTTTGGACTTACCAAAAATGGTCTGCAGCATTGCTACGAACAGTGGAAAATTCGTATGGAGCGGTGTAGAGACCGAGGAGGAGAGTACATTGAAGGAGATAACATGAAATTGTAAATAATTGTAAATAAATGTTTTTTTCCAGCATCAGTCCGGTTTTTTTCTAGCCGCACCTCGTATATTCACTTCGGCCAGAGGGAGCTCCTCTAGTGGTGCGGTCCTTGTCAGCTGGCCGTTGGCTGACGTCGTGTCACAGCCTTCTAACCTCTTGCGCTCTTCGTCTTCGTGCCGGCACTTGTAGCTGTGCCGCAACAGTGGTCACCGTTAATGTCGCTTCTTTGTCGTTCTTAATCAGTCCCGAGGCTGCAATCACATACAGGGCACAGCACTAATAGGGAGTGGACCGTGTGCATTCGCAGCTTCATGACTGATTAAAAACGCCCTAGAAGGGACATTAAAAGCTGTCCACTGCAGCAACGTGCACCACAGGGCTAATGGGCCACATCTCAAACAGCCTGCTGTGTTACGTCGAACAGTGGATGAACCAAAGTACGTTCTCGTAAGTTCGTGGATTTCGGGTGTCTAATGTACAAGTAAGAAGATTGGTACAAGTAGCGGTGCACCTGGAAATATGAAGTCCCCGAACTACATTCCACAAGCTGCTTGTTTGTATTCGATGACAGCTAGCCTCTGTCATAGAGTATTTCCGTTCGAGATTCCCAAATACCTTGTTACGTCTCATTTCCGGACCACGCCCTATTACTCGTTTCTTCGGCCTCTGATTACGCCAGCGCAAGAGATTTTCACCTGCCGGCAAGTAATGAGCCGGTCTCTTCCACATCCCCAGAAACGGGTAGTGGTCTGGGCGTAAGGACCAACTAACTGTCCTCATGAAAGCCATTGTAGAGAAACTTCTAAGACAACTGGTAGCAGGCAGCACCTTAGAGAGTGGCCAAGGGGTTCTAGGGGCTTCAGTCTGGAACCGCGCGGCCACTACGGTCGCAGGTTCGAATCCTGCCTCGGGCATGGATGTGTGTGATGTCCTTAGTTTTAAGTAGTTCTAAGTTCTAGGGGACTGATGACCTCAGATGTTAAGTCCCATAGTGCTCAGAGCCATTTGAGCCAGCACCTTAGAGAAGCAGAGAGCAGGAAAATGTGAATGAAAATGCCAAAATTCTGCTCTTGCTTCTCATTAGCTGGAAGGCCCAAATATAAACATGTTCGTGGAGCGGTCTGGAGCTCACGAAGTCGGTGAGTCGGCACACAGCACTGGCGGGGTTACTGTTGCGGAGTTAGTGAGCGAACACTTGCTCCATAGGAAGAGGACTTGGCAAGGGTTAATTGAAAGAAAGAAATTTCGTTTCTGTCCATCCAAACTTGAGTGGTACTTTTCTGTAACTTTTTTTCTTATTGACTCAGAACTGTATTTTTATTTTGGGCTGCGATGATTATAAATGGGAGATGGTAGTATCCAGTAGCCGCCGGTGCACTGAATTGTTAGGGTGAGCATATTCCAGTCAAGTCGCCGGACATTATCTGAGAGTAGATAGTTACAGGGATTTAACGATTGACTAGAGGTAACATGTAAGCTTTCACGGCCGGCGTCTTCATTAATTAAAACTTCCGGGCTGAATTGCCTAGGTCAATATATATAAAACTTCTTCTCCTTCCTGACGTTTCGTTGCCTACTGCGGGCAACATCTTCTGAGCCGACTCACCTCAGAAGATGTTGCCCGCAGTAGGCAACGAAACGTCAGGAAAGAGAAGAAGTTTTATATATGGAACACGGCAATTCAGCCCAGAAGTTTTAATTAATGATTGACTAGAGAGTTCTGAGAAGTTTAATCCCGTATGAGAAGGGGTTAGCAACTCTTATCTGAACTGATTTTATATTATAGCAGAGCGGAGAATTAATGTGGGTCCGCCGTTAAACGTTGACGATTAGATCCTCGAGAAATCGTCGCATATTTATCTCCCGTGCTGCATATTGCCAACTGTGTGCAGACTGTGCCCACGGCCGCAACGGAAACTCCGCGGCGCGGACGAAGGGAAATTTCAAGTCTGTCCAATACTCTCACAACATACCGCTGATTTTCAAACTGTCAAAACAGCAGTAGACTTCCAACACAAAAAGGAGAAAAATTACGTAGAATATCTATGCCCCACCTCAGTCTGTACACGGTGTCCCAGAATTGTTGCGGCAAACTTCGAAGGGTTATAGAGGGTGTCATGAGGAGAAACCTCATCTAACGAGACTATGGAGCGTCAAAATTATAGGCACCGGTATCTCCCACGAGGCCACACCTTTGGCAGCAAACCAGACTTTTTACGCTGAGAGACCACAGGCGGAAAGTCTCGCAATGTTGTTTGTTATTCATTGATCACGACTGATTTCCACCATCGCCAGTGGAGAAGCTAGCTGCTGAGTCTAAAGGCCTTGCTCCTATGAACACCATGCTGTGTTGCATTGATGGATGATTGTTTCATACAGGGGTTTCTATTCGCAGTTTGTTTTTCTTATGGAACGTTCTATAATCTCCAATGGTTTTTGGAAGTCTAAATTCTCCAATGATTTTCGGTGTACAGGAGAAAAATAAACTGCGAATGGAAACCTATGTCTGAAGCCGTCATCCACCAAGGCAACAGAGCATCGTATTTTTAGGAGACAATGGCTTTCTACTCAGCAGCTAGCTCTATCTCATCCATTGGCTATCGGAGCAGTCACGATCGCTAAATAACAAACAACACTGTGCGACATTCTGCCAGCAGTCCGTCAGCATATATACCTCTCTGTACTGGTATGAAATAAGCATTTTTTGTGAAAATTAAACAGTAATTTTGAATTGAAAAGTAAATACATTTTATTCTAAGTACTGACCATTGCTTTCTATACATTTTGACCAGATTTCTGGCAATTTGTGGACACCACACCAATAGAAATGTTCGTCTTTTGAAGCAAACCAATCAGACACCCAATTTTCGACTTCTTCGTAGGAATCGAAGTGTTCCTCAGCCAATGCGTGTCCCGTTGATGAAAACAAATGGTAGTCGGAAGGAGCCAAGTCCAGTTAATACGGCGGGTGGGGTAGCAGTTCCCAGCCAAGTGTTTTGATTGTATCCTGAACCAGTTTTGCTTTGTGTGCAGGTGCATTGTCGTGTAAAAAAATTACTTTACCATGTCTTCTGGTTCATTCTGGTTTTTTTTCCATCAATGCATACTTCAAATTGATCATTTGTTGTCTGTAGCGATTAGTATTTACAGTTTCACCGGGTTTTAGTAGCTCATGATACATCACACTTTTCTGATCCCACCAAACACAGAGCATTGTCTTCTTGCAGAATCGATTTGGTTTTGCAGTCGATGTTGATGGTAGTCCCGGATTAACCCACGATTTTTCCCGTTTAGGATTCTTAAAATAAATCCATTTTTCATTGACAGTAACAATTCGACGCAAAATTAATTTTCTTTCATGTCTCTGAAGCAAAATTTGAGAAATGTTTTTTCGGTTTTCCATCTGTCTTTTATTCAATTCATGTGGCATCCATTTTTCACACTTTTGGATCTTTCCCATAGCTTTCAAACGGCCAGAAATTGTTTGTTGTGCAACATTTAGCATTGCTGTCATTTGCTTCTGACTCAAAGTATCATTTCCATCCAATGTTGCTTGCATTTCGGCGTCTTCGAACTTGTTTGGTGGTCTTTCACGTTCTTCATTTCTTACATCAAAATCATTATTTCTGAACCGTTGAAACCCTCTTTTGCATGTTGCCTCTGATTGAGCATAATCATCGTATACCTCGACAAGCATTCGATGCGACTCTGCAGCACTTTTTTCCAAATGAAAACAAAAAATTAATGCTTTCCACAAATCATCACTTTCTGGTACAAAATTCGACATTGTTAACACGATGAAAACATATGATTTTGTTTGTTCTATGACTTGATGTATACTAAATATCTTTGACAGATGTCATACCAACCAAACAAAAAAAAAAAAAAAAAATTAAGGTTCGTTCACAACAAATGTTCCCTATCGACACATTTGTATCTTAACGCTCATTTCATACTGGTACACCTGGTAGTCACGTTTGCTGCTGGTGGCCTAGTGGGAAGCGCCTGCGCCTATAACTACGACGCTTTGAGGAGTAGATGGAAGACGTTTCCTGACACAGGTTTCTGTTTTCGATCGGTTCCTCAAAATACTCTAGACACCGTCTGCAACTCTCGGAGCTGTCGCAATATTTATGGGGTACCCTGTTCACGAGTGTTACTAACCGATCAGACACCGTCTGCAACTATCGGAGCTGTCGCAATATTTATGGGGTGCCCTGTTCACGAGTGTTACTAACCGAGCAACTGTTTGTTCTATTATAAACAGGATTCACAGACATTTGTTATTGATGGTAAACAGGCACACGCCCACCCAAAAAGTGCGTATAAGACAGTGACTTAGTGAGCCACCTTCACAATGGGAACGAAGACGCCTGCCGTAAGCCGCGCCGGGAACTAGGACCACTCAGCAGCAGGGTGCTTTACCTGCGAGGCGCGCGCTGTGACTCGCTGACGAAGCGGATGCTGAAACGCGGTGCCGATTATAGAAAACAAAAAAGGGCAGCCGGCGGCTACCATAAATCACCCGGGGAGCGGCCGGATCGGCAGCACGGGCGGCCAGAAAAGGCCCCTCTGTGTCGGCCGTCACGAAGCGCCGGCTGATGGCGAGATAACGCCGCTAGAGGTGCCGCGGTATATCACGACAGTGACGTCACGAGACAAGGCGAAAGGGAGGGGGGGGGGGGGGGAGGGGCGATCGTGATCCGTGGCTACTGCCACCGCTCAATCCGCGCCGTTTCCTTCATCTATGCTGTCCTCAGGAACGGCAATTAGCGTTTCCCCCCCGCTGAGCTCATCACACACGCTATTTATACTGATTACCGGCCCGGGACGACTCGCCGCGAGATTGGCGACGTGGGCCATGCCCGCCGCGCCGCGAAACTCACTTGTCGACTTTCCTCTTTGTCCGCAGTTCCACCATTAAGGCCATAATTACACTTTTCCGAGGATTTTTATTATTTTTATTAAGTACGTGTTTCGGCCATATCGCTTGTCATCAGCAGTGAATCTGTAGAATATATGAGGATTATTAAAAAATAAACTACATTTAGTCATACCTGCGCATGTAGAGACAATATTATAAAAACGTACTGCGCTTAATTCGCCGCGTGCTTTCATTCCTTCTCCACGTAGTGGTCTTTAACACTGAAGCATAAATCGTATCTCAACAGAAGTTTAAGCGGTTTCCATCATATGAAGCGCTTCTTTAGCTAATTCAGTCATATTGTGACAACAATAGTTGGGCCTCAGCTTCCCACAGAGAGAAGAACAGAAGAGATCGAAGCAACTGAGCGGCGGGCTGCTACATTTGTTACTAGTAGATTCGAATAACACGCAAGTATTACGGAGATTCTTCAGGAACTCAAATGGAAGTCACTGGAGGAAAGTCGACGTTGCCGGCCGAGAGTTTCTAGGCGCTTCAGTCTGGAAACGTGCGACCGCTACGGTCGCAGGTTCGAATCCTGCCTCGGGCATGGGTGTGTGTGATGTCCTTAGGTTAGTTAGGTTTAAGTAGTTCTAAGTTCTAGGGGACTGATGACCTCAGATGTTAAGTCCCATAGAGCAGCGCGCTTCGTTACAGGATCATTTAGTAATCGCGAAAGCGTTACAGAGATGATAGATAAACTCCAGTGGAAGACTCTGCAGGAGAGACGCTCAGTAGCTCGGTACGGGCTTTTGTTAAAGTTTCAAGAACATACCTTCACCGAGTCAAGCAGTATATTGCTCCCTCCTACGTATATCTCGCGAAGAGACCATGAGGATAAAATGAGAGAGATTAGAGCCCACACAGAAGCATACCGACAATACTTCTTTCCAAGAACAATACGAGACTGGAATAAAAAGGAGAACCGATAGAGGTACTCAAGGTACCCTCCGCCACACACCGCCAGGTAGCTTGCGGAGTATGGATGTAAATCTAGATGTAGTGCTCAGAGCCAAGTCGACGTTCTTTTCGAGAGGCACTATTGAAAAAATTTAGAGAACCGCCATTTGAGGCTGGCTGCAGATGGATTCTACTGTCGCCAACGTACAATTCACGTAAGAACCATGAAGATAAGATTAGAGAGATTAGGGCTCGTGTGAAGGCACGTAGATAGTCGTTTCTCCCTCGCTCTATTTACAAGTGGAACATAAAAGGAATTGACTAGTAGCTGTACAGGATAGCTTCCGCCACGCACCATACGGTGGCTTGTGGAGTATCTATGCAGGTGTAGATATAAGCACTCGATTCTCTATAGTTCTAATATATTTCCTGCCAGCCAGGTTTAGTTTTGTTCTGATTTTTCTAAATTGCTTAGGGATTTGACGGACTTTCTTATTTTTGTCATTTCTCTAATGTCGTAGTTGTCGGGAGAAAAATGGTTCAAATGGCTCTGAGCACTATGGGACTCAACTGCTGAGGTCATTAGTCCCCTAGAACTTAGAACTAGTTAAACCTAACTAACCTAAGGACATCACAAACATCCATGCCCGACGCAGGATTCGAACCTGCGACCGTAGCGGTCTTGCGGTTCCAGACTGCAGTGCCTTTAACCGCACGACCACTTCGGCCGGCTGTCGGGAGAATGTAAAACACTAATATTCCTAGTTTTTTATTTTGTCCGTCATAAGTATCTGGTGAAAATCTGCGACTGTAATCATTACAGTTTTACTGTCTACAAAACAAAAGTTGCAGTTTCTAGTCGTGATTTTCCTTTATTTTTGGCACGACAAGTGCCGGGCAAATAATTCCCATTGTCAAGTGTTTTTCGTATGAACTCCTGCATTATTTATGCCGTCAAACTCTCATGTTGTCCTCTCACGTAGACACGCATATTATGCGTCATTTACACAGATGACAGCACACTGGACTCGCATTCGGGAGGACGACGGTTCAATCCCGTCTCCAGCCATCCTGATTTAGGTTTTCCGTGATTTCCCTAAATCGTTTCAGGCAAATGCCGAGATGGTTCCTTTGAAAGGGCACGGCCGATGTCCTTCCCAATCCTTCCCTAACCCGAGCTTGCGCTCCGTCTCTAATGACCTCGTTGTCGACGGGACGTTAAACACTAACCACCACCACCACACAGATGACATTTCACTCTGCGTACAAGAATGCTGAGTCCAGTGGAGGAATACATTAGACACAAGGAACACAAGTGACCGGTAGTTGAAAAGTTTCTGTTGCAACAAGAATAAGCTCTCCACACAACCACACCGCCATCATCGTTCTGGGTGCATCCACCTGTGCACGTGTTACGAATTTACTCTGCTGGAGGACGGGTCATTTTAATACAATAATCCACGTGACGCAATAGATAACAATGATTCAACAGATAAACCTAAGAATCTATGAGGTACTCATTAATGTCCTGACTACACGCCTACGTGTCAGCAGTACAATCATTGTACCTGATGATGGTTGCAAATCTTAAATCGATCACGAATTTCAATGAAATAATACGTGACAAACACCTTTTTTTTTCAGTCTTCTGACTAGTTTGATGTGGCCCACCACGTATTCCTTTCCTGTACCAACCTCTTCATTCCAGAGCACCATTTGCAACGTATGCCATCAGTTATTCGCTGGATATATTTCAGTTTCTGTCTTCCTCTACAGTTTTTACCATCTACCGTCTAGTACCACTGAAGTTATCCCATGATATCTTAACATATTTTCTATAATCTTGCCACTTCTTCCTGTCAGTGTTTTCATATGCAATTCTGCGCAGAAACCTCTCATTCCAAATTCTCTCAGCTCATCTAATCTTCAACATTTTTTTACAGCATTACATCTCAAACGTTTCGATTCTCTTCTCTCTGGTAGTCCCGCAGTACATGATTCCTTACCACAAATTACTATGTTCCAAATTTACATTCACAGAAATTTATTCTTCAAATTAAGACATATGTTTGATACCAGTACTCGCTTGTCTGCTTTTTATGTCCTCCTTTCTTCGTCCGTCATACGTTATTTTGCTTCGGAGACAGCAGAATTCCTTCGTCTAATTCGTAGTCACCATTGCTGATTTTTATAATTAATTTTCTTTCTGTTGCTCCTCGTTACTTCCGTCTTCCTGTGGTTTTCTCTCGAACCATAGAAACTGCTTGTGCCATACAACAGGTCCCGTAACCCATTCTCGCTTTCACTGCTGATAGCAACGTCACTGATATTCTTTCACACCGAGTTTTAATCTCACTCTTGAGCTTTCCTTTTATTACCATTACTAATTCTTCGATGTGTAGATTGAGCATTAGGGGCGAAAGACTACAAGCTTCGAATTCGAGCATTTCGTTCTTTTTTGCTGTCCCCTCTTGGTTTTTGTGCATATTGTGCATTACCAATCTTTCCATGCAGCGTACTCCTGTTTTTCTCAGTTACTCGAACATCTTGCATCAATTCACATTGCCAAAGGTTTTTTCTAAGTCAACAAATCATTCGTTTGACTGCACTGCACTTGTTTCTATTATGAAACGTAAGGTCAGAACTTCCTCTCTTGTACCTTCACCCTTCCTGAAGCCAAACTGATTTTCTTCTAGCACGCCTTTAATTTGATTTTCCATTCTTCTGTGTACTATTCTTATCAGAAACTTCGATGCATGAGCTATTGTCCTGAATATGCAATAGTTCTCACTCGTATGTGTCCTGTGGAATTGTGCGGATGATATTTGCCGATGGTAAATCTCCAGTTTCATAGCTTCTACATGCCAACATGAATAGTTGTTTGGTTGGAACTTCCGCCACAATTTTAGAAATTTTGAAAGAATGTTGTTTATTCGTTCTGCGTTATTTGACTGCATGTCGTCCGAAGTTCGAACTTTTCACTCATACTGCATCCCCTAAGTCTTCCGTATTGCCTCCTATTTGTTGTCATATCAAGAGATCAGTTAAGTCCTGCCGTTTCATAGAGGCCTTTTCTACTCTCTTTCCACGTATCTGCTCTCTCCGGACCGTTTAACAATGCAAGTCCCATTTTGTTGTTAACGTTACCGCTCTTGCTCCTAATTTGACTGCAGGTTGCTTTGACTTGTATCCGTGTTTGTTTACCCAACATTTGTGACTGCCCTTTAAAGAGCTGTCCATTTCTCTTCAACCGAACTGCCTATTGCAGTATTCATAATCGCAGTATGTACAGCTTTAGAGAACTTAAGACACATCTAATCATGCCGCAGTGCTTAAGCGTCCGACTCCTTTCGGGATTGTTTCTTACGGATGATGCTGTTAACCATCAGTCTACTCTTCATCATCACTATATTGTGGTCTGTGTCTGTATCTGCTCTCGGGTACACTTACAAACCAATATCTGATTTCGGGATCTCTGCCTGACCATGATGTAACGCAGTTACAATATTCTCGTATCTCCGGGCCTTTTCCACGTATACAGTGCCCTCTAGTAATTTTCGAACAGTGTACCTGTTATTTTCAACTGAACTTTATTTCTTTTTTTTGTCTTTCTGCTGTCTCATTCCTACTATTAAGCCAACGTTCTCCAATAACTTGGTTAACTTGGTCTTCTCTTTCTTCTCCTACAATCGCTTTATTAGCTATTCATGGCCCGTTACGTAGTGAATTACTCGTTCACGATCTTCACATACTTCCTTCACCTGCTCACCTTCTACTTGAGACTATCATCATATTTTTTAAATAGAGGTCTCATGTGCTATAGATATATGTTGTGTGTCTCTTACGCAGTGCTTTCCACTGCATTCTACATCCCATGGCGTTGACAACTGCTAGTTTTCCCACCTGTTAGGGACAGTTTAGCACCCCCAAGAACAAGAAGGTGCCCTGAAACTCAGTCCGTTCCTCCATCGTCTGTGACAAGGCCGTTGGCAGAACGAGGACGACTCCTCATACAAGGAGGCTTCGGGTGCCATAGATGATGATTTATATTCAAAATTTAAGCAGTGGTTGTGTTCGAATTGGGGACCCAGGGCGTTTCGATGACTATTCAAAGCCAAAGACATAGGCATCTATAGCTTGCTTATTAGAAACCGAAGGGTGGTCTTGGTCAGTATTTTTTCCTATTCTTTGCACATAGACCGACGTATTTCCTTGCACTTGTTTTATTTACTGTATTGTTTATTTGACCTAGTGGATGAGGAGTTAGCGTTTCCCTTATGCCAGATCGGCTTATATAATTTCCACGGCAGTTGTGTCCTCGCTGATCGCTATAACACAGCATCTATCGCAAAACAAAATTCTGGACTTCCGCCAAAACACTTGTTACTGTGTCACAATAAAGTCTATGCATGCTGAGCAGTGTCTGATTGATAAACAGACTTTTGCTGATCCACAAGTAAATGTTGAAGATTTTTTGCCCTCCAGGTCTAAAAAAACATCTTAAAGGTGACAGTTAACAAATAACTGCTGCCAAAAGTGTGATAAAAAGGCATCCCCAATAGCAATCAAATAAAATGCTTAAGATGTTTAGGAACTCAAGCATATATTAAAAAGTCTGTAAGTTCAGATTCAAGGAGAGCTGGGAGTGAAAGAATGAAGTTCACTATGAAATAAAAACTACACAAGAGGCAAAATAATGGCAGTTAGTTGCCAAGTGAACATCGTTGAACATCTGTTCTATCAAAATCCGCTGCTGGATAAGGTTCATTATCGTGTGCCTCTCCCGCTCCCCTCCCCCCTCCACACTTTTTCTTGTGAAATACTTGGATCGTCCTTTTAATGAAATCTTCAGAAGTAAGGAACACCAATAGCAGTGCTTTTGTTATAAACTATATTAATTACGCGACCAGTTTCGACACTACATTAGTATCATCGTTAGATCTCAATGCAAACTGAATGGTGATATCCAACCGTCGGTGCTTTAGGACAAGTAACTTGTATATTCACTGGTCTCATGGGATTCTATTTACACAATCTGTGCACTCCAGCCATCCAACGGCTGACCTGTCCTAGTTCACCGAGGATTGGATATCACCATTCACTTTGCATAGGTGCCTGAAATTGATGCTAATGTAGCGTCGAAACTGGTCATGTAATTAATATATTTTATAAGAAATACGGATGTATGTATTCCTTATTTCTACAAGCTTGTAACCGGACGCAGGTGCACGGCCATTTCCATGACGGATCTTGTAAAACATTCCTTGAAGTGGTCTAGACATTGCGGCTCAAGCACGTACTGGTCATCGACGGCAGCCCTCCACAGCTCACCCAGTGAATGAGGAAAGTTCCTGCAATGATGCACAGCACATTTCAACCTGTCCCGTGCATTCTTCAGTGGTTTCATGTCAGCAGATAGGCCGGCCACTAACATTCGACTGATTCTTGCCTCTTCGATGACGGTGTTCACGAGGAGGATGTTGTGTGACCATGCATTATGACCTTGGAAGGCGAGCTCTTCGAAATGTTGCCTACTAAGTTGCCGAATCCTGTCCAGAAAAAGCACTGCTTTCAAATTTCCCTCGATAGCGATGAAAGACGTCAAATGTCTTTTCAAGATACCGACCCAGAACATGACAGACCCACCTCAATGCTGAACCAGTGACACGTACGTTAGTACGCGGCCCCTTCACACTTTTCTACGTCGGTCTTCAGGTGTCAGACAGTCCTGCACTCGGCAGTTACTGGAGCTCGACGACACTAGTCCGGGATCCATTCCAGACGTTCACTTGCTTGCTTTTGCACGGTTCAGGAATGTCGACACTTAGATGCCCAACTGATTGTGGGAAGCGAAATGTGTGGGTTGACACAGACCTCAGCCACCGATTTTCGATGTTTCGTATCTGACGATGTTGTTGTTGTTGTCGTCTTCAGTCCTGAGACTGGTTTGATGCAGCTCTCCATGCTACTCTATCCAGTGCAAGTTTCTTCATCTCCCACTACTTTCTGCAACCTACATCTTTCTGAATCTGCTTAGTGTATTCATTTCTTGGTCTCTGTCTACGATTTTTACTCTCCACGCTGCCCTCCAATGCTAAATTTGTGATCCCTTGATGCCTCAAACCATGTCCTACCAACCGGTCCCTTCTTCTTGCCAAGTTGTGCCACAAACTCCTCTTCTCCCCAATTCTATTCAATTCCTCCTCATTAGTTATGTGATCTGCCCATCTAATCTTCAGCTTTCTTCCGTAGCACCACATTTTGAAACCTTCTATTCTCATCTTGTCCAAACTATTTATCGTCCATGTTTCATTCCATACATGCCTGCACTCCATACAAATACTTTCAGAAACGACTTCCTGACACTTAAATCTATACTCGATGTTAACAAATTTCCCTTCTTCAGAAAGGCTTTCCTTGCCATTGCCAGTCTACATTTTATATCTTCTCTACTTCGACCATCATCAGTTATTTTGCTCCCCAAATAGCAAAACTCCTTTACTACTTTAAGTGTCTCATTTCCTAATCTAATTCCCTTAGCATTACCCGGCTTAGTTCGACTACATTCCATTATCCTCGTTTTGCTCTTGTTGATGTTCATCTTATACCCTCCTTTCGAGACACTGTCCATTCCGTTCAACTGCTCTTCCAAGTCCTTTGCTGTCTCTTACAGAATTACAATGTCATCGGCGAACCTCAAAGTTTTTATTTCTTCTCCATGGATTTTAATACCTACTCCGAATTTTACTTGTGTTTCCTATACTGCTTGCTCAATATACAGATTGAGTAACATCGGGGAGAGGCTACAACCCTGTCTCACTCCCTTCCCAACCACTGCTTCCCTTTCATGTTCCGCGACTCTTATAACTGCCATCTGGTATCTGTACAAATTGTAAATCTGACGATAGCGACTGAAAGTTCGAATTATGCTACTGTACACTAACTGACCTGCCAGCTCTCCATGCTGCCAACACTTCTTGCCGTAAAGTTACGGGGAGTGCAAAGTATGAGCTTCAAATAACTTTTCGAGGCGTGTTGACAGACTGAATAGGGCTCACAAGACTAGTTGTCCCGTTAACCGATTGGAGACACAAGGTGCTTTGCAGGCCGCGGTGGCCGTGCGGTTCTTGCGCTGCAGTCCGGAACCGCGGGACTGCTACGGTGGCAGGTTCGACTCCTGCCTCGGGCATGGGTGTGTGATGTCCTTAGGTTAGTTAAGTTTAAGTAGTTCTAAGTTCTAGGGGACTTATGACCTAAGATGTTGAGTCCCATAGTGCTCAGAGTTATTTGAACCATTTGAACACAAGGTGCTTTGCTGAACTCGAATGAAAACGCTGGTTTTATCTTACCAAGATGATTGCTTACAGTATGTGTAATACTCTGACCACATCAGATCTAGCGACGCCGATTTAGAGTGGGTGCGGTGGGGATATGTGATTATCACACTCTGTTCAAAAACGTGTGTGAACTCCTATGAGACTTAACTGCTAAGGTCATCAGTCACTAAGCTTACACACAACCTAAATTATCCTAAGGACAAACACACACACCCATGCCCGAGAGAGGACTCGAACCTCCGTCGGGACCAGTCGCACAGTCCATGACTGCAGCGCCCTAGACCGCTCGGCTAATCCCGCGCGGCTCACACACTGTGATGTCTTCATTGGTACCTTTGTCACTGGGGTCCTCAGTAAATTTCTTTATATATCACATTCGGGGGTTGGATGAAAATATGAAAACACTGAAATTTATGCTTTCGTGAATATAAATGTAAATGCTAGCCGAGCCTGCAGGTTGCGCTGCTGTTTTGGTCACTAGCGACACCTGCGAAATGTCCTTAATACGTTGCAAGGGTGAGTAGTAGTCAGAACGGTGTTCTGTGTAGTTGTCGGCGCATCATGTCAGAGCTAAGTGAATTCGAAGGTGGTCAAATTGCTGGTGTTCGTATGATCGATGTTTCCATAACAAAGGTAGCCGATAGTGTTCCAAGACGTATCGTATCGAAACGTTATACCACATACGGGGAAAGCGGAAAAAGATCATCCGCTAAGTTACAAGGCCGACGAAAGTATGTGTTGAGTGATCGTGACGGGTTGCCATTGAAGATGTTTGTGGCGTAAAGTTACAGGACGACACCTGCAAAAGTCACTGCAGAACTGAATCTCGCACTCGCGAACTGTGTCAGCACCAAAGCAACAGGGAGGGAGCTCCGTAAACACGAATGGCAGGGCGAGTTGAACTTCCAAAACCATAAGTCAGTGATGCAAAAGCTCATAACAGGAAATCGTGGTGGCAAAGCCGTAAAACATGCGCTGTGGAGCAAAGAAGAAAGTCATTTGATCGATTGAGTGTTGTTTCACACTATTTCCAAAATTTGTCCGATTTCAAGTCCTAATTGTGAAACATGGAGGGGGTTTGGCGATGATTTGGGCAGCTATTGCGTGGTATTCCATAGGCCTCTTGGTTACTTAACAAGGTTACATTAGTGCCAAACTTTATGTAACCATTTTGGCTGATCAGGTCTGTCCTGTGGTACAGTGTTTGTTCCCCAGTGGTGGTACTGTGTTCCAAGACGGCAGGGTCACTGTTCACAAGGCTCCAATCGTGCAGAACTAGCTTTTTGAGCATGCGAGTAAATTGTCTCATTTCCCCCGGCCGCTACAGTCATCAGATTTTAATATTACTTAGTTTTTGTGACCTATTTTGGAGTGAAGGTTGAGTGATCTGTGTGTACTTCCATCATTGTTACCTGAATATGTCACTACTTTGCAAGAAGAATGGTATAAGATTTCTTTGAAAACCTTAAAAGTCTTGTATTTATACATTCTGGTAGAACTGGAAGCTGATTTGAATGTCAACGAATACCCTAAACGTATTAGGCGTGCTAATGAGTTGTGTTTTTGGTGTCTCAAAATTTTTGTCCACCCACTGTAGATATCATCAACATACAGATGAAGATCGGATACGTCCAGATTCTGGGCTTTACCTTTCTTTAACTGTTAAATATTTCTCAGTCCCCTGCTCCATTTACTCTGGATCAAACGACCCTTGTAACCTGCGACTTATCCAAAACTCTCTGCTTTCCACAGGAGATTGAAGCTATATTTGTTATCATCGGCGTAGCTTCTCTCTAGGCGTTTCCCAACAGTGAATCATTGTCTGTTTGAAATTATAAACTATCCATTCTTTCTACACTTCTATTCACTTCCGATTTTTCTTTCGATCACATATTATAACCTCGCCCTATTGTTTTCTGGCTCCTTCCCTTCACTAGTACTTCCATACACTTCTGTTACGTGTCGTTACTCGCTTTCGACAATGAGTAGTGATTAAACCGTGTAACACAGTAAGACTGACATTACTTAAATCCTGTATATTCATTTTTATATACAAGGTGATTTTGCTAAACAGGGACAAACTGCAGGAAACGATCGCTCGGAAGATGATGAGCAGAGCCAAAAACGTCAGATAGACGTATGGCCAAAAATGCGTTGCAGGAGGGGGACACCCACTTGATAAAAGAGCTTTAACAATGTGCGTTTTGAAACTTCTTTATTTAAATGAGTGTGTCTGTACTTAAATTGCAGAATGACTGAGAATATGAAATTTCTACGTTATTTGATTTTGAAATAGCTGAGTAAAACTGAACATATTGAGCCTACTTTCTCTTTACTTTTTCTTATCATGGCAATACTGACCCACAATATTCGAGCGCAACGCAACCTGACTGCTCAAAAAAATTACAACCTGACTTCAAATAATTAATTCAAAAGAATGGCCCTGACTAAAAAGAAATATTAACAGTAATCTATACATTTCATTAAGCACTTACCTCACAAAAATCTTCACTACGCGAACCACTGCAATACAGCGAGCGTCAATACTGCCAGCTAAATAAAATATTCTGACTGCTAAAGCTACTAACTACTAATAGGCATGTGGTTAGTAAAGGAAAGATTTTGTTGCAAACCAAATAATGTATTTTTTACCTAAATAATGTGACATCCAACTCAGACATGAATATAAATCGTCATTGACATCTAGTACAAAGGTATATAATCCTGAATAATATTCAATCTCCATGTCGAACATACACAGATCGTTAGCCTACGCTAACACTCCAGACCTCTACCCCCCCCCCCCCCCCCCAACCCCCTCAATGCTAACTTCTCACATTGAACATCCATCACTGCTGGCTGTTGACCTCCCACTGCCCAACAGTACTTCCATCGCTGCTAGCGACTAACTTCCAACTGCCCAACAACGAGTCCAACCAGCCATAGAGTCCCTTACAAAGAAAGCGCAGCCAGAGATCCAGTGCAAAGCGCTACACAGCGCTGCCAACACAGGAGAAGCCCACTTACAGTTTCAATGATTGGAAGTACAAATAGCATATTGGAATGTTCTGTCTGCACTTCTGTTTTAGCTCCACACTCAAGATGTCAGTCAGCTGGAGCACCATTATTTTATAGCCACATTACCCTTCGTGCAACCAAAGGCAAGTTTTCCTGTAGGGGAGGTAGGGTCTCCTGCAACAAGTGCAGACTTGCTTCGCCTGTGAGGCGTTGTGGGACGGTGCCTCGTCGCGCGAGGCGCTCGTCAATAGCTCCCGTCCACACGTTGAGACTGAATTGGTGCTGATGGTCACTGCTACCACAGTACGGGGGCTCTCTGTAGCACACGAGTTGATGTTGTGAAGATTGCCGATACCGCCCCTCGTAAAGGTAGCTTCATCTGTCACTAGAACGAATAACAGAAATACTAGTATCGTGGTGACCTGTGCGACGAACCAGCGACGAAGTAGTTGGCGCAGAGGCCAGTCAGAAGGTAATAGAGCCTGCACGCGTTGCAAATGACACTGATAGTGACAGCTGTCATGCAGAACGTTTCACACGGTCGTGTGACAGGCCACCTATCTGGCGCCGATGTGCCAAGGTCACTGTCAAAGATCTCAATCTCCACCTTGGAGAGGTTATACCGCGTTGGAATGTATTTCTAGCCATATGTCCTTATTACCTCTTTTGCTCGTTATCCTCTCAGAGACCATTTCTTTAGCAAAGTCACCAGTCAGCTGCCCCTTTCCAATGGGTTTTATGCAACCCGCAGAGCCTTCAAATTCTATGTGCAAGATTTTCATATTTTCTCGCTCGCTACATGCAGACTGTTAGTCCTACAGAAAAACTGAACTGGACCTTTCTGTAGGACATTTAATGCAATTAAATTTCTTACTGGGCTACTTTTTTGCTAAGAGGCCGTAGATATCGAATTATTCTAGGACATCGAACAAATGTCACCCTCAAATAAGTTTTTCTTGAATAATTAGAAAACCGTGCCATCCACCATAAAACGTATTCCAGTACTAAGTTTAACTACATTAAATTTCTTACAAAAAGGTATTTTATTGTACTGGTTAAAAACAGTCTTGGTTGCAATTTAATTTTTTTATTTTTTTTTTATTTTTCAACTACGCGTTTCACCTTATTTAGGCATCTTCAGGTTGATCTTAATTTGGTATTTCTTAGAGGATCGTTTCTAAGAAATACCAAATTAAGATCAACCTGAAGGTGCCTAAATACGGTGAAACGCGTAGATGGAAAATAAAAAAAATAAAATTGCAACCAAGACTGTTTTAACCAATACTGTTAAGCACTGATTTGCTGTATGCCACAGAAGGACTGAAAAAAAGGTGCTTTTCATTTTTTCCGCAGGACTAATAGTTTGCGGTTAGTGAGTGAGAGAATATGAAAATATTGCATGTGATTTTTGAAGGCAAGACCTATCGGTAGACTGAATCAGCTTAATCGCCCTGTGTGTGTGTGTGTGTGTGTGTGTGTGTGTGTGTGTGTGTGTGTGTGTGTGTACAATTCTTATCATTATTTATTGCTCATTAACTACGCATTTTGCAATGTTGAATCACGAAGTACGCTGGTTAGATCTAAGAAATGACAACCTTACTTTTGCCAGGTGAAGTAAATGTTTTACATTACGTTCATCAAATACTCTTGGCATCAGACACAAATGTAAGAGGAACAGAACCCCTACTACCGAAAGTAGTTGCTGTTATTCAGGTGGCTTGCTTGCACGCAACAACTGTACTGCCTCATCACAGGGTCAAGTAGGTTAAGGCAAACTACGGTAGAAATTATGACAACGCCAATTAGCAACAAATGACAATTTATTAAAAGAAATGATATGTTACTTATCTTGATTCTGAAGAGAATGCTTGACAATGTAATACAATGATCACTTGCACTGATCTATTTCTGAGCATTGCTCTGGTCCTGAATCCAGTCGGGGATGATCAGTATAACTTGCACAATGTCCAGTTCGGCTCTCCTGGACGGCAAGGGAAGATACGTCCTGATGCTTCCTTGAGGCATGGTGTTTTTACTGTCGAACCAACTATTGATACATTCTTTGTGGAGCCATGCGTCCTCTTATATCCGCGTTCGGCGGATAGACTTTAACTTGGGAAATGTTTGAGTGACGTAATGCGGAAGTACCACATAACCCGTGTTGGGCGCGCCCTCTATGGCGTCTGACCATAACTTCGTTGCGCCTCTCTGCTGGCTGACCTTGCCGTGTGGCGTCCTCTCTTCTCCTGGCTGTCTGGAGGACGCAGTAAAGCACATAAATAACTTACACAGGAGGCTGCGTGTAGCGGTTTGCTTTGGTCGGAAAGCTATTGAGAAAGAGGTTTCCGATCACGAAACACTAACTACGCTAGTTATGATATAGGCGAAAAACATTTCTAGAGCGATTTATTGTTCTCAAATTTTGTTATTGGTGCTGTGCTGTTCAGTTCGAAGACTGGTTTGGTGCAGCTGTGGACGCTGCTCTGTCCTGTGCATAATACACTGGACCTGATCACAGGACTTCTCTCTTCGATTCCCGCTTCATGTTGTGCCCTCACACTTCTCTCCAGTACTAAACTGACGATTCCTTGACGTCTCCGAAAGTGTCCAGTCAACAGATCCCTTCTCTCACCATTTATGTTTAGCGCCTCTTTATCAGTTATGCGATCAACCCCTCCAATCTTCATCACCTTTCTGTAGCACGACATTTCAAAAGCTTCTATTCTCTTTTTATGTAAACTGCTTATAGTCCGCGTTTCACTTCCGTACAAGAATACGCTCCAAGCCAATGCCTCCAGAAAAGACTTCATAACACCGATTACTATTTTCTATGTTAACAAATTCTCTTCTCCAGAAACGCTTTTCTTGCGTAGCCAGTCTCCGCTTTATATGCTCTCTACTTCGGCCGTCATCAGTTATTCTGCTATACAAGTAACAAAACTTATGTCGTACTTTTAGTGTCTGATTTCCTAATCTAGGAGGGAGTGCTGAAAAGTAATGTGTGTGAATTTTTCATTTCAAAACTCTTAAGACATTTTAATGAGACAAACGTTATTAACATTCTATAACTTTGGATCTTGTTAACTTCACGGCCTTTAATGATACAGGGTATTTGTGCGAATGGCGCAAACAGCCACATTTATACAGGCTGATCAAAAAGTCAGTATAAATTTAAAACTTAATAAACCTCGGAATAATGTAGGTAGAGAGGTAAAAATTGACACACATGCTTGGTATGACATGGGGTTTTATCAGAACAAAAAAAAAAGTATTGCTAGACGCGTGAAAGATCTCTTGCGCTCGTCGTTTGGTGATGGTCGTGTGCTCATCCGCCACTTTCGTCATGCTTGGCCTCCCAGGTCCCCAGACCTCAGTCCGTGCGATTATTGGCTTTGGGGTTACCTGAAGTGATCGACCGACATCTCTAGGGATGCTGAAAGACAACATCCGACACCAATACACCGCCATAACTCCGGACATGCTTTACAGTGCTGTTAACAACATTGTTCCTCGACTACAGCTATTGTTGAGGAATGATGGTAGACATATTGAGCATTTCCTGTAAAGAACATCATCTTTGCTTTGTCTTACTTTGTTATGCTAATTATTACTGTTCTGATCAGATGAAGCGCCATCTGTCGGACATTTTTTGAACTTTTTGTTCTAATAAAACCCCATGTCATTCCAAGCATGTGTGTCACTTTGTACCTCTCTATATACATTATTCCGTGATTTATTCAGTTTTCAAATTTATACTGACTTTATGATTAACCGGTATTTTTTTTACATTTTTTATTGTACTTCCATAACCGGTTTCGAGCTACCACACGCATCTTCAGATATCTAATGATGTTGACCGACACGTCTACGTAACTTGAACATTACCCATCTGAAGATGGGCATGATAGCCTGAAATCGGTAATGGCACTGAAATAAAACATTTTAGGAAGTATTTGTGGATGGTTGCGTCGTTCACCAATTATTCTACACCTTCATTCATAATGACTAGACGTTTGTATCTCTCCGCCGCTAGAGCGCCCCTACTTATACCGTGTAACATGGCGCTGTGTAAGCTGACTATGTTGGTGCGGAAAGAAACATAGTGCTATAATCGAGTTCCGAATTGGTCCACACATGGAGCACTCTTCCCTTCAGCATGACAATCCCAGAGCACGCACGAGCTCTCCATGTGCAGCAACCCCACGCCTTGGGTTCACCGCGATCCGTCACCCTCCATACGGCCCCGATTTGGCCCCTATCCGCTTTTCCAGAACTTAAAAAATTCCTTCTATTGTCTTTGATAGTGATGAAGCGGTGCAAGCAGAGGTGAGGTTGTAGCTTCGTCAACAGAGTCAAACATGCTACAGTGACGGTTTCCACAAACTGGTCTCTCTTTGGGCGAAATGAGTTTGTCGCCAGCGTGATTATGTTCAGAAATAAATATGTAGATATCACGAATAAATAAATATATAGGGTGTTAATAACGTTTGTTTCATCTGAAAGCTTTAAGAGTTTTCAATAAGAAATAACTTTCCAGCACACCCGCGTAATGCCCTCAGCATCACCTGATTCAGTTCGACTATATTTCATTACCACTGTTTTGCTTTTGTTAATGTTGATGTTAAACATTCATTTCAAGACACTGCCCACTCCGTTCAAGGGCACTTCCAAGTCCTTTTCTGTCTGACAGAATTAAGTCACTGCCGGCAGCGGTGGCCGTGCGGTTCTAGGCACTCCAGTCCGGAACCGCGGGACTGCTACGGTCGCAGGTTCGAATCCTGCCTCGGGTATGGATGTGTGTGATGTCATTAGGTTAGTTAGGTTTAAGTTGTTCTAAGTTCTAGGGGACTGATGACCTAAGATGTTAAGTCCCATACTGCTCAGAGCCATTTGAACCAATTACGTTACTGGTAAAACTCAAACTTTTCGTTTCTTCTCCGTGAACTTCAATTCCTTCTCCAAATTTTTCTGTGGCTTGCTTCACTGAATGATTGAACTAGGTTAGCACCCGCTGCTACGCTCGCATAGACTGAATGGTTTGCACCGATTTTTTGTTTTTCTTTAGCTGAATTTTTATGTTGCTCACAAATTGCACCCGCTTCTAAGCTGCCGTCGGAAGTCTTTGTTAATCTACCTTTTGACTTCTGGGATGAAATTTCCATAAAAACTTTCATCCCCTAACACATATCTCTTCAGAACTTAAATAACAATTTTCATACAGGGTGGCGCACGAAATATGTTACCAATTGTTTCTTTCACAATTTACGACGCACATTAGATATCCCGCTGGGATCTCTACAGCTGTACCAGCAGAGCTTGGAAAAACAAATGAGTTACGAAATGATCTGTAATTCACGATACTGCCGCTAGGAGACTAGTAATCAGCAATGGCTGACAATGGAAAACTGACGATACAGCAACGATCGGCAATTGTGTTACTTTTTCATGAAACGAAAAGCCTTGTTGTGATTCAGAGGCGCTTTCGACAACAGTTTAACACACGATGGGTCCCTTGCAAGAAGACCATCTACAGGTTGTACGATAAATTTGTACAGGAAGGAACAGTATTGGAAGCGTAGCGACCTCGGCCTAAGCCTGTTTGTTTGCCGGAGAATATTGAAGCGGTGCGAGTTGCTGTACACAGAAGTCCCGGGAAATCGTCTAGAAAGGCAGCAGTGCAACTGGGAATATCCAGACGCTCCGTTCAACGCATTCTTAAAAGTGACCTCCATATACCCACACAAGATGACCTGTGCACAGAACCTCACTGAAGAACGCAAGCAGCAGAGACTACTGTTTGCTCAGTGGGCGGAGGATAGGGAAGAAAATCTCAACAACGTTTGGTTTTCAGACGAGGCGCATTTTCATTTAGACGGTGTGGTTAACAAACAAAATGTACGCTTTTGGGCTACTGAGAACCCACAAGTGCTTCATGAACGACAATATTATGCTCCGAGGATTACAGCGTGGGCAGCAGTTTCCAGTCACGGACTTGTTGGACCCTTTTTCTTTGAAGAAACTGTGAACAGCGAGCGTTATTTGAGCATGCTTCGCAATAGGTTCATTCCACAGCTTCTTGCTACTGCCTTGCCCTTCAACACGCAGTGGTTCATGCAAGATGGAGCAAGGCCACATACTGCAAACACTGTGTTGGAGTTTTTACACGAGCATTTCGACATGCGGATCATTTCACTCAGGTTTCCAGGTCGCTTCAGTGACGGACAAAATTGGTCCCCCAATAGTCCAGACCTCAATCCATGCGACTTTTGTCTTTGGGGGTACCTAAAGGAAAAAATTTCCCGAAACGTCCACGTGATTCAATGGAGCTCAGAAGACTTATTCTTCAAGTTTGCAGTGAAATTACGGAAGACATGTGCCGTAGGGTAAACACTAACTTCAGTGAGATCTTAACTTTTCCCGTCGAATCGAATGTTCAAATAACTTACGGGTTTGCTGCCGGGTGACGTCGTCGAACACCGCCGATATTTCGTCAGGAGCACACCCTGCCATTCTCAAGGCACAAATGCAAGGAAGAAAAAAATGTGCAAGAAATTTAATACCTCGGTTCTCAGAGGAGAAACAAGGCTGGTTCAAATGGCTCTGAGCACTATGGGACTCAACTGCTGAGGTCATTAGTCCCCTAGAACTTAGAACTAGTTAAACCTAACTAACCTAAAGACATCACAAACATCCATGCCCGAGGCAGGATTCGAACCTGCGACCGTAGCGGTCTTGCGGTTCCAGACTGCAGCGCCTTTAACCGCACGGCCACTTCGGCCGGCTGAGAAACAAGGAAGACACCACACACAGAACATGTGTCAACACATCCAAAGATAACCAACATCAGAAATACTTACGCAGGAAGCATTTCCAACAGGATTGGCCGTATTTTGCAGAAATATGATGTGAAATGTGTTTTTCGACCACCTTTTAAGATTAAGGCCCTGTTGGCGTCCGTAAAAGATGATCTTGGTTTGCGTAAGGCTAGGGTCTATCGTAGTCCTTGCAGTTGTGGCATGTCATATATTGGTCAGACAATCAGGACTGTGGAACACCGGTGTTTTGAACATAAGCGTCACACACGCTTACAACAGCCGAGCAAATCCCCTATTGCAGAACATTGCCTTGACACCGGTCATCCTATGGAATACAACAACACGGAGATTCTGGCTTGCACGTCCAGCTATTAGGATAGTGTTATTATGGAAGCTGTTGAAATCAGACTATCAAGCAACCTTATTAACAGAGATGGTGGATTTTATTTAAATGCTGCTTGGAATCCGGTTCTGTCTCTCATCAAAAAACAGAGGGACAGAATTAGTACTACCTCACCTGTTGATTAATAGTAACTATCGATATTTCTGATGTTGGTTATCTTTGGTTGTGTTGACACTTGTTCTGTGCCGGCCGCGGTGGTCTAGTGGTTCTAGGTGCGCAGTCCGGAACCGCGGGACTGCTACGGTCGCAGGTTCGAATCCTGCCTCGGGCATGGATGTGTGTGATGTCCTTAGGTTAGTTAGGTTTAAGTAGTTCTAAGTTCTAGGGGACTGATGACCACGGCAGTTAAGTCCCATAGTGCTCAGAGCCATTTGAACCATTCGAACTTGTTCTGTGTGTGGTGTCTTCCTTGTTTCTCGTCTGTGAACCGAGGTATTAAATTTGCTTGCACATTTTTTCTTCCTTGCATTTGTGCCTTGAGAATGGCAGGGTGTGCTCCTGTCGAAATATCGGCGGTGTTCGACGTCCTCACCCGGCAGCAAACCCGTAAGTTATTTGAACTAACTTCAGTGTTCGTTTGAAGGAAGTTAGGAAATGAAATGGTGGACATATTGAGCATGTGCTGAGTTAGAACAAATCTCTATGGACGGCTCTTCATTGTAGTATATGTTCCTTTCAGATTGTATTGACAATAAAGTTTATATTCGAAAACAAAATGGTAACACATTTCGTGCGCCACCCTGTAGATTTAGCTTTAAATATGTTTCAATATAACGAATTACTGGGAGACAGTGGTGACCGAGGTGGTGCCTTGTTGCAGGTCCGGCCAGCACTGCGGCGGGCCCTGAGCGGGTTCGCTCGCCGGCCACCGGGCCCGCCAGCCGCTTCATGACGGCGCCGCACCGACCACCCCCGCACCACCCGCCGCCGCCGCGCAGCCGACCACCGACCAGCCGCCGCCGTCCAAGGTCTGCGACCCCTCGGACCCACCCTCACCGGCAAGCGCGTCACGCAACGCGTTCCAGTCTGCGAGCAACTCCTGTTCCTGAACCGCTCTCCTCACACGCAATGAACTCCTACAGACTCAGCCACAAAAGGCAAAGGACCCATAAAACGTGCACTATTATTTGTCAGTGTGAATCAGTGGACAGTGTGGTGTGTTCCTCCAGTTTTTCTCTACGACTCACGAGCAAACAGATACCGTCTTAAGGCGGCGAAACATTCTCTACATCTCTCGCAGACTTTTCACGATACCTGTGATAAAAAAACGTCAACGAACAGTTCGCTGATAAACTGATCTGTATCTCCTATAAACTGTGACCAGACGCTATAGTGAAATAGTTCCGTTTTCAGTGAAACAGTCAAGTCCTCGTGACCTCTGTTACAGTGTTCTCCAGTGAACCATGCAAGTCCCTCGGGACCATCCTGACTCTCGTATTATTAATTACAGCTGTGTCTCCCAGTCAGCTCTGTTGATAGGTAATTTAATCCTTTATTCTTAATCGTCACTAGATAAAGAACAGTGAAATATCAACCGCACACATCCTAGCACAATCGCCTCGCGACGGTCCTACCACCTACCACTCTGGATCTCCAGTCGAGGGGACTCGAAGGTTGGACGAGCTAAACAGTGATCTTGCAGGCCTGCCAAGAGAACCCGCTGCTCTGCTCTGCAGAGTTTCCTGGCGAAATCGGGGCAGCGGACTTCAGCGGATCTGCTGTCGATCACACCGTTCCTAGAAACCCACGCCTGTCACACGGCGACTCAAACTGCTTCTCCTCACTTCGTCGTAGGCACCTTGCAAGCTGTCCCGTGAAACCCCATGCCTGTTTCCAGTTCCGTTACAAGCTGAACCGGACTCTAGACACCACTTCCACCGTCAGTGCAAGAGCGCGTATTGAGCAAAGCGACCTTTACCGTCAGTAAACTACTTTTTTTTACTAGTTACTGACATGTTTCATTTTGTAAATAAGATGTCTACATAAAGAGTTTTCCCTATTATTATTGTGAAATACTTATAGTATGTGTATACGAGATAAATTATATTTCTATTTAGCAAGAAAAGATTTATTGTCCTATTATCAGGCATAAGACAAATGTAATTTTTTTCGAGAGTTACTTTTGTGATATAATTTGTGTTCTAAATAAGAGTTTACTAAGCAGTTACTTGTAACAGCTCGGGAACAGTCTGTTACTATAGTGAGAAAAGCACTTCGGTTCATATATAGCCCCTGTATATGAATTCAAAAGTGTAGCTGTTCCTTTAGATTTTTTTGTTGTTGTAAAATTACTAACATGCACTCATTGTAACTTATGGTATTGTTGAGTAACATATACATACATACATATATATATATGTATCACTAACAGATGGTTTGGTTAGTTATCACAAGTGCCTTGTAGCAGCAGTGCACCAATTATGTATAACCATCACTTCAGGAGACTGCATAAATGGGAAGATCGCAATAGCTGGTGCTGTTCCAAAGTGCGTTCCAGAAGAAAGTTGATCTCTGCAGATGTCACCAGGAAGATGAAGCAGGTGTGACGTTCAGTGCGCTCCCGGGAGTGGGCTTTTAGGTGCCTTCACACTCAGGTGGCGGAAAGCATGCGGCCTTTCCCGGGCACCGTCCTCCAGCGTCGCAGCTGCCATGACCCTCACTCTTTCCTCGGAATCAGCAGTCTCGCTAGCCTTGGCGAGACACCACAGTTGCCACTGTATCTCATAACGTGTACTGAAGACTAACAGCCAATAAAATACTGAGATGACATTGGAAATATTTGTCTCTGTGTCTTAACCAATACTTTCAGGCAAATTAAAACAGTACCTTCGGCTGTCGCATTTCTACCTGTAAGGATGTGGATGTCGACTGCATGTCAAGCCTTTTTCCTTTCCTTTTCGACTCTAGTGTGACGTAAACAGTGAACAATGAAGAATGTGACATTCTTTAGACTAGTACTGCTCGACCACGATACTGTTGCACTTAGGCCTCCCATGGCTGTTATCAGAAACGCGAAGTGACGTTACAGTAAATAAGTACTGTGGTGACTATGGAAAATCCGTAGCACTTTGAATGATTTCAGGACAGCTCTGCATATACTGTCAAGTGTTTCACTGTGTCCTCGCGCAGTATCACGATAAAGATTGACAGTAAGCCTGAAACGGCCCTTAGAAAAATTATGCATGACTGTGCTTAAACTGACACACAGTACTTTCAGCGCAACGCAATCTGACTTTCAATAATCCCTACAAAAGAATGGCCCTGACTAACAATAACCTATACCTTTCATGAATCACTTACCTCACAAAAATCTTCGTTACTCAAACTACTGCAATACAGCGAGCGCCACTACTGCCAGCTAAATAAAAGATTCAAACTACTGAAGGCACTACCTACTGATAGGCATAGTTAGCAATGAAAGATTTTGATAGAGAACAAACAATGTATTTACCTTAATAGTGTTCAAAAGTCATATTATATATAGCAGTTCATGGCATCCAGTCTTACAAATTTACTGTCTCTGATGGACACACGTCCAGATCATCCGCTCTCAAAACTCCGCCATCTCTCACCCCACATCCACCACTGCTGGCGGCTCACCTCCAACTGCGCAACGCTACGCGCTGTTAACAGCCAACTGCCAACACTACAATGGCGACTATTACAACAATGCTAACCAGCCACAGCCTTCACACAGCAGTCAGTGATTTTCATATAGAGCGCTAAGTGCCGTTACCAACATAAAAAGCTAAACAGCCTACTTACAAGCCGATCGAAGTGGCCTCACTCTCAGCTGCAACAATAGTGTGGTTGTCTGATAGTTATGTTAGTGTGTGTTGTAATAATAGTGAAATAAGACGGTAGAACCTGCTAAGGAGAATTACTCATCACAAAATATTTCCACATGATACTTATTACTTTCTACTCTCAAAGAAACTGATACTTTATGGGTGCTAGCAGTGTTCTCATACATAAGTTACTATTACATGACTTTCCGTCTCCAACTTCCTGAGTCGACATTAGAGAGATTTGGATGATATCAAGAGGCCATTTGAGAAATTACATCAATAATTACGTTCTGAAAAAGGAAGGTATGCTTTTGAAAGCTTCAGTATGACTTTATTTTAGTAAGCGACTAGTTTAATAATCGTCTGGTCAGCATAATCGAGCCATGAATCATTGAACATAATTAGCAACTGCACATATACTTGTACGTCTGGGAAATTCAGTGAAACTCCACACACAACAAGTGACAATTACTAGCCATAATTATCCGGTAAGATTCAGTAGCCTGAGTTGGTGATGATAATGTAATCGAAATTACTCCTTGAAATAAGCAGTAACACTGCGGTTACCGGGCTACCGCGGCGTCCTCAAACAGACACAAGCTCCACAAGATTTAGCAAACAATTATTTCAGTTTCTTCTTTACCAGTGTTTCATCCTTGTATTTTGTCACTAAATTTACTTTGTTACTGGACCAAATACATTTCACCTGTTATAAACATCAATGGAATAAGAAACCAACAATTATATTACACCTGTCGTAATGGACACATCCCTCAGTGTATGACGTTATCTGCATAATTCGTTAAAAACCACAGAGAAAACCAGATCTCCTAATGAAGTGGCACTAAATAACAATAAGTAATTTAAAAACAGGTACCACAGTTATTTACCTTCTACTATAAAAGCAATTGAAAGAAACATCCTTTAAATGCTAAACAAGGCAGAAGATCTGCAGAAAGTGTTGCGTTTGGCTTTCTTCCTTCGCAGCTTCCCTGTGGAAATGATCACTGAACAAAGTAACCAACAAAATTCCGTGCAGATTTAGTTACGCCAAGATTCATTTCGCGCTTCCAGCCACCTTGAAGTGGTATGTCTTCGTCAGTACACTGTCTTTATTGAATGCATTTTGAAAGCTGCTGCAGCCTTATGTTCTGCAATTTTTTACTTCTTTTGCGCCCTTATATGTGCAGGACAAACATTATAGTTTCACTGACGAGCTAATGAAGCGTACTATTCCCATGTGGTAGAATGACGAAGAAGAAAGTTCATTTTCTCACAATAATTCCTTAAGAAGCACAAAGCAATCACTCAAAACTTGTAGCCACATTATGAATAAATACTAAGGTATCGAAACATTTAAAAAATACTTGTAAGACAGAAGACAGGGAAGTTTATCTTTGCAAGAAGAGTAAGGCTACACATTTTTTCCTCCCACATACATCAGAGGCAAGATGGATTGCCGGTCGGGGTGGCCGAGCGGTTCTAGGCGCTTCAATCTGGAACCGCGCGACCGCTACGGTCGCAGGTTCGAATCCTGCCTCGGGCATGGATGTGTGCCATGTCCTTAGGTTAGTTAGGTTTAAGTAGTTCCAAGTTCTAGGGGACTGATGGCCTTAAATGTTAAGTCCCATTGCTCAGAGCCATTTGAACCATTTTGAACCAAGATGGATTGACGGGAACAGTGAGGATATGAGAATGGTGGGACTAGTTGGAGATGAGTACATGGACTGAAGAAGAGGCTGATTTGCGAAGCCAAAGATGGACTCTGGTTTTTGTGGCGAACCTTGCAAAATGGTCATATGGGGAAAAGCAGACGAATTCCAACTTATACGGTAGATTACTGCCAGCCATTTCTACCGCGCACCGTTCGTGAATGGAACATGAAGGGGAAGCACCGGGGAACAAACGGAAGGGGAGGGGGATTAATAGTGACGTCGTCTCCCACACATCGCTAGTCCCCATTCGCACATTGCTTGAGGCTCGCTAAAGCGAACGGGGACGTGACACAAGGCGCACGTCAGTAGGCCGCCACAGACACAGAGAACGAGTTATCGTGGCGTCCAGTGATACAATAAAATCTGAAACACTGGGTTTCTCTGCGCCCACTGCGTTACGTGCCGTGGCAAAAAAAAAAGTTGCGAGCGAGAAAAATGCGAAATAGCGTGGGTGAGTGGTGAAGCTTAATATTCCTACGAAAACAATTTCTTTTCGAGGAATGTCACTGAACTGTAGTAATAAAAATACCAGATTTCGTAAAATGTGCAAAATACTCAACTTTCCGCTGTAAATAATCGATGGGGTTTATTCAGTAGTCCTGTTTTATCTATAAATTACACACGCTGCTACCATCTGTCAAGCGCGAGTGTAGCAACTGTAATCTGCTAAAATACTCTGCTTAGATACGTGAACATCCTCTTTCCTGTTTCACGCCTCAATGGTATGTCTTTATTGACGGTATTGTCCGCCCCCGGTAGCTGTGTGGTCAGCGCGAGGGACTGTCAATCTTAAGGGCCCGGGTTCGATTCTCCGCTCAGGTAATGGGTGTTGTGTTGTCCTAATCATCATCATTTCATCCCCATCGACACGCAAATCGCCGAAGTGGCGTCAAATCGAAAGGCTTCCACCCGGCGACCGGTCTACCCGACGGAAGGCCCTCGTCACACGACATTATTATGGACGGTATTATGCAGCGGAGTTCTCATTCTGTTTTTAATTTTCTCCACACTTGTCCGTGACGTACACTGTCTTAACATGCTCCACATTTCATTTAATGCTGTTTCACGTACGCTTCTGTTGTGATAATCTTTACTTTGTAAGATACCTCCTTCTTGCTGAAATTACTTAGTAAATGCAGATATCTACCCTGAAACATGCCCTGAAATGTTCTCTTCTGTATGAAGTCTACGTCCAAGAAATGATGTTATAACACTGTCTGTGTACAATTTTATCGTAAATTAAACACATTAATTGATAGGTACTACTTACTTGGTCCAACGAGACAATTAGGAGCTTAAACGAATACTTGAATGAATTCTATGATCGTACTACCTGACTTGACCAGACCTGCAAGTTACATGCAGAGAGGATGCACGACTCAATCTGTTAATCTAACTTTTCTATTGAGAAATATGAAATTTAAGTACACATAACAATCACGTCGTACATGTGGGGCTATACCGCTACTTTTATCTGCGTCACCATATGTTTACTTATCTTTTGACCTGAAAATCGCGCAAAGAAGGGCCAAAGCGCACTGCTGATTGCAGATTGAAGAAACAAATACACTTATTAAAAAACGGCTCACTAAGACTTGCATCGCTGCCGAAGGTAGTTGAGTCTGTAATGTTACGCGTGACAGCTCGAATCAGGTTGCAAACTGCACACTACATCGTGAAAATAATGACACAGGTTTACGAGAGACCACGTAAGACGGTTAATGCTTTCTTGGTCAGTTGTTGGCGTAGATCACATAAATTTCCAAGTGTTTATTATTTCAACTAAATATGTTAATGGATACTATAAAACATACGATCGCCAGTGTGCGGAACACTTGGTATAATAGATCATCACAAGGCAGAGAACTACACAACATGAATTATGCATTAGTAAATTGTGAAAACAGATTGTTAGCCGAGGGTGTGAGGAATTCGGCGGATCTAGTATTCGGATGAACTAAAGTAAACTCGTCCATACCGTGCCTCGAAAGCTGACCACCTTGCCGAACAACGAACACTAAGTTTGGATCTAAATAAATTCACGTTAAAGATATGTAAGAGTGCCAGATACATTTATGCCAAGCTGCGAGACGCAAGATAGAATCTCGAAAAAGATTTGTGACACGAAATCTGAGAATGGTCAATATAAAGCAACTTCAGTTCAACTTGACACCGCAGCAGGACCTCTGTACCCTGAAGCACGCCGACTGGAAGATCCTGGCAGTGCTTGCTTTGTGCCGATGAAACGGTCAGTTCCCAGCGAAACATGCAGCTCGCTCCCCAGCCACCGACCAGAACCACGGCTGACCTAAGCGTCTTACCTGCGATATCCCTCTACAGTTTGTCAAGACTTAATGTCAGTGGTCGACTGCTCGGCACAGAAACATCGTTGCGAAATGCCTGCGATCTAAAATACGCGGAAGAAACAGTTTCTGAAACTCGTCACTGGGATAGGCAACCTTCAGCTACTCATGTCAAAAACATACGACTTCATACTGTTCAGACAATACATTTATAGCAAGAGCAGCTAGTTGCGAGTACTATCGCACAATCAACTTGAAAGCTCATGCACCTAAAATGCTGACAATAATATACAGAAGAATGGAAAAAAGTGTTGATATGTTATATGACGAACACTTTGGCTTTAGGAAAGGCAAAGTCTCTAGTGATGCAATTCTAACGTTGCGCTTGATACTGGAAGAAGACTCAAAACCAGGCAACGCTGATAGGTTTTGTCGACCTAGAAAAGCGTTCGGCAGTGTCAAACGGGGCGAGATGTTCGAAATTCTGATAAGAATAGGATTAAGCTGTAGAGGAACACCGGTAATATACAATATTCAGAAGAACTAAGAGGGAATAGTAAGACTGGAAGACTAAGAACGAAGTGCTCGGATAAAAAGGGTGTAAGGCAGTGATGTAGTCTTCCATCGCTATTGTTCGATCTGTACACAGAAGACGCAATGCAACAGAGGAGTTCAAGTTCAGGGTGAAAGGATTTCAATGATGAAATTCGGATGACACTGCTATCCTGACTGAAAGCGAAGAAGAATTACTTGAAGTGCTGAATAGAATGGTGTGATGAGTACAGAATATACGTAGATTGAGAATAAACCGGAAAAAAATGAGAAGTAGCAGAAATGAGCATAGCGAGAAACTTAACACAAAAATCGGTGATCACGAAAAAATAGACGAAGGTAAGGAATTCTGCAACCTTGGAAGCAGAATAACCCATTACGGACGGAGCAAGGAGGACATACAAAGCGCACTAGCGCAGGCGAACGAGTCATTCCTGGCCAAATGTTGGCTGATATCGAACATACCAATAATTTGAGGAAGAAATTTCTGAGAATGTACGAGGGTAATCCCAAAAGTAAGGTCTCCTATTTTTTTTATAAGTACATAGATCTGTTTATTTCTACAATGGTTTACATCAGTTTGCAGCTTGAACATTTAGCTATTTTTCGACATAATCGCCATTTCTGTCAATGCATTTTTGTAGACGCCGTGGCAGTTTTTGTATGTCCATGTCATACCAGCTTGCCGCTATGCTGTTTAGAAAGTTACGAGCCTCTTCTTTCACCTCGTCGTCGGAGCTGAATCGCTGGGACCACAATTAACGCTGACAGGTACTGTGAAGCTCTGAAAAAACTCAAACGGGCAATTCAGAACCGGAGAAGAGGAATGTCGAGCAAGGGCGTACAGATTCTCCATGGCAACGCTCGCCCACACATCGCTCGCCAAACCGTTGCTCTCCTGCAACAGTTTCAGCGGAACGTAATCAACCACCCACCCTATAGTCCTGACTTGGCGCCCAGTGATTATCACCTGTTCCCTAGGTTAAAAGAGCATTTGGCCGAAAAGCGATTCAGCTCCGACGACGAGGTGGAAGAAGAGGTTCATAACTTTCTGAACAGCGTGGCGTTGAGCTGGTATGACATGGGCATACAAAAACTGCCACAGCGGCTACAAAAATGCATCGACAGAAATGGTGATTATGTCGAAAAATAGCTAAATGTTCAAGCCGTAAACTCATGCAAACCATTGTGTAAATAAATAGGTCTATGCATTTATAAAAAGCAGGAGACCTTACTTTTTGGATTAAAACAAATGGCTCTGAGCACAATGGGACTTAACTGCTGAGGTCATCAGTCCCCCTAGAACTTAAGAGCTACTTAAACCTAACTAACCTAAGGACATCACGTACATCCATAACTGAAGCAGGATTCGAACATCCAACAGCAAAGGTCGCGCGGTTCCAGACTGTAGCTCCTAGAACCGCTCGGCCACTTCGGTCGGCTTTTGGGATTACCCTCGTACGTTTGGAGCACAGCATCGTATGTTAGTAAATCACAGACAGTGGGAAAATCGAGACTGAAGATACGTGAAGCGTCTGAGATCCGGTACTGCACAAGAATGTTGAAAATTGGGTGGACAGATAAAGTATGCAAAGGAAAGGAATATATGGAAAACACTGAAAGTGTTGCATGAAACTAGACGGAGGTTTAGAGGGTAAAAACTGTAGAGGCAGACAGGAAATAATTGAGGACATAGATTGCTAGAGCTACTCCGAGATGAAGATGCTGGTGTAGGAGAGGATTTCGTAGCAGGCCTCGTGAAAACAGTCAGAAGACGGACAAAAAAGAGGAGGCTGGAGGCTGTGTAGTGCACACAAGTCTTCTCCGTCTGAAGCAACACGTATGCGACTGCTTTTATCGGCTACAGTCATGCATCGTCGCATACGAACTCATTCATTGTTACAGACTTGCCCTCGGCTCCGGGCAAAATGCAAAAGCAGGGTGGTGGTAGCGAGTTCTTGCACTCCGCACAACAATTTCACTTTTTGTGCGCCAGAAGGAACGTGAAAACGGGCACTGAGGTGGGTTGAGCAGTGTAGGTGAAGATTCGCGGAGTGTGGATATGGGTGATACGGAGCACGCAGTAACTGCGAGCAGCGGCAGTGACCTCTTGCCGGGGCTGGGGAGTCCCCGCCGGCCGCGCGCCGCCAGACAGGTAGTGGCGCGTCAGCTGAGCCGCGCGGTAGCGGCGGCGGCAGGCGACCCGCTGACCCACACAGTGCGGCGGCAGCAGCGGGGCCGATGAAAGCCAGCGGGGCTCCAGTCCAGCTCCAGCTCCAGCCAGTGGCACAGCCTGGAAAGTGAAACGTGGGAACGCGCCGGGCCGGCCAGTCGCATCGCCGCCAGGGTCAGGGGTCACACACCCCCTCTCCCCCTCCTCCCCTCCCCCGCCTGCCGCGTCGTCCTCCGAGCGCTGCCGCTTCTGCAAGTTTTGCGTCACTTTGGCGATGTTCGACTTCCTGCCGAAACCCACACCGAACGGAAACTATAATAACAAGATATGAGTGTGCAAGGAGTCCAGCAAGGCCTCTTGACAATCAACAAAGACGCCAAATGAAAACTCTCGAGATGACATGTTTTTTCCAACGTGTTTCTAGCTAAATTACTCCATTCGTGAGGTGTAGATTCTGGAAGACTGCCAAATACATATCAGTCACTGTCATAACCTCT
Source organism: Schistocerca americana (assembly GCF_021461395.2). Taxonomy (NCBI): domain Eukaryota; kingdom Metazoa; phylum Arthropoda; class Insecta; order Orthoptera; family Acrididae; genus Schistocerca; species Schistocerca americana. Next base: position 323,426,499 of record NC_060120.1, on the reverse strand, counting down.
TGTTCGCCTCTGTAGCTCGTAGGCCAACATGTCTTGCTGCAATGTGGAGGACCTTGGTTCGATTCCCAGTACTTCCTAGGATTTTCCCTTGGTGGGAGGACTGGCAAGAGGTGCACTCATTCTGGCCGAGCTGTTGTAGGCGCTTCTGTCTGGAACCACGTGACCACTACGGTCGCAGGTTCGAATCCTGGGCGGCCGTTGTGGCCAAGCGGTTCTAGGCGCTTCAGTCCGGAACCGCGCGACTGCTACGGTCGCAGGTTCGAATCCTGCCTCGGGCATGGACGTGTGTGCTGTCCTTAGGTTAGTTAGGTTTAAGTAGTTATAAGTTCTAGGGGACTGATGACCTGAGATATTAAGTCCCATAGTGCTCAGAGCCATTTTTTGAATTTTAGAGAAACTTTATAGGGATGTATCAGGAAAGGAAAGTGGGCAGAAAGGTTTTAACAAGTGAGAAAGGCTTAACACTGATGTTATTATTAAGCGCTGCTTACATAATTTGTTTAATGTGAGTACCAGAGAAGTCGATGAAATGCTGTACAGCACGAGATTTACACATCGTGGCCAAAACTGGAACTATTTTTTTCCCAGCGTAAATCGATTCGGCATTAATGTATTAGAATATCTACCAAGTTTCACCGTCAAACGAAAATTACAGCCAACACTGGACCTCTGTGAGTAGTTGCTCTTTAATTATAACCACCCAGCACTTAAAAGCTTTCCCAGAAACACGTTTCTTTAGATTCAGAAGTAGACGGAAGTCGGAGAGAATCAGATTTGATGAATAAGCTGGATATCCACTGGCTAAATGTTCGCATTTGGTTTTCCCACTGCCAAACAACTTTTCTCCTGTTGAGCTATGGTCTTTCTCACCTTTCTTTCTATTTAAAAACAGGCGATCCAATGGAGGTGCATGATAATTGCCATCTGTTATTTTCTTCTTTGCAATATAATCATAAAAATAGTCTCTTTTGAAATCTATAAAAGAGACTATGCATAACCTCCTCGATAAGTGAAATCGACTTCGCCAGTTTTAGTGTGGGCCGAATAAACTCCACCGATTACTTGAACTTCTCTTTAGTTCGTAGTGTGAAGTCATAGTCATCCACCCAAAAAAGGCACACAAAAGCAATTAATTTTTTTATACGATTTAAGCGTTACTGAGAATTTCTTTTTCACATCTGCTTTCGGTCAGCTATCACCAAACATACCACTAATACTACGCCAGCCTATTACATATTTCATTATTCGTAGAACAGTGCAGTTCTAATTGTTCTGACACATTTATAGTGTCAGCTGTTTCATAAATTCTTAATGGTTACTGCTCCAGAACCATACTGTGCACTTTCTCGATATTCTCATCACCAGTTGCAGTTTACAGACATTCTTCGCGTGGATCATCTTCAAGAAAAGCGAGGCTATGCTTGGATTTGTTAATCCATTTCTTAACAGTTTGTAAATAAAATAACATTCTTCGCCAACTTTTCATTTGCGAATAACCGCCCAGGCCCATGGTATTCTACTTCATAAATTCGAACTTGACTCACGCAATAAGATTACAATAAACAGCTACATAAAATAAAACTATTCTGCAGACCAGGCTGATACTTGGCATGCGTTACTGCTCAACATGTACCAAAGTAATCAAAAGCAATGTTAAATATCCATCACAGTCGTAGACGAAATCTCCGTTGAATAAAGTGTTTTGACCGAAAAGGGAATGAGTGGATCAGTAACTGCTCATTTGTCATAAAAAAAACTCGTTGTGTTATCGCTGGGTTGGTACTTAATCAATCAGATAAAGTGACCAGTCTATACAACTTCTTAAGTTTCCGAGTCGTACACGGCGCGCCACAGAGAAATACGTGTACTACGATGATAACGATAAACGAGGTTTCTGGAAGACAGAAAGTATGGAATGTTTCGTGCACGAGGCAAGTGCTTTCTCTGGATTTGTGTGGCAAGCAGCAAGTAGCTCCGCAGGCAGCCTCCGATCAGTGCAGGCATTCTGGGCCGTAGTTTGGTTACCGTAGCGGGTGGCGTATCTCTTTTATCCGAGAACAAAGTAGATAAGTTTAGAGCGAGCTTGGAAAGAATCCCAAGAAATCTGTTGCGCCACTGAGCAGAGTCTCCTCACAGAGGTGTGCACTAACTGAACTGAAATCTTACAAAGTTACACTGGTGCATCGACTGACCAATTCAGATATTCTTCGTACATCCATATTTAATTTGGATGATGGTGGGACATCAGCTACTATAATTTTTATTAAAAATGAAACTCCTCCAGATGTACTTAAGATTTCATATTTATTTGGCTACTAGTTTCGACGTTGCGTCAACACCACTTCAGGCCCGTACACTTTGATGATATCAATTGTGCGTGGCTTAGTATTAGAAGTCCACGGTGGGACCAATACGTGTTCCACGTCGGCGGTGTTACTGTGGTTCTTGGTCGAGTTGTTCGTGCGGAGCACGACACTTTTGTGTGATTATTACCGCGAAAAAAAAAAAAGAGAAACGACCACAGTTAATAAGTTTATACAGTTGTTATAAGTTGTAGTTAGAAAAAATCATTTAAAAATATTTGAGATAGTGAAAAGAACTAACTAAGAAGAGAAAATGCGTGCGGAATTTATGGCTATGGTTGTCCCAAGTATTAATGTTCCTTTTCGTTCTGTTCATTGACAAGGGCTGAAGAGAATACGGATACACTTCCGCGTGAACCGTTGTCAACCTCCTCTTCTCTTACCGTCTCTTTCGAAAGTGGTAAGTAGTAAATTGAGGAATATCTTTGATTTTTGGATTTTTTTCTATGATCTTCGTGAGGTAACTACGAGGTAATAGTCGTCTTACATCTGGTAATTGAAATTGTTTAGCATTTCCCTAAAATGCTCTTGTCAATTAAACATGCGTATGGTAATTTGCGTCGTTCTTCTTTGTTCATCATCAAGTCACATAAGCTATCTTCTTCGTAGAGTAACTGCCGTTTTTCGGTATCATACGCAGAGTGAAAAGTTTAATCGCAGTAACTGTTTCATTCCTAACTCCACGCACCGTTATTCACAAGGATTTATTGTCATTCTAAGACTCTAGAGACACATCACACACAGTCGGCGGAATAATACGAAGGTACAGTGCTAACAGGCAACGGCCTTGCGCAGTGGATATCACGATTCCCGTCAGATCACCGAAGTTAAGCGCTGTCGGGCGTGACCGGCACTTGCATGGGTGACCATCCGGGCCGCCATGCGCTGTTGCCATTTTTCGGGGTGCACTCAGCCTCGTGATGCCAATTGAGGAGCTACTCGACCGAATAGTAGCGGCCCCGGTCAAAGAAAACCATCATAACGACCGGGAGAACAGTGGCTGACCACACGCCCCTCCTATCCGCATCCTCAGCTGAGGATGACATGGGAGTTGGATGGTCCCGATGGGCCACTTGTGGCCTGAAGACGGAGTACTACCTACATACAGTGCTAACAGCGGACATAAGCGTCCAGTACCGAGAGTTAAAAATGGTTCAAATGGCTCTGAGCACTATGGGACTTAACTTCTGAGGTCATCAGTCCCTTAGAACTTAGAACTACTTAAACCTAACTAACCTAAGGACATCACAAACACCCATCCCCGAGGCAGGATTCGAACCTGCGACCGTTGCGGTCGCGCGGTTCCAGACTGTAGCGCCTAGAACCGCTTGGTCACCCTGGCCGGTGAGAGCAGCGAGTCTTCGTTGGAGAAAGTCCTTTAATATTTCCGTACTATATGAAAAGCTTGATGCTAATGAAGAATAGCATATTACGTAGAAGGTGCATCGATTATGCAAGCAAAGGTTAGGACAAATTCGAAGAATATAAAAGAAATATTTTTCACACTCACTAGACAACAGTGCACCATGTAAAGAGAGGAACAGGGTGAACAGAAAAAAAAGAATCAAGGACTGAAATAAACCAAAATTAGTAACAACCAGAGCTTAATGTAACACAGATGACATCAGTGGGCGAAGTAAACAATGTTGTTCATCTCAACTATTGTCTAATGGGGAAAACGCATCTTACAATATAGGCAGATGATGTCCACAAGTCTGATTTGGAAATACAAATTACTTGAATTCCCTCACATTACAGAATGTGAAACGTTACGCAGTACATTATTTTTTATTGCACAATTAGAACACAACAACCATCCTAGTGGCTATCCTGATGCATCATATATCTACACTCTCCTTCGGTGTAGCCTTCAGCACAGGCAAAATACTATCCACAAATACTAATAGCTTCACAATGAAAAAAAAAAAATAACACTTTGGAAGCAATGCGAGATGAGGTACGCAAACCCCTTCGTTTTACGAAGAAAGGAAAGGTGGCTGGAGGTGTTGATGTTCCAACATGAAATATTAAAGCTCGTGGAAAAATAATACAAATGGAATTTGCGAAATGGTCTACTGGATGTCTTTGGAGGAAGCCAAGTCCCCGAAACTGGAACTCTGCTGCAACTGTTTTTTTTATGTGTTACGAAGCAACAAGATTCAAAAACTTGATGAAGAAAATATTAATTAAAATAACCACCGACAGGAAAAAATTGAATTTTCATCAACGATAGGCTGGGTTGATTAGGGGATAGAGAACATATAATCTTTCGATAGTCGCCTAAAAATTACAGAATGAAGTAATGTGTATGAAATATTACTTTGCATTGGGTTCATAGATTTAGGGAATTCTTTTTTATTTCACTGTCAACAATCTGTTCTACCAGCCCTTGGGGTACAAGGTACTGATTAAACCAATTTTTTATACTGATGAATATATACAACTAAGCCACACATTCAATTAGATATCATAAGGTTAGTAAATCGGAGAAAGACGAAGGTAATGAGAAGTAGTAGAAATGAGAACAGCGAGAAACTTAACATCAGGATTGATGGTCATGAAGTCAATGAAGTTAATGAATTCTGCTACCTAGGCAGTAAAATAACCAATGACGGACGGAGCAAGGAGGACATCTAAAGCAGACTCGCTATGACAAAAAAGGCATTTCTGGCCAAGAGAAGTCTACTAATGTCAAATACCGGCCTTAATTTGAGGAAGAAATTTCTGAGGCTGTACGTCTGGAGTACAGCATTGTATGGTAGTGAAACATGGACTGTGGGAAAACCGGAACAGAAGAGAATCGAAGCATTTGGGATGTGGTGCTATAGACGAATGTTGAAAATTAGGTGGACTGATAAGGTAAGGAATGAGGAGGTTCTACGCAGAATCGGAGAAGAAAGGAATATGTGGAAAACACTGATAAGGAGAAGGGACAGGATGATAGGACATCTGCTAAGACATGAGGGAATGACTTCCATGGTACTAGAGGGAGCTGTAGAGGGCAAAAGCTGTAGAGGAAGACAGAAATTGGAATACGTCAAGCAAATAATTGAGGACGTAGGTTGCAAGTGCTACTCTGAGATGAAGAGGTTAGCACAGGAAAGGAATTCGTGGCGGGGGCGGGCCGTATCAAACCAGTCAGTAGGCTGATGACCAAAAAAAGAAAAAAAAAAAAAGGTTAGTGGGAAATTCAAGATTGAAAATGGAGAAAGATAAGAAAATCCCATTTCATGGTAAGTATTTTCAGCATCCCTAGAGGAAGTTTATAGATCGCTAAACAAGGACCAGTAATAAGGTATACAAGGTAATGGAAGAAGAACCACAAGCGACTTACTGTTTACATACTTTCCAGTTTTGGCCTCTAGTGTAATTCAAGAACGTGTGGTAGAATTTAGCACAATAACACTTGAAAGTAGGCCTGGTAATCAGTGGGGCTAAAGTAAGGTATAGTTAATGTTCAATATTTAGTAGTCAGTATAGTGTAAACAGAGTACCGAAAAGAATACAATACAAAATTAACAACTCAGTTGATGAGTATCCATTATTAAGCGCAGTTAAAGGCAACAACTAGATGGACAGCAAATGAAATAAACAGAGCAATATAAATAGTCTTAAATTCTCTTGGTAAACTAAAAGTAGGTTTCTTAGTGAAAATTTCGATGTATTTAATTCACAAAGCTTACAACCAGTGTGTATGTCATGCTCTGTCTTATGGCGGTAAGGCATGCACATTTAATGCAAAATACATGAAAAAAATTTACTAAGCGAACAATTGAAAGGTGCAGCACTGGAATTATCGGAAGAGACAGAGAAATAAACAAGTCAGTTAGGGAAGAAATCCGAGTAAAAGGCTTAATTAAGAATGTAATGAGAGAGGAATAGGGAGAGCAGGAAATTTTGCCTGGCGACTGGATTGTACATGGAGCAGGTGAGTTGAGATCCGGGAGCAGTACTGACGCTTAAGGCGGAGACTTGTAATGCATTTATTAGTTTGGACAAGTTCGTTACTCAGAAGTGGAAGTCAAATGGCTTATGATGATAATGTTCATGACGAAGATGATGATGTTCATGATAAACTGTTTTGGTTCAACAGGTGAAGTACAGAAGGGTACAGCGTCGTTTTGCAATATGATGAATGAGCAAAACATTGTGTTACAAATATGCTAGTGCAATGAAAAATGGCGTTCCAAATAAATTGTCGGTACCTCGTGCTGACCTGACGACTAATTAGAAACATGAAAAAGTTGCAACACATATGTAACTGCAGTGTGAGTGTTCTCATCGGTAGTATGAAATGCAGATCTAACCATCATGTGTGCTTGAAACGGCTGAATGATTCTTCACTAACATTTTCAGAAGTAATCTTCCTTTTAAAATGGAATAGCAGAGATCATGAATCTATGGCTCATTTCACTCTTGTTCAGGGTTTGTAGTGTGCTGAGCCATTGTCAGATGAGAAAAAAAGCGGTGTAGTGGATTACGTGGAAAAAAGATATTGCACATTGAGGGCAACAGAAAACCTTGCGAGACATGAAAAAAGACCTCTTGTGGCTTAGTACGAGAAACTTTTATCAATGCAGAAGGTATAAACCACTCCACTCTGACACTGGAGGAGAAGCTGCATGTTTGGAAAATGACACTTCTGACCAATTCACTCCTATTGATATTCCGAAGAGCATTACACTGTGGCTACAGCGTTAAATACATGAGCTACATTAACTTAATTTGATAGCATAATGTTGGATTTCTTTCCCTTTTTTTGGGAACAAATGCACAAAATGTATTACAGCTCTTAGACCACATAGAAGAGCCGTATGAATAATAAACAAAAATGGTAATACACCTTATTGTAAGGATCCGGTAAAATGTTGGGGTTTTAACTACAATATGTGAGTCCGATTAACAGCCAATTACGGACATAAAAAATAACCTTGATAATTACTATAGAAACAGTTCTGTCCTAGACAATGGAAAAAGATCTAGTCCTAACTTACAAGTACCAAGGAATCCTAAAAGTAAAATTCAAATCAGCATATTTTACCAAGGAATGAATTTATCCAAGAAGGTTATCAAGGAGATTAAATGGATTACGAAACAAAATTATTTAAAAAGGAAGTTAAAAAGTACTTATTTAGCAGAACATTAAATACAGTGAACTGATATCAAAATAACACGGAGTTTGGTAAGAAATGTAACACAGGTAGATAATAATAATAAAACATCTGTCATATCACACCACATTTTTTTTCTTTTTCAAAAACCTTTGTCCAAAATTCTGCAAGGGATAATACTAATATCTCATTCTTTTCCTGACCTCAAAACCTCACTCATTACGGCGGAATTATGATCCAAGGTTTCAGGCAAGAAAATAGGATGTAGCGATACACCAAGTGGAACAGGAATACCGCCATGTTAGCTAACAGCGTGTGTGTATGTAACGTAGTGTCACGTTCGCACAGGAGATGATGAGAGAAGGGAGAGGCTGAAAACCAGTCCCATCACGTAGCCTACTCCTCTGGAAAAGCACGAAGTGGGCCGCCGAGCTGAAGGCACCCATCCGAAGGAGGAATGACCACCAGCAGCGTCACATCCTCTCACCTCATGAGACAATGCGGAGAGTTTTGGAACTGAATCCAAAACGTTGGCGCGAAGACTGGTCATCGGAAACTTTATGTCATCACTTCTCCCACCCCCACTCTTTCCGGCCAAATGCTGACAGCTAAATTTCCATGCCATCAGGATTCGAACCGACTGACCTCGGAGTGGAGTACCAACCGTTCTTGCGTGCATTAGTGACCTCTCCTGTGGAGGGTAAGCTGTAGTAGCATGAACCTGGGGAAAACTGTAACACATTTATTAGCATGCGGGAGCTCATCATCCAGAAATGTATGTCAAAGGTCAAATGACAATGATGATTATACTAAACTGCTCTCAATGATTTTTGGTTCAACAGACGAGGTAGCGCACATTACGCCTTTGCGTTTTAGTATGATGAATTGACCAGGCTTTACGTTAGAAGTACACCTGTACAGTGGAAAAGTGGAAAAGAATTTGGCTGTCCGTCGTATCTGGTTAATCGAAACAACAAATGAATGATTCTCTACAGGAATTTAAATGTTCCTTATCTGTACAAAAGCTCGTATGTCACGCGGAATTAACGACTACACGTTACAAGAGAAATTGTAAATAGCCTTCCGCTCCCTGTATTTTACCCCTGCCACCTTCAGAATTTGAAAGAGAGTATTCCAGTTAACGTTGTCAAAAGCTTTCTCTAAGTCTACAAATGCTAGAAACGTAGGTTTGCCTTTTCTTAATCTTTCTTCTAAGATAAGTCTTAAGGTTAGTATTGCCTCACGTGTTCCAACATTTCCACGGAATCCAAACTGATCTTCCCCGAGGTCCGCTTCTACCAGTTTTTCCATTCGTCTGTAAAGAATTCGCGTTAGTATTTTGCAGCTGTGACTTATTAAACTGATAGTTCGGTAATTTTCACATCTGTCAACACCTGCTTTCTTTGGGATTGGAATTATTATATTCTTCTTTGTGGGTATATCGCCTGTCTCATACATCTTGCTCACCAGATGGTAGAGTTTTGTCATGACTGGCTCTCCCAAGGCCATCAGTAGTTCTAATGGAATGTTGTCTACTCCCGGGGCCTTGTTTCGACTCAGGTCTTTCAGTGCTCTGTCAAACTCTTCACGCAGTATCTTATCTCCCATTTCATCTTCATCTACATCCTCTTCCATTTCCATAATATTGTCCTCAAGTACATCGCCCTTGTATAAACCCTCTATATACTCCTTCCACCTTTCTGCCTTCCCTTCTTTGCTTAGAACTGGGATGCCATCTGAGCTCTTGATATTCATACAAGTGGTTCTCCTCTCTCCAAAGGTCTCTTTAATTTTCCTGTAGGCAGTATCTATCTTACCGCTAGTGAGACAAGCCTCTACATCCTTACATTTGTCCTCTAGCCATCCATGCTTAGTCATTTTGCGCTTCCTGTCGATCTCATTTTTGAGACGTTTGTATTCCTTTTTGCCTGCTTCATTTACTGCATTTTTATATTTTCTCCTTTCATCAATTAAATTCAATATTTCTTCTGTTACCCAAGGATTTCTATTAGCCCTCGTCTTTTTACCTACTTGATCCTCTGCTGCCTTCACTGCTTCATCCCTCAGAGCTACCCATTCTTCTTCTACTGTATCTCTTTCCCCCATTCCTGTCTTGCTCCCTTATGCTCTCCTTGGAACTCTCTACAACCTCTGGTTCTTTCAGTTTATCCAGGTCCCATCTCCTTAAATTCCCACCTTTTTGCAGTTTCTTCAGTTTCAATCTGCAGTTCGTAACCAATAGATTGTGGTCAGAATCCACATCTGCCCCTGGAAATGTCTTACAATTTAAAACCTGGTTCCTAAATCTCTGTCTTACCATTATATAATCTATCTGATACCTTTTAGTATCTCCAGGATTCTTCCAGGTATACAACCTTCTTTTATGATTCTTGAACCAAGTGTTAGCTATGACTAAGTTATGCTCTGTGCAGAATTCTACAAGGCGGCTTCCTCTTTCATTTCTTCCCCCCAATCCATATTCACCCACTATGTTTCCTTCTCTCCCTTTTCCTACTGACGAATTCTAGTCACCCATGACTGTTAAATTTTCGTCTCCCTTCACTACCCGAATAATTTCTTTTATCTCGTCATACATTTCATCAATTTCTTCATCATCTGCAGAGCTAGTTGGCATATAAACTTGTACTACTGTAGTAGGCATGGGCTTTGTGTCTATCTTGGCCACAATAATGCGTTCACTATGCTGTTTGTAGTAGCTAACCCGCACTCCTATTTTTTTATACATTATTAAACGTACTCCTGCATTACCCCTATTTGATTTTGTATTTATAACCCTGTAATCACCTGTCCAAAAGTCTTGTTCCTCCTGCCACCGAACTTCACTAATTCCCACTATATCTAACTTTAACCTATCCATTTCCCTTTTTAAATTTTCTAACCTACCTGCCGATTAAGGGATCTGACATTCCACGCTCCGATCCGTAGAATGCCAGTTTTCTTTCTCCTGATAACGACGTCCTCTTGAGTAGTCCCCGCCCAGAGATCCGAATGTGGGACTATTTTACCTCCGGAATATTTTTCCCAAGAGGACGCCATCATTTAATCATACAGTAAAGCTGCATGTCCTCGGGAAAAATTACGGCTGTAGTTTCCCCTTGCTTTCAGCCGTTCGCAGTACCAGCACTGCAAGGCCGTTTTGGTTAATGTTACAAGGCCAGATCAGTCAATCATCCAGACTGTTGCCCCTGCAACTACTGAAAAGGCTGCTGCCCCTCTTTAGGAACCACATGTTTGTCTGGACTCTCAATAGATACCCCTCCGTTGTGGTTGCACCTACGGTACGGCCATCTGTATCGCTGAGGCACGCAAGGCTCCCCACCAACGGCAAGGTCCATGGTTCATGGGGGGGTGATTATACATATTCAACTTTTTGAATGAAATTTGAAGTTTTATTTTCAAACAATAATGTATGTTCCTTTTTCTCAGAAAGTATTCAAGAAATTTCTACAAAAATTTCTCTGTCTTTTTATACGTTGTAAGCTTCTCTCATGAGGTTTTTGGAATAGGTCAAATAGGAGAATTTTCATAATTTTTTAATTATAATTCCACAAGTACAATTTTAAATTCATGCAAAATTCCAAGCACTTTGCCCCATATCTCATCTTGCAATCATAATTTCAAAATTTGCTATTCAGACAACGTTTATTAGGTTTACAGAAATATGTGTACAAAATCTCGTAATTATAGCATTCATAGAATCTGAGGGAAAGGTACATAAACCTTTAAAAACAAACTTTTCTGGAAACACGGTTTTAAGTTCAACCTAACTTTTTTCCTTATGTCACTTCTTCAGAAGGCACCATATTTGTACTCTGGGTCGTTTTTCCCATCAAGGCATCTCTTCTGGTTTCTTGTTGTCTGTCTTCTTTCCTTTACTAGATCTTCAACTGACTTTTCAGATGCAGAGACGCACTGTAAATCTATTTTTCTCAGGATGGCTCTGAGCACTATGGAACTTAACATCTGTGGTCATCAGTCCCCTAGAACTCAGAACTACTTAAACCTAACTAACCTAAGGACATCACACACATCCATGCCCGAGGCAGGATTCGAACCTGCGACCGTAGCGGTCACGCGGTTCCAGACTGAAGCGCCTAGAACCGCACGGCCACACAGGCCGGCATTTCGGATGCGATTTCAACATTTAAACTTTGGGAATTTATTGTCTATGAGTTGTACTAACAAACAATAAATCGAAAAATTACATTTTTGGTCAATTTCATCAACGTCCCCCCCTTAAAGGACTATTTGTGAGGCAATAGTTTGTGAACAACAACATTGCTGAAATAGATTGGCCTGCCCAGAGTCCCGACCTGAACCAAACAGAACACCTTTGGGATGAGTTAGATCGTCGACTTCACTCCAGATCCCAGCGTCCAACTTCATACCTTCTCTGGTATTGACTCTTGAGGAAGAATGTGCTACCATTCTTTCACAGATTTCCAGACAGATCACTGGAAGTACCCCTGGCAGTTCAAGCCATCACGGGGGTGAAGTGTATACCCCGTATTTATATCCACTGTTATGTGTCCGGATACTTTTCGTCAGATATTGTACTTACTCGTAGACATGAACAAGTTTTTACAGGGGGGTGGAGGAGGAACCCAACACATTTTACTCAGAGCAGTGATGATTACTACAGAGATGTTGTTGCCGCGCCAACGCTTCTTCTCTGCGTCGAGCACAATCGCAATAGCAGAAGACGAGCCCGACCAGTTCCTAATACGGAGACACCCGGCTAACGGTGCTGAATACACCTGTTTGTGACACATTCGTTCCGCCCGCAGCGGGATGACTCAGGAGAGCCCGAATAGCGCGACCGAAGGCTACTGCGAAGCCGCCGCATAAATAACTGTCGAGGCGGCTGGAGATGGGCTACCGGGTTGCGCCTTACCGGCTCCCAGGCTCTGACGTCAGCCGGGGCGCCGGCTGCGTCGCGGGCCTCGAGGACGCAGTGCGTGTCGCAACCTGCTCACTTATTCATCACGCTGCCGCAAACAGCCGGCTCCCTTCTGCGCTTTCCAACTCCGCATTACGATATTTCGTGCTGTGATGCGGGGTAAACAAGGGGTATCCATTCGACGACCTTGCCTCTGTGCTAGTCGCGTCGATAGTTGCGCAACTTTACCACTAACCTGACACTCAACTAAATTCTTTGACTCGCTGGCTCTTGCAGAATCATTCACTTCAAATGTTAAAAGTTTTCCACATCCGTATACTTTCTGTTTACTTTCAGCTAATCGCAATAAATATCTTTCTTCAATATTCAATTAATAGTTCCCTTCTTTCTTCAAACATGCCAGAAAGTGTTTTCCAAGTGTATCTCGACGCAATAGGCTTTCGACACCGTTACTCACAAGCGACTTCTAATCAAACTGCGTTCCTACGGAGTATCGCCTCAGTCTGAAACGTCCCCTTAGAAAAATTAATGTCTTACTGTGCTGATAAACCTCTTACGTTATTTGCTTTTTAATCAGCTGAGCAGAACTGAACTTACTCAGACATTTCGCTCTTTACTTATTCCGATCAACACTAAACTGACATACAATATTTTTAGCGCAACGCAATCTGACTTTCAATAATCCCTACAACAGAATGGCCCTGACTAACAATAACCTATGCCTTTCATGAATCACTTACCTCACAAAAATCTTCGTTACTCGTATTACTGCAATACAGCGAGCGCCAATACTGCCAGCTAAATAAAAGATTCTAACTACTGAAGGCACTAACTACTGATAGGCACAGTTAGCAAATGAAAGATTTTGATAGAGAACAAACAATGTATTTACCTTAATAGTGTTCAAAAGTCATATTATATATAGCAGTTCATGACATCCAGTCTTACAAATTTACTGTCTCTGATGGACACACGATCAGATCATCCGCTCTCAAAACTCCGCCATTTCTCTCCCCACATCCACCACTGCTGACGGCTCACCTCCAACTGCGCAACGCTACGCGCTGTTAACAGCCAACTGCCCAACACTACAATAGCATATACCCCAACAATGTAAACCAACCACAGCTTTCACACAGCACAGTCAGTGATTTTCATATAGAGCGAGCGCTACGTGGCGTTACCAGCATAAAAGCCTAAAGAGCCTACTTACCAGTTGTGCGACTGGATTCGTGATTTCCTGTCAGAAAGGTCACAGTTCGTAGTAACAGACGGAAAGTCATCGAGTAAAACATAAGTAATATCCGACGTTCCCCGAGGAAGTGTTATAGGCCCTCCATTGTTCCTGATCTATATTAACGACATAGGAGACAATCTGAGTAGCCGTCTTAGATTGTTTATAGATGATGCTGCCATTCACCGTCTTGTAAAGTCATCAGATGATCAAAACGACTTGCAAAATCATTTAGATAAGATATCTGTATGGTGCGAAAAGTGGCAATTGATCCTGAATAAAGAAAAGTGCGAAGTTATTCACATGAATACTAAAAGAAATCAGTTAAATTTCGATTACGCGATAAGTCACACAAATCTGAGGGCTGTAAATTCAACTAAATACTTAGGGATTACAATTACAAATAACGTAAATTGGAACGATCACATAGATAATATTGTGGGTATGGCAAACCAAAGACTGCGATTCATTGGCAGAACACTTAGAAGCTGCAACAGTTCTACCAGAGAGACTGCTTACACTACGCTTGTCCGCCCTATTCTGGAGTACTGCTGTGCGGTTTGGAATCCGCATCAGATGGGGGTGACGGATGACATCGAAAAAGTACAGAGAAGGGCAGCTCGTTTTGTTTTATCGCAAAATAGGGGAAATAGTGCCACAGACATGATACGTGAATTGCAGTGGCAATCACTAAAACAAAGGCGTTTTTCGATGCGATGGGGTCTTCTCATAAAATTTCAATCACCAATTTTCTCCCCCGATTGCGAAAACATTCTGATGGCACCCACCTACACACGGAGAAATGATCATCACGATAAAATAAGAGAAATCAGGGCTCGCATGGAAAAATTTAAGTGCTCGTTTTTCCCGCGTGCCGTTCAGGGGTGGAAAGGTAGAGAGACAGCATGAAGGTGGTTCATTGAACCCTCTACCAGTGCTCGTTTTCGCGCGTGCCATTCGAGAGTGGAAAGGTAGAGAGACAGCATAAAGGTGGTTCATTGAACCGTCTGCCAGGCACTTTATTGTGAATAGCAGAGTAATCACGTAGATATAGATCTACACGTATTTTAACACCAGAGGTAGTATTTATGAATTTTAGAACTTCTCCCAATTTAAACAATTTAAAAAATCATTTGATATAAATTTTACATAACAATAATGTTTGAAAGTAAACTTCTTCTGATGACAGATTAGAAAATATTCATAACTCGATGATTATTTCATTACATTCACACTAACTTCATCTGAGTTTCTTTACCACCCTGAGGTTGCAATATAATACCGTATACAAAAAAAAAAAAAAAAAAAAAAAAAAAATAAGTAGCGTAATAAAACAGAGGTTGAGCTGATTGTGGCCAGAAAGAGACTAACACAACTTCATTGACATCAGTGTCCGCCCCGATAACTGAGTGGTAATGGGAAAAATATTTTTAAAAACGTGGTCAGCGTGACTGATTGCCGTTCTACAGGCTCGGGTTCGATTCTCGGCTGAGTCGGGGTTTTTCTCAGCCCAGGGACTGGGTGTTGTGCTGTCTTCATCATCATTTCATCTCCATCCGGCGCGCAGGTCGCCCAATGTGGCGTCGAATGCAATAAGACCTGCACCAAGGCGGCCGGATCTACACCGCAAGGGGGCTCCCGGCCAATGACACCAAACGCTCATTTCCATTTTTTTCATCGACATCAGTACATTCCATTTATTTTCATTGTACAATCATAATCGCCGCAGAAGGCTTGCGATAGTAGGACAGGCTCTACGTCGTCAGAGTCCAAGTTCTCGAATACTGGCCCTATGACAACAGGGACAAAGGATGTTTCAGCAGGACCAGGCCTGTCTGCTGACCTGTTTGTCGTGTTTCCCTCAAGCCATCATTCGGTCAAAGGTCATTGCATACTGCTTCTCCTGGCTCTTGTTGTGGTCGAAGGTTGTCGACCCCTTGAGTACTGAATTCAGCGACATGATAGTCCTGCAGCATGTGAAGAACAGCAGGCAGCACTCGTCACTCTCCACAAACTACATAAGAAGTCTTTGTATTTATTACTAAACAAGTAAAAATTCATTACATTTTTTTATATATTGTACTATATTTCGTTCCGTATAATGTATCGTGAAACTGATGAAGTTCTTGGTGATACCTCACAAAGTCTGTGAAAGATATTGACTGAGGAGCTGGGAGTGGAAGTGACAGATGACAGCAGCAACATCAAGAATGAAAATATTTATTTACTTTGACCAGGACAGTACCGATTGATTTCCAGAGGCCTGTTCTTCACTTGCGTTACCTCACTTTAACTTTTCAGTTTGGTTGCAACTGACTGATTTGAACCAGCGCTAGATACGTCTGAGCCTGGGAAAGATTGTGACACTCCAAGTACTTTCCTGCACACTGTGCAGCACAGAAGAGCACACAATCAGGATGGTGCTTACCTCACCAACATCATATGTGGTGACTTGCAGCTGACAGCCCAACATCTCAGGCAGCTGTGCACTGCGATTGGTGATGCCGCCTGACTGACCACATGTCTTCAACCTATACTGAAGCTGCTCCTTTCTCAAAAAATCCACATCTTGTATGCCATGTGGTTCCATAGCTAATAACAGTGTACCTAAGACACACTCGTAAGAGATAGTGACTACGTGGAGCAAACAAAAATGTTCCCCAAGACAACTCAATTTGTGAAAGAGGCTTCATTGATTAGTAACTTAGCCTGCAGCCAGATAACCATGCTCTGCTACCATTTACAGGTATGAACGAGAACTTGGGTGTGTAAGTGCTAGGTAACAGAACAAACATCAATCATATCAAGATAGAAAATTTATACTTATTTAGTCCAAGGACAGTATCGATTTAATTAAACACACAGATAACTAAATGAATGCCAAAATGTACATTAAAACTTAGCTGCTGAAATAAATATCCAGGTCCTTTAGAATAAGCTAATAATGCACCTGGTAAGAAATTGGCACTGGCCACCAGTACCGGAGCTGTCACACTTTACAACTTCATTTTAAGCACAAATCAAAAGTTTTCAAACAAAAAAATAAATAATTAAACTAGTAAACTTTAAGCAGCAAAGAAGATGAGAGAAAAATCCTGTTCTCAGATTTTCGCTGTTGCACAGTGACGAGAAAAAAGCAGCGATCATCGCCTATGCATGCTTAAGCCAGGAGCCAGATAAACTTGTGCAGCCACATGGAAGTAAGTGTGCAAGTAGGGTTCTGGTGGGGATTTCTGGGATACTGACATCATTAGTTACATCATGGAATCCCCCCCTCCCCCCCCCCCCCCCCCCCCGCCCGCATTGAAAGTTGTCGTAAGCATAAATTTGTGGAAAATGCAATACGGCACATTGTCGTGCTGGATGGCTTCTAATGCTGGCCCTGGCTATATGACGTTACACTGAGAGACACTGAATGCGAGCACCAGCCTAACTGTGACATCAGAATCCAAACTGGCGTCAGAATCCAAGTTCTGAAATACTGGCACTATGACATCAGGGACAAAGGATGTTTGAGCAGGACCAGGCCTATCTGCTGACCTGTTTGTCATGTTTCCCTCAAGCTATCATTCACTCAGAGATCACTACATACTGCTTATCTTCACTCTAAGTTTGGATCTCTCCACTAGCATCATTTTTAAACAAACAGGGAAATAGACTGATCGACACACTACCATCCCAACTTATTCCCTTAAATTAAAGTCCAATCTGTATACTGTGTAGTAGAAACACTTGCATCTATATTTAAACAAATAACTTTTCTGGGAGAGCTCTCTTTCCATGGTAGAGAATTTAGCCACTGCACACCACTGCCACTCACAGGATGTTGGACAGATCTGTCAGCTGCTTCAGGCACCGTGTTACGCAAGATGCAAGGAGTCCAACAGTCAGCAGTTATCCCACTATCTAATGGTGACTCTGGGCAGGGAGACACCACACTCATTCTACCAATTCGATAACATAATGCAAAATGGGGTATATAGCTCCAATATCTAATCGTAGTTCACTGTTCTGAGAGTATTGCAGCTGCAGCCGCAGGACACGAAATAAAATAATGAGGAACATGAAAAAGAGCAGGAAGCATGACAATAGCCCGTAACTCACATGTACATTCTGCATGGGAATTGAAAAATGTAGAGATGCACATTTGTCCCCCTGGTAGCTGACACATTGTTAAAGTACTTTGCTTGTGAAACCACTGCATTAAATTTTAAGGAAGATAAATGGTGCCTATTTACTAATAGTAAATTACATGTACTAGACTTGTAGGAGCAACATTTGAGAATGAAACATATCTATACTTATTTACTAGTTGAACCATAGCCATCAAAAACGCTGCAAATACATGTGAAGGGAAAACATATTTTCTATGAGACTGGTGGTCAATACCATACCTATACATGACATTTCAAGACCAAAAGCTAAACTGCCATCTTCAGCAGAGTGCAACGCCAACTAACAGCGGATTAGCAACACATGTAACACAGCAGAAGACGCTACCTATATCTGGTGAAAGTAATATACAAGCCATACCTCAAGAGTACAGCCAGAGGCCCAGCAGAAAATCGCGGTAGAAGACTTAGTGTTTCTGTAAATAGATTACAGTTAAGTGGGTCACACGAGTTGACACTCAGCACAGACGGCCGGCAGCCAGTGGCCTGCAGTGTCACGCGTCATCCAAGGCTGTAACTTGACCGACCACAGCTGGTCTAATTTCTCGTCATATCACCCTACTTTTACGGTGCATACTTAATACCACTCACCCCCAAAGGATTTCTAAAAGATGACAGGCAGCATAGATACAGCAACTCACTGCACATTCCCATCAATTTTATCAACGAATAGCTTACCGAAGTCAATGAAATTTCTAAGTGCTAGACACCCTTTACAGGTGTAGTTCTATGACTAAAACCTGATATCGTACCGACACACTCAATTTTGCTTTGTTGGTTCACCTCTTTTCAGCGCCACACGGATTGAACAAGCTATTGATAGCTTGAAAGGGAAGGAACATGTTGTTGTTATTCTGTCTCCAGAAACGTCATAAGCCGGCTAGTGCTAGCGATATAGACCTATGGCTGTATGCGTCAACTCGGTGATACTTCACACAGTACATTTCACATTTCTACTGTAATTCTGAACGGGTGTAATTCTGACATTTGGTAGTACTATCCACTGAATTATCACGTTAAGGTGCTCCCATTTCTGCTTAAGATTCAAAACAACAACAACTAGGAAACAGAGATTTTAACACACACATTGAAGAATAGCTGTTGACTGATATAACGGCTTGTAGATGTTTCCAAGAAATCCAAGTATTCTGTCTGCGTCTCTTGCGCTTTACGATGCTAAATGGTTCGTTATGTTTTACACAAAGTATAATAACATCTGATGTCTACAGTGGATTTCTATGTCGGACGTCGAAATATCAAGAATAAAGTTGTTTCGTTTTTACAGAAATCAGAAAACATAAAAGATTTACTGTCAGAAATGGTTATGAGAGTATGACAGACATCGTCAAGGTTGCAAACCATTTCTCTTGCGTTAGGCTGACAATGTTTTACGGAGCTCCAAACACAATGGGTGACAAACTATATGTGGATCAAGTTACTACAACATTTTTACATCAAACACAACGTCAATTCTGTCCGACAAAAACCATTTATAGGTTTATGAGGATGTATAAGGGGAACTGTTTACGAGATTCACGCCCAATTACGGTTCGCAAATTGTGGTATGTTCACATCAT
Organism: Schistocerca americana; assembly: GCF_021461395.2. Taxonomy (NCBI): domain Eukaryota; kingdom Metazoa; phylum Arthropoda; class Insecta; order Orthoptera; family Acrididae; genus Schistocerca; species Schistocerca americana. Next base: position 323,407,121 of record NC_060120.1, on the reverse strand, counting down.
TCCCTACAAAATGACAGTCAGCGATGGTACACCCTGTGTTATGTCTTACGAGAGTAGCAGTCTGTCCCCTTCTTATCCGTGACATTTCAACACTAAAAGCAGTCCCCAGTGTCAGACACCAGACCACAGCGCTCTATGTATTCACATACCGACCAGAAGTCAGGAACGATAACTTTATATTCCCACTAATACTTAACACCATAATCGAGTGGCAGTTTAACATGCATACACAACAAATTGAGTCTCTCCTTAGCAATCAATACTGCAGAGTAAAAGTCGCACAGGTTCACAGGAACACTGAAAGTTACTTGAAAGACGTACATATTCGTTCTCTTATGCTCCATATGCGCGTGGAATACCAGAAGGCGACGATTAGCAGTGAGTATCCAAGACTCGGAATACTGGCGCTGACACTGGGCCTATGACGTCACAGTCCAGCTCAGACCGGGGAGGTTCTACATCTACATGTACATTTATACTCCGCAAGCCACCCAACGGTGTGTGGCGGAGGGCACTTTACGTGCCACTGTCATTACCTCCCTTTCCTGTTCCAGTCGCGTATGGTTCGCGGGAAGAACAACTGTCTGAAAGCCTCCGTGCGCGCTCTAATCTCTCAAATTTTACATTCGTGATCTCTTCGGCAGGTATAAGTAGGGGGAAGCTATATATTCGATACCTCATCCAGAAACGCACCCTCTCGAAACCTGGCGAGCAATCTACACCGCGATGCAGAGCGCCTCTCTTGCAGAGTCTGCCACTTGAGTTTGCTAAACATCTCCTAACGCTATCACGGTTACGAAATAACCCTGTGACGAAACGCGCCGCTCTTCTTTGGATCTTCTCTATCTCCTTCGTCAAACCGACCTGGTACGGATCCCACACTGACGAGCAATACTCAAGTATAGGTCGAACGAGTGTTTTGTAAGCCACCTCCTTTGTTGATGGACTACATTTTCTAAGCACTCTCCCACTGAATCTCAATCTCGTACCCGCCTCACCAACAATTAATTTTATATGATCATTCCACTTCAAATCGTTCCGCACGCATACTCCCAGATATTTTACAGAAGTAACTTCTACCAGTGTTTGTTCCGCTATCATATAATCATACAATAAAGGATCCTTCTTTCTATGTATTCGCAATACATTACATTTGTCTATGTTAAGGGACAGTTATTTATAACAGTGTGAATTTTTGTGTATTGGCCCAGACGGGAGAGAATGAGACAGATTTTATGACGACAGAATCCCATCTCCGGGATACTAGCACTGTACAGAAAGATGTGCTGCAGTAATTCATACAAATGTGCAGGTCACGGAGCTTCATTGGCATAGTACTAGTGATTGTAGTAGTGGATTCAATAGATTCAAACAGCGGGTCTCGTGGCAAATTCAAATTGCAGTAGGTTCCCAAGCAGCTGTAGGATTTTCAACCAGCTGTACTGCAGCGAACCACACACTCTTTTGACGGATAACAGTATAACTTTTTAACTAATATCGTCTTTCTCTGTAGGTACATCTTGGTGTGATGGAAATTTGATATTTATGTAGATGAAACGTTAAACGGGAACCATCTTTCCTGTAAACAGAATTGATCTAATGTCTGGGCGAGCATAAATTTTTAGGTGTTTCCTCACACAAATTATAAGTGTTTCACGTTGTACATGGGATATCTATCATTTCCAGCAGATTTCTATCCGCCACTTACTCATCATGTCGTGGTTTACAAGCCGTCAAGGATATACTGGGAACACTCTGCAGTGGCGGAACACACAGACCACCAACTATCGCTGTAAAGTGTGGAACACTCATGTGGTGGTGAGAGCACTAAGAGTGTTGGTGCTAATGATGGTGGAAACTGTGGTTTGAGAAGCGTTTCGCTACATTTGAAGCGTATCATTTTGGACATTTTGGTGCGATTTGGAGGCATTTTGATACAGTGTTTTCTGCTGTAACATGTGTAAGGTGAGATGTTATGTAGTCTCCACTGATCAATTTTCTACTTCGTATTAACTCCACAAATCCAAATTTCATCTGAAATACTTCAGATTTATCAGAAAACTTCAGAAACCGAAGACTCCGCTATTAATTTCTAGCATGTTATTCACGGTGACTTGCCAACACAGTAAACCACTGGCAGGGTAACGGTATTTCTATGACGCCGCTCTACAAGTACTAACCTGCATGTTTATAACAAGGGAAGCTCACGATGTATTGTCACGCAAATTATATTCATATATAGCGCAGTTAATAGAGCGACAAAACATACATACACCATAGAAACTGTAGCTGCTATGGACTACTAGAACATGAGATAATAATACTGTAAGTATGAATGATTATTTGAGACAAATAGTCAATAATATAACGTGAAACACTTTATAACAGAGTTTGCTTACTTGACTACAGTATAGGAGGCAAAAATAATCAACTCAGCAATAACAGCATGGTCAATACATAGATAGTTCTCGTAACGTGCGCATTTGATGAAAGCAGGCTTGTCACCGTTCTCTTGAAACACTTTCCCGTCAAACGTTCTTCGAAGCAGTACTTCAAGCGTCTTTGAAACACACCAGGAAAGTCTTCGGTGTAGAAGCATTGAAACAATGCAAATTTTATTAAGTTGGAGAATCGTGCCGCTGAGAACTGGAAATACACAAGCGTCTGAAGGCATAAGATGTGGCCCCTATACCCTGAGTGAATGTCATTGTCAGAATATATCATAATTGTACCTGTCATAAATTTCACATTTTTTTTCTGTATGTAAGAAGAAAATGTCGGCAGGTTGCCCAATGCCTGTGCACTTTGTTGTAATCAGAGTGTTGATGAATTCAACATCTTCAGGAACTGTAAAATCGTATATTCGGTCATCGCTGTTGGCTGTTCAGGAGTCAGCCAAAAGAAGGGCTTTAGTTTTTTCTTGTATGTCTGGCTACATTACATTTTCTAGGAACACTTTGAAATCCCTCTTCGTCATATTAGCACAGCATTCGCTAGGAAACATATTGACGTCCGGTAAATTTATTTCATATTTGCAGGAAAATGGCCGATGGGCTCCGATACAAATACATACAAATAGGCAGCAGCATACTATCCATCACGATCCCAAGCATTATCACATAAGAGTGTGTGGTTGCCACAATGGGTCCAACCGCATGAAATAAATTCTTGCTTCCCTTCTTTGCGAGAGTCCGTGGACATCGTAACTCTTTATAAAATCACTATTGGTCGGCAGAAATTTCTTGATCTGGTGACAGATGTTTTTCTTCAGTCTCAGAGCCGGCCGGTGTGGCCGTGCGGTTCTGGGCGCTTCAGTTTGGAGCCGCGTGACCGCTACGGTCGCAGGTTCGAATCCTGCCTCGGGAATGGATGTGTGTGATGTCCTTAGGTTAGTTCGGCTAAAGTAGTTCTAAGTTTTAGGGGACTGATGACCACAGATGTTAAGTCCCATAGTGCTCAGAGCCATTTGAACCATTTTTTCAGTCTCAGACCTGATTCCTCTCATGGACTGATAAGCTTTTTGTTGAATAACGGCATCAACTTCAACTAATCGCTTCCTAGCTTTATTGGCTATTTTGCGATAGATAGTCTTATTCTCACATTGAAATTTCTTTACCCATGAACTGGAAGCTTTGAAATGCAGTGTAGTATGAGGGTCAGTTTTTCTTTATCTTCAGTGCCCATGATCTCAATGCGATCATGTATTATTGTGTTTACCTGTCTTTTTGCTATAAAATGATTACACCGTTGTACTTTCCAGGAGCACTGTCACATCAGGTGCTAATCCAGGACAGCACAGAGAGGGGAAATCTATTACCGCCCCACCTATTCCTCCCTCTGCTGTCAATACCGTTTTAGCGGTAACAAAACAAAAATTGTTTTGTTCTACTCATCATGACCTTCCCTTGTAAGTTTAGACTCCGCTACGTCTTCAGTGATATCAGATTACAAACTGGCTGCCAATGGGATATGAGGAAAGTCCTAAATAGACACTCCAATCCCCATTGCGTTGCGGTCGTCCACCTCCAAAAATCAACCCAAGTGTTCAGGGTTATTAGCCATCAAGTGGACTCACTACATGTGTCCCGTACACCATAGTGAAAGGTTGATCGTCATAATGAAACGTCATTGGAGATCTATGACGTCCAAGTGGAATAAAATAACCCACACACACGATTCTTAGTAGTAAAGCATTTCTCTCTCTTAATATTTATTATTCATTATATGTGTATGTATTTATTTTTCCTGGTTTTCCTTTAATTCTTCCTCAGTTCAAGAGCTCAGTGATGTAGACGTTGCAGTGCTTGATACATCTGAGCAGCAGAAGCAGTATCAGCATCTGTAATCAGGTCAGCAGACAGCTTTGGACACACTGTAGTGGAAATCAAATCAGCACAGAGAACTGTTTCCAGACTTACAGTTCGCACTATATCCTTCACTGGTACCACTAAGTTAGCATACAGACAAGCTCCCTCGTGCAGTGCATGATATATTTGAGCATGCGACGGGATTATTTCCAGACTTCGACTTCTCACCATACCCACCGCCTTCACCACTTGTCGACCCTCATCTAAGTCGTTACAGAGTGCCGTTGTTCAGCACTAATTATCAACTGACTGCCAGTGGATCATAGCATATTAATGCTGGTTTTGTCACCAGACATAGACTTCGTAGTAGGAATAGAGAATGGCCAGTGGGGTACAAAAGTGGAGTTCAGTGATATGGAGTAGGATCTACTATCCATCAAGTTGAAAAACATCGAGGACTGTGTAACAACTGAGAACAATCCATTTCATTGAGACATCATTATCTTCGGCAGCACTGCATCCATCGTCATGTTTGAGGGTGATACGACCAAATTAATACCTCAAGATCCGAAAAAATTGTGTATATCTAAAGTGTCCAAGTGTCATGAACCTGCTGTTCAGAACGATCAGGAACCGACAGACGAGGTTGGAGCATCCCTTGGTTTTCAACCAAAGTTTTAAGTTAAAGCGTGATGAAAATGTATTCAGGTTCCATATGCAGCGTTACCAGCAGGAGGTTCAGAGGTGTTGAAACAGAGGGGCTGAGAAGAAGCTATCAGGGAGACAAGGGTAGGTGCGTTTGTTCAGTTTGGGAGCCAGCACAGAGAAGAGAGCGTTGCCTTCGTGGCTACATCTCTTCACTGATCGTTCCAGAGCCTCGTGTCACACATCCCTTGCTCACTATTGGTTCCCTCTGAGCGGACTGCAGAAGTAGTGGCGCCATGAACTCAGCATTTTGACCCATGAGTAGCTGAGTGGTATTCACATGAACGGCTCGTGGTGTGGCTCTGAGTAGGGCTTCTTCTTTAACTGTAGTTGAAAGGCAGATAATAAAAATTTTAAAAAATTCGTTTTTCCCAATCATAATTCCTTCTGAATTAGTGGCCCTACACACTGCTTGGTGAACACAACACAATATAAAAATGTACATACGACATACTTATTTGGAAAGTGTTGCAAAGTGATGAATAAGACCGCTGCTGAGAAAAGAGAACGAGTTTCTTTTTATCACTCACAGGTTGAGAGATTGCAAGGCACTCTCACTTTGGATATGATGTCATGCCGCTTAATGTCCATAGGGAAGGTGATCTTTATTACTTGATTTTTACATTTGATACGATCTGACTTCATTCATCTGATGAAATGGTTGGCAGTAGTTAACACTCATGCTTATGTGCTCTAGTGAAGGCATAGCGGTAGGCTTTACCTGTGTTTGAAGAGAGAGGGTGCCTAGTTAATTGACAGCAGTAAAAGCGTATGGGGTCTGAGAGCCGAGGGGAGTATTTTGCTGCAGAACCTGGGTGAAATCAGTTGCTGATAGCCAAGTGCCCTGGCCTCATTGTGCAGACACATTAGGTGGTGCTGGTCGGTCGGCGGCCGCGTCCAGATAGGCTGACTGGGGCCGAGGAGTTGCTGCAGGTTTGACTACCGCATTGTAAGATCCGATGGCCGGGAATAAAGCAGAGTATGGGCCCTTGTTAGGCAGAAAGCGGATGATACAGCTGAGAGCTTTTGCGAACTCTGTGGGATGGGCAGTGACACCCAGGCATCCAGACTCTGCTACAAAACATATTTGTGAAAGCACGAAGCTTTTAGCAAGTTTATGGCCGTTCTTTGGAAAGTGGGATGCAACATGAGAGATAACGATCTTGTTATGGAGAGCTGTGGTTCCATCCAAGTCATGCTTTTAGCAAAGATACGGCGTAAAAGGCGTGGGAAAGAGGGCGCGAAGCTGAATATTTTTTCCTTTCCTCCCAATTAATTTTTAAAGACGCTGTTTGGACAAATCTGGGTATGCAGAGCAGGGGGGCAGGGGGGGGGGGGCGTCTTCCAGCTTCGAATGCCGAGCTCCAGCTAGTGATTGGCTTGTGCTAAAGTCGGTGTAGTCTAAGCATGTAAATGTGCTATGCTACCGAGCTGTGGAGGGAAGCTGTAGAGAAAGAGGACTCTGGTACTGACGCTTCACTAGTAAAGAATGGCAGATCTTTACCTAGACGGTGAGACTTGTGTCCTTTGCTAGTGTGCCACTTAGAGCCTGTGCCAGTCACCATCTTAACCGTCAGAGGTACTGCTTCTTGCATCACGCACACAACAAGTTATGCGTGGGTGTATTTATTTGTTTTGAGTCGAGCGGCTAAGCATTTGACATTTTCCATCACGCATAGTCATGTCAAGGAGTCAAATTGGTTTGGCAGAATAGCAAATGGGTCCACCTCCACACTGGAATCCACTGGGCTTATAGGGATGTATCTGTGTTCCGAATCAGCCAAACGTGAGACCCCGTGCTCGCATATTTCCGGGCGCGCCCTGTTAATAACAGCTTGCTCCTGTCTGTGACTGCACTCGGTTATCCGGTCGTGATATGCCGCCCTCACCTGCAGAATGGTAAAGTATTCGCTGCTATGGCTTAGGGCTCCAATATATACTTCTCAGCACCCTGTTCTTTGGAACCATATTTTTCTTGCTGGATAGTAGCGTGGTTTTTGGGCCATACCACAGATTCACATTTATGAAGTCAGGTAAAGCGATTAGTTCTGGTTAGTGTGGAGCGTTGATCCCCAGATGTTAACCGCAGACCACATATTATTGAAAGCGATGGCCAGATAAAATATTTGTGTGGCGTTTCCTTAGCCATCATTTGTCATGTCATGTTAAGAAACAATAAATCAGTTGCTATTTAGGCCACAACTTCTCCCAGTTTTCTGATTTACATTACCTTCACCATTTTATTAAAGTCTTTGTAGCAGTTGATAGGGCTCAGAAGCTTGCAGGGTAGTAAAGTATTAAGTGTATAATAAGAATGTATAGAAGTTGTATCATACATAATGATTTTCTTTTTAGAGTATCACAACCAAACATGAGGACAATGGCTGCACTGTTGCTGCTGAAGATATTGATGACTCGAGGGAATGGATTGTTCGTGTTAGTTAAGCAGTCCTGGATGTATTACAACATGTTCCACGGTTGACCCTACTGCACATCTCTGAACAGCGCCGTTCTACCCCCCTAGACAGTCTCTATTTCTACTGTAATTTTGAAGTTTATGTTTGGTTGGTACTAACACGCTTTGATCCATTGGCAGTCAGTTGACAAGTAGTGCTGGACAACAACACTCTGTAACAACTTAGCTGAGGCTTGACAAGTGGTGCCGGCACTCTATACAGAGGGAAGTCGAAATCTGGAAATAATTCTGTGCCACACTCACATCATGCGCTCCATCTGTGTGCTGGCTTAGGGATACCAGTGATGAATGTAGTGGGAATTCAAAATCTGAAAACAGTGCTCCACGCTGATTTGACTTCTGATCCATGGTGTCGGGAGGTGCATCAGGGAGCCTCACTGCATTGACTTGATTTCTGATATTGTTTCGATGTACCAGGCACTGTATCATCTACATCATAGAGCTCTTGAAATGTGTGATAAATAAAAGGTAACCATGAAAAACAAATACATACATATACACTCTTAACGAATAATAACTGAGAAAAATGGTTTCATACTAAGAATCAAGATTGTGAGTCATTTTATTTTGCCTGGAGGTGACAGATCTCCGATGACGCTTCATGATGATGAACAGCCTTTCACTACGGAATATGGTACACAAGTGGTGAGTCTGAAAGCTGAGGACGAGTGGAGGGGATAGTCGACTGTAGCGCCACAGGAATTGGAACAACTATTTTTAACTGCACTCATATCCCCCGGTCAGCCATCTTCGATTCTGACATCATTGCAGACGACAAGTCTGAGAAACATGCAGGGTAGCACCTACACGGCGATATCACAGACGTGCTGTTATCTTGCTCAGTGGTTTAGTGTGTTGGCATTTCACATATGAATAACATGCTAGAAATTCATAGCAGAAACTTCTGTTGAAGTGTTATGTTAAACCTGAAATATTTGAGATGGCGTTAGGACTTGGAAGAATTTAATGAAGCAGGAAACTGATCCGTAGAGACTACATAAGACCACAACTCGTACGTGTTACACCAGAAAACATTGTATCAGAATGCCTCCAAACTGCACCAAAATGTCGAACATAATACACTGCATTTGTAGAAAGCTGCTTCTCAAACTATAGTTTCCATTAACATCTTCTTCATTAACACTCTTAGTGCTCCCGCCAACACACGAGTGTTGCACATTTCACGGTGCTTACTGGCGATCTGTGAGTTCTACCATTGTAATAGAGTCTCATATCAGGATGGTCAAATTGACCAATATATTCTTGTTTTCTAGTAAACCTGTACGCTATGGGTAAGTGGCGAATAAAAATCCACTGGAAATTCCAGGTATCCTATGCACAACATAAAACATAATTAGTATGAGGAATCATATAAACATGTAGTTATAGCCTGGGGATTAGGTCACATTCTTTCTATAGGAATGATAGTTCCAGTTTAACGTTTTATTTACATCGATGTCAAATTTCCATCACACAAAGGTGTACCTACAGTGAAAATTTTTTTTTTTTTTCGCTAAATGTTAGTACGGTCATTCATCAAAAGAATGTGTGTATCGCTGCGGTATAGCTGGTTGAGAATCCAACCTATAACATTTTCAATTCGCCGTGAGACCTACTGTTTCAGTTTACTGAATCTGCTACTACTGTAATTGTTAGTACTATACCAAAGGAACAGAGTGGCCTGTACGTCTGTATGAAATACTGTAGCACATTTTCCTATACTGCACTAGTATCCCAGAAATTAGATTTTGTCGTCATAGAACCTGGCTCAGTATCTCAAGTCTGGGTCAGTATGCCAGAATTATACGCTTTCATAAATAGTCCAACAGATCTGAGCTGGATTGGGACATCATAGAACCTGTGTCAGTGCCAGTATTCCGAGTCTTGGATATTCACTGGTGGTCGTCGCCTTCTGGTGTTCCACTTGCGTATGGAGCATTGGAGAACGAATACGTGCCTTTGTCAAGTAACTTTAAGCGTTCAGTTGTGGTGAACCTGTACGAATTGTACTCCGCAATATGTGTCGATATGGAGAGACATATCTATGGTTGACATATCTTACCTTCTATTCGATTATGTTGTCAAGTATTTGTTGGAACACGAAATTATCGTTTCTGACTTCAGTTCTGTGTTAAAAAATAAGGTGCACTGTGGTTTAGCCTGTGGCATTGCTGATTGTGTTTTGTGCTGAAATGTCGTTTATAAGAGGTGTATGGTCCACCATCAGGAGGATGAATATGCATATCTTCCTTTTTTCGACACTCATATTGAGAGAGAGAGAGAGGAATGGTTTGACCCCTTTTGCTATTACACCCGCATGTGGAGAAACGGGAGACAGAATACGTGCCACTCTCAGGTAACTTAGGGGGAATAATGAAAATATACCATAATTTTCGTACCGTAATCGGACGTGAATTTCGTAAACAGTTCCGTCGTACATCTCTGGAAAGCTTTAAGTGGTTTGCATCAGACAGAATTTGACGCTTTGTAATCACATTGTCAACCCCTTGTTTAACACTCTCATAGTCATGTCTAACAGTAAATCTGATATGTTTTCTGATTTCTGTAGAGGCGATACGGCTGTGCTTTTGATATTTTGACGTTCGACTTACAAGCCTAATGGAGACATCTGGTGCCATTACACTTTGCGTAAAACATACAGAAACCTTTGGCTTTGTAAAGTACAGCAGAAGTTGGTGGAAGACTTAGATTTAATGGAAACATTAACTAGTTGTTATATCATTAGCACCAGTACGCGTCAAAATGTGTGTGGAAAACTGAGGTTCCTAGTTGTTGTGGATCTGTAGCAGAAATGAGAGCCCTGTAGCGTGGTAATGCAATGCAGAATACTACCACGTGTCAAAACTACATCTGTTCCGCTCGTTCGAAATCTTAGTAGGTATGTAAAATGCATTGTGCGAAGCGTCATCGAGTTGATGCATACAACTAAACATCTATATCGCTAGAGCTAGTCGGCTGCTTAATTTTGGACATCTTAAGCCGTTTCTGGAGACAGGATAACAACAACATGTATTCCTTCCTTTTCAGCTAGCAAGAGCTTGTTCGATCCATGTAACACAGAATCGTGACCCTGAAAAGAGCTGAACCAACACAGGAAAATTCAATGTTGAACAGGATAGGCCCTGAACACTTCCATAGCCAGTGCAGAAGTACATCCAACGAGTGTTTACGACTGATTGTGCCATTTAACTCACTACATGTGGCACCCGGAAAGCCTCCAGCCAGCAAGGACCCTTTCTCTTGTGGCTCGGTAATGACGCAGTGACCACACCGAGCCAGCGCTTGGCTACAGTAGCCTCTTCCAAACGCTCAAGGCCGAAATCGGACTGAATCCAACTATTGAGACAAGCGCCTTCAGGCTTCATAGGTGGGTATGCCGCGTCCTCTCGGGAGACCCTTCCGAACCTGTTGCTGGAAAAGCAGTATTGATAACTTCTAGAGAGAGACGACATGATCTGACATGGCCAAATTTACCTTCCATTTAAAAAAAAAGAAAAAAAATGACGAGAGTGAGTGTATTTTACAGTGATTGTATACAAGGCTTAGTCTTAAATCTGGCTTAAGTGAACCCTTCTAGTCTCGTTAGAAGACATGCTTTTTGACCAAAAGCCTGACCGGTGGCAGCACTTTAATGACTTTAAAAAGCCCTACAATACGTGGCATCTGTTTACTCGCGATTGTATTATGTCTATGTTCTTGGAATCCCAAGTTTTTATAAAAACACCATCACCCACATTCAATGTGGCAGGATGCCTACCGCAAATACAGAGCTGTGACTCATTCCAATGTGCAAGCTCTGTGTTGCCCCTGTCTTACCTCCAATTTCTTTGGTTAATCTCTGAGGTAAACTGCTCTCAGAGGACATCGTCCACAGACCACAAGTTGGAGAGAAGAATTAAGGGGGCACACAAACATCAGAGCAGATGGAGTTGTTTTAATGTCGCTACGGAAGGCCAGGTTTAGCCATGTATAGTTTTTCTCCACTTCTGCAGGCAAGAGATTTGATACAGGGATTAAGTAATTCAGCAAAGGCTGGCCGAGGTAGCAAATAATGGTGGTCACATGAGATACTGCATTTTCAAAGCAAAATTTATTTTATTGTCTAGAGACAAAGGCAGGCTGAGTTATCACTAATCAAGGTCTAAGGCGGGGCAAAAACAGGAAAAAATGTAAAGAAACACGTCATTGAGATGGAGAATCGTCAGTCCAGCGGTCGCCTCCACAGATGCACCAGCCACAGAAAGTGAGCAAACGTTTCAATAATTACAAGTAGGTATCAACTCCCCTTTTTATTACGAGGAAGAGGCACCAAATAATCAGTAAAAACCTCGTAACTGTATTCCCCATAAGCTGAGAGAAGAAAACCCCAACATGTGTTGATATTGAGCTTCACCACATTACTGGCCTTCTAATACTTACTTAACATCGACCAGGAGAGGTGCTCCTTGGTGTCTTATAAATCCCCAAATATTTCCAAGTACGGTTTCATGGACGTATTTGCAAACAGCAGGAACGAGCTCCTTAGGGCAGACAAATCTTCATCTTATTCTTGGGGGCAGACAAATCATCAGCTTATTATTGCAGCGAATGAGATAAAACAGAAACTCTTTTTTGAGTTGGTATCCCAGGCTTGTCCCTTTGCAAGAAGTCTCTGCTTCAGACATGAATCCTCGGGCCCTGATCCCATTTTTCTTTTGGGTTACTGAATAGCAATGGTATCCCAGTAACGCCCCGGAAGACCCAAGCTCCACCTTCATTATAGTCCAAGTCTTTGAAACCACTGCCGTCCCGCTAAGACACACGGCTTAAGGCATGGGAAACTTGATTCTCTGATCCTCTTATGTGTTTTAAGGAAAACCGGAAGGTGGCAATGTGGATCATCCAAAGCGCTCTTCGTCCAGTTTTTAGTGACCTAGCTCAATGACTGATTATCTGTTTCTAACAAGGATTCCCGTTGTTCTAGATATTTGACTTTTTCTAAGGCGTACAAGACCACAATGCCCCCAACTCATAGACCGAATTCTTCAATTCAGTAGCAGACAGCACACGTCATCTGCCACCACTCGCCTGTCACCATCTTGCTACTGAAGAAAGACCACTGTGACTTTGGAAATTGAGGCATCAATTTGAATTGTAAAAAGCCACTCACAATCCACGATGGCCAAGAAAGGACCATTAGTCAGGGCAATTTTAAGGGCATCAAATGCTGCCTGTTGACTCTGTCCTCTGGAAAACCCCTCGCTTTTTGCGTAACTGATTTAAGGATGCCGTCAACTGCGCAAAATTGGATATAAATTTCCTGATAAATTTACCAGTCCAAAAAACCGGACAACTTTTATTTTCTGGATGGCCTTGGTACGCTCTTGGTCGACTTTCACTCACCTGGCAGCAACTAAATGCCCTAGGAATGAAATTTCCTAACAGGTAAGATTTATGTTAGCTAGTTTAACGTTGAAACCTGCAGTATGCAGACGAGGCTGTACTTCTCTAACATACTGAAAATGCTAATGAAATTTTCTACTATACACCACAACATCATCTGGATAGTTATAAACACTTCTAAATTTCAGGTCCCCTTAAACAAAGACCAACATCTGTGGAAATACAGGGCAACCTGTAGACAATCCAAATGGCATGAGGTTGAACGCAAATAAATAAATCTAAAATTTTCAAACATAAAAATAAATAATTTAACATGTAAACTTTAAGTGGCAGACAAGACGATAGAAAATTCAGACCTTACACAAGGATGGAAAAACGAAAAAACTGCATGGAGCCGAACAAAGTTGCGCAGTCACAAGCATAATTTTTAGAGTTTAAAGAAGTAGTGGACAAATGTTCAGAAAGATGTTCACTAAATTCGCTTGCTCCTTGTATCAACCAGAGACGAGCAAGATGGGCCTTGCATGCTTCCACAGCCAGTGCACCAGTACGTCCAATGGATGCTTGCAACTGACTGTGCGTATTACAGCTGGAAAGCCTCCAGCTAGCAAGAACCTTTCCTCTTCTAGGTCGGTTCTGGTACAGTGCACCACACTCGGCCAGTGCCCGGCCACTGTTGCCTCTTCCAAGTGCTCCAATGGAAGGCCGAAAACATACAGAATTAGATGGTTGTCCAGAAAGTAAGTTCCGATCGATCGCTATATGGGAACCGCAGTGAAAATCAGGAACATTTTATTTGCAAGAGTTAGCTACACTTTCCAGATACTTCTGTACATAGTTGCCGCTCCGGCTCAGACATTTGTCGGAGCGTTACACCATATTTCCAACACCATCGTCATAGAGCAGCCGCCTGTGCTTTCCGATAGATCTCTATGCTGGTCTATATCGCGTAGCCTGCGCCCAAGTGTTGTCTCCGTATCCAGCGTTTCATGTGAACAGAGATAATGCTTAGGACGAGCCAATTAGGGCAGTGTTGTGGGTGATCGAACACTTCCCATCGAAAAGGTTGCAGGCGCGTCTTCACTGCCCCTGCCGAGTGAGGCTGAGAATTGCCATGAAGAAGGAAGTGCGTGGCAGTTGTGTCAGGTGGGCTGCATTCATTAAGGCGAAGCCTCTCAGCGGGCCCTCCTACTTGGCGAGAGACATCGTTGTTCTAGGCACCTTTACTCGCTCACAGTGCGCACACAACTGAAAAGAGAGTCTTGATGCGATCGGCGATCATACTAGAGACACTGCCCAACACATCTGTGCAGAGTTTCATTGGGTTTTCATTGTGGTGTCCATTTTGCGACCGATTGGGACTTACTTTCTGGACAACCCTCATACAACTGGGATGGTAAGTACCTTTAAGCTTCACAGGATGACAGGCTGCGCTCTTTCAGGAGACGCTCCCCAACCCGTTGCAGGTCAAGCAGCATAGATAACTACTAGAGAAAGTTTATAAATGTGAGCCAGTACAAACAGAAATATTATGGTCGAAATTACACATCACAGAAAGGATTGTGGTTGAAATTACAAGATCGAATTTTCCAAAAATGGTCAAGCAACATATTACTGCCTCCAACGCTCATCTTACGAAATGACCATGACGAGGAGAATCAGAAAAAAACTATACCTCAGATAATTATATACTGTCCATAATGTGACACATGGAGTAGAGATGTAGATGTGGAAGTTTCCATCTGATTGTCTGCAGTCTCCTGGCTGTTTGGTTACTGTCTGTTGTTATCTTCCTCCACATGCATTAACAACTATCCAGCGCTCTTCTTCATGTACACTGAACTAGCAGAGATTGAAAAAGATATGTGAGATAGTATTATCTGTGGGAGAATGGGATTTTAAACTTAAATATGTCAACATTTTTTGATATCTGATATATTATTTCTTCAGGATCATGAAGAAACAATTCCTTTTTTTCAGGTCTTCCAGAAACATATAAACAGTAATTCTCCTCACTCTCTTTCAGTGAACGAAACTGACAGAAAACTTAAAATTAGATATAAATATTGTCCGTCATACCCTGCGCTACTGTGCATACTCCCATACTTCTGATTTAGATAAAGGGGTGCTCCTAACACAAGCGTAAAAGATTCCTTGTTAGGATGTTTTGTGATGTGTGTGCTCCGTAACTACTTACTGTTACTGAAGTTATAAGTTGCTACACTTTTATGACACGAGTTCTAATTTGTAGACATCCTGTTCTACATTCTTTTAAGGCGTCCTCCGACCATTAAAGTGTTGGGCTCTTTATTCTGTCGACCAGGAAATCGGGAGAACGGTTCAGTAATAACAGTCCACAACAAGTATTATAAGTGAACACAGGGCTCTCGTTAATGCTCTTCCATCCGCTTAAAACATGTCCTGCAAGCAGAAATAGTCCTAGACTATTACCGTTTCAAGCGTTTGAGGACGCATCTACGTTCTGAAGTGACTCCGTGCATAGCACGAGATGCTAATTTATGAATGTAGCACAGTTAGCAGATTAATTGGTACATGACGAATTCAAAAAAGTGTGTAAGGCTTGTATATCCACTAGTGACCATCCGTAAGCCATAAGATACTTCCATTCAACCTGTGAGGCAGGCTGTATTTCGTAAGAAAATCGATTATATCTTATACGATATAGTCTACAGAAGGAGCATTTTAGTTATTTATCATCCACAGAAAACCCGTCATGTGTCAGAACCAACCACTAACCATTGTTTTTCTAAGAGCTGAGCATGAAATGTTACCGTTATTTATTTACCTCCTAGCGTTGTCCAGGTATGTATTTATTGCATGATGTCACAATCCAGCTAAGATCTGTTGGACTATTTATGAAAGCGTATAATTCTGGCATACTGACCCAGAGAATTCTATTAATCCATCTCCTCCTTCACTCTTTCTCTTTCCATCTCCATCACCCATTTTGTGTCCATATCCTTCGCCTACTCTCTCTGTTCCCCATCTCCACGTCTCACTCTCTGTACATCTCCTACAGATCCTCTCTCTGTATACCATCTCCTCCCCCACAATGTGCTGCATCCCCTCTCTCCATCTGCTCCTTCCCCTTCTGCATCATCTGCTCCTCCCCAACCCTAATTCCATCTCCTCCTTTCCCTCTCCTTGTCCATCTCCTCCTAACCCCGGTCTCTCTGTTCATCTTCTCGTCCCCCCCTCTCTCTGTCCATCTTCTCCTCCCCACTCACCCTGTCCATTTCCTTCGCTTTCCTTTCTCTACCCATCTCCTCCTCTTGTCTCTCTCTCTGTCTATTTCTCTCTTCCATCTCTCTGTCCTCCTTTATCTCTTCCCTTATCTGTGCCCATCCTCTCCTTCCCTTCACCGTCTGTGTATCTCCCTCCCCCTCCCCCCCCTCTTCTCTCTCCACTTCATTGCGCTCAGTCCAGTATGAGGCTGGTAGTTCTCACTCCTACAGTATTTCTTTCCTCATTGCAACCAATATGTCTTGGTTGAAATCGTTCATGGGGTTTAGGATAAGCTTTTTACCCATGGCTTTGCCCATGAACGGAATTTCGTTCCGCAGTTCCATTTTCATGCAGCTGAATTTTTATGATATCAGATCTTCCGAAGTATGAAATGGATCATAATATAATATCGCAAGTACATTCAGTGGCATATACGGATGCTGTCTGCGAAATGTTTTGCGAGCAGAATAAGTAACAAAGAAGTAATTACTTTAAACGTCATGTATGATGCGGCAGTTTTCACGCATCTCAGTATTTACCAAGTCATACCTCCTGAACTATGTGGCGCACAGTGATTCATTTTGTGGGTACATTAAACGGCAGCTGTGGATTCTGTCTGGTGACATTGTTGTGAATCGAATGAGTGGCAACGTAGTAATAAATTAGTACGTCCTCAAATACGTGTCGTGCAAGGATATAATTTCTATGGCACATTCAGCGGTATATATAAATACTGTCTGCAAAATGTGTCATGAATAGCAAGTTAGCAGTAAAAAAGAAGTAAATCAAAACGTCTTGCTACATGCGGCTGTTTTACTGCATGAAGAGCGAAAATGTAGTAAGCTTTAAACTTCCTTGCTTTCATCATTTTGTGAGAGTCGGCAGTGAGAAAAAGTTCCATAAAGATTTGATATTATGTATAAAGTATGTTGCAGGTCATTAAGTGCTCTCATTCTCAAATACTGGATGAATAAAATATGAATATTCGTCCACCGTACGTTACACTTCTTTTTCACCCACACTCCTGTGATAGGTAGTTGGTTCTTATCCCAGTAGCGATGATTTCCAGACAATAAGTTACATGTATACCACATTATGTTGAAACAGGCCGGTAATTCTGAAACAGAAAGCGCTATGTATGAAATCCAGAACCTGAAGAAGTTAATGAGAGTGAAGAGGAGACAAAACGGGGAGAAAGTCATTGTAAAAAAATGAAACACCTGCAGCCGTTCTTATGTTATCATTTACTGTGTAGCTACCAGTTTCGACGCTTCAAAGCGCCGTCTTCAGGCTTTAGTTGATGCTGAAGGGGTTATCACGATCCATATATGTAATGTATCTGTGACCAGCAACTGATTTACACAGACTACTTCCAACTGTGATGTCTTTTCAACCATCAACTTCATGGTTGGAGAGACGACATCACAGTTGCAGGTAGTCTCTCTTCTACAAATGAAATGAAACTATCGTATGGCACTGTTGGCCTGGAGGTCCCATTCGGGTTCGGCCGCCAGGTGCGAGCCTTATTTCAGTCGAGGCCACATTGGGAGACTTGAGGCCGATGATGGGATTGAAATGATGACGAATACAACACAATACCCAGTTCCCGAGCGGAGAAAATCTTCAACCCGGCCAGAAATCGAGACCTCTTCTACAATCTATCGTTAACAGTCATCGCCTTCTCTTCTTCTAAAGATGTGGTTTCAGTGACTCAAATCACTGTAAGAAATCCGTGTTTCGAATGTTGAAACTATATAAATTCATTATCCTGTAGTTGCTACCAAGAACTGAACATCTATAACAACTAAATATCACAATAGGATAATAGGTCCTACGGGGGACTTACTCTTTTGGCTAATTAAAAATCTGTACCACGTATCGACAAAAGAATCTGCTATGCAGTATCAAAATACAATTAATGTTTTACAACTACACCTGAATCCCAAACACATCAGGTGAATTAATATTAATAAATAATTCACCATTCACTCTGGACAGGGCGACACATGAAAACCGTAATGCCTCCATGACTTTAGGGGTAAAATATCCTATGAATCGGCCATACGCTTCGCTTTCTGCTGTCACATCGACGGTTAGTACCAAAGTTGATTTCATATCAGTCGTGTTAAATTCCTACCTACTCTAGTCACCGTAATGAAGAAGTTCCAACAGAGTGGCTACTAATAAAGTAATTTGTCGTAATTATGTAAGAGGTACATTACAGTTCTCACTTCTGTGTGTTTGGACATCCATTAAGGAAAAAGGACGCATCAACTGCCCATGCCCCATAACAACAAAAGCTCGACGCCAGAGTTACCAAAAACGAATCAAACAAACATTACTGATTTGGCTGGTGCCATTGATAATAACACAAATAAATTTTATTCTTACGTGTTTTTGCACGGCAAGTATCTTATGTGATTCACCGGGCTGCTACCGAAATAAAATGACTTGCATTATTTGAGTTCAACAACGAAACATAAACTTCTTTTCTTGCTATAGTTTACGCAAGATAGTTGAATATTGGTTCATTACATTGACTTACCAAGATAAAAAAATGGCATGCATTCTGAAACGTAAGAATTAAATTTCAATAAAATATTGAAAATGGTATTATTTTCTGAAATATGGAACATCTTCAAACGATTCCTTACTGAAGTATATCAAAAGGATACATTATTTTCATAACACCTCTGTCTTGTCTGGATTCAACAGACACAATTCTTGTATGTCGAACAACACATTTTTCAGGTACCCACATACTGCAGAAAAATGTTCCTATTGGAGCACAAAAAAGGCGAACCACTGTCTACTCTCTTCCAGTCTCTCTTATTTTTCCACCTCTTTTCAAGTACCACTGAGTCCTTCTCTCTCAGCATAAAAAAACACGAATATTTTTAGGAAATTTTTTCAAGGTGCTGAGGAAGGTAGTACCAGGCACCTAATATCTCACTTTTAAGTCAGATTCTTTTAATAAATAGGAGCATATTGCCTTTTTTCTGCTCCGATAGGAGTATTTTCCCGCTGATTCCCTTCTTTTCCCTGCTACAGCAGGGCAGGTCACTCATATGAAATGAACTTCATGGCTCAGTAAAATTTTGATATTCACTTATTAGAAATAACGTAAAACTATATAATTTTACACTTCAGACCGGATTTTACGATAACTAAAATTATGCATGTGCTTCAGACGACAACATGGGGGCTGAGAACCCTTCTGATATTAAAGGAGGCCCTTTACAGTATTTTAGTTACTTCTTTTGCAACTGTTTCGACTCACTGATAGTATAACTTCTGCTCAAGACACGATGCTTTTCCCAAGGTTTAGAGAAGCCTAAATGAAGCTGGAGAAAAACTTTTTTATGATTAGTAGTAATCAAGTGCTTGATGACGTCCGCTATAAGCATCAGATTTCTTGAAATCCACCTTTCCACGTACTAACAACCCCGAGTGGTTATTCTAAAGTTTCAAAGTTAATTGGTGGCATTTCGAAGAACAGGATGTTATTTCATACCGGGAGGGCATACTAGATGGACAAAGGGGGTTTTTCCATTCAAAATATGCCTCTCTAAAGTTCTGTTAGAGTTATGTCATGGGGAGAAGAGGTCCATAAGGACAATATATATTTTCCTTCCTCGAGTGTATGTATGAACAAGGGCTTTGTCATCATAAGCAATGAAAGTAGCTTATCATTAATTTCTGTCCATGTATCAACAGAAAAGTTATCAAAATATTAATTTAGCAGTCAGTAAGTCTGTTGCAAAAATTTTTCCAATATTATATCGGCTACACTGCATGTAGACGCAGATGAGGGAGAGTAAGAATAAGTAAAGTGAATCTGAGAAGTATAATACGGAACAAACCGATATTTCTTTCCTTGAAAACGTTGAGTTCTCGTATTTTGTTGCTGTCTTCAGGATACTGCCTCTCAGCAGGAACTTCCTCGATAAAGACCGCCCAACATGTAAAGGTGACATGCTTACAAAAGTGAACGTGAGACATTTCAGTACACAACTGTTGTGTGGGGAAAGAGTTGCCAAACTCATCCAAGGTTATAGTAACATTTTTATAAAAAATGAATGTTAGAAATAATTTCTTTTACAAATAGTTGCTGCAAATCATAAAAATATCCTATTGTTGCCAAATCCTTTCTTAGGAACAGAACGCTATTTAAAATCTAGTCGGTAACATCACGTTTTGGTAGAATAGAAAATAGAAATAAAAACTGGTTTTTGTTTGCGCTAACTAGTAACTAAAATACATATTTTATTATTTTTTTTTGCATTTTATAGGAAAATTGGGAAAACAGTGTATGGTTTATTTGGTTCAGAATGTTGCACTGGTGCATCCCCACAAATTTCTTTAAGAATCAAAAGCAAAAATTTTGGAGCAAGGGAGGAGTGTAATTTCTCTGAACAGAATTAATAGATGCGTAGGCCTGTAGTGTTTTCCATAGTCCAGACTACTGGGGTTCTACCCATACCCAAGGGCAATTCTACGGTACCTTCGTCAATGAACGGCAGGATTCGAATTTTCCATAATATATCGGTAGTATTCTTCGTGACACATCGTAAGACGGTTCATGGAATTAAGATGTGGACGTAGATGTGTTTTGTAACAGGCGTTGTTGCAACAAGAGCCTCTCGCCGCAAGTAAACCATCAGCAGGTCTTCGACACGCAGGAGTAGGCGGCAGATTTCGCAACCTCCCGGAGCGTCCCCGGAAGGCGTCATTAGCGTCGGCGGCGCAGAAGCTGCAAGAAGCCGACAGGTGTCCCGGCGGAGCTGTCCCGGTTTTTGCAAGGCCGGCGGCCACCCCGGACGCGACCACCATTACCTGGCACAGTGGCAATTTGGAGGCCGACTTCCTGAACTCGCCTCGGAGATGATACCTCTCTCAGTGGGGCAAAAATCCGCGCTCGCCTAGACCGTTCTGTCTCACCGCGCTAATGGAGGCTTGGTGTCTCGTAAACGACCTTGGTAACTGCAGACCGCATTGTCCACTTCTCAGAACCACACTGTTAGTGGCTCGAGCTAAAACGTGGGAGCCACCGTGTCCGTCACTTCACGACCATAAAAATAACTGTTGTCGACAACGTAGTGATTCTAAGGATTTGCATGAAGATGTTCTATTTTCATTCAGTTTACTAAACACCAGCACTTCTTAAATGTGGATCAACTTAAGGCACATTCTGTCGATATGATACACTACTGGCCATTAAAATTGCTACACCACGAAGATGACGTGCTACAGACGCGAAATTTAACCGACAGGAGGAATGAAATGCAAATGATTAGCTTTACACAGCATTCACACAAGGATGGAGCCGGTGGCGACACCTACGACGTTCTGACATGAGGAAAGTTTCCAACCCATTTTTCATACACAAACAGCAGTTGACCGGCGTTGCCTGGAGAGACTTGTTGTGATACCTCGTGAAAGGAAGTGAATTGCGTCCCATCACGTTTCCGACTTTGGTAAAGGTCGGATTGTAACCTATCGCGATTGCGGTTCATCGTATCTCGACATTGCTGCTCGCGTTAGTCGAGATCCAATGACTGTTAGCAGAATATGGAATCGGTGGGTTCAGAAGGGTAATACGAAACGCCGTGCTGGATACCAACGGCCTCGTATCACTAGCAGACGAGATGACAGGCATCTTATCCGCATGGCTGTAATAGATCGTGCAGCCACGTCTCGATCCCTGAGTCAACATACGGAGACGTTTGCAAGACAACAACCACCTGCACGAACAGTTCGACGACGTTTGCAGCAGCATGGACTATCAGCTCGGAGGCCGTGGCTGCGGTTACCCTTGACACTGCGTCACAGACAGGAGCGGCTGCGATGGTGTACTCAACGACGAACCTGGGTGCACGAATGGTAAAACGTCATTTTTTCGGATGAATCCAGGTCCTGTTTACAGCATCATGATGGTCTCATCCGTGTTTGGCGACATCGCGGTGAACGCACATTGGATGCGTGTATTCGTCATCGCCATACTGGCGTATCACCCGGCGTGATGTTGTGGGGTGCCATTGGTTACACGTCTCGGTCACCTCTTGTTCGCATTGACGGCACTTTGAACAGTGGACGTTACATTTCAGATGTGTTACGACCCGTGGCTCTACCCTTCATTCGATCCCTGCGAAACCCTACATTTCAGCAGGATAATGCACGACCGCACGTTGCAGGTCCTGTACGGGCCTTTCTGGATACAGAAAATGTTCGACTGCTGCCCTGGCCAGCACATTCTCCAGATCTCTCACCAATTGAAAACGTCTGGTCAATGGTGGCCGCGCAACTGGCTCGTAACAATACGCCAGTCTCTATTCTTGATGAACTGTGGTATCGTGTTGAAGCTGCATGGGCAGTTGTACGTGTTCACGCCATCCAAGCTCTGTCTGACTCAATGCCCAGGCGTATCAAGGCCGTTATTAGTTAGTGAAAATTTCAGATCCGAGGAGACTATCTACGACTGAAATGCACTTTATACCAACGATTATAGCGCAGTACACAACTACCCAAAATGACAGAACTGTACATGATTCTGAATGTGGGGATTCAACAAGGTGGAAGTGTCAACAAAATGTAAGACGTCCATTCTGTCTGGGAACGAACTACTAACAGTTATATAAAACGCAAATCGGAATAACTGGAGGAAGCACGAAGTTATTCTCGTGAAATGAAGGTAACGTATATTCTATGTAGACTGCACAACTGCAGATAAAGGCGCAACCCTACTGGACTAACCGACCTCGTAGAAATTGTGCAACAATAATTTAATAACTCTTCTCTCTTTCATAGACCACTAAGGAGTATTCATTATTTATTTATTGCTACTTCAAGAAGATCTTCTCCATTTCAATCACTATTGTAGGCCCTTCAACACACGTGGTGGTATTATATCACAATCAAATGTTTTTACAAGTTGCCTTGTGCGACGAAATGGAACAAATGTATTTCAAATGCCTTCTACTTGCAGATAAAGTCGGTAAACTGGGTGAAACTTCCAATGGAGCCCACACAACTCAGAACCTCAAGTAGACATCCATCATCGACCGAGATAAAATTAGTCCGGAGCCAACCATTATGAGGAAGCGGTACTTAATTCAGTCGGAAAAGTCCGTAAAGAAGACGTCAGAGTGTGGCATTCGAGAAAACATCTTGCTGTCATTCAGACCCAACACCACGGCCAAAACGTAAAAGTATCTTGTGCGGCTCGAATTATATATCTACATAGTGGACCTATAACATTGCACATGTGCCCAAAAGCGCGAGAATATTTCACGTTGGAAGTTGAGCAGGAACAGCGGTTCATTTTACAAGAACATAGAACCCCACAATATCGGAACATTCCAGAGTCCCCAGTTTTTTTTTAATGCCGTTGGGTGGTCAGTTATCGAACGCAGACATCACTTCCTGTACCTGTCAGCCTACATGTTGTTTCTCTTACCCGAGTAAATTAATAAAAAGGTAAAGTCACATGCGATCTCTGCTATTACAAGAATTGAGTAGAAGCAGTACGAAAACTGTCGAGAATGTCACAGAAGACATGGATGAGAAGGCTTGGCGCAAATGGGACTACTCGATGGCTGACACACACGGGGCTTATACAGGGCGAATCTACACTCCTGATCATTTAAATTAGACACACTGGCATAGTAGTTAGTAGCATCTTCTTTCGCCCGTTGCACAGGGTGTACTAGCATATTATGTGTAAGGCACCATAAGCGTTGTAGAGCCATCGTCATCCATGGGTATTAAGCTGTCATCCAAAACACTAGGAGGTTCTTTGGAAAGGGGTTCATTGTCCCAACAGTAGAGGATCACTGAGGATTTGGTCTTAATAGCTGATGTCAGCCTCAGCATTCCCACAATTGAAGACATAAGCATTAGCATTCCTGAAAACGCTGAGGCCAGCATCTGGCAGTCAGGTAGTCACATCAGCATCATCATTCCTGGAAGTTGCAAGACTACTGCGACACAACTGCGACTCAATTACGCCACACACACTTTAGTTACAACACAAATAGACGCGAATAAATTGTACATACACAATATGTATGCCATACACACATCATACACATGCCACAGTTAGAAACTTGGACAGTATAAAATAATGATCTGTAAAATGTTTGCCAAGTGGCACCAAATCTAGGAATTGGTGAAAACAGAGAAAAAAATTGCCAATTTGGTACGATGCCAAATCGGAGATGGGTGAAGTTGTAAGGATAAACCAAAAGTGCTGATGTACCATCCAAAAAACGAACTGCCAGATGTATAAATTTGCCTTTTCTTGCAGGGGCACATCTACATTAATAGAATATTTGGGTGCTATGCATTAATGATTGCTGAATCGTTGCCATCCATGTGATGGATGATAGAGTTAAGAAAATGACGAGGTGAAATACTTTGACGCTGCACTGTGTGTGATGTCATAGCATATTCCACAAAGGTAGAAAAAAATTGTGGGTAGCTGAATCTGACATCGCTATAGCCAATATTAGCACAATTAATGCCTCTAGCATCAACCAGCGAAATATTTGACATATTCTCGAAGTAATCCACAAATATTACATTAAATGCTCAGGTGCTGTGAATATGTGTTAGTGATGGCATATGTTAGAGTATTTTTTCGGTGTAATATCTCTATTAGGCATCTCTCAATTTTGCCATCCCTACAGACATGCATTTCCACCAAGCAGATGATTGCCAGATTTATTGACTAAGTACGACCACAATATCGTCAAGCATTGCTGTTTCGTAGCTCTTAAGAAAAAGAATCAGTGCATCAAATACTGAGTATTATTTACCTATGTACAATTATATGTTGTTGCTCTTGGTCAACAACAGTAGGGCTCCACTCATCTTAGACGATTTGCTCAGCATTCTACGTCTGTGCTCTGTAGTGAAAAGGTTAGAGTGTGGTTATTTGTTACAAGAACTTATTTTTTTATTATTATTCCAGTTACAAGAGTTTTTATCATTTGCTATAGAAGAATATTAGTAGCAGAGTTAAAAATGATGAGGCGAGGTAGTCAGAAAGTGTAGTGTGTGTGATATCGTAGCATATTCTGCAAAAATGTGCTGAATGTTAATGTAAGGTTCTTTGACATTACAGTGTACGACACCTTAGTACACGCTGTGAAAATTTAAAAAAGTTGTACCTCTATGAGAAATTTGTGTGAGTGACAGAGTACTACGCCATCTAAAAACTCTAGCCTATGTATAACCATAACTAATGGCTACTTTCAAGCTCCATATTTTTTTCAGCACAATCAGCAGTAGTGTATGGGCTAGATTTTGTAAACTGGTGAACTCTTAGCTGATTTCTTAGGAAAATGTCCTCTCTAAGTACAGGATCAATCATTGCTACGAGATAACGTTCCTTGCACTGCCTTCTGACCCCATCTACATCAAATATTCGACTGAACTCGGATTTTTGCAAATTCCAGTATGCCCCCATACACATGCTCTTCTACCAACTCAGTGACTGCTAAAAGTATTTGTCTCGCACTTTTGCAGGCCCCAGCTTGTCAAGACATTCTGTCTACTGGCCAAATTGGACCGTAGGGCTTAGGGAAAGGAACGAGTGTATCAATCACTGACTATGGTTTATTGTGAAATTGCACTGCGGGTGCATCGAAAAATGACGTTTGCATGGCCACATTTCGTCGTTTTGAAGTGTAAGCAGCTGTAGAATGTACTGGAATAGGCCACAGTGCAAGCGTTTATAAAAAGCAAAATTAGCTGCCTGACGTTATGATAACACAGATCACTTTGAGTAACTATATGGCTATCTTTAACAGAATCAGGAGCACTCCCTCCGCTGTAAAGAGAGAAAAACTTTCTACTTTTTACCAAAGAGTCCATGCGTAGCCTGTAAAGCACCACAAAGGACGAACGCCACCTGTATCGGCAGTGGTCAAAACGAGCACGTTTGCATCTCGCCGGTTGTGCTGCTTGCGAGCGAGCGCACGTTAGTTGGCATTGTTGCCAAATTTATTCAAGATGGAGAATCCAAAATGGTGGCGATAGATGTGGCAACATCGCAATGATTTCATGGAGGGAAGTTCAAATTTTGATGGGAAAATAGGTCAATTTGGCTACCTCCATGAACCCAACCCCCTCCTCTCCCACCTCCACTTCCTTCCCCTCTCCAAGAAAACGGAGGAAAAATTTTTTTTTTTGGGGGGGGGGGGGGGGGGAAGAATTGCGGGAAAAAAGATCACTTACGCTACCTCCAGTAACCTCAGCCATCCAACCACCACCTCTTCCTTGGAATTGGTGGGAAAAGGACTCACTCTGTGTTGGGCTGCTGGATACTGTGCACGTAAGTTTTTATTTTGCATACATTGTTTATTTAAACAATCTCAAATGCCGTGGACGTTGTCGTGGCCACTCTTAAACCTTATGGCAACGTCTTCAGTCACAATGCTGAAACGTGAAAGACGTTCTAAATATACTGTGTCCTCAGTTGGGTCTGGCAGATAAAAAATGAACTGAGGAATCACGTGCCTTCTTGCATGGTAATTGTCTGCTGCATTGCTGTCGTCATGTAGGATGGGATACTGCGGGATTGTTCAGATTGTGACCAGGAAGGCCATGTCCGTTCTTAATGTCTCCGACGTAGACTGGTTCAGATGCCGATCGGAGGATTCACTCTCCCTTCGGCACCCACTGTGGTACCTCTATTTTATGCGTTTGTGGTGGGGCTGCCTGCTGTCCACCTCTGAATCAATTGTCACCGGCGTCGACTGCTTTCGACAATACGATGGACGTTTTGCCTGTCTCGCTTACAATACCGCAGGAGGCAGTACCAACGGGCGATGGCCGTCAGGAGAGGCAAGCCGTCCGTCCCAACCCCATGGTTGTTGATCATGGAGCGTACCATCTGGCCACTTGTCGAACGATAGCCGCCCGACATCCGACACGGAACAACATGTTAGGAGGCAATCGTAGCAGAGGATACGGAAGAGACAATGGCGTACCTCTTCTGATGACTGCCTCCGTCGGATGTGAGCACAGGATAACGACACTCCTAATGTTGATGATCTGTCGTCTGACGCTCTAGCACCTGACGACGCAACGTCTTTCCCAGCGTCCATCTCCAGTCAGCGTCCACCTACGGACTCCGACCTTCCCCCATCTGCGTCTGATGCGGTTGCGTCCTGACACCACCTGTGGGCCACCTCTGGGAATGTTCCACTGAACTGGCCCTGTGAGACATCTGTCTTCTGAGCGGACGATGTCGATGCTAAGGATGGCCGTTCTGGAGGGGTAGGCAGCATTGGACCCCCTTCGTTGGGTCGGCTCCCTCCCTTTCACAGTAATGTGAAAGGGTCTAATAGGTAGCTTCCCATGCTTCCCCCATGTTTGAGTCGCCGGTCCTCCTACCGATGGCAGTTTTGAAGACTTATTATATAGCCACAGTCAATGCCAATACCATTTTCGTACGCCAAAAACAGGCCTTAGTCCACGACATGCTGTAAGAATGCAGACATTGACGTATCCCACCTTCAGGAGGTGTAAATAGTAACGTTTTGTGTTTCCCATGGATTTACAGCACGTCTCCCATGCTTCCCGTACTGGTAGTGGGGTGACGATCTTCCTACGTGCCGGTATCCTCGCAGATACAGTTGCCACTTTCCCTGATGCCAGAGGCATGGCTCTCGCGTTTAATGGCATCAGTATCATCAACGTCTGTTTGCCGTCTGTTTCGGTTCGCCGCCGTGAATGTGAGATAGTCACCCGTCGTTTCTTAGGTCAGCATGACACATTGATCGTGGGAAGCGATTTCAGCTCCACACAGGCACCTACAGATCAAATAGCACGTCACTTTCCATGTGCAGTGCTAGCGACAATTCTCCAGCACCTCAGTTTTGTGGATCCTCAGGAGCATGTTCATGGTGATCGTCCATGGTTTACGCATTTCACTAGCCATTCTACCAGACTCCTCGATCGTATTTACATCTCCCACGACAATGTCAGTGGGGTGTATGCTGCTGAAGTCTGGCCCATTGCGTTCTCTGACCATGATTCACATATCTGTGCCATCAATCTCTGCCGCCAAAGGGTGTGGCATGGCCGTGGA
Organism: Schistocerca americana; assembly: GCF_021461395.2. Classification (NCBI taxonomy): domain Eukaryota; kingdom Metazoa; phylum Arthropoda; class Insecta; order Orthoptera; family Acrididae; genus Schistocerca; species Schistocerca americana. Next base: position 323,378,887 of record NC_060120.1, on the reverse strand, counting down.
CGATGGAAACTAAACACAATCTGCATTACGTCATCCGAATGCCACCAACTCATTGAGACCATGTGGACAGCTTGTCTTCGACGTGTGCTGCGTATCAGTCTGCCCTGTCATGGTGGCTGCTCTGCGCGAAGCCTGCTCTCTGCATTCCGTGATTGCTCACAGAAGGGATGTCTGTTTCACAATTCTCTAGGAATATAGTACGGCACCGTATTAGCCAGAGCATCGAGCAATAGTGAATCGTGTCAATGCACACCGCATATCCCTCTCTCTACGTCACCTTGAATGAGCTATGGTTAGGGCGCATACATACTGCGGATTAGCGCAGGAGCTTCCGTGTATGTTTCATGTGGTAGTGGAATATCGCCATCGTTGAAGAACTTGAATGTTTTTACGAATGATGATCGGCGGCGCTTAGATCCCCAAAGCCATATAGGGTCTGCCCTCTGTGCACATTATGTTTCGTCTACTCTACACAGCGTCACCATCCTGACATTACAGCGATCTTCGGACTCTTATTTGGGACAGTTCCTGGGGATTCAACGACGGAGTGCTTACCGACGTCACGGAGGAAGAAATCAACGATGCTATCCAGGCGGGTTCTACGAACACGTCGCCTGGCCCCGACGGCCTCCCACTGGAGTTTTAACAGACACTTCGTCCCGTATTGGCACCGGTGTGGACGGAAATTTGTTGGGACCTTATGACACCTCTCACGCAGATACCGGACAGTTTCCGCGATGTTTCCTCATTCTTATCCACAATCCTCGTGGTACATCATGGGTATGTGATTACAGCCGTTTGACGTTACTCAACAGCAACATAAAGCTCTTTACCCGGCTGCTGCAAATTTCTGATCAAATTTCTTTGATAGGTGCCAATAACATCCGCACTACCCTCTGCCGCTATCGGGACGTAATCGCTCTGGCTCACGGTCGTCGTATGACTGGACGTTTGGCAGCTCTTGACTTCAGCCACCAGTTCGATCGGCCCGATCACGACTACCTGGAGAGGGTGCTCTTTAATAAGGGATACCTGTTACTACTGTAGACGTTGTAATAAATCTCCTTCGTAGAGCTACGTTCCATGTATTCTACAACGCAATCTCACTCCTCCCATCTTGACCCGCCGTTCGGTGCATCATGGCTGCCCGCTCTGTGCACTGTTGTATGCTTTCGCCATGGAACCACTGCTCTGCGGCCTTGGCCAACGCCTTTCTGGGTTGTCTCTTGGTGACCAGGTATTCAGTTGAATTGCTTATGCGCAAATGATTGTCAGGACTGACTCAGCATTTAGTAAAGGTAAAACAACCGTCAGTGAAATAAAAGCAGAGATGGTAACATTAAGACCGCAACCAGACTTCCACTTTTAAATGCAGAGGAGAGAGCGGACAGGTAGAAAGACTACATTGAAGGCCTCTATGAAAGAGGAAGATTTGTCTGATATGATAGAAGAAGAGACAGGAGCCGATTTAGGTGAGACTGGGGACCTGGAATTAGAATCATAACATAAAATTTCTAAAATATTTGGGGAAAGTGGAAACAAAACGACTATTTACGTTGATGTGTACGTTGTATGAGTCTGTCGATATACCGTACGATCTAACTTTCGGGAAAATATCATCCACACAATTCCGAAGACTACAAGAGCTGAAATGTGCGAGAATTATCGCACAATCAGCTTGACAGCTCATTCATCCAAGTTGCTGACAAGAATAATTTACAGGAGAAGGGAAAATAAAATTGAAGATATGCTAGACGACAATCAGTTTGGCTTTTGGAAAGGTAAAGGATCCACAAAGGCAATTCAGACGTTACGGTTGATAATGGAAGCAAGATTAAAGAATAATCAAGAAACGTTCATAGGATTTGTGTACCTGAGAAAGCCTTCAAAAGTATCCAATGGTGCAGGATGTTTGAAATTATGAGGAAATTAAGGGTAAACTATAGGAATGGACAGGTAACGTACAACGTGTACAAGAGTGAAGAGGGAATAACAAGAGTGGAAGACCAACAACTGAGAGCTCGGGTTAGAAAGGGTGTAAGATAGTGATGTAGTCTTTGGCGCCTACTGTACAATCTCTACATGAAAGAAGGAATGAGGGAAATAAAAGGAAGGTTCATAAGTGGAATTAAAATTATAGGTGAAAGGGTGTCAATCATACGATTCGCTGATGACATTGCTATCATGAGTGGAATTGAAGAAGAATTACATGATCTGCTGACTGGAATGAACCGTCTAATGAGTACAGAATATGGATTGAGAGTAAATTGAAGAAAAACGAAAGTAACGAGAAGTAGCAGAAATGAGAAATGCGAGAAAACGTTAGGATTTCTGGTCGCGAAGTAGATGAAATTAAGGAATTCTACAACCTAGGGAAGAAATCAATCAATGGCAGAGAAGCAAGGAAGACATCAAGAGCAGACTATCACTGGCAAAAGAGGTCTATTGATATCTAAATCAGGCTTCTGTACATGTTGTGCATTACCCGTCCCTCTCTCTAGTCTACCCCTAATTTCCTCAGAATTTCTTATGCTGAGAAGTAGCAGCTTAGCAAATGAATGGATGTCTACCAGTTTATGTTAAATTGAATCGTGTAGCTGGGAACAGCACGGATCATGCACTTTATTCTACGAAAAGAGGAAAAAAAATGTTATTTACAAAATACTCCACTGTGCTCTAAGCCAATCTCTACCTTACACAATAAATTAACGAATAACTTCCGGAGCAGTGGCTTAGTGTCTAACAGCGTTTGCAGTTGGAATCCTGCGGTAATAAGGTCATAAGCACGGTTGATGTGTGTTGTATTTGAAAAAGAACTAGAAATGGAGGACATCAAAGATAAGAAGGGAAAACTTAAGTAATTATATGGTGAAGGCAACTGCCATAAAGAAAGAATATTTAAATCACATTTTGAAAGAAGAAGAAGTTATCACAAAACGCATTATAAGTATTCTGATATTGCTTTAAAGACAAAGAGATATTTGTATTTACTGTAAGCAGCAAGACAAGTAGTCATATGTTGGAGTACTGAACGAAATAATGCCGGAATCGGAACTCTTCACTGTACACTGTACAGGCCAACACGAAAATACTGTTTATAAAGCTGTACCTGCCTAAAAAGCCGATGTTTACATTGCATCTACATGGGGCAGACTGGATGTTACATGCAGTCGTGCATCAGAATTCGTGTTGAGCACATCACGTGAGGTCGTACGCGCCAGCGCAGAGCATGGCTAGGAGAAAAGACACATTTTCCAGATGATGTGTGTACATCAAATCAGATATTAAAATGATTGTCATTTTTCCCTATACAGAAAGGGTCCCATTTGGATCACGGCAGCAGACTGTTGCTTTCAGCGTTGCGTAAATGTGTAGAACATTTAAGATAACAATTTTTTAAACAAATTTTCATCAACAGATGTTCATCAACAGGTGTTCAATTGGTATTGGTAAATTCAGAAAAAGGGTTGTTACGTTGCTAGGTGTATGACATCTAGTCCACCACATTTAGATGCGATATAACTGTCCTTTTTTTAAGCGGATCCGGATGTGAAACGAACGTTATAAATAGATTTTTCGTGTATCCCTTAATGCAGTAACGAATCTCGATTACAGTATTTTTCGACCAGTACTCCAATGTATGGCTTCTTACCAACGCTATTTGCAGTAAATGCTTACACACTTTGAGAACTTCTTCTTTTTTTCAAAAGCAGTATACATATTGTTTCTTGGTACCAGTTGTCTGCACCATATAAGCCAGTATACTGACTTCGGTGTCGTGATGTTCATTTCCAGTTTTCTTTCTTTCGTAAACATAATACATTAACCACGCTCAGGAGCTTATTACCACAGTAGGCAAACTACAGTACTCTATTAAACACCACACATTAGCTGTTTCATAAATTATTCGCTAATTCATTATATTGAAGCGACTGACACAGAGTGAAGTTGTGAATATTCTGTTCCCAGCCGTAAGATTCTATTTTGGCGTAACTGCTAGGTACCAATTCACTTGGTTAACTGCTACATCAAGACACAAGACTAGGAGCTTCACATCTAGCCGCCACATTTAAAGTAGTGTAACGATCCTTCTATAACACTGTGGCATCGGGGCTGAAAATAGTCATGGCAGTGGGAGCGTGCAGAATTCAGTGCCGTCTAATTTGAAATAGCACTTAACAAGGGAGCAGAAGTAATATACAATAAACAACGAGCTAGGCGAGAAAAAACTTTACGATCCATGGAAAAAGAGACACAGACTGGAAGCTAGCAGCACAGTCCCATAATGAGGCAGTTTTCTAAGAGATAATTAGCGATCTAATAAGCAGTTGGCTGGGATCTGATTCAGTTGCGCTGTATAAAGCGTACAGTGTGTCATCACTATAGTGTAAGCGGTTAACACGTGTAGGCGGCAATAACGTTATATAATCAATTTTTATTTTATTATTGTTTAATTAAGTCGTGATTTACCTCGTGTAACGTAACTTTATTTTGTCTTTGTTTAATTAAACTAAGACTTAACTGTGATATTGCTCATATATGTTCACATTGGTAACATAAAGACAGCTATTCTTGACGTTTGTACAAAGTACGCCGCGCGCCAGCTTGGGGGTTAATAACAAATTATAATCACAGCTTACAGTGCTATTATAGTCAGTTATTGAAGCAAGCTTTACAAAACCGCATAATCAATAGAAACGGGAGTAGTATACAGTGACATTAGAGAACGAAATGGTTAAACATTACATTCGCTAGTGTGGGATATGTGTCAAGTACTTGAATCATTTATTTCGATATAATGTATTTTTCCTTTTCTTATCTTATGGAATACCATAACACGGCCAGAGGCTGTAATTCACGAGCTGCATCGTTAGAAGCATCGAGAAGTCGTACTATCCATTTTTTACGTTAGGAAATAGCTATCTTCAGTTTGTCCTTCCTCATATCTGCGCCTTTTCTCTATCTGATGTCGAACTATGAACACATTATGGCATTGTCCTGTATTGGATCGAAATAGATTATGTTGTAATTTTGATACAAATTAACGTTATTTTTTTAAAAAATCTTGCTTTCCTCGATTACAGAGTGACGAATATAATTTTGTATGTATTTTCCTACTGTTTCGGCTAAAACATCTGAAAGATTGAGGAGGGACTGTTTGGTGGTAAAGCGCTCGGATACTTCGATGTTCTCTTGTTATTTATTCGTTATTACAGAACAGAACAATCCTGAGATTTATTTGCCGATCGAGTCCTCATTCTTGCTCACATTTTTATAAGATTTCTGTTAAACTGATTGGTTGTCTAACTCCAAAGAAAGACGCCTTCGATCGCCACAGTGGTCTGATGTATCCCACTTCACGGTTTACTTTTGACGATGTACTATTTCATAAATTAATGCTGACCTATGATACTCTGAATTTTGTGGCATTTTTCTAAAAAGAGACCAATATTACTAAAAATCTCTCATTCATCACGGTAGGCTGTTACAGCAACCGGGTTAAAAACGTTTCAGGATAAAAACAATCTCAGTTGAGAAGTTATTTAATGTCAACGACGTTTCATCCTTTTAGGACATCAAAAGACGATGTACCAAAAAAAAAAAAAAAAGGAACCAGTCACTTACATACAAATGGAGGAAAATGGCATGTTCATACCTTGCACGGCTACGTTGATAATGTGAAGTAAACGTAATAAAAACTTACGTAAAATTAGCTGGATAGGTGAGCCATCAGTCATAAAACCACAAGAATGTAATATAGGCACCGGGGTAACCGAATATATCATCCATCTGTCATGAGACATCTAAACCATAAAGTAGACCTAGTGAAATAATTTCGCAGCCGAGACTGTTTTTGTTCTGAATCTAATTTTACTCCTCGTCATTAAGGCATCCCGTTTCTCGTCATGATATGCAAACCATGCAGTATTTCTTCGTATTCATTGTCTCTACGTGCCATTACTTACTGAGAGAAAATTACATTGAAAGATTACATTCCTTAGAGAAGGGAAAGGCTTCAAATGTCACCCAATGTGGGGCTCTATAACTAACGTCCAGTCATATGATGACCGTGAGCCAGAGCGATTACGTCCCGATAGCGGCAGAGGGTGGTGTGGATGTTATTGGCACCTATCAAAGAAATTTGATCAGACATTTGCAGCAGCCGGGTAAAGAGCTTTGTGTCCCTGTTGAGTAACGTCAAACGGCTGTAATCACATACCCATGATGTACCACGAGGATTGTGGATAAGAATGAGGAAACATCGCGGAAACTGTCCGGTATCTGCGTGAGAGGTGTCATAAGGTCCCAACAAATTTCCGTCCACACCGGTGCCAATACGGGACGAAGTGTCTGTTAAAACTCCAGTGGGAGGCCGTCGGGGCCAGGCGACGTGTTCGTAGAACCCGCCTGGATAGCATCGTTGATTTCTTCCTCCGTGACGTCGGCAAGCACTCCGTCGTTGAATCCCCAGGAACTGTCTCAAATAAGAGTCCGAAGATCGCTGTAATGTCAGGATGGTGACGCTGTGTAGAGTAGACGAAACATAATGTGCACAGAGGGCAGACCCTATATGGCTTTGAGGATCTAAGCGCCGCCGATCATCATTCGTAAAAACATTCAAGTTCTTCAACGATGGCGATGTTCCACTACCACATGAAACATACACGGAAACTCCTGCGCTAATCCGCAGTATGTATGCGCCCTAACCATAGCTCCTTCAAGGTGACGTAGAGAGAGGGATATGCGGTGTGCATTGACACGATTCACTATTGCTCGATGCTCTGGCGAATACGGTGCCGTACTATATTCTTAGAGAATTGTGAAACAGACCTCCTTTCTGCGACCAATCACGGAATGCAGAGGGCAGGCTTCGCGCCGAGCAGCCACCATGACAGGGCAGACTGATACGCAGCACACGTCGAAGACAAGCTGTCCACATGGTCTCAATGAGTTGGTGGCATTCGGATGAAGTAAGGCAAATTGTGTTTAGTTTCCATCGTCCACGGCCATGCCACACCCTTTGGCGGCAGAGATTGATGGCACAGATATGTGAATCATGGTCAGAGAACGCAATGGACCAGACTTCAGCAGCATACACCCCACTGACATTGTCGTGGGAGATGTAAATACGATCGAGGAGCCTGGTAGTATGACTAGTGAAATGCGTAAACCATGGACGATCACCATGAACATGCTCCTGAGGATCCACAAAACTGAGGTGCTGGGGAATTGTCGCTAGCACTGCACATGGAAAGTGACGTGCTATTTGATCTGTAGGTGCCTGTGTGGAGCTGAAATCGCTTCCCACGATCAATGTGTCATGCTGACCTAAGAAAAGACGGGTGACTATCTCACATTCACGGCGGCGAACCGAAACAGACGGCAAACAGACGTTGATGATACTGATGCCATTAAACGCGAGAGCCATGCCTCTGGCATCAGGGAAAGTGGCAACTGTATCTGCGAGGATACCGGCACGTAGGAAGATCGTCACCCCACTACCAGTACGGGAAGCATGGGAGACGTGCTGTAAATCCATGGGAAACACAAAACGTTACTATTTACACCTCCTGAAGGTGGGATACGTCAATGTCTGCATTCTTACAGCATGTCGTGGACTAAGGCCTGTTTTTGGCGTACGAAAATGGTATTGGCATTGACTGTGGCTATATAATAAGTCTTCAAAACTGCCATCGGTAGGAGGACCGGGGACTCAAACATGGGGGAAGCATGGGAAGCTACCTATTAGACCCTTTCACATTACTGTGAAAGGGAGGGAGCCGACCCAACGAAGGGGGTCCAATGCTGCCTACCCCTCCAGAACGGCCATCCTTAGCATCGACATCGTCCGCTCAGAAGACAGATGTCTCACAGGGCCAGTTCAGTGGAACATTCCCAGAGGTGGCCCACAGGTGGTGTCAGGACGCAACCGCATCAGACGCAGATGGGGGAAGTTCGGAGTCCGTAGGTGGACGCTGACTGGAGATGGAGGCTGGGAAAGACGTTGCGTCGTCAGGTGCTAGAGCGTCAGACGACAGATCATCAACATTAGGAGTGTCGTTAACCTGTGCTCACATCCGACGGAGGCAGTCATCAGAAGAGGTACGCCATTGTCTCTTCCGTTTCCTCTGTTACGATTGCCTCCTAACATGTTGTTCCGTGTCTGATGTCGGGCGGCTATCGTTCGACAAGTGGCCAGATGGTACGCTCCATGATCAACAACCATTGGGTTGGGACGGACGGCTTGCCTCTCCTGACGGCCATCGCCCGTTGGTACTGCCTCCTGCGGTATTGGAAGCGAGACAGGCAAAATGTCCATCGTATTGTCGAAAGCAGTCGACGCCGGTGACAATTGATTCAGAGGTGGACAGCAGGCAGCCCCACCACAAACGCATAAAATAGAGTTACCACAGTGGGTGCAGAAGGGAGAGTGAATCCTCCGATCGGCTTCTGAACCAGTCTACGTCGGAGACATTAAGAGCGGACATGGCCTTCCTGGTCACAATCTGAACAATCCCGCAGTATCCCATCCTACATGACGACAGCAATGCAGCCTACAATTACCATGCAAGAAGGCACGTGATTCCTCAGTTCATTTTTTATCTGCCAGACCCAACTGAGGACACAGTATATTTAGAACGTCTTTCACGTTTCAGCAGTGTGACTGAAGACGTTGCCATAAGGTTTAAACGTGGGCACGACAACGTCAACGGCATTTCAGATTGTTTAAATAAACAATGTATGCAAAACAAAAACTTACGTGCACAGTATCCAGCAGCCCAGCACAGACTGAGTCCTTTTCCCACCAATTCCAAGGAGGAGGTGGTGGTTGGATGGCTTAGGTTACTGGAGGTAGCGTAAGTGATCTTTTTTCCCGCAATTCTTCCCCCCCCCCCCTAAATTTTTCCACCGCGTTCTTGGAGAGGGGAAGGGAGTGGAGGAGGGAGAGGAGGGGGTTGGGTTCGTGGAGGTAGCCAAATTGACCCATTTTCCCATCAAAATTTGAACTTCCCTCCATGAAATCATTGCGATGTTGCCACATCTATCGCCGCCATTTTGGATTCTCCATCTTGAATAAATTTGGCAACAATGCCAACTAACTTGCGCTCGCTCGCAAGCAGCACAACAGGCGAGATGCAAACGTGCTCGGTTCACCACTGCCGATGCAGATGGCGTTCGTCCTTTGTAGTGCTTTACAGGCTACGCATGGACTCTTTGGTAAAAAGTAGAAAGTTTTTCTCTCTTTACAGCGGAGGGAGTGCTCCTGATTCTGTTAAAGACAGCCATATTGTCACTCAAAGTGATCTGTGTTATCATAACGTCAGCAGCTAATTCTACTTTTTTATAAACGCTTGCACTGTGGCCTATTCCAGTACATTCTACGGCTGCTTACACTTGACAACGACGAAATGTGGCCATGCAAACGTCATTTTTCGATGCACCTGCAGTGCAATTTCACAATAAACCATAGTCAGAGATTGATACACTCGTTCCTTTTCCTAAGCCCTACGGTCCAATTTGGCCAGTAGACAGAATGTCTTGACAAGCTGGGGCCTGCAAAAGTGCGAGACAAATACTTTTAGCAGTCACTGAGTTGGTAGAAGAGCATGTGTATGGGGGCATACTGGAATTTGCAAAAATCCGAGTTCAGTCGAATATTTGATGTAGATGGGGCCAGAAGGCAGTGCAAGGAACGTTATCTCGTAGCAATGATTGTGATCCTGTACTTAGAGAGGACATTTTCCTAAGAAATCAGCTAAGAGTTCAGCAGTTTACAAAATCTAGCCCATACACTACTGCTCATTGTGCTGAATAAAATATGGAGCTTGAAGGTAGCCATTAGTTATGATTATACATAGGCTAGAGTTTTTAGATGGCATAGTACTCTGTCACTCACACAAATTTCTCTTAGAGGTACAACTTTTTTTAAATTTTCGCAGCGTGTACTAAGGTGTCGTACACTGTAATGTCAAAGAACCTTACATTAGCATTTAGCACAATTTTGCAGAATATGCTACGACATCACACACACTACACTATCTCACTACCTCGCCTCATCATTTTTAACTCTGCTACTAATGTTCTTCTATAGCAAATGATAAAAACTCTTGTAACTGGAATAATAATAGAAAAATAAGTTCTTGTAACAAATAAGCACACTCTAACCTTTTCACTACAGAGCACAGACGTAGAATGTGAGCAAATCGTCTAAGATGAGTGGAGCCCTACTGTTATTGATCAGGAGCAACAACATATAATTGTACATAGGTAGATAATACTCAGTATTTGATGCACTGATTCTTTTTCTTAAGAGCTACGAAATAGCAATGCTTGACGATGTTGTGGTCGTACTTAGTCAATAAATCTGGCAATCATCTGCTTGGTGGAAATGCACGTCTGTAGGGATGACAAAATACATATTGTGTATGTACAATTTATTCGCGTCTATTTGTGGTGTAACTAAAGTGTGTGTGGCGTAATTGAGTCGCAGTTGTGTCGCAGTAGTCTTGCAACTTCCAGGAATGATGATGCTGATGTGACTACCTGACTGCCAGATGCTGGCCTCAGCGTTTTCAGGAATGCTAATGCTTATGTCATCAATTCTGGGAATGCTGATGCCGACATCAGCTACTAAGACCAAATCCTCAGCGATCCTCTACTGTTGGGACAATGAACCCCTTTCCAAAGAACCTCCTAGTGTTTTGGATGACAGCTTAATACCCATGAATGACGATGGCTCTACAACACTTATGGTGCCTTACACACAATATGCTACTACACCCTGTCGAACGGGCGAAAGAAGTTGCTACTAACTACTATGCCAGTGTGTCTAATTTAAATGATCAGGAGTGTAGATTCGCCCTGTATAAGCCCCGTGTGCGTCAGCCATCGAGTCGTCCCATTCGCGCCAAGCCTTCTCGTCCAAGTCCTATGTGACATTCTCGAAAGTTTTCGTAATGCTTCTACTCAATTCTTGTAAAAGCAGAGACCGCATGTGACTTTACCTTTTTATTAATTCACTCGGGTAAGAAAAACGACATGTAGGCTGACAGGTTCAGGAAGTGATGTCTGCGTTCGATAACAGACCACCCAACGTCATTAAAAAAAACTGAGGACTCTGGAATGTTCGGATGTTGTGGGGTTCTATGTTCTTGTAAAATGAACCGCTGTTCCTGCTCAACTTCCAACGTGAAATATTCTCGCGCTTTGAGGCACATGTGCAATGTTATAGGTCCACTATGTAGATATATAAATCGAGCCGCACAAGATACTTTTACGTTTAGGCCGTGGTGTTGGGTCTGAATGACAGCAAGATGTTTTCTCGAATGCCACACTCTGACGTTTTCTTTACGGACTTTTCCGACTGAATTAGTACCACTTCCTCATAATGGTTGGCTCCGGACTAATTTCATCTCGGTCGGTGATGAGTGTCTATTTGAGGCTCTGAGTTGTGTGGGCTCCATTGGAAGTTTCACCCAGTTTACCGACTTTATCTGCAAGTAGGAGGCATTTGAAATACATTTATTCCATTTCGTCGCACAAGGCAACTTTTAAAACATTTGATTGTGATATAATCCCACCACGTGTGTTAAAGGGCCTACAATAGAGATTCAAATGGAGAAGATCTTCTTGAAGTAGCAATAAATAAATAATGCATACTCCTTAGTGGTCTATGAAAGAGTTATTAAATCATTGTTGCACAATTTCTACGAGGTCGGTTAGTCCAGTAGGGTTGCGCCTTTATCTGCAGTTGTGCAGTCTACATAGAATATAGGTTACCTTCATTTCACGAGAATAACTTCGTGCTTCCTCCAGTTATTCCGATTTGCGTTTTATATCACTGTTAGTAGTTCGTTCCCAGACAGAATGAATGTCTTACATTTTGTTGACACTGCTACCTTGTTGAATCCCCACTGAGTAACGATAACATTTTCAGCCTCGTCCTTTTTTTAAAGATTGTGTTGCATACGTTGTTGATAAAAGTTTAGGATTATGAAAGCACCCATATATCTTTATATTCTTTGTGTAACAGTGCATGAGAATTATTACTGGGGATGTCGGTAAAGTGTGCTGACTTACCCATCTCTAAATTTACCAACTGACGTTACCTGTTCCTATAAATAATCCGCCAAAATTTTATGTGCTCCACCATAAACGAACTGTGAACTCCTTTTTTCCCTCGAGTCAACAGTCTAAGGACTGGTACTGGTTTGATGCGGCCTTTCTCGAATTCTTTTCCCGCGCCAACCTCTTCATCTCACAGTAACACTTACCTCCTACAAGATTAGTTGTTTGTGGGATGAACTCCAATGTCTTAATGTACAGTTTTTAAACTCTATAGCTCCCTCTAGTACCATGAAAGTTGTTCCCTGGTATCTCGTGAGCTGACACCTTGTGGTACACATTTGAATACCAGTGTGAAGATACTCGTATAAGCAAACGAAGACGAAGCCTCTTCCTAGCGAGTATGTGTTTGCCCACAAAACTGCAAGACAAGTATACGACCAACCCGAATTTCACGACCATACCCGGAAACGCACTCGTAAACTCACTCTAAGCTTGCCTCACAGGCAAAACATCTTTAGTGATCACTGGGAGGGGGGGGAGGGTCAATCATCTATAACTTGATACACTCAACATTACTGAAACAACACCGCCGCTCAGCAGAATCCACGACTTGTTTCTTACAACCAAAGTGCTAAGCCACCGGATCTAGAATTACTCTTCTCAACATTACCTCCGATTGAGAGCGTACAGTACTTGCCTCCAAGGTTGCTGGTAGACTTTCGATTCCGCGAGCTGCAAAACTGATCTTCGAAATTATTTTTAACATCAACACCACTGAAACAATCAACCCTAGAATCAAACTGCAGGCATTCGCACTGGCCATTTGCAACTCCCTTTAATAGCACTTCCGTTTTTCTGTCCACGGCCACCCAAAATGTTCTTCCAACAGGAGCTGGAAGACAACAGTCACCGGGAGAAAAGACGCTTGTCATTAAGCCGGCCTGGTAGGCTCTAACCAGTTTAGGGCTTCAGAAAGTGCGGCACCTCACTATCAGGCTGGACAAGTGGCCCATCATTCTCCAAATGCAGGAAACATCCTTTGGTGTGCACAATAGCAAACCGGACAAGTGCACAGGCTTGGCCTTGGGTAACATATTGCTATAGACTTGCTTAGCAGCAGAATAGTGGAGAACACTGCAGCTGAGGAAGTGAAAGAATTCCCCTGTCTAGTAAGCAAGATCACGCAGGGTGGTTGAAAAAGGAAGATGAAAAGATTGCACAGATGAAGAAAGTGTACGCCTGGAGCACAGCACAGAATATAAGTGATACCTTGACTATCTGATATGCGGAGAGGAAGGAACTGGAAGTATATGGAATGTGGTACTTCTGAAGAATGATAAGACTAAGTGGACGGGGCAAGTACGATATGTACAAGTAAACTACCTGATCAAAAGTATCCAAACACCCCTATGTAATGCAGAACTGACCACAAGATATCACGAGAGGCGGACTTGTGAGTATAAAAGTAGGCGTGGAGTGTTGTCAGCAGAGAAGAAGTAACAGCAGAATCGATTGCTCAGGAGAGCTTAGCGACTTAGAACGTGGACTGAGTATCAAATCTGCCGTGGGTATTTCAGCCCTTCTAAAGCTGTCCAAGTGCTTTGACTGTAAAGTGAAAACGTTATGGAACAACCACAGCTAAACCGAGACCGTCAAACCTCGTCCACTGTTGAAAGAGCCCGTCGAGCATTGTGGAGGAGCGTTGTAAAAAATGGCGGGATATCACAGAAAGTAATCACTCGTGGGTTCCAAGGTGCTACTTACTAGCAGCCCAGCTAGCACAATATCTGTGCACAGTTACTGTACGATGTTCGAGCAGTTCTTCATTAGCCAAATATTTCTGAATTTTGTGCTAAATGACGCTTTAAGCACTGCAATGACCGACGCCACTGGTCAGTGGATTGCTGGGAACGAATGATTTGGAGCGACGAGTCACGCCATATCCTGTGGCTATCCGATGGAAGGGTGTGGGTTTTGCGAATGACTGGAGAATTTTGTCTGGTATCATGTTGAGTGTCAACAGAAAAGTACAGAAGAGATGGAGTTATGGCATGGAGATGGTTTTCGTAGTTAGGACATTGACCCCTTCTTTCACATAAGAAAACAATAAATGTACATGGATACGAACACATTTTACAGTATTGTGTGCTGCCTACAATAGAGGAAGAGTGAAATATTTCTTCACTATTTTGCTTAACAGAAAATTTTTTGAGACGAACTCTGTGTGGATCTGTAACTCTAGACACAATAGCTGTAGAAGGGGATAGTAGGAGCAAAGTGGGTTTTAGAGACCACTCTGTCTGCGATGTGTAGAGCGTTTGTAACTACTGTGGGAACAGCTGACAGTATTCTCACGGCTCGGTTCTCAACGCCGCAGCAGTGGCCTGTAAGCGCCTACGTATTAGACAACCCGGGAAGACCGTTTTCCTCCTGCGGGCACGTGTGGCAGCGTTACACAAAGCAGAGGCTGTGGTTTGAGGACAGAACATTCCTCAAATGGACTGGTCTACTCGATGCCGAGGTGAACCCAATAGAACATGTCTGAAATGAGTTAGAACGTGGAATTCGCTTCAGAGGCCAGCGTCCAACCTTCTTTGGTATCTGCTCTTGAGAAAGAACGGGGTGTCATAATTCCACAGATATTCAGAAACACAGTGTAAAGTGTCACCAGCAGAGTTCAAGCCGTCATGAAGTTAAAGGGTGGATACACCACGCATTAATGTCCACTAATAGGTCTCCACATACTTTTGACCGGGAAATGTACTAAAATAAATAAGAGAAGAAAGATGACAATGTGATTATAATATCAGAAGAAGAGAATGCTCAGTGGACATTTGCTGCGGCATCCGTGGATAGTAAACGTGGAGCTAGAAGTAGTATCAGGATGGGGGAAATAGTATGTACGGACGAAGACTAGACTGTGTTATGTTCCATACGTTAGGAAAACATTGTAGGCAGCATTCAATCGGTTTAAAGACTCATGACTTAGCAAAGCCCAACAAGGGAGAAGGAACACAAGGTATCTTCTGGAATGAAACGTAGTATTAAAAAACATGCAGAAGTTCCACTGCTATAAATATCTCATTATCATACCTTTTCTTTCTGAGATACGTATGAAATACTTGCGTAGTCTTTAGTTTCTCCTCGGACTGCATCATCTCCAGCGATGTTTTATAATTATAGTATTGGGTTCACATTCGTCATGCCAAATCTCATTGACATCCAACGAGGATAAATTATTGGTTCTAACTTAGTTTATCTACCTGTGGCAGCAGGTAAAATACTGTTACTCATACGCTTCATTGCAAGATAGTGAAAAAATATTTCACGTGCTGATAGTGATTCGAGGGTATCAAAATTTTTCCAACTCCGATAAGATTGTTCTCTGGAGCACATTGAGTTTTAGTGCCACCCCGTCTGTGAAGAGTAGAGCGTTTGCAATTAATGTGTGAATAGCTGGCAATATTCTCACGGGTCTGTTCGGAACACCCCAGTGGTGGCCTGTAAGCGGTTTTGCTCTCGCGTGCACATGGGAGTTCTCAGCGTTCAGTCGCAACAAACTCGAAGAAAAACAAACGCATTTCTCCCGGAGTGCAATTTCTTCGTTTCTATACCGCTTCAGCTGTTAAAATATTATAGTAATCTAATAAGTGCATCAGTTTTCTTGTCATTGTCCTTATGAAATACCATATTAGCAGTTGTAACTTCTCCGCCCGATTTTTCTTCAGCTGATCTCAGTCCACTTCTATTCTTACAAAACTTATACAGTGGATCCGTCATGTGTGGTCATGAAGGTATCAGTGTTACGCAGAAGAAAGGAGGAAGGCTTTTGTTTCAGCCTTAACTTAGAATGAAATATGTTACAGCTCCTAAACTGAAGCTTACCGTGCAGTTATTTGAGTGCAACTACAAATTCTGTAGGAAATGTGTTCTGAATTCGTCAGTACCAACAGACTCTAAGCAAAAGAAAACGCGTTCTCAGCTATCCCAAAGGAGTTTTTAAATAATTGACTAAAGAAAATAAAGAAGAAATAATTCTTTAATACATGAACCACTTGCTGATGAAACTGTACCGTTTGCGACTACTGAAGATGAACTATAGCGAAGAACAGAATAATGAAACAAAGTAAATTCGAGACAGGATCTAAAAATTGATTGTTGTGAAACCAAGAAAAGTATAATCTGTTCATCAGAAAGATAACTAACAATGTCACAGATTTATTTAAGGGGTGACGGAAGTCAGTCCTTATACCTTTTCTGCCAATGCTATTTTACCCTTTGGATAGGTACATATTTCAAAAGAATTCTGTTTCAGAGTGGTGGAATTTTCTTCTGAATTTTGTATAACATATATTCCCCCATTTACAAGTAAAATGAGTGAAATACCTCTTATAGGTTTGAAGGATTTTCATTTTACCTTTCACTAATAAAATTTCACACTTTTTATGCATTAGTGATCATACAACAGTACCATTGGGTTGGTAGTTCTCAATTTATTGTAATAACTTATTACCATACTGAGTACAAGTTGACCAAATTTTATATTTATAAGCCATTTCGATCAGAAAATAATGGTACCCGAAAATCATAAAGTGTAATTTTGAGAAAAATCTATTTAAAGTTTAATACTGAAATTTTAGTATAGTTAGTTACGAAAATTACTTGTTTGTTGTTGTGGTCTTCAGTCCAGATACTGGTTTGATGCAGCTCTCCATCCTACTCTTTCCTGTGCAAGCTTCTTCATTTCCAAGTAACTACAGCACCCTACATCCTTTGGAATCTGCTTAGTATATTCATCTCTTGGTCTCCCTCTACGACTTTTACCCTCCACGCTGCCCTCAGAACATGTCCTACCAACCGATCCCTCCTTCTAGACAAGTTGTGCCACAAACTCCTCCCCAATTCTATTCAGTACCTCATCTTTAGTTACTTGATCTACCCATCTAATCTTCAACATTCTTCTGTAGCAACACGTTTCGAAAGCTTCTATTTTCTTCCTGTCTAAACTATTTATCGTCCACGTTTCAAATCCATACATGGCTACACATCATACAAATACTTTGAGAAAAGACTTCCTGACACTTAAATCTATATTCGATGTTAACAAATTTCTCTTCTTCAGAAACGATTGTCTTGCCATTGCCAGTCTTCTTTTGATATCCTCCCTACTTCGACCATCATCAGTTATTTTGCTCCCCAAATAGCATAACTCATCTACTACTTTAAGTGTCTCATTTCCTAATCTAATTCCCTCAGCATCATCTGATTTAGTTACACAGTGTTCCATTATCCTCGTTTTGCTTTTGGTGATATTCGTCTCATAGCCTCCTTTCAAGACACTGTCCATTCCGTTCAACTGCTCTTCCAGGTCCTTTGCTGTCTCTGACAGAAATACAATGTCATCGGCAAACCTTGAAGTTTTTATTTCTTCTCCATGGATTTTAATTCCTACTCCAAATTTTCTTTTGTTTCCTTTACTCCTTGCTCAATTTGAAACGTCCCCTTAGAAAACTCAATGAATTACTATGCAGATAAACCTCTTACATTATTTGATTTTCAAACAGCTGAGCAAAACTGAACGTACTCAGACATTACTCTCTTTACTTATTTTGATCAACACTAAACTGACACACAATATTTTTAGCGCAACGCAATCTGACTTTCAATAATCCCTACAAAAGAATGGTCCTGACTAACATTAAACTATACCTTTCACAAATCACTTACCACACAAAAATCTTCGTTACTCGAACTACTGCAATACAGCGGGCGCCACTACTGCCAGCTAAATAAAAGACTCTAACTACTGAGGGCACTAACTACTGATAGGCATAGTTAGCAAATGAAAGATTTCGATAGAGAACAAACAATGTATTTACCTTAACAGTGTTCAAAAGTCATAATATATATAGCAGCTCATGACATCCATTCTTACAAATGTACTGTTTCTGATGGACACACGTCCAGATCATCCGCTCTCAAAATTCCGCCATTTCTCTCCCCACATCCACCACTGCTGGCGGCTCACCTCCAACTGCGCAACGCTACGCGCTGTTAACATCCAGCTGCCCAACACTACAATGGCAGACAACAATGCAAACTAGCCACAGACTGCACACAGCACATCCAGTGATTTTCATACAGAGCACTACGTGGCGTTACCAATAAGAAAACCTAAACAGCCCACTTACAAATTTATAGATTGAATAACATCGGGGATAGGCTACAACCCTGTCTCATTTCTTTCTTAACCACAGCTTCCCTTTCATATACCCCGACTCTTACTACTGCTGTCTGGTTTTTGCACAAATTGAAAATAGCCTTTCGCTCCCTGTATTTTACCCCTGCCAGAATTTGAAATAGAGTATTCCAATCAACATTGTCAAAAGCTTTCTCTAAGTCAACAAATGCTGGAAACGTAGGTTTGCCTTTCCTTAATCTATCTTCTAAGATAAGTCGTAGGGTCAGTTTTGGCTCACAGGTTCCAACATTTCTATGGAATCCAAACTGATCTTCCTGAAGGTCGGCTTCTACCATTTTTTCCATTCGTCTGTAAAGAATTCATGTCAGTATTTTGCAGCCGTGTCTTATTAAGGTGATTGTTCGGTAACTTTCAGACCTGTCAACATCTGCTTTCTTTGGGATTGGAGTTATTATATTCTTCTTAAAGTCTGAGGGTATTCCGCCTGTCTCATACATCTTGCTCACCAGATGGTAGAGTTTTGTCATGGCTGGCTCCGCCAAGGCTATCAGTAGTTCTAATGGAATGTTGTCTACTCCCAGAGCCTTGTTTCGACTTAGATATTTCAGTGCTCTGTCTAATTCTACACGCAGTATCATATCTCGCGTTTCATCTTTGTTTCGACTTAGATATTTCAGTGCTCTGTCTAATTCTTCACGCAGTATCGTATCTCGCGTTTCATCTTCACCTACGTCCTCTCCGTTTTCATAAAAGTGTTCCTCGCCCTTGTAGTCCATCTATATACTCCTTCCACCTTTCTGCTTTCCCGTCTTTGCTTAGAACTGGTTTTCCATCTGAGCTCTTCATATTCATACTTGTGGTTCTCTTTCCTCCAAAGGTCTCTTTAATTTTCCTGTAGGCAGTATCTATCTTACCCCTAGTGATATATGCCTATACATCCTTACATTTGTCCTCTAGATATCTCCTTAAACTCGCACCTTTTTGCAGTTTCTTCAATTTTAATCTGCAGTTCATAACCAACAGATTGTGCTCAGTGTCCACATCTCCCTCTGGAAATGTCTTACAATTTAAAACTTGGGTCCTAAAACTCTGTCTGACTATTATATAATCTATCTGAAAACTTCCACAGTCTCCAGGCCTCTTCCACAGATACAACCTTTTTTCATGATTCTTAAACCAAGTGTTAGCTATGTTTAAGTTATGCTCTGTGCAAAATTCTACCCGGCGGCTTCCTCTTTTATCCCTTATCTCAATTTCATATTCACCTCCTACTTTTCCTTCTCTATCTTCTCCTACTATCGAATTCCAGTCGTCCATGACTATTAAATTTTCATCTCCCTTCACTATCTGAATAATTTCTTTTATGTCATCATACATTTCTTCAATCTCTTCGTGATCTGCGGAACTAGTTGGCATATAAACTTGTACTGCTGTGGTAGACGTGGGCTTCTTGTCTATCTTACTGTCTATCTTGCTGTTCGCAGTAGGTTACCCGCGCTTCTATTTTTTATTCGTTATTAAACCTGCTCCTGCATTACCCCTATTACCCCTATCTGATTTTGTATTTGTAACCCTGTATTCACCTGACTCAGATGTCCCGTTCCTCCTGCCAACGAACTTAACTAATTCCCACTGCATCTAATTTTAACCTATCCATTTGCGTTTTTAAATTTTCTAACCTACCTGCCCGATTAAAGGATCCGACATTCCACGACCCGTAGAACGCCAGTTTAGTTTCTCCTGATAGTGATGTCCTCCTGAGTAGTCCCCGCCTGGAGATCCGAATGGGGGACTATTTTACCTCCGGAATATTTTACCCAATAGTATACCATCATCATTCAACCATACAGGAAAGCTTCATGCCCTCGGAAAAAATTAAGGCTGTAGTTTCCCCTTGCATTCAGCCGTTCCCAGTACCAGCACAGCACGGCCGTTTCGGTTAATGTTACAAGGCCAAATCAGTCAATCATCCAGACAGTTGCACATGCAACTGCTGGAAAGGCTGCTACCCCTTTTCAGGAACCACACGTTTGTATGGCCTCTCAACAGATACCCCTCCATTGTGGTTGCACCTACAGTACGGCTACCTGTATCGCTGAGGCACGCAAGCTTTCCCACCATCGGCAATGTCCATGGTTCATGGGGGGAGGATACTTACTTACAATTAATATTTTCCTGCATCATACTGAGCATCATGTGAATCATACTGTCCTTTTCTTCTCTTGGTCCCTCTACGACTTTAGCGCCCAACTCGTCCCTCCAGTACTCAAAAGGTGTCCTACCAACTAATCCCTACTTCTAGTCAGGTTGTCCGACAAATTTCTTTGCTCCCCAGTTCAATTAGTTCTTTCTCATTAGTTATGTGATCTACCCACCTAATCTTCAGCATTCTTTTGTAGCACCATATTTCAAAAGATACTATTCCCTTCTTGTATAAACAGCTTATCGTCCAGGTTTCACTAACGCACATGCCTACACTCCATACAAATGCTTTCGGTAAAGACTTACTGACACTTCAATCTATATTTGATGTCAGCAAATTTCTTTTCTTCAGAAATGTTTTTCTTGCCATTGCCAGCCTACATTTTATATCCTCTCTACTTTGACCATTGTCAGTTATTTTGTTGCCAAAATAGCAAAATTCATATACTACTCTAAGTGTCTCGTTTCCTAATCTAAGTCCCTCAGCATCACATGATTTAATTCGACAAAATTTCATTAACCTTGTTTTGCTTTTGTTGGTGTTCATCTTCTACCCTCCTTTCAATGTGCTGTGCATTCCAATCAAACGCGCTTCCAAGTCCTTTGCTGTCTCTGAGAAACGTCAATGTCATAGGCAAACCTCAAAGTTTTTCTTCCTTCCCCTTGGACTTTAATTAGTATTCCAAATTTTGTTTCCTTTACTGCATGCTCAATGTACAGGTTAAATGTTATAGGGGATAGGCTACAATCCTGTCTTACTCCCTGCTCAACCACTGCTTCCCTTTCACACCCCTCGACTCCTATAACGACCGCTGGTTTATGTACAAGTTGTAAATTGCTTTTCGCTCTCTGTATTTTACCCCCGATACCCTCAGAATTTCAAAGACAGTATTCCAGTCAACATTTTCAAAACTTTCTCTAATTCTACAAAATGATATAAACGTAGGTTTGGCTTTCCTTAACCCATCTTCTATGGTAAGTGGTAGAGTCAGTATTGCAACGGATGTTCCTACACTTCTCCAGAATCCAAACTGATGATCCCAATACGAGAGATATGACCTCTTGCAACGAGAGTTAAAGCAGTAATAATAAAAGGTAAAACTAAACACAATTAGCGCACTTCTCTGTTACTAAGAACCGGAAGGACTTTCCCTGTGATGGAGACACTGTTGTTGAAGGGGGAAAGGTTGGCTGGTGAGTAAGTTATGAATATAGTGATAGGAGGAGTTAGGGCTGGGGCGTAGCAGCGACAGGGTAGTAGTAGCTGTTGAGACAGAAGAAGGGATGGAGTACAGGGGGGGAACTGGTGAAACTAATAGTTGTTGGGAAAGGGGGTTGTGGAAGAAAGACGTATGGGAAAATGGGGTGAGACTTATAGCCGGCAGGATGGGTAAATATTGAGGCAGAGCTCATGACGTGGGAGGGGGAGGTCGTTGAAGTTTCTTCGAGAATGAGGTGCCAAGTGCGACGTTACATGCTCCGCCAAGGTGGAACTGCAAATGCAAGCACAGATGCTGGTCGGCTGCAAAGAGATACACCTACCCAAGTGCTACCTGTGGTGACAGTGTTCAGACATTCGATTCGTTTATCACTGTAACACGTTGGATATTTCCCTGCAGTTTAATAACACCAAGAGCCGGATGATATGTGACCAAAATATCAGTTGAATAAGTAGCATCTGCATGGCTGATATTCATTAAGACACAAAAAGATGAAAATGCATAATACTGAAACAAATTAGAGCAAAATAGGCCCATAATATGTGTAAAAACTTCCAGAAAGGTAAAAGTAATTTGCTTCATCAGAACATTAGAGGGTTGAAAAACCAGGTAGATGAGAATCTTATACACCTAATAGAAATGGAAAAATTTAAGTGATAGACGTTCTGTGCCTCTTTAAACACCAAATAACCACAGGGATGGAGAAGTTATAAATCAGGGATTATAGACCTCCATCATTTTCATGTGGAGTTAACTTGCCAAAAGGTGGAGTTGCCGCACAAGTAAAATTTCGACAAAAAATTAAAAAAAAAGCAACAAATAGGTTTTGTGTTGAGCGGAACATAGAGGCATGTGCTTGTGAGTTGTTATCGCAGAATACTTCTCTGATAATTGTAACAATCTACAGAAACCGTCTAGGGAACTTTAAGCAATTTATGAGAGGTCTAGATGTATTATCGAGATACCTGTCATACTAGAAGAAATAGCTATACAGACTGAAAAAAGACCTGTAACCATTATTTGGGTATTTCAGTCTAATTTCGGTAGTCAATTTTCCAATTAGTGTGCAGAAAGATAGTAGGGAATTATTTCATAACGTTTTTATAGACACCGAAGCGGTTGTCTATCCAATTGTTAATTGATTATACGATCATCAGCACAGTCGAGCTACTCAATCAAAGTTAAACTAACTTACGCTAAGGACACCACACACACCCATGCCCGAGGGAGGACTCGAACTTCCGACAGGAGGAGACACATTCTAACATTCTGCGTGGTGTCTGTTTGTTCTATATCGTGTCTTAATGATTTCAGCGTCAGCTCCACTGCACTCCCTGTAAAAGAATCTTAATACTAACTAAATTTAGTGGGAGGGGTTCAAGACTTAACTATTTTTAGTTAGCTGGTAAAATAACGCCGAAAAAGCAGTTAAGTTTACCATTGGAAATTTTATTTTACTCACAAAACATTGTTTACAAATTGCACCATTGATAAAAGGAAATGTTTTAATACAGGATGGTAAAAACCAACTGCGTTCAACAAAAATGTGAACGAATATTCCCTGAGTGGGTTTCCAAGTTCTACAATGGATCGAAGGATGACCTATGCCCATATCACATCTACAATCTAGGTTTAAATTAAGTTTCACAAAAGAGAAAACTATCAAAATGGTCTACAGTGACCCTCAATTATCTTTAATTACTTATCTAACTTGTCGTAAATTAAAGTGGCTGATGTGGCTTCTCAATAACTATATAACAGAAAAATCATCGCGTTTCAAATTTTTACTTCAAGTGGCAAATGTGAGCACCATGAGCTGTAATTGACGATCGACACTAGTATTACGCAAAAAGTGGGTGTAACAGATGAGACTTCTGCAGTTCTGAGTGAAGCTTTATGCGCTGTTATGCGGCATCGCGTGAGTTCATTACCTTGTCGGTGTTCGTCAGGGGGCGACCGGCAGCACAGCTCCGCTCACCTCGCCGTCTCGGAAGCAACTCTCTCCTAACTTCTCCTTACTACAATTTACCGAAGTTGGTTTAAAAAAAACTATCTGGCTGTGTTTTCATCTGACCAATCATGGTCTCAATGTTAGCCTCAAGCTCCGCCTACAAAAATTCTGTCTATCCAATGAGAAACGTTATACCTTTCGTGGTGGGGCAATGTTTTTTTAAAGTTTGCAATGTAACAGAGACGCGAAAAAGTCTCACACTAAAACTTGCAGCTGGTGTGGTCCTTTTAGCGTTATCGTAAGACCTATACTGTTCTCCTGGAGGGCTCTATCTTTTAACATGGGCTGCGGGGTGGCCCTTACGTAACAGAGCCGCGAAAAAGTCTCATGCTAAAACTTGCAGGTGGTGTAGTCCTTTTTGTGTTATTGTAAGATCTATACTGTTCTTCTGGAGGGCTCTAGCTGTTAACATTGGCTGGAGGGTGGTCCTGACGTAACAGACACGCGAAAAAGTCTCACGCTAACTTGCGGGTGGTGTGGTCCTAGCGGTTAGCTGGCGACGTGGGTGTCCGTCCGTCCCTTATCGTAGGGCCTTCCAGCTTAACACGGTTCTGCTCTCGGCTTCTGTTCTCGTTTCTCCCCTCGGAACTGCGTCTGTCTCACGGAGGGAAGATATGACATGCATTTAGGCATTCTTGCGTTAGTCTGTAGTATTCCATTTGCTCACTCGTTACTCGTATTACTTTGGTTAATTTAATGTGACGATTTATTCGGAGCTATGTGGCATACTACTGAATTTGCTTATCATGTCAGGGTTTTCATGGAAGGTGTTGGATTTGCCTGACACCTTACATATCACCACCCTTCGAATTTAATTTTTGTACTGAAGTTAGGGAATGATTGAATTGTTGTCTAAGCCAGTCAAAAAATATTCTGTTATCTAAATTTTGTTGCTTACTGTTCATCCATGTTATTCTGGTTCTATGCTAGTTTGTATTACTAATTTATATTTTTATATTCTTCCACATTATTCTCAAAAATGACAAGAGAGAATATTTTTATGCTATTATTAATTTTTAATTATTTTCTTTCTTTATTTAAGTGAGAAGTTTGTTTTTCAAGAAGTTTGTTATCGAAAGTGAGGAGTCTTTCACATCGATTTTCTTAGAAATATATTTTTTTTATAAATGTAGTAAATAAGTAAAATCTATTCCTAACACATTTTCTAAATATCATGTACAAGTGAAATGTTTTTGTTTCTTGACACACATTTCAACATTGTTACACTAACAAATAAGAATTATTTCCAAGAATTGCTTTGACAAAGAAATATACATACACAAGGATTGAGATATTATCCTAAGAAATGGTACAAATGTTAAAGAAGGGAAAACATCCAACAGGATAATTTTTTATTCTTTGTTTTTATAAGGAGAAAATAAGTAAAATTTAGTTATTCTCTTATTTTTATGAGAAGGAAATAAGTGGCATATAGTTTTAGTGTTTATTATGCCTTACTTTTGTTCTTTATATACTGTCCATTTCAGAACTAATGACTTATTTTTATCGATAGTCTATGTTTTACTTAAGTCCATCGTCAATGACTGTTATTTTGTAGTTTATTAGGTGTCTGGTGTGCTTAACTTATTTAGTTTTTCACACGTTTCTTTAGCACAATTCCTACATCACATAATTTGATTTCACACATTGACACAATCCTATGAATGTTTAAGCATGAGACTGGCAAATGTTTTTGCACGAAGGTGGTGGACTTGAGCGAGATGGATGTGGGCAAGTATTTGATGTACAGCTTCGTTCGTCGTTCCTTGTTGGCTTTGCAAGTGTGTGTTGCTGTTGTGGAGGTCCCATAATGGAATGGAGCTGTGAGTGCAGAATCTTGTGGTTTACTGGCTTTGTATGCGTGAAACTCATCGTAATGTGTCGCTGAAAGCGGTCGTTTTTCGTTGTAATACTTCGCAGATGACTAGTTTACAATAGGATAGGGATTTGGGAAGGTATTTCGACTATTCTTCACCCATCTTCTTTCTTGGTCTCAATCTTGCGAATCTTCAACTTCTGTTCTTCCTGCTTTTTCTCTGCTTCTTACTTGCTTCTTGGTTCTTCTCTGGGCAGGATATGGAAATATTTATTGATAACTAGCCGCTTTGAAGCTCCTAGTAACAGTTTGATAAATGGTTTGGACATGTCATTTCTACTTTGTGGACGTTTTCTTCAGTTTCGTGCGTCAGTGTGGTGTTTAATAGCGGTAGTGTGACTTTTACACTTTTTTTTCTTCGCCAGTGGTGGCTTGCCCAAGCAGTGGTCTTCTCGTCGGGCCGTTTTTTGCTCGCTCCATTCATTCGGGACGCTCAGAGACCCTTCCGGCGTTCGGCGTCCCGTCGTGTCTCTGCAGGGCTCTGCCACTGTGCGGCTCAGTGTTCTGTCCCAGAAGGGTTCCGTCTAGCGGGCCGATTTATTGCCCACTTTCGATACAAGGGCCTTCTGTTGGTCTCACTGTCCTTTCCCTTCTCTTGACGCTTCTGCCTTGTAGGAATCGCGTCTTGCTAATTACGCCCTTTTCTTGCTTGATACTTCTCTCGTTGCAACTTTTGTGTCGTTGCATCTCGTCCTTGCTGTAGTTTTTTACAATGGTTCTTACAAAAAGTTTTACTTATAATCATCTAACATATGTCTAGTACCTACATTGTTTTACGCCTTTTTAAAAAGCCTTACAAATTTCGGCGCCCTTTCCATGTTACAATTCTAAGATATTTTGAGTCTTAACGTTTACAAGAAACCTCAAATTCGTTTTTATTTTTGTGTAGTGTCGTGGTGTATAGCATTTTAGTATTTCATGCTGTTAGACTATCTACGCTTTATCCCTTCACCTTAATCTATAGGACTATTTTTGTTATTTTTGTTTTTCTTTATTCAAACTACTTTCCCACCTTCCTCTCTCTTCATTCTTCTTTCTCCTGATGATCTTATCTGCAACATAATCTTGAAATATTGTGCTGATTATTGACCAGTAACAAAATTAATCTTCAAACTTGTACTGAAAGTGTTTAATACTGCCAGTCTTAGGTAAAAATACCTCTGCTTTATCTCGTAAAATACCCTCTAATTCTCTTTTACTGTGTTCTGAAATACCTTGAACTTCTTGCAATTTTTCGTCGATTTCTTTATGAACTTCTAACATGAGTTGAGGCGATTCCCCCTTTTGTGCATACCATTCTAATTCTTCATCCTCTTTATCTCACATCATTCTTAATTGTTTGTTTATAACTGGTATTTCTTCTAATTTTAGCTTTTGCTCAAAGAGAAGTGTGACATTCCCGAATGTTACGCTACCTTTCCCCATATCTATTATCGCTCGTCTCTCATTTAAAAAATCTGGACCTATAATCAAATCTACAGTTAGTTTAGGTATAATCACGATGTTGGCTTCGATCTTTTGACCTTGACACGAAAGAGTCTCGTAACTTCCGCAGCATTGTTTCTAATAGGACCTCTTACTTTAATCTTACGTGTTTTCAGAACTGGCAATTCCTCATTGGCATTACACTGCATGAATAAATTTTCTGAGATCGCAGTCAGTTCACTTCCGCTATCGATTACAATATTGACTGGGATATGCTTTACCATGGCCTTCACAATTGGTTGAATTTGAAAGGGTTGGTTCTGTTCTTCTTCTTCTTGCATCAACGAATCCTCCACTGAATCATACATGAGTCTTTTTAGGAATTTCCCTTGTGAATTCGAACTTTCTGTAGGATAAGCTTCGACTGCTACTTCTCTCTCTTTTATTTCCTCTTCTCTATTTCTTCCTTCATTTACGCTTTCTTCAACATCCTGTACTTTTTCCTCATACTCGTCTATCTTCTCCTTCTTCGTCGCTACTTCCACATAATCGCATCTAAATGCTCTAATTATCGCTTCATAACTTCTTTCATTATATACGTTGGGTTGTGTGCCCACTTGTAATTTATTTTCAACTTCTGTCGACTGCGCATTATCCTTCATTGAATTCGCTTTCCCTGGTTTCCATCTCAAATAGCTCTGCAATACTCATTACTTCATCCTTTCCTCCTACATTCGTTGTACATGCCTCTGGTAATTCATCTTCCTCGTCAGTATTCTCCCAATTAATTTCGTCCCAACACGATATTGTTATTTTCTAGTCTTCGTTTTCATCTGGTCCCTGCGGATTTGTTTCTTCCTTCTTCTCTTCTCGTGATAAGATTTTTACTTCTCTGTTCAAGGTGCTGCAATTGTCCTGGGTCGCTGCGTCATTCTCTTTGGCATGGGCGCTTAGCTGTCAATTCGAACGTTTATCGGGGTTTGGTAGTCTTACCTCCACCTCTTCTATCTGTATTCTCTTTTCTTGTTCAGCTTGTTGATAGTGGTTTCTTTGTTGATAATTTGTCGGTCTATTGGTTCTCCAGCACCCGTTCCGGTTGTCGTTATTCCCTCTGTAGTAGTTGTTGCCGTTCCTAGGTGAATTATAGTTATTACCATATTCTTCTAAATCCATAACCGGTTCTTTGTTGAAATCTATTGTCGTTTCTTGGTGCGAAGTTATCACATGGTTCGTAATTATAGTTTCTTCGTACTGTGTCTTGTGGATTCCACTGCTTTTTGCTTTCGTTTTCACGTGCGCTTCGTCTTTTTCTTGCGTCATCTTCCGAAAATATGAACTCTAGTTCCCTTAGAATACCTTTAAATGCTTCGACGTCATTGCCTCCGCAACCTACTAATGATTGCTGGTATTTCAATGGTAGCTTCATCGCGCATAATTTAATCTACTCTCCGTCACTGTATGGTACATCTAAGCATTGATTTTTCTTTGCCATTAATTCGAAAAGTTTCATGGGACTCTTCTCTCCTAAATTTTCAAAATATGGGTTCTGTAATAATTCGTACTTCACTCTGTTCCGTGCTTCGCTGGACCAATATCGTGAGAGAAACTTCTCTCTGAAATCTTTGTACGATCGGCAAGTCGCTGCAACATTCTGCATGGTTTCTGCGACTGTTCCTGACATGTGTGCACATATAAAGTCTAATTTGTGTGCTAGCGTCCAGCGTTCTGGTAATCCTACTCGGAATTGATCAATAAAAGTTCGTGGATGTGTTTCCTTTACGAAAGTGTTGAAATTTTTTGACTGTGAGGAAATGATCGTTGTCGTACTTCGTCATAGTTCCATATGAAATTCGCGATTCTTCGCCACTTTTGTTTCTGATCATTTCTCCCGTCGTTCTTTCCGGTTGTGGTAGATCCTTTGGATATTGCCCATTGTAACTTTCGCGTACCCGCTGTGCAGGCTGTCTGATTTCACGTATGTTACTTTCCGCCTGTGACTGGAATCGAAAATGCTTGATATCTTCGTTAATTGCTTGTTTTTCCGGTGCTGTTACAGATACGGATGTGATTGCAGACTCTGTGCTTGTTCGATCCTGTTCACTACGCTCTTCAATGGCTTGCAACAACTCTGTTCGCAATTTCTGAAATTGTCGCTTCGTTTGCGCTTCTGTTTTGACTATGCGGTTATCATATCTTTTCAGCGCTGCTTTTGTGATACGTTTGTGTAACACACTGTTTTCAACAATTTCACGCGCTGTACCTGCTGCGGCCGGCCGAAGTGGCCGTGCGGTTACAGGCGCTGCAGTCTGGAACCGCAAGACCGCTACGGTCGCAGGTTCGAGTCCTGCCTCGGGCATGGATGTTTGTGATGTCCTTGGGTTAGTTAGGTTTAACTCGTTCTAAGTTCTAGGGGACTAATGACCTCAGCAGTTGAGTCCCATAGTGCTCAGAGCCATTTGAACCATTTTTGTACCTGCTGCTTGTCTAGTAATTTCAAAATGGTTCAAATGGCTCTGAGCACTATGGGACTCAACTTCTGAGGTCATTAGTCCCCTAGAACTTAGAACTACTTAAACCTAACTAACCTAAGGACATCACACACATCCATGCCCGAGGCAAGATTCGAACCTGCGACCGTAGTGGTGTCCTAGTAATTTCGTTTATCTATTTCGCTAGTTTCTTGACTTCTCCCTGGGTGTTGTTACGTAATGTTTTGATCTCGTCCTGAATGTCATTACGCAATGTTTGTACGTCCGCTTGTACCTTGTCAATGTCTGTTCTCAATTGATTATGACCTGCTATTAAGTTTCCTATTACTTCTCGAGATTCTTTTGCCTCGTGTTCGATATGACTCATGCGTAACTGAATTTTTTTTTTTTTTTTTTTTGTTCTTTAATCGCACGCATTTGTCTCGTGGTTCTGCATTTTGTTTTGTCATTTCTGCATTCTGAATTTTAATTTGGTTCGCAATTTCTTTATTTTGTCTTGTCATGGTTTCCGTCATTAATTGTAATAATTCTGCCAGATTGGTGGGTCCTACTGCGTTTTCTTCCGACGTCCTACGCTCTGTGTTTTCGCCTAAGTGTTGGTTTGGAACCGATTGCATTGATCTGTGCGGTGACACGTTACTGCTCGAATTCCTTGTACTCTGTGGTGAGGGAACTCTGATTACTTGTGCTATGGGTTCTACGTATCAAGACGCAAGTTAGAATCCTCATCGACTGTCTCTCTACTTTCCTGGTCCTCTGTCGTATGCTGACTTATGTTTCCTATGCTTTGACGTACATTATCCTCGTTATGGTGCGTTATATGTCCTATTTATCGCGATACTGCATCGTCTGTTGTACTGTCCTCTATTCTCTGTCCATCTTCATGCTGGGTCTCTACCTCAATTCGGTCAAGGTCTCGATCTGCCATTGCTAATCTTTCCGAATCCCTTATTTTCTGTTTTAAAAGCAGTTCACGCACCCTACTTTCAGTCAACATGCGCTCATACGATGCGTTTCATATACTTTTTGCACACACGACTTGACAAACCATTCACTTTCTTGTTGGGTCAGAACCAACTTGTCAACGAAGTATCCGCTACCTGTGCGCTTGCATTGGAGAGAAAACTTAATTGTAACAATATTAAAATTCATAACTTAATTATGCTATTGTCTCTGCCAGAATGAATGTCTCACTTTTATTGAATACTTTCTTACTATCTATCGCTGCAGCTACTGTTTTCGACTATTTATAACGCTGAAAAAAAAACTCTTTATTACGAAAATTTTTCAACAGGATATTTTTCTGACCTAGTTAGGCATGTGGTCGACCTTCAATGATGGTATTTTACCATCCTGGCAGGGTCGCCATTTTCTAACATTCTGCGTGGTGTCTGTTTGTTCTATATCGTGTCTCCCTACCACTTTCGTGCAACGACGCTCTGAGCGTGTTTTTTAGGGAATTGACTAGTTTGAACCTGGGACCTGTTGCTGGTAAGGAGACGCCAGACCACACATGGCATGTAGAATTCAGAAGAGTTCAGTGAGACTAGCGATGATATAACCAAATACTTAATGATTTCAGCGTCAGCTCCACTGCACTCCCTGTAAAAGAATCTTAATACTAACTAAATTTAGTGGAAGGGGTTCAAGGCTTTCCTATTTTTAGTTAGCTGGTAAAATAACGTCGAAAAAGCAGTTAAGTTTACCATTGGAAATTTTATTCTACTCACAAAACATTGTTTATAAATTGCACTATTGATAAAAGGAAATGTTTTAATGCACGACGGTAAAAACCAACTGCGTTCAACAAAAATGTGAACGAATATTCCCTGAGTGGGTTTCCAAGTTCTACAATGGATCGAAGGATGACCTATGCCCATATCACATCTACAATCTAGGTTTAAATTAAGTTTCACAAAAGAGAAAACTATCAAAATGTTCTACAGTGACCCTCAATTATCTTTAATTACTTATCTAACTTGTCGTATATTACAGTGGCTGATGTGGCTTCTCAATAACTATATAACAGAAAAATCATCGCGTTTCAGATTTTTACTTCAAGTAGCTAATGTGAACACCATGAGCTTTAATTGAAGATCGACACTAGTATTACGCAAAAAGAGGATGTAACAGATGAGACTTCTGCAGTTCTGAGTGAAGCTTTATGCGCTGTTATGCGGCATCGCGTGCGTTCATTACCTTGTCGGTGTTCGTCAGGGGGCGGCCGGCAGCACAGTTCCGCTCACCTCGCCGTCTCGGAAGCAACTCTCTCCTAGCTTCTCCTTACTACAATTTACCGAAGTTGATTTGAAAAAAAAAAAACAATCTGGCTGTGTTTTCATCTGACCAATCATGGTCTCAATGTTAACCTTAAGCTCCGCTTACAAAAATTCTGTCTATCCAATGAGAAACGTTATACTTTTCGTGGTGGGGCAATGTTTTTTAAAGTTTGCAACGTAACAGAGACGCGAAAAAGTCTCACGCTAAAACTTGCGGGTGGTATGGTCCTTTTAGCGTTATCGTAAGATACTGTTCTTCTGGAGGGCTCTATCTTTTAACATGGGCTGGGGAGTGATCCTGACGTAACAGAGACGCGAGAAAGTCTCACGCTAAAACTTGCGGGTGGTGTAGCCCTTTTTGTGTTATTGTAAGATCTATACTGTTCTTCTGGAGGGCTCTAGCTGTTAACATTGGCTGGAGGGTGGTCCTGACGTAACAGACACGCGAAAAAGTCTCACGCTAACTTGCGGTTGGTGTGGTCCTAGCGGTTAGCTGGCGACGTGGGTGTCCGTCCGTCCCTTATCGTAGGGCCTTCCAGCTTAACACGGTTCTGCTCTCGGCTTCTGTTCTCGTTTCTCCCCTCAGAACTGCGTCTGTCTCACGGTGGGAAGGTATGACATGCATTTAGGCATTCTTGTGTTAGTCTGTGGTATTCCATTTGCTCACTCGTTACTCGTATTACTTTGGTTAATTTAATGTCGGAGCTATGTGACATACTACTGGATTTGCTTATCATGTCAGAGTTTTCATGGAAGGTGTTGGATTTGCCTGACACCTTACAACATGGACCATGACAAGTCGCCCCAAACGACGTGGCTTCCCTGTGTCGCTAAACCTCCTCATAAGTTAGGTGTTAAGAAAGACTTAAACAGTTATCGTCCAATTGCCTTATTGATATCCTTTTCCAAAAAATTCGAAAAGTGACGTCCTCGTGGTCTCATACTTAAGTGCAAACAATTTACTTACCAATATAAGAATTTGGATTCCAGAAAAGTTACTAGACTGAGAATGCTATTTATACATTCGCTCATAACATAGTACAAGCGCAAAACAATAAAACATCCCAAGTATTTTTTGTAATCATTCCAAGGTGTTTCTTTAAGTAGATCATGATACTCTGATAGAGAAACTCATGTTCTGTGGAATTCCTGTCCTTACACAGCTGGTTTGAATCATACTAAAGAAACATAATTCAGAAGGTTGTGCTGAATAATTCAAACAATGTTGGAAGGGCATAAAATTTTAGTGACAGATATCACATAGGTGGTCGCTCAGGGCTCAATTTCGGATCCACTCCTATTCCTTATATGCGTGAAATATCTTCCACTTAACTCTCAACAAGCGAAATTGATACTATAATACATCCCTTTAGAGACAAACCAAGAGAAGGCATGGGAAACGCTATTTTCCAAAGATCTATAAAGTTGTTCTCAGAAAATGATATGTCCATAAGTTTTGAAAACACACACACACACACACACACACACACACACACACAAATGGTTCAAATGGCTCTGAGCACTATGGGACTTAACTTCTGAGGTCATCAGTACCCTAGAACTTAGAACTACTTAAACCTAACTAACCTAAGGACATCACACACACACACACACACACACACACACACACACACACACTGTGTTCAGAAATATGCAACAAACAGGCTCATAGTAACAATTGATGAAGCGCGTGAGGAAGAGTCAATAAACAGGCAGAACGCCCGAAATGTTTGGGTCGACCTATTGATGAAAACTTGGAATGGAAGAAGCACATTACGGAGCTCCTCAAACAACTAACTTCAGCTATTTTTGGTCTTCAAGTTGTTGTTTTTGTGTTCTTCAGTCGTGCGACTGGTTTGATGCAGCTCTCCATGCTACTCTACCCTATGCAAGCTTCTTCATCTTCCAGTACCTACTGCAACCTACGTCCTTCTGAATCTGTTTAGTGTATTCATTTCTTGGTCTCCCTCTACGATATTTACCCTCTACGCTTCCCTCCAATACTAAATTGGTGATCCCTTGATGCCTCAAAACATGTCCTACCAACCGATCCCTTCTTCTAGTCAAGTTGTGCCACAAACTTCTCCCCAATCCTATTCAATATCTCCTCTTTAGTTATATGATCTACCCACCTAATCTTCAGCATTCTTCTGTAGCGCCAAATTTCGAAAGCTTCTAGTTATCGTCCATGTTTCGCTTCCATACATGGCTACGCTCCATACAAATACTTTCAGAAACGATTTCCTGACACTTAAATCTATACTCGATGTTAACAAATTTCTCTTCTTCAGAAACGCTTCCCTTGCCATTGCCAGTCTACATTTTATATCCTCTCTACTTCGACCATCATCAGTTATTTTGCTCCCCAAATAGCAAAACTCTTTTACTACTTTAAGTGTCTCATTTCCTAATCTAATACCCTCAGCATCACCTGACTTAATTCGACTACATTCCATTATCCTCGTTTTGCTATTGTTGATGTTCATCTTATATCCTCCTTTTAAGACACTATCTATTCTGTTCAACTGCTCTTCTAAGTCCTTTGCTGTATCTGACAGAATTACAATGTCATCGGCGAACATCAAAATTTTTATTTCTTCTCCATGCATTTTAATACCTACTCCGAATTTTTCTTTTGTTTCCTTCACTGCTTTCTCAATATACAGATCGAATAACATCGGAGAGAGAGTACAACCCTCTCTCACTCCCTTCCCAACCACTGCTTCCCTTTCATGTCCCTCGACTCTTATAACTGCCATCTGGTTTCTGCACAAATTGTACATAGCCTTTCGCTCCCTGTATTTTACCCCTGCCACCTTCAGAATGCGGAAGAGAGTATTCCAATCAACATTGTCAAAAGCTTTCTCTAGGTCCAAAAATGCTAGAAACGTAGATTTGCCTTTCCTTAATCTTTCTTCTAAGATAAGTCGTAGGGTCAGTATTGCCTCACGTGTTCCAATATTTCTACGGAATCCAAACTGATCTTCCCCGAGATCGGCTTCTAGCAGTTTTTCCATTCGTCTTCCATTGGTCTTCATATAGTTGCTAATCTTGGAAAGAAAGAAATCAACCTCCTGACATGTTTTGCATATTTTCCCTCAATAACGTCTTGTGGAATAGTTTTCTGGGGTAACTCATCACTTAGAAAGAAAGTATTGCTTGTGTAAAACCGCGCAGCAAGAATAATATGTGTTGATCAGCCACGAACGTTAAGCAAATTTATCTGCAAAGAGCGAAACATTTTAACTGCGCCATCTACAATACGTACACTCGCTATTGAAACTTGCCATAAATTATCCGTGATGGTATGAGAGGAAAAATGATGTCCATATCTACAACACTAGACGGGAAAATGATCTGTATTACCCAATATTAAATTAGTCACTGGCAGAAGGGAGTCGGGTAGCCAAACAAGTTTTAAATCTAACTAACCTGGCAACTCCTTCTATTACACTGACAAATTTCTACTTAAAACCATGTTGTCAGGAACAGAACACCACACAAGACACCATGTAGTCCATGCCGTCCTGAACTACATCGTTACACAGTGGGTTACGACTGAAAACCAATCAGGACCTCTCGTCATGCGCGGCCAAGAATCTGGCACACCACCACTTACCAACCACTACGATTAGTGAAGTCTAGTAAAGCGTTGAAGCCAAATGGAATCATGTACCCATCTCTGTGATCCAAAATCATTTCTAATGGTTCCTCAGCTTGGTGATAGCCATTGTTTCTGTGCATCCACAAATGACATTCAGATCTAACCATGAATTTCTCCTACTTTAGAGCATACGCAAAATAAATAAAATTTGTTGCAGAGTTAATCTCATCCAAATGTAAGAACTGAATTATAGTGCAGTACTGCAGCTTATCAATGGGCTGCCAAATTTTGCTTCGGGTCCTCTAGCGGCGTGCTACGATCCTGATGCAGAGGGATTTGAGTGTGCAACAGGACAGCAGACATGTGCCTGGAAAAACTCTCGTATCTTTATCCTTTCCAGGTAATGACTGAAACTCTTGTGTCGGTCCGGCTGTATCAACTGTTCCTTCAGCCTTTTTTATTCCTTCGTACTAAGTGATAAGGCTTGGGCGATGTAAAGAAAGAAGTGTTGTTGAACGACAGAATCATGCTGCAAGTGGGGAAAAAACATTTATTAATTTGCGCGACGATTTTTGAATGGAGTGAAGTATCGTCCTGCAGTAGTTAGACTCGCTAGGGAATGTAGGACCTAACAACATCATGTGCATGTTGGCGGCTGCATGGCAATTTGTCTACGGGCAAAGAGGCGACATTAGTTAATGAAGAGTTAATTTAATCTGTGTATGGGTCAGTAAGTGTACTATGTAAGTACTGGACTGACATTATGATACTAGCTGCGTCAGACCAGTTCATATGAATGAGTGTTGATTGAAATATTTAAGGGATAGCTAGGGAATTGCAGTAAGCCTCCACAGCTGAGCGGTCAGCGTCGATGGCTGTCATGTGAAGCACCCAGGTTTGCTTTCCGGTACTGCCAGGGATTTTCTCCTCTGTGGGAGGACTGTGGAGCCTCGTAACGACAACTGAGGAGCCACTTGACCGAGCAGTAGCGGTTCCACGGTCTCGAAAGTCTGCAAAACAGCCAGGAGAGGAGCGTGCTGACCATATGCCCCCTGTAGTGCATCCGCATGACACTATAAGGCAGAGGATGACACGGCGGCCGGTACACATCCGTTCAGAAATCACGGCCTGGACGAAGAGCTCGTTTAGGGAATTACGAGGCGCTGTTTCTTGTAACACTTATTACAGAGTGGCTGAAGTTTAGTCACTCAAGCATTATGTCGTTTTCTCGGGATTTTGAGATAGTACGTGAACTTTCGGTTTACGAAATGAACTTAAAGAGAAAAATGTTACGTGTGATGTGGAGTAATTATTTACCTTGTGGAACTGATAGCTGTTTTTAGGATTTTTAGACTTTTTGTATAATGGAAACTTTCGTTACTTATGCAGGCAGATGCACATATATGGCCACAAATAGACAGTTCCGTCCGTTGGGCATTTTCATGGATTCTGTATATTAGGCATCTGTTGATGGATGTTTCACGTCAGCTAGATTAAGTGGTCAGGAATGGAAGGTTGGTGCAGTCAGCAGCCAGGCAATGTTTCAAACCACAATCGCATTAAATAAAGGGGAACGCTACAATTGCGGCCTTCCTGCCAGGATATCGTTAGTAATCAGTTTAGTCAACTATCCGTTGCACACTTTGGGGGATTTTGTGTATTGTAAACCTCCCCGCCCCAGCCCCCTTCCCCTGGCAGTCGTTCACTCTACTTATTTCTCTGTATGTATAGATTTTATACATCTCTAGTACTCAGTTTCGAAATATGCGAACTAAGGGTATTTACCAGAGTATTACTTATTCAACGGAATTTTCAAACCGCTATCTTAAATGGTGGCCCTGTCACTCATAAACACCGCTCTAAAGGAGATGTCTAGAATGCAAATTCTTAAAAGTGAGACGGGAACCATACCAAGGAGATCACAGTGAAGGAATAACCTTAAATATCTGGGTTATTATCATTGGGAAAACAAAATGATTTTAGGTTAATATTTATTAACACAATGTCTACACGTTCAGAAAACAACAGCAGAAGGTAGGTAATACTTTTATTGAACTTCTCAAAAATATAAAAAATGGGAAATGCGCACCCTTTCATTGACCTGCGCTTAAGAGTACACAAAACGTGCCCAAAGAGTACCCATTTAGCAAATGTCACAAATGAACGTAATAGCATTCCAAAATAAAGAGGACTGTAGTGCTACCATTTCTCACACATAATGCACTGGATCCAGTCCTCTACAATTTGCTCCCCATACTGCTTGTCACATCCTGAACAGAAGCACACGACTTGTTTGCTGTCTCTTCAGGTGCAATTGGCCTATTCCACGTGGAACGGGATGCATCCACAGAAGCAATGCTCTTGACGGAACAGGATGCCTCCCAGTACTAGACCTAGAAGATTGCACGTGCTTTCTGTTGGTATTTCTCTCCAAAATACAAATTTGATATGAAGAGGATTTCATGATCTCTGATTGTCTTCTCACCTCCTATTTAGTGCTTGTTTAGCATTGGTAAAGACAAGACTTCTGCGAGACGCTTGTATTTCTGCTGTGTTCTCATTTCCCACAAACAGAGAGCTTCTACTTGGGTCACTCTTGTGGTGGAAGTTCTTCTTTTTCTTCAGATCTTCCTGGGGTAGATCAGTTACATTATATGAAATAAACGCCTCCTCTGAAAACAATTTGGGGTTAAATAGGTGCACACCTGTTGCATGGAAGGAATGCTTCGTCTTCTGCATAGTGATTCAGGGGCATCACGAAATACCAGGAAGATGTCACTCAGCCAGCAGTTTTCTTTGGGCCAAAGAATCCACGGTCTAGGAGCTGCTGTTTATGACCGGTGTATGGTGGTATGGATAACAAAACTATGAACTGATCTCGAAAATAGAGAACAGCTTGATGACTGCAATGTGACATGTGATTGTCAAGTATCAATACGACTGGTCATCTTTAGTTCGTTTGGCATAGTCACTGATGTGCTGTAGCCAGGCAAGGAACACATACGTGTTCTTGAAACTATTTGAGATCATGGGGAGAGTTCCTTCGGGTGCACCTTTGAAGTGCCTAGGCTATTTTCTCTGTCTTGGAAAGATTATGGCTCGTGGTATGAAGAAAGCGACAGGATTCATTGCACAGACTACTGTGACGGGTTGTCCTCTTTCTGCTGAAACAACCTTCCCAGACGTTTTCCCTTTTGAACAGAAGATATTCCTGTCTTAACCATGTTACAGATGCGATAAGCAAGAGACGTTTTCTCCTCTGATATCTGCTTCATATTTTTTTTTAAATTGTATTGAAATCAATACTCCTGCTTACACTGCATTTCTCTGTAGTCCGAAGAGTAAGATGATTCCTTTTGCAGGAATCTCGAACGCAGTGATGTACAGCTGCCTTTGTGTCCTTACAGAAGTGATGATCCAACTTGCTAACTTCTGCGTACGCATTCGCCAGTTGCATCAGCTGCTTCCTGCTGACATCGTGCAACCTCACATCAATAACCCTGACGTGGCTTGCTGTTTCCTTTTCCAGTTCACCTTAGAAAATTCTTTTTAAGCGTCTCAGTGACGTTGGCACAGTGCACTAACAGAAAACGCAACCAGTAATCGGAAGTATTTTGAACATAAGAGGTGTATTGGGCGTTCAACAAGGAAACCTGAAAAACTAGGTTCTGTTTCTCACAAGTTTCAGTCTTCTCCTTAAAGTTGACTCCTTCGTACCAAGAGCAGCTTCTCCATTCGTTTTCTGGCCTCACTGAACAACCCTTCAGTATAGATGAGTTTACTGTCCGATTTTCGTACAAAATTTAAAGTCATTCTGAAACAAAAGCTATCCTTCAAACTCCACCGCACATGCAAGATGGCACAAATTTGGAGTTGTGCTCTAAAGAGTACCCGCGCACTCTTTAAGGACGACATTTGCGCGTTCTTTCGTACAGTAACAATGATTCCAAGTAAAGTCAATCGATTGCAGTACACGTCAGATTTGCAGAACACATGGATGTAGTATGGTAGACTGAAATCCAGCCTTTGAGAATACAGTCCAGAATTAAAGGCTATTGCTCGTGTATTCTAGGAATAACTTAGGCAACTGAGTACCAGAATTACGAAAAGAAAGCTGAAAAGTGATTCTTACTATTTCACTTCCGAAATAAGGCATTTCTTCACACATCTTTTTTGAGGTGTTTCTAATACCACACTGAACGCAACTAAGTCAGTGGCGAGTTGATGAGTTTAGCCAACTGTGAGGAACACAAGC
Source organism: Schistocerca americana (assembly GCF_021461395.2). Lineage (NCBI taxonomy): Eukaryota > Metazoa > Arthropoda > Insecta > Orthoptera > Acrididae > Schistocerca > Schistocerca americana. The sequence goes on along the minus strand of NC_060120.1, from coordinate 323,339,255 downwards.
TGAGCCTTCTTTTGGACTGCACACTCTTTGGTACATTTTCCCTAACTGCTGCCCAGTAATAGTACCCTGCAACATGGATGTATCTAGCGAACTGTTCCAATCGATACGAGGTTAATCAAATACTCAATCTCGTGTCCTGCTGACTCAGATCAAATACCAGTAATTAGTAAATGCAAACATACGAACAAATTAAACGACGATGGGTGAGCTGTGTTTCTTCCGAAAGGACAAATGCCTGTTTTGGCAAAACAATTTATTTGGTGTGACACCTACATGATAAACATGAACAATAAATAAGTTACAGAGTCTCCAGCTGACAATAAAATACAAAGTGACTGAAAAAAAATGATATTGTCTACCTTCTGCCTAATTCTACCCAGTTGTGAGTAACGCTATCTAAGGCGCTGCAGTCATGGACTGTGCGGCTGGTCCCGGCGGAGGTTCGAGTCCTCCCTCGGGCGTGGGTGTGTGTGTTTGTCCTTAGGATAATTTGGGTTAAGTAGTGTGTAAGCTTAGGGCCTGATGACCTCAGCAGTTAAGTCCCATAAGATTTCATACACATGTGAATTTTTTTGAAGTAACGGTATCTGAGAGTCTCTACACAGAATGACTGACTTCGCTGGCCAGGGTGGCCGTGCGGTTCTAGGCGCTACAGTCTGGAACCGAGCGACCGCTACGGTCGCAGGTTCGAATCCTGCCCCGGGCGTGGATGTGTGTCATGTCCTTAGGTTAGTTAGGTTTAATTAGTTCTAAGTTCTAGGCGACTGATGACCTCAGAAGTTAAGTCGCATAGTGCTCAGAGCCATTTTTTTGACTGACTTCGCTTCCGTACTGAAAAACTAGAAGAATCTACTCCAATCAGTTGATGTGCACCTCAGTGGAGAAACGTTCTACAAGCGATCCCAGCAATTTAAACTATCTTCCCTGATTGGCGGAGAGGATGGCGATTTCACCATCTCAGACAGTGTGGTGGTAGCGTCCAGTAAGGACACTCAAACTGTCGTGTGTTGTGAGCGAAGCGGCGGCCCTGAAATGTTTTCCGTGTTGAAACGTAAATCCTCAGACAGCAGATTACTGCCCATAAACTGCTAAATCCAAGCTCTGTGTAGATAGTTTCACTGCCAACAAACAACTCCCAGCCAAAAAGGCAAAATTCTAAATAACTCAATCGAAAGCGTATAAGGGAGAAGGATATCTTCAGAAAACTGTACGCCGGACGCAAGGCGAGAACTCCCAGGCAAGAGGCGAAGTTCACAATAGCCTTAAACGAACAGGAAAGCTGCCTATGCGAGTTACTGCCGGCAAGAGGAATTCTATTCGGCACAAGGGTTCTGATATAACTCTGCACAGCTCTGTTGCTCAGACAGAAGACTACACAGGTCCGCGTCTCGGGCCCCTTTCTCTTCTTAAAACTGCAGCCTCCACAGCTCACGCCTACTTTCCTCCCTCCCAAGTACGAGCAGGCGAATCATCGCTTTAGTATTCTCTGTTCATATTCCCACCCTCCTCACTCTAAAAGGCCCTGGCCAACCACAAACTCAGGTTTGGTTTCTGCCGTTGAACCATCTAGAACAAATTTCACCTCTCACTGCGTGATACAAGTCTACCAATGGGAACCGTCCGCGTTAAAAATCGCGCGAAGCAGACTGGCGGATGCGACCTCGTCCTAACGGCTGGTGTTTCCGTTCAAGTGCCCAAAACATTCCGTGCGGTTTCTGTATTGGCTAAAAAATTTGTCGGCCGTCATTGTACGCAGGCTGCCCTCATATTCCGACAAGGCCGCATCCTCGTGAAAACTGGTGCCAACGGCGGCTCCAAGCTCTGCGACTACTCGCTTACAATACCCTTGCTGCTGTTTCATCTCCAGACACCCCCAGATGTGTCGAGCCACTGCAGACAGAGCCTTTGTGCACCCAGCCGTCGGCTGACTCCCCACTGTCTTGGCTGTCCTCCGGCCGAGGTCCCTCTTGTCCCGTCTCTCCAGCAAATCTTCTCCAGCAACGCTGCATTTAACACCATTCACCAAGCGTGCAAGTGAGATTCAGTTATTAGCGCCAAGGTGTACCTATCGACGACAATCAAGTTCTGAATTCACAATAAAACAGCCTTTTTCCTATCAAATCATATCAAAACTTATTCTAATTCCATGTAAGATGTAAAATCTTGCCACCTGACAGTATTAGGCCCCTGCTGATAGACGTTTGATATGAGCCAGATCTGTGTTATTATTTAAGTGCCGAGGAATTCTAGTTTCTTAGTGTCAGCAGTCAGGCAATGTTTTGTAGCAACAACCCTATTAAACAAAGAGAAATGCCACAATGGTGAACTTTCTGCCAGGTTATCACTAACAGACAGGTGTGTCAATTTTCCACTGCACATTTTTGGGGATTTTGTGTACAAGAGGATGGATGTTCAACCTGAGCCAGATGTACATTATTACTTAAGTACTCAAGAATGAGAGGCTGGAGCAGTACTTATGGTCACAACCTTATTAAAATGACGGGAAACGCCACACCTTACAATTACCCACCGTACTAATTTCGTGTAGTGGCGTATCAGGGAAAGTGCTTTTCCCTTTGGTAACATTTCATTTAAGGCATCTGTGAGATCGGACATCTGAATGTTTTTATAATCTCTGTTTGTCAAAGATTAATTATAATGTGCTACACCGATGCTATATTTTTGTGTCATCAGTCCTCTGACTAGTTTAATGCCGCCCGCCATAAATTCCTCTCCTGTGCTAACCTCTTCATCTCAGAGTAGCCGCTGCAACCTACGTCCTCTATTACTTGCTGGATGTACTCCAGTCTCTGTCTTCCTCTACAGTTTTTGCCTACTATAGCTCCCTCTAGTACCGTGAAAGTCATTCCCTCATGTCTTAATAGATGTCCTATCAGTCTGTCCTTTCTCCTTATCAGTGTTTTCCACATGTTCCTTTCCTCTGCGATTTTGTACAGAACCGCCTTATCCCTTACCTTCTCAGTCCATCCGGCTGTAGCACCACATCTCAAATGCTTCGATTCTCTTCTGTTCCGGTTTTCCCACAGTCCATGTTTCAATACCGTACGATGCTGTACTCCAGACGTGCATTCTCAGAAATTTGTTCCTCAAATTAAGGCCGAGATTTGATGTTAGTAGACTTCTCTTGGTCAGGAATGCCTTTTTTGCCATTGCTAGTCTGCCTTTGACTTCCTCCTTGCTTCGTCCGTCACTCGTTATTTTACTGCCTAGGTAGCAGAATTCCTTAACTTTATCTACTTCGTGACAGACGATCCTGATATTAAGTTTCCCGCTGTCCTCATTTCAACTACTTCTCATTACCTTCGTCTTTATCCGATTTCCTCTCGGTCCATACTCTGTGCTCATTAGACTGATCAATCCATTCAGAAGATCATGTAGGTCTTCTTCACTTTCACTCAGGACAGCAATGTCATCAGCGAATCGTATCATTGATGTCCTTTCTCCTTAAATTTTGAATCCACTCCTGAGCCTTTCTTTTATTTCCATTATTGCTTCCTCGACGTGCAGGTTGAACAGCAGGGGCGAAAGACTATATCCTTGTCTTAGAACCTTTTTAATCCGAGCACTTCGTTCCTGGTTGTCCACCCATATTATTCCCTCTTGGCTGTTGTACATATTGTATATGACTCGTCTCTCCCTTTAGCCTACCCATATTTTTCTCAGAATTTCAAACACCTTGAACCATTTTACACTGTCGAACGCCTTTTCCAGGTCGACAAATTCTATGAACGCGTCTTTATTTTTCTTTAGTCTTGCTTCCATTATTAACCGCAACGTCAGAATCGCGTCTCCCGTGCCTTTACCTTTCCCAAAGCCAAACCGATCGGCATCTAGCACACCCTCAATTTTCTTTTCCATTCTTCTGTATATTATTCTTGCCAGCAACTTGGGTGCATGAGCTGTTAAGTTGATTGTGCGACAATTCTCGCACTTGTCAACTCTTTCCTTCTTCGGAATTGTGTGGACGATGCGCGAGATTAGCCGAGCGGTCTGCGGCGCTGCAGTCATGGACTGTGCGGCTGGATCTGAGCACTACGGGACTTAACTTTTGAGGTCATCAGTCCCCTAGAACTTAGAACTACTTAAACCTAACTAACCTAAGGACATCACACACATCCATGCCCAAGGCAAGATTCGAACCTGCGACCGTTGCGGTCGCGCGGTTCCAGGCTGTAGCGCCTAGAACTGCTCGGCCACTCCGGCCGGCTTGTGCGGCTGGTCCCGGCGGAGGTTCGAGGCCTCCCTCGGGCATGGGTGTGTGTGTTTGTCCTTTGGATAATTTAGGTCAAGTAGTGTGTAAGCTTAGGGACTGATGACCTTAGCAGTTAAGTCCCATAAGATTTCACACACATTTGAATATTTTTGTGTGGACGATGTTTTTCCAAAACTCAGATCGTATGTCGCGCGACTCACACATTCTACACACCAACGTGAATAGTCGTTTTGTTGCCACTTTCCCCAATGATTTTAGAAATTCTGATAGAATGTTATCTATCCCTTCTGCCTTATTTGATGTTAAGTCCTCCAAAGCTCTTCCAAACTCTGATTCTAATACCGGGTCCCTTATCTCTTCTAAATCGACTCCTGTTCCTTCTTCTATCACATCAGACGAATCTTCCCTCTCACAGAGGATTTCAGTGTATTCTTTCTACCTATCCGCTCTCTCGTCTGCATTTGACAGTGGCATTAGCGTTGCACTCCTCATGTTATCAACCGTGCTTTTAATGTCACCGAAGATTGTTTTGACTTCCCTGTATGCTAAGTCAGTACTACAGACAATCATTTATTTTTTGATTTCTTCACTGTTGCCAGGCAGCCATTTCGTCTTAGCTTCCCTGCACTTCCTGTTTGTTTCATTCCTCAGCGACTTGTATTTCTGTATTGCTGAGTCTCCCGGAACATTTTTGTACTTCCTTCTTTCATCGATCGATTGAAGTACTTCTTCTGTTACCCATTGTTTCTTCACAGTTAACTTCTTTGTACCTATGTTTTCGTTCCCAACTTCTGTTATCGCTCTTTTTGGGTGTGTCCATTCCTCTTCAACTGTACTGCCTACTGAGCTATTCCTTACTGCTGTATCTATAGCCTCAGAGAACTTTAAGCTTATCTCGTCATTCCTAAGTACATCAGTATCCCACTCCATTGCATATTGATTCTTCCTGAATAATATCTTAAACTTCAGCCTACTCTTCATCACTACTGTTTAGTGATCAGAGTCTGTATCTGCTCCTGGGTACGCCTTACAATCCAGGATATGATTTTGGAATCACTGTCTCACCATGATGTAATCTGATTGAAATCTTCCCGTATCACCCGTCCTTTTCCAAATATACTTCCTCTTCGTATGATTCCTGAACATAGTATTCGCTGTTACTAGCTGAAGTTTATTACAGAACTATCGGTGTTGGTTTGCTGTAGATTCTCATTAGATGCTATTACAAGAGGAAACATCTAGTCGTACTCCTAGGCATGTAGTGCATCGTACAAGTCTCATAAAGCATTCAAGACAACAGTCAGTGTGGTGATCGTGCAGTGTGACTGTAGAAGGTTGTGATTTTCTTTTGTAGTAATCATACTGAGGATGTCATTGACAGTGAATGTAAGGACATCAGCATTTACTGTAATGCAAATCTGAGATTTTGTTACTGCTGTTACGAGTGATTTCTATGTGAAACCACTGGAGTAGTATACAGTTTTGTTATAAATTTATTAAATTATGACTATTTTGTTCGTTATGTGGCACTACAATTAGTTTTACGCTTTATGAGTTCATGGAAGTTTCTAATGTGGGATTGTGTCTAGGAGGCTTCGGAAATTGCTTTCAAATATATATCATGAAGTGATGGAAGGTTGAAAACTGTATGTCCCAGTGGTTCCAAACTCAACCCACAATTTGAAAACAATCGATTATTTACTTTTCTCCAATTTGTTCTTCTATTAATTGCTTAATATGATAATAAAGATTAATTCTGTGAAAGAAATTTTAAAACTATATTCGACTGTGAAACCATCTCCTTAAGGGGGTAGAACATCAAACGGGCCGACTTTGAGCAGGAGAGGCACCACAGGACATTTTCATTTCCACTGTCTATACTTTTACAATTAAATTCATAAAACTTTGTCATCATGACCAGGAAGGATTCAGGATTCACACTCGTAGCAGCGGAAGTTCAAAAACATAACAAAATAATTTTTTTTACGTGTGAAATTTCATCATTTTTTCACTTACTATTGGCTGCATTTGTTGGTATAGGTACACTTTTCTTCAAAAGTGCCGGCCGAAGTGGCCAGCGGTTCTAGGCGCTGCAGTCTGGAACCGCGAGACCGCTACGGTCCCAGGTTCGAACCCTGCCTCGGGCATGGATGTGTGTGATGTCCTTAGGTTAGTTAGGTTTAACTAGTTCTAAGTTCTAGGGGACTAATGCCCTTAGAAGTTGAGTCCCATAGTGCTCAGAGCCATTTGAATAAGCAAGAGAGACTGTTCGATGAATTTTGCGCAGCATACAAACCATACTCACAGGTGTCTAAAACTCTAGAATCTATTTAATTGATGAAAAAATGAATGAGCTGTTACGTTTTAAACTTTATGTTTAGAAAAAAATCAAATTTTGTAGTTAATTATCTCAATTTTTACCACAGTTTTAATAGATTTGGAAAATTGTAGAGTTTCATACACCTGTAAGTATGGTTTGTATGCTGTGCAAAATTCATCAAAGAATCTCTCTTAATTGTGCAGAAAAATAGCAACAAATGCAGCCAACAGTAAGTGGAAAAAATGATGAAATTTCATATTTAAAAATTTTTTATTTTGTTATATTTTTGCACTTCCACTGCTATGAGTGTGAATCCTGAACCCTTCCTGGTCAGGCTGACAAAGTTTTATGAATTTATTTGTAAAAGTATAGACAGTAGAAAATAAAATGTCCTGTGGTGCCTCTCCTGCTCCAAGTTGGCCCGTTTGATGTCCTACCCCCTTAAAGTAATTGGTTATTTACGTCCTGCCAATTTCTTCCCGAATTCGTTTCTTGCTATGATGATAAAGGTAAATTTTGTGGAAATAGATTTTCTTATATTGTTGGGACTGAAATGGATGGATAAGACGATTGTTCGTATGTGAGACAGAATGAGAGAGGGAGGGGGGGGGGGGAGGGGGAGCAGCAAGACAGGACAGAGTGGAGGAGAAGAAGACGGGGCTAACGCCGGCAGGCCGCACCAGAACTACTCGGCGGCGACCCACTGAACGGAAACAGCCTGCTGGCTGAAAATCCATCTCGGAAGGGAGGCAGTAATTATGCGATGCAGTTGAGAATAACGACCACCAGTTGGGCCGCGCATAAAAGTGGTGTCGTTCTGCGTGATGACCGTGACAGAGCGGCCGATGGCGGCTAACGAGAGGCGCGGACGCTGACGTGCGTGACGCCGTAATGAGTCGTAATCAGCGCCGCCACCTGCGCCGTCGTAAAGGCAGGAATCCGCCCGCCGACTGGGCCGGGCCGCGCGGAGCTGGGCTGCCGCCTTTTTGTGGGCCGCGAGGGCGCCCGCGCTCTGCTACCGGCGCGCCCGTCACCTGTCACAGCCGCAAGAGCACCCTGAAGGCGCACGCTTCTCTGTGCTACAGCTAAAGGGACCTCCACGTCGATGGTACTAGTTGCATCTGATTGTAAGTAGATCGCTTTGTATGTAATTCCCACCTGCCCCCAGAATCGATGAATTTTGTTGACGGTACTTCGCCAGAGGTAACTCGAATCCAGATGGAAGGAAGTAGAACTACATCCATTTATAAAAAACAGTCAAAGAGAAAAAGATTGTATAACGAGGATGGCACGATCTACATCTGCATCTGCATTTATACTCCTCAAGCCACCCAACGGAGTGTGGCGAAGGGCACTTTACGTGCCAGTGTCATTACCTCCTTTTTCCTGTTCCAGACGCGTACGGTTCGCGGGAGGAACGACTGCCGGAAAGCCTCCGTGCGCGCTCGAATCTCTCTAATTTCACATTCGTGATCTCATCGGGAGGTATAAGTAAGGGGAAGCAATATATTCGATACCTTATCCAGAAACGCACCCTCTCGAAACGTGGCCAGCAAGCTACACCGCGATGCAGAGCGCCTCTCTTGCAGAGTATGCCACTTGAGTCTGCTAAACATCTCCGTAACCAAATAACCCCGTGACGAAACGCGGGCCGGTCGGAGTGGCCGCGCCGTTAAAGGCGCTTCAGTCTGGAACCGCACGACCGCTACGGTCGCAGGTTCGAATCCTGCCTCGGGCATGGATGTGTGTGATGTCCTTAGGTTAGTTACGTTTAAGTAGTTCTAAGTTCTAGGGGACTTATGACCACAGCAGTTGAGTCCCATAGTGCTCAGAGCCATTTGAACCATTTTTTTGACGAAACGCGCTGCTCTTCTTTGGATCTTCTCTATCTCCTCTGTCAACCCGACCTGGTACGGATCACACACTGATGCGCAATACTCAAGTATAGGTCGAACGAGTGTTTTGTAAGCCACCTCCTTTGTTGATGGACTATATTTTCTAAGGGCTATCCCAATGAATCTCAACCTGGCACCCACCTTACCAACAATTAATTTTATATGATCATTCCACTTCAAATCGTTCCGTACACATACTCCCAGATATTTTACAGAATTAACTGCTACCAGTGTTTGTTCCGTTATCATATAATCATACAATAAAGGATCCTTCTTTCTATCTATTCGCAATACATTACATTTGTCTATGTTAAGGGTCAGTTGCTACTCCCTGCACCAAGTGCCTATCCACTGCAGATCCTCCTGCATTTCGCTGCAATTTTCTAATGCTGCAACTTCTCTGTATACTACAGTATCATCCGCGAAAAGCCGCATGGAACTTCCGACACTATCTACTAGGTCATTTATATATATTGTGAAAAGCAATGGTCCCATAACACACACCTGTGGCACGCCAGAGGTTACTTTAACGCCTGTGGACGTCTCTCCATTGAGAACAACATGCTGTGTACTGTTTGCTAAAAACTCTTCAATCCAGCCACACAGCTGGTCTGATATTCCGTAGGCTCTTACTTTGTTTATCAGGCGACAGTGCGGAACTGTATCGAACGCATTCCGGAAGTCAAGGAAAATTGCATCTACGTGGGAGCCTGTATCTAATATTTTCTGGGTGTCATTGGTAACCTTCTATTGGGAACCAGGATCGAACAGAGTGAAAGTTCACTCCTGTGCAATTTCCCTATTAGACGTGTTCGACGTCAAGTCAGCCACTCGTATCTGCGTCCGACTTCACAATGGACGCCGGGAAACAGGAACATGGAGCTGCAGTTCGGTTTCTCACCATGGAAGGAGAATCGGGAAGTGAGATTCATGCCAGAATGTCTTCTGTGTATGGCAATTACAGTAAGTGATGTGCGCATGTATATACGTGGGATAAACGATTTCGAGAAGGTTGGGCGTCACTGAAAGCCAGCAGTGGGCCAGGACAGGCTCTTCGAGTCATTTCCCCTTCTGTAATAGCTGCGGTAGGTGCTGCCGTCGGAAATGACCGACGGCGGTCGCTGGGAGACATGTTCGGCTTCACTCACGGTACCGCTCACACCATAATGGCAGAGAATGCGGAGACCTGGAAAATACATGTGCGGTGGGTTCCCCACAGCCTGACGGAGCAGCAGAAATTTAACAGGATGTGCACATCGCTGCAGCAGCTGGAACAGTATCATGATGAAAAATTGGTGTAGGAGATCAAATACAGTTTCAGCGCTTTGACCCATACAGCAAGTGTAAGAGACAACACCTGAGGCGCACTGATTCACTCAACACATTGCAGACCAGTTCCTCTCCAATGGCCCACTGCTCACTAGCGATGATTAATGCACAGCTTTGCGTCGATACTTTTAAAAAAATCAACCACTCCACATCAACTCCAGGAGTCCAGGAGTGTTGACAGACAGCATTATTCTGTTGCAAAGTGTGCCCCTCCCCCCCCCCCTTTCCACAACATCTTGCGAAGTTTGTTATATGCTACAGACGTTTCACTCGGAAGCCCTTACATGTCATCTACACATTTTCGATCTCTCCCCATGCTATTCTCAAGTTTTTGGAGTCCTGAAGAGAGACGTTCATGGACATTGATAGTAGTAGGGTAAAGAGAGTTCTTGCATGGTTTGTTTGTTTGGGTTGCATACATTCAGTGGCAAGTATACATTCAGGGACAAACTTGATTGATTTATGATCTTATTCTAATGTAGTGCTAATTAATTTATGACTTATTGGGGTTGATTTATGACACCCTAAGGATAATCCATCTTTCTGAGAGATCCCCCTACCACTCCCCGACCTGTCCCCTTCCACTTCCACCTCCACCACCCCTCTGGGAAATCTTCAAGCCTCCACGCATCCCCCTCGCCGATAAAAGCACACTTTTAATATCAAATTGATTGATTAATTAATTAAACCGATCAATTAATTATCCCATCCCTCTCAGGGAAATCCCTATCCTCTGTCTCATCCCCCCACTGCCCCTCTCCTTCCCCATCTGGAACTTGGTGGAAAAATAGTCGGCCTGTGCTGAGCTGCTGGAGAAGAAAGACATAGGGAATTTATTTATTTTGAGTGCTACCTTATTGGAAATTAGCAGGAAAAACTCAGCCCCTCCTTTCTCCTCTGCCCCCCCCCCTGCTCCCCTGGACAAATGTGGGAAAATTGAGGGAGAATGAGGGAGTACTTTCATGTATACTTGGGGCAAGAAAATTCTTGTACATGGAAACGAGTATGTGACAGCAAGAGGAACATGAGAAAAAGTTTACCTAGAAGCACCACAAATCAGTGAAACAGTCATTTTTTCGTGTACAGTGATAAGATGGGTGGAATAGATTGTTTAATGTGGATGACCTCCAAATGTAGAGTAATAAATTTATATATATATCAGATAACAAAGCCAGGTGTTACCCCAAAGTTGTCAGCAACTAGCTTATAGATTTTTATGAAGTGTTCTAAGCTAAAGAGCACTGAATTATTAGCATGGGGCCTGCAGTATGCAAATACATGGTAGATTGCATGTTCGATCCCGTCCAAGAGTGTTTACATGTTTTAAACTCTAACAAACACTATTTACAATGTGCTTCTCTGTACTCTCTACTAATCACTACCTAACAGTGTCAGGTAACAAATAGCTTACAGAACAGTTGCTGCATGGCTTTTAACAGCATTCTGCTGTATATTCATTGAGATAATAGGGACTTCAATGATTTGCTGAAAAAGAGGACCACCTGCCCCCAAATTGACATGGATCTGCATTAAAGGATGGTAGAAAGTAGATGGAGTAATCGGTTGAGAGGGGCTGTAATGAGGTGTGGTTTAATGGTAGACTGATGATGTATTGTAGAGAGAGGGACATGTTATGGCAGGTCATTTATCATATATTTAATCATTTTTTTTCTGTTGCTCTCCTGGGGTGTACCAGTTGCACGGTACAACCTGCATTCAACTTGTATACGGTTGTGGGTTCTGTATGTCTCTTAGAGCTTTATCTACCTGTTACTGTTATCAGCAAACCTCTCCATACCATGGTCAGCAGAGGGCTTCCAATGTATGTGTGATGAATCATTTCCACAAAATCAATGGAAAATCTGTTTCAACACCCTCCTCTAGACAAACAAAGATATATGCAAAGTACTCCATTCCCCTGCCACATATTGTACATAAATCGAGTATTCAGTTTCACAACAGCAGTGATTGTACGTTAGTGACAGGAGTTTGTGGAGTACTGCAATCACTGTGTTTGCATTTGCTTAATAGATGTCATGTGTAGAAGAGACTGTGTTAGAATTTCACAGAGTTAGCGCAGCATAGCGTGTAATTTTACACGTCAAACACTGTCATATAAGTTTGTCTATTTCCTCATAAGATGTCGTTGTATCCTGCATTTTCCACTGCTGATGATCATATTATAGTACTGATGGGAGCATAGCATAATTTCTGAACCATAATCAGATGTGAACAGTGGACTCCATATACCTCAGGAAAGCTATATAGTGCACTGATCACAAAGAATCTACATTTTTCTTCATTTGGTGTAGACGGTAGTAGCTTTATCATCTTAAAGTTTCCCACCATAGTGAGTGGGATAGAAAATTTGATGGGTGAAAGTGTATAATGTGTTGCAAATATATTTTCTGCATTAGAGTTTTAACAGCATTTCATTCCATGTGGCTAATACATCAGAAACTGTTCTGCTTCAACATTGTAGCAAGCTTCATTGCAGAACTGTGTAGCCTTAGGAGTATGTGTTTATGATCTATGTTCAGAACTGTGTAGCCTTAGGAGTATGTTTATATGATCTATGATCTTCTAAGTACCTTCTTGGCATGGGATCCAAACAGTACAAAAATGCTATAGCCGACCGCGGTGGCCGAGCGGTTCTAGGCACTTCAGTCCGGAACCACGCGACTGCTGCAGTCGCAGGTTCGAATCCTGCCTCGGGAATGGATGTGTGTGATGTCCTTAGGTTAATTACTTTTAAGTAGTTCTAAGTTCTAGGAGACTGATGACCTCAGAAGTTAAGCCCCATAGTGCTCAGAGTCATTTGAACCATTTGAACAATGCTATAGAATAGATAGCTCAAGTGTAATACGTCAAATGTTTCAAATTGGTTCCATCTGGAGCTCCATTATGCATAATTCATATGTTTCTTCTTTTTGAACACCTGTTACATCACCACAATAAGGTATCAGGCTCATATCTACCACAAACCAACAAAAAGTTCTAAACTCCTCAATATGTAAGCGTGTAGAGAGATCATTTGTAACTGAGTGGATATGTGAGTAAGGTTGATACAGAACAGTCTTCACAGAACAGCAGTTGCAGTGCTGGAAAAAGAATATCGGTCTTTGTCACTAGCATTGGCCAGTACAGGTTTGGAATACGTGCTATACTCTTTGCGAATGCATAGTATCAATGGGTATTGATTACCTGGAACTCAGCGCATTCTGTGTGCTCATGAGACATCGAACGTAATGGGTACAGTACGCTTCTGCTTCTGGTCAGTTTCAAATTAAATTGGAGTCAACGTTAGAGGGAGGGTTGGTTACAGAAAGAGGAAGAGTTGCAACATACTTAGAGAGAGGTCATCTAGAGTTTTACTTCGTGTTCTTTGCCTAAAGGTTCAACAAAGGGGTAGCTCGTTTTCAAATAGATGGCAGAGTGCTAGATCTTTGAATCTCCTACTTTTCCCATGAATGTGGGAATACTTTATGATTCCCATCAATGTATGGAGAGAGGCAATCGTAATAAAATCTTACCAAATTTAAAAATGTCTTTCAGCTAAGGAAAGTAAATTTTACACCACATCTCTACTATGGCTGTTTCCTACACTAAGATACCGTATTTGTGTCATGTGATATAGGCAGTGTAACAGGATTCGTTATATGACCACATGTATGGCATTATGGCATTGTCACTTTAGGACATAGTGTAAAAAAGATCTGAGGATGGTCATTACGGACTGAAACGGGTCATCGTCTAAAGTATTGATATTGTGATCAAAGACTGGAATAGAAAGCATTTGCCATATATACGACTGTCAAAAAGTTGTGGAGGCGTGGTATAGCAATGATACAGAAAGTTTTAAATGTGCTGCAATGTCATTGGCTGATAGCATCAGGAGATTGACATGATGAGATGTTTCATTGAAACGACAACTCATCAAGAGTAGTGGTTTTGACATCGAGTAATTGAATAAAATGTGTTGAAATTACGGAAAACATGGTAAAATTACGAAAACTGATGGAAAATAGGTAAAACTGATGAAAATACAACAAAAAGTGTGGAGGGATTAGGGTACTTGCTTGCTCACCATTCCTCCATTGGTGCAACTGACATCTGATGGTGCATACTACCCGTGCTCTATAGGTTTCATACCTGCAGAATACCACCTTGTTTCACATGTAATTATACATTGTAAGTTATGAAAATGAAAGACAGAGAGTCCAAGGGTTTGGGGGTCAGGATGACTATCACCTAGGACACAGAAACAGCGATCACTTACCTGCGTGCAATATGCACCACCAACATGAGGAATCAATGCTCTGAGTCTCTTCGAAAACAGAACACTGAGGCATTCTCTATCCCATCACTGTGGATGATTAGATTAAATGTGGGTAAGTAAGTAAGTTTGGAAGCACTCTGCAATGCCACAAACTCTTCCAGTTTCCATATATTGAGATGTCTTCCATAGTTTTGCCAATGAGAAACACCGCCTCTGGCTTTTATTTCAACCATCTTATGTGTTGTGGGAGCAGCTTAACTTACACCATGTGATGTTCACCTTTCTCCAGAGTTGATGGATTGAAACATGTTAACGCCAGTTCAGCATTTGACACAGACTGCAAAGTCAGGGTAGAAAACAAAATATATGGTGCTGCTTGGATGTGTTGCAGCAAAGAAACAATGAATCAAACTGCTTATGAAACAACAACAAAGAAACCCTCTCTTGTGATTGATAGTCTGTGGGATATGGTGTTCCTATAGTACACTGGCAAAACTTTACACAGATCTGAGCAAGCTACTTCGATCACTGGCTGCCTGCTCTAATGGACCAATTTGTGTATATATAATATGCACAATGTCAACATGCAGATGGTATTTGTTTTCGATATACTGGGGGAGAGAGACTTATTAATATCTTATTGAGTTCTTTTGCAAGTGATGTTAGTGAAGTTTTTGTAGTTCGTAGTTGTACTCAATTGGAGTTTATAAAAATGACGAATAGAGAGAGAGACTGTGTTGCCAGCGAAATCTCTGACACCATTACACTATTGTATTTCTAATGTAGTAATCATAGGAATACGATAAAGGAGATCAGGACATGTAGAGGGTGATATTTATATACCATCATTCGATATCGATGAATTATAGGTGTTATGCTTCTGAATTTCTTAGTGCAGTTCATGTACACACTGCAAGGTTCTGAATTTCCTCCTGTACGTTAGTGTGCTATTTTTCTCATTGTGATAGCCCTCTATTTTTTCAGTGACAGAAGCCTTCTAACTAATGGAATGGGATTTACATGGAATTAACTGGTGTCTGTGACTTGGAGTGGGACATCTCTTACACATGGAAATTATGTAGATTCAAATGCTATACATCGAAGACTGGAGGGTTCATGAGAATAAGGCAGGCAAGCAATACTCTGCCAAAAGGGGCGTTGAGAGCTGAGCTGTATACCACTTTTCTTTCTAAGTGTTGTGAGCAAACACAGTACAACCTATCACATTCGTCTCGTATAGTGACTGGAATGAGAAAATTAGGAGTTAATATGAAGATTTTTATCAAGAGACCACCAGCAGCAGAAGTACTATCTTTTATTTTCTCGGTAAATAAGAGACAACATTCTCCTGTGAGTTT
The DNA here is from genome assembly GCF_021461395.2 of Schistocerca americana. Classification (NCBI taxonomy): domain Eukaryota; kingdom Metazoa; phylum Arthropoda; class Insecta; order Orthoptera; family Acrididae; genus Schistocerca; species Schistocerca americana. The sequence continues at coordinate 323,323,840 of NC_060120.1, read as the reverse complement.
CGTGTGACTACAAATGGATAGAGTGACATCTGAACAGGCAGACTAAATTTACTTTTACGTCTATATTATTATTTCATAAGCTATCGTACGGTGTGTGGTGGAGGGTACCCTGCACTACTACTAATTATTCCCTTTCCTATATAGAACGAGGGAAAAGACTGCCTTTATGCCTCTTTATGAGCGCTAACTTCTTCATGGTTTATGCGAAATGTATGTTGGTGGGGGTTGAATCCTTCTGGGATCAACTTCAAATGTAGGTTCTCAGTAGTGCTCCTTGAAAAGAGCATCGTCTTCCTTCCAGGAATTCCAATCTGGGCTGCCTGGGAAACGTAATCTGACTGGTGGAAAAAACTTAATCACCTTGAAAGTGCCACTTCTGATCAATTTAATTAATTAACCTATCAAATTGATATCAGTGATGTGCTGCCAGGTGGGTGGAAGCGAGGGCTAGAGCACCACAGATGTGATTCAGCAGCTGGAATAGTAATCAGGTAATTGTTCGTTGTGGCGATATAGTTTACTGAAATTACAATCTCCCATCTACAAATGGAGAAATAACCATCGTAAAAAAATCAGCCATATTAGAGAATTTGTAAAGTGATACATAGTATAAACCTAATATTTACAACTACTCTGTGTTTTTAACTTAAGAGACGAATTATTTGCTTACTTTAAGAGAATTCGGAAGCGAGGACCCATTGTCTGAGAAATGTTGGCACTCCCTCATGAGCCAAAAATGAGTTTAATATTCTAGTCCCGTGATGCAGGATGTAACAGGCATTAAGCTGATTAGAACAGTTTTTTTTTACCTGATGAGAAAATGCTTGAAGGAAATACACTCCTGGAAATGGAAAAAAGAACACATTGACACCGGTGTGTCAGACCCACCATACTTGCTCCGGACACTGCGAGAGGGCTGTACAAGCAATGATCACACGCATGGCACAGCGGACACACCAGGAACCGCGGTGTTGGCCGTCGAATGGCGCTAGCTGCGCAGCATTTGTGCACCACTGCCGTCAGTGTCAGCCAGTTTGCCGTGGCATACGGATCTCCATCGCAGTCTTTAACACTGGTAGCATGCCGCGACAGCGTGGACGTGAACCGTATGTGCAGTTGACGGACTATGAGCGAGGGCGTATAGTGGGCATGCGGGAGGCCGGGTGGACGTACCGCCGAATTGCTCAACACGTGGGGCGTGAGGTCTCCACAGTACATCGATGTTGTCGCCAGTGGTCGGCGGAAGGTGCACGTGCCCGTCGACCTGGGACCGGACCGCAGCGACGCACGGATGCACGCCAAGACCGTAGGATCCTACGCAGTGCCGTAGGAGACCGCACCGCCACTTCCCAGCAAATTAGGGACACTGTTGCTCCTGGGGTATCGGCGAGGACCATTCGCAACCGTCTCCATGAAGCTGGGCTACGGTCCCGCACACCGTTCGGCCGTCTTCCACTCACGCCCCAACATCGTGCAGCCCGCCTCCAGTGGTGTCGCGACAGGCGTGAATGGAGGGACGAATGGAGACGTGTCATCTTCAGCGATGAGAGTCGCTTCTGCCTTGGTGCCAATGATGGTCGTATGCGTGTTTGGCGCCGTGCAGGTGAGCGCCACAATCAGGACTGCATACGACCGAGGCACACAGGGCCAACACCCGGCATCATGGTGTGGGGAGCGATCTCCTACACTGGCCGTACACCACTGGTGATCGTCGAGGGGACACTGAATAGTGCACGGTACATCCAAACCGTCATCGAACCCATCGTTCTACCATTCCTAGACCGGCAAGGGAACTTGCTGTTCCAATAGGACAATGCACGTCCGCATGTATCCCGTGCCACCCAACGTGCTCTAGAAGGTGTAAGTCAACTACCCTGGCCAGCAAGATCTCCGGATCTGTCCCCCATTGAGCATGTTTGGGACTGGATGAAGCGTCGTCTCACGCGGTCTGCACGTCCAGCACGAATGCTGGTCCAACTGAGGTGCCAGGTGGAAATGGCATGGCAAGCCGTTCCACAGGACTACATCCAGCATCTCTACGATCGTCTCCGTAGGAGAATAGCAGCCTGCATTGCTGTGAAAGGTGGATATACACTGTACTAGTGCCAACATTGTGCATGCTCTGTTGCCTGTGTCTATGTGCCTGTGGTTCTGTCAGTGTGATCATGTGATGTATCTGACCCCAGGAATGTGTCAATAAAGTTTCCCCTTCCTGGGACAATGAATTCACAGTGTTCTTATTTCAATTTCCAGGAGTGTATAACCAATGGTATACTGTTGCAGAATTTAACTATGATACCTTAGCAATTTGAAAACGCGTGTATGCCAAAATTTCTTCTGTCTCCCAAAATAACTTGTATAAAAGGAAGAAATATACATTTTGTATGAAAAATTTGAGGTGTATAGTCAACAACATCACTGCCTCAGATTGAGTGAAGTGGATTTTTTAGATGGGGGCAGTCCATGTTGGGGTGGAATTGCAATTAGAACTAAACACCAAAGATGCACCTACTTGTCTCACAGTGCACTGTAGCCAGTGGCACAAGGAGACACGAGGCTTCAGTCGACTGAAGTCACGGATTAGCTTAGCCTGTGACTAATGATTAGTTACAAAGAATGCCCCTATCTCTCAGCTCTTACCCGTGGGTATGTGGGCAAGTTCCGGTGGCGGCACTCTCTGGGTGACTGACTAGCAAAGTGACTAGTATGCTGGGCAAGCGACGACGGAAGCGGACGTATGTGTTGTGTGAGAAGATTCAATATGAGTGGTGTTTGCACTGGACGATTATTCCCCTTCATGTAAATTGATCGGTTGACAGCTTGGTAACAGTCACTTCAACCTCTGAGCGATTGGTAGGGCTGGCGTGTAGATGCTGGGGAATGGATGTCCAGCTGCTGATGTGTGTGTGGGTCTCTCCTGGCCAGCACCTGTGTGACGACATTATTTCCCGACCAGCAGCATCTCTCAGCGGTCAGCAGGTGGTGCGCTCTTCACAATCGTGAGTTGTTGTGACTGGTAGGACATTTTCACTAGATATGTTCACAGATATATTTAGCACAACAATCCATTTATGGCAGATATTTAATTACTTGATTTGCAAAGTGTTTGTGTGTAATTCTCAGATAGTGAAAATATGTTTTTATTTCAAAGATGTATCATCAGAAGGTGGTGAGGAGTGTTTTAAGCGATTTTTTAGACTCCTGTGGATTGTTAAACAACTAATTTAATAGGATAGTACAAATTAACTATGTCCCTATGTTTTTTTTTTATATCGAAATGGCTCATCTCTCCCTTTTCTCCCTAGCGTTAGCTAATAAGAACACAGCATTCCGAGGAGAGATGAAAACCTCTGTCTGCATGTTTGGAGACGTTGGTTCACAACACAAACAGGAAGTAGCCTCTTGAGAGTGACAGAGACAAGAAGCAAGTCTGGAATTTCCCGAACAGAATGATACCACTTGACGCTTAGTTTGGGGCCGAAAGATCAAAGGAGGCTGACATCCAGCCGTGGTCAGTGGTATTTAGTAGTGTGATCTGTAATTAGGACACTGGGCGGTTTTTGAATTCCATTCTAGCTCCAGGGCAACAGACACACACGCAGGAGATCCCGAATGGCAGATAGTATAGTGCAATATTGCAACGATAGAATCATTGTTTCAAAAAAGGCGATTGACTCTCCATTATAAAAAGTGTGAGGTCATTCATCTGAGTTCTAAAAGGAATCCATTAAATTTCGGTTTCACGGTAAATCACAGAAATATGACGGCTGTTAGTTCAACTAAATACCTAGGAATAATAATTATAAACAACTTAAGCGTCAACTTAAGAATCAACCTGGATTTAAAAACACATGTGACAGACGAAATCTTCTCAGGTGATCAGCCGAGTGGTGACGTTGCCTTGTCGCAAAGTTTACATGAGTTTCGTATTCATCATCTTCAACGGAAGTCGCTTGAAGTGATGTGAACGAAACTCATCTAAACTTTGCGACCTGAGATTTCGTCAATCACATATGTTTTTAAATCCAGATTGATTCTTAAGTTGATATGTAAGTTGTTTATAAATATTATTCAAAAACAAAAGTTCAAATGTGTGTGAAATCTTATGGGTCTTAACTGCTAAGGTCATCAGTCCCTAAGCTTACACACTACTTAACCTAAATTATCCTAAGGACAAACACACACACCCATGCCCGAGGGAGAACTCGAACCTCCACCGGGACCAGCCGCACAGTCCATGACTGCAGCGGTTTAGATCGCTCAGCTAATCCCGCGCGGCAATTATTATTCCTAGGTATTTAGTTTAACTGACAGCCATCATATTTCTGTGATTTACCTTGAAACCGAAATTTAACGGATTCCTTTTAGAACTCAGATGGATGCCTTCACACTTTTTATAATGGACAGTCAATAGCCTTTTTTGAAACTACATATATATATATATATATATATATATATATATATATATATATATATATATATATATATATGTGTGTGTGTGTGTGTGTGTGTGTGAGAGAGAGAGAGAGAGAGAGAGAGAGAAAGAGAGAGATCGTGTGTGTGGGTGTGGGTGTGTATCTAAACAGTTTTACAATTAGTTTAGATCTTCTGATGACGTCACTAGCCGGTAAATGACAAAATCACCTGCGGACAATGTAAGAGGGCTGCTCATATTGTCTCCTAAATCATTTGTGTAGGTTAGGAGCAGCAGAGATCCTATAACATTTCTTTGGGGAACGCCGGGTATCGCTTTCGCTTTACTCGATAGCTTTCCGTCAATTTATGCTAATTAACGCTAACTGTGACCTTTATGACAGAGACGATGCTCCATCGACACACAATTTGGCTAGAAGCCGCTTGTGAGGAATGGTATCAAAAGCGTTCTGGAAGTCCAGAAATGTGGAATCGACTTGAGGTCCCCTGACGACAGTACTCATTGCTTCGTGAGAATAAAGAGCTAGTCGCGTTTCAGAATTACGATATTTTCTAAATACGTGTTGACTTCTTTTTATCAATAAATCGATTTCATAATGCTCGAACGCAGATATGTATCAAAATACTACTGCAAATCGACATGAATGATATGGGTCTATAATTCAGCGGATTACTCTTATTACCTTCCCTGCGTGTTGGTGTGACCGTGCAGTTTTCCTATCTTTTGGTAAGTATAGCTCTTCCAACGAGCGGTTATACATGATTGCGAGATATCGAGCTATTATATCGACATACTGTGCAAGGTCTGTAATTGGTATACAGTTCGGAGCGGAAGACTTGCCTCTGTTAAGAGATTTGAAAGACTTCACTAACGGACCACATCTATTTCTAAATTACTCATGTTGGGAGCAGTTCTTGATTTGAATTCTGCAATATTTACTTCGTCTTTTTTGATGGAAGTATTTGAGAAAATGTAATTCTTAAATTCGCTTTAGTGGCACTGTCATCAGTAATATTTCCATCGCTGTGCGGTGAATATATTGACTGTGTCTTGCTGGTGGTGTACTTTACATCCGACCAGAATATCTTTGGATTTCCCGCCACATTTCGAGGTGAAGTTAAGATGTGGAAAGTATTAAAAGCGTCCCGCAATGAAATTCGGACTAAATTCTGACCTTCTGTGAAACTTCGCCAATTTTGAAGATTTTACATTCTTTAAAGTTTGGCCTGCACTTTCAGTTGCATCTGCAACAGTATTCTGACCTTTTTTGTATACCGTGTGGGATCAGTTCCATCCCTTATTAATTTATTTGGTACAAATCTTCCTGCTGCTGTCAATACTACACTGAAGCGCCGGAGAAACTGGTACAGGCATGCGTATTCAAATACAGAGATATGTAAACAGGCAGAATACGTCGCTGCGATCGGCAGCGCCTTATAAGACATGAAGTATCTGGCGCAGTTGTTACATGGGTTACTGCTGATACAATGGCGGGTCATCAAGATTTACTTGAGTCAGAACGGCACATGGGCGATGGGACACAGCATCTCCGACGTAGCGATGAAGTGGAGATTTTCCCTTGCGACCATTTCACGAGCGTACCGTGAATATCAGGAATAAACATCAAATCTCCGAGATCGCTGCGGCCGGGAAAACACCCTACAAGAACAGGACCAACGACGACTGAAGAGAATTTGTCAACGTGACAGAAATGAAACCCTTCCGCAAATTGCTGCATCCCCTGGATGCAATTGAGATTTCTCACATTACATATGGCGCACTACTGTAGGACTCGGAAATGGGATTACTCGAGGATGTGATGGAGAAGAAGTTGCTGCAGCTATACTGAGCAGTGCGCCACACAAATTGCCAGGACCGAACGGCCTCCCATTAGAGTTACAGGGCCTACTGCCCTTTACTGACTCTGGCCTGGATGTACATATGCTGTGAACTGATGTCCCCTGTGGTACAGCTTCCTTGTGCCTTCCCTGAAGGGTTTTTCCTGTTCATAAACCAAATGGTGGAATGTATGTTGCTCGTTATCGCCCCATATCACTCCTGAACTCTGACAGGAAGATCTTTACCCAGCTTTCGGCACCATGCCAACGAAGGGTCACCCACTTCCTGGTTTCCCACGATCAGGCGTCTGGACTGCCTTACATCGATACTGAGATATGACTGTACTTGCGTGGTCATGGCGTATCACAGGGCCCTGTTCTCTGTTGATTTCAGCGAGGCTTTCAATAGGGTTAACCACTTCATTCTGGCAGCTGTGATGCGGAATATGAGTTTCCCAGACAGGTTCATGAAGGTAATAATGCGTCTGCTCTGGGGAACGCCATCTCGGATCCTGACAGTGGTCATCTTATGCCACCCATCCTGGTACAACGATCAGTGCGGCAAGGATGCCCTCTTTCCGCGATCCTGAAGGCTCTCGTCATTGGACCATTACTTTGCAGCCTCTGCCAATGCCTTGGCTGGATGATTCTTCGTGAACACACTTTTGTTGCACAGCCTACATGGACGAACTGGTCCTCCTTCTATACAAAGGCATTGATGTTTATGCAGTATTGAAGTCGATGGAGTCCTACAGCCCTGCTTCAGGTAGCATCATTAACATCTTAAAATTCGCACACTTCTTATAGGACGTGGGCTGCCCAATGATTGCATCGCTCCACTGCGGTCTACGACGTGATAAGTCAACACACGTTATTTGAAGTCAGGTGTGAGTCTCTCACCCGCCCAAAGGGCAAAGGAAGCATCAATCTTTATCATGTCCAACATAAAGCAACAACCCTCTTTGTAAACATGCATGTCAAGATATTGCAACATGCTCCGACTTGCCACACCAATCTATTGATGAAGTCCCTTACCTCCAGCCAGCTCGTTGCACCTGCTCTACCGGCAGAGGTCCCAGCACCCTTTATCTTCTTGAGCTGTTTCTTTCTTGAATACACATACATGCAAACCGCGCTTCTCCCTCCACGTTCATCGACGGCGAAAATGGTGTATGCCTCACTGCAATCGTGGCTACCGCCGAATGCGTTTCAAGAAAAACACCCCCTTGTCCAGTGGAATGACATGTAGTGGGCAGTGCACGCCCTTACTTTGTGTCAGATGTTCAATCCACCAAATACGCGGGAAGCAGGTACGCCAGACGCGTCTCTACCGGGTACATCCGGCAGCATCGCCAATATGTACATGTGGTGTGCAGGATGACGGGGGTCATCGACTTTTCTGCAGAGAGACGAGCGATGTTGGGCGTTTGGACCGCCAGATGTTGGCGTTCATCAAGCGCACGACTCCTGACAGCATCACAGCACAAATGCTTCTCTTCCGGGACACGGAATATTTCCTGCGATTGAAGACAAACTCAGTGACTTAAATTTGTAGGCTCGCTGTCCATTACCTGTTTGGTGGCGGCGCCAAATCAGCCCTTGATTTCTGGCGACACCTTAACGACCGACATTGTGCAGTTGTTAAGAACCCTAAGTACCAACAATATTTCTCGAACTTTCTCCGAAGTGCTTTCCGCAGCCCCCATCACAGCTGGATCATCCATGCTAGGAGCACTGACATATGTTCCTTTCCTCCACTTAACGGATTCGATCCCCTCAACGAATGTTTATACACACTTGCAAGAAGCCGCTGATGCATTGCCAGTATGTGTGCTTTCTCACACTGATGTCAAAGAAGATCGCCAGTCTTTGCGAGGACGTGCCGGCTGAACGGTGAGGGACTTAGAAAAATAAAATAAATTTGAATAAAACAAACCTTACTTCTGTCCTCCTTTCCTGTTTGATAGACGTTATTGGGGTCTTTATTGACTGAGGCCAACGCATTAAGTGGAGGAGTTTTATTTTTTTTTTTTGGTGGGGGTTCTCCGTTTTAAGTTTGGGGTAAAAATGGCGTTGGTCTTTGTTCCTCCTTTTTTGTAGGCTTAGGTATATTCAGGAGTGTGAGGAAGTTACCTGGAAAAAAATGGTTAAATCGACCACTCGCATAAAGCGGGAAATCCGGGTTCGAGTCCCTGTCCAGCACAAATTTTCTATCGTCATTCAATTATTCAGTTCATAGTTGTCCGTATTCGCAACTGTGAATACATTTTATGTATTAAATGAATGTACTGAGCGGACTCTGATGCCCAAACCTCTCTTGTCTGTTGGTTTCGAGATGTTTTGTTTCGTTCATGAATAATGTTCTTGCATTTTCTCTTTCATTGTATAGTAATAAACGTCGGTCAAAGTGAACGCAACTTTGATTTCAGTAGTTAAATGAACCCCTCATTTCCTTTAACTGCTATTAATTTTGGCAAGGACACACCCACGAGTCATTTATCACGGGTGTTAATTTCCCAACAGCTTCCGTTGCGCATAGTTCGTCAAATCAGATCTGAGTCGGAGTTACGTGAGCCGCATATCGGAAGGGTTGACACGACGCAGCTCAGAGCCATATTTTCCACAGCCCTGATGCTGCCATGTATTCCCACTGTCGATTCATGTCGGCGTCTTGTTACATCGTTTTCTGGTGTAAGCACTTTCAGTCGCGTGTATTTGCCTGCATGTTTTGAAATCGGGTGTACTTTCATGGGGTAGAGTGCTTCTTCTTTTCTGACTAAAGTACAGAGTTACACTGCACATGCGTTGCCTGTTAGAATTTCTCGCTTTACAGACGATTTTCAGTAAGCAAAGTAAGTTGAAGCAACTGCACTTACTCCGAGACTTTCTGCTGCTGAGACCATGTGATTGTGGACCATTGGTGTCACCACACAGAGTAAATATTTATAGTTTATTAGGCAAAACGAATAAATAAGTTGTACTCGTAAGGTACGATTTGTAACTCTTGGAGATTGTTTTGTATGTTGTTAATAGTTTCGTGCATATGTTCAATATTCACAGAGAACTCTTCAATTCTGTCATTTAATTGTAACTTTCCTGCTTTTTAGTGCGCTTAAGAGTCATTGTTACAATTTCAAATATGCTCACATTGTTCTTGAATTTAAAGTTCAACAAGGATCCGGGATTTTTTCCTAGACTACTTTAAAGTAGTTGTTCATAACTGGGTGTGTTTGATTCTTGCTCATCTGTTACTGTTGCGTCAAATACATATTTTTCAAGGGTCATGGTCTTGGCTGTTATGGACGCACGAGCTGGCATCCACCATCTTTTGCAAATTGTTGGTTGGTCTAAAGTAACCTAGCTTAAGGTTTGTGATTTTCCTTTCATGGCAGCGCTTATTGTACAAAAAAAACTAACAATTTTCAAGCAAATGCCATCAGCAGGGGGAAGTAAATGATGGGTGAAAATGCTTGTAGTCTAATCCTGAAGCTGATTAGCTGAAAGACCTGCATGTTAAAATGTATCACAGATATTGTTTAAAAGTGTGTAACAGCATTACGTCGGGAGTTAGTGGTCCTTTGTAGAGCAATATTTTCAGTGTAGTAAGCTTAGAAAAATTAACACTCGGCTCCATATAAGGTCGTAGTCACTATCAAACTCGGATGGGAATAATTGGTTAATAAAAGAGATGAACATGGTGACGTGAATTGCGTTTGTTTCTGTGTGAACTTAAAGTGTGGTATTTTTGTGTAACTTCTGATCTGTTGAATTTAAACTGTTACTCTGTTCTATTTTGGTGGAAATAATGGTTGGTAGGAACCATATGAAAGAATTGAGAAGCCGGTGTACGTTATCCAGTCCAAGAGTAGATTCTCATATCTTTCTGAATGCAGTTACATGTCAACAGGGCATTGATCATTTGTTTTGGAGCACTGTCAGATTTAAATCTATAGGTTTAATCCATCAGCACTATTCTGTATGTGTAACATTGTCCTGAATGTGCCAGTAAACACTTCCTGTTCTATCTTCAGTGCAGTACATTACATGATTTCTCTCATACAGCTAGAGCAGCCACGAGTGAGACTTTGCACGATCAACATTACTACTCTGTTTTTGCACACTACTTCTCGACCATTCCACTCTCGAAAAGCACGTGGGAAAAATGAACACCTAAATCTGTCAATGCTAACTCTGACTTCTCTTACTTTATTACGATGGTAATTTCTCCCTATGTAGGTGGGAATCAACAAAATAGTTTACCATGTGAGGGAGAAAGATCGTGACTGAAATTTTGTGAAAAGACTTCATCGCAACACCTGTATCACGTCCGGAACACTCATCCCCCTATTTCACGATAGCACAAAACGAGCTGTTTTTTTTATATAAATATATATCGTAAGGTGTCAGGCAAATCCAACACCTTCCATGAAAACCCTGACATGATAAGCAAATCCAGTAGTATGGCACATAGCTCCGAATAAATCGTGACATTAAATTAACCAAAGTAATACGAGTAACGAGTGAGCAAATGGAATAACACAGACTAACACAAGAATGCCTAAATGCATGTCATACCTTCCTTCCGTGAGACAGACGCAGTTCCGAGGGGAGAAACGAGAACAGAAGCCGAGAGCAGAACCGTTTAAGCTGGAAGGCCTTACGAAAAGGGGCGGACGGACACCCACGTCGCCAGCTAACCGCTAGGACCGCACCACCCGCAAGTTTTAGCGTGAGACTTTTTTGCGTCTCTGTTACGTCAGGACCACCCCCTCAGCCAATGTTAAAAGACAGAGCCCTCCAGAAGAACAGTATAGAACTTACGATAACACAAAAAGGGCTACACCACCCGCAAGTCTTAGCGTGAGACTTTTTCGCGTCTCTGTTACGTTAGGACCATCCCCCAGCCCATGTTAAAAGATAGAGCCCTCCAGAAGAACAGTATAGATCTTACGATAACGCTGAAAGGACCACACCACCCGCAAGTTTTAGCGAGAGACTTTGTCGCGTCTCTGTTACGTTGCAAACTTTAAAAACATTGCCCCACCACGAAAAGTATAACGTTTCTCATTGGATAGACAGAATTTTTGTAGGTGGAGCTTAAGGTTAACATTCAGACCCTGACTGGTCAGATGAAAACACAGCCAGATAGTTTTTTTTTAAACCAACTTCGGTAAACTGTAGTAAGGAGAAGTTAGGACAGAGTTGCTTCAGAGAGGGCGAGCTGGACGGAGCTGCGCTGGCCACCACCCCCTGACGAACACCAACATGGTAATGAACGCACACAATGCCGCATAACAGCGCATAAAGCTTCACTCAGAACTGCAGAAGTCTCATCTGTTACACCCCCTTTTTGCGTAATACTAGTGTCGATCGTCAATTAAAGCTCATGGTGTTCACATTTGCCACTTGCAGTAAATATTCGAAACGCGATGATTTTTCTGTTATATAGTTATTGAGAAGCCACATCAGCCACTGTAATTTACGACAAGTTAGATGAGTAATTAAAGATAATTGAGGGTCACTGTAGACCATTTTGATAGTTTTCTCTTTTGTGAAACTTAATTTAAACCTAGATTATAGATGTGATATGGCATAGGTCATCCTTCAATCCATTGTAGAACTTGGAAACCCATTCAGGGAATATTCGTTCACATTTTTGTTGAACGCAGTTGGTTTTTACCATCCTGTATTAAAACATTTCCTTTTATCAATAGTGTAATTTATAAACGATGTTTTGTGAGTAGAATAAAATTTCCAATGGTAAACGTAACTGCTTTTTCGACGTTATTTTACCAGGTAACTAAAAATAGGAAAGCCTTGAACCCCTCCCACTAAATTTAGTTAGTATTAAGATTCTTTTACAGGGAGTGCAGTGGAGCTGACGCTGAAATCATTAAGTATTTGGTTATATCATCGCTAGTCTCACTGAACTCTTCTGAATTCTACATGTCATGTGTGGTCTGGCGTCTCCTTACCAGCAACAGGTCCCAGGTTCAAACTAGACAATTCCCTAACAAACACGCTCAGAGCATCGTTGCGTGAAAGTGGTAGGGAGACACAATATAGAACAAACAGACACCTCGCAGAATGTTAGAAAATGGCGACCCTGCCAGGATGTTAAGATACCATGATTGAAGGTCGACCACATGCCTAACTAGGTCAGAAAAATATCCTGTTGAAAAATTTTCGTAATAAAAAAAAATTTTTTTGAACGTTATAAATAGTCCAAAACAGTAGCTGTAGCGATAGATAGTAATAAAGTATTCAATAGATAGACATTCTAGCAGAGAAAATAGTATAATTAAGTTATGAATTTTAAAAATTGTTAGAATTAAGTTTTCTCTCCACTGCAAGCGCACAGGTGGCGGATACATCGTTGACAAGTTGGTTCTGACCCAACAAGTAAGTGAATGGATTGTCAGTCTTGGTAGTGTCAAGTCGTGTGTGCAAAAAGTTTATGAAACGTGTGAGATCGTATGAGCGCATGTTGACTCGAAGTAGGGCGCGTGAATTGCTTTTAAAACAGAAAATAAAAGATTCGGAAAGATTAGCAATGGCGGATCGAGACCTTGACCGAGTTGAGGTAGAGACCCAGCATGAAAATGGACAGAGAATAGAGGACAGTACAACAGACGATGCAATATCGCGATAAATAGGACATATAACGCACCATAACGAGGATAATGTACGTCAAGGCATAGAAAACGTAAGTCACCATACGACAGAGGAGCAGGAAAGTAGAGAGACAGTCGATGAGGATTCTAACTTGCGTTTTGAATACGTAGAACCCATAGTACAAGTAATCAGAGCTCCCTCACCACAGAGCACAAGGTATGCGAGCAGAAACGTGTCACAGCACAGTTCAATACAATCTGTTGCGAACCAACACTTGGGCGAAAACACAGAGCTTAGGACGTCGGAAGAAAACGCAATAGGACCCACCAATCTGGCAGAATTATTACAATTAATGACTGAAACCATGACAAGAGAAAATAAAGAAATTGCGAACCAAATTAAAATTCAGAATGCAGAAATGACGAAACAAAATGCAGAAACCACGAGACAAATGCGTGCGATTAAAGAACAAAACAAAAAAAATCAGTTACACCTAAGTCATATTGAAGACGAGGCAAAAGAATCTCGAGAAGTGATAGGAAACTTAATAAAGGTTACAATCAATTGAGAACAGACATTCACAAGGTACAAGTCGACGTACAAACGTTGCGTAATGACACTCAGGACGAGATCAAAACATTACGTGAAAACACCCAGGGAGAAGTCAAGAAACTAGAGAAACAGATAAACGAAATTACTAGACAAGCAGCAGGTACAGCGCGTGAAATTGTTGAAAACAGTGTGTTACACAAACGTATCACAAAAGCAGCACTAAAAAGATATGATAACCGCATATTCAAAATAGAAGCGCAAACGAAGCGACAATTTCAGAAATTCCGAACATTACATCCACGAACTTTTATTGATCAATTCCGAGTAGGATTACCAAAACACTGGACACTAGCACACAAATTAGACTTTATATGTGCACCCATGTCAGGAACAGTCGCAGAAACCATGCAGAATGTTGCAGCGACATGCCGATCGTACGAAGATTTCATAGAGAAGTTTCTCTCACGATACTGGTTCAGCGAAGCACAGAACAGAGTGAAGTACGAATTATTACAGAACCCATATTTTGAAAATTCAGGAGAGAAGAGTCCCGTGAAATTTTTCGAATTAATGGCAAAGAAAAATCAATGCTTAGATGTACCATACAGTGACGGAGAGTTGATTAAATTATGCGCGATGAAGCTATCATTGAAATACCAGCAATCATTAGTAGGTTGCGGAGGCAATGACGTCGAAGCATTTAAAGGTTTTCTAAGGGAACTAGAGTTCATATTTTCGGAAGATGACGCAAGAAAAAGACGAAGCGCACGTGAAAACGAAAGCAAAAAGCAGTGGAATCCACAAGACACAGTACGAAGAAACTATAATTCGGAACCATGTGATAACTTCGCACCAAGAAACGACAATAGACTTCAACAAAGAACCGGTTATGGATTTAGAAGAGAATATGTCAATAACTATAATTCACCTACGAACGGCAACCACTATTACAGAGGGAATAACGACAACCGGAACGGGTACTGGAGAACCAATAGACCGACAAATTATCAACAAAGAAGCCACTATCAACAAGTTGAACAAGAAAAGAGAATACACATAGAAGAGGTGGAGGTAAGACCACCAAACCCCGATAAACGTTCGAATCGACAGCTAAGCGCCCATGCCAAAGAGAATGACGCACCGACCCAGGACAATTGCAGCACCTTGAACAGAGAAGTAAAAATCTTATCACGAGAAGAGAAGAAGGAAGAAACAAATCCGCAGGGACCAGATGAAAACGAAAACAAGAAAATAACAATATCGTGTTGGGACGAAATTAATTGGGTGAATACTGACGAGGAAGATGAATTACCAGAGGCATGCACAACGAATGTAGGAGGAAAGGACGAAGTAATGAGTATTGCAGAGCTATTTGAGATGGAAACCAGGTAAATCGAATTCAATGAGAATAATGCGCAGTCGACAGAAGTTGAAAATAAGTTACGAGTGGGCACACAACCCAACGTATATAATGAAGGAAGTTAGGAAGCGATAATTAGAGCATTTGGATGCGATTATGTGGAAGTAGCGACGAAGAAGGAGAAGATAGACGAGGATGAGGAAAAAGTAGAGGATGTTGAAGAAAGCGTAAATGAAGGAAGAAATAGAGAAGAGGAAATAAAAGAGAGAGAAGTAGCAGTCGAAGCTTATCCTACAGAAAGTTCGAATTCGCAAGGGAAATTCCTAAAAAGACTCATGTATGATTCAGTGGAGGATTCGTTGATGCAAGAAGAAGAACAGAACCAACCCTTTCAAATTCAACCAATTGTGAAGGCCATGGTAAAGCATATCCCAGTCAATATTGTAATTGATAGCGGAAGTGAACTGACTGCGATCTCAGAAAATTTATTCATGCAGTGTAATGCCAATGAGGAATTGCCAGTTCTGAAAACACGTAAGATTAAAGTAAGAGGTCCTATTAGAAACAATGCTGTGGAAGTTACGAGACAAACAAGGTTAACTATTTCGTGCCAATGTCAAAAGATCGAAGCCAACATCGTGATTATACCTAAACTAACTGTAGATTTGATTATAGGTGCAGATTTTTTTAAATGAGAGACGAGCGATAATAGATATGGGGAAAGGTAGCGTAACATTCGGGAATGTCACACTTCTCTTTGAGCAAAAGCTAAAATTAGAAGAAATACCAGTTATAAACAAACAATTAAGAATGATGCGAGATAAAGAGGATGAAGAATTAGAATGGTATGCACAAAAGGGGGAAACGCCTCAACTCATGTTAGAAGTCCATAAAGAAATCGACGAAAATTTGCAAGAAGTTCAATGTATTTCGGAACACAGTAAAACAGAATTAGAGGGTATTTTACGAGATAAAGCAGAGGTATTTTTACCTAAGACTGGCAGTATTAAGCACTTTCAGTACAAGTTTGAAGTAAAACAGCACAAACCATTTAGAGTGCTACCCTATACAATCCCATTAAGCTACAGGAATAAAGTATTCCAGGAGATATCCAAAATGTTAGATGACGATATTATTGAACTAGCTACCTCCACATATAACAGCCCGCTCCATATTGTACAAAAACGAGATGGGAGCATCAGGTTAGTGCTTGATTCCAGACAGATCAACACAATCATAATCATTGAGACAGATCGCCCAGAAAAATTAGAGGAATTGATGCAAAACTTCCACGGTGCTACGATATTTTCACCAATTGATTTACGGAGTAGTTTCTGGCAAATAGAATTGGCCCCAGAATGTAGAAAATTTACAGCATTTATCGTATCCGGTAGATGTTACCAGTTTAAACGATTGCCATTTGGTTTAAACATATCATCAGCAGCGTTTATTAGGGGATTTAATACTATACTCAGTCCTAAAATTTTACAAAAAATTACTTGTTATGTTGATGATGTGATTATAGCAGAACCCTCTTGGGAACATCACAACGACAATTTAACCAGTTTTTAAAGATCATGAAAGAGCATGGGGTCACAGTAAATATAACAAAATCCAAATTTGGGAGGCGAGAGGTCAAATTTCTAGGACACATAATTTCAGAGAAAGGGGTAATGCCCGACCCAGAAAAACTAAC
Organism: Schistocerca americana; assembly: GCF_021461395.2. Classification (NCBI taxonomy): domain Eukaryota; kingdom Metazoa; phylum Arthropoda; class Insecta; order Orthoptera; family Acrididae; genus Schistocerca; species Schistocerca americana. The sequence continues at coordinate 323,307,344 of NC_060120.1, read as the reverse complement.
GGCAATCAAAGAATTCTGTACTCCATATAATAAGAAAACTGTCAGAGTATTTCTAGGTCTCACCGGATTCTATAAAAAATTTATTTGGATCGACTCTCTCGCAACACCACGCCTGTGTGCATTGACTGGAGAAAACACGCCATGGCTATAGGATCAACAAGCCAATGAAGAATTTTTAAAAGTGAAAAACGCACTAACAACAGCACCGATTTTAGCACATCCTGATCTAGCACAAAATTTTTATATGGCCACTGATAGCGCGAAAACAGGTTTAGGAGTTGCTTTATTCCAAGAATACGAACAGGCATGGCTAAGATCATATAGAACAATTGCATTTGCCAGTCGGGTACCCACAAAAAGCGAGAGAAACTATTCAGTCACGGAGCTGGAGGCATTGGCCATTGTATGGGGCTTCCCACGTTTTCGATACTTCCTATTCGGAAGAAAAACGAAAGTATACACTGACCACAAAGCATTAGAATTTCTGTTATCCGCCAAACTAACTCATGGGAGGTTAGCCAGATGGATGTTAATACTACAAGAATTTGACTTCACTATTACACACATACCAGGACCAGCGAATGTATTAGCATATGCTTTATCACGATGTTCACAGGGTGCATTCAATAACATAGGTTTGGAAGCAGCAGAAGACCAGTTTACAATGTACCATATGAAACAAGTACCTTTCGAAAAGTACATTACGACAGCATTGAAAAAAATGGGCAAAGAACAGGACAAGGATCCCGAAATACTAGGAATCAAACACAAGTGGAGCTAAGGATTTTCCAGACATTCGACAGCACTATCTCGTAAAAAACAATGTTTTATTTTTTAGACGAAATGTTGCAACGAATGAATGGTTAATTTATATCCCAGATGAACTAATTAATAAGTACATATGGTATACACATTTAAGTAATCGCCACTTTGGACCAAAGAAACGCTTTTTAAAAATAAAACAAACAAGCCATTTTCCTAATATGTAAAGACGAATTAGAACAGTATTAGTCAAATGCAAAAAATGTATGAGGGCTAAACTCGTCACTTTCCAGACCAAACCACCTATGTTTCCAATATTCCCTAAAAGATTTAAACAAATAGCTGCAACAGATTTGATGGGGCTCCTCCCACGCACAAAAAATGGATATATTTTTATATTTGTCGTTTTGGAACTTACTTCTAAATATGTTACCTTGACACCATTAAAACGGGCAACAGGTCTTACTATAAGTAAAGCATTTAGACAAGATTTTCTCAGACAAGTAGGTCGAGTGGATCGAATAATTTCGGATAATGACCCACAATACAAATCAGTGCAATGGCAAAACACATTAAAACAACACAAAATAAAACCCATCTACATATCTAAGTACAAACCTAGCGTTAATCCAGCAGAACGATCTATGAAGGACATAGGCACTTTATGCCGATTATATGCAGGCAAAAGACACAACACTTGGGATATATACCTTAAAGATTTTCAAGAAGTAATAAATGAAATGCCACATAGCACTACACTACTACCTCCAGTTACTGTACTTAAAAATATTGAACCCCTAAACATAACCAGAGAAAATGTTAGATTTCCTATTGTACCACATAGACATGACAAACAAGTCATAGCAACAGCACTCTCCAACATCAGAAAGGCAGCCATTAAAAGAAAAGAAAGAGCAGATAGAACAGCAATTAAAAGAACATTCTCAGTAGGCCATAAAGTATTTGTAAAAACACACCATCACTCCAGCAAACAGAGACACAAAATTCATAAGTTTTATGCTGCATACAAAGGACCTGTCATAATTAGCCGAATTGCTCATGATAATGCTGTGGAACTAATGAACCCAAAAACAGGCAAAACCTTAGGACTTCATCATGTGAGCCATATCAAAAAGTTTGAAGATTAATTTTATTACTGGTAAATAATCAGCACAATATTTCAAGATTATGTTGCAGATAAGATCGTCAGGAGAAAGAAGAATGAAGAGAGAGGAAGGTGGGAAAAAGAAAGTAGTTTCAATAAAAACAAAAACAAAAATAACACCAATAGTACCACAGATTAAGATGAAGGGATAAAGCGTAGATAGTCTAACAGCATGAAATACTAAAATGCTATACACCACGACACTACACAAAAAATAAAAATAAAACGAATTTGAGGATTTTTGTAGAAGTTAAGATTCAAAATATCTTAGAATTGTAACATGGAAAGGATGCTGAAATTTGTAAAGCTTTTTAAGAAGGCACAAAATAATGTAGGTACTAGACATATGTTAGATGAATATAAGTAAAACTTTTTGTAAGAACCATTGTAAAAACTCCAGCAAAGACCAGATGCAATGACCCACAAGTTGCAACGAGAGAAGTATCAAGAAGGAAAAGGACGTAATTAGCAAGACACAATGCCTACAAGGCAGAAGTGTCGAGAGAAGGGAAAGGACAGCAAGGAAAACAGAGGGTAGCTGAAGTGGGCTGTACATCTGCTGAACCACAGGGTGGCAGAACCCTGCTGGGACAGAACAGGGAACCACAGAGTGTTGGAACATGGAAGGGACGGGTGCAGGGACTGACTAGCAAACACTGGACTTTCACCGCTCGTAAATCTCCGAGCGCTTCCAGACAGCGGAGCGAGCAAAAAACGGCCCAACGAGAAGACTGCTTGGGCAAGCCACCACTGGCAAAAAAAAAAAAAAATGTGTAAAAGTCACACTACCGCTATTAAACAGCACGCTGATGCACCAAACTGAAGAAAACGTCCACAAAGTAGAAATGACATGCCCAAACAATTTATCAAACTGTTACTAAGAGGAGAACTTCAAAGCGACAGGTTATCAATAAATATCTCCATATCCTGCCCAGAGAAGAACCAAGAATCAAGTAAGAAGCAGAGAAAAAGCAGGAAGAACAGAAGTTGAAGATTCGCAAGATTGAGGCCAAGAAAGAAGATGGGTGAAGAATAGACGACATACCTTCCCAAATCCCTATCCTATTTTAAACTAGTCATCTGCGAAGTATTACAACGAAAAACGACCGGTTTCAGCGACACATAACGATAACTTTCACGCATACAAAGCCAGTAAACCATGAGATTGTGCACTCACAGCTCCATTCCATTATGGGACCTCCACAACAGCAACACACACTTGCAAAGCCAACAAGGAACGACGAACGAAGCTGTACATCAAATACTTGCCCACATCCATCTCGCTCAAGTCCACCACCTTCGTGCAAAAACATTTGCCAACCTTATGCTTAAACATTCATAGGATTGTGTGAATGTGCGAAATCAAATTATGTGATGTAGGAATTGTGCTAAAGAAACGTGTGAAAAACTAAATAAGTTAAGCACACCAGACAGCTAATAAACTACAAAATAACAGTCATTGACTATGGACTTCAGTAAAAAATAGACTATCGATAAAAATAAGTCATTAGTTCTGAAATGGACAGTATATAAAGAACAAAAGTAAGGCATAATAAACACTAAAACTATATGCCACTTATTTTCTCCTCATAAAAATAAAAGAATAACTAAATTTTCCTTTTCTCCTTATAAAAACAAAGAATAAAAAATTATCCTGTTGGATGTTTTCCCTTTTTTAACATTTCTACCATTTGTTAGGATAATATCTCAATACTTGTGTATGTATATTTCATTGTCAAAGCAATTCTTGGAAATAATTCTTATTTGTTAGTGTAACAATGTTGAAATGAGTGTCTAGAAACAAAAACATTTTACTTGTACATGATATTTAGAAAATGTGTTAGGAATAGATTTTACTTAATTACTACATTTATAAAAAAAATATTTTTCTAAGAAAATCGATGTGAATGACTCCTCACTTTCGATAACAAACTTCTTAAAAAACAAACTTCACACTTAAATAAAGAAAGAAAATAATTAAAAACTAATAATAGCACAAAAATATTCTTCTCTTGTCATTTTTGAGAATAATGTGGAAGAATATAAAAATATAAATTAGTAATACAAACTAGCATAGAACCAGAATAACGTGGCTGAACAGTAAGCAACAAAATTTAGATAACGGAATAATTTTTGACTGGCCTAGACAACGATTCAATCATTGCCTAACTTCAGTACAAAAATTAAGTTCGAAGGGTGGTGATATGTAAGGTGTCAGGCAAATCCAACACCTTCCATGAAAACCCTGACATGATAAGCAAATCCAGTTGTATGCCACATAACTCCGAGTAAATCATGACACTAAATTAACCAAAGTAATACGAGTAACGAGTGAGCAAATGGGATACCACAGACTAACACAAGAATACCTAAATGCATGTCATACCTTCCCTCCCGGAGACAGACACAGTTCCGAGAGGAGAAACGAGAACAGAAGCCGAGAGCAGAACCGTGTTAAGCTGGAAGGCCCTACGATAAGGGACAGACGGACACCCACGTCGCCAGGTAACCGCTAGGACCGCACCACCCGCAAGTTTTAGCGTGAGACTTTTTCGCGTCTCTGTTACGTTGCAAACTTTAAAAACATTGCCCCACCACGAAAATTATAGCGTTTCTCATTGGATAGACAGAATTTTTGTAGGCGGAGCTTAAGGTTAACATTGAGGCCCTGATTGGTCAGATGAAAACACAGCCAGATAGCTTTGTTTTAAACCAACTTCAGTAAATTGTAGTAAGAAGAAGTTAGGACAGAGTTGCTTCCGAGAGGGCGAGCTGGACGGAGCTGCACCGGCCGCCGCCCCCTGACGAACACCAACAGGGTAATGAACGCACGTGATGCTGCATAACAGCGCATAAAGCTTCACTCAGAACTGCAGAAGTCTCATCTGGTACACCCCCTTTTTGCGTAATACTAGTGTCGATCGTCAATTAAAGCTCATGGTGTTCACATTTTTCACTCGAAGTAAAAATCCGAAATGCGGTGATTTTTCTGTTATACAGTTCTATTACAAATGATTGAAGCGATTTCACAGCTCTACAATAACTTTATTATTTGAGATATTTTCACACTGCTTTGCACACACATACAAAAACTCAAAAAGTTTTTTAGTCATTCACAAATGTTCGATATGTGCCCCTTTAGTGATTCGGCAGACATCAAACCGATAATCAAGTTCCTCCCACACTCGGCACAGCATGTCCCCATCAATGAGTTCGAAAGCATTGTTGATGCGAGCTCGCAGTTCTGGCACGTTTCTTGGTAGAGGGGGTTTAAACACTGAATCTTTCACATTACTATGCGTGAAACTTGCCCGCACGCGTTCAACCATTTCTTCGCTCACTGCAGGCCGACCCGTTGATTTCCCCTTACAGAGGCACCCAGAAGCTTTAAACTGCGCGTACCATCGCCGAATGGAGTTAGCAGTTGGTGGATCTTTGTTGAACTTCGTCCTGAAGTGTCGTTGCACTGTTATGACTGACTGATGTGAGTGCATTTCAAGCACGACATACGCTTTCTCGGCTCCTGTCGCCATTTTGTCTCACTGCACTCTCGAGCGCTCTGGCGGCAGAAACCTGAAGTGCGGCTTCAGCCGAACAAAACTTTATGAGTTTTTCTACGTATCTGTAGTGTGTCGTGACCATATGTCAATGAATGGAGCTACAGTGAATTTATGAAATCGCTTCAATCATTTGTAATAGCCCTGCATAGTTATTGAGAAGCCACATCAGCCACTGTAATTTACGACAAGTTAGATAAGTAATTAAAGATAATTGAGGGTCACTGTAGACCATTTTGATAGTTTTCTCTTTTGTGAAACTTAATTTAAACCTAGATTATAGATGTGATATGGCATAGGTCATCCTTCGATCCATTGTAGAACTTGGAAACCCATTCAGGGAATATTCGTTCACATTTTTGTTGAACGCAGTTGGTTTTTACCATCCTGTATTAAAATATTTCCTTTTATCAATAGTGTAATTTATAAACGATGTTTTGTGAGTAGAATAAAATTTCCAATGGTAAACGTAGCTGCTTTTTCGACGTTATTTTACCAGGTAACTAAAAATAGGAAGGCCTTGAACCCCTTCCACTAAATTTAGTTAGTATTAAGATCCTTTTACGGGGAGTGCAGTGGAGCTGACGCTGAAATCATTAAGTATTTGGCTATATCATCGCTAGTGTCACTGAACTCTTCTGAATTCTACATGCCATGTGTGGTCTGGCGTCTCCTTACCAGCAACAGGTCCCAGGTTCAAACTAGACAATTCCGTAAAAAACACGCTCAGAGCGTCGTTGCGCGAAAGTGGTAGGGAGACACGATATAGAACAAACAGACACCACACAGAATGTTAGAATATTATAAATATATCAGCGTCCTTTGCCAAGCCTGTCTGGTAAGTGCTATGTCGAGGTCTTGTGCCTACTCAGCCAGCAGTCAACAACACGGATGAGTCATGCCAGCAACAGACATCTCTGCTGACAACAGACACGAGAGGTTCTCGCTCTGTCCTGTAATAGGGCTGTAGTCTGAGCATTGCCATAGGCCACTGCCACCATGGACCTTTTCTCCTCCAGAATCCATGTGACTGAAAATAGTACCAGAATTATCCTGGAGCATGTGCAGTATTTAGCCTGGCACTTGCGCAACAATGAGCCAATCCACTCTGAGGGAGCTTCCTGGGACAGGTACCAGTTGCAAAAGCATTCCTGCAACCAGGATCTCTCTGTGGAGCCACCAGTAGGGTGGTCACCGTCTGCATTAAGCTTCTCTTCCAGAAGCTGCTAGCTTGGGCTCAACACTGAAGACAAATAGTCTGGAGCCATGACCAGCATTTGGACATTGTAATATTTATTATCATTCTTCTCATTGTCACTACGTCGAACATAAACTTTTACTCGTCCTCTCAGGACCTTAAATTTGATGAGCACTTTCCAGATTTTGAATGTGACCCGCCTAAGGGATTGTGGAACTTTCAATGTACTGTGATATTTTCAGGCCTTTTTGCCTATGTTATCATTTTGTTGTTTTATATTTAAGAATTGTTCTGATTTTCCATTAGTGTGTTCCATCTAACACCCTTCAGCAAAAACTGTTTTTGTAGTGCAATAAACTCCATATTCATAGTACACCTGAGTATTTTTCCTACACAGTATTCGGCGGACATATCAGTTAGCATTGAGGTTCCTTTTTAATCAGTACTCTTGTGTGTACTCCAGCCCAAATAGAGAGTTTTTTGGCGTGTGCTAGTCCGCTTTCAAGTACGCTTAATGTAACATGACTTTGAGCACTGCGGAACCAGTTGATGTATCTGTCCAATGGCTGTTACTGCTCCACCAGATATAGCGCACTCATCAACTTCTGATCATGCATCTGGTGGTCACCTCCATGTCACCTCTTGAGATCTTCAAGCGCATCTCCCGCAACGACAATATGACCAAGCGTTTCGTGTGGTTCCAGCAGTTCGACGATAAGGTTGAGCCATGAGGAAACTACTTTGCATTCTAGGAAAAGAATATATTAGTTCACAGCATCGCAGGTGATATCCAATAAAGCACCTTTTTTCGAGCATATGCTATCTCAGGCATTTATCATCTCTTGCACAATCTTTGATGGGAAATGGAATCACATGCTCTAGACTTTTTTCGTTAAGTCATCATTCTTCAGCCTGGTTTGATATGGAAAACGACGAATCCCTCTCCCATGCCAACCTCTTCACCTCAGAGTAGCATCTGCAATCTACTTCCTCGATTATTTGCTAAATGTATTCCAATATCTGTCTTCCTCTGCAGTTTTTGCACTCTACAGGTCCCTTCTATCACCACAGAAGTTATCCCTAATGCCTTAACAGATGCGCTATCATCATATCCGTTGTTCTTTTACTGCTTTCCCTGTATTCCTTTCTCGCTGATTCTGTGAAGAACCCCGCACCCTTTACCTTATCAGCTCATCTAATTTTCGACATTCTTCAGTAGTACCACATCTCATATGGTTCGATTCTCTTCTGTTCAGGTTTTTTCACAGTCCATGTTTCGATATTACACAATATTGTGCTCCAAACATACATTCTCAGAAATTTCTTTCTCTAATTAAGGCCTATGTTTGATACTAGAAGACTTGTGTAGGCCAGGAATGCCCTTTCTGCCAGTATTAGCCTACATTTTATGTCCTCCGTGCTCCGTCCATCATGGGTTATTTAGGTGTCTATGTAGCAAAATTCCTTGACTTCATCTGCTTTTTGATCCTCAGTTCTGATGTCAAGTTTCTTGCTGTTCTCATTTCTGCTACATCTCATTATTTTCTTCTTCCTTTGATTTACTCTCAGTCCATGTTCTGCACTCATTAGACTGTTAATTTCATGCAACAGATCCTTCGCTTCTACTCAGAATAGCAATGTCATGAGCGATTCTTATAACTGATATCTTTTCACCCTGAAATTTAATCGAGAACACTTCGTTTATGGTTCTATAGTCTTATTGTTCCCTTTTGATTCTTGAACATGTGGCATATACCGGTCTTTCCCTATAGCTTACCCCCATTTTTCTCAGAATTTCGAACATTTTGCACCATTTGACACTGTTGAACTCTTCTTCCAGGTAGACAAATCCTGTGAACGTGTCTAGAATTTTCTTCAGTCTTGTTTCCATTTATCAACCGCAGAATCAGAACTCCTCTCGTACCTTTACGTTTTCTAAGTACAAAAAGATCCTCAATTTTATTTGTCATTCATCTGTATATTATTCTTATCATCAACATGGTTACATGAGCTTTTAAACTGATTGTGCGATAATTCTCGCACTTGTCGGCTCTCTCTATCTTAGGAATTGTATGGGTGATGTTTTTCCGAAAGTTTGATAGTACATCGCCAGTCTCATATATTCTACATACTAACGTGAACAGTCGATTTATTGCCCGTTCCCCCAACGGCCTTAGAAACACCGATGGACTGTTATATATACCTTCTGCCTTATTTGTTCTTAAATTGTCCAAAGCTCTTTTAAATTCTGATTCTAATTCGGGATCCTCTATGTGTTCCCTGTCGACTTGTTTCCTTCTATCACGTTATAGAAAAATCCTCCCCTTACAGAGGCCTTCAATATACTCTTTCCATCTGTCCACTCTCTTTTCTGCTTTTAACAGTGGAATTTCCATGTCATCCTTAATGTTACTCGCCTTGCTTTTAACTTCAACGAAGCTTGTTCTGAAGTTTCTCTATCCTGAGTCATCCTCCTTACAATCATTTCTTTTTCGGTTCCTTCACTTTCTCATGCAGCCGTTTCACGTTAGCTTCCCTGCATTTCATTTCGTTCCTAAGCGGCTTCTTATCCCAATTCTTTGCATATTGATTTTTCCTGCTAGTCCCTAAAACTTCGTCCTATTCTTCATCCCTACTAAAATGCGATCGGAGTGTATATCTGTTTCTGAATACATCTTGTAATCCAGTATCTGATTTCGGAATCTCTGTCTGAGCATGACGTAATGTAATAGAAATCTTTCCGTACCTCCCTGCCTTTTCCAAGTATACCTCCTCCTGTTATGACTCTTGAAAAGAGTATTCGCTATTACTAACTTATATTTATTGCAGAGCTCAATTAGTCTGCACTCTCGTTCGTACTACCAAGCCCATATTCTGCTATTCTAATGATCTACTTCCTCTCCTGGAGCCGCATTCCATCCCCCATGATTGTTAGATTATAATTTTCTTTTATGTTCTGAATTACCCGTTCAGTTTCTTCTTACAGCTTGCCAATCTCTTATCGTCTGCTCGCGACTTCGGTATGCATACCTAAACTATTATTCTCGGTGTTTGTTTATTGTCTCTGTCCTCACTCTCCGTCCTACCTTCCTATTCATAACGAATCCCATTCCCCTTATACCCTTTTCCTCTGCTGTTGATATTACCTTATACTCGTCTGACCAGAAATCCTAGTCTTCTTACCATTTCATTTCACTGCACCCAATACAAATAGAGTGAGTCTTAACATTACGCCTTTCAGATTATCTAGCTTACCCATCACGTTCAAACTTCTGACATTCACGCCCCGACTAGTAGAATGTTACCCTTTTGTTGGTTAATCATTTTTTTTTCTCGTGGTCACCTCCCCTGGACAGTCTCCTCCCGGAGATCCGAAACCGGACTAGTCTGGAATCATTTCCGATGGAGAGATCAGTATGACAACTTTTCAGTTACAGGTCACATGTCCAGTTTTCCAAACGAAGCGAAGAGAGTGCCCTGGACCTCTGTCCACTCCTCCGTCCTCTTTGACAAGCCCGTTGGCAGAACGAGGGTTACTCCTTATGCTGGAAGTCGTTGGGGGCCATTGCTGATGAGTTTTCTTCAAAATTTAAGCAGTGGTGAAGTACGAATATAGGGTTGAGGACGTTTTGATTACTAGTCAAAGACGCTGCTATTAGACCACAGGTGTTCTCCACTATGACAGGTTATAGTTCAGCTTGTTAGAATACTTTGAATCCTAGGAGGATGGGGCAGCAGCTCACCTCAAAGTTTTCACTGTTATAAACTTGATGGACAATCCTACCGCGAAAGGGTCGCCCATCATCAGGGTTTATCTCGCGATTGCCATTTCCAGTGTAGTAATACTCAATGTAAGCAATCATATGTGGCTTCTTTGGTCCAGACATCATTCTCTTGCCTGTTCATGATGACCTTTTGCGCAGGGACATCCTTATATTGAAGGATCCTCCGTTAGAAACATGTCTCCCCATTATCATACCTTCTGAGCAGTCTCACGAATTGTCCGCCAACCTAAAGGACCATATGCAAGTGTTCTCCATCTGACTGACGCACCGCCCACAGCCCCAGTTATGCCACTCACCGAGGTCGTCCGTGGCCAGACGCCATCCTCAACAACAGCCTTCCTGCAGCCAGCGGTTTATTAGTCACTACAGACACCAATGTCGCTACCGATGTGCTAAGTGTACCTCTTGTGGTAAATATGGAATTAGAGCTGAAGTGTCCCAAGCAGCACTCGTTGTGTCGTGTATGCTTCTGACCTGTGAAATGTGCTTAGCTTAAACACCCATGACTCCACCCTTACCCTCAAGTTGCTGAGTTCAGCTCAGTATTCACAGAGTCCTCCTCAGGTGTAAAAGATTTGGAGGCACATTAGCTCTTCTCCCAACAGCGACACCAAAGTTCCTCAATGGAGCTACGGTGGCAACAGGATGAGAGTATTCTCACTCCTGTTTCCAGTAGCCAATGGGCCTCATCTGTCGTCATCACTGAAAAACCAAATACGACATTGTCCTTTACTGGGGACTTCAAGACAACCATTAATGTCCATTCTGATACACCTACCCTGTTACAAAGGTAGAGTACATAATGACTTGCCTCATGCGTGGCAAAGTTTTTGCCAACATTGAACTCCATGATGCATATTTCCCGCTTCCACTGCATGAGGATTTCTGACACTTGTTAACGAACAATACTCCTTTTGGTCTATTTCTGTATAATAGACATCTTTTTTACATTGCCAGTGCGCCAGCCATTTTTCAGCTCTTTGTCAAGCACTACATCCAGAGTGGGTCAGGCACAGCTAACTGTTTGGATGGTATTCTCATCGTAGGAAAGGAGCACGAAACTGGCCCAAAAAACTTCATAGGGCGTTCACAGTCCTACAGCATGCAAACTTCAAATGCAACAAACGCAAGTGCTATGGGTGTTGTGCTACAGACAGAATTTGCATCATGTTTTTAGTGTATCGAGCATTCTCTCTACCTCACACTATACTGTGGCTGTGCAAATGCTCCTGGCTCCCACCAACATCAGCCAGCTGAAAACTGATGAGGCAGCTCAATTATTACCATAAATTTATCCTGCATGCAGCAGACATTACCGACCGAGACACTGGGCTCCAGCATTTGATAAAACTTTCTGGGACTTTAAAGAGGCCACTCTCTGTCCCATGTGCCTCACGGCATATGATCCCACCATGTCCCTTATCTTGCCGGCTAATGCATCGGAATATGGCTTGGGGGCGGTTTTCTCACATGTAACTGATGGGCTGTAGCAACCGATCGCATTTGTATCTAAGACCCTATCTGCTGGATAGAGTAACAACAGCCCCATAGAAAAAGAAGGCCTCACAAGTTTCATGACTACGTCTGTGGCCGCCATTTCATGTGGTGCACTAACCACAAACCCTTACTCCCTCTGTTGAAAGTTTCAGGAAATATCCCCACCAAAAAAAGACCGCTTTGATTGGTGAACTCTGTCTCTTTCAGTTGAACGGAAAGGACAGTGTCTTGAAGGGAAGATATAAGATGAACATCAACAAAAGTAAAACGAGGATAATGGAATGTAGTAGAATTAAGTCAGGTGATGCTGAGGGAATTAGATTAGGAAATGAGACACTTAAAGTAGTAAATGAGTTTTGGTATTTGAGGAGCAAAATAACTGATGATGGTCGAAGTAGAGAAGATATAGAATGTAGACTGGCAATGGCAAGGAATGTGTTTCTAAAGAAGAGAAATTTGTTAACATCGAGTATAGATTTAAGTGTCAGGAAGTCGTTTCTGAAAGTATTTGTATGGAGTGTAGGGATGTATGGAAGTGAAAGATTGACGGTATATAGTTTGGACAAGAAGAGAATAGAAGCTTTCGAAATGTGGTGCTACAGAAGAATGCTGAAGATTAGATGGGTAGATCAGATAACTAATGAGGAGGTATTGAATAGAATTGGGGAAAGGGGAGTTTGTGGCACAACTGGACAAGAAGAAGGGACCAGTTGGTAGGACATGTTCTGAGGCATCTAGGGATCACAAATTTAGCATTAGAGGGCAGCGTGGAGGGTAAAAATCGTAGAGGGAGACCAAGAGATGAATACATGAAGCAGATTCAGAAGGATGTAGGCTGCAGTAAGTACTGGGAGATGAAGAAGCTTGCACAGGATAGAGTAGCATGGAGAGCTGCACCCAACCAGTCTCAGGGCTGAAGACCAGAAAAATAATAGTTTACTCTTACTAAAAGTTCTGTTCAAAATCCCAACATGCCAAAACTAGCCTCCTCTTACGTGTACCCATAGACCAGGACCCTTCTTCTGATGCAGATCCTGAAGTCTGCTTTCACCTACACTTTGCCATTTAGGAAGCTGTGAGCTGTCACACCACCAAGGACCCAGTGCATTGCAAGGTGCTGCACCTAGTGCAACGTGGTTAGCTGCCATATCGCAAGCAGCTGTGATAACCAGAGGTCCAGACATACTTGGATGATCAGCTTGAGGTCTCCAGCCTCAACAATGTGCTCCTGCTACAATGGAACAACTGCCACACCAGAGTCGTGATTCCAGCGGCCCTTCAGCACTGTTTTGTATTTCTTATACCTCTGGCACTGGAGTGTGGTGTCCACCAAGTGCCTGACCTGCCAACATGTCCAGTGGCGGGGCATAGGTGCAGTGATCAACCACATTTTTACTTCCTGCCCACCTGCCAGAGCAAACAATCCATGCCTCTAAGTCGTTTATTTCTTTGGCCATGCACTTCTTCCCCATGGTATCAGCTTCACCTGATTGATCAACACTGATGCTGTCAGTGATTCCCACTACGTCTCACACATGTCTAACACATCAGCAGGGGAGACCTTCAAACCCTATCCTGGATTTTTGCGACTGAAGGGGTCTCAGAAACTGGTGTCACAGAAAACAGCCATACTTTTCTTCTGCAGAGTTGTCCACTTTTAGGGAAGTAGGTTTCATAATCGTAATACATACTGGAAACCCTGCTTCTAATTGTCTAGCCAAACATGACGTGCATACCTTTGAAGTCCAACTGTCCAAATCCAACCTCCTTCACACACTGAATGAGACCCTCACACTCTTTCTGGCATCTTATCATTCCAGAAAGGGTCAACAACAGTAGAAAAATGTCACTGGCAGCCACATCAATCTCAGTTGTCTGTCAGCTATCCCACCAACGCCCACTCCATAGTTCATTAGTACAGCTGCCACTATTTATCTATTCCAGGTCCTGTGTGGGCCACTGCCTTCAGCAAAGACCATGAGCATTGGTTCCCTGTGGCACAGTATGTTGTTGTAAGAATATTAACTAATTGTGGTCTCGCTGTGGCCCTCTTCCATGGTCTGTTACTCTACATCAACTCTTATTCCAGAGGTGGTCCTCCACAGTGCACATCCTTGACATCACTAGCCCTTCTCAGCTCCAGTCTGTGACAAATTCTCAGCTGCTCCACACACCACACCACACCATACCAGCAACAGCAACAATGCCATTAGAGGTGGACTTCAACCTCACAGCTGCTGCAGCCACCAGCAGAGACCCAGCCCTATCCCCTTCAAGGAGGGTGGGGGTTTGGAATGCTGTGTTGAGGCCTTGTGCCTATTCAGACAGCAACCAACATCACAGGCAGGTTATATGGGCAACATAACATAAGAGGGCTACACTCAACACTGTCACAAGGTGACAACCTGTGTGCCACAAGAGATCACTTGGAACATGGATCTTTTCTCCTCCTGGGTCACATGACTGACAATAGCACCAGCAGTATCCTCAAACACGAGCAGCATTCTAGCCAGCATTGAGGTCAAAATGAACCATTTCACTCTGAGTGAGCTTCCAGGCCAAGTATCAGCTGTGAAATCATTCCTACGATCAGGACCTCGCCATCCATATCAACCTTCCCATCAAGAATCCGCCAGCTTGGCCTCTACACTGAAGAGACATGGCCTCTAACACCATGACCAGTAGTCGAACTTTGTAACGTATGTCACCGTCCTTTTCATAGGCACTATGTCAAACTTAAACTTTTACTTATTCTATTGGGATTTTGAATGTGTTGGTACCTTTCAGACTTTCATTGTGGCACACGTACAAGGGAACATTCCCAAGTTTGACTAAACGAGTTTGTGAAATTTTGTGGTTGTGTAGAGGGAGCAAAACAGTTCAATTTGTATATTATTGTTTGAACTCAGTTTCACTGTAAAGGGGTAAAACACGTCCTGAAACGTAATTTGACATGTTAGGTTCAGAGGGAACTTCTTCAAAACGATTATATATAAAAAAAGACTCTCTTATAAAAGTTGATGCACAGTTAACATACTTGAAAACTGTATAGTAGAATTTTGTAAAAATTTTAAATTTTGCAAAATGCCCACCACCATCAATTAATTTTGAAAAGTGGGAACTTCTGATCCAACATAAGTTAAAGAAGCTTTCAAGCATTGTACATCCATATGCAATGCAGCTGGTTTCTGAAATGCCATATTTTCAACATACCTAATTAAAATATCTAAACAATCATTATTTGCCTAGTTATTTAGTTTACTTATATATATGTTTCAAATTGTTATTTTATGTTGTACATTCATTTTTATTTTCTCTTTGTTGTTGTTTGGTTTACCATTTCACTTGTGTATATTTTGTTCACTGAAAATAATGAGTAACTCATTATTATAACACAAAATCATTACAGTAATCATAATCTGCAAATAAATACTTAAAACGTAATCTTTTCTTACATCATGCACATAAAGCAACGAAATTATTTCACATAATGTACATGATAGAAAAAACAGTGTAAAACAAAATTCAGCATTATTTCAAATTGTCATGGGGGACCCTCTAAATATCTTGATTTATATAAGGCATATTTCAATACATTTGTAAGCCTTGGCAAAGAGAACTGTATGTATATGAATGACTGCAGCTTGACTACATTGTTTCTCAAGTGAAGGTTGACATAATCATTCAACAGAACTTGATCTGAAAATATTATCACAAAATTCGTCAAAGATCAAAAGCCATATGCATCTCATGAATGTACCTGGCCACTGAGCCTTTTGGGATCACCAGATAAAGAAGCTTCTTGTCCTTGGGATGTGGTGTATCATCCACATGACTTTTCACAGTTTTAAAAGAGAACAATGGTGAGTCTGGACCAATAATTCGGGAATCTCTCTTTGAAGCTCCAAATGTGCTTGAGACAGCATTGAAATATGATAAACGAACTCTGACTAACTGAAAAGATATTTGAAACATGTTTTCTGTCCAGTGAGGGAGAAAAATTTGTATTATTGTTAGATTCATAGGGCTGCCATTGTGAAAGAACCATATATAGCATCATACCTGAGAACAAGAAACTTGTTCATCTAGTGATGCCAAAGGGCTTCATGGCACCATTATAGTCAGGAGAAGTAAACAGCTTTTGATGTTGGAAGAATACTGTGAGACGATTTTCTGATCTAGTTCTGTTGGATGATTATGACATCAATCTCCACTCGAGAAACAGTAAAATCAAGCTGCAATCAGTAGTATATATACAGTTCTCTTTGCCAAGGCTTACGAATATACTAAATATGTCTCATACAAATCAAGATATTTAGAGGGTCACCCATGACAGTTGGAAATCATGCTGAATTTTGTTTTATATTGCATTCTATATCGTGTACATTATGTGAAGAAATTTCGTTCATTTTGTGTGTGTATGGTGTAAGAAAACATTATGTTTTAAGCATTTATTTACAGATAGTCATTCCTGTAATGATTTTGTTTCATAATAATGAGTTACTCATTATTTTCAGTGAACAAAATATATACAAGTGAAATGGTAAACTAAATAACAACAATGAGGAAACAAAAATGAATTTAAAACTTAAAACAAATATATGTAAAATAAAGAACTAGGCTAATAATGAATGTTTAGATATTTTTATTATGTATGTTGAAAATGCTCTTACAGTATATTATGTACAGCTCATTTTCGAAAAATGGTGTTTCACAAACTGATTTCATAACACATGAATGTATGTAGCTTCAAAGATTCTTTAATTTATGTTGCAACAAAAGTTTTCATTTTTCATAATTATTAATGGTTGTGGGGTGCTTTGCAAATTTTCAAATTATTACAAGACTCGATTATATAGTTTTCAGGAACTTTAGTTAATATCAGCTCTTATTTGAAGAACATCTTCGTATATATCACTCTTTCAAAGAATTTCCCTCTAAACCTAATATGCCAAATTATGTATCAGGGTGCATTTGACCCACAAACATCAAATAGAGCAAAACTACTATTGCATTCTTTTACCTCCTCTATACACTCCTTAAGTTTTATCAAGATCGATTATTGACATTTGGGAATGTCTCCTTGTTAGTGCAAGGCTACTGTGACACAGGCCTTTTGCTTCAGATATCCTTTTTTTCGTATTTAAGTTCTGTTTTGCTATTATAGTGTTCCAGCTAACCCTCATCAGAGAAGACTGTTAGTTTGCGATGCAATAAACTTCACATTCTACTTTTCCGGCGCCGCCTTTAGCGGACGTATGAATAAGGACCCCACACCGCACAGCAACACTCCAGAAGAGGATGAAAAACCATAATGTTGGTTGTTTCTTCCATAGAATTGTTTCACGTTCCATGTGTTCTTTCAATAAAATGCAGTCTTTGGTTCGAAGTCCACACAGTAATTCCTGTTTGATGGTTCCAGTTTTAGCAACTGTAATTAGTAGATAATTAATTGAATATGGGACATTTAAATTTGTGGGGTTTACTGTGTAACTGAAATTTAACCAAGTTTTTTGCTATGAACGAACGTTTCAATCTCTCATAGTGAATATAGCAGTGGTGGCCATACTAACATGCAACAGAAACATAATATAGCCATAATTGTCAACGAATTTCGAACTGGTACAAAGGTTTCACTTCCCAGGAAGTACATCATGGAGTGAGCTTCCCTGCACAACGTGAGATTCGTAGGGATCACTGGTAGACGTCTCGTACTTTGGCGTAAGGGCGTAAGGCGTAGTTGCGGCCAAAGGATAACCTACTGTTCACAAGATTTCGAGCACACATCATTTTGATCTCACATGCAATTGTATAAAATAATAGGAATTGCTATCGACTTCGTTATTGTTCGATGTTGGTTGCATGGGAGACACCATATTGAATACTGAAGTTGACTGTTTTCGTATCGTGCCTTGCGTATTGTGAAAGTATGGCGTTTCAAGGCAATAGGACACTGAAGATTTATAAAACACGTCGTTCGTGATACGATTTGCTATAAATGGCACATAATGAAATATCAGCGGTTAAACCCTTCATGAGATGTAAGGCACAGCATGGAATTGTGAAATGAAATAGGAAAATGGCTGATTCACGTTCTGCTATATATAGATTTTTTTACCTTCGCGTTTCTAAAAGGTTCTGAGACTTCTTTCTTAATTTAATAGAAGTATTCTATGCTGTGTATATTGATGAATGCTCTCTCTCTCTCTCTCTCTCTCTCTCTTACACTCTCTCTCTCTCTCTCTCTCTCTCTCACACACACACACACACACACACACACACACACATACACACATACACACATACACGCACAAACACACACACACATTTGACACATCTAACACATTTGCGAAAGAATTAATAGGTAAGTCACTCTCAGCCGTGAACAAGGTATAAAACAAAATTCACGAGCTAGTTCTTTTAGGAAAACTCTTCCAAAGAAGAACTTTTTCAATTAAAATACATGTTTAACCACCAACATTACGTTTCTCGTCGTTTTATGGCAACAAATTTTACCACTACCGACAAGCTTTCGAAAGATCCTCAGTGCACTGGTGTTGAAACAGCATTTATTCATTGGACGCAAGACAGATGAGCTGCTGCTTGAATTGTTCTGATACAATGGCTACCCACTCTTTCTAATCACGGATCGACTTCAGAAAGTAGTTTTCGTTTATCTAAAAATAAATTTATGTTGTTGAGACACGTTGACAGGCGCTGTTGAATACAAAAGTGGATGATTGAAACTTCTGCACTGAGAGCATAGTAGAACGGAAAAGGTACGTTTTCGTACATGGATTCCTATCCGAAATATTAGATACTCATTTTCCCCTAGAAGTCGTAGAAGCTTGTAACGGGAATCTCCGAGCACCCTGTATATGCGTTGCTGGATTCAACTTTGGTGGGCTTCAACTTATTTTTTGTTTATAAGTCAGCAGCTCGTCTCACTTTCGGGGCTGATGAAAGCGTATCAGGAAAAGTAGTTAGTTCAACATTTTCAGTAAGTTTTAGACTTGACTGCTATAAACGTATCTGCCCTTTGTCGACTGCCCAGTCCACATACATGCAGAACTTCACACATTTAGAAACAGCGTGTCTTCGAGGTTAACATACCCAGCAGTAAAGAAAAGAGACGCCATCAGAAGACCAAAACAAACAGCAAAACGACTTAGAAAAGATATCCGAATGGTGTGAAAAGTGGCAGTTGATGCTAAATAACGAAAAGTGTGAGGTCATCCACATGAGTACTAAAAGGAACTTGTTAAACTTCCGTTACACGATAAATCAATCTAATGTAAAAGCCGTAAATTCAGCTAAATACTTAGGTATTACAATTACGAACAACTTAAATTGGAAAGAACACATAGAAAACGTTATGGGGAAGGCTAACCAAAGGCTGCATTTTATTGGCAGGACACCTAGAAAATGTAACAGACTTACTAAGGAGACTTCCTACACTACGCTTGTCCGTCCTCTTTTAGAATACTGCTGCGCGGTGTGGGGTCCTTACCAGGTAGGACTGACGGAGTACATCGAAAAAGTTCAAAGAAAGGCAGCACGTTTTGTATTATAGCCAAATATGGGAGAGAGTGACACAGAAATGATACGGGATTTGGGCTGGAAATCATTAGAAGAAGGGCGTTTTTCGTTGCGACGGAATCTTTTCACGAAATTCCAATCACCAACTTTCTCCTCCGAATGCGAAAATATTTTGTTGGCACCGTCCTACATAGGGCGGAACGATCACCACGACAAAATAAGGGAAATCAAATGGTTCTGACAAGGGAATCTCCCCATTGCACCCCCCTCAGATTTAGTTATAAGTTGGCACAGTGGATAGGCCTTGATAAACTGAACACAGATCAATCGAGAAAACAGGAAGAAGTTGTGTGGAACTGTGAAAAAATAAGCAAAATATCCAAACTGAGTAGTCCACGGGTCGTATAGGCAACATCATGGTCAAAGTGAGCTTAGGAGCGTCGTGGTCCCGTGGTAGCGTGAGCAGCTGCTCAATGAGAGGTCCTTGGTTCAAGTCTTCCCTCGAGTGAAAACTTTATTTTCTTTATTTTTGCATAGTTATTATCTGTCCGTTCGTTCATTGACGTCTTTGTTCACTGTAATAAGTTTAGTGTCTGTGTTTTGCGACTGCATCGCAAAACCGTGCGATTAGTAGACGAAAGGACGTGCCTCTCCAATGGGAACCGAAAACATTTGATCGCATGGTCATAGGTCAACCGATTCCTCCACAGGAAAACATATCTGATATATTCTATACGACACTGGTGACGGCATGTGCGTCACATGACAGGAATATGTTGTCGACCCACCTAACTTGTACACTTGGCGATTCTTCTACCTTGCCCGACTTAGGTTTTCTTGTGGATGTGATAATCACTCCCAAAAAAGTGATGAAAACATAAGAGTTTTTCACATAAACTGAAAATAAAAAATTAAACTTTTCACTCGATGGAAGATTTGAACTAAGGACCACTCGTTCCGCAGCTGCTCACGTTACCATGAGACCACGGCGCACGTGTGTTCACAGTGTCTTTGACGTTGCTTATCTCGCCATGAACTACTCAGTTTGTATATTTTGCTCATTTTTTCACAGTTCCACACAACTTCTTCCTGTATTCTCAATTGATCTGTTTTCAGTTTTTCAAGGCCTATCCACTGTGCCAACTTATAACTAAATCTGAGGGGGGTGCATGGGGAGGTTCCCTTGTGAGCACTATGGGACTCAACTGCTGTGGTCATGAGTCCCCTAGAACTTAGAACTACTTAAACCTAACTAACCTAAGGACATCACACACATCCATGCCCGAGGCAGGATTCGAACCTGCGATCGTAGCGGTCGCGCGCTTGCAGACTGTAGCGCATAGAACCGCTCGGCCTCTCCGGCCGGCAAGGGACATCAGAGCTCGTACAGAAGGATATAGGTGTTCATTCTTTCCGCGCGCTAAAGGAGATTGGAATAATAGAGAATTGTGAAGATGGTTCGATGAACCCTCTGCCAGGCAGTTAAATGTGATTTGCAGAGTATCCATGTAGATGTAGATACTGTTCTCTGTACTTGAGGTGAATGTTCATGGTTTGAACATCATGTTCGGTTCACGTGTTGCGAAGTGAACTATCACGAAAGTCGATAGACAACTCTTTTCGTCAAAACGACGTCACGTTTACACAAAGTCCTGTGAACCTCGGGTTACCCCTGCAGGCTACCCGCAGCCAGAAGGGCTGGAGCCGACGGGACGGGCGCGGCGCGCATGCGCAGTCGGCCGTTGTCACTGGCTGCGCCGGCGGGCCGCCTTTGTCCGACTGCGGCCGCCTCGTTAACGAGCGCGCTCGCGAGGCTCGAGCGTGAAATGCGCCGTAATGGCCTCCCGGCGAGCGGCGGCCATTATTTTAATTACGTATTTAATTAATGTTGTCAGGCGCGGCGCGGGGTCAACGGGGGGGATTAACCCATCCATCAGGGGGCGGCCGGAGCCTGCTCCGGCGTTCGTCTCGTCTAGCCGGCCAGGGAGGCATCCCCGCGCTGCGCTCGAGTAGCAGACTCGTGGCCACTGCCGTCCAACTCCCGCCTGCATTCGCTGCAAATCCGTCGTCACCAGATTACGCCGTAAGACAGACCAAGTACGGTGAACTGACCGTAAAGTGAACATTGGGGCTTGAACTGCGTATGTAGTAACAGTACCTGAAACGTTCCCCTTCGCCAGTCACGTCGGAGCCTGTGTAGCTTCTGGGAAGTACCCTCGCGGCCGCAGCCACAGTCCACGAATTCTTAAGGACGTGAAAACGCACGAGGACGAGGCGCTAGTGACGTCACAGCGTGGAATTCGAGGCCCACGAGAGAGACAAACCGCGGCGCGTACGTCACGAAGGTAGTCCTGAACTCGCTCGCTCGCTCAGCTCAGCAGACAAAATGGGTTTCTAAACCTGTTAACTCGCAGCTGGGAGTGTAAGTACTAACGAGAATAGCATCTTCCACTGGAATCTGCTATTATGAAGTCTTTCTGATTAACAGTACTATAGCAAAATTTAATTTGAGATCAATACTCGATATAAATGGTATAACAGCTTGTTTATAGCATTTAGTCTCTCCTGCTTAACAGTGCTCACTCATTACATGCTGGAAGTGGTGCCTTATGCAACTGATAATCATTTTAGTATGATTTTATTTTATTGTACGCCAGTACAGCCATAACAAATTATAAGTAGGCCTATGGACTTCCCATCATTGTAGAACTAATAACAGTAAGAGTCCATAATAGCGGACTCCAGTAGAAGATTCAGTTTTCGTTTGTACGGACACGCCTAGTTACGAGTTAACAGGTGTAGAAACGTAGTTTGTCTGCTGATCTGAGCGATCGATTGCAGGACTTCCTTCGTGACGTACGCGCCGCGGCCTGTCTTCCTCGTAGGCCTTGGTGGAATTCCACGTTCCACTACACTGAGAAGCCTGAGATAAACAATCTGTCGTGTTAGAATTTTTCCTCCTGGAGAGGAACGTGGCCAATCAGATGCGACATCGTTTTATGTCACAAGAGAACATACGAGCGATGGCGTTGAGCACCGTATTTGTTGGGTTTCCTTTCTCATAGAATACGTGATACGAATATAAGCTGTTTCGAAGTGCGGGCAATTCAGGATCTCTCGAAAACACGTCTACGATTTGTTGTAATTTGATGCCAGCAAACTACATATCGGTAAGCAACAGCTTCCTATAGTTTATATTTTTAGTGTTTTTACTTGTGTGCTACGAAGGAAAACGCGGCTTTTTGTTACTGTTTTAATATTAAACATCAAATAATGAAATTTTTAGATGCAGTCTGTAGAAAGTACATGTAATGTTAGAAGACTGCGCACTTGTGTCGAAACTGCGGCGCAGTTAATAGCTCACGAGTTGTGAGTTGTAATGATATAGATAGCCGGCCTGAGTCCACGTCCTTCCAAAAAAGTAATTTTTTTTTTTTGTCTTTTGTTTTCTAAAAGATTCTGGGTCTTTCTTACTCATATTATCTCAAAAGCCTATGTTACTGCATTTGCTGCAATTCTTGCCAGCCAACGACTGGAATGTTTCTCAAGTGGCCGGAAATCTTAACTTGACTGTCGATCTGTGTCTGAAAGTAAACGTAAGTTACGCCCTGGAAGTTTTTGTTATTAAGAAACTTTCTGTAAAATGTATATACCCATCTCTGGGTTTATGGACTGGCACGTATTTGTCTCTCGTCCGTAAATATCTTTCTTAAAGGTGGTGAGGAGCGAGCAGCTCTGAAAAAATCTCTCCTTCCATTCGAATGAAATTACCAAACGAAGTACGTTATTTTAGAGTGTTGGTAGTCAATGGAACATCGACAATACAGATATTATGCAAGCGAAAACAGACATTAGGCGCTGTATCTGAACTATCTTCCATTTAAAACCAAAAACAGTATGAAAGTTGAATTGAGTTGACGACTATTAGTATGTATCTCAGACTGCTGCACAGCGTTATGTAGTTTTCCTCTACCAGAAATTCCCCGCTAATGCCATCAACGCTTAGCGATTTTCTCCGCTCTTCTTCGACAATCGCTAACAGGATTAAGGCAGCTATTTTACGCATGTCCATTTTCGTAAATTAGTAGTGTGGTTAGTGAGAGAAATAAAGCCGAGAACGGCCGCTGGACAGCTCTGAGAGCGCAAATCACATTAACCACCTCGTCCTTTGTGAGGCCAGCTGCCCCATCCGCGTCCACGTCAACGTTAGCTGCCTCGTTCTGAGTGAGGACGGCTTCAGCGCCGTGCGGTGCGCGAGACTAATCAAGCGAAGTATTGCTCCGCAGCCTCCCATCATCCGTATGTTAGCGGACCTGCATAGTTTCTAGGGCCTGCTACAACTTCACTGTAAAGCCAAATAAGGCTCGCCAGCCTCGCTTGGGCCCGCGAGACAGGGTTAAAACAGTCACTTCCTACGTGCCACTATTCAATGCCCTAAAGCCATCTGAATACCTCCAAAAGCTCCCAAGTCCGACCACTGCATTGGACAACAAACACCATCATCAGTCACCACCCTGTCAGCAGCCGGTTCCTCCCATCTCTTGTGTAAACAACACAGGAGCACAGACTAAAGTCATACACGAGAACTCTACACTTCAAGTTCCCACTGAAGCAAAGATTAGATAGGATTAGATTAGTTTTCCGTTCCATAGATCCGTGCTGATGAGATCCTCGTGGATGTGGAACATGTTAATTTTTTTTAAGCTGAAATAACAATTCTAATAGTATGAATATATACAATACATCATTTCTTTTTATTAAAAAATTCGTCAATGGAGTAGAAGGAGTTGGCCAATACTAAGTCTTTCAGGCTCCTTTTAAACTGATCTTTATTTGTAACTAAATTTTTATGTTTGCTGGCAAATTATTGAAGACGAGTGTTCCTGAGTAGTGGACCCCTTTTTGAACTAAAGTAAGTGCTTTGAAGTCCTTGTGCAGATCATTTTTGTTCCTGGTGTTGTATGTATGAATTGAGCTGTTTGTTGGATAAAGAGATATATTATTTAGGACAAATTTCATTAAGGAGTAAATATACTGAGAGGCAATAGTTAGTACACTCAGTTCTTTGAAGAGGTTTCTACAGGACGTCCGTGAATTTACTCCACAAATAATACGTATTACACGCTTTTGGACTCTGAAAACTTTTGTTCGACTTGAAGAGTTACCCCAAAATATTATACCACATGACATAATGGAATGAAAGTAGGCAAAATATGCAAGCTTTTTCATTTTCATGTCTCCTATGTCAGCTACCACTAAAATTGCAAATACAGATTTGTTAAGGCGTTTCTGCAGTTCTGTGGTGTGCTCTTCCCAACTGAATTTATTGTCAAATTGTAATCCCAGGAATTTAAGACTTTCAACCTCTTCTATCTGCTCTTCTTCATACTTTATGCATATGCTGGGTGCAAACTTCTTACATATTCTGAATTGCATATAGTGAGTCTTTTAGAAGTTTAATGTCAGTGAGATGGCTTTAAACCATTTATTAATATCCACGAAAATATCATTAACAGATCTTTCTAGAACTACACTCGACATACTATTTTTTGCAATACTTGTGTCATCTGCAAACAAAACGAACTCTGCTTCTGACAGTGTAACTGATGAGAGATCATTAATGTACACAAGAAAAAGCAATGGCCCTAAGATGGATCCTTGTGGGACACCACATGTAATTCCTTCCCATTCGGATGATGATTGATGACTTAATTCACTAGTCCCTTGCAATGACACCCTTTGTTTCCTGTTAGCGATGTACGACTTGAACCATTTTGCAGCACTGCCTGTGACACCATAGAATTCTAATTTATTTAAAAGGCATTTTAATCTCTTCTAATATCCTTCGCCAAGTCCACTTCATCCGTTACACAACGTCTCCATCTAGCTAGTTGCTCCACACTCAGTTAGGCGGCCTCTTCCCGAACAATCCATGTACCCACCTCGAAAATAGGCAATTGAATAAGACGAATTCACGCACACGAAAAGAAGCGCTCTTCCGAACAGTTTATGAAATTTCCATACACGAAAACAACTTTACTGCCCCTGAATACAAAACTCGGAAATAGGCCTCCCCGCCACGCGCTCCCCTGAGGGCTCAAACTCACCACCTGCACCCTACAGGGATCGACGACCGACTCTACGATTTTTCATGCTCCTCACAGATTCACTACATTCATTTTCTGGTGCAAACGTTTCGGCCAGCCAGTCTCCAGAACAGAAAGTAGCCACTGCGATATGCTGCTTCCTGCTAAAGCTCAACACTCCAGCTATAAAGTGCTGCTGCCTGCTGACTATCTCAGGAGTTTGTTTCACAAGAGGTTATAGAAAACACCAGTAATTCTGTGGAAAACACAGCCTTTGAAGACCACCTAGTCGGGCCAGACCATCACGTGGTAGCCAAAGTCAGCCTCTTCATCTCCAGGATGCAGAACAGCCGCTTGCCACGAACACTCGGAAACGAGCACTGGCGTTCACTGTAGCGACCAACACTCGCCGACAGTCGTAGCCAGGAAAGGATCCTTCACGAAATGTGTGGGCAAACTCTCAGAACACCTTGCCGGCCACAAAAAACGAAAATAAATAGTAATTTAACTTTTAAAGTTGACTGCGTAACTGAATCGGTACACCCATTTCCCAAGTATGCTGAGGTCTATTTTTATGTATGTTGGTGGTAGGAAGGCTTATAAAAGGATTCTCGACAGGCCCATCATAATCTGTCGCTACTGTACATTCCTCGTGGGTGGTGGGCCGCGCGATAAGGCACTATTTTGCGGCTGCCCAGATAGCGTTCTAATGAATCTCAACCTAAACCCAGTTACCTTGGCGCTGCGTATCATCCTCGCTGCTTGAAGGGCTGCAGACCTGCAATAACCGCCTGCTTGTAGTTTCCAAAAAGCATGATCACACAATGTGCTCTCTCCACAGTACAGTTACAGGAGGGCAAATCGTTTGCGTTCGTCAGGGAATGGCTTCGATGGATGCGCCAATCAGAACAAATTTGCTTTCAACAGGAAACCATTTACCTTGAAGGGCTGTGCCACCGTAGAACAAGACAAAGCACAAAGCACTTAACCAGTCACCACTGTCCTTGACACGAAAGCAGAGAGGCAAATCTAGGACTACCGAAACATGTCTTACATGTTGCGATCCAGCAGCTCTTAGCGGTTTTCGTTATTGTCATGACCTGACGAAACCACAATCGTCGGATCATAACTGTGGTTTCTTTTATTGCCCTGTGAGATGGCTGATCGGAATTAAAACATGTGAAACTGTAGTTCACTTTATTACAACTAGAATACAAATAGCTACTTAACTCTAGACAATCCGGTGTCACAGGAATGAGCCAAATATTTACAACTGTCTTTGAACAGCGAAGCATCACTTGATGCACACAATTACAACAGGCGTTTCGTGGGTTCAATAAGTAATGCAACAAATTTTTTCCTGAAAGTGCTTTAATTTCATTCAGAGTTCCAATACACCAGACTAATTCCCAATCTTGTGGCTGTAAAACCCTATTTTTCAACATAATCTCCGTTCAATGCGACGGCCTTACGTCCCGTTAATGCGAGAGCCTCTATGCCCACATGGTTCAACTCTACTTGTCAACGTCGGAGCCAACGTCTTGCATCATCAATGATGTCCTCATCATCCACATACTGCTTCCCTCAGAGGTCATCCTTCATTCAGCCTAAGAGATGCTCTTCTATGGTCTCCTGTTAGGTGGTAAGAAACCCAGGGGTACACACCTTTCAGTACCCCAGCTGGTATAGGAGTGTGTCAGTACTACCAAAACAGATGTCCAGTTGAGCAGCGAGGTGTTTGTCATCCGCTGATTACCTCGAATGAGAGTGTCTGCACGTCCCAGCAATGCAGGAGTCGCAGCAGGGTGCAGTCGTCCGGCACGTTGGAGACAGGACAGGTTTCCTCGATCTTGTAGTGATGATGACAGACACCTTACCGCCGTGCTTTTGTTCACTGCCTGGTCTCTGTAGACATTGTGTAAATGGCTATGAATATCTGCGATGCTCTGGTTTCGCGCCGAAGGAAACTCTTTGACAGCACTCCGCTTGGAATACATGTTCGTCACAGATGCCATGTTGAAGGCAACGTACAGCACCGCCACCTATCGGAACATCGTGAAACTGTAAGGGCAGAAGTGGGAATATTCCATGATGTCCCACAACAAATACCTCTTTTTTTCAACTAGAAATGGACGAAAAAAAATTGTTGCGTCCGTCATACAAACTATTCTATTGAAGCGTAAGTTCAACAGTTACGAAAGTACAGTTCCGTCTGGTACTTGCATACCACTGGTTTTCCAAACAGATGATGTTGAGGCCGCCCGGGGTGGCAGCGCGGTTTAAAGCGCCATGTCACGCACTACGCGGCCCTTCCCGCCGTAGGTTCGAGTCCTCCCTCGGGCATGGGTGTGTGTGTTGTTCTTAGCATAAGTTAGTTTAAGTAGTCTAGGGACCAGTGACCTCAGCTGTTTGATGCATTAGGAGAACACACACACACTTTTGAACATGATGTTGACTGCTTCATCGGAGGTCACGAATTGGGCTCTGTCTCGATCCCCGAGCAACTGCGCTACAGTGCTGAGACAGAAGGCGTGGCCTCAGGAGCGTCTCCCATTCGTCGTTGCGGATCGCAGTGAGACACCGATAACGTCTGAGGTATCGACGCGCGTTGCCGTCTTTGGTGCGACACAGCGATCATTGGACGATAACAAAGTTACTATCAGGAAACCACATACACAAGGCACTAACGAGTCAGAAATTTACGCGAGATGTGAAGTAGGCTGTGGAGACGTATTTCCATCGCTAACGTAGCAACAAAATATGTTGTTACGGCTTCTGCTAGCATAAATGATCGGTGCTGAAGCTGTCCTCATCGGAATACAGTCTGCTGGAGTACGAACGAGTCTGCTATCTTTTCTGTAGTTCTTGCAGTGAGCGGTTCCTGAATGTCTCCCGAAGCTATGCAGCTGTTCTCATCAAGCACTCTGCAGAGTGCCCATTCACAACGCCTTCTCCCCTAAAACCAGAATGTGCCCCTTCTTACTGCGTCGATTCAGCGAGGAGCAACTACTATTATGACTAGATCGTTTTCTGTAAGTACCCTATAAGTACCCAGAGAGCTTAAGAAAAATTCCTGCGTCTTGTCACAAATCTTTACACAGTCGTGTGAAGGAATAGTGCATATGATTCGGGAGTCAGATAGAGTAATGATAAATGAAGACTGAAGGAGGAAAGACTGTGGAAGAAAATAATATACCAAATAAGATTTCCCTAAATTAATTAGAAATCTACCAGGAGAAAAGATACAGTGTATTTCAAGCTATGGAATCAATCGTGGGCACGCTGATTACGATATATTTCTGGAATTACCCCTGGGACATGACCGCAAGGAGTGACTTGCCAATTTTTCATTTTAATTTATTTGTTAGTTCTTGGAAAAAAACGTGAACAAGAACACACGGCAAAATTACATCTTGGTTTCAAACTTCCTCCATTTTAATATTGTGTCAAATTTCAAAAACTGTGCTATTATTACGTGTGCAGTATCCTATAGATTTAGAAATCTGTTTGTTTTTTGATTTCAAATAAGATTTTCAGACTGCACGGCTACTTCCATGGGTACATCTCATTTCGGACAGAGCAACTATAATTTCTCAGATAAGAGGTTTAAAGATGACCGAATTTCTTTAAAAAGAATCAGAAAATGTTGTCCAAGAATCAGTAAATACACTATGTGATCAAAAGTATCCGGACACACCTAAAACATACATTTTTCATATTAGGTGCATTGAGCTGCCACCTACTGCCAGGTACTCCATATCAGCTACCTCAGTAGTCATTAGACATCGTGAGAGAGCAGAATGGGGCGCTCCGCGAACTCGCGGACTTAGAACGTGGTCAGGTGATTGGGTGTCACTTGTGTCACATGTCTGTACGCGAGATTTCCACACTCCTAAACTTCCCTAAGTCCACTGTTTCCAATGTGATAGTGAAGTGGAAACATGAAGGGACACGTAAAGCACAAAAGCGTACGAGCCGACCTCCTCTGTTGCCTGATAGAGACCGCCGACAATTGAAGAGGGTCATAATGTGTAATAGGCAGAAATCTGTTCAGACCATCACAGAGGAATTGCAGACTGCATCAGGATCCACTGTAAGTAATATGACTGTTAGGCGGGAGGTGAGAAAACATGGCTTTCATGGTCGAGTGGCTGCTCATAAGCCACACATCACGCCGGTAAATGGCAGACGACGCCTCGCTAAACATTGGACGATTGAACAGTGGAAAAACGTTGTGTGGAGTGGCGAATCACGGTATACAATATGGCGATCCGATGGCATGGTGTGGGTACGTCGAATGCCCGGTGAACGTCATCTGCCAGCGTGTGTAGTGCCAACAGTAAAATTCAGAGGCGGTGGTGTTATGATGTGGCCGTGTTTTTAATGGAGGGGCTTGCACCCCTTGTTGTTTGGCGTGGCACTATCACAGATCAGGCCTACATTCATGTTTTAAGCACCTTCTTGCTTCCCACTGTTGAAGAGCAATTCGAGAAATGCGATTGCATCTTTCAACACGATTGAGCACCTGTTCATAATTCACGACCTACGGCGGAGTGGCTACACGACAATAACATCGCTGTAACGGACTGGCCTGTACAGAGTCCTTACCTGGATCCTGTAGAACACCTTTGGAATGTTTTTGAACGCCGACTTCGTGCTAGGTCTCACTGACCGACATCGATACCTCTCCTCAGTGCAGTACTCCGTGGAAAATGAGCTGCCATTCCCCAAGAAACCTTCCAGCACGTGACTGAAAATATGCTTGCGAGAGTGGAAGCGGTCATCAACGCTAAGGGTGGGCCAATACCATATTGAATTCCAGCATTACCGACAGAGGGCGCCACCAACTTGTAAGTCGTTTTCAGCCAGTTGTCTGGATACTTTTGATCACATAGTGTAAGGTGCAAAAAGATTTACGTTGATCGCTTCATTAGTTTTTGCAAAACAAAAACCATAAAAATAGCTTTTACAGGGTGTTTCAAAATTGACCGGTATATTTGAAACGGCAATAAAAACTAGACGAGCAGCGATAGAAATACACCGTTTGTTGCAATATGCTTGGGACAACAGTACATTTTCAGGCAGACAAACTTTCGAAATTACAGAAGTTACAATTTTCAACAACAGATGGCGCTGCAGTCTGGGAAACTCTATAGTACGATAGTTTCCACATATCCACCATGCGTATCAATAATATGGCGTAGTCTCTGAATGAAATTACCCGAAACCTTTGACAACGTGTCTGGCGGAATGGCTTCACATGCAGATGAGATGTACTGCTTCAGCTGTTCAATTGTTTCTGGATTCTGGCGGTACACCTGGTCTTTCAAGTGTCCCCACAGAAAGAAGTCACAGGGGTTCATGTCTGGCGAATAGGGAGGCCAATCCACGCCGCCTCCTGTATGTTTCGGATAGCCCAAAGCAATCACACGATCATCGAAATATTCATTCAGGAAATTAAAGACGTCGGCCGTGCGATGTGGCCGGGCACCATCTTGGAGGAGGAGGAGATTAGTGTTTAACGTCCCGTCGACAACGAGGTCATTAGAGACGGAGCGCAAGCTCGGGTGAGGGAAGGATGGGGAAGGAAACCGGCCGTGCCCTTTCAAAGGAACCATCCCGGCATTTGCCTGTAGCGATTTAGGGAAATCACGGAAAACCTAAATCAGGATGGCCGGAGACGGGATTGAACCGTCGTCCTCCCGAATGCGAGTCCAGTGTAATAACCACTGCGCCACCTCGCTCGGTCCACCATCTTGCATAAACCACGAGGTGTTCGCAGTGTCGTCTAAGGCAGTTTGTACCGCCACAAATTCACGAAGAATGTCCAGATAGCGTGATGCAGTAATCGTTTCGGATCTGAAAAATGGGCCAATGATTCCTTTGGAAGAAATGGCGGCTCAGACCAGTACTTTTTGAGAATGCAGGGACGATGGGACTGCAACATGGGGCTTTTCGGTTCCCCATATGCGCCAGTTCTGTTTATTGACGAAGCCGTCCAGGTAAAAATAGGCTTCGTCAGTAAACCAAATGCTGCCCACATGCATATCGCCGTCATCAATCCTGTGCACTATATCGTTAGCGAATGTCTCTCGTGCAGCAATGGTAGCGGCGCTGAGGGGTTGCCGCGTTTGAATTTTGTATGGATAGAGGTGTAAACTCTGGCGCATGAGACGATACGTGGACGTTGGCGTCATTTGGACCGCAGCTGCAACACGGCGAACGGAAACCCGAGGCCACTGTAGGATCACCTGCTGCACTAGCTGCGCGTTGCCCTCTGTGGTTGCCGTACGGCGTACGCGGTCGCCCTACCTTTCCAGCACGTTCATCCGTCACGTTCTCAGTCCGTTGAAATTATTCAAACAGATCCTTTATTGTATCGCTTTTCTGTCCTTTGGTTACATTAAACCTCCGTTGAAAATTTCGTCTTGTTGCAACAACACTGTGTTCTAGGCGGTGGAATTCCAACACCAGAAAAATCCTCTGTTCTAAGGAATAAACCATGCTGTCTACAGCACACTTGCACGTTGTGAACAGCACACGCTTACAGCAGAAAGACGACGTACAGAAGGGCGCACCCACAGACTGCGTTGTCTTCTATATCTTTCACATCACTTGCAGCGCCATCTGTTGTTGAAAATTGTAACTACTGTAATTTCGAAAGTTTGTCCGCCTGAAAATGTACTGTTGTCCCAAGCATATTGCAACAAACGGTGTAATTCTATCGCTGCTCGTTTAGTTTTTATTGCCGTTTCAAATATACCGGTCATTTTTGAAACACCCTGTATTATAGGCTATCTGAGGAGAATGGACCCTTCAGTATCAGATACGTAAGTACTCGTAGTATGCCGATACGAATCTTTGTTTGCTACATATTTACAATGGAAAGTTTGTACAGTTGCTTTTCACCTACTTACGTAATGTTTTCGCTTCCGCGTTTACTGTCCAGCACATCTGCTTTTCCCTTTTGCATCATTTCTTAGAAACGGAAGCCAACTACTCCACTAATAGTAACATATTATTTCCTAACCGCGGCTGGTAGTCCTGTCTACTGTTGTGATCACATGGGCAGTTTTTTTTGCAGGGATAGGGCTTCTTATTCGGTCTCAGGACAACTTAGTGGGCTTTCACTAATTCTCCTAAATGAGTGGTGTCTGGAGTCGACTAGGCATATCTCAAGGGCGAGTAATTTCTTCGAGACAGAAGACGTTTTCCAACAGCCAATGCAGAGAAACTTCTGGAAAATGACGGGCATTAGGCAGCACCTTACACATGCAATGTAAGTCGTAAGTGGAAACAGCCAATGAAAATGCCAACGTTCTGCTTCTGACGGATGGGCTCGGAGCTTAAATGTTACATAATTTCATGTAGCGTTTTGGAAAAGTCGCTAAACTGGGAGGTAGTCCGGTCATCCTCGTGCAATGGAGAAGGTGTGTGTCTTCTGTAGTGAAGATGGTGCTTTCATTGTGTATTTCAGAAGTCGGGAGAAGGCGATCTTCATAATCAGTCGAGTTATTCCTCGCAGTACCGAAATTGAGCGAAACAGAAGGTGCGTTTCCATGCATAGGCGTGGATTTCGGTGTGAGTCTCTCCTGAAGTTATATTCGTCTCCGCAGAAATTTGAGTATATGGTGGTTTTGTGACTCCCTACTTGCTTTGAACTGCACTTACACAGGAACAGTGATTGGATTCAGAAATCCGCCTGAGAGTACTTAGATAGCTCCAAGGCACTTTGTTATTGACTTGTGAGTAAAGAGAAGTTTAATCCTATCTTTCGGGCCAAATCAAGGCTGGCGACACTTATTAAGACTGATTTTATACGTGTTGCAGTGCAGAGAACTAACCCACGTACGCCAATAAACATTTCAGGTAAAATGAGCGAAACAGTACGTAGCCCCCTGCACAACGCCAAGTTTACGTCGATTCTGTCCACGGCCGCAGTTTGATTTCGCGTGAAATAGGGGAGCTCCGAGACATGTACGAAAGGAGCGTTTCAATATTACATGGCACATATGCTTTTCTGTTGTTCTTTAGCCAATGGAGGTAGTCCTTATGCTCAAAAATATCCACGTGATAGGATAGTCGAGAGGCACGAGGACCAGATGAGATACCTGTAAGATTCCACAGAGACTATAGGAAAATACTTGCTTGCCTTCTAGAAGCAGCTTATCGTAGTTCGCTGTAGCCACGAAGGGTACCTAGAAACTGCAAAATAAGCTCAGATTATTGCCGTTTTCAGGAAGGATTGTAGGACATTGTTGAGGTCAATTTGTCGTACAATTATGGAACTCGTTTTATACTCATCTACGATTGGCATTCAATAAGTAATACAGCACATCTTTCTTTTTTTTCTTTTTCTTCTAAACGCGCCGGCCGCTGTGGCCGAGCGGTTCTAGGCGCTTCAGTCCGGAACCGCGCTGCTGCTACGGTGCAGGTTCGAATCGCGCCTCGTGCATGGATGCGTGTGATGTCCTTAGGTTAGTTAGGTTTAAGTAGTTCTAAGTCTAGGGGACTGATGACCTCAGATGTTAAGTCCCATAGTGCTTAGAGCCATTTGAAGCATTTTTTTCTAAACTCAGGTTGGTTTTATTCAGGATTCGAATACGCCATATTATTCCCCACTCTTCTGGCTACAAAACCCTGCTTTTCACCATAATCTATGTTGAAAACGTCGGCTACACGCCGTCTTTTTGAGAAGGCCTGAGTGCTAACATGGTTCTACTCTACTAGTTGACGTCGGATCCAATGTCTTGCTGCACGAATAACCTCCCCACCATCAACGTACCGCTTCACGTGGAGAGCATCCGTCACTGAGCCTAACAGATGGAAATCGGAAGTTGCGAGATCTGGGCTGTAGGACGGATGAGTAAGAACAGTCCAGTGAAGTTTCATGAGCTCCTCTGGGTGTGTAGACCTGTGAGCGGCCTTGCGTTGTCATGGAGCAGGAGAAGTTCGTTTGCATTTTTGTGGCGACAAACACCCTGAAGTCATTTTCTCAATTTCCCGAACGTAGCACAATACACTTCTGAATTTATCGTTTCACCATGAGGAGCAACATCAATCAGAATAACTCCTTCAGAATCCCAGAAATCCGAGCCATGAGTTTACCTGCTGAAGGTGCCGTTTTAAACCTTTTCTTTGGACGAGAGGCAGTGTGACCCATCTCGATGGATTACCATTTTGTTTCCGGTTCCAAGCGTTGAACGCATGTTTCATCGCCTGTGACGATGTTCGACAAAATCTGTCACTAATAAAACAATAAACTGGTAGCCAAGATCACAGGAATTCTTTTTGTTCCATGATTACCGGTTCCGGCGAAACTAAAGCCGATATTATCGGATCTAGGGAAGGCACAAAACACTATAAAAGTGGGCTTGGATTCCACTTATATAACATATGTACATATAAATTTAGTTACATACCTTACGGCACATACAGGTTACAACATCAAGGCAAACAATGGTGACATTAATAGTTGCCTGTAACAGACAGGCCTTACAAAATTTTCGTAAGTAGCACATAGGCGTCCAAGAGAGATGACATTATAAATGTTGAGTGTCACCATCACATACAAGCGCAAGCTAGGTACTGCCGGAACTTCGGCTCTGTTCTTACCCTACAGGCCGAGTCGCGAGATGGCGCTAGCAGAAAAGGCGCCAATGCATGTCACAGCTCGCGTCATAACAGGCTCTGCGTGTGTGGTAACACTACGTCATTAGGGCCTGTACATAACTCTAGAGATTACTGTATCACGTAAACATATACAAAACTTATGAAAGCTGCAAACCTAAACAATTGTACATCTGCCTGTTCACATATACGACATATCGAAAAGCAAATGAAAATTTCATGAGAACTACGGAATTACAAAAATTTACATCTGTCTGGTCCTATACGTAATAAGGTCTGCAGCTAAAGTCGGATAGATCAGCTAGTATCAGAGGCACATACATATGATCGAGTCAGATCGTGTGTGAATGTGGAGGTCAAGCATAAAATGCTGTGTCAATCGGCCTCTTGCGCCCAATCCACCGGTCAGATACAAGGTCGTTTAACCAGTCGCGTACTGAGTTATGAAAGTGAGGCGGCGCACCATCTTGCTCCCAAATAAAGATGTGTTGTTCAGCTCCTTCCCATTGAAGCACGGGCTATAGCTGTAGCACATCAAAATAGGACACCTTATTTACAGTTGATTCACCGAAAAAGAAAAGCCCATAAACATTCCGCGGGGATATTTCCTGAGGCTAAGCGTCAGACTCGCACCCGTTCAACACGTTTTTCAGTCGCTCTTTGTCATTCCGTTCTCTTGCCATTGCGCACAGGTATACAAACAAAACTGTTTGAGTTCCTCTTTCATTTGGCATATCATTTATAACTATAAGTTTACTGTAACAAACATTATTAAGCGTTAAAACATCGATATTCATTTATAAACACTCTGTATCTTAGAGTAGGCATCTGGAGCGACCTTAAGTTCAGTGAACACATAAAACAAATATTAGGAGAAGCAGATGCCAGACAGAGTATCGTGGGAAGAATATTAAGAACATGTCATTCATCCACTGATGAAGTGGCTTACAAGGTTCTTGTTCGACCTGCTGTTGACTGTTTTTCATCAATCTGGGACCGTTACCAGGTAGAAGAGATAGATAACCAGAGAAGAGCGGCCCGTTTCCTCACGGAATCGTACAGTGGGCGCGAGAGCGTCACAATGACAGACGCTACAAGACAGGTATTGTGCATCACGGACTGGTTTGCTATTAAAATTTCAAGAGTACTTTTGGGGAGGGGTCGGACAACACATTACTTAGTCCCACATATGTCTGGCGGAATGATCATATAGAGAAAATTCGGGAAATTCGAGCTGTAGAGCTTAGCGACAGGCTTACCCACAGTCATTCTTCCCACGGGCCAGTCGCAAATAAAACAGAGAAAGAGGAACGGGTTTGTCAGTGGTAGTAGAAGTGTCCTCCTGTACACTCAGGTGGTTTGCGTAGTATTGATATAGATGTAGAACGGCCGACTCTTCCAGCATCTTCGTGGCCCAAGTTCTTTAGCATACCGAGAATTTAACAATGGAATGCGTTGCGCACATGGCAACCCTGAGATGGAGGATCGTGTGTTGGATTTAGTGGACGGAAGTCCTGGAAACAGTGTGCGTCGGTTAGCAGCAGTGGAAGGCGTGAGTGATGGTTCAAATGGTACAAATGGCTCCGAGCACTATGCGACTTAACTTCTGAGGTCATCAGTCGCCTAGAACTTAGAACTAATTAAACCTAACTAACCTAAGGACATCACACACATCCATGCCCGAGGCAGGATTCGAACCTGGGACCGTAACGGTCGCTCGGCTCCAGACTACAGCGCCTAGAACCGCACGGCCACTCCGGCCGGCGTGAGTGATGCTCTTGTATGGAAAGTGCTTCGCGAACAATCGCCATACTTTCAATCCAGTGAAAATACGTTAGGCCGAAGAACTGAGAGATGCAATTACACGAACAGACATCACGTAGAGCACCTCCTATGAGCAGCCGATCATATATCAGAATGTATCCGTTTCCGGACCTATGTTATTCGGACTTGTTTTTATTGTTTCGATGAGCACCACCACCTCTCAAAATAATGAACACTTTCTTTTAACACCTTACCTACAGCAGCATCCTCCGTGAAGTCTAACGTAGTTTCGGACGTTCTCCACTAGATCATTTCTACACTACGTGAACAACAATGGCAGGGAGATTCCTGAAACTACTTCGACCATCCACAGGACCCAATTCATACGTTTCCGAGCAGGGCGGCTTCTTTTGTGCACTTCCACGTAAACAAGCGTTTGAAGTGAACAAAATGACGTGCAGTGTGCATCACTGTGGCCTAGACTGCGTTTGGTTCACGTTTGGGAGGGAACCGTGTCCGGCGCGGGGCGTCGGGGCGTCTGCTCGTTGACGCTGCACGCACGTATTCCGGCGTCGTCCTGGGCGGTCGGTAATGGGCGGGCGTTTTCCAGCTGCGTCGTAAACGGTCCACGAGATAAATAGTGCCGTCTGTTAGCCGCAGCGAGCCTTAATTGCCGTGGCAACGCCTTCGTTGCGCTTTTAACGTAATAGTTAGCTGCGCCAGCCGGCCCACGTACCGACACCTCCGCACCGCGTCCTCTGTGCGTGAGCGGCCCACGTCCAGCCGCACTTGCTGCAGAGGCCCATCAAACACCAGGCAACCGTACGGTGTGTGATGGGGATACTCACGCCTCCTCAGTCTTGTATTCTACCGTCGGAAGTAGGTGAGGAGAAAGATTTTCTCCTGTATATTCCCAAATTTCTCTACTTGTATCCTCGAAATCCTGAAGCGTGACGTACTGGATGATCACAAAGTCAGTATAAATTTAAAAGCTTAATAAACCACGGAATAATGTACCGGATGATCAAAAGGTCAGTATAAATTTGAAAACTTAAGAAACCACGGAATAGTGTAGATACAGAGGTAAAAATTGACACACATGCTTGGAATGACACAAGGTTTTATTAGAATATAAAAAAAAAAAAAAAAAGCAAAGTTCACAAAATGTCCGACACATGGCGCTGGACAGCAAAACGTCAGTGACTGCGCATGACAATCGTGTATAAAAGGAGCTGTAATGAGAGAGAGAATCAGATGCACCAGCAGTCGCAGCATGTTGACGTTACCTGAAAAGGCGTTTTTGGTGAAGGTGTATTATCAGAATGGGGAATGTGCTAGTTCAGCGCTACGGTCCTATCGCCATAGGGAGGGGATTCGAACGGGTAAAGGTCCATTGATAAATGCAGCTGTGGCGAGAAGGATTTCGAAGTTCGAGGCCACGTGTTGTTTAGACGATAGACCCCGTAGTGGACGACCGAGCACAAGGCGTAATGCTGCTGAGGCAGTTCAGGTAGAAATGGAGACTGTAGCGGGTTCGTCTATGCACGGGGAAGTCACCTCTCGTGCAGTCACACGTCGCACCGGCATTCCATACACTACTCTTTGGTTGGCACTTAGGCTCACCCTCTGATGCCATCCGTACAAAATCCATCGGCATCATGAACTGTTACCTGGCGATTTAGTGAAGTGGAGGCTATTTGCGATGTGGGCTTTTCAAAAGATGGCGAAAGATGACGATTGGTTGAGTAACGTGTTGTGGACCGAAGCTCATATCACGCTCCGAGGGTCTGTCAACGCCCACAACTGCACAATTTGGGCTACCGAAGATCTTAGAACTGTCGTGGAAACTCCATTGCACAACGAGAAAGTCACGGTATGAGTTCGATTTACCACATCTACCGTTATCAAGCCTTTTTTCTTCGAGGAAATGCGTGATTCTGGTTTTGTAACTGCTACCGTGACTGGTGAGAGCTACGCCGATATGTTACAGAATCGCATCATCCCCAGTCTGGCTGATAAACACCTGATGGAACGTTTGATGTTTATGCAGGATGGCGCTCCACCCCATATTGCTAGACGCGTGAAAGATCTCTTGCGTGCGTCGTTTGGTGATGATCGTGTGCTCGGCAGCCACTTTCGTCATGCTTGGCCTCCCAGGTCCCCAGACCTCAGTCCATGCGATTATTGGCTTTGGGGTTACCTGAAGTCGCAAATCTATCGTGATCGACCGACATCTCCAGGGATGCTGAAAGACAACATCCGACGCCAACGCCTCACCATAATTCCGGACATGCTTTACAGTACTGTTCACAACATTATTCCTCGACGACAACTATTGTTGAGGAATGATGGTGGACACATTGAGCATTTCCTGTAAAGAACATCATCTTTGCTTTGTCTTACTTTGTTATGCTAATTATTGCTATTCTGATCAGATGAAGCGCCATCTGTCGGACCTTTTTTGATCTTTTGTATTTTTTTGGTTCTAATAAAACCCCATGTCATTCCAAGCACGTCTGTCAATTTTTATCTCTCTATCTACATTATTCAGTGATTTACTCAGTTTTCAAATTTATACTGATATTTGATCACCCGGTATGTTGCGTAGTAAAACATATTTCTTCTGTTCCGCTGGTTTTATACTATCAGTATTTTGAGAGTCTGTCATTCCACAATAAACTGCATAATTCTTGCTGCCGGCGGGAGTGGCCGAGCGGTTCTAGGTGCTACAGTCTGGAACCGCTCGACCGCTACGGTCGCAGATTCGAATCCTGCCTCGGGCATGGATGTGTGTGATGTCCGTAGGTTAGTTAGGTTTAAGTAGTTCTAAATATAGGGGACTGATGATCACAGCAGTTAAGCCCCATAGTGCTCAGAGCCATTTCCCAATTCTTGCTGACAGTCTCACAGTCTGGTCCCTTCAATCCCAGAAACCAACCAACCAGTCTCACAGCAATATTTTGACAGTTTCGTTGATACCCTCGCACAGACTAAACAAACCCGATACAAGCTGGAAAGATCTTATGTAATCGTTCCGTGTTTCATTCGTTAAGCTTTTTGGTAAGGATTCTAAACAAAGCCCATCGTTAGTTTCGTAAACACTTCCTTATGTCTAATAAATATCAGTCTGGCATTTACCTTTCCACTGGCTAGATTTATGTAGTCAGACCTGTCCGTATACATAGTCCTAAATACTTCACAGTGTAAGTAGGCTGTTTATGTTTTCGTATTGGCAACGTTACGTAGCGCTCTGTAAGAAAATCACTGGCTGTTCTGTGTGCAGTCTGTGGCTAGTTTGCATTGTTGTCTGCCATTGTAGTGTTGGGCAGCTGGATGTGAACAGCACATAGCGTTGCACAGATGGAGGTGAGCCGCCAGCAGTGGTGGATGTGGGGAGAGAGATGGCGGAGTTTTGAAATTTGTAAGACTGGATGTCATGAACTGCTATATATATTATGACTATCAAGTGTTTGGCAGCTGGATGTTAACAGCACGTAGCGTTGCGCAGTTGGAGGTGAGCAACCAGCAGTGGTGGATGTGGGGAGAGAGATGCCGGAGTTTTGAAATTTGTAAGACTGGATGTCATGAACTGCTATATACATTATGACTTTTGAACACTATTAAGGTAAATACATTGTTTGTTCTCTATCAAAATCTTTAATTTGCTAACTATGCCTATTAGTAGTTAGTGCCTTCAGTAGTTTGAATCTTTTATTTAGCTGGCAGTATCGGCGCTCGTTGTATTGCGGTAGTTCGAGTAACGAAGATTTTTGGTGAGGTAAGTGATTTGTGAAAGGTATAGGTTAATGTTAGTCAGGGCCATTCTTTTGTAGGGATTTTTGAAAGACAGATTGCGTTGCGCTAAAAATATTGTGTGTCAGTTTAAGCACAGTCTTGTACAATTTTTCTAAGGGGACGTTTCAACAGCTGTAAATCACGGAAGTGACAATTCGTCGAGACTACGCTCGACATCGAGTCTGTTTGTCTGTTTAAGAGCTGTAATTTATTTATGTTGACTCACCTAGAAGGTTTTGCAACAAGCGCTGATAATCTACAAACATTCTTTATTTCGTAACCATTTTTTCATCATGTGACGTATCTGTATACACCTGAGTCATAGCTGAAAAGCCTCAAAGAGCTAAAAATTGCACCATGTGATTTGTATAATATA
The DNA here is from genome assembly GCF_021461395.2 of Schistocerca americana. Classification (NCBI taxonomy): domain Eukaryota; kingdom Metazoa; phylum Arthropoda; class Insecta; order Orthoptera; family Acrididae; genus Schistocerca; species Schistocerca americana. The sequence continues at coordinate 323,266,190 of NC_060120.1, read as the reverse complement.
TATTGTGAGCTAGAACTGTTCTATTACATCTCCTTTCGATACTCAGCGAGTTACATATATTATTAAAGATGTGTCTTAACCAAGAACGACACACTGATATCTGTATCCAAGAAAATCTTCGACCTTACCATATTCCTGTTCGATTTTCCGCGAGTATGAGATTTATTTTTCAATAGGTAACAGTGCCAACTATACCGACTCCTTCCCTGAAATCGAGAATCATAGCGTCAAGCCGTTATCTAAAGGTATTTGAATCTCATAAGCAAACAAACAAAATAAAGATTCACACAAAAAGCTCCTGAACACTCTGTCTTGACTCTCGAAGAGTTGTTGTTCGAACGGTATAAAAATACCCTAACTCATGTCTGTTCAACAAGTCTTCGACAAACTAAAGTCAGTCTGAGGCCTTTTACTACAACTGAGGCCTGTAAACTTTTTCCAATGTTGCAGGACTCTACGACAGTCTGTTGCTCTAGTGGTGTGCACATAAGAATGTGGATTGTGGAGTAGTGTGTAGTGACAAGGAGCAGTTTACCATGCCACGCTTTAGCCAACAGCTACCTTCTGCAGTGTCTGTCTGTAGCATGTGCTTCGGGGACGAGTGGAATATTTATCTTCGATTTTTCATGTTGGTATAATTCTAGTGAGGGTACTTAGCCGCTGTATTATTCGTTCTGGGTCACATAAAGAAAATGCGAGAGGGCCAACATCAGGTTTAGTTTTCTGAGGGTAAAAGTTTGTCTAGGGAGAGTCACAGGCAGAAACAGGGCCCCAACGGGGCTGGCAACCACCTCAGCGTTGCCACTTACCAAGTTACATCTACATCTACATCTACATGGCTACTCCGCATATCACACTTAAGTGCACTGCATAGGGTTCCTAGAAACCCTTTAAAACCACTTCTCGAATGTTCACTCTCGAATAGCATAAGGGAAAAATGATCATCTAAATACCTGGAAGCGTTTACTACATCACTAATGTTCTATTTTACAGACTGACTCGCACAACTCATTAAGAGACACGACATAATGCTTTGTAGTTCGTACTTAGTATTGTACATTCTAACACTACATGTGGCATGACATACGATATTTGAGTGTCGATCCTCTACATTTGAAACGTCCCCTTTGAACAATTATACATGACTGTGCTTAAACTGACACACAATATTTTGTTAGCGCAACGCAATCTGACTTTCAAAATTCCCTACAAAAGAATGGCCCTGACTAACATTAAACTATACCTTTCACAAATCACTTACCTCACAAAAATCTTCGCTGCTCAAGCTACTGCAATACAGCGAGCGCCACTACTGCCAGCTAAATAAAAGATTCAAACTATGGAAGGCACTAACTACTGATAGGGACAGTTAGCAAATGAAAGATATTAATAGAGAACAAACAATGTATTTACCTTGATATCATCATATATAAATATAGCAGTTCATGACAAATTTCAAAACTCCGCCATCTCTCTCCCCACATCCACCACTGCTGGCGGCTCACCTCCAACTGCGCAACGCTATGCACTGTTCACATCCAGCTGCCGCTGCCCAACACTACAATGGCAGACAACAATGCAAACTAGACACAGACTGCACACAGCAGAGCCAGTGATTTTCATACAGAGGTGGCGTTACCAATAAAAAAACCTAAACAGCCTACTTACACATTCAATAAGATAGTATATGAGAACAATGAACATAATATGGTATTGAATACTGCGCCAGTAGCTAACTTAATTTTATCGACCATCCATAAACAGGATTCTTAACATCTTTGATTATACCATAACAGCTGAGCGTATACTACAATAAGGCAACTTACCATATGTGTAGGCTAATGGACATAATCATGTACAATGCTGTAGTTTTTTACGCCACATATGCACAGAAATACGATTTGTACCTGTCCACGTGTACCACCGACGTAGTGACATATGAAATGAAGCGAGAAGCTTGAAATATGTAAGTATCTTGCGTTATGAAGTATAAGTATTTGCATAGCTTAAAGACAACAGATACATAAACCAGTGTCACCATTTTATGAATGTACTGGGTGATCAAAAAGTCAGTATAAATCTGAAAACTTAATAAGCCACGGAATAATGTAGATAGAGAGGTAAAAATTGACACACATGCTTGGAATGACATCGGGTTTCGTTAGAACAAAAGAAAACAAAGTGCACAAAATGTCCAACAGATGGTGCTGGATAACTACTACTGTGTTGGGTGAGAGGTACACCAATATGTTACAGAATTGCATCATCCCCAGCCTGGCTGATAAACAGCTGCTGTAATGTACGATGTTTATGCAGGATCGCGCTCCACCCCATAATGCTAGATGCGTGAAAGATCTCTTGCGTGCGTCATTTGGTGATGATCGTGTGCTCAGCCCCCACTTTCGTCATGCTTAGCCTCCCAGGTCCCCAGACCTCAGTCCATGCAATTATTGGCTTTGGGGTTACCTGAAGTCGCAAGTCTATCGTGATCGACATCTCTAGGGGTGCTGAAAGACAATATCTGTCGCCCATGCCTCACCATAACTCTGGACATGCTTTACAGTGCTGTTCACAACATTATTCCTCGACTACAGCTATTGTTGAGGAATGATGGTGGACATATTGAGCATTTCCTGCAAAGAACATCATCTTTGCTTTGTCTTACTTCTTTATGTTAATTATTGCTATTCTGATCAGATGAAGCGCCATCTGTCGTACATTTTCTGAACTTGTGTGTTTTTTTTGGTTCTAATAAAACCCCATGTCATTCCAAGCATGTCTGTCAATTTGTACCTCTCTATCCACATTATTCCGTGATTTATTCAGTTTTCAAATTTATACTGACTTTTTGAACACCCCATATTATAGGTGCTTGAAAATGACCCACTGTTGAAATTGGTTAACTGCACAGATAATGAACAGGCTACAGGCTACTTGAACTATGTTTTCACTGTCGATAATCTAAGCTTTACAATGTTCATCTTTCACTATGTAGACAGTAATCAACAAAATATTTTCGCACTGAGAGGAAAATGGTAGTTGAAATTTAATGAAAAGGTCTCATACCGATGATAAACGCCTTTGAATTAACGATTGCCACCTCAACTTCCATATCATATTCATAACACTGTCTTGTATTACGTGATAATAAAAATAATTTGTTCTTCTTTGAACCTTTTTCATGTTACCTGTCAGTCCTATACGGTAAGGATCCCATACTGCACAGCAGTACTCCAGAGGAGCATGGACAAGCGGAGCGTAAGCATTTTAGTAGATTTGTCGCATCTTCCAAGTATTCTGCCAACAAAATGCAGTGTTTGGCCCTACCTATCCACTAAATTTTCTCTGCGACGGTTCCACTTTAAGCCGTTCGATTCTGCATGGAGTGGCTTGATCAAGTCCTTGGTAGATTTCCGGAAGGACTTGGCTCCAGGTCACAGGTCCCATGAATTTCAGGATGCAGAGCTAGTGCCCGATAGCTTTCCAGATGCCTCAATCAGGGCCAAATCATTCAAATGTGATGGCTGAGACCTCAGTGTAAGTTCACTATCGTGCTCCTCAAAACTATTTTCACAATTTTGGCCTCTTGCCACCAATCCTGCTGGAATATGCCATAGGCATTGGGGAAGAGATCAAACATGAAGGGATGCTGATAGTCCACAAAAGCGTCCAAGTAGTTCACAGCTATCATAGTGCATTCGATTACCACCACAGATACCATGCAAGCTCTCTTGAATGACATCTTAGCATAATATCGCCTCCACCTGCCATTAACCTTTGACTTGGAGTAAGTTTCGAGCAGTCGTTCGCCTCGATGACTGTGTATAAGGACACAAGAATCGACCTGGTGAAACAAGAAATGTGACTCATCCAATCAGGCAACATAGTTCCATTCATTCACTGTCAAACCTCTGTGATCCCATGCCCAATACTAAATTAACTAAAGATGTCGTTGTGACTATATTGAACACAACAGGGTCGTATGCAGTAGATCACCATGTTCAAGAATGTGCGCTATGTGGTGTTTTCCAAAACACTTTTTCTTGCAACACACTGTACTCTGTTGTTAGAACTGCCACAGATCACTGCCTGCCATGTATTACATATCGGACAGGCCACTGACTTCCACATTCTGTGATGAGGGATGGATGACCAACATCTTGTCACCTTCTCGTATTTTCACCTTACTTCAATCTCTTTCTGTACCTGCTCGAAACAGCAGCATGTGAACAACGGACCAGCCTCGCCGTTTCCGAGATGTTCGATCCGAGGCGCCCGGCCATAATAATCTCCCCTGTCTTAAGTTCGTTTATCTCTAGGTACTTCCGTATTTTCAGCACATATTGTCGCTGGAATGGTTCTTCAAGCTGTTAGATTCTTATGAACGGGTCTGACATATTCGTCCATATTGTGTAGTAATTCACCAGAAAGTATTAACTGTTAGTTTGGGTGGTGGTCACTTTTCTAAACTTCTGGTGTTTTTGTTTCATCTCGTGTCTAAATTTTATTTGCTAATAGCTAATCTATGGCGAGCATATGGCTTGTCAATTAGGGATGCAGGCCACTTAAAGTGACCAGTATTTGCTGAGCTGACATTGGCATTAGGTAAGAAAATTTGGAGTATGTTTGGACTTACTATATAATTTTGTGGCCTGTTCCTTGAAACATGGAAATACTTGTCTTAATCTTGCAGATGCATGGGGGTATTGTATGTAATGGCTACTTGAGGCAGTTCCATGGTCATCTTGAGTAGTAAGTTGGTACACTGAATACACCTGGCATGCTTTTATTGTATACTTTTTTACAATTTAATCGGTCTATATATATATATATATATATATATATATATATATATATATATATATATATATAACATTAGATAAAACATTTTAGATATGCAGTTACACACCTGAAAATCTAATCTACTCTAACATAATACAATGTAATTAATTTCTAAGAAAGTGTGTGCAATGAAAGGAAGAAAAGTGGACTCAGTGTTCCCACTTACTACCTATAAATTAAAAATCCACATCAATTTTGAGCAAACTAGAATCAATTACAGGTTATGAAATTCATTATCACTATGTTTTTAAGTTTTTTCATTCCTAATATTATTTTCTTCAAAATAATTAAAATCATTACAAATAATATTAACATGATGAATAAGAAATTTTAGTTGAAAATTTACTGCTCAAAACACTGTTTTTTCAGCAAATCTACCTGTCTCATATGAAGAAATAAATTTTCGAAAGAATACCCAGTATTTTAGCAGGATTCGAACTATGAACTATCCCTACAAAACATTCCATGATTTTAATCCCCTAACCTTGGCGCTGGGCTATCTCCACAAGGCGAAAAATGTTACTTCAATTTCATTCACATCTCACACAGTATGGATGTAAAACAGTAGTAACTGACTTAAATGGCATACGTTTGAAGTTTAAGCTGTGAAGCATGATTATAAAAATAAATGAAAAAATTGTTTACAGTCATTGTGCCACTCGAATTATGTGGTGTGTGTTAATCTTTCGAGATGAATTTTAACCATTAAGACAATGATATTTAACCACTTAAATAGTAATAACTCAAAATTTAATCCATTAATATTGGTTAAGAAATAGGCAAAATATGTTCAAAAACCATGTATTAAACTTCATAAATGTGAAACTTCACTACACTGGAAATATCTAGTAATCAGAATTTGAAATACTTCCTTGTGTGTCATCATAAGGAATATCAACAAGAGCTACTATGAAAGCGAGATGGCGATAAGAAGGTGAAGCAAAGCAGATGGCATGGCCAGATTTGCTTATCATCCACATCCAGTTGACACAGGTGAGATGTTAGACATACATGCAGCAGCTACTGCCTGTGCAGTTCAATATATCGATTTTTGTTTATTTCTGAGCTAATTATTCACCAATTTTAAAAACGCAAAATTCTAATCTACATGAACAGGGCTATCAAAAAAATATAACGAATAAAATTCAACATAATCTACTAATGTAATATCTTCAGCAAGTGTTGTGTGTTGAGAATCCAGTGTCAGATTTTTCTTACTGTACATGATTATACAGAGAAGTTGTCTTTTGGGACCTTATCGTTAAGTCTAGAAAACCAATCTCACCAGTCTTTCAACTTGCAACAATATATTTTCTATATGTCATTTTAATTATGTATTTAGGATAATTTGTTGAGAAAATGTAGGGGTTTATATCAACATCAGCTTTCAGTTGAGTAATTCTTCACAATCGAGATAAACATAATAAGTTTTATAAAAATTATCTGATGGCTCTAAATTCCATGCTTCTTGAGGAAATATTTCATTTCTTCCACTTTCAAATAGAGATTACACAGCTTTATTTTTTCTATTAGTATGAAAGACAACAAAAATGAAGTAAGGCAAATCAAATTCTATTGAATCATAACAATTCATAATATCTCACTTGCAATTTTTCTTCTTACTTAAACTGCCAAATTCCCCAGTTTGTACTTCATGGACAGATATTGGAGTTTTTGGATCTTTCAGTATATATTTCTCATAGTTCATGCTTATAATTCGGTTAATATTTAACAATAGGTGCTTCTGTTTCCATAGCTTCTACCACAACTTTCTCTTCTTTTCAAAGTGTATCTTTTAATTCAACTCCAGCATCATTGTAGTCAGCCCATCTACGAAAAGTATTACCAGCACAGGAACTTCAAGTAAAAGTCACAGTAAGATGTCCTTCTCATAAAATATCCTTATAATCTCTCAAGTAACCACCAAGCATATTTAGTGGATAAAACTCTTCATTTTTCTTACTCTTTACTTCACCATTATTAAGGATATGTCCTCTACACTCACTTTATCATTGAAAGATGAAGTCAAATGCATCAAAGCTTATGATGAATTGAAAGAATGCTTTATTCTGGGTGTAACATAATTTCATTTTTATGGTTATAAAATCAAATACCCCTGTCACATTGTTATCAATTAGTTTTTATTAGTTTTTCCATCATAAACTGAATAATATGTACAATCAGTTTCAATAAAACTGAAGCTCATGTACAAATGTGCATGTTTCGGATGAAGCCATCCATCTCCTATATTTACAATAGTTTCATAATTCTTGTAAGGCATATTTAGATAATTTTTTGATTTCTCATTTTCACAGAATGAGTAGAAATGATAGCTCTCTATTTTGTTCATGATTTATTGAAGAACAAAATTTTATTAAATCATTGCTAAAGTAATTGTAACAAAAGCTCGGCTGGATTCAATTCGATTAATATTTTCATTGCATGGTTATTTCTAAATCCTGTATAGTATCAAAAATTGGAATATATACAGGATAATGTAGTTCATGGATTACTGGTCCATCAGATTAAACATTAGGCTTGACTGTAGTAATAATATTAGTGTCTTGATAAAAATGATCAGTATGTTTCACAAATACTCAATCTTCTAGATTAAATTTTATATTTATTTTTTCAAGTGGAATAATTTTATGATCATTGTTAGTAACAGGTTCTTTATCAGCTTCAATAATTTGGTTACTAAATCCAAGCATGCTTGAAATACTATCTTTTATATCTACGTGTAATTTAACATCACCCTCTATAATAATTCTATTTAAAATTTCACCTGTGTTAATGTTTATTGCAGACTCATTGTAAGTGATACTTATTTCCAAGCCTTTTGAACTATACTTGCCAACAGTAATTTCTATCATTTCTCAGTCACAGTACAAATTGTTATTTTTTTGAAATATTTGCAGTTAGAAAAGTTGTATTAAACCAAACTAGTGCAATATTATTAAAACATACTTGTATAGGTCAATCAATCTTTCTTTAAGAATCGATTTCTTACTACACAGTTAAAATATGTGACTCGTTTAATATGAATGAAATGTTACTTAACTAAAATAAAACAGATTGGGAATCAAAAGTAAGAATTCAGAAGAAGAAATAAAAAAATAAACATGGAGAGCTTTTACAAAATTCTATTTGATGTTCAACAATAGGACCAAGTGCATGAGAAGAACATGATTGATGGTTATATCCTAACTCCAGGGTGGACGAACTGGAGTAAGATGAATCACTTATACTTTCATTAAAAACATTAGATCAACTATAATACCAAAAATTTATAACAATTAATAAAAACATTGAAGATAATAATCATGATAAAATGATAATAATGTTAAAATTAATATTTAGTGGAAACAATGATGAAGTTATACCACTAGATCATTTCTAAGATAAGTCACTTATAAAAGCCAATGACTTCCTTCATGAATATCAAGATGTAGTTAGAGAGGATGTTAGTAGATGAAGACATAAAGGAATAGATTGTTTTTATTTAGCTGAGACATATTCTAAAATACGAAAATAATTAGGAAGTGATAATCTAAATTTCTGAAATATTTATAGACAAGACAATAGAAATTTAAATCAAATTTATCATTAGATTGCTGGTAGTGATTTAAAATTTGATGATTTTTAAGGAAATGGGTAGTAAATGTTTCAATGATTGATTTGGATTTTTACAACAGACATGACTAGAAAGTATAATGAAAGGAAGTACATATGTTACATAAAAGATTTCCTCACCTAATGTTTTTTATCCTTATTCAATGAATACTTCAAAAGATGATATTGAATACCTATTAGACCATGATGATGGTATTTTACTTCAAAATACAAATGAATTGAAAGAAGATCTTAACAATACAATACAACATGAAAAATTAGAAAAGAATTGGTCAACATTATACTAATTGTTTATTCAATGAATACTTCAAAAGATGATATTGAATACCTATTAGACCATGATGATGGTATTTTACTTCAAAATACAAATGAATTGAAAGAAGATCTTAACAATACAATACAACATGAAAAATTAGAAAAGAATTGGTCAACATTATACTAATTGTTTAAGGACTAGTAAAGAAGCTGTCTGCCAGATAGATGTGGCTGCTATTTTTTTGGTAAGTGTAAAACCACATTGCATTATCTTATTACTTTGTAGAAATCCATACATAAAAGTAAATTTCATATATGTTTTTAACCTTACTGAAAGTTTATAGAAACATGGGCCACAGGTTGTTAAAAAAGCTGAACGAAATAAAAAATTGAATAATTTAAGTAAAAAGGATTCAAGTGTTAAAAAACCAAGAATAGAACACAAAAATATAAAAAAAGAAGATCAATGTGTTACCAGTGCACCCAAAACAGTAAGGAAGGAAGGAAAGGTTTAGGTGGCAATGTACTGAAAACCATTGAAGCAAACAGCAAGGTTGAAAAACAGATTCTTCCTTGTTGGCATAACAACAAATTTTTCTTATTGGCAAAGGTATTTAAAAGAATTGGGAGATGGACCAAGGTACTTAATTCGAAAGTTGAATGGGGTGATGATCATCTTGTTTTGTATGACTAGATTAAATGAATCAGAAATACAAGATGCATTAAAGATGTATGAAAGAGAAATTACAGATAGAAAGAATACAGGTCAAGCAGAAAGTGAAAGCAGAAACATAAATGTAAGTGAAGGAATGTTGAAGTACATTAATCATAGTGAAAAAAAGATTTTGGTTACGAAAGCTACTGGTATGTTAAAATATGTTGCTAATTCACCAGTAAAACTTGAAGGGGATAAATTAACAATTGGCAGAAAAGAATATAGAGGTACAGATGGATGAGTGAAAATGTTAACTAAAATACAAGTTATTATGGATGACATAAGTTAAAAATTTGATGTTCTTGTTTTATCAAATTATGCAGATATATTCGTCATCATCATCATTTAAGACTGATTATGCCTTTCAGCGTTCAGTCTGGACCATAGCCCCCTTATAAAATTCCCCCATGATCCCCTATTGAGTGCTAACATTGGTGCCTCTTCTGATATTAAACCTATTACTTCAAAATCATTCTTAACCGAATCCAGATACCTTCTCCTTGGTCTGCCCCGACTCCTGCTACCCTCTACTGCTGTACCCATGAGTCTCTTGGGTAACCTTGCTTCTCCCATGTGTGTAACATGACCCCACCTTCTAAGCCTGTTTGCCCTGACTAATACATCTGTAGAGCTCATTCCCAGTTTTTCTTTGATTTCCTCATTGTGGACACTCTCCTGCCATTGTTACCATCTACTAGTACCTGCATTCATTCTAGCTACGTTCATATCCGTAACCTCAACCTTGTTGATAAGGTAACCTGAATCCACCCAGCTTTCGCTCCCATACAACAAAGTTAGTCGAAAGATTCAAAGGTGCACAGATAACTTAGTCTTGGTGCTGACTTCATTCTTGCAGAAGAGAGTAGATCATAGCTGAGCACTCAGTGCATTAGCTTTGCTACACCTCGCTTCCAGTTTTTTCACTATGTTACCGTCCTGTGAGAACATGCATCCTAAGTACTTGAAACCGTCCACCTGTTCTAACTTTGTTCCTCCTATTTGGCACTCAATCCGTTTATATTTCTTTCCCACTGACATTACATTCGTTTTGGAGATGCTAACCTTCATTCCATAGTCCTTACATTTCTGATCTAGCTCTGAAATATTACTTTCCAAACTTTCAATCGAATCTGCCATCACAACTAAGTCATCCGCATATACAAGACTGCTTATTTTGTGTTCACATATCTTAATCTCACCCAGCAAGTCTATTGTTTTCAACATATGATCCATAAATAATATGAACAGTGGAGACAGGTTGCAGCCTTGTCTTACCCCTGAAACTACTCTGAACCATGAACTCAGTTTACCATCAACTCTAACTGCTGCCTGACTATCCATGTAAAGACCTTTAATTGCTTGCAAAAGTTTGCCTCCTATTCCATAATCTCGTAGAACAGACAATAACTTCCTCCTAGGAAACCAGTCATATGCCTTTTCTTGATCTATAAAGCATAGATACAAATGGCTCTGAGCACTATGGGACTCAACTGCTGAGGTCATTAGTCCCCTAGAACTTAGAACTAGTTAAACCTAACTAACCTAAGGACATCACAAACATCCATGCCCGAGGCAGGATTCGAACCTGCGACCGTAGCGGTCTTGCGGTTCCAGGCTGCAGCGCCTTTAACCGCACGGCCACTTCGGCCGGCAAAGCATAGATATAATTCCCTGTTCCACTCATAACATTTCTCCATTATTTGCCGTAAGCTAAAGATCTGGTCCTGACAACCTCTAAGAGGCCGAAACCCACACTGATTTCCATCCAATTGGTCCTCAACTAATACTCGCACTTTCCTTTCAACAATACCTGAGAAGATTTTACCAACAATGCTGATTAAAGAGATACCTCTGTAGTTGTTACAATCTTTTCTGTTTCCATGTTTAAAGATTGGTGTGATTACTGCTTTTGTCCAGTCTGAAGGAACCTGTCCCGACTCCCAGGCCATTTCAATTATCCTATGTAGCCATTTAAGACCTGACATTCCACTGTATTTGATGAATTCCGACTTAATTTCATCAACCCCAGCTGCCCTATTGGACTGCAATCTATTGACCATTTTCTCCACTTCCTCAAATGTGATCCTATTTTCATCATCATTCCTATCCCATTCTACCTCGAAATCTGAAACATTACTGATCGTATTTTCACCTACATTGAGCAACTCTTCAAAATGTTCCCTCTATCTGCCCAAGGCATCCACAGGATTCACCAGCAGTTTTCCTGACCTGTCCAAGTTAATTGTCATTTCCTTCTTACCCCCCTTTCGAAGACTGCTAATTACACTCCAGAATGGTTTTCCGGCAGCTTGACTCATAGTCTCCAACCTGTTTCCAAAGCCTTCCCAAGATTTCTCCTTGGATGCTGCAATAATCTGTTTGGCTTTGTTTCTTTCTTCAACATAACTTTCTCTGTCTACCTGAGTTCTAGTATGTAGCCATTTTTGATATGCCTTCTTTTTCCTTTTACAGGCTGCCTTGACTGTGTCATTCCACCAAGCTGTTTGTTTCATCCTCCTTTTACACAATACTGTTCCAAGGCATTCTTTAGCCACTTCTAGTACTGTGTCCGTGTACCTTGTCCATTCCTTTTCCAGTGACTGTAATTGACTACATTCAACTAATTGGTACCTTTCTGAGATCGCTGTTATGTACTTGTGCCTGATTTCCTTATCCTGAAGTTTCTCCACTCTTATCCTCCTACATATGGACCTGACCGCCTGCACTTTCGGCCTCACAATCCCAATTTCACTGCAGATTAAATAATGATCAGTGTCGTCAAAGAATCCCCTGAATACACGTGTGTCCCTCACAGTCTTCCTGAATGCCTGATCTGTTATTATATAGTCAATGACAGATCTGGTTCCCCTGCCTTCCCAAGTACACTGGTGAATGTTCTTATATTTAAAAAATGAGTTTGTGATTATTAAGCCCATACTGGCACAGAAATCCAAGGGTTGTTTCCTGTTCCTCTTGGCCCCCATATCCTCTCCAAATTTACCCATAACCTTTTCATACCCTTCTGTTCGATTTCCAATCCTGGAATTAAAATCACCCATGAGCAGAACACTGTCCTTGTCCTTTACTCTAACAACTACATCACTGAGTGACTCATAAAAACTATCCATCTTATCTTGATCTGTCTCTTCACAATGCGAATATACTGACACAATCCTAATTTTCTTGCTAGACACTGTCAAATCTATCCACATCAGCCGTTCATTTACATACCTTATTGCAACTACGCTGGGTTCCATTTCTTTCCTGATGTAAAGCCCTACACCCCATTGTGCTATTCCTGATTTGACTCCTGACAGGTAGACCTTGTATTCTCCCACTTCCTCTTCGTTCTCACTGCTTACCCGAATGTCACTAACAGCTAAAACGTCCAGCCCCATCTTACTTGCAGCCTCTGCCAGCTCTACCTTCTTCCCAGAGTAGCCCCCATTGATATTAATAGCTCCCCATCTCATTACCATTTGTTTGCCAAGTCGTATCTTAGGAGTCCCTGGTTTGTCAGTTAGACGTGGCACTCCGTCATCTCCAAAGGTCCAAGGCATTTTGCTCTGATTGTTGCCAGCATCATATTTAAAGTACCAGGGACGCAGGTTACTTCGCCACTCATACATTGCCCATCGTTTGTGAACTAGGACATGACTACAGGAACCCACACCATGAACCAGATATATTATATTATTCAGTTAAGGAGCATTATATTTTGATAATAACCAAATTAAAATGAGACCAAGTAAAGGTAAAAAACATAAAAAGTTGAAAACAGAAAATGCTGAAGATTGTTTTCAAAAATTAAGACAAATGCTTTAAAGTTCAAAATTTTCAGATGGAAAAAAATGTGAAGCTTTAATAAAAATGCACAGAAAACTGAAAATATTTTGATGAATGATATTATAGATGCAATTGATAGATTAGTAGCTGGAAATAAAAACTGTCATGATGAAAAAGTGGGAACAACACCAATGTTGACATAAAATTTGGCGATTTTACTGTCAAAAATCCAAAAGGAATTCCACATTTAGTTAGAGTTTTAAAGAACTTGCCACATCGATGCTGGAAAATGGAAAATTATGAAAGGATTAGTTAACAAATTAATCAATAAATTACATTCTGAAATTCGTCCAGCTAGCTGTAAACTTTGTGGTTGACGGTCCAAATCAGCCAAATTATTGGCTAGAAGAGATTAAAGAATTAATCCACTACATGAAGTTTGTAAAAACTTCATGTAGTGGATAATAATTAGAGAAAATCATGAAGAGGACAGACAACTTCAGTTATCTGCAAAAGAAAGAAGTAATCCTTCTGATGCATCAATTGGAGAAAATTAGCCGCTACAGAAGTTAGAAAAGTAGTGAATGGAAAGAGAAAAATAGGTATGCGCTTATATCGCCCTGAAGGGTAAATATGTAGTACAGTTTGGACCAGGTAAAGCAAGCTTTATATTGCATCTTGGTAATGGTTAAGAGCTACAATACTAATAACTTTTTTTAGCTATATAAATGAGTAATTACAGCTCTGATTATGCTTTCCTACCTAGACACAAAACTATACAAAAATCAATTAGAATTAAATTCAATAATAAACAATAAAATAGTACAGATAATTTTAACTGATGCACAAGAGAGGAAAAGATAAAAACTGGTGATAATTTACTCATCATATTAATTATGCCTATTGTGATAAGAATATCAAATATGTAACAAGAACAAAAGAAGGTTGAAAACTAACAAAACATTTATGCCAATATCCTCATTTATTATTGGCAGTATTACCACATCTAAAAACTTTTGGTTCACTAGCTGGTGGAACAGCTGGTACTGCAAAACCAGCAAGAGACAAGAAAACAGGTGATAAAGAATTATAACAACAAAAAATACACAATTTAGCAAAGGAGAAGATAGCTGGCACTGGAATAAAAATTTGCAAAAACTTATCCATGTATGTCCTAATACATTAAGTAATTCTGATATAGAAAAACTTGCTAAACAATTGAAAATTAAATACTTTCATGGTGTTTTATGAGTGATGAATTACCTAGACACAATCCTAAGACTGCTTGAGCTGTCTGTAATCATCCTAGAAATTATGAATCTGTATATTTAATTTAGATAAATCTCATCATGCAGGCTCATATTGAATATGTTATTATAAGAATTAAGATACAAAATTCAGTCTCATTCATTTGGAGGTAATATTCGTGATGAACTCGATGTATGAGTTAGTTAAAGAGTGCTCTATTATAATGGGCAGCGAATTCAAAATTTTAATGAAGAAATATGTGGCCATTATGTATATTTCTTTAAAACTGTTATCAGATAATTATAAGTTTAATAATAAACTGAATCTAATAAGTGGACGTTTTTGGAACTAAGGCAGAGTCTAAAGGCAGCTGCAACATCAGTCAACAAATAAACTTAGAAAAAACAAAAACAATTGGAATCAGAAAGTTAAATCAATCATATATTAAACAATAAATAAATTCCAAAGTAAAAAATTCCATTAAACACTCCAACAACAATCCGAGTGATATGTATAGTACATGTGCATAATGAAAATCATTGGTAGATGCAGAAATAGAAAAATTAATTTAGAAAATTGCAAATTTAGTAAGTGGCATTATACAGCATCTAAAAGTTATATCGATTTTAAAGGTAGAAGACTATGAAACATCTTAAAAATGGTTGTGATGCAGTTAGAAAACACTATTCAGAAAATCAGTTAGCAAGAGCTAAAGCAGATTTAGTACCAGCTATTGCTGTTTCTAGTAAGCAACTTAGTCTTTGACTAAACAACTTGTTACAAAACTCGTATATGCAAGTATTCTACACACAGCAATAACTATGACAAAAAAGAGGAAAGAAAAACACTTGCTACAAAAGCTGATACGAAAATATTCTAATAGAATTCTACAAGAGGAAAACAATTTATTATAGTGCTGTAAAAGATTATTATCAAAAGATGTGTAACATAAAAACAACTCTTAATTATGTGTTAGACAAATGTGGGGTACTATAAACAAACATATATCTTAAACAAATATAGCAATTCAGATTTAAATTATGTCATGAAGTACACAAACCTGTATTTCACTATGCTTCCACACAGTATTCTCAATTAGTGATTCTGATGGTAAAACATATCCAATAAATAATAATAACCAGTCAATAATAATGCATAAATCAAATTTTCTAGTTATGAGATTGAAAAGAGATCCAGCAATTATATCTCCCCACTTCATTCAACCTATAATGTAACAATAATTTTATCTGGTGAAATTTAACCTATATTAATTGTAAATCATATGGGGTGTTTGAAGTGTAAATAATTTACAGTAACACATCAACTTCAAAGAGTGCCAACTAAGATTTTTGCACAGTATGTAAAACTAAAATGGATAGGAGGTGAGTGAATCTCACACCCCTAATATGTGTATTAGTATTTATTAACGAATAACATAAACAAAAGGAAAAATTTTTTTTAGAAGAAACTTTGTCTCTCTTGGAATTGCTGATTTATGGCAAGCAGATCTAGTAGAAATGGATCCTGGTAACTAGAAAGGAATTTAAACAATAAATACAAGTTATAAATAGTAATTAACTGTAATAGCTGTTTTTTTTTCAAAATTTGCTTGGGCTATTCCAGTTAAAGATATAACAGGTAAAACCATAGTTGATGTTGTCAAAAAAAATTTATAATGGGAACTCCAAGAAATTTAGAAACAGATGTGGTATAGAATTCTATTATAAAGAGTTTTAAGAACCTCTGAAATAATATAAAATTAATTATTGTTCAACTTTTGCTGAATTGAAAGCATCTATTCTTGAAAGATTAAATAGAAAACTTACAGAAAAGACGCAGAAAATTTTGACCTACAAGACAATTGTAGATGAATTAATCTAGTTGAAAGACTGAGTGATGAATACAGTAACACAAAACACTCAACAATAAAATTAATAAAGCCAATAGAGGATAATTAAAAAATTAGAAACCAGCTGGTTTGTATCTAATGCTAAATCTAAACATTAATCTGGTGATAAATATGAATCACCAAATATAAAGGAATTTTTGAAGAAGTTTATACACCTAATTGTACAAGAGAAATTTTTGAAATTCATTCTCATTCAGTCACATGAAAATTAAAGAGATTCTATGAAGAAAAAATAAGAGGAAATTTTTATGAATATGAATTACAGAAGACAATGTATCCTAATGTATATCTTGCTGAGAAAGTTGAGAAACAAAGACAATTAAGTATATGTTCAATGGTTGAAATCTGGTAATTCACATATTAGCTGAGTTAGTAAGCACTACTTTATTTTATATACATTCATTTATATTTCGTAAAAGTTGGTAATCATTGTATCCAATATTTAATGAATAGAAATTTCTGTAAAACTTAAGCCTCTAATTCAATCTTACTTTCATTTTGAAGTACATGTTACTTCAGTTAGGATTCTATTTTATTCTTAATATTTCGTCACAGTTTGTATGTGTGTCCACGTGTAGATTCAAACATGTTTGAATCTTTCTCCTTTGTAATCTAATGACATAGTAATCATAATCAAAGACTTTATCAAATAATCGAAGAGTAACAAACATATTTCTTAAATCAGTATATTCAGTTGGTAGTACGACATGTGGTTGCATTTGAGTCATTTGTTCTAAGAGCAGTCATTCATGTCTTTTAAGTTTTGAATTTCTTCTATACTTTTCTTTAGTGCACTTATAGCCATTTCTATATCAATTTGTAAATCTCCCATTTGTTCTTCTACATTTTCAATTCTTGTTTGTAGTTTATGTTGCCCATGATGTCTACCTGTTGGTAAAAGTTTTTCATAAAACCAGTCTTCCAATTGTTCAGCTAATATGTTTTTTGACTTTGTAATTTTTTAATATAAGCCTGGTTCATTAATAGCTATAGTGTGTGGCTGCATGTTTGAAGAAGGGAGCAAATTTTTCTGAACAAATACAAATGTATTTGTCACAGATGCTTCAGCATCAGGGGATAAAGATATACCCCACTTGGAAATCTCCTTTAACTCATTTATAGTTTCACAGTTAACACTCAGCTACCCCACAATATTATAATGAATATCATACATATGTTGTTCTTTTTTGTTTAAGATATTTAATATGATCCTTTTTAATTTCTGTAAGATTTAGGGAAATGAGTAGTTTTACATTTATCTTAAGAAAATAAATATTATACATTGTGGGCCTAAAAGTAAGTGAATTAAAAGCTTCCACAAAACAATTAGGCATAGAATGTTATTCTAAACTTAGACAAGAACGACTTCTTGATTGTCTCTCTGAGACTAAAGCATGTTCAATGCATGATTTTATTAACAACAAAATCAAATTGTTTTAACAACAATGACATATCAATATTAATAACAGCAAGAATAATATGAACAACAATGATATTAACAATAACAACAATAATGCGGTGAATGAACAAAAAGGTAAAGAACAACTTATTTAAATGAATTATCTCATGTGTAAAATTTAAATTTGGGCATTTTGAAGAATTGTTTTTAAAAAATAATGCATAGAGTGATATGGATGATTATTACATTAAAGAAGAAAATCCAATGACTGAATTTGATTGGACATATGCATAAAAAGCCAACTATCTTATGATTTAAAGACAAATTTAATTGGAATAATACATGAAGGTATAAAAATTATCTGAAGATTTTGTGAACGAGTTTCAGGATAAAGTAAATTGGTTATAAATATCAGTGTAACAGAGATCATCCAAAAAATTTACTTGAGTATTACAGGACAAGGTGTACTGGTATAGTTTACCATATCAACAAAATATATCTGAAAGTCTTATAAGGGAATTTCAGGATAAAGTAAACAAGGAATATATATCAATTGAACACACATTATCAGAAGATTTTATGACAGTATTTTAAGATAAAGTAGAGTGGCATCAGTTATCAGAAGAATAAACACTATATGGAAGATTTATATGAGACTTTCAAAATAGAATAAATTCGGAGAACATATCATTGTTTCAGAATTTATGAAAGTATATCAAGTGATCAAGTACTGTAAGAAGATTTTATAACTGAATTTAAAGATAAATTACAATGGACAATTTTAAACTGTCAAAATTTGTCTTAATCATTCATACCAAAAATAATTAAGCCTTATCAAATAATGGACCATTCTGAAGATAGCAGTTCTTCCATATGTTTAACTGTTCAACATCTCCAATTTCTAAAAACAAAATGTAATCATATTTTTCATGAAGAAATTATTGATAAATGGTTAATAGATCATCTTTCTTGTCCAATGTGTGAAGTTTTGTTAAAATATTTACAGGATGGTAAATATTTACATCAATTCAATTTTGATGAATACTTAATGAATAATTAATCAACATCCATTCAAAATACTGAAATAATTGTGCCAGCAAGTAATATTCAAATTTTCTTTCAGTCTTTGGTATAAATTTACTGTATTTATTCAATATATAAATTAACTGTATTTATTGGTAAGAATTTACTGTAATATGTTATAGTCACAGTAATAGCATTATTAAGTCTCAACAGCTCTTCTCAATTTGCACATCTATCTTCGATTCTGCATAACTGTCTTTGTAAATGTGGTTTGTTTTGCGTCTCCCAAGCACGTTATTTGATCTCAATACATCTCCTTCACTTCACTTTTTAATTTATATAATATATTTTACGAATTTATTGTTAAATGTCCTCATAAAAACCAATCTTGAAGCTCTTTACTGGATCTCATAACTGAAAAATATAGACACACTCATTGATTGATTTCCTTGATTTCTGTGTACATTCTAGTAGCATCAGTTCACTGCTTCTGAAATTTTCCATGTCGAGAACAAGCATATCCCAAAAGATCAGGAACTTGTTTTGCATAAACCATGTTTTATTCTTTCTTCAATAATCATAAACACTTGCTTATTGTTATATGTACATTTGTTGTTGGTGAGATCTATGACTCCCTTAATTTAATTTAAATAATTTTTATTAAAAAAATTTTTATTTTTATGAAGTTTAAAGTCTGTGTAAATGAAGGTACCCTCACTGTTGTTGCTTGTGGAAATAGTAGTTGCAGACTACTGGAGTAAAGCAATAAAATATTAAAAGATTTTGTTATTTGAACATTCCAAGTGATTGACATTGTATTTAGAGAAACATTACTGATATTTCAGGAATAATACAGTCTTGAAATAAATGGTGAATTCAGTGAAGAAACTTTCAAATTTATGAAAAAACCCAGACTAAAGAACTAGTATGTATAAATGGAATAAGAAAAATATAAAATGGTATTAAAAAGATGAAACTAAACAGGAATTATGCGTAACAAAGGCATCATTTCATTTATAGCAAAAGTTTATTGACATTTCTTTTCATCAAGATAACCAACGTCCTGATATTTTAATTACAAATAAAAGATGAGTACATAGTTATGTAACATATGGCCATCATTGTCCACAGGAACTGGATTGATCTGGTAATGTTTTAGGTTATGCATTTTTCCAGATGTGAATAATGATGAAATGGAAATACACTGTGTGGTGCTTCAGTGCTTGGAGAATGATGGGATTATGCTAAAAGACAAAACAAATACACTTGAACTTTTTCTTCATGAAATTGACCTCGAATTAGGTTGCAAATGCAAAGATTTGGCTGGAGCAATAATGAATCCATAGAGTAATGGTTCACATTTAGAATTATAACAATATTATATCAATGCTATTCAAAGCTTGTATGGCAAAAATATCTACAACAACATAGCCATCTATACCAAGAATTACAGTTGTGTATCTGAACCATTGGAATCATAATTTCAAATTAAGAAATTTGACCAGTTATTATTTGTCATTGGGATAGTATATATTTTTATCACAATTTAGTGTGGATAGGCAATGATATGAATTCACAGCTAATAACTGACTGGTTAGCCTTTTTATCTCAAGATTTGCAAAAAATGGACCCATTGTGTTAGGGAACTAGTTCTGAACTTGAACTAATTGTTAATAACATGATTTGTAGACGGATTTTTTTCGTATTTTAAACCAATATCTAGTACAAGATTGCCTTAAAATTGTTTATTAAGTGGTGCAGTCGACACATATATTGGAAGAAAATTTTTATCCTTTAATTAACGTTTCTGTGTAGAGAAAGATGAAAGCCACTTTAAATACAAAAGATGAGGTGTTATAATCAGAAAATTTCCAGGCGTGCCTACTGAAATGATTTTTTCATTTAGGTACATTAATGTTTTGAAATACTTTTTCAAGGGTGATAGTTTATGTGAATATAATGAGTTCACAAAAATGTACTTAGAGCTGGTACAGCTCATTTACCTTTTTTTGCTTCTGATTACAATACACCATGAGCATTACTTCCCAAGGTAACAAAAATGTATTAAAAGACACATTGCTAAAAATAGAAAATTTTACTCTTCAGCACAAAATTTTTTTCTATATGAATGGAAGCCATGAAGCAACATCTAAAGCAGTCTTTGGACTATGTCCAATGTAAGCTGTGTAAATGTTGCAAAACTCTGGGGTCAATTAATAATTTTATTTCACAGATATATAAGAAAGATGGTTATATGACAATGTGAAGACAATGTATAAATGAATATCATGCAAGAGTACACAATAGTAAGCAAATTCCTTATGCATCTGGAAAGAATGTTTCTATGTATTATTACAAAAATCACTTATAACGAATGCGAAGTGAAAAACTTTCCAAGATATTGATGTTGAAAAATGATGGACAACGGGCTGAGACTGATAACACAAAAAATGTGTTCACTATCAACAGATTAATGTAATAGAATGGTTTTACTTATATCCATCATGTAAAGAAAAAAATGGAAGTATATGTAAGAAATGTACTCGAAAATGTATCAAAAATAAGAAATCTGTCTGCACCTTTTTTTTTTCCTTAGTAAAATTTTTATAATAAATAAGAGATTAAAATGGAGCAATTCATAATTGCCCAAGTACATGAATATTGTAGAAGAAGTAACATAATGTTCAAGGATACAGAAAACAATACTGAGGAAAATAGGATACGTTATGAGAACTGTAACAGCTATAATGAAGAATCTCATAATAGTTCACAATTTTAATGCTAAAAATATTTAAAAATTTAAAACAAACGATGAATTCGGTAGGTGGATGATATCCATTACATTTGTAACTCATTATACTAAAGACTATGATTCACAATTCAGTCTGAAGTAGTGTTCGAAATACAATAAAGCTATATACTATATACAGTGGAACTAAATAATGTCATTGAAGGTAAAGCAATTAGGTCTAAAAACTATAAGTTGCAGGTAAGGTAAACTAAGTAAATTTCGAGAAACATATGAAAGAATTTAAGAATAGTTACTTTTCACATTTATTCAATAATGGGAAAATGAAAATTTCGTCGAATTAATTCCTAATCAAATCTTACTCATCTTCTTTGAAACTGAAAGATAGGGAAATATTTCTCAATGGCAAAGTCAAGAAGTTAAAGAAAATTATATGTGTAATAAGAAGAAGGAAAACAAGGAATATTGTAACTCTGATTTAGATATATTAGGAAGTGCCTGTTTAGAACTAAGAAAACAGTTCCTACAAATATCTAATATAGATCCAATCCGTATTGGAAAAAGAACAAAAGGAAAAATATAGTAAAGAATCAATAGCTAGGTTAAATAGTTTGAACAATAACAACATTCAACTTACTCTTAATGGTGGTGAAGTAAATATAGCTGGAGCAAAAGTAGATGGTTTTGATAAAGAATCTGTTGCTGTATATAAATAACAAGGCTGTTTTTGTAACGGATGTAAAAAATGTTTCAAAACTGAAATGATTAACAACAAAAATCTAGAAACAATGGATGGTTTATATCAAAATACATTAGCAAGAAGAACAGAATTGTCAAATTCAGGATCTATTAAATGTGAGAATGTAACTGGATCAAGTTAGCTGTGTATCATAAAATTAAGAAATAAAAAGAGTTACCTGAAGTTGTTAAGCCACTAATCCAAGAGGTGCTTTTTGTGTGGCCATACAGACATAATAAAATTAAGAGGCAAAGCAAATGGTGTTAACACAAAAATAAGACATATCAGTGTAGTCTTTATCAACAGCCAAATATTATATTATTGGCGTGTAGTTCAGCCAACAAAAATATCATTGCTAAGATGTTATTCTAAAAAATTTTATGCCATTGTAAAATGTAAAGTAGTGGCACATAGAGAATTGTATTATCCTGATTTATCTGTATTCACAAAGACTGATAAAAATGAAAAACTGTTGTTTCCTTTATGTGTAAAATCTGCAGAATACAAAACAAATAAATGTAATCACTTATTCAGACTTGGACAACTGATACAGAAAATAAAGCTATAGAAACAGGATATTGGTGAATTGCCTGATGAATGAAGCAATAACTAGATTACAGACTGGGTTTCAAGTGGACCTATTTTTATGAGAAAACATTAAAAATACAAGGATGAAATTGAAGGGATTCTCTTTAAACTACAGGAATATTCGAAAGCTGAATGGTGAATCTTTGATAGGATCAACTGGAAATGAACTGTAAGAAAAGATTCAACTAGAGTACCACCAAATAACTTGAGATGTTAATACTGAATATATAATAAACAAAATAGTTAAGAAGGAATTTTCATTTCAGTGTTGTAAAAGAATAGTTATAAGAAATTAGAATACAATAACATACACTTTTTAAATTGTATTATTAAATTTATGTTCTGTGTAAATGGAAGCCTTACTGGAAAAGCTCTGCTATGTTATCAAAACTACTTTTTTTAAATATTGGTGAGCTGCAAGAAAATTTTTGTATAATGTTAGCAGTTGTGAGTATTTGAATACTAGACATAGTGACAAAGTATCTTTAGTGCTTGATAATGAAGTTAAAATTGTTTTTCCAGACAGATATTCGAAATTAATTAGTGGCTGGCATTTTCGATGTTTTGAAGGAGTGAACATTAAACTGAGATATAAAGGAATGGTAGAAACTTCACCAAAAATAATGATAATGAATTCCATGACCTAGAAGTTTTGCCTTAAATTATATATATGAAGGTATGAGAATGATATAATCCAAAGCCACAAAATTTAAATTTTTCAGGAGAGCTTTTTGAAACTTTGAATAAATCCATAAATCATATTTCAACTTTTCCGGGTATCCATCAAAAGTAGTTTATTTCTACAATGTGTCATTATGCATGTGTACAGAGTTAAGTTGTGAACAAACTTAAACATTATTAATAAAAAAATTACCTCTGGGTGACATAACATTGGGCTTTGACCTGTCTCATATTACATGAATACAAGGCTTACAAAAATTTGAACATCAACATACAACATAACTTACAATGATACTGACTACAACATTTCAAACAATATAGCCAATATCCACCACCTCTGTGTCATTTTCATCACTTTCTTCCTTTGTTTCACTCAGACTCATGAAGTATCATTTCGAAACATGTGGTACAATGGTTGGAACTTTAATAGTGGCAACTACTTATTTACAGCTTGTACAAAACAGATAAGAGTTTCAAACTTTTACTGCCCTTCAAAGTAGTCACCAGCATTATGTATAACCCATCGCCGGTGATGTGGAAGTTGTATTACAATCTCAGCAGTGCCAGTTGTGTTGACAGTTTGAGTGGCACAGTCTATTGCCTGACGAATTTTGTAGTAGTTCTGAAGTGAATGCCATGAAGTGTTTCTTTCAGTTTAGAAACAGAGTTGAACCAACAAGGGCTTAAGTCAAGGGAGTGCAGTAGGTAGTATAGCACATAGCAGCCTCATCAGTCAAACAAATCACTAACAGCTTGCACTGTATGTGCTTGAGCATTTCCTGCAAAAGGATGGTCACGTCCTGCAGGAAGTGACATCACTTCTGTCTCTACACTGTTCATTTTTGGAACACAACTTATGACCAGCTTAGAGACAGAAGTGATGACACTTCCTGCAGGACCTGACGACCATTTTGCAGAACATTGCTCAAGCATGTACAGTGCAAGCTGTTACTGATTTATTTGACTGATGGGGCTGATAAGTGCTATACCACATACTGCACTCCCCTGAGTTAATCTCTCGTGAGTTCAACTCTATTTATAAGCTGAAGGAAACATCTCACAGCATTCTCTTCAGAATTGCTACAAATTCACCAGGCAGTAGACTATGATGTTCGAACTGTCAACACAAATGGCGCTGCTAAGAGTATCCTATAATTTCCACATCGCTGGCAATGGGTTATACACAATGCTGGTGACTACTTTGAATGTCAGTAAAACTTCGAAACACATATCTATTTTGTAAAAGCTGTAAATAAATAGTTTCCACTATTAAAGTTCCAACCCTCGTATATATGGTATTAATGACATAATATCTTTGATCTTTTCTCGAAAATTGGGATGGGTTTTAAGTATTTCTAGGGATATTTACAAAATGTTCAAATGTGTGTGTAATCGTATGGGACTTCACTGCTTACATCATCAGTCCCTAAGCTTACACACTACTTAACCGAAATTATCCTAAGGACAAACACTCACACCCATGCCTGAGGGAGGACTCGAACTTCCGCCGAGACCAACCACACAGTCCATGACTGCAGCGCCCTAGACCACTAGGCTAATCCTGTGTGGCAGATATTTACAGCTCTGAAGTCTTGAAAGTTTGTCTACTGATACTCCAGTTTTAAATGTGATGGCATTCCTTCATCAAAAGCGAAAAGCTGTCACTTCAGGAAATCAGAACTGAGATCAATCATCATGATTGTCAATCTTTGCAACATTTATCTGAAAGGGTGTCAGATCTATAAAGTCCGCTTGTTTCATTTTAAATACTGAAAACGGCTTCTTCTTACACAATTCTGTAATGACTGTAACCCAGCCAATAGGGGTGTACACAATGGGGTTTCTGTTCTTAACACGCTTCTCAGTTCGACCAAAATCTCGGTCACAGGGCAATTGTGGGTGCCAAACTTGTGGAATCCAATGTTCAATGGTCTTAAATATTCCTGAGCGCACTAGTGATCTCTCTAGTGCAACAACTGCCCAGTTTTTGTCTTGGCCTCTGCAGTTATCACTAATAATGTGAAAAACGTTAGCTTAAGACTTTTCTGCTTTTAGGAATTTTGTCAGACAGCTTCATATGTCATCAGACCCAAGCTTTGGTTCATCTTCACTCCATATGCACATATGTCCCTTTTCAGATGCACAATTTTGATTACCAGAATTATACATCCAGAACTTTGTCTTATAGTATGAATGCCCAGTCGTCAGCACAGATGTTGGAAATGATTCTGGTAGATCAAAGGCTATTGTAAGATGTTCCTCAGGATTTTTCCTAGCTAACTTGGAAGGATGTGTAATGATATTTCGTCCAGCAAATGCTTTGGCATGATGTGGGTCCCTTTCAATTTTTTATATTCCAATCATATCTTCAGAGTTGGTCTATTGTGCATTTTTTATTTGAGTTTGAATTTCAGCACATGACATGTCTCCAAATGAGACAATTTTAAACCAATATTAAAACTGTGGTTAAAAATATCTCGAAATTTCAAAACTCTTACTTGTGGTGCATTATTTTCTTCACAATGTTACAAATAATGATCATGATATAATAAAGAAATCAACATGTCGTGGGTACAGTACGCTTTATTAGGGTTCTGTGAGCAGCTGTAGTGACTGGCATACTTAGATGCAATATTTATGAAGTTGTGAACTGTTTGAACTGCTTCTGGTGCAATTTTCCTTGATAGATTGCCTTTTCTTGCTGGAAACAAAGAAGAAGAATAAAAGTAATGGTAAAGGTAAATGCTCAGGTCAGAAAAATTTAATTAATCTATATGAATATGATACTTACAGAAAAACACTGTATATATAAGCAGAACAGAACAAAATTAAGATTTTTCTGGTAAGTAAAATCAATTTATTCTGTAAATATTTCTTCTGTCTTTGGAGAAGTGGATTGTCCATCACACAAGTGATTTTGTAAGTTCTTAAGACGTCCATGATTGTTCTGAAGCCCATGCACACTTAAAAATGCTTCTCCGCATATCAAAATGTTACAGCCATTAACCTTAACCTGGTACAAAAAAAGTAACCATTTACCACAAAGCTGCCATTTTCCTTTTTTCTGGGTACCAAAAAAGTGAAACATATTAATCAAAATAATAATATTTTATTTACAAACAGTACATGATATCAAAATTAATTCCAGATTTTCATTAATCATAGTAACCCTTTGCACTTCTTTCACTTTAATATTGCTCAGAAGGTAATTATTTTGGCAATTTAAATCATCCATATACCAAAAAGAATGGAATATCTGCTCTACACATTCATGAATTTTGCTCTTCACATGTTTTTGCATTTATATCCTGAACCACGAATTTTAGCACCAACAGTTTGTCCAGTTTTATCAGGTGTGTATTCTCTGGCAGAACTTCTATGGTTTATATCTTCCCCTTTTCCAATTTCACATATTTATTCTTTGTTTCTGCCTTCAGGTTCTTTAGCAGGTGACACTTTAGGAGATCTTTTACATTTGTCAGCATCCTATACCAAACAAATTATTGAGAAAGGGAAACAAAGACCACTTTAATACATACAATTTTCTCATGGTTCACACATACATAATTTAATTAACGAGTATATAAAGTTATATTTACACACTAATATTTAATCTGATACAGTCTTAAACCACTATGTTTTAATGTTTAAAAAAATAAGTAATTTCGACTTAGCATGACATTTTCGGATGATTATTCGTCAGAGGGACAATAACTGCTTCAACTGGATGAATAATCTTCTTCAGGACCGGCCATGTCTGTTTTGGAATCTTCTTTTTTGGTTACATGTGGAAATAACCTCTTCTCTGTGTCATTTTACTGTGGCTTTGGGTTGTGTCACACACAAAAACGAGTACTTCCTCACTACATGAGAAACAGAACCATTGCATAAAAAAGGGGATAGATCTGATGCTAACAAATATTGCCCAATCTCACTTCAGACAGCTTTATCCAAAATACTTGAAAAAGTTATGTATTCAAGAGTAGCATCACATGTTTGTAAAAATGAAGTAGTAACAAAATGTCAATTTGGTTCTCAGAAAGCCTTTTCAATAGAAAATGCTATATATGCTTTCACTGATCTATTAAACACAATGAATACCTGAACATCACCCATTGGGATATTTTGTGATCTCTCAAAGGCATTTGATTGTGTGAGTCATGAAATTCTTCTAGATAAGCTTAAGTATTGTTGTATGACTGTATCAGTGCACAAATGGTTTAATTCATACTTAACTGGAAGAATGCAGAAGGTTGAAATTAATAGTACAGACAGTCTACAAAAACCTACAGACTACTGTAACTGGGGAAATATCAAGAATGATGTGTCACAGGGTTCTGTCTTTGGTCCCTTATTGTTCTTAATATATACACTCCTGGAAATGGAAAAAAGAACACATTGACACCGGTGTGTCAGACCCACCATACTTGCTCCGGACACTGCGAGAGGGCTGTACAAGCAATGATCACACGCACGGCACAGCGGACACACCAGGAACCGCGGTGTTGGCCGTGGAATGGCGCTAGCTGCGCAGCATTTGTGCACCGTTGCCGTCAGTGTCAGCCAGTTTGCCGTGGCATACGGAGCTCCATCGCAGTCTTTAACACTGGTAGCATGCCGCGACAGCGTGGACGTGAACCGTATGTGCAGTTGACGGACTTTGAGCGAGGGCGTATAGTGGGCATGCGGGAGGCCGGGTGGACGTACCGCCGAATTGCTCAACACGTGGGGCGTGAGGTCTCCACAGTACATCGATGTTGTCGCCAGTGGTCGGCGGAAGGTGCACGTGCCCGTCGACCTGGGACCGGACCGCAGCGACGCACGGATGCACGCCAAGACCGTAGGATCCTACGCAGTGCCGTAGGGGACCGCACCGCCACTTCCCAGCAAATTAGGGACACTGTTGCTCCTGGGGTATCGGCGATGACCATTCGCAACCGTCTCCATGAAGCTGGGCTACGGTCCCGCACACCGTTAGGCCGTCTTCCGCTCACGCCCCAACATCGTGCAGCCCGCCTCCAGTGGTGTCGCGACAGGCGTGAATGGAGGGACGAATGGAGACGTGTCGTCTTCAGCGATGAGAGTCGCTTCTGCCTTGGTGCCAATGATGGTCGTATGCGTGTTTGGCGCCGTGCAGGTGAGCGCCACAATCAGGACTGCATACGACCGAGGCACACAGGGCCAACACCCGGCATTATGGTGTGGGGAGCGATCTCCTACACTGGCCGTACACCACTGGCGATCGTCGAGGGGACACTGAATAGTGCACGGTACATCCAAACCGTCATCGAACCCATCGTTCTACCATTCCTAGACCGGCAACGGAACTTGCTGTTCCAACAGGACAATGCACGTCCGCATGTATCCCGTGCCACCCAACGTGCTCTAGAAGGTGTAAGTCAACTACCCTGGCCAGCAAGATCTCCGGATCTGTCCCCAATTGAGCATGTTTGGGACTGGATGAAGCGTCGTCTCACGCGGTCTGCACGTCCAGCACGAACGCTGGTCCAACTGAGGCGCCAGGTGGAAATGGCATGGCAAGCCGTTCCACAGGACTACATCCAGCATCTCTACGATCGTTTCCATGGGAGAATAGCAGCCTGCATCGCTGCGAAAGGTGGATATACACTGTACTAGTGCCGACATTGTGCATGCTCTGTTGCCTGTGTCTATGTGCCTGTGGTTCTGTCAGTGTGATCATGTGATGTATCTGACCCCAGGAATGTCTCAATAAAGTTTCCCCTTCCTGGGACAATGAATTCACGGTGTTCTTATTTCAATTTCCAGGAGTGTATTAACGACTAGTCATTCTGTATTTCTGATGATGTTAAGTTAGTTCTTTTTGCTGATGATACAGGTACAGTAATCACTCCTAAGAAGCAAGAATCAGGTGAGGAAATAGCAAATAATGTCTTATAGAAAATTATTAGGTTGTTCTCTGCAAATGGACTCTCACTAAATTTTGAGAAAACACAATTTATACAATTCTACACTGTAAATGGCATAACACCATTGATAAATATAGACTTTGAACGGAAGTCTATTGCTAAGGTAGAATGCTCAAAATTTCTGGGTGTGCCCATTGATGAGAAATTGAATTGGAAGAAACACATCGATGATCTACTGAAACAGTTAGGTTCAACTAATTATGCTATTAGGTTTATTGCAAAACTTTGGTGATATACATATCAGTAAATTAGCCTACTACGCCTATTTTCATTCACTGCTTTCATA
This sequence comes from Schistocerca americana, assembly GCF_021461395.2. NCBI lineage: Eukaryota > Metazoa > Arthropoda > Insecta > Orthoptera > Acrididae > Schistocerca > Schistocerca americana. The sequence continues at coordinate 323,236,389 of NC_060120.1, read as the reverse complement.
TAGCATCATATTTTGGGGCAATTCGTCATTAAGAGAGAAAGTATTCATTGCGCAAAAGCGTGTAATCAAAATAATAGCTGGAGCCCACCCAAAATCACCTTGCAGACATTTGTTTAAGGAAATCGAGATATTCACAGTACCTTTGCAATACATATATTCACTTATGAAATTTGTCATTAATAACCCATCCCACTTCAAAAATAATAGCGAAGTGCATAGCTACAACACTAGGAGAAAGGATGATATTCACTATTCTGGATTAAATCTCACTTTGGCACAGAAAGTGGTGAGTTAAACTGCCACAAAAATCTTTGGTCATTTGCCAAATCGTATTAAAAGTCTGACAGATAGCCAATTAACATTTAAAAGTAAATTAAAAGAATTTCTGAATGACAACTCCTTCTACACAGTAGATGAATTCTTAGATATGAAGTATTAACTGTAAAAAAATTAATTAATTAATTAATTAATTTGTGTAAAGAAAACTTATGTTAAAGTTACACGTTCCACATCATTATGAAATATCCTATTCATGATCTATGGAACAAGGACTAATGTATGTATGTATGTATGTACAAGTTTGAACTGCTCTGCCATCTAGTGAGTGAAAGTCAAAATATTTTTGCAATAGCTTCCTCTGTTGGATAGAAACTGTACTAACACTAAAAAGTATTTTGATAAAAATGTGGCTTTGGACTATATGATTCCCACCCCCTTCATATATATATACATGATCTTTTTCAGAATCTCTCTTTAAATCTTGGTAATCTTATGGCAGATGGCCATTCTGTAGAATAATTTACTGTTACAAGACCATCCAACACCGAAAATTAATTTTTTTTAAATTAATTCTAATAGAGTCAGAAACCTATTATTTTCAACTAAAATTTTATTTCATGTTATTAATATTATTTGCACATACATTTAAATAAGATAGTACAGGGCTATTACAAATGATTGAAGCGATTTCATAAATTTACTGTAGCTCCATTCATTGACATATGGTCACGACACACTACAGATACGTAGAAAAACTCATAAAGTTTTGTTCGGCTGAAGCCGCACTTCAGGTTTCTGCCGCCAGAGCGCTCGAGAGCGCAGTGAGACAAAATGTCGACAGGAGCCGAGAAAGCGTATGTCGTGCTTGAAATGCACTCACATCAGTCAGTCATAACAGTGCAACGACACTTCAGGACGAAGTTCAACAAAGATCCACCAACTGCTAACTCCATTCGGCGATGGTATGCGCAGTTTAAAGCTTCTGGATGCCTCTGTAAGGGGAAATCAACGGATCGGCCTGCAGTGAGCGAAGAAACGATTGAACGCGTGCGGGCAAGTTTCACGCGTAGCCCGCGGAAGTCGAGGAATAAAGCAAGCAGGGAGCTAAACGTACCACGGCCGACGGTTTGGAAAATCTTACGGAAAAGGCTAAAGTAGAAGCCTTACCGTTTACAATTGCTACAAGCCCTGACACCCGATGACAAAGTCAAACGCTTTGAATTTTCGGCGCGGTTGCAACAGCTCATGGAAGAGGATGCGTTCAGTGCGAAACTTGTTTTCAGTGATGAAGCAACATTTTTTCTTAATGGTGAAGTGAACAGACACAATGTGCGAATCTGGGCGGTAAAGAATCCTCACGAATTCGTGCAGCAAATTCGCAGTTCACCAAAAGTTAACGTGTTTTGTGCAATTTCACGGTTTAAAGTTTATGGCCCCTTTTTCTTCTGCGAAAAAAGCGTTACAGGACACGTGTATCTGGACATGCTGGAAAATTGGCTCATGCCACAACTGGAGACCGACAGCGCCGACTTCATCTTTCAACAGGATGGTGCTCAACCGCACTTCCATCATGATGTTCGGCATTTCTTAAACAGGAGATTGGAAAACCGATGGATCGGTCATGGTGGAGATCATGATCAGCAATTCATGTCATGGCCTCCACGCTCTCCCGACTTAACCCCATGTGATTTCTTTCTGTGGGGTTATGTGAAAGATTCAGTGTTTAAAACTCCTCTACCAAGAAACTTGCCAGAACTGCGAGCTCGCATGAACGATGCTTTCGAACTCATTGATGGGGACATGCTGCGCTGAGTGTGGGAGGAACTTGATTATCAGCTTGATGTCTGCCGAATGACTAAAGGTGCACATATCGAACATTTGTGAATGCCTAAAAAAACTTTTTGAATTTTTGTATGTGTGTGCAAAGCATTGTGAAAATATCTCAAATAATAAAGTTATTGTAGAGCTGTGAAATCACTTCAATCATTTGTAATAACCCTGCATTAGGAAAGACAAGTAATTTTTAGTGTGCTCAATATTGGTTTGGATTTTTATGTATAGTAGTAAGTGGGTATGTTTAGTGCACTTGGCTTGTTTTTAATGCACAGCCCTTTTACAAATTAATTGTATTATATTATATTATAAATTATTATATTCTGAAAATCTTTATGAATATAGCATACTATAAAATAATTACAAACTAAAAATCTTGAAAAGTATAATAAAATATAATATAATCAATTTGTAAAAAGGTAGTGCATTAGAAACGTCCTGACTGCACTCAATATACCCACATACTACTGTCTGGGCATTGATTTGATCCTCTCTTTGCACCAATTTGTTGGGCAGGTGTTTAAGTGTTTGTTGGGCTTTCTCCAAGCTGATAGCTTCGATCTGCTGGTCTTCATCTTCTGGTGCTGACGATACACTCAGAGTCCCTCCTACACCAGTTTGATGGTGGCAGCATTGACTGGTGCCACTATGAGTTTGAAATTTTGTAATACATGGGAAACAGCTTTTGTTTTACCTGCCAGAGTGTAAGCCTTTCCAGCAGGAGCTGTTAATGGCGGTAGTCAGGTAGTCCCGTTCGTCTCTTCTGTGAAGAAGTGGATAATATATCATACGGAGAGGTTTAGTTGAGTGGAAGCTATTTTATTTACGCGTCTTCCGCTTCAGTGCTCTAACAGTACCACCTTTTTCTGCCACTGCAGGAAATTCCTACTGGTTTTCACTGAGCTCTGTTCCGTAAGGCGCCATTCCTTATTGAGGCTGTTTTTCTCCCTTAAAAGTCGGTGAATTTCCGCCGGAATTGCCTCTGCTCGATGAGTTGCACCTTCATTGGGTGGCCCTAGAGTAGAATGTGTTGCTGCTTCAGTGCAGGAGATGGTGAAGCAGTTCCCTCCCTCATGTAGGCGTCAACTGTGAACAGTTCTAGTTTTCGAATCATCTGTTGTCGACATTCATCACAATTTATCTTGTTGGTATTAAGACAACTATTTAATGGGATGAGCTGACAGGCTGGAAACGCCACAGGGAGGATTCAGATGAGAGCACACACAGGGTTGTCAGATGCAGTGTGAAAAGCTTGTAAGGATGTTGCATGCTAGGTTGTGTTGAGAAATAATTGTTAAGGAAAAAATTCGTCACGTAGCGTCGTTTCCAGGAGAAGAGAAAACTGCAATTAGAAATCTTCCGAAGAAAGGAGGTCAAGGGTTGTAGATATGCACTGGATCTTCGAGAAGAACGTTCAAACGCAGGAAAGGATATGCCTTCATCATCACGTGAAGCTGAGTCAGAGGAAAAAACGTACCTTGTTTCTTCTACAACACCAAATGTTCAGAAAATAGACCTGTGAAGAAAGTCGTGAGAAGAGCAAGCTGTGGTTTCACGAAATTTGTGTGGAGGCTGTTGGTCATAAGCAATTCCACAATGACAAATGCATCTTACAAATAGTGGAACGGTTAAAAAGTATAATCGTACATGTCTTGTACACTTGTAGAACAGCTTACAACGATTCACAGAGCACATTTTATATTTCGTTATTTACAATGAAGAAGAATAGATCTTGATACAGTGTACTTTTATCTACGATCTATTCAAAATTGTAATTCAACAAATGTATTAAAATATTTACAACCCCTTTGAATCCCAAAAGGATGAAACGACTCATTTCCCTCAACCTTCCCTACATCGAATAAGCGAATACGGAAATAAAACAAATATTCAAGTGATGGGTTGAGATTTAGCATGATATCAATAATAAAATGATGACATTGCCACCCTTAGTGAAAGTGAAGATGACATGCAATACAGACTGAAAGGGATGAAGAGTCTAACGAGTACAGAATATAGATTCAGAGTAAACCAAAGAACGATGAAAGTAATGAGGAGTAACAGAAATGAAATTAACGATAAACATAACATCAAAATTGGGGATCACGAAATAGAGAAAGTAAAGTATTTCTGCTACCTTGGAACTGACAAACACACAATAGACGAAGCGAGGAGAGCATAAAAAGCTATCTATCACAGTAAAGTGGCCATTCTTGGCCAAAATAACTCCACTAGTATCAAACACTCCTCTCAGGATGAGGAAGAAGTTTCTGAGAACATACGAGGGCAGTTCAATAAGTAATGCAACACATTTTTTTTCTCTGCCAATTTTGGTTGAAAAAACCGGAAATTTCTTGTGAAATATTTACAGACATTCCCACTTCGTCTCGTATAGTTTCATTGACTTCCGACAGGTGACAGCGCTGTACGGAGCTGTTGAAATGGCGTCTGTAACGGATGTGCGTTGCAAACAACGGGCAGTGATCGAGTTTCTTTTGGCGGAAAACCAGGGCATCTCAGATATTCATAGGCGCTTGCAGAATGTCTACGGTGATCTGGCAGTGGACAAAAGCACGGTGAGTCGTTGGGCAAAGCGTGTGTCATCATCGCCGCATGGTCAAGCAAGACTGTCTGATCTCCCGCGTGCGGGCCGGCCATGCACAGCTGTGACTCCTGCAATGGCGGAGCGTGCGAACACACTCGTTCGAGATGATCGACGGATCACCATCAAACAACTCAGTGCTCAACTTGACATCTCTGTTGGTAGTGCTGTCACAATTGTTCACCAGTTGGGATATTCAAAGGTTTGTTCCCGCTGGGTCCCTCGTTGTCTAACCGAACACCATAAAGAGCAAAGGAGAACCATCTGTGCGGATTTGCTTGCTCGTCATGTGGCTGAGGGTGACAATTTCTTGTCAAAGATTGTTACAGGCGATGAAACATGGGTTCATCACTTCGAACCTGAAACAAAACGGCAATCAATGGAGTGGCGCCACACCCACTCCCCTACCAAGAAAAAGTTTAAAGCCATACCCTCAGCCGGTAAAGTCTTGGTTACAGTCTTCTGGGACGCTGAAGGGGTTATTCTGTTCGATGTCCTTCCCCATGGTCAAACGATCAACTCTGAAGTGTATTGTGCTACTCTTCAGAAATTGAAGAAACGACTTCAGCGTGTTCGTAGGCACAAAAATCTGAACGAACTTCTCCTTCTTCATGACAACGCAAGACCTCACACAAGTCTTCGCACCCGAGAGGAGCTAACAAAACTTCAGTGGACTGTTCTTCCTCATGCACCCTACAGCCCCGATCTCGCACCGTCGGATTTCCATATGTTTGGCCTAATGAAGGACGCAATCCGTGGGAGGCACTACGCGGATGATGAAGAAGTTATTGATGCAGTACGACGTTGGCTCCGACATCGACTAGTGGAATGGTACCGTGCAGGCAAACAGGCCCTCATTTCTAGGTGGCGTAAGGCCGTAGCATTGAATGGAGATTACGTTGAAAAATAGTGTTGTGTAGATAAAAGATTGGGGAATAACCTGGTGTATTTCAATGCTGAATAAAACAACCCCTGTTTCAGAAAAAAAAGTGTTGCATTACTTATTGAACTGCCCTCGTATATGTAGAGCACAGCAGTGTATGGTAGTGAATCGAGGACTGTAATGAAACCGAGAAAGAAGGGAATCACGGTGTTTGAGATGTGGTGTTACAGAGGAATATTGAAAATTAGATGGACTGATAAAGACAAGGAATGAGGATGTTCTCCGTAGAATCGGCGAACGAAGGAACATATGGGAGACGCCGACAAGAAGAAAAGACAGGATGAGAGGATATCTGTTGAGAAAACAGGATCGGTTGGTTGGTTGTTTGACTTGTGGGAGGGGACATAACAGCGAGTTCATCGGTCCCAACGGATGAGGGAAGGATTGGGAAAGAAATCGGCCGTGCCCTAAGCATCTATCCCGGCATTTAGGGAAATCAAGGACATACTAAGACGGCCGAATGTGGGTTTGAACAATCGTCCTCCCGAATGCGAGTCGAGGGTGCTAACCACTGCGAAAAACAGGAAATAACTTCCATGTACTGGAGTGACCTGTAGAGAGTAAAAGTTTCAGGAAAACACAGAAACTGGAATACATCGAAGAAATAACTGTGGACGTAAGGTACAAGTGCTACTATAAGATAGAAAGTTTGGCTCAAGAGACGCATTTTCAGTGAGAACTGGCGAATCACTAGTCTTTCTAATTCATTGTAAGTCACATGAAGAATTATCCTTGTTGCAGTTATGGTCGTCGGTCCGAAGACTGGTGTAATGAAACCCTGTAGATTATTCTGTGCAAGCTTCTTCCTATCTGTATGACTACTGCATCCCGCATACAACTGAACTTTCCCGCCTCACTTTTTCCTATGTAACCAAATGCACTATTCCTTGATGAAGACACGCTTTTCCTAACAACCAGTCATTCCTTCTGTCAGTGATAACGAAGGAGCAGACATTTAGTTTAAGGAACGTCAACTAAACGTTTTGTCAAAATATTACCATTAGATTTTTTCCTGTATTAGTGAAAAAATTAATGCTGTAACATGATTCGGCGATGAGGTACAGTGGATCAAGATCTGTGACGTATCGTCTGATGTTTTATGTTGCGAATCAGGAGTCACTGGACATCAGCCTGTCGTTAATACGAGCAGGGCATTAAAGTTGCCTTTACGAAATGGTTCCGTAACTTCTCCTACGTTTAGCTCCTCAGCTATCCGTCTGTGCTGCGATACAAATTCCGAGTTGTCTCCCTCTGGAACTCTGATGGGTTCAGGTATGTACTGACATTTAGAGATCTTATCCTAAGGTATTCGTGGTGTATTTGTTTTTGTTTAGACGTCTTCCGCTATTTACTAGGTTTTGCTGTAGTATTTTTCTGATCATCCATTTCTACTTCAGTTTTAAGTAAGAGGCTGAGATCTTCCACGTAAACTTCCACCACCACCCATAGCTACCGAAAATTCATCTAATTTATGTAGTTAATCTTCAACATCAGTGAAATACGGAGAATATTTCAAAATTCCTACTGCAGGCGTCTAGGGTTGTTGAGGAGAGGTAGTAGAGTGTAGTGCGTCCGTGGAGCATCACAGTCAACCATCCTATCTACGAACTACCGGTTTCTCTCAATCGTTTCCGTAACTGAACGGAACATGTTAGCCATGTCATATTAACAACAGAGACTGAAGCAGTTCCGTCCACTCAGTAACGCGAAGAGCGAGATTTGATAAAGGTCGGACGCTCAAACCTTTTTAAATGCCATGTCTGACGCATGACACAATGTGAGGCAGATTTCAGAATGATCCGACGCTCAAACTGAATTATATTTGTTTTTTAAATACTGGGGGCATGAATGAATGTGGTGGTTACATCTTGTGAAAGGAATGTATGAACATCATCGTCACATTGACAGTAAAACTGAGACATGCAGTCATGTTCCGGAAAAACAGAGCACCTTGAACGACTAGAGACAGGATGTTGATATTCACAGGACATGTATATTATTATGTTCTGCAGAGATAATTAGCATTTCAGTCACGTCAGATCAGCATGTGCCCTGTTGACTTGTAGGCACAGGGTCCGCCATGGGCCCTGATAAATTGTTCCATGCGTAGTCACAACGACGCGTATAAGGCACGAACGGCTTCCTGTGGTATAGTCATCCATGCTGCATTCACCTGCTTCCAAAGTTCATCTGTGATTCTTGCCACTGGGTCACACCGCTGCACTTGTCGTTTCACAATATCATAGCAATGTGGTCGTACATTGTTCTGCTGAAAAATGGCGTCTGGGGTGTTGTACAGAAAGGGCATGGCTACGGGTCGCAGGATGTCATTCACTTAGGTCACACTGCTCACAGCGCCAACTGCGGTTTGTGGTTGCACCCAACAGTAACCCACACCACAAGGGCTTGAGTTGACGCTGTAGGTCTTGTGCGGATGTAGTCACTGTGTGCCATTCCCCTTTTTACGGCGAACCAAAATGTGGCCACTATTTTCAGACAAACAGAACCTGAATTATCCCGAAAACACTACTTGATGCCATTCCTGTCCCCAGAGACGTTGTTCCATACACCATTGCCGTCTATCATGCTTCTGTACATTCGCCAGAGATAGACCGAGAAGTGGACGAAGCGCACGCAACTCATGCCGTAATAACGGAGACGATGTGTTTTCAGATGTAGACTTCTTGAAACGTTATTTTAATGCTTTTCTGAGCATTGTAAGATTATGAGTGTGTACTGGTATGAAATAAACTCCTATGTGGCCTAAAAATCTTTTATTGCATGTTGGTTGAATATTACACTCCTGGAAATTGAAATAAGAACACCGTGAATTCATTGTCCCAGGAAGGGGAAACTTTATTGACACATTCCTGGGGTCAGATACATCACATGATCACACTGACAGAACCACAGGCACATAGACACAGGCAACAGAGCATGCACAATGTCGGCACTAGTACAGTGTATATCCACCTTTCGCAGCAATGCAGGCTGCTATTCTCCCATGGAGACGATCGTAGAGATGCTGGATGTAGTCCTGTGGAACGGCTTGCCATGCCATTTCCACCTGGCGCCTCAGTTGGACCAGCGTTCGTGCTGGACGTGCAGACCGCGTGAGACGACGCTTCATCCAGTCCCAAACATGCTCAATGGGGGACAGACCCGGAGATCTTGCTGGCCAGGGTAGTTGACTTACACCTTCTAGAGCACGTTGGGTGGCACGGGATACATGCGGACGTGCATTGTCCTGTTGGAACAGCAAGTTCCCTTGCCGGTCTAGGAATGGTAGAACGATGGGTTCGATGACGGTTTGGATGTACCGTGCACTATTCAGTGTCCCCTCGACGATCACCAGTGGTGTACGGCCAGTGTAGGAGATCGCTCCCCACACCATGATGCCGGGTGTTGGCCCTGTGTGCCTCGGTCGTATGCAGTCCTGATTGTGGCGCTCACCTGCACGGCGCCAAACACGCATACGACCATCATTGGCACCAAGGCAGAAGCGACTCTCATCGCTGAAGACGACACGTCTCCATTCGTCCCTCCATTCACGCCTGTTGCGACACCACTGGAGGCGGGCTGCACGATGTTGGGGCGTGAACGGAAGACGGCCTAACGGTGTGCGGGACCGTAGCCCAGCTTCATGGAGACGGTTGCGAATGGTCATCGCCGATACCCCAGGAGCAACAGTGTCCCTAATTTGCTGGGAAGTGGCGGTGCGGTCCCCTACGGCACTGCGTAGGATCCGACGGTCTTGGCGTGCATCCGTGCGTCGCTGCGGTCCGGTCCCAGGTCGACGGGCACGTGCACCTTCCGCCGACCACTGGCGACAACATCGATGTACTGTGGAGACCTCACGCCCCACGTGTTGAGCAATTCGGCGGTACGTCCACCCGGCCTCCCGCATGCCCACTATACGCCCTCGCTCAAAGTCCGTCAACTGCACATACGGTTCACGTCCACGCTGTCGCGGCATGCTACCAGTGTTAAAGACTGCGATGGAGCTCCGTATGCCACGGCAAACTGGCTGACACTGACGGCGGCGGTGCACAAATGCTGCGCAGCTAGCGCCATTCGACGGCCAACACCGCGGTTCCTGGTGGGTCCGCTGTGCCGTGCGTGTGATCATTGCTTGTACAGCCCTCTCGCAGTGTCCGGAGCAAGTATGGTGGGTCTGACACACCGGTGTCAATGTGTTCTTTTTTCCATTTCCAGGAGTGTATTTCTAAGTTTACCATTTGTTAGTAAAAAGAAATTACAGATAGGTGAACATAGGCAAATTTGAACTGTAAGATAATGAAAATATGGAAAAAAACTTAAATGTTGACAGTCTTACATTTTGTAAGACTGTCAAAGCTATGTATCACAGGAGGTGAAACACTTTCAGCTGTATAAATATTGTTTTGCTTTGGAATTTTTATATTTATGTAATTATTGTGTTATATCCTTTTTACATAAGCATATTGTTGATTTATTATTAATTCTCTATCGTTCTATTCATGTTACTGAGTTACTGTGTAAATACTTACGTTGTTGATAAATGCCTTTATAAAATAAGCCCATGCTGCAAAATCCACAGTCGAAAACTCACTCCACCCATACACTGCACTGCATTAAAAACGTAGCCTCAGGCGCCAGCATTAATTTAGATGTAACTGCCAAATCAGAATTCCAGAAGCTTTAAACCCACCGCCTCTCGATGACCAAGATTTATACGTTCACTGGGTGGTCCTGATCATTCGCCGGCTGTCTGAAAGCTATTTTAGCAAATGGGAGACTACTTAGATATCAAATTACAACTTGACTGCAAATGAAACAGCAAAACATAAAGTAGCATTGCGTGTAGTACTTCAAGTACACTTCGGTTCGGTGACTGCGATTGCACATGAGGCCTAAGCAAGCAGCTACAGGAGATCCAGGACACCTACATTACATCATCTACATCATACTCCGCGAGCCACCTACTGGTGTGTGGCGGAGGGTACTTTCGGTACTGATACCTCCAACTATCTGATCCTTCCACTCGCGAAGAGTGCGTGGGGAGAATGATTGTCGGTAATCCTCTGTATAGACTGTACTTTCTAGAATCTTCTCCGTCAATACGCGAGCTGTATGGGGGGGGGGGGGAGGGGGGGGAAGGGGAGTGGTATGTTGTCCGCCTCAAAGAGTGTGTCCGTCTGCTTCATTCATCTGCCGCCGGAAACACGCTGCCACAGATTTCTGAACCACAGGAGGGCTCACATCTCAAGGGAGTTAGTGTAATCGAGTGAGCAACGATATATTTGCCACTCTACTTAGTGAGGAGGAAACAGCAATCTCAGTACATGCATACTGTAAAGACGCGACATGGAATGAAAAGAAGAAAAAAACGGGCTCGATTCCTATTAACGGTATAGGCCTACTCTCTTTGGCTATTTGAATATCAGATTACATGTCTTGATCACAATATAAGAGGGTCGTTCAGTAACTAATACCCATGTTTTTTTTTTTTTTTTTTTTTTTTTGAGCAACCGTTAATATAAACAGGAAATTGTCCTTTTACGTGCATGAAATTTGATGTTTCTTTTGCACTTATGCGAAGTTTCTAATAAATCCGACGGAAGGATGAGCCATAGCGAACCATCGGAGTGGCGTCTACGCATGACTTTCGACAAGCAATGTGCTGTAATTAAAGTTTTTCTTACTTAAAAAGAAACCGTGGTGAATACTCATAAACTTCTGTCTGCAGTGATGCTGCCTTACTATTGGGCGATGGTAAAGAGAGGTAAGGCACCAATAAATGCAGAATATGAGCTCCTTGGTCAGTCACGATCGGGACGTCCTGTCACAGACAAACCTCCAGATAACGTGAAACACGTGGATGCTATTATTCGTGCAGACCGACTCCTCACAATTCGACAATATCGGTGAGCATTGGAAGTGTGCGTTCAGTGACTGAGTCTTTTCGATGTTCAAAAGTATGTTCATGACGGTTTCCTGGAGTGATCGTAACAGGGCACAAGTTTCAAGGAAAAACCATTTCATCTGGAATGTTGGAGCAGTCTGAGGACAATAGAGGACCCTTTCTGACACATGTAACGAAACCTGGCTGGAAAGAAAACGGCAGTCACTGGAGAGTCACTACTCCCAGTCACCAAAACAGAAGGAATTCGTTGCAGCTTCCTCTGTTGACAAAGTCATTGCGACAGTCTCTGGGATACTGATGATGTTGAAGTCGTGGATGTGTTGCCAAAACGGTGAATAGTTATTTAAAAACCATATATGAACACTCTGAACAAACTCAAAAACTGTTTACGACATGTTCGGTCTGAAAAGACTCGTGCTCGAACACGACAGAGCATTTCCATTCCTAAGGCTCTGAACCGGGGAACACATCATTAAATTATAATGGGCCTCACTGCGCTGAAATGAGTAAGTCAGATCCGTCTTATTTAGTCTCAGTTCGAGTATTCTCGGTGATCGATACCACAAATTGCCGTACGTGATAGTACGAAGCACGTGAAAGAACAAGTCGTTGAGCGTACCAGACATGCTTGTTATTTATGCACCTGCACCCCCACTAGGGTATGCAACTACGATTGTATCATTACACGCTTGAGCTGAACATGAAACCTCCGCGTGTAAGCAGGACCTCTAACGTGGTGTGCTAGCTCAGCCAACTTCAGACAGGATAGGACCTGAACAAACGTCTACAGGGTACACAAGTTTTCGCATTCGCACCGTTAGGTTGATATATATACAGTGAACGCTGCCTACTGTGCATATACTCAACAGTAGAGCAGGCTAGTCACGTTTGGAACGACGCTGCTTGTCTACAATTTGTATTATAGAGAAACTTGAATATTACACACATTCGTCTTGTTTCATATACGTTCCCGCACGTTTGAGTTTTAGTAACAGCTGTGGTGCAATATTACCGTTGCTACGGATATAAAGAAAAGTATGTGAAAGAAGGACCAGTTACTTTTCATAGGTATGTACAACAAATATATGATTGTAAATGTCACGTTGATATGAGACACTTCATATATTGAAAAATATTGAGAAACGTTATTATAAAGTCTCGTATTGTAGCGATACTTTCTGCGATTTTATGCCCATGTGTTTACGAGACAAGTGCTCAATAGATTTCCAAGCTATCTGAGTAAGCTACCAGTCAGTGTTGCTACGTTCAAAAAATGGCTCTGAGCACTATGGGACTTAACAGCTATGGTCATCAGTCCCCTAGAACTTAGAACTACTTAAACCTAACTAACCTAAGGACATCACACAACACCCAGTCATCACGAGGCAGAGAAAATCCCTAACCCCGCCGGGAATCGAACCCGGGAACCCGGACGTGGGAAGCAAGAACGCTACCGCACGACCACGAGCTGCGGAGCGCTACGTTCATATGAAGATAAAATTTATACATGACAGTCTAATTAATTTCTTCCAATTTATGCAGGTTCTCGAACTCATGTGGGTATCCAAGTACTTCTGTATGAGAGAGTTCCCTGCGTAGTGTCACTGTAACCTAGTCTTTGGCCTGATGCACGCAGGGAGGCGTCGAATCAACCAATTACATACGTCCTCCTGGAATGGCACACGACTTTTGTAGATTCGATTTCGTCTGATAATATGGATACTACGGTCGCCTGTAAATTTACCTTGTAGCGCAGATCCTGCTGTTCAGTCCCAGCTGATAATCTTCTTCATCGGATCCTGTTCCCCGACGATTTCGTGAATTTACTGGAAAAACTGCTCAGCTCAAACAGTGTAAGGCTTTCATAACCAGAGTCCCATCGTTTCGACCATATATTGTCAAATTAACCATTAACACAATATACTTTGCAATGAGCACAAGACTCCTACTTCTCTCTGGTCCGTGTACAACTTAGTATGTCAAATACATTCCATTTTACAAACGTTCGTTGCTAATGCGGGCTCTTTGGTAATTTCTTGGCGGGCCTCCATAACACCTTCCATCAGCGGCTGCACGGAATAACACAACGACCACAGCAATCGACGACTTCCGTTCACATTGATGACTACGGAATGTGGAACTCCTCGGTATATTCTTGGCTCGGCATAGACAGAAGCCAAACGAGTGTTCTGCTCCATTCTAGATTAATGAAATTAAAATAATAATTTTTCTCTCTAAATTTACATGAATATCTGCCATTTGGCCGGCCGGAGTGGCCGAGCGGTTCTAGGCGCTACAGTCTGGAGCCGCACGACCGCTACGGTCGCAGGTTCGAATCCTGCCTCGGGCATGGATGTGTGTGATGTCCTTAGGTTAGTTCGGTTTAAGTAGTTCTAAGTTCTAGGGGACTGATGACCACAGAAGTTAAGTCCCGTAGTGCTCAGAGCCATTTGAACCATCTGCCATTTCTCGAAGAATCTAAGCGTGTACCATGGCGTTTCCTAATGAAATGTCAAGTTGCACTACAACGTAATTAATTATAAAAGATTCGACTATATGAATCAGTGCAACAGGAAACGTAAAAAAAAGCAAAACAAACAATTGTTGGCTGTCACTTCTCCACTTACTCAAAAATTCTAGCACCGATCATACATTCCTTATTTTTTATTTTTTTGTGGGTAATTTACATTTTTGGTTTTCTGATAACGTGGGGATAAATGTCATACATATTTTATTTGTGTACAACAAACAGAAGGTTACATAAAGAAAAACTGAAAAAAACAATGGACAAGTAAGTGGCACAAATCGCTTACCGTGTTTATTGTAACCATCTCACATTTTCAAATCACCTGGTTTTTCGTGGCACTTCGGCGCCTTCTACAGAACCATTGTAACGTAATTAATTGTAACAGAGATTGACACCGTAAGTGCTACATAATACGTAAAAAATATTGTTGGCTGCCACTTCTTATTCAGTTACCGAAAAAACATAAATAAAGTGCAATCTGAACTATGGTACTGTGGCGAAAAAGCGCAATACCATTGCTCTTCACGTCTGTAATCTTTCTGTTCCTGGTATCAAATTATTAACAAGTCTGTAAAACACATATACAAACTTTCACTGTATTTCTGAAGGGGATCTATCTGCTGCAGCGAAGTAATAACACGCAAAATATGGTAAACACTATACGGGCTGAAACGCACCGTACCAAAATGACATGACTTGAGCTGCAGTAGATGTTCTGTGCATCCCAATGCTCACTCCAAAGCTATTTACATTATACAGTCAAGCTCCAGTATAGTTTCAAATGGAGATCATGCTGCTAGGAAGAGAATAATGCCACTGCGTCGGTTACGGTAAGTGAAGACGGCTTTGCTCATATCAACGCGCTCCGTTTTGGTAAAGGATTCAGGTGTACGAATGTCTCATCTCTAAGTTATCAATTTGCTCAGAAGTTTCCTTACAGCCATGTCAAGCTAGAGAGATATTATTGTGGTTGCTTTTCTTTCAGTTATTTCCACTTCTGTAAATAATTACAGTTTCCACGAGGGAGCTTCGTTCTGGTGTCAACTATGCCACGTGGAGTAGTATATAGTGTGGATATGCTTTTCTGAACTCGTGGCTAGTTAAATTCGTCGCGAGTTCCAGGATGCATGCAGTATAAATTCCGTTCTGCCTCCGCGTAATTTGAGCTGCCTTGTGGTATGATAGAGACCTGTGCCTTTGTTTATATTATTCCCACATGTTGCTTGATGGTAGCTGGGCCCTCCACTCTACTAGTAAATACCACATGCTAGCGCGCTCACTGCATATCTAAAAACATGACTTTTGCTAGAGCAATTTAACGCTCATTGTGCACTGTCGGCACGTGTTCCTGTTTCGTTAGTGAGTGCTGTACCAGGTTTATTTAGTGAATCGTAGTTACCCGGATTTCCCAGCCGGACGAATACTTACATGGTTGGAAATTTTCAGCCATCTGATTAAAGTTTAATTTAACTAGTTTTGGGATCTCGTGCTTCTCCTTGAAGTGAGGCCATACTTTCTCTGTTTCGTTCATTACAGACAAGTACTTGTTAGCTGCAGTGAAGGACTTTACTTTCCCTTGATTAAGTAGATGAACAAATGCGTGAGTGGTTCTTTTGTGTCCGTACTTTCACTGTTTAATGTATTCTTTGCGCCTATCTCGCGCCAGACGAGGCTGTACGCAATCGTAAGAGCCTAGACAAATTAAATTAACGTCCAGATCGTGAAGCCCAAGGGCTGTCCATCGGCCGCCGTGTCGTCCTCTGCCTAGCGGCGCCATGCGGATGATGCCGTATGGAGGGGCATTTGGTCAGAACGCCGCTCTCCTGGCCGTATTGATGCTTTCCAGACCTTGTAGCCGGTACTGCTCAATCAAATAGCTCCTCAGTTCTAAAGAAGAGGCTGAGTGCATCCCTTACCAGTCCTCCCACTAAGGAAAAATCCTCGGTAGTACCGAGAATCTAACTCTGGCCCTCCACATGGCATCCGTTTACACTGACCCTTTTTTTTAAATCTCATTTTGTTCTATATTGTTGGTTGAATTTGTTCGGGGCGGACGTCCGATGACTCCCGTTCAGGCTCTTCGTTGATTCGTTCACTCAGTTTCTTTATTACAGAGGGCGGCTAACCCTCTGACCGAACATGCTGAACTACCGCGCCGGTGACCACACAGCCACGCAGGTGAGTCCTATGCCAGGTGCTGTGTGTAAATTCTTTATTATTATTGGACGGCGTAGACGAACATTTCTCATGAGAATGAGCCGATTGGTTAGTCATATGCTCCCATGTATTCTTAATAATATCTATTGTTTGTGAGTTTCATTGCCGGTGTCAATTCCAAAATCGTTCTCGTAAAGCCATCATTAAGAATTAACAGATCCGTTTTTAAATTGCATGGCCACACGGAATCGTGTCCCATTCCACGGGACTGACGAGTATGCCCATTTAACATTCATCGTTGTGAGCAGTCAGTTAACAGTAAGCGCTGTTGTCTAAACGCGTGCTCCCTTTCGTGTTCACAATTTCACGTCATTTGTTGCGCACCCCGTAGTACAAATACGTACAACAGCAGGCCTCTCAATCTATCTTGTCTGTACGACGGTTAAAAACACTTTTCCTCAGGTATGGATAGAGGTATCAAATTCAAATTTATGTCACATACAATGTTCCATGATTTCTTGGTGGCGTAAAAATCTTACACTTCTACGTCAATGCACTCATAATACACGGCCATCTACGTCAAATATTTTAATTCTTGCAAACCCACTCTTCAAAACATATAGCGGACTTCCCTTTGAATAGAATCATTAAATTTGGAGGAAGCAAGGTTTCACAGTACAAGAAAAGGAAAAATTCCGAAAATAGTTGATTTGTAATTATATTACGAGAAATAATATTTTTTATTTGTTATCCGACTACAAACTTGTAATTAAAACATTCTCAAAAGTACCGGAACTCCGGGCACTAATATTTTTCCAGTATACGGATCGATAAAACGCAAAAATCTTGGAAATTCTCGATTCCACAGAATGGGTGAATTGTGTACATACATAATTTTGTACGGAATGTGAACGCACCTGGTCATTTTCTTTAACAGTTGTGATGTTTATATTTGGCAGGGACCTAGAAATTCTGAGAGTTGTTTTGCAACAGGTGGCCACGTGGCTCACCGAATTCATTCGATATTTGTCCATCAGCATTTCTATCTGCTCCGTATAACCTCTTTCAACCGGAGACGAGAGTAATGTGTCACATTCAGACGATATTTTATTGAGATAATTTATAGATTTTCTGTCAGGGTGTGCTGTGAAATTCTTTTGTGAAACGTAGTTGGCGACCACTTGTACTAAAGTTAGTTTGTAAACAGAAACGAAATTACAAACTACGATTAACACCGGATACTTTCCAGATGCTTCTATGTAGACCTGCCCAAGCGAACGGGCTTACGAAGTGGCTCGTAAGATTGTAGCTACGTAAAGGTGCACAGCCATAGGCTGACCTGACTGTACCTACTATCAGCAGCAATTACGACATGGGTTGTAAGTTCAGAGGTGGCACTGACAAACCGCAGGAACTCGAATAAAGGAAAACGGAAAGAGAAAAAAAAACCTCCATTAGACAAAAGAAAACAACAGAAACAATTCCTAAACGTAGGTTGAAATGAGTGAAATAATCAGCAGTCACCTAAGCTTCACATATCCATAGTGCTCAGACCTGTTTTCTCAGATGTGAAGTGAAGTAGTGACAATGGTGAGTGCACACTTTGATTTATACATATATCAAGTAATTTATGGCGCTATCTATGTTGTGAGAGTTGGTTATTAATAGAGACTGACAAAAAATTGCATCACCAAAAACTAATTAGTGTAGAGTAACAAGATTTCGGGAATACATTTGTCTAGGTAACGTATGTTAGTGATTAATATTGCAAGGTCACAGATCAATGTAAGCGAGGGATAAGCCATAACAAATGTGAAATGCTGGTACATTAATAGCCAGTGTAGCCTTTCAAAATGATGCATGCAAGTATGCAAACGTGTATCCATTTTGTTGTACAGGCACCGGATGTCAGTTTGTGGGATGGAATTCCACGCCTGTTGCACCTAGTCGGTCAATGTAGCGTCAGTTAGGGCTATTTATGGATGACGCTAGAGTTGTCTTCCGATGGTGTTCCATATGTGATCGATTGGAGATGGATCTGGTGATCTAGCAGGCCCAGGCAACATGTTGACACTCTGTGGAACATCTTGGAGTACAATAGTGGTATGTGGGCGAGCGTTATCCTGTTGGAAAACATCGCCAGGAACGCTGTTCATGAACGGCATTCACGACATGTCGAATCACTAGAACGACGTACAAATTTGCAGTCAGAGTGCGTGGGATAACCTCAAGAGTGGTCCTGATGGCAGACGAAATCACACCCCAGACAGTTGCTCCAGGTATAGGGCCACTGCGTCTAGCGGACACACAGGTTGGTTGCAGGCCCTCAATTCTTCTAAACAACAAACGGCAGAACCAGACTTCATCAGAAACAGAACAGACCTCCACCTTTCCCTCCAATGAGATCTTGCTTGACACCACTAGAATCGTAAATGACGCTGGATTGGTGCCAGTGGAATGCACGCTAAAAGGCGTCTGCCTCGGAGCAGTCCTTGAAGTAACCAATTTGTAACAGTTCATTGTGTGACTGTGGTGTCAGCTCCTGCTCTCAAATTTCTGCTGCAGATGCAGTACGATGCGCCAGAGCCACACGCCGAACATGATGGTCTTCCCTCTTGGTAGTGCCACGTGGTCGTCGGTCTTCTTAGTAGCTATAGTAGCTACATTCATTTCAGTTTCTCAGAAGACATACAGCTTCCCTTATCCCTCGTTCAAACTCATTGAGCTGTTGATAATAGTCTCTTTGTCACCTTAACGACTCACCACGTCGAATTTCGAAGATAACTAACGCTCACGACCACTACAGCGTGTATTTAAAGCAAACCTAATTTGCATCTTTATAGTGGCACTACCAGCGTCACTCTTACGCAACTAGCGCGAATTTTGAACAAACACCGCCTTTCAGAAGAAAAATACGCCTACCAACTTCCTTTTATATCGCACAACTCGTTCCCAGTGCTGCGATTTTTTTCCATGAGTGCATTTCTCAAATTCGTTGGTTAACATGTTCTCAAATTTTCAAACGAATTATAGTAATCTGCTATATTCTTATGGATTTCAGTTTCTTAGGTGTAATGCTTCAGTTATATACTAAGTAATTATATAAATTACATATTTTGTTGTTATTATTGATAAAATTGTAGGCATCTGTAGCATGTTAAAAATGTGCTTGACCACATGCAACAGATGCCGGTAAATATGGGAGGGGGTGGGACGGGTCATAGTAGCGATATGCACGTACACAGATGGCGACACTCTCATAAAGTGGTAGTGCATTGGCGGAGCAGACATTTGTACTCAGGTGATACAAGTGGAGAGTTTTCCGATGTGATTATGGCCGCGCGATAGGATTAAGACTTACGTCTCGCGTTCCGCTGGTCATGATGCCGATTGCCTGAAATTTACATTCATGAGGTCAATCAGGAGTGTAGCTAAGATTTGAACGAATGCAACACCTCTACTACATTCATTCTCGTATTCACACTGTGTCGATTTCAGCGAATGCAACATCGCTCCTTCACTCATTCTCGTATACACACTGTGAATTATTCTGCCGAAATGGCTCCTTCTATTGCGTGTTAAGTGTGTGACAGAGAATTTTCAGCTAGAAAGCGTCTGAGTGCTCATGTAAGAAATGTGGGTAACATACAGCCAGATGGAGAAGCTGTGATTAGGTGCTCAAAAAGCCTTAAATGTAGTTTTTAGTCTAAGTTGCGCCTGCATGTGGAGCAAGAACACGTGGTTGAGATACTAGAAGAAATTAGTGAGTTCTAGTCGAAGGTCGGTAAGTTAAATGCACTCTGCCTAATTACTAGCGTCCATTGTTGATTGTTATATTCTTACCTGACCTGTAGTTATTAATCCTTATTTTCGTCAGCCAATAGAATATGTGCTGATTTGAAAGCCTAAAAAGACGCATTTCGCACAGACTTTACAATCAGTGTATGCTAAATTCAGTATAAGTTAAATTGTTGCAACTAAGTCATGCACACACAAATTTAAGTGATCAAAATTACACCAGTAACAGCATGGAGTCATTGATTTATGTGGATATCTAATAGCGCAGTTTAGGTTGTCACTCCTGCTGTTTACGTTGCACTTGAATTTAAAATGTATTTCTGTGATCATTTCAGTTAGTTAAAAGAGGGTTGTGGAGCTTACACTAAGAGCAGCGTATAGTTATTTTTCTTCGATGGTTTTGTTTTAGACTTTCTGAAGTGGAAGTCTGAGGAAGTCCCAGGATACTTGTGAGATGGAGAACTGCTGCAATGCTACCATAGAGCTTCACGAAGAAGAAAGTCGAATTTGTGGTATCATTAACAACAGAACAGATTTCGGCCATGAACAAAACACTGTTTTCCTGCATCTCAGTAGTCCTGATAGAGAAGCCATCGCTGGTGAGTATTATCTTAATTCCAGAATGACGCTGTTCTTTCACGGATCTCCAAGAATATGAGAGTCGCCCTTGTGAGTAAAATATGATGTGAAGGTTTCTATACTCATTATAAAACTTGCTTTTAGTTACATGTAGTTGACTAGGAAATTTTTTACTGTTGATAAATAAATATTGTCAGGGATATGTGATCCAATCAGTGACGATAGCATGTATATAATCGTAAAAGACCGGACTGTTATGTTACATATTGAGCACAATAATGGTGAATGTAATGTCATATGCTTGGTTGTGTAAGAGTAGCTGTAATGCATTACAACGATGCAAATGTTGAAGAAAATTCTGAAACACTTACATGTTGCGCTGTTATTGCATGTGTCGTAGTAATTTATTTCAGAAGAATAGTTCAGTAATCCACCTGAATAGACTAAAGACAACATATTTATTCTGTATTGTCCAATATGGTAAACATGGTAGATCAGGATACCCGCAACTGTAGTAATGATTTGAGACCAGACTGAAGCACCTGTTTCAATGCCCTGACGTGCAGTTGTACACCTCCAAGACGCTAGGCTCATAACCAGCTGAAAGTGACATTGGGAGCTGAAATCAGTCGTGTTTTTTAAAAATAAAACACATTGCAAGTAGTCTTGTAATTTGGTCTCTGTTTATACTTCTGTCCAAAGTGTGTAAATGGCATCTTCAGTAGTGTTGGAAATTTTCTTTTAAACTATTTAGCTTATAAGTACTTACAGCAAGTGCATAGTGCATGAAATTATTTTATTAGGGATGGTTAACTGCAGTGTTCTTTGTGCAGAGCGTCTGCATGTACGTACTTAAAGCTGACCTCTTTGTACCTGCAGAGGAACCACGGGCCATGGCACTCCACTCTTCCCACTTCGGGTCAGAGCAGGAGGGCACCGGCTCGCGGAACATTTTACCTTGGCGAGGTGACAGTCGGTCACGAAGGTGGGTAGATGGCAGAAATTGGGTTGAGGAAGCCATTTAAGAGAGACCGCTGTAACTGAGCTTTTGTGCAAAAAGTAGGACGGTCATAAAACTATAAGCATTCTCATATTACAAGCTGGGATGATACGATCAGAGCAGCTGGTGCACATGTTTAGTGCAGACAAGATTGTAATTCCCCTGACGCCAGGAAGTTACCAGGTTCTTTTAGTGAGCAGATAAAAGATATATTTCACAGACGCGGCTGCTTGCGGAGGTCAGCAGCCTTCTTTCAGAAACTGGAAACGGTCAATGTGGAAATATTAAATCTCTTCATAAATGAGGCACTGTGGTCCTGTCAAGGTAGATGTTTTTTGGCTTCTGTCTCGGGTTCTTCGGACGACCTTCATCTGATAATTTTACTGACGTTTCACTAGCACCAGTGGCTGCCATTGTCAAAGCTTCACCCTCCATTACCGGTGGTGAACTGGAGCCGAGCTCGCGGCCGCACTGTGTATGTACCTGGCGCGCCAACGTCCGAGGGCTTCTCCGCAATCATTTCCAGTGCAGTTCTCCTCTTGCTACCTGAAACGGTCGTTCGCTGCAGTACGGGACGCCAGGATCCGTTTACCTTGAGGCTTTCCTCTTTCCTGTTGATGCTATTTGCGTGTTTTTGTATTTCTACAGCTTCTCTGAACAAGCGGGTGTGATAGTGCTTCTCTACAGCCAGAATTTCCGTGTCGGCGAATTTTATTACGTGGCCGCTCTCACTCAGTGCGTGCTCTACCACGGCCGATTTCTCCACCTGCCCCAACCTGCAATGTCCTTATGTTCTTTGATCCTGGTGTTGATTGATCGTCCAGTCATTCCGACATAAACCTTTCCGCATGTGCATGGTTTGCGGGATATTTCCGACATTGCAAGTGGGTCCCTTTTCTCCTTTGCCGATCTAAGACACTCTTTGATCTTCCTTGTCGGTTTGAAAATCGTCTTTACGCCGTTTTTGCGCAATATACGGCCGATTCTGTCCGTCACTCTGGGAATGTATGGCAGAAAGGCCGTACTCGACATTTCTTTTCCTGATTTCTTACTTCGCTGAGTGTTTGACTCTGTTACACTTCTAATATAACTTGTGGAGTACCCAATGCCCCTCAGAACACTTTCCAGGTGTTACATTTCTCGTCTGAGGTGATGCGGCTCACATATTCGTCCTGCTCGCGTTACGAGCGTATTAATCATGCCTCTTTTCTGGCTCGGGTGGTGGTTTGACAGTTTGTGCAGGTATCAGTCCGTGTGTATCGGTTTTCGATACACGCTGTGTCGCACGTTTTCGCCATTCCTTGTGACCAGCACATCTAGAAATGGCAGTTTTTTTGTCCTTTTCTACTTCCATAGTTAACTTTATGTTGGCATGGAGGCTGTTCAAGTGTCTTAGGAAGTCACCGAGCTGTTCTTCTCCGTGGCTCCACACAACGAAAGTATCATCTACGTATCTGTACCACACTTTAGGTTTGCAAGTCGCCAAGTCCAGTGCCTGTGCTTCGAAACGTTCCGTAAAGAAGTTGGCCACCACTGGACTAAGAGGACTACCCATGGCGATGCCTTCCAGCTGTTCGTAGAAACTGCCATTCCACGTGAAATAGCTCGTGGTGAGACGTGCATGGAAGAGCTTTGTGATGTCTTGAGGGAAAATGGAACCGATGTGCTCCAGAGCGTCACTAAGTGGCACAAAGAAACAACATCAAAGCTGATCAGGATGTCGTTTGATGCAAATTTCAGTTTCTTCAGCTTCACAGTGAAATGTCCTGAGTCCTTTATGTATGTGTCCGTCTTCCCCACGTGCGGCTGGAGCAGAGAGACCAAGTGTTTTGCCAGTTTATACGTCGGCGAGCCAACTTCAGTAAAATCGTCAGATGAACGTCGGCCGAAGAACCCGAGACAGAAGCCAATGGGCAGATTGTCAACAAGTGCCCACGAAAGCCTGAACAATTTTGTAAACGTTTTTTGCCAAAACATGGCCATGCTTACAGTGAGCACGACACTCCCTCGTCTAAGATCTTCTGTTTTCAACAAGAGAGATTTTGAGTCGCTAATTGACTCCTCTCAGGATATTCAAAGCAGAGGCTTGGCCCCTCAACGTGGGAACCCCACTGCTGTTTCTGGATTGGCTACCAGGCCAGCAGAACAGTCAAAGGAGGGAGATTCAAAGAGTAGAGAATAGTTCTACTGGTTTGTACAACATGCGGGTGGTTTTTTTCTGATAATTCGGCTCCTGTGCGAGGCTTGGTGGAAGGTGGTCGTGATTCTTCGCCTCCTTTGTCTTCTGGTCCTCCCCTGGTGGAGAACTTCAGGTCTTTCCCTAATGGATGAGTCTTGTCGTAACCAACTTGTCGTGGAGTAAGAGCCAGTGGCAGTTTCAAACTGTACCGACAGTGGAACTGTATATCATCTCAGACACATAGTGTATCACGAGGGTGAACGTATTCATCCTGAGTCGGCCATCTGACATTTGACAATTTCAGTACGTGGCATCGTGCCTGTGAGTCAAATTGGTTGGCCAGACCAGCGAACGGATGCACCTCACACTGAATTCTACCGAGATTTCAGGGGTCTGATATGTAAGTTTTCGTTTTTATTATAATCAGAATGCCAGTCCGTGTAGTTTGCAAGTCTTCATGGATGCGTCAGAACGTTACACCTGCCGCACCTTCTGCCCCTCGTCCATAGCGTGCCGTTTTCTGTTGCTGCCTGCATAATGCTGAAAGGGTAAAGTACTGATGCACCGGCGTAGGGTTGTTAAATGGTATTCACAGCTCCCTGTTCTCAAGTGAACCATAGCTTGTGATGTATCTGGTCATAGTTAATTCCATTTGGGTAGAATTTGGCCTCGCAGTGGATTCGTGTAAATGAAGTCTAATTGCGTTGTAAACGAGTTTAATTCAGTGGAGAACTTGTATAGTTAATGCCTTGCCGGTCAAGCACCATTCCTTTCCTAATTTACGTTTGTCATTTTTTTGTAAGATTTATTAGCTCGATTGTGGTTATAAAAGGATGAATAAAAACTTATCATTATTATTGTAAACTTAAATACGCTACTGTTCTCATTCATAGTCCCCCAGCCATTCACGGTTTTTATTTTATTGTGGTGATACATGGATACACCAGCAATTCATAATGTGGATGTACTAAATTAGTTAATCTGATGATTAATTTTATTTCTGAAAGTGACCACAGACAACGGCAATAAAAGGGCCATGAGTAACTTCACTAATTTCATACATAAATATTAAGGGTGTAGCTCACGATTTGAAGATTGTTGAGAATACTTCTCTTTATATACAGATAATATTTAGCATCACTTGGACATATATTTATGATAAAGAAGGGACCGCTTGCAAACGATTTTGGTTCATGTGTGCACGAATCATTCTGTGTGTCAAATCGGGAACTACTTCAATAACGACTTCTTTTCTCAACGCTGTGAAAGAGAGGCCTAGAATCATGAAAGTGCCTGAATTCACATCTGAAGATACTAATAATTGCCGGAGTGCGTGGACACCAGTCATGGCACCCGAAGAAAATAATTTGCTGTGTGCTTGGCATATAGATCACAGCTGGCGGAATAATTTGAAGAAAGTGCATGGAGATGAAGAAAAGAAAGCACTCACGTGCAAAGCTCTTTGTACATTGCTTGAAGAAACGGACATAGGCAGTTTGAATGAGCTGCTGGAGTTGTTCATGGGGCAGCTTCATACTATTCATTCCGGCCTCAACAGTGGGCATACTGTTACCGTCACAAACTGGGCTAAACACAAATATGCACCTTCAAGCAATGCACAGATTTCGGAAAGATTGTTATCTAAATGAAAAAACACACAACAGACTTGACAGACTACTTGTTGTGTTAATGAAATTAGTTTTTTGACAAACTATATGATGGAACGTTTAAACTATGTAAGTGATCACATGGGATCAGCCTTATTCACGCTCGTCACAAAGCTTCATACAGTGTTAAGGAGAGTGACATAATAGTCAACACTGATGGCATACAGATTCGTATGAAGTCACAAACACATACAGTGATTTTAAATAACACGTGTAAATTGGTATGCAACTTGACATGTTTCATTTGTAATGAATGTATACACACTGCTAGTTGTCCCCGTGCAGACACTTAATTCATTTGTAACGTAGCAATCAAGAGGTGGTGCTGGGATTTACAGGCATACGTAATGACATTCCAATGAACGAAGTTTCATGCTTTATTACACAAATATTTAAACAGAAAACTCAAAAGGTGTACTCCCAGTTAGCCTTAAAAGAGAAACGTTAGAACAATTTTATCACACACAAGACACCAGCTAATAAACAAGCAGTACCTAAGCATACTTGAGATCTACCAAAAAAATTTCAAATTATGTACTGGTTCAACTTCGTGCATTTAGAATAAAAAAATTAAGGCGTCCACAGATAATCATTACATAAGATACAAATCCCATTAACTAACATGGCAGATGGAAGTCGTACAGGTCTCACCAGTAGTTAACATGAAAGATTAAAATTTACGCACTGTATTCACCATCCTGTATTTCAGATTAAATAGTATTAATTTGACCACAGGTAATCCTTAAACAACTCCATTACTAGTTAAGAATTGATAGCTCACTCGTTAACATTACCCACATACAGCTCTCCTTCCAAAATAGGAACGACACCCTTTTCAACAATAATCAAATGAATAACAGGATACACAGTACTCAACATGATGTAAGAAATACGGTTCTTGTCAAGACAAGCACGTACATCCAAAACCACGAGGATTGAATACAATAACCACCACGCACCCCAGTAACGTACTTCACTACAATCAAGTCACTCAATCGTGCGAACAGTAAATGCGCTTTTACAAGCTATAACGGTAACACGGATCCACACAGGCTAACAGTTGCAAACGGCAACCTCGACCGATTTAACATTTTTTTTTATGTGGCTCCTTAACGTTGTCACAGGGTCCCGGGTTCGATTCCAGGCGGGATCAGGGATTTTCACCTGCCTCGAGATGACTGGGTGTTTGTACTGTCCTCATCATTTCATCATCATTCATGAAAATGGCGAGAAAATTTGGATGTCTGCAGAGCGGTGTGTTTGGCACGTGTATGAAAAGCCTTCTGTATGATAGACCATAGTCTACCATGTCCCAATATATTGCTTAATGCAAAATAATAATGATTTCATAACAGTTCAAGATATTTTTCACTTCTCAAATACATTTCAAGTTGGTTCATTACTAAGAGTTCAACAGAATAAATTTCATTGCACTGAGATAAGTCTCTAATACCTAATACTCACTTATATTTATTTAACGGCTCCAAATGAACTGAACCGAATATGGCAACTCCCTGGAAAAGTTTGCACTTGCATTATTACAGTAATTATTGACCGGGAAGATTTGTGGCAAAGAATTTCACACATTGTTCAGTTTGCAGCCAAGATGCAATTACTGAGCAGATAGTACAATTAGCACAATTTATAGAATACTGATAGATGTAGAGAGAAGTGGGACTATTCCTTTACTGTAATTAATCATTTCCTTCTCGGTATCATTTCATGGTATTTTAAAATTAATTTTAGAGTTTACAATAATCTCACTGTGTGCTTTACATCTAGTGATTATACTTTAAGATTTATATACCTTTCTCTGTACGCAGAGATTTGTCTTTCAGAACAGGCTTTTTCTGTAGACTGACACTGTACAATATGCAATGTTTACTTGTACAAAAGAAGCTGTAACTGAGTCCTTCTAGTCAGTATACCAATTCATTACGTTGGCCTCTAAGAGATTTTACATTAATGTGGGGAATAATTTCATCATTGTTGAATAAGGTATTTCTGTTTTACTGGACTCAACTGTGCACTTACTGTCACTTAAAGGCTGTCACAGAGTGATGTGTCGGATTTGCAGTAACATTACTCACAAAAAAAGTGTTTTACCAGTTTTTTGTCACACTTCACTGACAGGTACACCTCTTTCCTGCTTTTGCAGTTTTAGGGCATTTTTTTTTTCAGAGTGGAACTGGAATTTGCATTTGGTATGCTGGTCACGTCCTTCTTTTGTTCATTTCTTCGGTGACACGTATTTCTCAACCTGATTTGCTCCAAATGTAAAAATTTTACACCAAAATTTGGAGCATACTGCTAGAAAATTGAAAACAGCAGAAATACTAATTTATTCTGGGATACCAGAGTCTATAATGTGTGAACATGGACTAGAAGAAAATTTAATCAAGATGTACAACATTTTTGGTTACAAAAGACTTGCATATTTTAGTAGACAGGGACATAAGGGAAGAGCAGTTGATTTCTATTTACACAAAAAGGTAAAGAACACCACTTCATGGACAGGGAGAAATGATAGAGAAATTGTCTTTGAAGCAGCAGCTATACAGAGAAAGAAAGAAGACCTAATACTAAGACTGTTGTCAGGCAAGATATTTTCTCAAGTGCATGTGCTACTATAATACTATACAAGTGAATTCACCTACAAAATAGTAGTAGGTGATAATATAGAAACTCTAGAAGACGGTTCTCATTCAAGAGACATGTGTGATCTAATCAGAACTCACGACCTAAATTTAGAAGTAAAAAAAAAAGTTCAGGTGTTCAATATTAATTTCAGAGTATTGTGTAGAAGTAATGGACAACTCAAAACACAATCAATCTATATTTATGGGTGTAAGACAGATTTAAGAACCTAAAGGTGTTGCATGTTATGCTTACCTCAGAAAAGGAGTACTAGAATTATAGCAACCTCCATAGATAAATGTTGGCAAACTTTCTGTTCAACTCTAAGCTACCGCATAAACATTGAATGATGTGGGAAAAACAGAAATATAATGAGAAATAAATGGATCATGCCAATCATTAAATGACCAAGAGAGAACTGAAACATTCATATGAAGGGCACCAAAAAAATTAAAGACCAAACCAGTAATGAAGACTAATAGACAGCGAGGGATTACTGCAGATTACTAAAGGAAATAAAGACCATGTACTTCAAGAAAGCAACTGAAAAATCACATAATATGCCAAAGGGTGTCTGGACTTTGATTAGCACAGACAAAAAGAAGTAAATAGCAAAAACAATGAAAACGTAATACTTAAAAAAAGAAGGAAAGGAATTTTTGGGCTCGCATGAAGTCACTTCCAGTTTCTGTGAACATTATCATAACTGTGGTAGACAAACTCGTAGGATAAAATCCCATAAAACGAAAAGAATAATAATTTACGTAAATGTAACAGAATTTCTATTCCTTTTTACAATAAATAATATGGATGTAGCAAAACAGTCAGCATAATGAGAAAAAGAACATTATGGTTGTATGATATATTTAGAAGAGTATCTAATTACTGTTCACAGTTTTCGGCAGAATCACTGATATTTCTAATAAAGAAGTATATGGAAGAATCCCTGAACCCTGAAATCCAGTAAAGTGATTCCTTCAACATTAAAGACTGCAAATGTCATCATATATGCTGATGATACTTCTCTTGTAGCTAGTGGTAGCATTTAAAATGAACTGGAGAAAAGACTTACTCTGAACACAGAAAATGCAAACCAGTTATTTCAGTAATCACAATTTGTACATAAATGTTACACAAAAAATGTACATGCAGTTCTAAGCCAGCAGAAATATCCACACTGAAAACACAGACCTGCAGGAGACGTGTAGCTATAAGTATTTGAGTGTGGTGATAGACGTGGGATAATCACATTAATAATGTGTAACTAAAACAAATCAGTCCTGTAATTTAAAACTCTGTTTTTCTTGCTTGTTTCAACCTGTCGTGTCTGATGTCATGTAAGATGAGCTAAGGACAAATAAACATAAACCTCATTTTTGTTGTTTTATCAAACATCAGATTTTTTGCTTTACATATGCCTTCTTCTTCGGTTATCAACCCACAGGTTGGTTGGCAGCAGCACGCCATTCCGTTCTTTTGTCAACTTTCTTCTTCATATCTGCATAGGTCTGGCACCCGATGTCATTTATTACTTGTTGAATGTAGCTTAATCTAGGTCGTCCTCGGCGAGTTCTTCCTTCAATGATTCCTTCTAATATTCTCTTAATGAAATTGTTATGCCGTAAAATGTGACCTATGAAGGTTATTCTTCTTTTCTGTATATTTCGCCAAAGAGATCTGTTTTCTTTCACTCTTCTGAGGACATCTTCGTTTGTAGCCTTGTCTCGCCAGCTGATTTTTTCCATTCTCCGGTAGCACCACATTTCGAATGCCTCTAATCTTCTCTTTTCTTCTTTTCCACTAGTCCAAGTTTCACATCCGTAAAGGGCTGTACTCCACACATAGGTTTTCATGACTCTCTTTCTTACGTCTAAACTAACATTTCTACTCGTCAGTAAGTTTCTTTTTCCATTGAATGCTATTTTGGCAAGTTGTATTCTGTTTTTAATGTCACTTTTGCTCCTTCCATCTGCTGTTATTTTGCTACCTAAGTAGTTAAATTCTGTAACCTGCCCTAGTTTCTCTCCCTTTATTGTTATTCGTATGGGTTCATTGTAGTTCAGGGCGCCACTCACCATCACTTTAGTCTTTTTCTTATTTATTTTCATTCCATACTGTTCTTTTAAGGTGTTTTCCATTTCATTGAGTGCGGCTTCTAAATCTTCTTTCCTTTCTGTAATTATGGCGATATCATCTGCATATCGCAACATATCTATTTTCATTCCGTTAAGTTTTATTCCTACTTCAATATTCTCTCTTATTTTGTCTATTGCTTCTTGGATATATGCGTTGAAAATTACTGGAGATAGTGGGCATCCCTGTCTCACTCCTTTCCTTATTCTTGCTGTTTCTTCTTTGTTTTCCTTCTTAACTAAGGCTGTTTCATTTTGGTATATTTTAAAGATTATCCTTCTATCATTATATTTCAGACCAGCCTTCTTCAGAATTCTAAACATTTCTGGCCATACAACATTGTCAAATGCCTTTTCGAGGTCTACGAAGGCTATAAATACTTGTTTGTTTTTGGAAATTTGTTTCTCAATTATTAGTCTTAAAGATAAGATTGCTTCCCTCGTCCCTACACCGCTTCTAAAACCGAATTGGTCTTCACTTAGAGTGCTATTCAATTGGTTTTCAACTCTTTTCAAAATTATTCTTATTAGAATTTTTGATGCGTGTGAAAGAAGACTGAGTGTTCGATGGTTTTCACAGTCCATAGTAGATGCTTTCTTAGGTATGGGGAATATGATGCATTTCTGATAGTCTTCAGGAACTTCACCTGTTTTGTATATTTTCTGTATGAGTTGCAGTAATGTAGCTTTCATTTTGTCTCCTGATTTCTTAATTAGTTCAGAAGGTATATCATCAACACCTGCCGCTTTCTTATCTGGTAGTTCTTTTAGTGCTTTTTCAAATTCATCTTTCAGAATTGTGTCCCCTAGTTCTTCTTTCTCTACTTCTTCGCTTAATTCTATCATATTATCTGTTAGAGGGTCTCCTTGATATAGCTCTTCAATGTATTCTTGCCATCTCTTCAGCGTGTCATATCCAAATAGTACCTTGCCCTCTTTGTTCTTTATAGTTCCTGAAGATTTTACTTTCCGTTTAGCAAAGTTTTGTTTTATTGTTCTGTAGGCCAAGTCAGTTTTTCCTTTAACCATGTTTTCCTCCACCTCTTTACAAATGCTGTTGAGGTAATTTTCTTTTGCTTTCCTAGATTCTCTGTTTATTTGGTTTCTAAGCTTTCTATATTTGTTTTCGCTTTGCTCGTCAGAGGCATTTTTGTATAGTCTTCTTTCTTCCATTAGACAAATTATTTCAGGTGTTATCCACTCTTTCCTGTTTACAGGTTTGGCTTTCCCAATAAATTCTTCTGCTGCTTTATGTATGCCTTCTTTGATTTGTTTCCACTCCTCGTTAGTACTCCCGGGAATAATGTTTGATGCCATCTCATCAGTTTTCCGTGCATAAGGGATCACTAGTTCTTCAGACTTTAGGTTATCTCTGTTCCATACTTTGTTCGTTTTTCTCTCTAATCGCTTGAGTTTGAGTAAGCATTTCATCATTACAAGGTTGTGATCACTATTAATATCCGCAGACGGGTAGCTTCTGCAATCCTTGATTTGGTTTTTAAAACGCGATTTTACTAATATATAGTCGATTTGGTGTCTTCTAGTATCTCCTGGGGCTTTCCACGTGTACCTTCTTCTTTTATGGTGGTTGAAAAGTGAGTTCGCTATGACCAACTTGTTTTTGGCACAAAATTCAATTAGCCGGCTTCCTCTTTCGTTTCTATCTCCTAGACCATATTTCCCTACAATTCCGTCAACTTTCTCTTCTCCAACACTAGCATTCCAATCTCCCATTATAATTAAGTTCTCTTCACCTTTAACATAATTTATAACTTTGTTGATGTCTTCATACACTGTTTCTATTACATCGTCTTCTTCTGCCGATGTCGGCATATAGACTTGTACTATTACCGTGTTCTTTGGTTTGGTTCCAATTTTGACTAGTATTATCCTAGAGTTAAATTGCACATATCCTGTGACTAGATTCCCGAGTTTTCCTTTTAGAATTATTCCAACTCCACCGATTCCAGTTGTTCCTTGGTTAGTACCTGTATGAATGATACGATAATTTCCTGATCTGAAGTCTCCTGGTTCAGGCCATCGCATCTCAGCTATTCCTATTATGTCTGTTCCCATTCTGTCCATCTCTAGTTTGAGGTTCTCTAATTTCCCGCATTGGAGGAGTGTTCTTACATTCCATGTTGCCTGGCATGGTGCGCTACTGATTCTTGGGATATCTTGAGTGATCTTTAATGGAGTGGTTTCCCGTTGCCTTCTCCATCCTATGCCGTTGACTGTGAAGTTCTTCCGCCTTTAGGAGCAATTTCTCACTCCAAGGACAAGAGAGTGCCCTGCCTCTATCCGCTCATCCGCTCTCTTTGAGACCGTTGGCACTTGATAGGGGGCGTTTCCTTATCCCGGGAAACACTCGGTCGTCAGAGCCTCGTTAGCAATAACAGGGTGTACCGTGCAGCAATCCTTAGCTGCAACTCGGGTAGGTGAGGTTGACATTTGTACAGGAGAGGCTGTTAGAGTCGCTTCACTGTACCTTGCACCCCACACTGTACCTGTTCATCTATAAATAAGGAGTAAACTCGCTTGTGTAGTCAGTGTTCGGAAATTTCACATCAAATTGTCACGTAAAACAAATAAGATCGTTCTCTTCATTGTATGATTTTCATATAAGCATAAGTTCTATATCAGTACACGCAAGTATACGTAATACGACGTGGTAGATCAAAATGTGAAGTTGTGTGAGACATTTAATATTAAAGTTAATAGATTTCAGGTACTGGAGGTATGCTTCGTTTAAATACACTAAAAGACAGTATAACATACTCGATTTCCTTTATTAAGGGATGTACTTAATTTGGAATTATATTGCCACTAGAAACCTTCTTAATTCCTTCGGAAATCCACCGGGAAAGTGTTTTGTTTAACAGCACTGAACATTCTAGGACCAGAATTTGAAACTACTGTCAGCATTGTATTAATTATCGTCATTTGGAGAATTTGTAAGTTCAAATCATCTTTCATCTATCACTTAACAATACTTGCTTGCTCACATACAAATGAAGAACCTTAATTAAAACGACGCATTTTGGAGAGATATTCAATGCGGAGGATCAATAAAACTGTGTATTTTCGTAACACGCAGGCTTAAATATTAGAAACACCAGTTACAGAAACAACTTTGGAAGCCCTGAAATTAAGAAAGCGGCTGTTGTTTACTTGCGTCTAATGAGCCACATCATGAATCTAATTTTCAACCAATCAACAACGCGACCAGCGATGGCGAGCCGAAAGTGAATTAACAGACGTTCAACGCGGAATGCTAATTGGAGCTAGACGCATGGGAAATTCCATTTCGGAAATCGTTAAAGAATTCAGTATTCTGAGATCAACAGCGTCAAGAGTCTGTAGAGAACACCGAATGTCAAGCATTACCTCTTGCCATGGACAGTGCAGCGGCCGACGGCCTTAACGATCGAGAACATCGGCGTTTACGTGAGTTGTGAGTGCTGACAGACAAGCAATACTGGGTGAAATAACCGCAGAAATCACTGTGGGGTGTAAGAGGAACGTATCCGTTTGGACAGTGCGGCGAAATTTGGCGTTAATGGGCTATGGTAGGAGATGACCTATGCGAGTGCCTTTGTTAATAAACACGACATCGCCTGCAGCGCCTTTCTCCTTGGTTCGTGACAATATCGGTTGGACCCTAGACGACTGGAAATCCGTGATGTGGTCGGATGAGTGCCGAATTCAGTTGGTAAGAGATGATGGTAGAATTCGAATGTGGCGCAGACACATCGAAACCATGGACACAAGTTGTCAACAAGGCACAGTGATATCTGTTGGTGGGTCCACAATGGTGTGGGTAGTGTTTGCGTGGAGTGGTCTGCGCCTTCTGGCCCAACTGAACTGGATTGGAAATGGTTATGTTCGGTTATCTGGAGACCATTTGCAGCCACTCAACGACTTCATATTCCGAAACAACGACGGAATTTTTATGAATGACAATGCACCATGTCACCGGGCTACACTTGTTGGCGATTGGTTTGAACAACATTCCGCACAGTTTGAGGAAATGATTTGGCCACCCAGATCACCGGACATGATTTCCATAGAACATTTATGCTCAAAATCCTGAAGACGTTGAAACGTCTCTGTGAAGTCGTTTCATAAGACGCTTGCCGAATTCGGTATAACTTATTCAGTTTACTACCTGATTTTAGCTCAACTCATGAACTCTTCCAGAAAGACTGAGCACTCAAATAAGACCTATTGAATATTATATGTGTGTTTTAATGTGGGACTTCGGTTTTCTTTTTTGGAAAACGCTGAGTTGATCATTGTCTGCTGGGAGCAGACGATGTTGCTTCTCGTTCGAAGGAGAGTACTGGATGATCAACTTAGGTTTTCAATACCTGAACAGAGAGATTTACCCATCTTAGTCGAAGGCTGTTTTTGTGTGTGAGGTTGGTGACGGAGGGCCCTGGTAGCTTCCGCTGCACGGGGAGCTAAGTAATCAGAAAGCGTCACTCTTCGGTGAACGCTTGGCGAGTACGGATAGTAGCTCTTACGGGGGGTTTCAGATGATAGGAAGCAGGTTGAGTTAGGACTTCGTTATGCTTAATTGTTGAAATACTTCAGAACTTCAGCTTAACTGAAGCGAGTTATTTTTCCGAATGTGCCATAATTATATTGCTTTAAATAGGCGATTTTTGGGTGTTTGACTTAAAGGTGTGGAAGTTACTTTGTTCATATTGAACAACGATGAAGGAGAATTTCAAACGGTAAATCTGATTAGGAAAAGCTGGTTAGGATCACTTCAACCGTACGTGAGTGTAATACTGTGCCGAAGTGAGTATGATTTTTATTTATTTTTTGTCTTATATTTTGTGCAAGTTGCTTTTGTCTTTGTGTGTCGATTTTGTGCCACGTGTTTGGTAGTCAATGACCCTTCTGATCCACCACGGCACCGCAATAGGCTTTATCTTAACAATTTGCTTGTTTAACGAGCTATAATTTCTGCAAGAATATCTGTTCTTTCGTGCGCTTTCTACAAAGCAGTACAACAGTTTGATTCGGAATGCAGCACGTGCTATAGTTCGGCCGTTTGCAAGAAACAGACGCAGTTAGTATGTTGAATAATAGTCGCACAACCTCGTGCATTGGTTAAACCTCTGTCCAGAATAGTACATGCGTAGAATCGTAATTCGAATCTCACTGAGATATTTTTATGGTATGAATGCAAAGGAGATGATAGTATCATTGTCTCCCACCCCCGTTTTCTGTATTTCTTCTTGCTGTAGTTAAATTGTGCTCTGTTACATTCTCACGTAATCCTTGCTTAAATATTTCTAGTCAGACACCAGTTACGTGTTGTTAGGATGTGCAACCAAATACTTAGATACAACGTGGAAGATAAATTCCGTGGTGTTGATCTTACCCACTTGCTCCGATTTCCAGTCCTGAATTAATCAAGTTGGTTCATGCACGACATGGAATGCTATTTATCTGGCTAATTAAAGAAATTTGCATATTTGTAATTAAATTATTAAAGTAATTAAACTAATAATTTTCCAGCTCCGTTTTTTTCTAAATGGTTAGGAAGGGCTTGAACTGGTGGTGACCCTGAATTTCTGAATTTTCATCATTATTTGTGTGAGGTAAGCAGCTAGAAATGCGAGATAACGTATATGGATCTATGAGAAACGTCCTAAAGATAGTAATACGTTCCCAATTATGGACGGTTATAGAGGCAGACGGGCCAACACTCGTACTTCTGTAAGAGACTTCCTCCGTCTTGTTGAGTCCATGCCGCTTCGAGCTGTTGCACTAAGGAAGGTGAAAGGTCCGACACGATATTGCGAGGTATCCCACGACTTTTCTCGTCCCAGTGCAGGGTGCTGTAGTTACACAAAGACCTAGAAACTGGATAGCCTGGAGAGTTGCATCAAACAAAAAGAAAGGAAATATGGTTTTAACGATCCGTCGGTAAGAAGGTCATTAGAGGAGGAGCACGAGCCGGAATTCTTACACGGATAGGAAATGAAATCGACAGTCCCCTTTCAAAGGAATCATCCCAGCATTTGGTTCAAGTGGTTCAAATGGCTCTGAGCACTATGGGACTTAACTTCGGAGGTCATCAGTCCCCTAGAACTTAGAAGTACTTAAACCTAACTAACCTAAGGACATCACACACATCCATGCCCGAGGCAGGATTCGAACCTGCGACCGTAGTGGTCGCGCGGTTCCAGACTGTAGCGCCTAGAACCGCTCGGCCACTCCGGCCGGCCGCAGCATTTGCCAGGAGCTATTAACGGAAATACGGAAAGCCTCACTCAGGATGGTCGGCGGCAGGGTTTGAACCGTCGTACACCGGAACGTGAGTCCTGTGTGCTAAGCACTGCGCCGCCTCGCTCGGTGCGCATAAAATGTGTCTTAGAACTGAATATCACCACTGCAACAAGAACAGTAAAATAGAGATCAGGATAAATAAAGGACGTCAAACGAAATACATAATACAGGACTGCATGGACATTCGTATTCTTTTGACCAACTTTTGTGCGCCGTGCGACGCACAGTGGCGGCGACCGCGGAAGGTCGGCGTTCGGCCGGCGGCGAGAAGGGAGGCCGCGACGTTTCAATCCCCGCGCCGGTTCCCAGTATAATCTGGAGCGGCGCGCGTAATCAGCCGGACATTAAAAAGCCGTTAGCAGAGGCGCCGGCAATCGCGATCGCCGCGATAAACAAACTTAATGTAAAGCTATCCGCGGCGAGCAATTAGGCCCGGCGCCGGGCTATTTGTTTTTTGCGGTGCGGGCGGTTGTGGGTCCGGCAGCCGGCCAGCGATTAATCCCCGTCCGTCCGCCGGCCGGCCTGCTCCACTCTGGCGAGCGCGCGCACTTTGATTAAGAGAGCAGCGAGGCCGCGCGCCGATGCGCACCCAGATAAGCTCTACAAATTAGGAACCATTACCTCCTGAAGTGGCCGCCCGCGCTATCCAATAACCCGGGAGTTAATTAAAAAGTAGCCGCCCCGCGCCGCGCCGCGCAGCACGCCCAGAAATCGGCCAGTCAGCACAGTGGCGGCGTCGGAAGTGCACGAGGCGCCGCGAGAGGTAGCGCCGCGCACGACGGCGCCCCCCCGCCGGTGGTCCCAGGAGAAGCCACGCTCTGCACCTCCATCGGCTGCTTCGGGAAGGCGTCCAGGCATTTCTATCATGCTTCTTCTAAATTGAAGAGTCCAAGAAACTGGTACACCTGCCTAATATCGTGTACGGACTCCGCGAGCACGCAGATGTGCCGCGGTACGACGAGGTATGGACTCCACTAACGTCTGAAGTAGTGCTGGACGGAACTGACACTACGAATCCGGCTGTGCTGTCCATAAATCCGTAAGAGTACGAGAGGGTGGAGATTTCTGAACAGAACGCTGTCAGGAATCCCAGATCCGCTCAAAAAAATGTTCAAATGTGTGTGAAATCTTATGGGACTTAACAGCTAAGGTCATCAGTCCCTAAGCTTACACACTACTTAACCTAAATTATCCTAAGGACAAACACACACAACCATGCCGGAGGGAGGAATCGAACCTCCGCCGGGACCAGCCGCACAGTCCATGACTGCAGTGCCTCAGACCGCTCGGCTCAGATCCGCTCAATAATGTTCATGTCTGGGGAGTTTGGTGGCTAGCGGAAGTGTTTAAACCCAAAAGATTCCTGGAGCTATTCTGTAGCAATTCTGGACGTGTGGGGAGTCGCATTGTCCTGCTGGAATTGCCCAAGTCCGTCGGAATGCACAATGGATGTGAATGGATGCAGGTGTCCAGACGGGATGCTTACGAACGCTTCACCTGTCAGATCCGTATCTAGACGTATCAGGGGTCCCATATCCCTCCAGTCGCACACACCTCACACCATTACAGAGTCTTCAACAGCTTGAACAATCCTCTACTGACATGCACGGTCCATGGATTCATGAGGTTGTCTCCATACTCGTATACGTCCAACCGCTAGATATACCGAGTGATCAAAAAGTCAGTATAAATATGAAAACTGAATAAATCACGGAATAATGTAGATAGAGAGCTACTAATTGACACACATGCTTGGAATGACATGGGGTTTTATTAGAACAAAAAAAAAGAAATACAAAATTTCAGAAAATGTCCGACAGATGGCGCTTCATCTGATCACAATAGCAATAATTAGCATAACAAAGTAAGGATGCTGTTCTTTACAGGAAATGCTCAGTATGTCCACCATCATTCCTCAACAATAGCTGTACTCGAGGAATAATGTTCTCAACAGCACTGTAAAGCATGTCCGGAGTTATGGCGCGGTATTGGCGTCGGATGTTGTCTTTCACTATCCCTAGAGATGTCGGTCTATCACGATACACTTGCGACTTCAGGTAACGCCAAAGCCAATAATCGCACGGACTGAGGTCTGGGGACCTGGGACGCCAAGTATGACGAAAGTGGCGGCTGAGCACACGATCATCACCAAACGACGCGCGCAAGAGATCTTTCACGCGTCTAGCGATACTTGTTTTTTTTTTTGTCCTAATAAAACCCCATGTCATTCTAAGCATGTGTGTCAATTTCTACCTCTCTACCTACATTATTCTGTGGTTTATTAAGTTTTCAAATTTATACTGACTTTTTGATCACCTGGTAATTTGAAACGAGACTCGTCCGACGAGGCAACATGTTTGCAGTCACCAACAGTCCAATGTCGGTGTTAACGGGCGCAGGCGAGGGTAAAGCTTTGTGTCGTGCAGTCAACAAAGGAATATGAGTGGGCCTTCGGTTCCGAAAGGGCATATCGATGACGTTTCATTGAATGGTTCGCACGCTGCCACTTGTTGATGGCCCAGCCCTGAAATCTGCAGCATTTTTCGGAAGGGTTGCACTTTGTCACGTTGAACGATTCTCTTCAGTCGTCGTTGGTCCCGTTCTCGCAGGATCTTATCCTGAGATTTAATGTTTTACCGGATTCCTGATATTCACGGTACTGGTCCCCGATTCATCGCTACCTCGGAGATGCTGTGATCCATCGCTCGTGAGCCGACTGTAACACTATATTCAGTCTTACTTATCTTGATAACCTGCAATTGTAGCGGCAGTAACCGATCTAACAACTTCGCCAGACACTTGTCTTATATAGGTGTTGCCGACCGCAATGTCATTTTCTGCTTGTTTAAGTATCTCTGAATACGCATGCTTGTATCAGTTTCTTTGGTACTTCAGTGTATTTTCATAAACTGACAAGCGCTCCCTTTGTCTCTGCTTCTTCCAAATGTATACCATCTGATCAAAAGACTTCTATGTAATCCGCAATTGACCACTAGCTGTTACGAGTGGCGGACCCGTCAGTACAAAAGGAGGTGGGGCTACTGTGTTGTCAGCTAACATGCGGTAACAGCAAAAGGGATCCGTCAGGTGACTCAGCGACTTCGAATGCGGAGCAGTCCTCATTGGATGTCACCTGAGTAACACGTCTGTCAAAGATATTACAACCATTCTAAAGCTGTCGAAGTCTATTGCTTGTGAAGTGGAGGCTCCGAGGAACAACCACAGATCAATCCAGACCAGGCAGACCTCGTTCATTGACGGATAGGGACGGTTGAGTATTTCAGAGTATGGTTGTAAAACCGAATGAAATCGGCGGCAGAAAACATTCATGAGTTCCAAAGTACTACCAGTATTTTAGGTTATACAAGCTATTGTTCCATGCGGCTTTTCACGGATGATGCTGTAGTATACAGAGAAGTTGCAGCATTAGAAAGTTGTAGCGAAATGCAGGAAGATCTGCAGCGGATAGGCACTTGGTGCAGGGAGTGGCAACTGACCCTTAACATAGACAAATGTAATGTATTGCGAATACATAGAAAGAAGGATCCTTTATTGTATGATCATATGATAGCGGAACAAACACTGGTAGCAGTTACTTCTGTAAAATATCTGGGAGTATGCGTGCGGAACGATTTGAAGTGGAATGATCATATAAAATTAATTGTTGGTAAGGCGGGTACCAGGTTGAGATTCATTGGGAGAGTGCTTAGAAAATGTAGTCCATCAACAAAGGAGGTGGCTTACAAAACACTCGTTCGACCTATACTTGAGTATTGCTCATCAGTGTGGGATCCGTACCAGATCGGTCTGACGGAGGAGATAGAGAAGATCCAAAGAAGAGCGGCGCGTTTCGTTACAGGGTTATTTGGTAACCGTGATAGCGTTACGGAGATGTTTAATAAACTCAATTGGCAGACTCTGCAAGAGAGGCGCTCTGCATCGCGGTGTAGCTTGCTCGCCAGGTTTCGAGAGGATGCGTTTCTGGATGAGGTATCGAATATATTGCTTCCCCCTACTTATACCTCCCGAGGAGATCACAAATGTAAAATTAGAGAGATTAGAGCGCGCACGGAGGCTTTCAGACAGTCGTTCTTCCCGCGAACCACACGCGACTGGAACAGGAAAGGGAGGTAATGACAGTGGCACGTAAAGTGCCCTCCGCCACACACCGTTGGGTGGCTTGCGTATTATAAATGTAGATGTAGATGCAGATGTAGAGTTAAGAAGAATGGGGTATAATGGGTAAATAGCTCCTCATAAGCGACGTTTGAGGTGGTGTATAAAGGGACACCACTGGACAGTGGCTGACAGGGAACGACTGATTTGGAATGATGAATCACGCTGTACCGCGTGGAAATTTCATAGAGTGCTCTTGGTGAATGCCTGGGGAATCTTAGTGGTCAAATGGTTCAAATGGCTCTGAGCACTATGGGACTTAACATCTGAGGTCATCAGTCCCCTAGAACTTAGAACTACTTAAACCTAATTAACCTAAGGACATCACACACATCCATGCCCGAGGCAGGATTAGAACATGCGACCGAAGCGGTCTCGCGGTTTCAGACTGAAGCGCCTAGAACCGCCCGGCCAAAACGGCCAGCTCTGAATCGTAGTGGTCATCACGTGCAGTGCCAACAAAGAAGTATGGAGGAGGCAGAGTTACGGTATGGGGATGTTTCTCGTGGTCTGCGTGTGGTCCCTTTATTGTGCTGATGAGGAGGCTGAATGCCGAAGGATATAAACCTATTTTACAGCGTTGTGTAATGCGTACAGTAGAAGAACAGTTCGGAGACGATAACTGTACGAGCACAACAGTGCAGCCTGTGATAAAGCAGCACCTTTTAAGCAATGGTTTGTAGACAGTAACGCTCCTGAAATGGACACACTTGTCCAGAGTCCCGAGCGCAACCTAGTGGGACAACTTTGGGATGAGTTAAAACGTCGATTTCGCTCCATACCCCAACGTCCAACACCACTAGTATCTCTGGTTTCTGCTCTTGAGACAGAATGGGCCTCCATTCCTCCACATGCGTTCAGACAGCTCGCCGAAAGACAACGCATCGCAGTTCAAGCTGTCATAGAGGCGAAGTGTTGACACACCCCATAGTAATATCTACTAATCCGTGACCAGATACTTTCGATTAGATAGTGTAGGTTAAACAGTACAGGCGAAAGACTACACCCCTGTCTTATACCCTTTCTAGCCCGTGCACTCCGTTCTTACATTCTTATTATTCACTCTTTGTTCTTGAAAATATTTTATCCGCCTTTTCGTACAGTTTATACCTACTTTACTTGAGAATGTCAGGTCTCTTTCGCCACCAGTAGGTAAACTTTTGAAAGTGTATTTTGATAAATATTTCCTTCATTATCAATTGTAATGTACCTATAGCTTTCCTACAGCCAAACTGATTGTCGTCTAACATAACTTCACATTTCTTTTGATTCCTCCAGACATTACTCTTGTTAGCAACTTGGTGTACCACCTTCAAAGCTGATTGTGCAATAGTTCTCGCATTCCTACGCCATTTCAGTATCGAAATTCTGATGTAAAATCTCCTTTCTGATGATGTATATAGGGTGAATCATCTAACCTTGCACCGCAAATATTGTGGAAATCGAAGGCGCTAGGTTTTCACAGAATTTATTCGTAGTTAGGGGCTCGTATTGTTAGCAAATCAAATTGCTCTAAGCACTATGGGACTTAACATCTGAGGTTATCAGTCCCCCAGACTTAGAACTACCTAAAGCTAACTAACGTAAGGAAAGGACATCACACACATCCATGCCCGAGGCAGGATTCGAACCTGCGACCGTAGCAGCATCGCGGTTCCGGACTGAGGCGCCTAGAACCGAACCAATCACCAGACTGTAATAATACTTAGAAAGTGTATTTTTTTGTGCAAACACACATTTTTTAAATTCGTCAATGCCTGTTGACATTATCAGACTAAAACTAGGGCAAATTAGAGTGTCAGTGGTGTTTATTAATTGAAGACATAATGTCTATATATGTCTCCGCAATCATTTTATTTTGAGCACTTTTATTTTCACAAGTTCATCTTGATCACATAGATTTCTTTACACTTTATGACCGGAGTCGGCTTATCGCCATCTTCAGATCTGTTGTAAATATAAATATTGTGTAAGCGACCAGGTTCAATTAATTAAAATTAAATCTATACAAGTCTTAGTGATGCATGAAATATAAAATATTTATAGCCATGTATGGCAGTCATACATACCGTTAAAATATCCTGATATCGTCAAGTTAAACAACGAGTTTAACCTGAATGCTTAATTTGATATATTCAGAGACCTACTAGTTTGAGTAGCGTGGAGCACCCCAGCGGATTGGCGTGTACTGGCCGCCAGCGACAAGGAGACTGGGCCGTCCTCCGTGAGCTCAAACACAGGAAAACAAGCAAGTCATGCAGAGAAACCACGACATATTTGCCATCGATACTGCACTCTAGTATAATATCGATTATCAATTTTCTATGTTTAATTAAGGGTCACTAATTTATTAATTGTATTATGATTTCGTTCACTGCTAACTGATCTTAGAAGATTTTGTGATATTTTATTTTATACTTTTTATACTGGTATTCACAAAAGTTGTATGTTACCTAACCAGGCTACGGGCTGTATTGTACATTATTTGTAATTTTTATGGATTTCGAGTACGAGTCTAATTTTACATATAGTACTTCAGTATATGTTTTTAGTGACAGACACTCGTTTAGCTACTGGGGAAAAGTTTTTAATTAAATACAATGCATACCGCATTTTAATCTTTATACTGGCGACACTGGTTTACAATGTACTCTGGCTAAAGTGCCCTCTGCTGGCATTAGGTTTTTGTATAAATACTGACGCAATATGAGTATTAGCACGCACGTGTTTAACTTGACGATGATTTATATCAGAATATTTTAACGGTATCTAAGACTGCCACACGTGGCTACAAATATTTTATATTTTATGCATCACTAAGACTTGTATAGATTTAATCTTAATTAATTGAACCTGGTCGCTTACGCAATATTTATATTTACAACAAATCTGAAGACGGCG
The DNA here is from genome assembly GCF_021461395.2 of Schistocerca americana. Taxonomy (NCBI): domain Eukaryota; kingdom Metazoa; phylum Arthropoda; class Insecta; order Orthoptera; family Acrididae; genus Schistocerca; species Schistocerca americana. The sequence continues at coordinate 323,192,768 of NC_060120.1, read as the reverse complement.
ATAAGCCGAGACCGGTCATGAAGTGTACGGAAATCTATGTGATCAAGGTGGATTTGTGAAAATAAAGGTGCTCAGTGGCGTTTGTTGCATGATTCTAATGCTAGTCGTCTACGAGATACTGTATTTTTGATGGTTCCCACCCTGACACATGTACAATACCTGTGGTAGCACACACTGAAGAACATCACAAGTGCACACAGTAGCTATGTGGATTTTGACCGGTAACGAGACAATGGACTGTTACAGATTAGGTTCATACTGACCACCGGCAGCGGCAATATACGTTTCCAATCTGGTAACGAACAACTGCTTCACATGGGCTAGCATTTCAACGGAGCTATCCGAGCAGTCTGCAAGAATAGGTCGTTGCGTATCATCAGGTGTAGTTGTTATGTCCTTGTAGACAGCGTCTTTCAGCTTACCCCACAGAAAAAAGTCTACAGTCGTCGCTTCTGGAGAACGGGTCGGCCAAGGCACATGTCCTCTGCGTCCAATCCAACAACTTGGAAACAATTCGTGAAGACATCCTGTAATACTTCGTGTGTTATGGGCTGGACAGTCATCATGTTGATACCATAGGTTCCTTCGAGTTCGCAGAGGAACGTCTTTTAGCATCCGTGGAAGACGGCCTTTTAGGAGGCTGCGATACTTGTACGCGTCCAGTGTTTCATCTACGAAAAAATGACCTATGAGTGGATAGTTCACTATCCCACACCACACTTTTACCCTCCATGGACACTGTCGTTCTACCTGACAAAGAGAACGGGCTTTGTCAACTGACCAACAGTGCATGTTTCGGTGGTTTACCTGGCCTGCCTTAATGTTCCTGTACAGAAGTGAACACGAGTCTCATATTCGTTTCCAAGCAGCTCTTGATGCAGAGAGATGTGGCAGGGGTGGAATCAATGTTGATGGAGAATGCATAGAAGACTTGTCTGACTCATGCCACTTCCTCGTGCGATTGCGCGGGGGCTAACTGCAACAGCAGCAAGAACATTAATTTTCTCCTATTCTGTCTTCACTTGTTCCCTTCTATTATGTTGTCTAGGTGTTACGCTACCAGTTTTCCCGTAACCGGTTGAAGATGTTGATAAATAATTGAGAGGTGGTTGACGCCTATTGGGATGACTTTCCACATACACTGGACAAGAATGAACTGCATTTTTCCCACTCTCCATACACCATGAGCATGTCGGCTTTTTCTGCACTGGTAAATCAGATCGTCCATTCACGATATACTGCTAGGACTGTCACACACAACTGGCTAGCAAGTGGCAATGCACTCAAGGAACACATAAGCACACTGTAAGTAAATATAACAACGTCGTACCTAGCAACTACTCAGGTTGAATGCCACAAAGAAGTATCGGCGTGCAAACTTTTCAAAATCCGATATCTCGTAAGCGAGTCGCACTAGAATCCTTGAACTAGTTTCAGTGTGGGAACTTTCCAAAATACAGTATCTCGTAAACGACTAGCATTAGAATGATGCAACAAAGGCCACTGACATTCCAATTTACCCTCCTTTTAGTTTGTTAATGTCAATAGGCATTGTTCCTTTTAAAAATGAGTAAGTTGGCACAAAAAATATACTTTTAAGTATTATAACAATCTGTTTATTGCCCAAGAATACGAGCTTCTGACTACCAATTCGTTTTGTGAACACTTCATATCAACAGCACTTTCCATTTCTGCAATATTTATGGTGCAAGTTTTAGGTGATTCACCCTGTATACTCTAGACAGTAATTTGAGTAATCATTTGATTATCACTTTCCTCAATGACTAAAGGAATTCATAAGAAATGTTTTCTATGCATTCTGCTTTGCTTGATCGCAGGTCTCCGAAATAACTAACTACATGTCTTCTAAATCGATATCTTCTAACACCTCAGTGTGCAGTTCCTCCTTCAGTGTACCCTTCCAACCTGCATTTAGCAGCGGAATCAGTTTTGCACTCTTAACGTTGACGGCTTTGTTTATTATTTTACCGAAGGTTGTTTAGACTTTTCTGTACACTGACTATCCTTCTGACAACGATTTCCTGTCCATCTGTTAGTGTTTTTCCTGCAGCCATTTCCTAAGTGACTCAATAACTGTAATATGCTGCTGTATCCCTGTCTTTTCCTGACCGTTTTTGTATTTACTTCGTTCTTCGATCAGTAGAAGTTTTTCACCTGTTACCGAAGATATTTTCGGAGTTCCCATTCTTGTACCTCTATCTCTATGTCCAGTCTCTGTGACTGCTCTCTCTACCCTTCCACTGAATGTCTACCATGGTTTTCATAATAGCAGTATCTACAGCTTCAAAAAACTTGAAATACACATGATCATTTCTCAGCACTTCAGTATCCAACTTCCTCCGACACATTCTCTTCATCATTACATAATTGTAATATGAGTCTGTATCTGCTACTGGAGAAGCCTTTAACTCCATTCGTCTCATCATGATGTAATCTAGCTGGTGCCTTCTTTTGTCTCCAGGCCTTTCTGAAGATCACAAAGATATTTATCTTCTTCATATTTAGAATACACTGACACCCATTAAAGTAGGTTACGCCTCTGCGTATCCCCGTCAGAATTTCTAGGTTCCCTGAGATATTCAGAATTCTAACATTCCATGATCCGACTCGTAGAATGGTCACCCTTCCGCTGGTTGGTCAGTCTTTTTTTCTGTAATTACCTCCCTCATGGTTTGCTGCCTCTGGATCAGAGGGTCCCGTGTTCGATTCCCGGCCGGTTTGGGGATTTTCTCTGTCAGCGAACTGGTTGTTCTACATCTACATCTACATCTGCATCCATACTCCGCAAGCCACCTGACGGTGTGTGGCGGAGGGACCCTGAGTACCTCTATCGGTTCTCCCTTCTATTCCAGTCTCGTATTGTACGTGGAAAGAAAAATTGTCGGTATGCTTCTGTGTGGGCTCTAATCTCTCTGATTTTATCCTCATGGTCTCTTCGCGAGATATACGTAGGAGGGAGCAATATACTGCTTGACTCTTCGGTGAAGGTGTGTTCTCGAAACTTTAACAAAAGCCCGTACCGAGCTACTGAGCGTCTCTCCTGCAGAGTCTTCCACTGGAGTTTGTGTTGTCCTCATCGTTGTATCATCATTATCATCATTCGTGACAGTGGCTATATTGGATTGTGTAAACAATTGGACTGCGTAAAAATTGGGACTTCGTACGGGTGCTGATGACCGCGCAGTTGAGCGCCCCATAAACCAAACATCACCATCAATCCCTCATGGTAGTCACCTCCAGGAGACTAATCCGATAGCCCTTACTATATGATGACACAAAGCTGTATGGGATGTGTATAGTGCTTATCGGTTACTTGGCGTCCAGTAGTCCGAAAAAAAACACAACATACACAAACACACACACACACAAAGCCGCGCTTGCGCGTAAGGGTGAGATTAGTATAAGAGCCGATGACAGTCGACACAAACTCAGAAAAACTGCTGAAAGCTAAAAGAAAAAAAAATGCGACAGTAGCTCACTGTAAAAGTTAAGAGCACAATTTGAAAAGTAGAAGGAAATGCGTACAAACTGACTGGTAATACGTGTGGGTGCTCGAGTAACAGCCTACTGAATACTACCAAACAAACGTAAACTGTTCCAGAAAAGTATAAATGTGAGAAACCCATTTCGCAAATATGTAAGTAGAAGTAGCAACAAAGAGAAATTTTTAGGTCAGGTAATATATTTATTCTTGAGAGAGAGGCAAATGGCACAACCAAACCCAGTTATAGATGAGACTAAGCGAAACAAACATGGAAAATAGTTACAAGCTATTTATTTAGACGCAAAGGCAGAGTGACTTACTTAGGAAAATCACACATTATTTCGTTCACACTCCCTAGGCTGGCACGGTGTGAACAGGTAGCCATACTATCACCAGAGTCGGCACAATATTTATGTGATCGTCGTTTCCAGATTTTGTATCTAACGTTGCATATGACAACCACACGTTTTATATCGCGATATTGCCACGAATCGTGTACCTGATGATGTTCTAAAAGAACGAAACGAATTGTGACACAATAGATGTGTATTAAAAAAGCGGTGGTGGTTTTCGTTAATCGTTAATATTCATTTCTCTTCCGTCATCTGATTTTATACTGTGCTTTGTTTAGAGAGAGTATTGCGACGAGAGGGATGGGGCTTAAGTTATGACGATATATGGGAGTATTGCAACGAGAGGGATGGGGCTTAAGTTATGACGATAAATGGGAGAGGATGCAATGTTCCCTCCCTTAAACGTACTGCTTAAATCAACTCAGTTGCTCTCTGCAACCTTTAATACCAACTCTCCCAGCACTGATAGCTGTAATTATTTACGGTTGCGAGCCTCACTATAAAAAGTTCACCCCGTGTTTCAAGGCGAATTATTCCGAACATAAATCAGTGGCCCATCTGACATTCCAGCATACCTTCATAACGATCGACTAACCATAGGCAAACCAATGCAGAAATCCAGAGACTAGCCTGTCATCACACAAAGATTACGACGGACACAAGAGAAAGGAACGACGGCACATAGGACAATTAACACTTACGGATGAAGAGACTAATTGTTAAAGGAATATGGCAGTATAAATTAAAGGCGGAAAGGATTTCTATCCACATCCTTTAACATCCGTTTCTGTCCTTTTACATTTTGAAAAATAAGGTCTCCTCTAGTCTTCATTACACTATGACAAATAAGGTTTAAGCCAGCCTCTGTTACACCCCTACACTTCCAGTACTTCCTGATGGTTAATAAAGCCTACAGACAACCAGTCCTCAAGTCTTCGATTGATCAGAATTATTTGCTGCCCCCCTGCCCGTTAATGAAACTACAGGAAGTGTACTGCGGTGCTTTACCTTTGATAGTGAGCGCCACGCATCTCCATTCTCTACCGGACCTCGCTGAACCGCTCTCTAGTTCTGCGGGCTGCTTCCAACCCCTCACACGCCTGTGTCACCACTTCACAGTTCCACTACCGGCCCCAACTCTGGACCAGCGCTCACCGCATTCACTACCCTTTTCGCTCCTGTAGTGTGTACACTACCTACTCCCTTATGATTGGCTGCTTCATAAACAACCACAGCGACCAGTTATCATTGGTCACTCTCTTTCCTGCTACCCCCACTGCCTCTCTTGCTACTTCGAAATGTATTTCCTGGTACGATGAGGTCTGGGAGCCATAGCTGTTACTGACCACAGGAAAGCCACACTTGGTAGCACCTTCATTCAGGGTTTTCACGACGGCTATTCGAAAGACAAGGAACGATCGGTCGTGAAATGGAAACCACAACGAATATCCGATGAATCTTTGGACAGATGTGTCTGCATTGTCTCTAGTATGCTCTTTAGACAGAGTCACGTCGCTCTACTGTAGATGCCTAGAGCATAGTGTCTCCGGCCATGTATGGCTGCCTGCAGTAAGATTTCTCCAGATTTCATGTAACCCCTGATAACGTAACCGACATGCATTTCCTTCTTTATAACAGTTCTCGGCCGCACACTGCAGAGGCAATGAGGATATCCCTCCAGCGTTTTCGATGGGAAGTGTTTGATCACCCACCATACAGTCACCTGTGTAGACAGCATTTTGGCACTGACAAAGAGCTGCAGTTTAGCGCAGAAAATTGTCGGAGAGCATAGGGATCTGCCTTATTTGAGGAATTGTGAAGTTGGTACAACGCAAATGTTTAAGTCAAAGCAGCAACTATGTAGAGAGGTAGCTGGAAAGGAATAGCCAGCAGTTGCAGATAAAACAGTTTTGATTTTCACTATGGTTTCTATTTCGTGGCCGATCGTTAGTCACTTTCCAAATAGCTCTCGTAAAACAGCCTCGGACAGCGACTTCATGGGTTGCAAGGAGTTCTGAAAGAAACTACCGGGAATGGCCCAATCGGCCAGTGTCCGGAGTTTGGCCGCTCCAGAGAAACGTCCGCTCTATGTCTGCAAGACACCCTCGGAGTTCCTAGAGCCGGAAATGTTCCACAGTGACTACAGAGGAACGACAAACATTTCCGATAACGGGACAAATTGTCACCGTCCAGTAGGAACGGCTGTTGTCGCAAAAACAGCCGGTTTTCGGCTGTATTGTTTTTTTTTTTCAATACCAGTTTAGCCTGAGTACGGGACAATGCGTATGTAGATTGTGGACAGTTGGGAATGTGGATCTCACGGGAAGCGTGCAAGGGATAAGTCCCTGCAATTGTGTTGTTGATATGTGTCGTCGGTGGCTCAGACAGATAGAGCGACTGCCATCTAAGCAGGAGATACCGGGTTCGCGTCCCGCTCATGGCACACATTTTCGGCTGTCCCCATCGAGGTATATCAACAACACCTGTCGGCAGCTGAGTGTTTCAATTAATTATCATTTATTCTAGAGAAGCTTCACGGTCATCAGTGGTATCTGTTCTTTCGAGTACTACCTTCATACATTTAACCTGAGTGTTAAAACCGCTCAAAAAACTGCTTTCTGAAATAACCGATTTTTAGTTTCCTGTTCCTACTATTTCCTGTAGTAAACGTGGAAATCGAACAGAGGTTGAAAACTTTTGACTCCCCCACTTTCAAAACACACAGAATGAAAATATGAAATTAAATACATAAATTCAAGGTAGCTTAGTTTGTCCACTGTTCACTGCTTTTCTCAAAAAATGGTAAGTAGTTGCAAACTACAAAAAAGCAGTGTAGTCATATCTAAAGGATGAAAACTGAGAGTGAAGAACCCTCTGTTTCATGTTAATTATGCTACAAACAGATAAAAATATATTATGCAGATAATGGTAACTGTAAACTGCACTGATCAGCGAGAACATTATGACCACCGACCTACTGTCAGCTTTCATGGATCCAGTTCGTACAAGGCACCATGACGGCCAAGGAGTATCGTACACTGGTTGCAGACCACTTACATCCTTCATGACGATCGTATGTGTATTTCACGTTGATTTTTCAACAAGCTAATGCGTCAAGTCACAAGGCCAGGAGTGTGCTGGAGTGGTTCGAGGAACATGGTGGCGAGTTCCCATTGATGCACCGGCCGCCCAACTCGCCAGATCTGAAGCAGTCAGAACACATCTAGAGTGCGATTGAATGTGGAGCCAGAGGCCATCGCTCCCTCCACGAAACTTATGGGCATTAGGTAACTTGTGTGTGCAGCTGTGGTGCCAACTCCCTCCAGCGACCTGGAGCACTCCGTGTTCAGGCCACAAGTGGCCCATCGGGACCATCCGACGGCGGTGTGATCCTCAACTGAGGATGCGGATAGGAGGGGCGTGTGGTCAGCACACCGCACTCCCGGCTCCAGCGACCTACCAAGGCCTTATTGCTTCCATTACCCGACGCGTCGCCGCTGATATCAGTGACAAAGGTGGACATACTGTCTATTAAGTAGGTCATCATAATGTCCTGGCACATCAATATATGAATGAATTATTAAGCTTTAAATTTTCTCCTTGTATGATGCAAGTTTGTTGTGCCTCGCCGGCCGTTGTCGCCGAGCGGTTCTAGGCGCTTCAGTCCGGAACCGTGCTGCTGCTACGGTCGCAGATTCGAATCCTGCCTCGGGCATGTATGTGTGTGATGTTCTTAGGTTAGTTAGGTTTAAGTACTTCTAAGTCTAGGAGACTAATAGCCTCAGATGTTAAGTCCCATAGTGCTCAGACCCATTTGAACCTTTTTTTTTTCTTTTTTGCCTCCTCACGTTCTACATCTTTAACCAAATGGGCACTGTGCTTCACTGACACCGCATTTCCTTAAGGACTTCCAGACTAGGGATGGTGTCATTCCGTAATAGATGTTCGACGACAACAGCGAAAAAGTACCATGTAGACAAGATGCGGCAAGCCCTGCACACTATATAAACAAGTACCATCCAACAGTCCACGCCACTTGTTCGCAGGTACATTATTCTGTCAGCACTGCTGCACCTATTCTTATGCCATATGTTTGTTGTTCTTTCATGTCAGCATTGTTACTAAAATGGCACTGATCGCTCTTCCCACTTTCTATAATAACGCAGTATTTCAAAGCAATAGAAATCTTTCGAATTCAAACAACCCGTTCTTTTAAATGTTTATTTAAAAACCAAAAATTTTATTATTGCTGCTGTGGCTAATGGATATTTCGTTTTTTTTTTACCAGTTCTTAGGAAAAAAAAGAAAAGGAAAAGAAAAACACCAATTACAACCGACACGAAACAAATGCCGAAAACTACTGGTCGTTCAGAACCAAAATACCGGTTTCGGCTGTAGCCAGTCGGTTTTTCCCATCCCCAGCGTCCAGCGTTCCCATGGTTCTCGTCACCGAGTGAGCGGCCAGTCACCCTCTACATCGCCTGAAACCACCACCCAGCCAACCACTCTCCTCGCAGCCGAAGCTGCAGGCTCCCCACCCGCTCCCTTTAATTAAGGCACGACCGATATCGAGCTTAACCCTATCTTCAGACCGTAGTCTACATCTACATCTACAACTACATCCATATTCCGCAAGCCACCTAACGGTGTGTGGCAGAGGGTACCTCGAGTACCCCTATTGGTTCTCCCTTCCATTGCAGTCTCGTATTGTTTCGTGGAAAGAAAGATTGTCGGTATGCCGCTGTGCGGGCTGTAATCTCTCTGATTTTATCCTCATGGCCTCTTCGCGAGATATACGTAGGAGGGAGCAATATACTGCTTGACTACTCGGTGAAGGTATGTTCTCGAAACTTCAATAACAGCCCGTACGGAGCTACTGAGCGTCTCTCCCGCAGAGTCTTCCACTGGAGTTTATCTATCATCTCCGTAACGCTTTCGCGATTACTAAATGATCCTGTAACGAAGCGCACTGTTCTCCGTTGGATCTTCTCTATCTCTTCTATCAACCCTATCTGGCTCTGAGCATTATGGGACTTAACTTCTGAGGTCATCAGTCCCCTAGAACTTAGAACTACTTAAACCTAACCAACCTAAGGACATCACACACATCCATGCCCGAGGCAGGATTCGAACCTGCGACCGTAGCGGTCGCGCTGTTCCAGACTGTAGCGCCTAGAACCGCTCGGTCACTCCGGCCGGCTCAACCCCATCTGGTACGGATCCCACACTGGTGAACAACATTCAAGCAGTGGGCGAACATGTGTACTGTAACCTACTTCCTTTGTTTTCGGATTGCATTTCCTTAGCATCTTCCAATGAATCTCAGTCTGTCATCCGCTTTACCGACGATCAAATGAGCCGTTCCAAGGGGTGTAAGATACAGTCGCTTATTGGAGTGCACTGCTAGTCGCAGGAGCATACAAAGTGCCGGGCCGGGCGAGGGTAGGTGGGCTCGTTACCAGGGGCAGGGCGCGCGCTGCCCGCTGTGCGCAGGTAGTCCGCCGGCGGCTACCTGGCGCCGCGGGGGTCGCCCTCATCAGCCGTAATAAACTGCACGCGGACGCGGCCCGGCCCGGCCCGGTAGCCGCCGCATCGCATTCCGCCGCAGCCGCCGCCGCCGCCGCCTTTGTCACTGCTCGCGCCGCGTTTATAGGCCGCAACATTCGGCATCTGGACGGAGCCACCCCTCGCCTCCCTCCCCCTCCGGCTGACATTCCGGCCGGCTACCTGTGCGTTCGCGCCTCGCGGCCCGTTCCTGCCGGCCGACCGTTATCTAATTTACCTGTGAAATGCTCCCCGGGTCGTTTGGCTCCGCAGCCAGTCCCAATCATAAAACGTCCGACAAGTTAACACGGGATGGGAGGCAGAGATTGTCCCAATTATACACCTCATTAACGCTGCTTCTCCGAGAGCCAAATGAAGTGCGTGCTTGCTGGCTCTGTTTCTTTTAAGTTCCTGACAGTCCCCGTACACTAATCTGCTGCCGCGTAATAAATTGAAACACTAATTCATCTCAGTCAGAGTGAGAAAGTCATCAATAACAGAAATTTTAAATGATTACGATAATCTGGCGTTTTACAATCACTGTACGGAATGTGCCCATTTCCTTGTTATGCCAAAAGCCAGATGAAAAATTTAAATCTCCCGGAAAATATGAGTGACTTTACGTTCTTCTAAATCTCATTCTCTCTCTTATCCTACGGAAACTTAATCTACAATTCTGTCCTTAAATTAAATACTCGTCACTGCAAGAAAACGGTCGAATGAGACAACAAGTTTGCTGTTACCAGTCAGTGTTTATTTACATTTACGGTGCGTTTCGGAGGTTTAAACTCCATCATCGTATGAATTTGCATGTGTTAGTATGCCACATGTGTGTGTTGTGTTACGATTTTGGGGTAGGTTGTGGCTCTGTCTCCAGTGGTGACAGGTTTCATTCTCTGTTGTAACACATCACATGTAAACTGTCGCATGTTGTAAACTTTCTGTCAGAGAAAGTAACCTGTGACCACCGGAGAGCGTCCCACAAGATACCCCAACATCGTAACACAACACACACACATATATCATACTAACATATGTAATCCATCTGATGATGGATGTTTAAACCCTTGAAACGTGTCATGGGTATGAAGAAACACTGACATAGTATATAACCCCAGATGGCCGGAGAAAGAGACAGAACCAAATCATAGTTTACTCAGGTGGTAGTGCTTGTATGACGCCGCAGATCTGCAGAAGTAGGCCTAAAGCCGCGCTTTGCCGTAAGACTTGCCTGTGCATTTTGGAACTTCTTTGAAAATAGATTCCAGTTAGTTCCAAGCTTAACTTAGTTTCAGTCATTGAAGGACTGAAAGTATGAGTGGTTTTGACAAGTCTGATAAATTTCCCTGAAAGAAAGGAACATTTTTGCAGCGCTTTCATGTTTGATAATTTTGGTTATTCCAAGGTTGGTGTAAGAAAAAATGGTTCAAATGGCTCTAAACACTATGCGACTTAACTTCTGAAGTCATCAGTCGCCTAGAACTTAGAACTAATTAAACCTAACTAAGCTAAGGACATCACACACATCCATGCCCGAGGCAGGATTCGAACCTGCGACCGTAGAGGTCGCTCGGTTCCAGACTGTAGCGCCTAGAACCGCACGGTCACTCCAGCCGGCGTTCGTATAAGAAATTGCAACAATGTACAGATAACAGTCCATTGTTGACAGCAGTCTGAGTTGGCCAGTGAGACGACTGCGATGGAAAATATGGAGACCGAGTTCTGTGCAGCTATTAAGCACTTTCACTAAAAAGACTAGACTGCCACTCAAATCGAAACAGAACTCGATGAAGTTCATGCGGACTGTGCACTTTTTGGTTAATGAATTTAAACATGATCGGATAAGCATCGTAGACGAAGCGCACATCGATCGTCCAACTGAAGTGACCTCAAAGGCAACCACTGACAAAATCAATGATGGTAATGCGAGACCACCGAATAAAGATTCGTGAGGCTGCTGAGTCTGTAGGCATCTCAACTGAGCGAGTGCGTCATATCTTGCATGGAGAACTAGCTTTGAAGAACTTGTGTGCGAGTGGGTGCTGCGATTGCTGACCGTCGACGAAAATCGCATCTGTCACAACAGTATCTGGCAATGTTTAATCGCAATGCACAAGACTTCTTGCGTTGATTTGTGACTGTGGATGAAATCTGAATCCATCATTACACGCCAGAGTCAAAACGTCAGTCAAAACACTGGGCAAAGGCTGGTGAAAGAGCACCGAAGAAGACAAAGACTATCTTGTCAGCTGGTAAGGTGCGAGATTTCCAAGCAATAATCCTTATAGATTACTTGGAAAAAGGCAGAACTATAACTAGATCTAATTATGTTTCATTGTTGGATAGCCTGAAACTTGCGTTGATTGAAGAAAGACCAAGGTTGGCACGCAAAAAAGTGCTGTTTCACCAGGATAATGAACCATCACACACATTAGCGATGAAATTGGCGAAAGTGCGTGAACTGGGCTTTGAGTAGGTTCCTCATCCAGCCTGTTTACCATATGTAGCCCTAACTGACTTATTCATGTTCCCTAACTTGAAACTTTGGCTTGCTGGGAAGAAATTTTCATCATATAAAGAAGTGATGGTTGCAGTAAATGAGTATTTAGTAGTTTTTGATAGAACCTATTTTCCCAATGCGTTCAAAAATCTGGAGGGTCGTTGGACAAAGTGAATATCCTCGAAGGGGAATACGTCTAAAAGGAAGGCGAGTTATTTACGAAAGAAACATTTCTTCTTGTTTTTTTACCAGACTCATTCTGCCACCCTCGTACTACGTATGTGATTTTATCATTCATCGTCCATGTGCTGAACTGACAAAATGATCCCAAGCGCATTATTTGTTTCATATATTTAACTTGTTATACGAAACCAAGGCACTGGGTTTAGCCTTATACGTTTTAGCTGCTACCGGACGAACTTGCCTATGTTTCGCTGACATCCTGAAACGGCTTGCAGGAGCAGAGGTAACTGTCGAGTTCTTCAGCTAATAGTAGAGCACCGACGCGGCAACGAGAATGTCCACAGCATACACATCGTGATGGTGCAGAAGAAGGGGAAAAGCTTCACCACAATAGGAAGAAAGATTAAAGTTTATCGTGCTGTCAATAACGATGTCATTAGGGATGGAGCACAAGCTCGGATAAGGGAAGGACGAGGAAGGAAATCGACCGTGCTTTCAAAGAAACCTTCTCAGCGTTTTACGGAAATCACGCAAACGTTTCTCGCTCCTATTATCATATTCACTCACCCGTGACCGTATTTATTACTAATTGTGATGCACCTCATGTGTCGTAAGCTTTAGTCTAGTTTTATTACGTCAGCAATTTCTTACGTCTCTTAGCGCCGTTGAGTTGGTACTAAATTCATGACTTTATCAATGCTTTCACCTACGGCTGTAGCTATGCACTATTCTCCATGCGGATTACATTCTTAAAGTAGTAAACCTTTCTCGGATTTAGCCATTCACTTCCAAACTGATGTCAATGAATGAGCAGACAACTTACAAAATTTCAGTATCTTTAGACTGCACTGTCGTTAACGATAAAATATTGAACAGAAAAAGTGTTTTGACTACGCCATATTGGAACCAAGGAACCACGCACAAGATGCCTACTTTGAAAAAGGACAAGAACAAAATAGTTTTTCTGATCCAAATCACGCTCCACTCCCGTTACAGTGTATCAAGTCTCAGGATAACTAAACAGAAATTTCGTTTATATCAACGCCAGCTCTCCACAAAAGCTTTACATCAAATGAGTCTTTCTTTTCAAGCCATGCCGCAAAGTATTTTTTGTTGTAGCTCAAGGGTGCGTACCATCAGATGGGAAAACTTTTGAAATGTTGCTTCCTTTTGATGTTGCTGGTGTCGTGTAACACCTAATTATCGCCGACTTCATCAGGATCTCAGTATTTCTCAGACGCGGCCACCCGGTAACGGCGCAGAGAGGGCAGTTAGGTGTCAGTCCGCCATCCGCTATCCTCCTCATGCGTCGCAGGTGCAGCAACAGCCCTTAAGGGACACCTGCAGACGTGAGATGGGGAGGCCGCGATACAGAGAGAGCTGCATTCCTGCGGCCGCAAAACAAACTGCCACTGGCGAACGGTGGCTGCGCCGCAGGGGGCAGAATCCTCGCCTCCCCCACCTACCGGAGGCGGACGTGCCGTTAATTGCCAGCGTCTCCAGTAGTCGGCCCCGAACTCCATCTGTAAACGTGGCCGACCGGCTGGAGTCTGGCATTTATCAAAACCGATTTTCTGACAACTCATTTTTCATTTTCTGGTATTTATTTTTCTTTACTGCATTGCTGCCCATCAGAATTTCACTGTCAGGATGGATGGCAAATAGCAAAATGTTACTTACTGTGCGTGAACAGTATACCAGGGAGAACGCATGATGAAGTTTGTAAGTGATTTTGGAGAGTTCTGGGTGGGGGGGGGGGGAGGGAGTTAATTTAGCAACTGTGCAATAGAACTATGCTTGGATGAAATGAAAGATACGGATGCGTCGTTACATGCTGTTCAGGTAAGTGTCAGAGTTCTATAAGAGGCGACCGAAAAAAGTTTCGAATGCTGTACAGTCCAGAACCGGTATGCCAGTCAGGCAAAATGGCCGTGAGCATTGAGTCCATCATCTCACCGACTCGCCAGGTTGAAGATAGACTATTGCGTGAAGAAGTCCTTATGTTGATACTGCACACCCTCACCCGACTGGAATCGTTGACCCTTCGAGGCCATTTTTTAAGAAAGAGAATGCGTGGTAATCACATGACGAGGGATCAGGACTGTAGGGTGGGTGATCGAAAGTCTTCCACTTGCGTTGACTTAACTTCGGTTTGGCCCCCCTGATCGAACGGCGTCTTGTGTCTTTCGCGACCAGCACGGAACTTCAACCATTCCACAACGGTGGTTATCGACAGACATGCTGCCCCATACACAGCCTTCATTGTCCGGTGGTTGTCTACCAGTGCTTGTCCTTCGGCAGCCAAGAAAAGAATAATAGTACGTTGGTTCCGTCTACGTCCATTTGGTAATAACGTCGAAATAGTCACCGCATTCATGGCACGCACATTGGAAAGACACGGATGCCACAGTAATCCCCTGTGTACATGTCTGTGTTTACACTGAAGAGCCAGAGAAACTGGTAGACCTGCCAGATATCGTGTAAGGCCTCCGCAAGCACGCAGAAGTACCGCAATACGACGTGGCATGGACTCGAGTAATGTCTGAAGCAGAGGTGGAGGGAATTGACAGCATGAGCGCTGCACGGCTGTCCATAAATCCGTAAGAGAACAAAGGCGTTGGACATCTCTTCTGAACATCACGTTGCAAGGCTTCTCAGATATGTTCAATAATATTCATGTCTGGGGAGTTTGGTGGGCAGCAGAAGCGTTTAAACTCAGAAGAGTGTTCCTGGAGCCACTCTGTAGCAATTCTGGACGTCTGGGGTGTCGGACTCTCCTGCTGGAATTGCCCATGTCCATCGGAATCGACAACTGTCAGATTCGTATCTAGACGTATCAGGGGTCCCATATCACTCCAACTGCACACGAACCACGCCATTACAGAGCCTCCACCAGCTTGAACGGTCCCCTGCTGACATGCAGGGTCCATGGATTCATGAGTTGATCTCCATACCCGTGCACGTCTATCCGCTCGATACAATTTGAAACGAGACTCGTCCGACCAGGCAACATGTTTCCAGTCATCAACCGTCCAATATCGGTGTTGACGGGCACAGGCGTGTTACGCGATTGACCCTTCGGCTCCGAAAGCCCATGTCGATGATGTTTCATTGAATGGCTTGTACGCTGACAATTGTTGATGGCCCAGCATTGAAATCTGCAGCAATTTGCGGAAGGGTTGCACTTGTGTCACGCTGAACAATTCTCTTCAGTCGTCGGTGGTTCCGTTCTTGCAGGATCTTTTCCCGGTCACAGCGATTTGATTTTGGACGTTTTACCGGATTCCTGATATTCACGGTACACTCGTGAAATGATCGCACAGGAAAAACCCCACTTCATCGCTACCTCGGAGTTTTGAGTTCAGTTCCCGCGCTTGAAGAAAAATAACAATGAATTACGGATGAGTGCCCCTTTTTGCAAGGACATATTTTACACCCAAACAAGTTTCATCATACTTATGGTATCCTCTGTGGGTTTTTATTATATTCCTGAAATACATACATGCCGGTTATTTCTAGGTTCAGAAATATGATAAATCAGATTTTGTTGGCACTGAAATTGTATGTGCACTTTACCTTTTATTTTATGTTGTGTGTCCTGTGGCTGCCAACCCAAAACCAGCCACAGATCTGAATTAGTACATCATGTCATCTTAAAACATGACGGATGTTACAAAATTATCTGCATTGAACTTTTTTTGTTTAGTGTCCGCTCTCTATGATTATTATGGAAAAATTCGTGGTATATGCCACTTTTTGGCCCTAACACTGTAGTATTTTGCTAGTCTTTAGCTGTAACAAGTTTGTTTTGATGTATCAGATGTGTTTCGTGTAGTTGAGCTGAACCTGTGGACATCGATAAAAGTTTTGTGAAGTATAAGTCCGGCCAACTATTTCGTGTACTTTTTTATTCATGGATTATCTTTCATATTTCGTCAGTGTTTGCTCTTTTTTTCTCGTGCTCGTTTGTAAATACGCGTCGTGTTATGTTGCTGTAGCTTGGACACACGTTTCACTGCACAAATTTCCGGCTGTCATTTTTTTACTGTTTTGTTTTGGTTTGTCGTCCTCGAACCTTAGATCTGTTCCGTTTGTTTTCATTCTATGTACGTGTGTGTGTGTGTGTGTGTGTGTGTGTGTGTGTGTGTGTGTGTTCAAGAGGAATGAATCCGCATTGGGTCACACGTAACTGGCCTACTGACCAACATCTTTCTTAAACATCTTGAAAGCAAAATATGTGAAGAACTAGCCAAAGCAGTACAAATTAATATATTGGTACTGTTCTGTTGATGACATAATTTGATAGCTGGATCACATGACTGGATACTAGAAGTCCGCCCCGATAGCTGAATGGTCAGCGTGACGGACAGCCGTCCGAAGGGGCCCGGGTTCGTTTCCCGGCTCGGTCGGGGATTTTCTCTGCTCAGGGACTGGGTGGTGTGTTGTCTTCATCGTCATTTCATCCCCATTCGGCGCGCAGGTCGCCCAATGTGGCGTCGAATGTAATAAGACCTGCGCCAAGGCGGCTCGACCTGCCCCGTACGGGGTCTCCCGGCCAATGACGCCAAACGCTCATTTCCATTTCCACTGGGTAGTAGAGTTACACAGAGTTCTCAACACTGCTCATCCAAAAATACTATTGATCCTTGAAACTGAAAGAGAAAAAAAAATAGATTTCCTAGACATCACAATACAAAAAAGAAAACTACAAACACCGGTTCTCAACACCCGTCCTTCTTTCACTATTACTGGATAGTTACTCCTTGACATTATAGTTGTACAGTAACGGATTTCTTTTCCTGTGTATGTGTAGTATGTCACATTTATTTACGTTCAGCGTCAATGTCAGTACCTGCACCAATCATCAATCCGTTGCAGGTCATTCTGCAAAGTGGTACTGTCTTTCAGTTTGCTACTTTCTTAAAGTCAACAGCATAATCTGCGAGCAGTATGAAAGACTTTCCGACAGTTCCCACTAGAGCATTCACCTACATTTATATACACTTGATGCCAGTTTGACGTTTCTTGTATCTCATTTATACGACGTTGTAATTTTAATGGTCAGCCAGTGTGAGGATTGGTTGGGAGAGGGGGAGAGGGAATGGTGGCAGCCTGTAGCTGCTCTTCAACCGTACAGATTTCTTTTTAAATATAATAGGGATAGAAATAAAATATTACATGACGGAAAATGTATAGATGATATTTTAAAACAAATTATACGGATGTGGAAATTTGGGCTCAGTCTTGGTCACCAGCTCCGAGCTGACTGCTGAATGGTAGTAGATCAAAAATTGGAAAAATGTAAGTCAGGCATGGGTGAGTAGTTTATGTATGAAGGTGGAGAAGGAAGTACGTTAGATTCCTTTCTAGGACTGAAGTAATGGTACAGGATATGCAGCAGCTTGTGAAGGAGATTTGGTGCAGTAGTGCTGCAGATAATGCATATGGTGGAGTGGAAATGAGATCAGACAAGCGTATCTAGGCAGGAGAAAGGAAAATGAGAGAAGCTCTGAGAATATGTAGTGTGAGTGTGTAGGAAGACCCACAGATGATCGATACTTAGTGCAGGGATTGGCCGTTGACCCTTAACATAAAAATATGTAACTTATTGGGAATAAGCAGAGGGAAAGACTCGTTATCGTTTGATTACACGATTGTCGAATAATCACTGGAGATACAGAATTCTTCTTCGCTCAGCAGCGGAGTGTGCTCTGATTCGACACTTCCTGGCAGATGAAAACTACTTTACAGATACGGACAGGTTCCAGTTACATTCCAGTAGACATGTGTAATCCGGCAGGAAGTCTTAAGCTACCGCTGATAGTAACATGTGTTAAATATCTGGGAGTAAGCGTAAGGAGCGCTTTAAATTAGAAATACACAAAAAACTAACCGTAGGAAACGCTGATTGCAGATACACTTATTGGCCTCAGGAAGTGTAGTCCACCAGCGGAAGAGGTAGCTTAAAACCCTAATTCGACAGATGTTTCAGTATTATTTGGCGCTATGTGTTATTCATGGGATACGACAGATGATGTAGGGAAGACCCGAGGAATAGGAGAGCGTTTCGTGGCAGGTACATTTAGTAAGTGTAGAAGCGTCCACGGATGTGTGTAACTAATTCCAATAGCAGTCACCACACGAGAGGCATTGTGGATCACGAGATGATTTACTGTTAAAATTCCGAGAACGTATATTCCTAGAAGAGTGAACAGTATATTACCTCCTCCTGCGAACATTTAACGCGAGGTTGATGAAAGCAAAATACGAGAGCGCGCATTATTCGCGACTGAGGCAGGAAAGGAACGAACTGACAGCGGTGCACAAAATACCCTGCACCACACACCATAAGGTGGCTTGCGAAATATAGACATAGACATAGGTATAGATGGAGATGTGACAGCCTGCGTGTCTAATTGTCGCAAACTACTGTTTGTACCTGTGTTTACACGAATACTTTAAAGTTATTGAAATAATTACGAACAAAACAAATTAATTTCTGAGGTTAGAAAAAGACTTTGTCAATTTTGTGGTTCTGCTTGCGATTAGAGCACTTCTATTCTTCCTGAACCACGAAACGAATTTGTCTACTTTCTTTATAGTCTTGAAAACGTTTGGGAGTATTGTTTTCTCAGCTTATTGAGGAACTTGTACATTTAGTTTCTATAGTTCGTTGAAGAAAACACTAAACAATGCCGGCGAGAAAACCGACCCCTGTGGTATGTCAGCAGATAACGCTAGAATATTTTCCTTCAGTTGTGTCGTAATCGTTTTTCCTTGTAGATAACCGTCCAGTAGGTGGATGTAGCACTGGGGAATGGTAGTCAGGGTCTATGATTTGCTCGTCAGTTTTTCTTGACATACTTTATCATAAGGTACGTACCAGTAGGGGAAGGTGGCTGCTGTTGATTTAGAGGAATTCCAGCAGTTCGTAGCATGTTTAATCATTCGTATAATTTGCATTTCTGCTCATAGTTGCCTCAGAAATACGAATTGTTCTTTCAGCCTTATTCTCCCGTTTGCGGTGAGTGGTTACTGGATTCGTACTAATATTAATGTTTTCAGTACCTTGCTCATAGTGTTCAAAAAAGTTGATTCGTCTGTAGTTCGCTGTGAGTCTTAGGCCGTTGGTTTCGGCATTGGTATGATAGAGTTTTATCCATCACGGAAGGGGGAAAGTGAACTGAAAGCATTTGTAATAAATCTCAGTGCAAAAAGCAACAATTTCCTCGGGAGATATGTTTTTCCATCTTCATTAGTTATACGGTCTAAGTCCGTCGCAGAAATTCCTTTCCTATTCTGGATAACTTTTTGATTTCGACGGGTATTATGAGAATTGGTAGGCTAGCTTGTCTCCTGAATGCCATCATAATTCCTGCGTCGTTTTGAATTCATAATTACTTTCAGCTAGGTTTTGGGCACATTTGGTTTCTGGCCTCCTCCATACGTAGGTGTAGTAGCAACCGTGACGTCACTGGAACTCACACTATCACCTTACAAAGCAATATTTTCGTTCCGCTTCTGCCACGTCCGTTTCACCTCGAGATGAATGGGTTCCACACAAGTGCAAATTGCAGTCTTTATTCTTTCTTCTTCTCCATTTCACCCTGTTTGGAGTACGATGAGTCAGTCATCGTCCCGCATGGTTTCCCTCCTATATTTCAGGTGTTTCTTCGTTGTGTTTGACCTTCTTCTTCTCTCCTCTTCCGAGATAATGGATTTTGACTTTATTTTAAATTTGCCTTACAAACTAATTTTGTCGTGTTTAGTGCTATTCGAGCAGTTCTATCGAGAAATGACTTCTCTGTAATCTTTAATCCTCTTAGTTCCTTTTCAATTTCCGTAACCTAGGTTTCGTTATGCGATTCTGGAATAAATAAAAAAAAATCGTCTAGCTAGTCTATCAGAGTTCATTCTGAGAAGATATCTACAAAAATTTAGTCGCCTTTTTCACGTAGTATCCGGGAGTTTTTCAGCTCCTTTTTAAGAATTTCTTTCTTGATATGTACTGTTTAATGACCTTCAAGTTTTGCTCCTACGATTTTCGCTACAATTTTATTTGTTTCAATGCTAATTGTTCTATTTCGCCTACGTGATTCATGGTTAGGGTTTTTCCTGGGCACAGTGCTTCTGACTTGATAATTGTTTTGTAATGCTTAGCCGCCCGGGGTGACCGAGCGGTTCTACGCGCTACAGTCTGGAACCGCGCGACCGCTACGGTCGCAGGTTCGAATCCTGCCTTGGGCATGGATGTGTGTGATGTCCTTAGGTTAGTTAGGTTTAAGTAGTTCTAAGTTCTAGGGGACTGAGACCTCAGAAGTTAAGTCCCAAAGTGCTCAGAGCCATTTGAACTATTTGTAAAGATCAATTTTGGGGTGTGTGTGTTTGTAGCTTATGGACGCTCAACGGCGAGGTTATAAGTACCTTAATTTTGGACCGGCGTGAAAGTTATTTCTTTTTGTACACCTCTTTTGTCATTTGGATGGGCAGTTCAAGTTTTTCCTGCATTCTATTGGCTTGTGTTCCGTTGCATTCAAAATAATGTATTTCCCCACATTTTATTTTCTTCTACTACTTCTACTTTCTGTTCTTGTACTTTTAGTTATTTATTTGGGTCTCTGCTGCTTGTCTCGATTTTAGTTTTTCCAAGGGAAATTTTAAGACCTGTTTCAGCTGCTTGTTTCTCAAGTTCAAGGATGTGTTCCTATACTTCCTTCATTTTTTCAACAAACAAGGCCAGTTCATTTACAAAGGCGGTGCACGTAATTTTGAGATTTCGTCTTTCTGCAACGCAGTGTTATTTCACTCTATATTTTGTTCCATTCTCTGATTACTTTCTCAACTGCACACTCCAACAATAACGGGGAAAGCCTGTCCCTTTATTCTCCTTATGGTATTACTTCGAGTGGGTCTGATACTTCAGCGATTAATTTAACTTTTGATAACGTGTTTGTAATAGTAACTTTTATTGTGCTATTTCCTATTCAGACCCAGTTCTTCTATTACTGATATTAAGCATTCTCTATAAATCGAATCACATGCCTTCTTGAAATCAATGAAGGAAATTACGTATGTCTTTGTCCTTTATTTTTGGATTGCAATATTGTTTCTGAGGTTTAGTATTTGTTCAGAGCATGATCTACCCTTTACGAAGCCTCCCTAGTACACCCAAAAATTGTGGGTCCAATTGTGGCTCTGCTGTACTTAATAGGACTTTTGAAGGAATCTTAAAAGTCATATCCAGCAATGATATTCCTCTGTGATTTTTGGGCCTGTTTGGGAACCTTATTACGAAGAGGGTGTATGCTTTCCATTCTAATGGAATCCCTCCATCTTCCTAAATTTTATTGAAGACATATTGAAGAGATTTATTTCCATTTTTATTAGCTTTCTTCCATAGTTCAGCCACTATATGATTTCCACTAGATGCTCCATTTTTTTTTTAATTCTGGAATGATCTTTTGTAATTCATAAACTGTTTGTGGTTCTGAATCGAATGTACCAGAATTGTTTGGGGCAAATTAAAATTTTTCAAGAATGGGTTGACAATCCAAGAGTTTCTCATTGTATTCTGATAATATCTACAATTTTCTACATTTTTGTGAGCAGCGTTCTCATTAGCATCTGGAAATTAAAGGGTGGGTTCTTTGTATTTTGATACTTTTATATGGAAGTTCTATAAAAGCTTTTTGATTTTATTTTATTTATCTATTTATTTATTATTCATTTATTTTTGTAAACTCTTCATCAATTTGGAGAAGAGTTTTGTTTCGTGTGCCTCCTTAACTTATTTTATATTTTTAACTTTTTTCATATTTTCCTAAGTGTAATGAAATTTAATCTATTTTTATCCATTTCTTGTGATTGCCATTGTTGGCTCCTTGTTTTCTTGTTGCAGTGTATGTGTTGCATTCCATTGACCACCGTGCATGTTTTCTAATTTTAGTTTAGGATGGTATTTCTTCAGTTTAGTTAAGTATGTTTTCATTTATATTTACTCAGTTTCGAATCTAGATGTTCGCTACCACCCCTCTGAAGTCGCCTGAACTTGGTATATTATCCGTGCTGTATTTCCAACCTTTAATTTGTTTTGTTTTCTATTTGGGACGAGTTTAAACATGATTTTAGGCAGATAATGATCCGAATCCAAGTTGGCACCCCTAAGCACTCTAACATTCATAATTTCTTTGGGAAATGTTTCTTAATTACTACATAGTGAAGTTGGTATTTGGAGTAGCCCATGCTTATTTTTCATGGTAGTCTTTTGAATGCTGCATATTTCAGAATTGGATTTTGCATCTGGTGAAGATCTGTTATTATGCCTGTATAAACGTTCTGTTAGTATAATGCCATTTATGTTTCCAACAATTTTCTTATACTTTTTTCTTTGCCAGTCCGTGCATTAAAATCACCAAGAGTGATGATGTTTGTTTCTGGACGTTTGTAAATAAGGTAGTCTGGTTGGTTCCAAAAGCTCTCCATTACTATCTTATTTTTTTCTATTGTCTCCACTTATGGGCAGATGAGCGTTAATAATATTGTACATTTTGTTTGTGCTTTTAAATGTGAGACTTGAGATTATTTCTGATTGGGAATATCGAATTAAAATTTTTTGTCTCTAATAAAAGCTGTTCGAAGATATGGTACATGTTTCGTCATTCTCTTTCCTACTTTCCCTTTGTATATCCTCAAACCTCCTGATTCAAAATTATCTGTGGCTATATCTCGTTTATTATAAAATTGTTATCACTGTGTTGTGATTCTTTAATGTGTCCATTAATTTCTTAAGTTTTCATGTTTCTAGTAATATATTCACATTAAAGGTTGCTGAGTGTAATGGTTGTTTATTTTTCATTTTGCATGATTTTCGAAGACTCTCCTGCTTGTCTCTGCGTGGTGTGGCAGTTTCCCCAGAATCCGAATGTCTGCTTACATACTTTCGTACAGTGGGTCATTCACCTGGGGTAACTTATTTTTCACTAAACACTTCCATGATCCATAAAAGTTTTGTTTGTAGTGACCCTAAGGCCACAGTTATTCAAACAAGATTGTAAATCAAAGTAGTAGTTTTTCTGCTCTCTCTGCCGTTGGGAGGTTCTGTTCTTCATCAACCGTTAACACTGTTGGCCGCTTTTCACGTAGTAAACTTGGGCAGGGACTCTATAACAGGGTCTTACTAGCAAGGTAGGCTCAAATGGCTGAGTACTATGGGACTTAACATCTATGGTCATCAGTCCCCTAGAACTTAGAACTAACTAAGTAACTAACCTAAGGACATCACACAACACCCAGCCATCACGAGGCAGAGAAAATCCCTGACCCCGCCGGGAATCGAACCCGGGAACCCGGGCGTGGGAAGCGAGAACGCTACCGCACGACCACGAGATGCGGGCAGCAAGGTAGGCCCTGGTTTTTTTAACGAGGTTGTTACTCCATCCTTTCCTACTTTTCCATCACTTGCGAGATGGGGCCCCAGGCTTTGGACCAATAATAGCAGAGTTGTGTCTTTATTCATTTTATATAACAATTACATATATAGTTCTTTTTGTTACGTTGTACCTGAAACCGTCAGCACTCATGATGAAAAAGTGCCGTCAAATGCAATATTATGTCTAAGCAGGTTCAACTTTTGCCAATTTTCCTGCACCGAGTAGTCATAGATATCTCTCCCACTCATTCCTACATTAAATCATGAGCACACATGACTCAGTGCTGCTACCTCCACCTTCACTCAGTATTTTGTAGACAGCGGGAGTTTCAAGACCACATTATCTATTACAGGCCTCATTAGCTGGCGTAGTTTAGGTGGAAGACTGAAGACTAATTTGACATTATGTCTACCTGGGAGATGGTTAATCATCGCATGCAGTATTTGTTTGTTCCTATAATCATTCTCATAGAAGACATTGCGAAGATTCCTCATGGCATATGCTAGGTGAACTGATGGCATCAGAACTGTTCGCTTTTGAGCTGGGTGGTGTTGGCTGAAAGTGTACGCATAGGGATCAGCATCAAAGAGTTTTCTGTTACACCCCATCCTTGAGACGTCTATTTCGTATTCGGCAGAGAAGGGCGTCAAATGCAAGGCAGAGCCTAGATGAACAGCAATGGTGTGGAGGTGGCTCTCTGGAGAAAATTAGGGTGTGTTGCGATATTTTTTACATCGTCCACTGGTCGTCTGCTAAGATGTGCTCCTCTCCACTTCTTCTGACGTCCACCGCTGAATCCCGACAATGATCTGGCATCGACCAAAGTCCACCAGCGGAACTGTATGGTCTGCCGTCGACGGACATCCATCCGCGAAATCTATTCAGACCGCCACCTACCGAAGTCCGGTTTTGAATGTACACTCTACACCCTTTTTTTCGGTCAGAAAATTGCCTGTTGACAACAGCAAAATTACAAAACACTATGGCCCAATAGCAAGTTTTCCCTTCAGCATACAGAGTCTTGCTAAAATAGCACGTCACCTTCAGACGCTGATCATGCCACTAAACTCTCCGCCGCTGCTAAAAAACGTGAGCACCAGCTCTGTGCTCGTGACGTCACGCTATAACAAGCCATTGCCATGTCTTCACATCCATGGAATTAGCCTCGAGAGAGGACGAGTCACTCTCACTATTGTCCACATTCAAGGGTACAACCTAATGTTGATGTTTCAACCAAGACAACGTATTTGTGAGATGACTGGAAGTTTTCTGCATGAGCAGGCATGATGGAAGCGTGCACGTTCTCGATGCTTGTAGGGTTTTTATAGTGACTCTCCTTCGAATAGTATTTTTTTGGAGTTGAGAAGTAGCTGTCAGTTTAGCCATTTAACAGTAAATTTCGCAGTGGATGCTTGGCGCTTGAAAGCCATGTGCAGCTGTTAGGGAAAGGGTCATCTCGAAGCATTTACTGGGGACAAAATGCTGGGCCCAAGAACTTCTCCCATGATGTGTAGTCAATGTGTTCGGTCGATGAGGTGGAAAAATGGTCTGCCTGGACTTACCTGTTAGGTGCCTCCTGTTACAGCAGTGGGCAGGAGCGTGAGAGAAATCTAGGTCACTCAGCCAGCTCATTATAACAGTGTCATAAACGCCGTTGATGAACAGGATTCGAGGCCATAAAAATTCGCGAGTGCTCATCGTCGGCCGGATGATATCAAAGAAGCCTCCAGGTGATTTCGTCCCTCGGCCTAAGGAGTTTTTTGGGAAGCGTCAGGCGTTTAAAACAATTTTGGAAGACGATTCTGAAATGATCGACGTTGGTACACGAAAGT
The DNA here is from genome assembly GCF_021461395.2 of Schistocerca americana. NCBI lineage: Eukaryota > Metazoa > Arthropoda > Insecta > Orthoptera > Acrididae > Schistocerca > Schistocerca americana. The sequence goes on along the minus strand of NC_060120.1, from coordinate 323,167,422 downwards.
ACTTCTCGTAGTTTAGCCAAGGCCACTGGTTGGACATGCGGTAATGTTCAAGCTGTCCACATAACGATTACAGGGAAACTCAAAATAGGTGCTGCCTATAGTGACCATGGAAATAAACAAGTCAGGAGCGGAACATCTTCTCTCTGCATAGGAATCTGTGAGTCAGGGATCGGTCGCTTCTCCTCAAAAGAGAAGAAGAATATTGGTAACTTAGATTAGGATTGGCCGATGAGTAGAGCAGACAAGTTGGAGGGGAGACATAGAGCTTGTGGAGTCTTGTGATTGATGTGAAAGACTTGTGCAGGCAGTTGTGGGAGTGCATAGGCAGAGTTTACTGAGGTTTGATGGAAAGTGAGGAAACGACATACTTGGTCTTCCAGTTCAGATTCCTCTCTGGAGTGGGTCTTTGGATTCAGACTCCAGTCTGGAGAGGATATTGGTCTTAACTTTTATTATGAGTGGGATGCAATTGGGACATTTGTCCAGAGTGTGACTCCACACTGTGTCTGGTCTTGACTAGGAAGCCTGTGCTGAGGACTTTGCTGTACCAACAGCTTAGACATCAGACATCTCAGACAGTTCACTGTGCTAAAGGGTGTCCTATTCATGACAGGCCTGCCACTCTGATGTTTGATCTCCTTGTGCACACTGCTGTATAAATGAATCAGACCGGTCCATGGCATGAGCGGCAAACGGGAGTGTCACACTCTGGAATCTGCTGAGATTTCTGGGATCTGTTAGAGAGTAATTGCAAACCATCTAACAGACCACCGGCCATGACTCTGCATATTTCAGGCCAGTGATAGGGGATTACAGGCGCCCACATCGCTGCTCCACAGATGTCTGAACCATGACCATCACTTGAGACAGCATCGCACATCGAGAAAACGGATATTGTATTACTTCTCCGGGATGTTAGGGCAAATTAGATCACAATCTCGCCACTTATTCTCAGCTGCAACAACGTAGTATAACAAGAAGTGAAGAATAAATCCATCTAGGTCTATTCAGCGTCAAATAATTTCAGGCTTCATTATCCATATCTTGAGCCAGAGTAAATAATTCAATCAGAATAGCCTTAATCTTTGCCAATTAGCCACCACACAGAGTTGTTAACAGTTCGTTGTATATTTGTGCTGCCATCAGATCATGTTTCTTTTTTTTTATTTTTGTCATCATGCTTAACACGCATTTCTGTCCAATTTTTAATCAATAAACTTGTGTCATTACTTTTATAAAAGATCAATCCGGTATTAATGAAATGGTGATCCTGTCATTATTTTTGTCAATTATTGATGGGTGATTAATCATTAATACTACTTCCACATTCCAGTTCATTTAGATTCTGATAACTGTGATAATATCTAATGCAGCCCATCAACAATAAACACAGGTAGAGGGAAAAATCAATTTAACGAACACATGAGGCGTCAGTCAAGTGGAAAGTTTATTAGTTAAAGTATACCGCAAGTACAGTGTAGTCTTGCAGCCTTACATCAGAGCAGTGGGCCTCTGGAATTAGAAAATACTGCTGAAAAGGCTGGCCTATTATTTGTGCACCACGTGTTTTCAAGAGCGGCCTGTGGGTATCTACAAAGTCAGCCTGCAAAGCTATAGAAAACAGTCGTTGCCTCCAGCTCAAGGTGCCTCTCCGCTCAATTGGCTGCCAGAGGATGTAAATCAGACAATGCTTGGCAGCATCCCGGGAAACTGCAGCAGTCCCAGACCCACAAAGTCAATCCCTGTCCTCTGTCCATTCTTCGTAACATTTTCTCCTCACCTATATAAGCTCCAGTGTGTTGTGTTTTCCAACATACTCTAGAGTATTCAGAAATTAATAAGCCCTTCATCATGTTAAAGAAAGGAAATTACATAGGGTATCATGCTACCAGTGACTGTTGTCCAAAACCTGTAACAAATCTTTTCTTATTGCAATCCCCACCCTTCACTTTCTCTAAATCACTATAACGATACCAAAATTCATGAAAAAAAGTGTGCAAATTTGCCTTCCATGATTCATAACACCCCCTACCTACGTAAATTTTGCACTGTGAGTGATCCTCATGAGTTAGGTAAAGGGGCAATGATAAGAAAAATTTTGCGGCCACCAACACAGAAGATTTATGTGTAACTGTCTGGCTTTTTCGTATGACAGTCGAGCGTGTTGAGTGTTAATGAATCTACTGGCTCTGCTAACCTTAGTGTGTAAGCAGCAATTAATTAAAACATATAAGAAAATCATTAACTCCCGAGGAGACCTGCCTAAACTTAATCTAATGCAGGAGTGAGTGCTTAAGTCATTTACTTTAGAATTAGGATATGCATTAACGATAACAATAAATAACGACTTATATTCCAGCAGATCAAATGCAAACAAATCTTCTTTCACAGGTCAGAGTAAATATTACGTTAAACACCATAAATTCTAAATATTCTGACTGAAGGTCCCTACATATTCTGTAACTAATATATATTTTGCATTCAATGGATTGTGCTCTACAATTACAATGTACATATGAAAGTCAAAATTTTGTAAATAATGTCAACATTAGATGCAGCTTAACTGAAATTAACACTGATAATAAGACGCAGAGAGTCTGAATATTATGAAGTCACAGGTTTGTCAAACAGAGTAAACATCACATGTTAACATATAATCATAGAAAACTTTCTTACATCTACGCATGTTTTCAGATTTCTTAACAGTTAAATGAATATTACATAAAGTGACCCCCGTAAGATTGTCTGGTTTATGTACTTACTGAACTACTGTCTGTCAAAACATAGTGAGTATTAATGACAAAGGAAAACAAACATAGAATTATCATTTTTAAAGGTTGAATGTTTGATTCCTAACATGTGTAGTTAGCACATCCTCAAACATTGACAATATAAGACTTGAAAGAGTAGAAGAATAATACATTAAAAATCCATAAGACATTGATATTAAATACTTACAAAATCCACATAGCTGAACTGAGTCAGACCCTTTAGATAACTTCTTTATTTACCTTATGTGCGCACTGGGTTCACAACCGTCACACGAGCGTTGTGGGGTCACTTAAGGCACAATTTACTATGGGAACGCAAGCAGAATATTTTGAAGCAGCCACTTTTATCATCGCTCGCTGCAGCGGCGTGTCGCAACTCGTGGGAAAAGTCACTGCAGAGGACAGTAGATGGACCTCCTTCCAATCTCCTTGTGGTCCAGGGATGGATGACAGTGATGATGTGCTCCTTGTCCATTGTTGCATGTCCAGGAGCAAGCAGTCATTGGCATTACCTAAGTTAATGCAGATGTAACTGGTGCTGAGTTATTTGTTTCTTCTACTGTATGCTGACAGTGATGCTTAAATGCACATTCGAGTTGAACGGGAGGTTTTGATGGACTTTGATGGCTGAGCATTCTGCTACCCAGTTTCAAATTCTGCTGATCTGGGCCGCTTCCCACGCACGATAGCAGAAGGAAGTTCTCGTTATGAGAACAGAAATTCTTGTTGACGTTTGCTACCTAGCCCAGAACTGCTTGATGGTGGAATCTGGCTAATGGACACTGGCTTTCACCATGAGTATTGGACAGTGTGTCACATTGTGCAACTGACATTTTGATTCAAGAACAGCATGTGGCAGAAATTTGTTAAATGTTGCCTAACATCAGCTTAACCATTTCGAAGTGCTCTCATAGATTACGTGAATCCCTTGTTGTCATCACTTTACTGCAGCAGACTGGTGTTTACCTTGTGCGCCATACCAGTCAAATGGTTCAATGGCTCTGAGCACTACGGGACTTAGCATCTGAGGTCATCAGTCCCCTAGAACTTAGAACTACTTAAATCTAACTAACCTAAGGACAGCACACACATCCATGCCCGAGGCAGGATTCGAACCTGCGACCGTAGCGGTCGCTCGGTTCCAGTTGAAGCGCCTAGAACCGCTCGGTCACACCGGCCGGCCATGCCAATCACCTGTGCGTCTCTGGGACTCCTCCATTGTCCTCTGCAGCCCCTGGTGCTTTCAGTGCCGTGCTGAAAGCCACCTGTCAGCTGAGGCTGGCTGACCTTGACTGCAGCCAGCGACTGATGGGAAGTACCCCCAAGCTGCATGCTGGATGCTACCTGCGTGTCTCCACACCTAGTCTCCGTGTGGCCCTGCAGAGGTCTTTATGATCAGTGTCAGTACACGAAGTCCTGTTATCTAAAGTACTTCCTACCAAATATCACTAAGATTGAACAAAATGAATTTAGTGTAACCAATAAACGACAAAATTAGATATCACACAGTTGGCCCAACTAACATTAATGTGAATTCTTTATAAAACTTGCAAGGAGTGTACCAGGATGGTCCACCCTCAAGTAGTTGGTCCCTATTTTTATTCAAGCGCCAGCCGGAGTGGCCGTGCGGTTCTAGGCGCTACAGCCTGGTACCGAGCGACCGCTACGGTCGCAGGTTCGAATCCTGCCTCGGGCATGGATGTGTGTGATGTCCTTAGGTTAGTTAGGTTTAATTAGTTCTAAGTTCTAGGCGACTGATGACCTCAGAAGTTAAGTCGCATAGTGCTCAGAGCCATTTGAACCATTTTTTATTCAAGCTATGCAATAGATGACAACATGGTACCTGGTTGTCGTCGATCATAATTCCGTCGATCAGTAATGGGTTGGTCACGTGTTAGTTACCTCTTTGTTACCTCAGTGGGTTTCAATGCCATCCAGTCCTAGTCTCATACCTAAATTAGATTCATTTGGATCGGAGCACCTAACTGGTCTTAAAGTATATGTTAGTAACACTCAAGGAGAGTTACCAACATTTAAATACTATCCTCTACCAACTGCTGCCATTATCTCGCTGGGCTTGTCTTCGATGTCAAGTACTCCCCCGATTTCTCGCAGACAAATATCTCGCATACACATGTTTTTCTGCCACTCACTATTATTCATATAATTTTCCAATAGATTACTGTGTGAAGCTGGTTGAGTTGTTTGTCATGTTATCTTCAGTGTCTTACCTCATGTACCTTTACGCAAAACATCGGATATAACTTTCTCCCCTTTTACTATTCGACATGTCCCTCATTCCTGTAACCTTCTCTTCACTCTTATTGGTTATCCTTTCCACTGTCCTCCTAATGCTGTACTCTCATAAACGTAGAATCACACATCCCATATCATGAAGTAACTATATCACTAAATCTACATTTCACCTCAACTGAATACTTAACAACCTACATGTCGACCAATACATCTCTCCTCTCATCTCGCATCAAATCTTACCAAGGTAACTTATGCTACAATCATATAAAGTCGACGGGAAGAAAGATATTTGGGAATGGAGAAAGAAACATACAATATAAATTACACACAGTATGCTAAATAACATAAACTTATAATCATACACTGTTCATGACCACAAACAAACTACTTAATGTAACTTACAATATACACTATTATCTCAAAAATAAACTTCTTAAGTTTACTCAACTATGCATTAAATATAATCTTCAGGAATCAGCAATCACTTCCTCTTCTCTACCATTGTGTATATAAATCGTTTCTGTCCCGGACCCCTCCTGTCACCTGTATCAGAGCTCTGTTATTGACATAACATCTACGTCCGTTGCTTTTCATCCTGATCCGATTAAATTGATGACTGTTTTACTCATTGTTACCATAATAGCATAGGTTATCTAGCCATTTATGTGGTCCAACTCACTGTACAATCACATGCCATCGCCTTCTCCTCTCTCTCTCTTTCTCTGTCTCACCGCATTCAGTCCACCACCTATGTTCCATCCACCCCCTGTATTCATTAATATTCTCTTTTATTTTCCAAATTAGTGCCCCACGAAAATTCTTCGGCTGTTTGTCCTTGCACAACCAAAGGAATTCAGTAACAGAGAAAGGTTTGTTGGGATATAAATTATTTGCCACTGCGTTTCGTTAAGCACTAAGACAGTGCTCTCGAATCCATCTCCTTTTGTGTCAGTAATTATATCAGCTAGTCATTAATAGCATTTTGTTCCTTTCGTTTTTAAGGTAATTTTCAGTATTTTCTCCCGGAATGCCATAAAAGACAAACACTTCGTAATCATGGGTAGCACCCTGTTTGCTGCCTCCAGGTAAAGGCGTTGCCATTCGAGTCTTTTTGTAGGGAAACACTCATTAAATAGCAGAACCAAAGGCACTGCATGAATCGAAGTCCCATCGCCTTCAACTCCTTGTACATGTAGGGTAACGCATACTGCACACAATTTCTCATTTCTTGTTCATCCATTGTCAGTACGCCACCTGCTTCACCAATCCTGTATATATTGATCACGTCTGCATTCTTGAGGCTCACATGTGCTGCTTCAGTGACTGCTTCTGCATTTCCGTTGTCACACATGTACCCTCCCTCAAAAGCCACTGTGTTCTTCAGCCACGTCTCCTATTCTTCACTCTTGGTTCCAAAGACATTTTCCTCAAATTCTTCCAATTCCAGGAGCAGCTCCACGTATGTGACCATCAGTATGATCTTGTCCTCTGTTTTGCTCAACGCATCTACTGTCTTTCCGTAACTCTCGTCCTGCATTTGGCGCATGGCGTCTTCTAATTTTTGCCCTCAGATCTTTCTCTAAGTGGTCCATACGCTGCTCTGACTCGCTCGCCTGTCTCTCTCGCTCTTCCTGTTGCTTCTGTAAATTGTTGAATGTTTTATCTAAATTCGATTTGGCCTCCAAACTAAATTCCTCTATTCTCTTAAACTCTTCCTTTGCCTCTGTGTCTTCCCTCAGCTTATTATACCTTATACTGAGCATCCTGTGAAATTTTATTTGTTTCCGCTGCCAATTTCGCAGTCCTTTTTATTTGTCCCTTTACGTCCCAATTTTCGCCCTATGTTCATTCCCCTGTGTCCTTATTTATTTGTTTCCCAAGACTTTAAATTTTTTCTTCATTCCCTTAAAAAAGACTGTTATATTGAACTCGTCATTTCCCATTTCGCTCGTTCTGTCTGTTGAAACTGCTCTAGACCGCACTGGAGCGATATCTTTCTCTTCTTCGTTTGATCTTCCGTTCTCTTCCACCTCCAGGCTATGAATAATCACTACTGTTTCTGTATCTTGATGTCGGCTTTCTTCGGTTTCCTCTTGAGCACGGTCGTTTGCTGTACCGGTTTCGTTCTCTAATTACCTAGTATCCGTTACATTGTCCTCATGATTTCCACTTATCGTGCTTGACTATTCCACGGTACAAGTAACGTGATGATACCTTCCTTCTTGGAGTAGTATGTGTTTGGCACCAGCTATGGCTTCGCCCTTGTTAGAGAGTTGCACCATATCTCGTACTCACAAAGTTCGCAAATGACAAAGCTGAGTGTGAGTATCACAAATTCAGTTGCCGATATATTCAGTACTCTATTTAGTGCTACGAGGTATGATGTGTAGAGCCACAGAGATGCTCTACTTCTTATTCCTTGAAATGTAATCGCCCTCATTTCTACTGTTAAATTTTAACTGAGAAGGTTCCTCAGTTTATCCAAATCTTACAGTTATAGTTTGTGATTGTGTAATAGAAGAATCCAGGTACCTCTCTTCATGGTTTTTTCGACCCAACCAAGAAAACAAATTATTGGCTGAATACTTCTCTGAGATGTACCCTATCAATTTACATGTGAATAACTGTGAATAGGTAAAGCGATATTAGGCTCAAAGTATAGATCCTAAAGTGGGAGATTTGCATGATAATTAATGTGACAGGAAATTATCTGAAAATAACAATGTTCCGTTTAAACAATCTTATTTAATTCATTAAAACACCAGTCGTCTTACTCATGAGGAGAGAAAGTGAAAGACTTGTATCTTTAAGAACGATCTGATTATACAAATTATTATATACAGCGGTGTTAATCTACTACCTGGCAAAATTGCATTCACTTTGTAAGTAGGCTGTTTAGGTTTTTCTGTTGCTAACGCCACTTGGCGCTCTGTATGAAAATCACTGGCTGTGCTGTGTGCTGTCTGTGGATGGTTCGCATTGTTGTTTGCTATTGTAGTGTTGGGCAGCTGGATGTGAACAGCGCGTAGTGTTGCGCAGTTGGAGGTGAGCCGCCAGCAGTGGCGGATGTGGGTAGAGAGATAGCGGAGTTTTGAGAGCGGATGATCTGGACATGTGTCCATCAGAGAAAGAGTTGTTATATTGAACTCGTCATTTCCCATTTCGCTCGTTCTGTCTGTTGAAACTGCTCCTCTTCGCTTGATCTTCCATTCTCTTCCACCTCCAGGCTATGAATAATTACTACTGTTTCTGTATCTTGATGTCGGCTTTCTTCGGTTTCCTCTTGAGACTGGATGTCATGAACTGATATACATATTATGGCTTTTGAACACTATTAAGGTAAATACATTGCTTGTTCTCTATCGAAATCTTTCATTCGCTAACTGTGCCTATCAGTAGTTAGTGCCTTCAGTAGTTAGAATCTTTTATTTAGCTGGCAGTATAGGCGCTTGCTGTATTGCAGTAGTTCGAGTAACGAAGATTTTTGTGAGGTAAGTGATTCATGAAAGGTGTAGGTTATTGTTAGTCAGGGCCATTCTTTTGTAGGGATTGTTAAAATTCAGATCGCGTTGCGCTAAAATATTGTGTGTCAGTTTAGTGATGATCAGAATAAGTAAAGAGAGTAATGTCTGAGTACGTTCAGTTTTGTTCAGCTGTTTGAAAATCAAATAACGTAAGAGGTTTTCCAGCACAGTAATTCATAAATTTTCCTAAGAGGACGTTTCAAATTAACTGAAATCCCGATCTGAGACTCAAATTTAACCCAAAAAATTCCTGCAAGAAATACAGTGACTCGCAGCTTTTTGACTGATTAAAGCGATCGTACATCAAACACATGAAAGTTGAAGCTGGGATGCACCGAGATGAATGGCCCTGATGTGGGCGCCAAAGAAAACGAGGGCACACCGTCCTCTCGTCATCTGCTAAGACGCGCCCCACTGCATTTCGTTCTCCAATAAACCCAGACAACGATGTTGCATCGTTCGAAGTTCGCCAGCAAATCTCTATCGACGGACCTCGGTGGAAGTCCACCCACACAGTCTCCACAGATTGCCACCAACCGAAGTCTGCAGTGAATATTACAATTTGGCTTCCCTTTATGCTCTGAACTATTTTTTCCCGCCGAACAGTGTTTGTGGCGAATAGAAAAATTACAGAACAATGTGGCCCAACAAAGGAGTTTTCCTCCAGTATATGGAGTCCAAACCAAGGCAGCGTGTCACCTTCAGATGCCAATCATTTCGCAAATCTCGCCCCTACTACTAAAAGACATCTGCATCAGCTCTGTGCTCATGATATAACACACTAACAAACCGATAGGAAACGCTGTTCACGATGCTAGCCCATTATTTTGTGCACCTTGTGTTTCTGAAAGTGGCCAATGTCTACATAAAAAGGCAGTCTGCAAAACAGCCCTTACCTCCAGCTAATGGTGCCTCTCTCCTCTCTGGTGGCCCTATTGACTGCCAGAGAGTGTCTACATTTACATCTACATGCATCTACATGAATACTCTGCAAATCACATTTAAGTGCCTGGCAGAGGGTTCATAGAACCACCTTCACAATTCTCTATTATTCCAATCTCGTATAGCGCGCGGAAAGAATGTACACCTATATTTTTCCGTACGAGCTCTGATTTCCATTATTTTATCTTGGTGATCGTTCCTCCCTATGTAAGTCGGTGTCAAAAAAATATTTTCACATTCGGAGGAGAGAGTTGGTGATTGGAATTTCATGAGAAGATTCCACACTCTCTCCCATATTTCGCTATAACACAAAACGTGCTGCCTTTCTTTGAACTTTTTCGATAAAACTGTATAAACTGGACCATTCTTAGCAGCCCCTTGAGACGTGGTGGCAGTGCCAGTTCCACAAAGTCAATGCCTGTCTCTCTGCTCGCCACGCAGAGTGCTATTCTCCGCAACATCTTCTGTTCGCCCATCTCAGCTCCAACGTATTATGTCTTCCCATGTACACAAATGTATACAGAAATTAGTGAGTCCTTCAACATGTTAAAGAAACGAAACTACGTAGGGCGCTGTACTATCATTCTCTGTGCTCCAAGATCATTAACAAATATTTTCTTATCGCAATCCCCACAACTCTCCTTCTCTAAATTGATAAACCGGTATCAGAATTAACGAATAAGGCAAGCAAATTTTCTTGCAACGTTTCACGTATTGTCTGCGTGGAGAGTAATCGGCAAATACATACGTAAATACAGAGGTGCCCAAGGATGTGGATTCGGCTATGTTCCGTATGTTCTATATTAATAACCTGCAAGGCAATATTAATAATAACCTCAAACATTGAGCAACTGATTCATTTATCTTCTGTGTACTAAAGTAGGTAAAGCTGATATCAATCCAGAGATTGTTTTGAATACCACACTATTTCACTAGGCCGTTGCCTTCCTCTGACCTTTGAACTGACTGACACAACAAGCTGTAAGGAGACTATAGTTCAAAGTGGATCCCGATCGGCGGTGCAACTCGGCATTTTTCACATCAACAAATATCGTCAGCGTATGATTCTGTTAATCTTCTGACCTAACAACATTTTTCCAGTCATCATCATCATCAGTTATCTGCTATATTAGCAGGTCCTTTGCCTCTCTATTTTCTGCGAACAATTGCTTCCTTCTTAAGGCTGCTGTACGTTGTACCGTCCATCATGTCATCCAGTATCTGGAATCTCTTCCTTCCTCGCTTCCTTTTCCCTTCTAAATAACCTTCTAAAACTGTTTTTATCAGTCCGTCACTCTTTCTTAATATATGCCCAATCCAATTTCTTTTTCTCCTCTTTATTACATCTAGTAACTGTCTTTTCTCTCCCACTCTTCTCAGTACCTCTTCATTTTTTACTCTGTCCATCCAACATATTCTTTCCATCCTCCGCCATGTCCAGATCTCAAAAGCCTCCAGCCTTTCTCTGTCTTACTTCCTCAAAGTCCATGTTTCAGCGCCATATAGAACACTCCATACAAGACATCTTATGAGTCTATTCCTGAGTTCTCTGTCCAGACAGCTGCAGAAAATTCTCCTTTTCTTATAAAACGCCTCTTTTGCCATTGCTATCCTTGTTTTAATATCTGTGGTGAACTTCCAGGCGGTGTCTATCCTGCTTCCAAGATACTTAAAATTTTGCAACTGTTCTAGTATTTCTCCATTCAGCATAATTTTTATTTCCTTATTTCCTCCTAGTGCCAATACGTTTGCTTTATTTGTGTTAATTTTCAATCCATATTTTTTCCGTTAGTTTCAATGGTGTCCACCAAATCCTGTAATTCTTTTTCCAGTACATTAGTAAATTAAATACACGTTGAGTATAATTAAACTTTCAAGACGCTGTAAAAATAACACCACTGGTCGGAATGACGCCAAATTGCAACGTAATCTTATTGGAGAAGATGGAAAACGTATGGCAGAAGAAAAAAATTGTGTGAAAATTGATCAATAGATGGCGTTGTATGTGTCAGAATACGTAAATGAAAACACCTGTCCTTTCACGTCTGCGACGTTCGCCATGACTGTCGGAATGCAGGATTGTATTACAAGAATGAAGACTGTGCACACGTCGCCTCTGCAGAAGTTCCGGACATTGAAGGGTTTGAAGAAAGGCGTTGGTCCGATGACTGCCGTGGATCTGGAGAAAATGACTGGGAAATTCGAAAATACGGGTTGTTTTGATGTTCAACCTGGTAGAGGGAGGAAACGAATTGATTCGACGTCAGTGGAAGCAGTGGCCACAGCATTGCAGGAGGAGACGGGCGGTGGTGTGCAAACGTGTAGCGCACGGAAAACTTCCCGAACATTGGACGTACCCGAAACATTCTTCTTTGCTATTCATTCAAAATTACACATGTGCACGAGTTTCTTACTGTTGACCTGCCAGCAAGAGAGACCTCTGCTTCAGAATTTCTTGCTCGCCTGGAAGTGGACAATGATTGGCCGAGGAATATTTTGTGGACGGTCGAAGCCCACTTCTGTCTGAAAGGATATGTCAATACACAGAATTGCCGAATACGGGCAACGGAAAGTCCACACGCAAATCAACCAGTACCACTTCATCCTGAAAAGATCACTGTGTGCTGTCCGAAGTGGCCGAGCGTTTCTAGGCGCTACAGTCTGGAGCCGCGCGACCGCTACGGTCGCAGATTCGAATCCTGCCTCGGACATGGATGTGTGTGATGTCCTTAGGTTAGTTAGGTTTAAGTAGTTCTAGGTTCTAGGGGACTGATGACCTCAGAAGTTAAGTCCCATAGTGCTCAGAGCCATTTGATCACTATGTGTTGCGGTTTCACGGCATCGTTTATCATAGGACCATATTTTCTTCGAAGCGACAGGTGCTTCCGGTCCTGTTACCTGTGCCGTTACTTTAAAGCGCTAGGAGTGTGTTTTGCGCAACCACGTCATTCCAGCTCTCCAACAGCGCGGATGTGTGGATGGGAACGTTTTAGTGCAAGATGGCGCACATCCGCACGTTGCAAATCCAGTTAAGGAACTGCTAAAGCACCACTTCGTAAATGCTAGAATTATCAGCAGCCATTTCCCTACAGCCTGGCCGTCCCGATCACCTGATCTTAATCCGTGTGTCTTCTGGCTGTGAGGTTATCTGAAAGATGTTGTGTTCAGTGTTTCGAATGCAAACTTAGCTGCATTGAAGGCACGCATTGCGCAACACAGTCTGAACGTGACCCCCCCAACACTTCGATCAGTCGTGAAACATGCTGTATCTCGATTTCAACTTGCTTCAGAAAACGGTGGACAACATATTGGATGTGTTTTGCGCGTCACGCGGAATTTAATAATCCGATTCGATTTTGAGTGATGCTTTTTATGCGGTTTTTGGCCTCGGGACAGTTAAAAACCGATGTGATTGCTGCTTTTTGTACGGTTTTTGGCCTCAGAACAATTGAAAACCGACTTTATCCCATCCGATGTGATATGACCTTGTCGTGGTGGATGGTCTTACGTAACTAACGGTATCACACCTGTACACCCATACACGCTGAGTAGTACAGTTTGCTTAGCGCCAAACGTACACCTTAGGCTCTGTTGTATGATTCATTTGTCATTTGCAGTCGACCGCTATTAAATTATGATGCTTCCAGCGCTATCTATTACTACGTTCATTAACTATTTATTTTTCTTCTCCCATATGTTTTCCCTCTTCTCCGATAATATTCCGTTACAATTGGACGTCATTCTGACCAGTGGTTTTATTTCTACAGCGGTTTGAAAGTTTAACTGTAACTATAATCACCCTGTACCTACAGTAAATTAAGATATTTTTTACTTACTGCTTGTAGCGCCGGAGGATAGTTTACAACCAGCGCTGCTCCTCACATTTCAGCTCGGTGAAAAGATACTCGATCTCTTCTTCTTGGGATGCACAAGTCTCACAAAACTAGCCTTTGTGTCAGGCGCTGAAATCCTTCAGTCACTTTTTAATTATATTCTCAAACTGACACACGTCGAAATAAGATCAAAGCAAAGCGAAACGAAACAACCGAACTCTATGAAAGCACAGCACAACACGGCACGACATGTGGAAGTGAATTCCACGAGGAACAGAGCCAGACTTAACGATCGCGAAAGTCGATAGACAACTCCTGCCGTCTTCGATATAGCATGTGACGTCACGTTAGTATCATGCGATGTGAATTCTCTTTGGTTATCCAAAGAGATAAGAGTGTTGTTTCCGTTACAAAAGTGGACTGTGAATGTTATGGAGAAAACGTTGTTATGGGTGCAGTTAGGTTGCGTTTTGTGTTTTGGTAGGTACACGTAAAGAGTGATGACGGTTCCTGACATAGTAATTTAAAATGACAGCGAACCTTAATGGCAATAGCAAACATACCAAGCTCTGTCTGCTGACTCTTACTTTATTTTCTATTCATGATGAATGAATTGCCATGTTTATGGTTTGTTTTGTAATGTAATGTAGTACCATCTTAAATATTCAATTCTCGAAAAATTTCAAAATGCTGAAGAGAATAACAACTTACCTTAAATGCCCAGAAATATAAAACTTTGCACTTCATAAAACTCAAAAACGTAGTGTCCTGTGCATACAGTACCAACCAGTGACAACTAGATTCGGTCAGTTCAATCAAGTATCTCGGTATAGTATTTTGTAGGGATAGGACAAGGAACGATCAGCTATGGTTAAAGGTGGTGGAAAACTTCGGTTTATTGTCAAGATAGTGGGAAAATACGGTGAATCTACATAGGAGAGTTTATTGTTAAGATAGTGGGCAAATACGGCGAATCTACATAGGATAGTATGTACAAAACACCCCTTTCCAGAATGTTGCTCAAGCGAGTGGGATTCATTCTGAAGATAACTAACAGATTATAATGAACGTGTAGAAATAAACGTAAAACGAATGGTCACAGATCTGTCTGACATACGATAGAGCGTCACGGAAATGCTGATAAATCTCACCTGCAATGCTTGAAGACAGATGTCAACTGTCCCGTGAAAGCTTCCATAAAAAGTTTCAATTATCAATTTCATATGAAGAATCTCTGAATATATGGCACCCCTCTACGTATCGCTTCCGTGCGCCCTGCGAAGAAGAGTCTTACTGCGCTCAAAATCATTTAAGCAGGCTCCATACGAAAAATGAACCGGAGGACACAGTAATACATGATACAATGAGAAGCTCCCTCTGCCATTCATTTCACAGCGGTTTGCAGGGAAAGGATGTTGATGTTGTTCCACCGGATCGGTAGTCGTGACTTTAAAAAGCTCAGTGTAAGCAGAATTAACATGTAGGCAGGTTTAACTAGTGTCATTAGCCGGTGGCAGTACTAAGTTAGATCAGGAAGCTAACAGTAAGTTGGAGTACATACTGGTAAGATTTATTAAAGCAAAAATTAACTGTATTGTCTCAATGGAAACTAAAGAGGCTAACTTTGATTTGAGTTACTGACTTCCATACTTTTGAGCTGTAACCAACGACTTTTTTTTCTTTGATGAGAATTCTGTGGACGTTCCAGAGATCCGGCTGGACGTTAGTCGGGGACTGTCCAGCTCTGCATTTTTCAAGTCCTGTTGTGGCATCTTAGATTTCAGCCGAGTGCTATGATAAAACTATTGGCTAGACATCAGTTGTATTGAGTGACTTCTTAAACTTGTTGCGCGAGTTAAAACGAATGTTTCAACCGTTGAAAAAACGTATCATGCTCAAGCTCACTTTTTAAGCTCTAGCAACAGTCACACTTTCAGAAAGTGTTTTGGGAATTCAGGTGCGACTGTTATTCAAACAACTGGATTTTTTTTTTTTACTTCTCTCAGATAACTGTGGTTAGCTATTTAATAATACACTGCTTAACAATTGCTAAGGAACAACTGACACTTGCTAAGAAACAACTGCCAAGTTGAAAGGTCTCTGTTGGATTCCTTTCATGTTAATTTTTTAAATATGTCGTCATTTACGGCATAAATTCCTCTTCTAAATTTACTATGGTGTTTCTGACTATCTGGGAGGAGACTGAGCAGTGAAACGTGTTACTTTTACACATAAACAAGAGCGATCTGTCACACTACTACACTTTAAAACACAGTTTATATGTAGTTCATGTCACACAGTCTCATACGGAACCTACATCCGCTTTCTTTTATATACTGTATATGATAAGATACTGTCATCCCCCTTCCCTTCTGTGTGAGAGGATGAATGAGCAAATGCATTTCTAGTTGCATGCTTGAGGGTAGCAGACAAGGCTGTCTGCTAGAGAACAGTAGCACCAACGTCGGAACAGGTAGCTACGCTTTCTAAAAGCAAAGAGGTTTCTATCCTTAGTACAATCCTGTCCGTCCCTTGTCATGTTGGTATAGGAAGCTGCCACTCTGGTCACTACCGTTTGTATTTGTGTGGCACCCCTCAGGAAGGGACCAGTCAGTCTGTCCACGGCGAGCGTCTGAAGTGGTAAGATCTCTGGCTGGAGAACAATACTACACCGGTAGCGGCCGCAGAGACCGAAGAAGTGCGTTCGCTTCTTAGATTTCAGAAGGGGCAGTTCGAAGTGAACAGGCGGCATAAAGCTGTAACAGGCGAATTACAAGAACGTGTGGCGCATCTGGAAAACCGCATGGCGTGTGATTCCGAACTCGCCAATGGCACTAAAAATAGCCGTACGAACAGTGCAGAGAGGGACTCCGGCCACGAGGGAGATTTTGACGACAGGGAAGAATGTATTTTGAGGGGCAGACATGAGAAAAATAGAAACATTCAAGGGCCTCGCTGGGAGGAAATGCGGGGATTTGATTTCAAACATTTCCTTACGGTGAGAAAGTTTGAGATATTTCGAAATTCGCAAAAAGGAATACATCCACGAGCATGGCTCGAGCAATTTGAGTTCTGTCTTCCCCCCGACTGGGCAAGTTCACATAAGATTTTTAAGGCGAACCGGCGTTTCGCATGAGGTCGGCAGCGCGTCACTGCAACTCCACTCGGGAGTTTCGACAAGCCTTTCTCTCCGCCTATTGGTCGGAAGCGGCACAAGATAGGGTCAAGCGTGGCATAATTATGTTGCCAAATTTGAACCGGTCTGGTTTCGGCAGTCCAGCACGCCTATTCGACCACATGCTGCAGGCAAATCAATTTCTATACGATCCTTACGGACCTGCGGAACTAATTAGGATATGCATCACCAAATTGCCGATGCACTTGCGCCACGTCATTCTTGCGGGACGATGCAAAGAGGACGTGGAAACGTTTAAGACACTTCTCCAAGAGTTGGAATATAATACAGCAGAATGCCCGCCTAATCAGGCACAAAGTTATTACGGGGCACAGCAGCGCCATCGCAGTCGTGGCCGTAGTACTAATCAACGGCGTGACTGGTCGTCGCGACGCGAACGGAACAATAATCGGGACCGGCCGTATAGAAACTGGGGTAACAGTCGCGAACACAGGTGGAACAACGGAAATGATCGAGGACGTGGACAGGATCGTGAACGCTACAGGTACGGCAACCAGAATCGATACTACGATGAATAAGGTGGGAATAGGACTGTAGGCGGAGCACCTCAAAAAATGGTTCAAATGGCTCTGAGCACTATGAGACCTAACATCTAAGGTCATCAGTCACCTAGAACTTAGAACTACTTAAACCTAACTAACCTAAGAACATCACACACAGCCATGCCCGAGGCAGGATTCGAACCTGCGACCGTAGCGGTCACGCGGTTCCAGACTGTAGCGCCTAGAAACGCACGGCCACACCGGCCGGCGCACCTCAAGATGTTGAAATTCGGCCGGCTAACCCTAGACATAATCCAGCAAATGGAAATGAACAAAACCGGCAATGACAAACGATCAGCGCAGAAGGCGCCCAATCGGAACAAATGAGCGACATGGCAAATGAGTAGAAAGGACAGTGAGAAGTAGAGAGGACGATGAGGAGAAAGAATTGATTAGTTTAAATTTGTGACGTATGCATTTTGAATAATATGTTGGTAAAAATAATGATAAAGATGTTTCTATGTGATTGATTGAAGTGATGTTTTTAAATCTTTTTCTTTCCTTGTGCAATTAGGATTTAGGTTGGTTCAAATGTGAAGATAAAAGGTTTCTTTGTGAACGAGTGAAATGCTGTTTTTTTGTGTAAATTGAAAAGAGTCGCTCCTGAGAGAAGCAAGATCTGTGTTGAATTAATGCAAAACTCAGGGGAATATCCGATCTGTGGGTATTATGGGTCTAGCAAACCCAGGTCCCCAGCTGTTAGTAGCCTTGTTTCCGATTTTCTGCTTTCAGTGTTACTATCTGTCTATTACTATTCTATATCTGTCAGTATAAATGAGGATCTCTTACTATAGTATGCGTGCTGCATGAATATTTTAAAATAGAACTCTTAGAAAAGAATGAGTAAGTTTAGAATCTTGAAAAGAGGATGCAATAATACGATTGTTTAACCATTGGCTTCCCAATATGCGATTATATGTTAATACTGATGATATATGTCTTTTTCGTTCTTTATAGCTGAGTACGTAAAGTGCTGTCTGTGGATTTCGTCAGTATATTGATTCCCTTCAAGGTGAAAGAAGAGTTGTGGTTTGGGTAATTTACGTGGCCCTGAAATAGTATTATGGCAGTCAAATGACGAGCAGTTTTCCAGCAAATGGAGAATGGAACGGAAATATGGATCCTTTTTGTAGTCTTGACTGATGTTGAGCCAGAGCCTGAAATATTATTCTGCGTTAATACTTGTCCTAGAAAAGCGACGTTTATGTGTTTTGCTGATGCTGTGAGCATTACAGCTTACTGTTTTCGCTGGGGCCGGATGCACTGCAGCCTATATGATTTGTACTGAGGAAATTTCCCTCTTGAAGGTAGAGAAAGATTAAATAATTTTGATTATGGGACCGATGGAAAGCTTGGTTTAATATAATAAGGATGAAGCAAAACATTTGTCATTTAAACTACAGGAGGATTCGCATCTTTTGTGTCTGTTGTAAGTTCAATATGTTAAGATGAAACTGTTTTACAGAATAGAGGTGACCACAATTTTGCCATTCATGAGAAATGAATCCAGAATGACCACCACAGGCGAAATAACTGACTTGGAAGCTAAAGGTAACTTAAAGAAGGAACGAAATGGGAGCAAAATGGGTAAGAAAATGTAGTATAACACGTATAATGAAAATATTTTTACCCTTCTCAGAGTCATCTGTGTGATTAATTCTTGTGATAACGTAATTTTAGATGAAATTGTCTTACTGTTTTATGTGTGAATATATGACTATGATAAATGTATAATTGCGAGTCTCTTATCAGGTGTGTCAACTGGTATAAATGTTTTGGCGTGCAAATAACCATAGTTCTTTTTACTGTGTATGTTTAAGGAAAGTTTCTCCATATTTATCATGTGACAAGACATGTGCCGTGAGCGTCAAGAAGAGGACGAATTAGAACAATGTTGTAGTGGTATAAACACCGTGTTGAAGTAGCATTGAAGTAGCTTGTTGGATTAACTAGTAGTGGATTGAAGTAGAATTTTGAGTAATACACGTTTATGGGTAGTTAGTTTGTAGTATAGAAAACAGGTGTGCATGTGTGTGTGTGTGTAAATAACATGTGGACCCTATGCTGTCCTGACCTATACTTCCACAAGGCATAATCCTATTCATTTTAGTGAATTAATAAGTAGCATTTGATTTATTAAAACGCAAGTGAACCACATTAGTGATGCGAATTTAGATATTATATTGTCAGTTCATCTAATTTTTATTTTTATACTGTCAAGTCGTTTCACTTTTACTTTTTTTATATTGTCAAGTCGTTTAACTTTTATTTTTATATTGTCAATTCATGTAACTCTTTTATTTTAAAAAAAATATGTCTCACTTTTGTTCTTAAAAATTGTTGTATGATGTATGATATTTTGTGATCACATAACTATGATGAACAATTTCTGTGAATGCAGTTGAGAACGTGAAAGCAAACCGGCTAAACTCTTACGAGACAGCGGGAGCAGCGAGGAGGAGCACTAATTGTAAACAGGCTGGTTTCCCAGCAGGACACGCTGTCAACCGGGCCACTTCGGGAGCGCGGCCGACAACAAAAGAAGGGTAAGGGGCAAACACTTTCCCTTGCACCCGGAGCTAATGGCCGGCCGCACCAGTGCGACCCTTCGTGGAGGTGATGACCTGAGATGGACGAGCGGTCCACCGTGCGGAAATCCATCTGCTGGCAATGCACCACACGCACGCGACCGTGACGAGACGGCCACGGTGAAACGACAGAAGACAGGGGTTAAAGGGGCGTGGAGCCCTTTGACAGGTACTGTCCAGAGAAACTTGCAGACGTCAACGACGACTATCAACATTTCTTGGCGGAAGCCCATTGTCAAGCGACAATAAATCATGGTTCGGTGTTCTCTGGTTGCTAAGGGTGGCACAAAGAACAGCCACTAAGTGTCATCCTTGCCCAGGAATATCAAACCGGCGAGGCAATTGAGGATAACTCAAGAATGTAACAACACAAGGGGCGTGGAGCCTTTTGACACATACTGTCCAGAGAAACTGGCAGACTTCAACGACGCCTGTCAACATTTCCTGACGGATGCCCACTGTCAAGCGACAGTAAAACATAGTTCGATGTTCGCTGGTAGCTAAGGGTGGCACAAAGAAGAGCCATTAAGTGTCATCCTTGCCCAGGAATATCAACTTGGCGTGTCAAATGAGGATACCGCACGAATTTGACAACACAAACATGGAACCAAATCGAGATGTACGTGACACGGGCCACCAAGAGAAACTTCATGAGAGGGCAGAGACGGAGGGATTGCACGCAACAGATGGACAAAAATCCCTACTGACAGCTGCGGCGACGAACCCCCACCCTTCCCCTTATATTGTGCCTCAGAACAGTGGAACTACTGAGTGTGTCAGTGAACAGTGATTACACGGTTCTTAGTTCAGTGCATATACGTGTGTTTCTGTCAGAGAAACTTTGACTCGTGTGTTTTGCAGGGGTTCGATTTATTGTTTTTTTTAGACTTTGACTCTTGTATTTTGCAGGAGTTTTATTTATTGGTGTTTCTTTTTTAGATGTTGACTATTGTACTTTCAGAGCTGTTTTATTGATCAATGTTTGTTCTTGTGTGATGTATTAGATTTGTGATATTTTGTGTCGTATATTCATTCCTGTGGCATTGCTTCGTTTATCAGTCACATAGCTATTCATTCTCACTGGACTGTGATCGATTAGCCTTTGCATGGGGCATATTTATTGTGAGGAACCCCTTAAGGGTAACTATCACATAATTAATTTTAGTTTCAGTATAATGACACAGTGGTCATTGTTTGCTAACTAACTGAAATATAGTAGAGTGATTAAATTAGTGCCACATAGTTATTTTAATTCTACAAATTATTAGTTTTATAAGATTTATAATTTTTTTGCGATAACCACTTTGTAAAACATGTTTTTTCTCTTATCTTTTTTTTTTTTTTTTGCTTTTGCGGATTGTGCATTGTAATGTTCTGCTTTATAATACTGATGTTATTTTCATGTTCTTTTTTAATTGCTATGGCACCTTTGCTATTTTCATAAATTTTACTTGTTAATAAACAGTCATAAATTTTCCTGTGATCAGTTGGCTCTTGCAATGAGCAAATACTGGTGAACTCCATAAGGGTAACAACCAGAAATTGTTTTCATGTTAATGACACAGGAACCATTGTTTTTACTTGCTGACCGAATTAGGTCTACACTATCATTTAAATAGGTGTCACAGATTGTGTTGTTTTTCTCTTACAAATTGGTAGATTCTAAAGATGTGTTGAAATTATTGTGTTTTAGCAAGTAGCTGGTGACCTTTTGCTTTTCTTTAGATTTTTGGTTTAAGTTGGGTGTGAGAAGCCTGCTTGGGAATGTCCTAGCATGGCCAGAAA
Organism: Schistocerca americana; assembly: GCF_021461395.2. NCBI lineage: Eukaryota > Metazoa > Arthropoda > Insecta > Orthoptera > Acrididae > Schistocerca > Schistocerca americana. The sequence goes on along the minus strand of NC_060120.1, from coordinate 323,145,985 downwards.
ATTCCCTGCACAGTCTTTTCCCGGAGCATTGGGGTTATGAAAGGTCTCTGTTGGATTCCTTTCATGTTAGTTTCTTAAATATGTCGTCATTTACGGCATAAATTCCTCTTCTAAATTTACTATGGTGTTTCTGACTATCTGGGAGGAGACTGAGCAGTGAAACGTGTTACTTTTACACGTAAACAAGAACGATCTGTCACACTACTACACTCTAAAACACAGTTTATATGTAATTCATGTCACACAGTCTCATACGGAACCTACATCCGCTTTCTTTCATATACTGTATATGATAAGATACTGTCATCCCCCTTCCCTTCTGTGTGAGAGGATGAATGAGCAAATGTATTTCTAGTTGCATGCTGGATGGTAGCAGACAAGCCTGTCTGCTAGAGAACAGTAGGACCAATGTCGGAACAGGTAGCTACGCATTCTAAAAGCAAAGAGGTTTCTATCCTTAGTACAATCCTGTCCGTCCCTTGTCATGTTGGTATAGGAAGCTGCCACTCTGGTCACTTCCGTTTGTATTTGTGTGGCACCCCTCAGGAAGGGACCAGTCAGTCTGTCCGCGGCGAGCGTCTGAAGTGGTAAGATCTCTGGCTAAGTGCGTGTCTACTAAGTCCGTAGGACAATGGATTTCTTAAGTTCAGCCTAACTGAAAATTTATCACCTTTATTTCAGGTTTAGCTCTAAAATATCTAACGTTATCTTAAACTGCAACGCAGTGTGATTCGAGTGTACAGTTCAGAATATCTTCCAGTAGCTGCTTTGTCACTACTTTGTGAGTAAAGTGAAACCACGTGTTGATCAGTAACTCTAACTAAGATCATCAATCTTAAATGCGAATGTTCGTGAGATTATAACGTCTCGTCTTGACAATATTTTTCAATATAGCAACTTTCCTTTATGTTCAACCCATGTGGGGTGTACTTTGTGAGACCAGTACCACGTGCTTATACAATTGTTTGACCCATCAGGTTAACAGTAAGACGATAGTAACCAGTTCGAGGTTTTTCTTTTGTAAATTGCTTTTCGATCTAATATATTTTAATTATCAAAATTATTGTGGAGTTACACTCTTTGTGTAAACCAAGTTGATCACGTGAAGCATGAAGTATAATCATCAAAGTAGCCCTCAGCTATTCGTTTCGGGAAGACAGAGAGTTAGTATGAATTTAGTACACCGGTGTGTGGTAATTTCATGACGGACAGGATTGCGCTACGAACGTAAATTCTTTGGTTGAAAATTGAATCGGTTGGTTGTGGTTAATTTCCTCTTGCATATGTTTCAACGTTCTTCGTGTGTTATTTTATGAATGCAGTGTTGTATGTAGTCTCCCAATCTTAGCTCCCTATTTCATGTGTTCCGTAAGATTACAAACTCACATTTTCACAGTCCTAAATAAGGCACCAGCTTAGTTATGACTCAATGCTGAAATTTCAATGATCAATGTTAAAATAAATTTCCAAATATAAACTGATTTATTTCATTTTATTTAAATTCTCTTTTATATATATATATATATATATATATATAAATATCACCGGTTGTCGTATGACTATTAAAAGATTATAATTAATGTTAGTCTGGTTGGGAATTTGGTAAGCTAGACTGGATACCTGGTGAAACAGTTGCGCAGTAATGCAAGGTTAACTTCCCCAGACAGCTCACAGCTTTTAAACCGCTTTTATTGTCTATCAGCACCGCTTTCATAGTAAATTAAAGCAACAACGTTACAAAGTGTTACGGAACACCCGAAATATGGTAGTACAGGGAAATCTAGACGGCGGAACGTGTTAACCGCAGCGAAGCCTATGCACGAACGCCCTGTATGTATTCGACATTTCATGCAGTACAGTGTTTGATGAAGGTTGTTGTGGAACCTATTAGTGCGACATTCCATGTGGTGCGCCAACATGTCTGCCATTTGAATGCTTACGATAGTGGACGAATAAATGGACGGCGCGTAGCCGGTCAAAGTGTCATAATTGTGGCCACAGTAATGGGTGTGTCCAAAAATGTCATCTCGCGAATAACAAAGGCCACTAAAGGTGGAAATGCTAGGCGAAAGCATGTCAGTGATCGTAGGCGAACTACCACACCGCAAAAGATTCAATATCTATTGGTGAAAAGGAACAGACATATCCTTCCTAGGCAGATCGCTGCAAACCTTACAACCGCTACCACTACACATTTCTCTGTCAGAAATATTTTGTAGGGATTAAACCCGGCAGGTATGCTTTATCGGAAGCCTGTTAAATACATCCCACTCAACCACCCAATCGTAGAGAAAGGGTTCATTGGTGTAGGGAGCATGTTGGTTGCGGTCAACAACAGTGATCCTGAGACATGTTTTCCGACGAATCCTGCTTCACTGTGGCAAGTGATTCTGGCCATCAGTTAATAAGGAGAGAGAGGGGAGCACATTACACACCACAGAACGTTCATGAACGTCAACTGTATGGCCTGGGCCTTACAGTGTGGGCAGGCATTATGACAATGGCCAAGGACCGCCGTATATTTTTGTGCGAGGTACTATTACAGCACAGCGATATTGCTGGGAGATTATTCTCGATTATTTCCGTCTGTTGAGGGGTGCCGTAGGTCCCAACTTCCTGTACATGTTCGACAGTGCCCACCCACAAAGGACATCTGAGGTGTCAGACTCGTTGCAAAGTGAAGATACTGAACGTAAGGAATGGCGTGTGTACTTCCCCAACCTAAACCCTGTGGAGCATGCCTGAGACCCTGTTGGCAGACTTGTTCCTCAACAAACACCCACTTTCCGAGCGTACAAGAACTGAAAACCTCCTTGAGAGAGGACTCCTCAACAATTTGGGGCCAACATGAATAACAGGTGCTAAACGTGCACTAGTGCCCGAGGATTGCATATCCCTTACTGAGAGTCCTATATAGACTTTTATGTTGGGAGTGTGCTCTGTGTCAAACATGAACGTTTTTTACGCCTGTATTCTACTTTCACACGTGGTGAAATCTGTACCATTTTTCATTATAAGTATACTAACGCCTCTACTACGTATGTACATGTCGTCCATCATTGCCCGTCGTTTTTGTCCAACAACGTTTCTATTTCTTAGGAATCGTCAAGTAGTGTATATAGCAGATGCTGAGGAACCCATCACTCTATAAAATAACTGAGTCAAAGTACTAAATGATGATGGCACAAAGGTGCTGAAACCGGTCTGGGCATTAAAAAGAACAGTTTTTGTTTAACTGAGATCACATACCTGCCTCCACCGCAAGTGCATTCGATTGATCTGCACCCGTCAAGTAACAATTCCAAAGCGGTGGAATTGCGATGTAGGCCTATAGCAGGATATTAAAAGCCCAGAGCTCCTGGACGATGATAAGAAGACGAGATGGAGTTTGGTACAGAGCGTACATGATGTTCTTCGAAATGGAACTAATTTCTTCTCTCTGATAATGTGATATCCATATTACGAGAAAGTGAAAGCCTCTTAGATCTCTGAAGCCATTTGTTCACGTTGGTTCATGTTATGAACTAGAGCTGAAACCTGAAATCTGCCATCTGCACAACATTTCCTGCGAAAAGCACAGGTTACCGAGAATTAGCTGGAATCGAAGGACCACGGGTTAGCGCGGAGCGCAGTGGGAGGGGGAAGGAGATCTGGCTCTGGAACCGGCGTTTCTTCTCCAGTGATTAACAGCTGCGCTGGAAGAACTTCTGCCGGCAGCCCAGTATCCCCCCAGTAGTTTGGGGGCAACAAATCTTTCCTAAGTACGGATTCCCCAAAGATGCCACTAATTTGTTCGTGGCTATAAACCGCAGCTTCTCCTTCTGTCGGAATATTGGCTGTGCTAGACAGCTGAATACGATACGTCATTTCAAGTTTAGCTGAAAATGCAGGGTAAATCACACACGCATCCGTCTATATCCTTCGACGCAGCACCATTTTTAAACTGTCAGTCACGGGAAAACACAGTGAAAGATTTTTATGGAACACCTAATTTGGTGAAAAAAGTTGTAATGACTTGGCCATTCTCAGCGGCAAGATACTTACAAGGATACAGTGATTGACCTCCACAAACTAGCAAACAGACAAGGAAAAAATACAGTTATGAGAAGCATTCCTTCGTTTGTGACTTGAAACCATGATTTAGTACGATTTTTGATATATGTGTCGGAGCACCATGTGACTGACGAACGAAGAGATCAAAACAACAGTAATATGCACTTCAGATTAAAAGGTTCCTAAATCATTGAGTGGAGCTGCGAAAAGCCGTTGCGATCCATTCTTCTTAAATATGATATGTCCCTCAGCATACATTATCGATTAGTATCTGTCATTCTTGATATCAAGCTATTTAGGAATGTGCAGGGCAATCTTCTGTAAGGAATGACTGTTCTGCTTTTAAATTTCATCATCCAAAAACATGTTTTCACTGTCGATCAGTCATTCAGTATCGCACTGCCCTTATTCAGTAACAAATGATAATCAGCAGACTTCTCGAACAGCTACCATCTTACGACATGAAAGTTTTGGAAGCATGATAAAACATGGAATCTCAGACATCGTTTAGATATCCATCAGTATCAATAATTTTCCTTATGTGTGGTACCACAGCCGTATATGTGTGGTACCACGGCCATATTGAAAGATATTGTAAGGTTTCCAACTCAGCTGTTGCTTACACTATTTTAACTTTATTTAAATTCGTACAGTTGGCCAGTTTCGTTATTACAGGCCACTTTCATGTGACAACAGGTAATATTATCCGACTATTTAACAGTGGATATTCCAATTCGCGTGCTCGCTGTCGGAACTGGCCTGCAAAGCGGAAATAGGACAATTATTCGAGCTTCAGTAAATACGTGTAAGCACTAGTGAAAACTGTACATCCGTCAATCAGTCAATATGATTTCATCAGAAGAGGTGGTATCAAAGTTGCGATTTTTCTTGTCGGCCAGATAACAGAGAAACACAAAGCGAAAGAGAAGCTCCTGCATCTAGCATTCCTCGATCAGGAAAAGTCTTCGATTCGTTATCCAACCACCCGATATGGTATTCGCTCAAGGATGATGGTGCTCCAGAGATACATGTCGAGGAAGATGTTATCGAAATTATCGAAAGAAGAGTGAAATGCCACGCAGAATTATCGGGAGTTCCCCTGTGGCAGTGATCACCACTCGAGATCTAACGGAGGAACTGGTAATATTCGCCGCAATATTTAGCTAAATTTTTCTAATGGAGTATGTAGTTTCACTTGCTCTTCAAATTTGACTCAGTGACCGGCTTCGTAAGTGAAGCGTCCATTTTCAAGATACAATAATCAGTCACATCACCAGTTCGTCATTTTCTCAATGCGCCCTAAGACAGTGGCAAAGTGTTGATTTAACCGCTAATCGCAATTTGTGGAATTGGGACGGAATACTTACTTCAAACGGAGTGCCATAAGCTCAACTCTACGCTGATGACCTCATGTTATTTGACACAGCATGCGAAATCGTGTACCAAGACAAGGGAAAAGGACATGGTCGACTCCAACAATGTGGCCTCCGGACAGATGTCCTCTAAACAAAATTCGTGGGAACCATACATACCCCTGGTCCCTGTACGTTAAGCAACAGCACGCTAGATAATATAGAGAGTTTGAGGGACCTTGGATCCCGAACGAAAAGCAATGGTCGCAGAAATGACGCACGAGTGAGAGTTAAAGAAGCATGGATGTTATGGTCTAAAGTCACAGACGTTCTGTATGAAGCGAAAATTCTACTCCAATTTAGAGCTCAAGTATGATGGACAGTCGAAGGACGTGTTGGCGTATATGACTCTGAATGTTGTCCAACGCTCATTTCTGTTGCATAGTCGCTCCATGTTTTGGAAATGTCAGTGCTACCTCCGATAAAATGATTGACACTGCATAAAAAACGGCACCCATTACACCTCTACTTCATTAATTATGTATACAATTTCTTTTTGTTTTTTCTTTCATTCATTCCTTATGGAGAACGAGAAACGATGTTGTCCAAGCCCAAGGAACAGCTCTGTTAACTTTGTGCTATTATTGGTCAATCATCCAAATTTCTTCGACTGTTAAGAGCTCAAACCAAATATTAAGCGCAATGGCTAGTGGAGCAACAAACATTCCAGTACAATGTGACAGCTTCCAGCGGAGTGAACTACAATGTACTACGAAAGAAAACATATTCAGTGTGATTCATTTAAGCCATTTATTTTCAAATCCCTGGTTCCCCATGGACAACAAGAACAAACCGGGGTAACAAGTACAATCTATTAGAGACACTAAAAATGGGAACATCGTTTATGATCAAAAGAGATAATTCGCATTGGCTTTAAGATAGCCTCTTGCTGCAGGTTGTGCAAAATTTACCTACTCTACTTTTTCTCTTGGTAGTTTGCGAAAATGTGTGAACATGAGTTTCAACTGGAACATTTTAGACATACTGTTCAGTCTTCCACGATTTTTCTTTGCTCTAAAGTGTGCTGGATATTCGCCTACAATGTTCTTAAATTTATTTTTCTTGCCAACTTGTGCACCGATGCCACCGAGATGTATTTTAAAGTTGTTTTAGGTATAATCGAGATCCCAGACTTGGCATGTTGTCCATTAGTCTTACTGCTGGTTTCCCTTTATAAATCTCCATTGTCATTTCGACGTCTTCAATTGTTTTATATATTGTCTGTCTTGCACGGCGGCGTGCGGTAGGCTATGACGTCACGGTCGACAAAGCTTTCCAGTCCAGATACATTGGGTACACCTGTACCACCTCGTACAATTGCAACAGTTAGCCAGCCGTTGCCATGGGAAAATGTATCATTCAGATCAATACTGAAGTTCAGTCTACATCCACAGAAGACAACGGGTCGATCTAATAGTGAATGTGCAGCGACAGATTTTATAGTATTCTTCTTCTTGTCAGCAGCAGATGTTGTCATTTCGACGTCTTCAATTGTTTTATATATTGTCTGTCTTGCACGGCGGCGATATCTTCTGTATGCCATATAGAAGATATCGCCGCCGTGCAAGACAGACAATATATAAAACAACTGAAGACGTCGAAATGACAACATCTGCTGCTGACAAGAAGAAGAATACTATAAAATCTGTCGCTGCACATTCACTATTAGATGGACCCGCTGTCTTCTGTGGATGTAGACTGAACTTCAGTATTGATCTGAATGATACATTTTCCCATGGCAACGGCTGGCTAACTGTTGCAATTGTACGAGGTGGTACAGGTGTACCCAATGTATCTGGACTGTATCCCTTTATTAAATCTCCATTCTCATCTAAGAACCTGGTTTCCTGCACTGCTAAGATATGCGTATGGTTCTTCCGTAAAAATAATTGTATTTGTTTTGTTTCCCAATTTTGAGAAGATATTTAAATTAAATGTTACGAAGTAATATCTCCTCTTGATCTTAAACTTAGGAGGCTATTCAGTACAGTCCAGCTCTTCATCACGCCAAATGTTGGGACTACCCAGAACCCTAGGTCCCAATGCATTAAAAGATGTAGTGATGGATTCCTCAAAAAACATTTTACACATATTATTATTTTTATCATTATTACATTCATAATCATCCGTGATATGTTGAAAATGGGGATGATTTGTGTTTAGGATGGACTGGGGAGAGGTTGATGGGGGAGAAAATAGCGAAATGTGACAACTCCTGCCTCCCCCCACCTCTAGAACTCAACAGCGATAGTAAATTGCTTCTTCGAATTAACTATGCCTTCTTCACTAACAGAAATTTGTAAGAGTGACGCGCAGTACACTATAGTCATTTTAACCCGAGTAAATGCGCTAAACTAACGAAACACGCTGAACCGTGGAGACATTTTGAATGCATCTAATGCATGCGACAAAACCAAAACAGCAGTCCAGTCGAGCAACCGTAACAAAGAAAGATACCTGAATAAAATTAATTTCATGATCTCAACCACAGTTTCGAGTTTGTTGCAAGATTCCAAGATCATTGATAGAAATTTCAGCCCTGAATACCGAGTAATTAAGGAGTTACTAAACTGAATGAATCATTTCATGTAATAAGATTCATACTCTGTGGCCAGCTGACACCACTGATAGTTGGCCCATATGGAGAAGTATCGATTGACGGGGAGAGTGGGTAGGGGCAATAATTTTCATATTGATCATTCAACTAATTTACGAAGTACGCAAAAATCGTAAAGTTTGTGGCCGTTAAATTTGACTTTAAGTTGGAGCCACATCGGTATGGAGGGCTGCAAACTCCTCCCGCAGTTGAAGAACTGGAGTCAAGACAGCTCTCCCAACTTACATGCCAAGAGGCTGTGCCACCTCACTTGTCTGAGGCTGCACCAACGTTTCCACCTCTACTCCCCGTCGTGTTGCCCACAGGGACGTCTTTGTACCCGTGGGTGCACAGTGTGGTGTGGTGGCCGAGGTTACAAAAGCACAGAGACAACGCTTTCTGACCCCATCTGGTTGCAGATCCTTGGTGTCTTCATATTACGGGTAGTAGTAGAGACGAAGTTATCGCCATTTCGATACACAAGTCTGCCGTTACATTTTGTGAAAGCAGTCCAGTTTGATTAGCTTCTTTTATGACAAGGCGTATGCAGCAGTTAAATAGGTCGCATATCGATGATTTTTGGTTGTCATGCTCACACTTGTTGATGGCCCAGCATTGAAATCTGCAGCAATTTGCGCAAGGGTTGCACTTCTGTCATGTTGGATGGTTCTCTTCAGTCGTCGTTGATCCCGTTCTTGCAGGATCTCTTTCCAGCCGCAGCAATGTCGGTGGTTTGATGTTTTACCGGATAAATGATATTCACGGTACACTTGTGAAATTGTCATAGGGGAAAATCCCCACTTCGTAGCTACCTCTGAGATAGTGTTTACGTCACTTGTGCGCCGACTGTAACATCACCTTCAAACTCACTTAAATCTTTGTAAGATGGCAAGAACCATGCCCCTTACATGAAGTCATTAAAGATCATCTAACTCACGCTGAGCGAACAGTGGGGCTGAACAAAAATGACTGACAAGGCACAATGCATCTTGTAGGGGGGATAGTATGGACATATTGGAATAATTAATGTCAGGTGATGGTTTTAAGGTAATTCACACGACATGAAAACTTTGTGGAAACGCATCGATTTACTGGAGGCTAGTTTAACCCAGGGAAGTATTCAGAGTTGACCGCGGCTGGCTGGCTGCGCGCGGCTGGGGAGCGGCGAAGGGAAGCGACAATAGGCAGCTTAGGGCGGCTCAAACTCTGAGAAAGCGGTAATGGGGTGCGGCCTCCAGTGCCTTAAGATGAGTGACAGTGGTTGGTTGACCTCATGCTGGTGTACCGGGAAGCAGACGGAGAACTTTTATGCCTATTGATAAAAGTCCGTTGTCCCATTTTCAGTGAAACATACGAGTAAGCCACGAAAAGCTACGGTGGAGCGGTCAACAGAGGTCAAAATATGCTTGTTCGTGGCTATAGCAACTTCACACTGAATTCACGGTCCACAGAGTCTGAATTAAATCAGTTGAAGAGCAACAGAATGAAATACGCCAGCCTCCGATGGGAACATAGGACTAAGAAATTGGAAGTACTCGCCTGGGAATCAGAATTCCGGAAAAATTGGTGTTTTGTGCAGACATTAACCTTGATGGGTGGCCTGGGAGGAGCTAAATAGCAGAAGTTGAGAGGAATGGGAATTTTGTGGGAATTTGTTCACTTCCCAGAGCAGGCATTGGTAGGCGCTAGGAAGCGACTCATAAAACCGCGACTTGCGCTGCAATTGGCGTAAGTGACTTTGCTGTAGGGGAAACCGAGGCGAAGAGCGGACTGGGAGAAGTCTCCATAGTGGTCTTCTGTTCCCAGCTTGCCTAGAGTGCGGACGTGGCGATCTTTTCTCAGCTTGCCTGAGAGAGAGTGAGCATCTCTGCAGTTTAGGACTTAGCAAATGGAACGATTGAGTTTGGAGATAGAACTGAGCAAGGTAGCTAGGAGTGAATAGACAAATGCAGCCTTGCAGCACCACGAGGCCGGCCGACGTCCTCACAACGACGACGCCCCGCCACGCTGAATTCGGTGATATCGCACCCGCTCCGGCTTGAATTAGGCCACTGATTGATTTGTCGGATCACGTCGGCAAAGTTTCCATGACGGTTTCATGGGCCGTGTATCGGGGAATTCTTCGCATTTCGCCTGGATGAGTCGATAGGAATTAATTTTGATTTATCGTGCTTTACTCCACGTAAACGCAATTTATTACCAATGCCGATAGGAGAGTCATGTAATGTGATGATTGAAGGTCGGGAGTTAAAATAAATTTGTGCTAATCGACTGCACCTGTTTTCAATCAAGTAGTTAAAATCCCGAGTCGCTTTCTTAATTAATTTTATGTTCAACATTTGCATCTGGTGTTCAATAGCTGAATATAACATCAATGTGCACCCCTTTTTAATTAAAAGTGATCAATTCTGAATCAATTAATGTCAACACTGCCACCGCAGTTCAATCAGGAGTCACAGGGCCTTATTACTTTCCTTGCGTTATCCGATATTGCGGCAGTTTTGCACTCTCTGTTGATCTGTTAGTCAATTAGCTGTGGTGAACACACGCCAAAACCAGATAAGGGACGGGTGGGGTGTTGCATCTTGATAACCTGCCATTGTAGCAGCAGTAACCGATCTAAAAACTGCACCAGACATTTGTTGTCTTATATAGCCCTCGCCGACTGCAGCGCCGTATTCCGCCTGTTCACATATGTCTATATTTGAATACGCATGTCTGTACCAGGTTCTCTGGCGCTTCACTGTATGTAACCATTTCATGCGATGAAGCAATTGAGGCACTTAGAATAGGCATATGCGCCAAAAGCAAGTTTTGGAGAGCAATGCGATTAAATGTTTACTGCGCTATATTAACACAATCGATAAAGACATTAAGAAGTATTGAGGTGTCAACATATAAAGTATAATAGTAAAACGCTGTTTGACAGAAACACAACGTTTGTGAACGCTGATTTCAATACCAATGTTATTTGTATAAGGTATACATTCATATGTGAGAAAGCCGTAACTGTTTTCCCGTAACGTTTAATTCCAGTTTTCCAGTACTTTCATCCCAAAGATACACTCAGGCTGTTCTATCCTATATATTGTGGACACTGAAATTGCAAGTGAATTCTTTTCACTTGTAAAATCGAATTCCACAATTTATTTTGGGTGTGGGAAGCGCTTGCTGCATGTCTATGGCAACAGCAACAACTGTTGGATCCATGTTATCAACCATTTGTTTTAAAGCCATCATAGCTCTGCATTCATGCAAACACTATTCGTGTTTTAATTCTGTTATTTTTTTCAGAATCCATGTCTTGTCTCACTGTCGCCAGTTGTAGCTTTGTTTTGTCACAACAGTTAAAGGTCTCAGACATTAGAGGAGTAAATCCACGATTAAATTCTGTGTTAAAGATATGACGGTAAAATGACTCAGAAACTGGACGATCTTCAGCATGATTTACAACCATCCAGTACAATAAGCCTCGTACGTTTTGGATATGTTTAAATCAGAGACTAATTATTTCCTGTGTGGGCTTTTAGGTCTGCTGTACTGGTTGGATAAGGCAGGGAAATCGTTAATGTGTACCTTCAGTTTGTGCCTATCCGAACCAGACATTCTTCGTGTCTCTTCCTGATGCCCACGGTGATCTACATCTATGGTTCCAGTTCCTGAAACATTGTCACGAGCAGTCCGCAGTCGCTTTTCATACAAACCACGTATGCTGCGAAAAGCAACTCCGCAAATGTTGTAACTGTTTTTCCACGGATCACTTTATAATTGCAATCTACGAGACTGCCTGCAATTTACACGTCTTCTTTTTACACCCACACCTGTCATTAATTTATTTAAAAAATTGTTTTGTAGGTTATAATCCCCCACGTCCTAAAATTGTTTGAAATATTTCTCAAAACAACCACACCAACAACCCGGCTCTACTTCTTTAGCCTTCATAATATTATGAGACTTACATATTCTTTACCTGTATTTGTCTCCTTCTTGGCAACGTTTACTTTCCTTTAGTGTTGCTGCACGCAGCGTTTTCTAGTATGACTTACGTGACGGGACATGGAATTACCTTCTGTATCACTCATGGCACTTAATAAACGTACATCATTACGCTAAATGCACTAAAGGTTTATTGAATTGTATCATCATTAGACAACACTAATTTCACTACACAACACGACATGTACTCAATAAACCTTAATGCGTGAGCTACAAGCCACCAGATGGCATTTACAACTGTCTTCACACTCAGCAGACTGAACTCGACAGATATCCGGCCCCTGTCGGCAGATTGGCTAATACACCTGTGCTAGTCTCGTGATTCAACTGCAGTCTGGCTCTGAGCATTATGGGACTTAACATCTGAGGTCATCAGTCCCCTAGAACTTAGAACTACTTAAACCTAACGAACCTAAGGACATCACACACATCCATGCCCGAGGCAGGATTCGAACCTGCGACCGTAGCGGTCACGCGGTTCCAGACTGAAGCGCCTAGAACCGCTCGGCCACAAGGGCTGCCTGGCCGGTCAGGCTGTAGTCAAATGGCGAGTTCGTTCATAGCGAAGGCGTATCGTCCCTTCAGATTTAGCATGCATGAAATAATACGCTTCATAAAATATTTTGCAAGTGAAAGTCAAAGAGGCATATTTGGAGCACAGGCCTCTGCTATTCTAAGGGCTCTATTCTAAGGGTCTCTTCTGCAGTAAGTGAAGAACATCGATCTCTCCACAGTTCAGGGCCGGGTGTTGAGTGAAACGCCTTGGTTGAACGGGAAACAGTGATAGGCAACACATTCCCCGTTTGTATCCACTGTCGCTACAGATGTGACGACTAGAGTTGTAAAACTATAGTAGGTTACCGCAGAGTGTGGTACTTTTCCTAGTTTTCCTAGTAGCTTTGATCAGTGAAGATCATAACCACATTACTTGTACATTAGGTATGTTGCATACCTCGTGATTCACTTCGTTACTTCGTTTCGATCACTTTGCGGATGTGATCAGTGTCTTACTAGATTCCTCTAGAAACCGGAAGCGGTGAACAGTTTAGAAACTGAGTGAGAATACGTACGGAACTGCACAACCTAAGAAACATTTTAGTACTACATAGTTATCCTCCTGTCTATTACTTAAAAATAAACACTATTTATAGCAGAATTGAAACTGTCAATATTTTATTCAGATTTTACTCGAAAACTGTTGGTTTTTAAATTGAAATAGAGGGACGCTGTAGTAAAAGTATTAAAACAATACAAATTTATCATAAAAGGAAAGAAAACGCAATATCCACAAAATAAGTACAATTAGAAAAAACGCAAAAGAGAAACATATTGAACATGGATTCAGTACTCCACATAGCTTATATAAAACATGTTACTGTTATTCATAAACAACTTTCGCGCTTATTAACAATAGCCTGAAACTCTTGCTTCTGACCACAATGAAGAACTTTCTATTTGGTACAGAAAACAACAATAATAATACAGACTGTTTTATGTTTTCTCATGTAAACTGCATGTTCATGAAAAACAGTTGCTTTGGTTTCATTAAAGCGCAGATGTTACGGGATCACCTAATTTTTATTACTTATAAAATGCAGTTTGTATTTTGTAAGGATACAGAATACACAAATAAGCTAATAACACTGAATGATGAGCGATTGTAATCATGGCAAAACAAAAAAAATAACGAAAAACAAAGAGAAGTCGTCGGCTCCCCGTTTCTTCTCTCACGTTTATGTTTCCTTCCCTAGCAATGCTACCAATACTACCGTTAAGCCTACCATTTACGACGGCATTTATGTAACAACCGAACCGCAGATTCTATAGAGAAGAACTCAAATGACGACATCAGGTACACACTGGTTTTGCAGGAAGGTTTAAGGACGGTCCCGCTATTAGGGTATGACATCACTAGGAAGATTATTAAAAACAAAAAAAAGAACTAACAGGTCTGTACGTCGTGCGACTGGAGAAAGGCGAGGATCCGGTTGCAGTCAGACGCAGTGGTCGCGCTATTACAACGGTGCTGACCACGCGCTGCTCCCAGGCGCATACCAGAGGTGGCCAGCGCGCAGGGGCTGCGAGCGTTCCCATGGAGTGGCAGCGATTACGCGCGTCCCCGCCCCCGCTGCGCCGCACCGACCCCGGCATTTTGCCGCCCCCACCCCTCGCAAAACAAACCGCCGCCTGCTGAGGGTGCCGCTAATGACAGCCCGTGATCTACCGGCCGGCGCCGCGCAGGCCTGCCAACTCTCCCACGCCAGACCCGCTTCTGGGTGTCCACTGACACAGGGAGGCGTCGCTTCCAGTCCTCTACCCGCTTCCGTGCCTTTGCTAATCTGCGATGTGCTCTGAAACAGGAATATTCAAATATTCTGCCGGGCGCGGTGGTCTCGCGGTTCTAGGCGCGCAGTCCGGAACCGCGCGACTGCTACGGTCGCGGGTTCGAATCCTGCCTCGGGCATGGATGTGTGTGATGTCCTTAGGTTAGTTAGGTTTAAGTAGTTCTAAGTTCTAGGGGACTTATGACCACAGCAGTTGAGTCCCATAGTGCTCACAGCCATTTGAACCATTTTTTTTTTTTTTTTCAAATATTCTGTCTGACAATCCTGTAGCGTGGCCATTTCTGCAGCACGGAAGGCATAACATTGAGAATGATACGGTACGTGGTACGTGGAGTAGTGGAACTGGGTCAACTGTCTTTAAAACCAAACTTCCACAAACTCGTGAAAGGAAGTGTGGGAAAGGGAAGTTGGGGGGGGGGGGGGGGGGGGGGGGGACCGGCCGGAGGGGGATAGGAGAGGGAGGACTCGGCAACGGGATTGTAACGAATTTCATTTTTTGTTGTGCCATCTGGTTTATGAAATTGTGTGACTAGTGTATGTGCACATACCTGTATGTGTCAAAGGCATGAGTCAGTATTTAACTCCGCTAAATTTCAAACATTCACCCACGCAAATTCAAACTCTGCCACCAATATATCGATCGGGTACCTTCCGGCCATTTTTGGAGTAAGCCCAGAGGGTTGCTGATAGTCTGTTAGCTCGCTTCAAGGATGGCCTGAACATACGAGATCGAAATATTGGTGGTAGAAATGATATTTTCACAGGTACCCGAAATTTAATATATTTTTCATGAAGCCGAGAAAAGATTAAAATACATCCGCCAGTGATTTGTTCTGTAGAATCTGACGCGTTCGTTCCTTAGCTCGCTCTCTCTCTCTCTCTCTCTCTCTCTCTCTCTCTCTCTCCCTCTCTGCTTCTTTCTGTCCCTACTCCTGACAGCAGAATAACCGTAGAATTTGCTACTGTTTACTCAAATATTCCAGCAAGCTGAGAGTGGGACAAACCGTTCTTAATATGAAATTTGTAGGAAGAGCATTCACCTAATGACCCAGAGGAATTTCCCGGAAAACGTGGTCGGAAGCGGTGGACTGCAGCAATTTTTTATTAGTTTCTGTGTCAGTATTGTCCATTGTCTGAGAACGAAATTATGTGTTAATGGAGATATGTTCCACCCATGCAACTCAATGAAAGACTGTTTCAGACAGAATTTTGAAGTAACTAAGGAAAGACGGAAAAAAATGGCGATGAAATTAAATGTGTGTGTGTATGGGTGCGTGTGTGTGTGTGTGTGTGTGTGTGTGTGTGTGTGTGTGTGTGTATGCGTGTGTGTGATCCTGTTGAATGTGTATTTGCCGTGAGAGCAGAGAAAACGCCATACATAAGAACTGCATAAGTACTTGGCGAATGAATCTAGGTGAAGTTCGAGTTACTGTTGAGCGAGCCTTGGTAGTTTATTTTGACAACAAGCATCTGCACCGAACATGTTGGAGAGAAACGTATATAGGATTACGACTTACAGGCAACGAAAATATTAAATAACGAAAACTTAATGTTTAAAAAGACGATTTTTAAAAATAAATCAGCTTATTTTGTCGGTGAAATTTTCACTTTCGCCAAGATAAATTACATTTTAATGAGTTTTATCGCACTGAAATTTATAGACGATAGAAAGTTAATCAACAACTCGTCATTCCCGAAACCAGCTGATTGCATTAGTCTTGTAGAACTCCACGTAGTTACTTCACCCAAATGAAGCTTCAATGATTCCACTTAAGACAATCCGATTCCTTATGAAATTCTTAGAGTAACTGCCCGATTTCACATCTTGAAGTTCGAATAGACGTAATACAGCTACACATCTTCATTAATAATAGATGCAGTTTTGAAAGAAGGGGTTTAATCAGCGATATTAGTGTATTCTCATTATTGAGAAAATGTTACATTCATCCATGCACATCTTAGTAAATCTCACGTATCGTCCATTAAATTACATCTTTTAAGTGAAAACGCCACGCAGAGGCCGTGCTATGAATGTACGGCGATATCAAAAGTATCAATCAAGTATTACTTCGAGTCTTATTGGTAACTGAATCGGTTATTTTTGAAATCCCATCTGTGATGTTATATAAACTTGTCAGAAAGCAGTACAAACTGATTGCTGAAAATACGAGAAACTATCTGTAAATTGTTTTCCATCTGAGGATTAATACCAATGCAAAGACAGCATGGAAATACGATCTGAATTTCAATTACTAATTAAATATCCCTATAGATAAGATTAAAACTATGTGACTTATGGGATTTTAAAACTAAACGAACAACATTTTATTATTGTTAAAGAGAAAACAAAATTCATGCTCATAGGATTTATTCGTGTGTGTATCTACTTTATTCGAGTACAAAAAGTACTAAACATTTTCAGTAGCAATAAATTACGCCAAACTTTCACATGAATAACCTTTTAATACAGAGTGCTATATGGAATGTGCTTCTTAAATGAAAATGGAAATAATAATTTGTAGCTGACTGTATTCCTGAAATTTTTAATTTCCTCCTCATTAGGTAGGTTTTCCTTGAGTCTCTCGGGATCCTCCAGCTTCTTTGTATCGACTGGAAGACTGCTGAAGTACACTCTTTTTTCTGGCATCCAAGTCGTGCTGGGATCACAGTCTAGAAGTCTGCAGGTGTGATACATAAGGCCATTCATCCATTTGATAGCCTTACCTACACCAAAAGGCTCTCTCAAGTAAACAAAATGGTTATACTGTTATACCTGATACTGTTTCATCTCGAGACACTGCACTGTCATGGGATTCAGTGGATAGGGCAGTTTTCTTGAACAGGGAAGGTCATCAGATTTTATCAGCAACAATATCAATACCTTCTTCTATGTTGACTGTGGATCTGTTACACCTGGATGCGTTAGCAGTCAGTAACACGTAATCTATCAGTGTGTGTACGCTATCACATATCCTTCCCTTTCTCTTGATCACAGAAACGTTTCTGTCAAAGGAAGGGAGGAAGAATCTCTCAATGGAAAATACTTGTTTACAGAATGAAATCTGGCTTGGCAAGTGCAAGACGATTCTCATTATGGTGTTATTCCCGTTTCGGGCAAACACCCAAATGAGAATATGTGCAAATGTTTTACATTTTCAGGAGTATTACTAACACTCATGTTACGAAGACCCGATGCTAACAACATCCTTTAGCTGTAAAACACTGTTACACTGGAAACCTCCACAAGTCAGTGACTTATGGAGTTTCAAACCCAAAGCAAATACATTGAGGGAAAAAAAGGTCTCAACATCAAGAAGCAGTCGTGCGCCATAAACGACAGTTGGTAAGCGTGTTTCTGCATGTGAAAGATGGTGTCTACTGAGATGTCGCGCTAGTCGCATAAGATTGGCGCTAGCAGCGCCTCTATGAGGATACGATTAGGTTTGCTGTAAACACATGCTGTAACAGTCGTGAGCGTTAGTTACCTTTGTGCCGGAAGGGGCGAAATGATATTAGTCAAGACTGCCTTTAAAATGACAAAGACGCTATTATCGGAACTTCACTGAGTTTGAACGACGTCATATAATACGGCTACGAGAAGCTGGATGTTCCTTCTGCGATATTCCAGAAAAAACTTGGCAGGAACGTAGCCACAGTAATTGGTTGCTAGCAGCGGTGGTCACTGGAATGTGGGGTTGCAAGAAGACCGGGATCCGGACGGACACGTGGCACTGTCGAGAGTGAAGACCATCGTGTTTGGTGTATGTTTCTGGTGCATCGTGCTGCATATTTAGCAGCAATTAGCGCAGCAGTTGGCACCCCAGTAACACAACGAACTGTTATAAATCGGTTATTTCAAGGGCAGCTCCGAACTAGACGCCTTGTAGCGTGCAATCCACTGACGCGAAACCACCGCGACTACAGTGGGGTCAAACAGAAGCTCATTGGAGGGCAAGTTGGAGGTCTTTTGTGTTTTCTGATGAAACCTGGTTCTGAGTCGGTGCCAGTGACTGCCGTGTGTTCGTTAGAAGCAGTTCACTGCCTGCACTCAACCTGTCTGCGTGCTAGACACACTGGACTTACACCTGGAGTCACAGTCTGTGGTGCTATTTCGTATGAGAGCGGGGGCACTCTCGTGGTTATTGCCCGCACCCTTACAGCAAATTTGTGCCAGTCTGGCGATTCGACCTTTTGTGTTGCCATTCATGTACAGCATTCTAGGAGGTGTTTTCCAGCAGGATAAGGGTCGTCTACATACTGCTGTTGTAACCCTACGTGACCTGTAGCAGTGGTCCCCAACCTAAGGGAATTGCCCCCTGAGTGGTAAAATCAAAATTTCTGAGGGATAAAAACAGAAGTGTTCAACTGAGTTTCGGTCACGAAACTAAGTAATCTTTAAAAGTCATTTCTGTTGTCGCTAATTCGTGAGTCTGTGAAAATGATGACATTAATTACCAAAAACTCATTTCTTAAGCACTAGCATCAACGTGTGGCACAATGTGGTGGAGATTACGCCTTGTGAAACGAAATTATGAACAAAATTTTCCTCACATAGTCCATCTATTACTTATCTACTTCCTACTATGCATCTAAGACAGTAAAATGGAATCTTATACATCACATATATATCTCATTAAAATGCCTCTTCTAATTTGTAGGTAGCTCCCGCAATAGACTGGAAATTGCTTTATTATTCATTTCGCAACAATAAACCAGTTAAATGACAGCGCAACACTACAATAACTACCTAATGGCTACTTCTCTGATGTAGGGCCCACACTGTATTACTATTATTATTGTTATTATTATCAGCGGCAGTCTTCAGACACAAAGCATCCACAGCCTGAAGTTGTCCAATTTCTGCCAGTTCAGAAGAGAGGAGTCCAGCAGTCAAGTGATTTTCAGACAACAAGTTTACTGTATGTATTTTAATTTGGCTGATTTTAAATGGGGATGCAGAGTGTGAGTGAAGCAAGTGTCGCTAGGGAGAGAAGCAGTGACAACAATCATATTTTATAACAAGGGTCTACCCTCAATGTGGGTAGTTCGCTTTCTTTTCCGAGATACACTAAGAACTGCTTCATCGTTCTTCAAAAAAAGAAGTACCAATTGTCTGATTGACTCTTTATTCCACGGTTTAATGAAACAGCTACAAACACTACATATCATTTATTTTACGTCGTTTAGAAATGGAACTGTTCAAAGGAAGATTAGTAAGGCGCTTTTGCTGATGCTTGATAGTGATGGTGGTATAGCGGGCAGGGGGAAGGGAGAGGGGGTACTAGCACTAGCATATCTGATTTCACAGAGGGGTAATGATCTCAGAAAGACTGGCAACCGCTGGTCTACAGAGTGTCGACGTGCTGCCTTGGTCTGGTCATCACCAGTTCTGTATGCAGTCGAGTACATATTGGACATCATCGGACGAGAAATCCAGCGTCATCCACAACCATCATTAACTGTGTACTGACCGACCAAGTGCAGCAGGCACGGAACTTCATCCCACGAATTGACATCCGGGCATCTGTACAAAACAATGCTTCCAATTTGCATGCTTGCATTCAACATTCTTGCAGTTACACCGGTTGTTAATGTCCAGCATTTGACATTTGCATAGCTTATCTCGCGCTTACGATAGCCTGTGATCTTGTGATGTTTACCACTTAAATATGTTGCCTAGACAAATGTATTCACGAAATTTCGTTACTCTACATTAATTATTTTTTTGTGTTGTGTTTTTTTTTCGTTAGTGTATTTACGATCCCCCACAGCCGTTGTTTATAGCACACTTAAGGGGGTTTCTACACTTTACGCGTAAGTGATGTATCTACCCTTCAAGTTTAATTTTGTCAAATAAAAGGGAATTGTCAAAAAGAGTTACTTAGTGGGGTTTAAAACTAACAGATTCAGTTACATTTTCAATTAAATAAGCGAATAGAATAATTTTTTCTCACTCAAAAGATTTTCGAAACGTTAATACTTGTGTAATGTTAATTAAGACAGTACCTCCATAACAATCCTTGGATAGGTGACAGAACGGCTACATCTGCTAAGAGACCTCGCGTAATTCATTATAAGAGAATACTTGCGGTGACACTTGTAAATATTACACAGAAGAAAGCTTAAAATGCAGTGTGCTGTCTCTTGTCAATGTATTTCCTACAAAAGAATGCCGTTCATATTGATAAAGTAAAGCTTATAACCTGAAAGCTGGTTTGAACACCATTGTTCTTCAGTAGACATGGTCCTATTGTTGCGGGCGGTAAGTCCTTCCTTTCCTCTGACCTTCGAACAAACTGCCCCAGAGAGTTTTAAGAGATCTACAGTTTAATGTGGTCTCCGACATATTGTACAGCTAGTATTTGTCACATACATAAATAATTCCCCAGCTGAAAGAAGCGATAAACGAGAGATGCTTTTGTTCGATTGGGGGCAGAACACTGGCCTTTTGGATCTGTAGTCTGACACGTGCCCAATGAACTACTGCGCCACAGGTTTATTGAGATGTACAGAAAACCCGCAACCATCAATGTTGTCATTGGTAACACATCTAGTTACCTGAAACAACATAATATGGCACTCTTCAGATATGTTATGTCTCACACGCTCAGTGCCTCAACCAACGAAGCGGGAATATGGAAGGGAATTAATCGTCTTAAGTTTTGTAGCCCAAAATAATGGATGCAGTCCCTCCAAAGTAAACTATTGGAATAAATGCATTTGGTGGAGGATGGAACATATGCTCCCGCATACGACGTGCAGCTAACATGGTGATTTCTTTTCTGACTTTTGACGAGCTCTACACATGCCTCTAACTCATACACTGTGAGTAGCCTGTTAATATGTCTTTATGTTTGCAGCGCTATAGACTGCATTAATATCACTGACAGCGCTCTGCGCCCTCGCTAAGAGACTCTGTGGCTGGACGGACTTGCAATCGGCGGTTGATGGTTAGTAGTGATGGATGTTAACAGTGTTTGTGCGGGCGGGCGCTTTGGGCGTGTGTCCTTCATGGGGACTTAGTATTGGTTGGACATGGATTGTAAACTGATGACTGATGTATCTCGTAATGTTTGGGTGATGGAATTATTGTCGATTATTTAATTTTGGAACTGAATGTAACAAGAATAAGGTAAAATCGGCTAGTTGCATTGTTTGCTCTGCAACAAAATCTTTCCTTCGCTACCGCATGCCTATTTGTAGTTAGAGCCTACATTAGTTAGAATCTTTTTATTTAGCTGGCTGTAGTTGCTGCTTGCTATATTTTCTGTAGTTCGTGTCATGAAGGTATTCTGTGAGGTAAGTGACTTAGGAAATATATGGGTTATTGTCAGGATTTCTTTTAATTCAGGGCAATTCTTTTATGTTAATTATTTGCAGTCAGATTGCGTTGCGTTTGAAT
The DNA here is from genome assembly GCF_021461395.2 of Schistocerca americana. NCBI lineage: Eukaryota > Metazoa > Arthropoda > Insecta > Orthoptera > Acrididae > Schistocerca > Schistocerca americana. The sequence goes on along the minus strand of NC_060120.1, from coordinate 323,124,181 downwards.
ATTGTGAGTAATAAATGAATAATTTTGAGTCGTATTCGTAAGGGAAAATTCTGTAGGACAGTGTTGAAATGAAGAAAACAAGTAAGAGACAGTAGGTTTAGTTTCACTCAGCAGTTTAAGAAGGCTGAGTTGCATTCAGCAGTTTAAACAGAAATGTAGAAGTTTCAACACCAATGCACTCACTTCCGATCACTTGTGGAAACGATGGAGTGGAAGTCAAATATTCATAACATCCCTCCTATCTCATAATTGGTTCTAGATACAGAAACAAATTTTTGGCAAATGATAGTATGCAAAGTTGAGAATATATTGCCACGTAGCCTTCTTATATACTCATACTGTAGTATATGAGTGAATTCAGATTTTTTCATTGAAATGGTGTGTCTATTTTAAGAAACACAGATATATGATGAAATGAGAAATAGTATGAGTTCGTAGTAACATAAGTGAAAGTATCAAATTTTTATTACGAGTTTGACCTTACTAGTAGACTCTTTTAAGATTCTGTCGCAATTGCAACGGCATTAGCATGTTAATGATGTGAAATTGTGTAAACATTGATTTGTTTTGGTAAAAGAAGCTAATTTTAACGTAGCAAAAAGAGAAAGAAAAGAGATGAACGACATTGGAGACAATCAATCGCTCCCTCTGTTGCAATAACTGTATAATCCTGCAGCCACTGTGTTTTTAATAATAAACGGTTGACTTGTCGAATTATTGGATGTACTGACATATGCTGTTAAAAAGACTTTACACTTGCTGGCTGTAGTCAACGAGTTTAGCGAGACAGCCGTTTGCGTGAAATGTTCAGCTATAAAACTACATCCCTGCCTCCCACCCGTTGTCCTCTCTCCTATCGCACTTTCAGCCTGCTAGGGACCGTAAAATACTGTACGCACACTACACTCTACACTCTGTCTACGTGCCTCCAAAGATCTTTTTAAGCGTAGGCCGCGCACGCATTGTTACTTTACTGCAAGAACAGTTCGTTATCAAGGGAAGTTGCCTGTCGAATTGCACTATACCAAAGCGATTATAATCGTACGTTCGACTGCTTTTGTGAGACACAGAAAATTGAAAATATGCCTCATAGTGGTCTATATCGACATCTACAAGCCTAATCTGTAATTCACAGCCATGTGCTTTGCAGACGGTTCATGGAACTACTTTCAGACTATTTCTCGATCCTTCCACTCTCGAATAGAAATCAAATGGTTCAAATGGCTCTGAGCACTATGGGACTTAACATCTGAGGTCATCAGTCCCCTAGAACTTAGAACTACTTAAACCTAACTAACCTAAGGACATCACACACATCCATGACCGAGGCAGGATTCGAACCTGAGACCGTAGCAGTCGAGCGGTTCAGGACTGAAGCGTCTAGAACCGCTTGGTCACAGCGGCCGCCTCACTCTCGAATAACACGGCAAAATAAACACTTAGATATTCCCATACGAGCTCTGGTTTCTCTTACTTCAGTACGATGGTCACTTCCCCCGTGTAGGTGGAAGTCAACAACATTTTTTCGCATTCGGAAGAGAAAGATGGTGACTGAAATTTCGGGCAAAGTTCTCGCCCTAAAGAAAAACACCTTTGTTTAAATGATTGTCACTCCCGCTTATGTGTCGTATCATTGAAACTCTTTCCCCTGCTTCGCGATAATACAAAACGAGTCGCCCTTCTTCGATCTTCTCGACGTCCTCCATCAATCCTATCTGGTAAGGATCACACACAGCGCAGCAGTACTCTAGTAGAGGACGGAAAGCGCAGTGTAGGCAGCCACTTCATTAGATTTGTTTCATCTTCTAAGTGTTCTGCCGAAATAACTTTGCCTTGTTTCGCTTTCTCGACAACATCTTCCATGGCGGTCTTGAGGCGCCATGTCACGGCTGTGCGGCCCCTCCCGTCGGAGGTTCGAGTCCTCCCTCGGGCATGGGTTGTAAGTAGGCTGTTTAGGTTTTTATGTTGGTGACGCCACGTAGCGCTCTGTATGAAAATCGCTGACTGCGCTGTGTGCAGTCTGCGGCTGGTTGGAATCACTGTTGGAATATTCGCTAGTGTAATGTTGGGCAGTTGGATGTGAACAGCTCGTAGCGTTAGGCAGTTGGAGGTGAGTCGCCAGCGGTGGTGGATGTGGGGAGAGAGATGCCAGAGTTTTGAGCGGACGATCTGGACGTGTGTCCGTCAGAAAAAGGAAATTTGTTTAATTGGATATATATATATATATATTGGTCCAAAAAAATGTATCCACTGTTTAAAAGTCCATGACTTGCAAACTAATTGACGGAGTTGCCTCATTTTTGGTGAAAGTGTAGCTTAAAGTCCAACTTAAAGATATCACTGTAGGTGCTCGAAATGATCACCATTAACATCCACGCACAAACGATGCCACCGAACTGCAGTACGAACTACTGGCTGCAACGTCTTCAGTTGGATATTTGCACATGAATGTATGATGGATTCTCGAAGTTCATCCAATGTGCGTGGCTTTTGTCGATAAACGACGTCGTTTAGTGTTCCCCACAGGTGAAAGTCCAGAGGAGTTAGGTCTGGGGAACGTGGTGGATACTCCACAGCACCTCTCGGGCCTATCCATCTTCCTGGTAGATTTTCGTCTAGATACGCCCTAACACGATTTTGGTAGTGAGCTGGGGCACCATCTTGTTGAAAGTAAACTCTTCCGTCTCCATACAAGTCTCGGATGGCAGGTAAAATGGATGTCTGAAGCTTCTGAAGGTACACCTCATCGGTAACTGTGCCAGTGGAACCTGGATGGGCCGTAGAGGTGCTGTGGAGTATCCACCACGTTCCCCAGACCTAACTCCTCTGGACTTTTACCTGTGGGAAACACTAAACGACGTCGTTTATCGATAAAAGCGACGCACATTGGATGAACTTCGAGAATCCATCGTACATTCATGTGCAAATATCCAACTGAAGACGTTGCAGTCAGTAGTTCGTGCTGCAATTCGGCGGCATCGTTTGTGTGTGGATGTTAATGGTGACCATTTCGAACACCTACAGTGATATCTTTAAGTTGGACTTTAAGCTACACTTTCACCAAAAATGAGACAACTCCGTCAATTAGTTCGCCAGTTATGGACTTTTAAACAGTGGATACATATTTTTAGACATGTTATTACTTTTGCACGTTATTAAGGTAAATACAGTGTTTGTTGTCTATCAAAATCTTTCATTTGCTAACTATGCCTATCAGTAGTTAATGCCTTCAGTAGTTAGAATATTTTATTTAGTTGGCAGTATGGGCGCTCGTTGTATTGCAGTAGTTCGTGTAGCAAAGATTTTTGTGAGGTAAGTGATTCGTGAAAAGTATAAGTTATTGTTAGTCAGGGCTATTCTTTTGTAGGAATTATTGAAAGTCAGACTCCGTTGCGCTAAAATATTGCGTGTCAGTTTAGTGATGATCAGAATAAGTAAAGAGAAAACTGTCTGAGTACGTTGAGTTTTACTCAGCTGTTTCTGTATCAAAAAACGTAAGAGTTTATATACTAAGATGGTATCTGTTCTTCCGGACAGATGGATGAAGCGTCTGCCATGTAAGAAGGAGATCCCGGGTTCGAGTCCTGTAAGCAGCTAAGGGTGTTCATTTCAACGTAAGAGTTTTTCCAGCTGTCATTCTTAATTTTCTAAGGGGAAGTTTCAGGGTGCGTATGTTGTTCTTAGCATAAGTTAGTTTAAGTAGTGTCTAAGGGTAGGGACCGATGACCTCAGCAGTTTGGTCCCTTAGGAATTCACACACATTTTTTTGAACGTCTTCCATGTGATGTTTCCAGTGTAAGTAACCAGAATTAAATTTTCACTCTGTAGCAGAGTGTTCGCTGAGATAAAACTTCCTCCAGATTAAAACTGTGTGCCGTACCGAGACTCAAACTCGGGACCTTTGTTTTCCGCTTTCAAGTGCTGTACCAAAGCACAACTCACGACCCGTCCTCACAGTTTTACTTCCGCCAGGACCTCACCTTCTCCGTCCTGCACTTCAATATTTCATTCTGGAAAGAATCCGAAGCTGCAGCGAAGCCATATCTCTGCAACACCCTTCTAAAGAAAAGGCCTAGTCTTATAAGTTTCGCAGGAGAACTTTTGCGAAGTTAGGAGGGTAGGATATCAGGTACTGGCGAATGTAAAGCTGTGAGGACGGGTCGTGAGTCGAGCTTCGTAGAACACTAGCCCACGAAAGGCAAAGATACCGAGTTCAAGTGCAATTTAAGTTGTTCCTAACTGTAATTCCTAGATATTTAGTTTGATTTAAGTTTGATTATTTATCGTGTAAGGAAATCTAATGGATTCTTGTTACTACTGACGAGGAGAACTTGTGACTTTATGCCTACATCTACAGCCCGCAAGCCACTTTACGGTGTGTGGCGGCAGATACTATGTACGCCACTGTCACTTCCCCCTCTCCTGTTCCGGTCGCGTTAGGTTCGCTAGACGGACGATTGCTGGTAAGCTTCCATGTTGGTTTGAATCTCTCTAGTTGTATCTTCATATATGTACGGTAGGAGGAGGCAATATGTCGGGTGACTATTCTGGAAATGTACACTCTCGGAGTTTTAACAGTAGACCTTCCTGTGATGCAGAACGCCTCCCTTGCAGCGTGTGTGACAGGACTTCACTGAGCATCTCCGTGAGCTGTCGCGCTTATTAAATAAATAAAACTGAAGCAAAACGTGGTGCTGTTCTTTGGGTTTTCTTATATTTCCTCAATCAGTCAAATCTGGTTCGGATCCCAGACTTTCGAGAAATATTCAGGTATATAGGGTGTTACAAAAAGGTACGGCCAAACTTTCAGGAAGCATACCTCACACACAAATAAAGAAAAGATGTTATGTGGACATGTGTCCGGAAGCGCTTAATTTCCATGTTACAGCTCATTTTAGTTTGTTCTTCCACCTACACTCAATGGAGCACGTTATCATGATTTCATACGGGATACTGTAACTGTGCTGCTAGAACATGTGCCCTTACAAGTACGACACAACATGTGGTTCATGCTCGGTGGAGCTCCTGCACATTTCAGTCGAAATGTTCGTACGCTTCTCAACAACAGATTCGGTGACCGATGGATTGGTAGAGGCGGACCAATTCCACGCCCTCCACGCTCTCCTGACCACAACCGCCTTGACTTTAATTTATGGGGGCATTTGAAAACTCTTGTCTACGCAACCCCGGTACGAAATGTAGAGACTATTCGTACTCGTATTGTGGACGGCTGTGATACAATACGCCATTCTCCAGGGCTGCATCAGCGCATCAGGGATTCCATGCGATGGAGGGTGGATGCATGTATCCTCTCTAACGGAGGACATTTTGAACATTTCCTATAACAAAGTGTTTGAAGTCACGCTGGTACGTTCTGTTGCTGTGTGTTTCCATTCCATGATTAATGTGATTTGAAGAGAAGTACTAAAATGAGCTCTAACATGGAAAGTAAGCGTTTCCGGACACATGTCCACATAACATATTTTCTTTCTTTGTGTGTGAGGAATGTTTTCTGAAAGTTTGGCCGTACCTTTTTGTAACACCCTGTATAAATGCGTGGTGTCTGTTCTTTCCGACATGATCGAAAAAACAAACACCAGGAGGACTGCGGATAGGTGGAGCTAGATGGGGATTGGAGGCGGCAGGGGAGCGTATCAAGATAGTCCGTCCATTTGCAATAAACACTGGGGCTGGATAGTGCAGTGGTTAACGTAACTGGCTAATGAGCACGAGATCCCGGGTTCGAGTCGCGGTCCAGAACTCGTTTTCACTCATCGCCGCTGATTCCACATGAAGTCCTGTTGCAGCTGACATCGTCAGTTTTTTTTTCTTTCTTCCCCCCCCCCCCTCCCCATCCACCTTCAATTTACACAATACTGAAGTACTGGTCGAAAGAGAGTACTGTAAGCTACTTCCTCTCCTGATGGACTACATTACCTGAGGATTCTTCCAATGAATCTGTATCTGGCATCTGCCTTACTCGCGATTAATTTTATGTGGTCGCTCAGCTTCAAATCGCTACATATGCATACCCCTACATGTTTATGAAAGTAACTGCTTCCAGTGTGTGTTTGTTCTACAATCGTGTCATAATACAATAAAGGGTATTTCTGTCTATGTATTCTCAATACGTTACTTTTAATTGTTGACTACCACTCCACGCACCAAGCGCCGATTGTTAGCCGAGCGGTCTAAGACGCTGCAGTCATGGACTGTACGGCTGGTCTCGGCGGGCATGGGTGTGTGTGTTTGTCCTTAGGTTAATTCAGGTTAAGTAGTGTGTACGCTTAGGGACTGAGGACCTTAGCAGTTAAGTCCCATAAGATTTCACACACATTTGAACATTTGTCTGCAGGTCCTTCTACATTTCGCTACAATTACGTAGCGTTGCGACTTCGGTGTTATCTGTTATATAAGTTACATATGTCGTTAAAGGTTATGGTCCTACAACACTCCCTTGGTGCACACCGGAAGTTAATTTTACGTCTGAAGACTCCTAGCCGTTCAGAATGACATGCTGTCTTCTGTTTGCTAGAAACTACTCAGTCCAGTTTATACATTTGATCTGATGTTCCGTATGATCGTATTTTGTTCGTTAGGCGGCAGTGCGGATCTGTATCGAAAGCCTTCCTGAAGTCAAGGAACATGGCATCTGGAAGGCTGTATCTTGTGTTTTCTGGGTCTCTCGGACGAACAGGGAGACCTAGGTTCCACAAAGATCGTTGTTTTCGGAACCCATGTTTTGGTTCCTACAGAGGAGGTATTGTTGCGGGTCATTTATCACTGTACGTGCCGTATAGACATCTTGCTAACTCATTTTGTAATTCTCATGGCCTTCGAGGGTAATTTGACGTCTGTGAAGTGTCTGGACAGCACCACCTAACCTTAAGAGCCAACCGTACAGTGAACATTTCGGCGCTTGTTTCGTCCTTCAAGATATTAACGGCCGAGCACACTGCACCCTCCCCGAGTAAGGCTGTCTCCACGAGGCAGGAATCAACCGCACGGAATGGTGTGTGGCATCTGCTGACATCAACCCGATTCAGTATGTTCTGGACTAGTTGAGACTTGCAGTGCGTTGTCGTAGGAACCTTCGTCACACACTCGATGACCTCAAGGCAGCGTCGTCCAAAAGTGGGACACATTGAGCAATAACGTCTCCAATACCTCGTGGACTGGATGCTAACTGCTAAGGTGGATCCACCTATGTTGTAATGCACAAATTTTACACAGCTAAATTTCATTTGACATAAATGCAAAGATGTGCACTATCAAACAGAATGCCTGAGTTTCTGCTGCCTTAAAACTGGAGAACTTTGTGACACTTACTTAGGGCTTCTTGTAACATAACGTTTTATAAATATGTACTGCGACATCTAATTTTCTCATATACTGATTTTTAAAACCCTTACCTTTAATTTTTGTAGGAATAAAGATTTTTATGTGCAACGAGATGTTCAGAACATGGAGTAGTAATTCTCACAAAATTACCCCCAGTTCAGTACAACATTTTCACATTACGTCTAATATCGAGAAGTAGAATTAAATTCAGCAGCCCCAATAATTACAGGTCTGTCCTCGCCGAAACAAAACTCGATTTTAAAAAGTAATTAAACAAATTAAACAAGGTAATTAAACAAATATCAAAGAAAGATATGAGTAGAATAGAAGCAACAGAGCTGCTCTTTCTACGAGGGATCCTCGATAAGAAGAAAAAGACTGGATAAGGAATGAAATAATAGGAAATACCCCTCAGATCAAGCTCCTAAAAGAAACTTTGGAGAGTAACGGGCTCAAATGGTTTGGCCACATTAAAAGAATGGGACCAGAAAAACTTCGAAGCAGAGGCTAGAATGAGCAGAATTTGGACGAAGGCCAATTTACAAGATACAGAGACCAGGTGGAGGTTGATGTGAACAGAAGAGGATTGCAATGGCAGAATAGACTCTGGGAGAAAAGAGAAGCTTGGAATAGGCTCTGTGAACGACCTGCATAAGCAGAAACGTTTCAGAAGTAAGAAGAAGAAGAAGAATCAGACAAACCTTTTACAAACTTATTTAAACGTCTATTCAGGAAACCATGTGGTGGGCGGGAAGGCGGAGGGGGGGGGGGGGGGCGGGAAGAAAGTAAGCCACAATATCCTGTAAGCAAGCTGACCAGTTCAAGCTGTTATAAAATTAGTGACAAGTTCAGTGCTGTGTGAAAGAAAAGAAGTCAGGACACTTTCAATACAATATTCTGAGCAACTGTATGTTACATTTAGAAACAAAGTTACAATGCCAATAAAACTTCGTCTTTTTTACCAATCTATTGACAAATACCTTGGTTCAATTAGACTAGGTTTCTGAGATTTCAATTGTCACACTGTTTTCTATAGGTATGTGTGCCGTCACAAAGCTGACCCTATAACGTACGGAAATAACTTATTTCGATTCCCAAGTCCAGTAGAATTCTTTTGTAAAATTTCACTCTTACACAGAGTGTTCTGCACATAAAACTTACTTACAATAAGTTATCTTCAGTCAGACACTTGTTCACACTTACCAGCCGTAGTAGAAAGTTTGCAAGTAATCTACAACTATGTTTTTCCACCTGAAAACAAAATGGCCTCGTGATCGACTCAGATGTAATGCACGTATTCTTAGCTTTCATCACTAAAGACGAGCTATATCTTGTATATTAACCGAGCAACACAACTTGTTGCCACAAAGTAATAAGTCACGAAGTTGCCCAGCTTTCTGGTATTGCTTCGGTTTTGATTAAAAGTAAATCTATCTTTTCATCAATCTTAATTGAAAGGATTAGTTTCACAAGGGTTGCTACTTTATTCCTTCTCCGCTCATATCCCCAGGTACGCAGTGGATACAGAACTTGCTTTTTGTAGCAGCTAATATATATTATGAGTATGTGGGAATCGAATGAAGACAAGCTAATAACTAAATGATGCTAGTACTCCGCTGCACTGATCCCTGTACTTACCTCAACCTTCGAACCGAGAGAAGTAGCGAAGTGGCTAACGTACTGCGAATGAGCTGCAAGCGATGTTCTGTATCCATATTGAAAGGCTAACCACTGTATAAGTTACATGGAAGTCAGTACTGAAAAAGAAAACACATGAGTCACTCGAAAGGGGTTCGTGCAGTTGTATGATAAGAAACAGGTCAACATTTAATGCAAATAATGAAAATATGTTAAACAACAGTGAAGGCAAGACGTGTTGGAGTATCCTTTATGCAATGGCGTATCGGAGTCTGAAACTGTTACAAACACAAGGGGGAAAAAACTGTCTTAGCTAGCATAGATTGATTCTTGATGCCGTTTTGGAGTTGCCTGGGAAGAAAATAGCCTTCGAGACATAGTAATAGAGGGCCGCTCTTAAAAAGTTTAAAAACGTTTATGTGGGCTGGTTTCTGCGAAATCTCTGGACGATTTTCGTGCCCCATATCCTACACCAACTATATTGGTACGGCTGTAGCATTTATTGCGTCAGAAGCTTCTGACAGTAGTAAATAATGAGCAGATGCCGAGAAGTGCATGACAGGTCTCATTGAAAGCTGTCAAACAGCGGAACATATAAATTGTGTGGTGTGGTATAACAGCAGGCAGCGTGCGGTTTGTGCGGCGTCGCGCGGTGCACCATTATCCTTCCGGAAGTCGTTGGGCCTGCGACCCTGGACGTTAGCGGTGCCGATGCCGGCAGAAATGGCTGGCGGCACGGGCTGTCTTTTGATTTGTGGTCACGCTAAGGCGCTGCCCGCCTCGCTGCCCCGGGCAATCAGCGGACCGCAAAGTGGCGCCCGGAGCGGGGCTCCGCCGCCGTGGAGAGCCATTTGTCAGGGGCGCTTTTAATGCGGCCGCCAGGGGATCTGCTGGAGCTCGGTAAGGCACCCGGACATTACGCGCCCTGTGTAATTACAGAGCACGAGGTCACAGAGGCGCCGGGACAGGTCTGGGCATGGAGCTATAGTGCAGGGGCAGAAAATCTCTGTTCCGAGAATACTGCGTGCGAGGCCCTTTACTGTGTGAAACGAGACTACAAAATCTCTTACACCTTACATGGCGGAAGTAATACAAATAACTGTGTTGTATACATCCAATAGCATGGTGTTCCACAAGGTTCAGTTTTAGGTCCACTGTTGTTTCTCATGTGTTTCATCAGTGACATTCCGTCTACTATCAAGCTAGAATTAATTGTTCTTACATAGTGATGTTGCATCAAACCGTAATAAAAAGTGGCAGGAAACATCAGCATATCAGAAATAGAATAACATGCATTTAATTTTGGGGTAAAGAAGACATCTCACCGAAAGGCACAAGCGCTGCTCGTCGATAGTTACACAAACAAGAGGCGCAGACCTAAGGTACAGAGCTTTGCTAGCTTTCGGAATGAAGTTCCTTTTTCAAGCTTATAGGAGAAACACACACACACAAACACACACACATACACAAGTACTCGCTTATCTCCCTAGATTGTGAACTGAACACAATGTAGGGAGACAGGTGTGTGCTTGTGAGTGCGTGAATGTGTGTGTCTTTGTGTGCACATTTCTCCTACAAGCGTGAGAAAGGTAGTTCATTCCGTAATATAGCAAAACTCTGCTCACTTTGTTTGTGTGGTGTGCGTACTGTAAGACCTTCGGTACACACACCATCAGGTTATTTGACTTGTCGCTCTAACGAAGTAGACGAGTGTCAGCAATATGTCTTGTGGTCTTATTGTGGCGTGTTTATCTTCTGCTATTAGGTCAGACGATAGAAATGCCACTTGCATGCTTAGAGTAGCAGATTGACGGTGACCAACTTTAAACAGAACTTCATTAAGTTTCACACACATTTATTAAAATAATAAAAAGCATAGATATTATGGAACTTGATTCTGGATGCTGTTTACAATTGACAATCTGAAGTTCCTTTGGTCTTGGTACGTTAATCTTATTCTCACATATCTCTGATACTTGACAAAATGTCTATACATTTCTCTTCATGGCTATGTACAGGAATGTGATAATCTTATTAGGCGCAGACTGAAACTTACTATAGAGTGGTACAGACTAATGCAGGCTCGTACAGACTGGTGCAGACAAATGCAGACTGGGTAATCGGAGGTCTGTACACTCGTTATAATACCTCGCGCCTTCAGGTATCACTTCGCGAGTGTGATCCGCGAGGAGAAAAGGTTCTACGTTAGCAGCGATCTCATTGGCTGCGTTACATATCAATACACGGATCGGCGGAAGCCGAATTTGGTCAGTCTCTAAGGCAGCGCCATCTCGTAGTGCGGAGACGGACGAGCGCTGCGCCTGCGCTGTTGTGCTTAGCGAGGCGTGCTCTAGTGGGAAAGTTGTGTACGCGCTGAATACGCGGAACTATGTACACAACAGTTTGTGTACCTATCGACGACACAGTGCTTCTGTCTTTCGGTGAAACGTCTCCTTTACTCGTAAATAATTCGTAACGCTCAACCATAACTCTCCATACATTAAAACACAGAATTAACACATACAACAGGTTATACAGCATACATATGTCACTTTCAGTGTTGTAAAAAGCGTGTATACCTAATAATCTTACAAGATTTGATGATGACAGCGTAGATCTGTTGAAACAGGTGACAGTAATAAAAAGAATTGCTAGCAGTCTTGGCAAACTTGATGCTTCAAGAAGAATATAACTTTCAGTCCCCAACGATTAACTAATGTCAAACACATCTTACAGATGTAATAAGTATTGCAATCAGCCGCAGTAGATGTAAAACCAAGAGGTGAACTTGCAAATTATATTAAACGAATTTCTGGCTGAAACTGTCAGTCAAAATTTCCGTGCTGAGAGGCCACGGTGGATACACAAAACTGTTCCCTGACATTTCGTCTCCGACGGCGGAAGACTACTTTTGGAGGTTAAACAGGAACTGAGTCAAGAGTTCGAGGACTCTCTGTATTTCCAGATCTCTTTAGAGGGCACTACCATTCTTCATGTGGTGGAATGCATGATAATTTCTGGCTAACTTCATCTTTCTTTGTGGGTGATACCGTTGTCATATGGACATACGACAAACAAAAGCTGGACGTGTGCTTAATGCTTCTCAAAAGGGGTCATCACAGCTGTTAATAACGGATTTTGTGCTAGGTATGTGAAAAGTCTCTGTTGGATTCCTTTCATGTTTGATTTCGTAAATCTGTTGTCATTTATGGAGTAAATTCCTCTCCTAAATTTACTGTGGCGTTTCTGACTATCTGGGAGGAGACTGAGTAGTGGAACGTGTTACTTTTACACATAAACAAGAACGATCTGTCACACTACTACACTTTAAAACACAGTTTATATGTAATTCATGTCACACAGTCTCATACGGAACCTACATCCGCTTTCTGTTATATACTGTGTATGATAAGATTCTGTCATCCCCCTTCCCTTCTGTGTGAGAGGATGAATGAGCAAATGTATTTGTAGTTGCGTGCTTGAGGGTAGCAGACAAGCCTGTCTGCTAGAGAACAGTAGGACCAACGTCGGAACAGGTAGCTACGCTTCCTAAAAGCAAAGAGGTTTCTATCCTTAGTATGGTTCTGTCCGTCCGTTGTCATGTTGGTATAGGAAGCTGCCCCTCTGGCCACTTCCGTTGGTCTTTGTGAGCCACCCTCAGGAAGCACACTCGGCAGTAGGCAGTGGCAGTCTGGCGGTGGCGAGCGTCTGAAGTGGTAAGATCTCCGGCTAAGCGCGTGTCTGCTAAGTCCATAGGACAATGGATTTGTTAAGTTCAGCCTAACTGAAAATTTAATCATCTTTATCTCGGGTTTAGCTCTAAAATATCTAAGGTTATCTTAAATTGCAGCGTAGTGTAATTCTCGTGTGAAGTTCAGATTATTTTGGGGTAGTTGCTTTGTCATTACTTTGCGAGTAAAGTGGAACCACGTGTTGATCAGTAACTCTAACTAAGTTCATCAATCTTAAATGTGAATGCTTGTGTGATTATAACGTCTCGTCTTGACAATATTTTACAATATAGCAACTTTTCTTTATGCTTTTCTTTATGTTCAACCCACGTGGAGTGTACTTTGCGAGACCAGTACCACGTGCTTATATAACTGTTTGACCCATCAGGTCAATAGTAAGACGTTAGTAACCAGTTCAAGGTTTTTCTTTTGTCAATTGCTTTTCGATCGAATTTATGTTAATTATCAAAATTACTGTGGAGTTATACGCTTTCTGTAAACCAAGTTGACCACGTGGAGCATGTGGTGTAATCATCAAAGTAGCCCTCAGCTATTCTTTTTGCGAAGACTTCACAAAGAGTTAATATGAATTTAGTATACCAGTGTGTGGTAATTACATGACGGACAGGATTGTGGTATGAACGTAATTTCTTTGGGTAAAAACTGAATCTGTTGGTTGTGGTTAATTTCTTCTTGCTTATGTTTCAATGTTCTTCGTGAGTTATTTTATGAATGCAGTGTCGTATGCAGTCTCCCAATCTTGGCTCCATATTTTATGTGTTCCGTAAGATTACAATCTCACATTTTTTAATCGTAAATAAGGCACCAGCTGAGTTATAACTCACGTATAATATGCTGAGATTTCAATGAACAATCTTAAAATAAATTTCCAAATATAAACTGATTTCTTTCTTTTTATTTAAATTCTCTTTTTATATATATATATATTACCGGTTTTGTATGACTATTAAAAGATTATCATTAATGTTAGTCTGCTTGGTAAACCTAGACTAAATATCTGATGAAACAGTTGCCCAGTAATCCACGGTTAAGGTCCCCAGACAGATCACGGCTTTTAACCCACTTTCATTGTCAATTAGCACCGATATCAGCGTACCAAATTAAAGTTACAACATTACACAGCAGCTAAGAAAATTAATGATACAACATTACACATGGCGACCCTGTTCTGTGATTCCGCTAGACTCTGGAATCTCTGAAACGTTAGATTGCGAGCGTGTTATAATCTTAATTTTTTTCCTACAGCGCTCAAACAACTTCTGTGTTGTTTCCGAGCAGACTTTCAAAAGATTCACGGCGTTGTTGATCGGCGTTGCGTTGTTTGTCTTGTTTTGTTTTTTATATTTGTGTGTTTTATATGTCTGTGTGTTTTTTATTCTCGCTTGTAAATTCCACTGTTTCGATCAAAGATAAAAATTTGTTTTGCGTGTGAAAAAGTGTGTACTAGGTTGGGTATCTTTCGTGTGACTGTCGTAATTTTTGGGGGACACATTTATTGTGATTAGTGTGTTGCGTACTGAGTATAAATTGCACTAATGCAAACACGTAATCAAGCTAAAAGTAAGCGGTCCAACAACTTAAGCAACATGGACCAAGGGGATAATTTGATTTCCAATATTAACGCGTCGGGCGGTTCCGAAAATGCAATGGGGAATACTTCAGACGAAATGCAAAACAGCACGAACGGGCTCACAGCAGAGCCAGAAATTAATTTGCCTCCAACTAACCAAATTGATTTAGCAGAACTCATGAAAGCCTTATTGCAACAAAATAAAGAAAACACAGAGAAATCGATCCGCGAGCTAGGGGAACAAATGACGCAGAAATCAGAAAAATCGTTCCGAGAACAAAAAGAATCATCTGAAAAATCGATCCGAGAGCTAGGCGAACAAATAGACGAAAAACTAATCCAGCAGACAAATAAAGTCGACAAGTCGATGCAGAGAGTGTCGGATGATATCTCACAAAGAATAAACAATCTGGCAAGTGAGATAAAAAGTGATATTATGAAAGAATTAGGCCGTACATTTGAACAAATCGATGATCGTCTGCAAGCCTTAGAACAGAGCAAGCGGAGGGGCGATGCCGAATCTAAAGAAAGCGAAGAACGGCTACTTAGGAATTTCCAAGAGCTGAGGGAAGAATGCCAAAGGGAGCACCAGCAGGTACTCTCGAGGGTCCAAGAGGCAGAAACGCATTGTCCCACGTCCGTTAGCAACACAATAGCGGACAACAGTTTAGCGATCCACGCGTTGGAACAGCAAGTAGAACAATTGAAGCAGACTGGGGCGGAGGACAAGAGACAAATTGATGATAAGATTGCGGCATTAGCGGACATTGTAGGCACGATGAAGCTGACGGAAAGCGAGAACAATACTACACCGGTAGCGGCCGCAGAGACCGAAGAAGTGCGTTCGCTTCTGAGATTTCACAAGGGACAATTCGAAGTGAACAGGCAACACAAGGCTATAACAGGCGAATTACAAGAACGCGTGGCGCATCTGGAAAACCGCATGGCGTGTGATTCCGAACTCGCCAATAGCACTAAAAATAGCCGTACGAACAGTGCAGAGAGGGACTCCGGCCACGAGGGAGATTTTGACGACAGGGAAGAATGTAATTTGAGGGGCAGACATGAGAATAATAGAAACATTCAAGGGCCTCGCCAGGAGGAAATGCGGGGATTTGATTTCAAACATTTCCTTACGGTGAGAAAGTTTGAGATATTCCGAAATTCGCAAAAAGGAATACATCCACGAGCATGGCTCGAGCAATTTGAGTTCTGTCTTCCTCCCGACTGGGCAAGTTCACATAAGATAGAATATATGTGTGGCTATTTGGGAGGCGAACCGGCGATTCGCATGAGGTCGGCAGCGCGTCACTGCAACTCCACTTGGGAGTTTCGACAAGCCTTTCTCTCCGCCTATTGGTCGGAAGCGGCACAAGATAGGGTCAAACATGGCATAATTATGCTGCCAAATTTGAACCAGTCTGGTTTCGGCAGCCCTGCATGCCTATTCGACCACATGCTGCAGGCAAATCAATTTTAATACGACCCATACGGGCCTGCGGAACTAATTACGATATGCATCACCAAATTGCCGATGCACTTGCGGCACGTCATTCTTGCGGGACGATGCAAAGAGGACGTGGAAACGTTTAAGACGCTTCTCCAAGAGTTGGAATACAATACAGGAGAATGCCCGCCTAATCAGGCACAAAGTTATTACGGGGCACAGCAGCGCGACCGCAGTCGTGGCCGTATTACTAATCAACGGCGTGACTGGTCGTCGCGACGCGAACGGAACAATAATCGGGACAGGCCGTATAGAAACTGGGGTAACAGTCGCGAACACAGGTGGAACAGCAGAAATGATCGAGGACGTGGACAAGATCGTGAACGCTACAGGTACGGCAACCAGAATCGATATCACGGTGAACACGGTGGGAATAGGACTGTAGGCGGAGCACCTCATGATGTGGAAATTCGGCCGGCTAACCCTAGACATAATCCAGCAAATAGAAATGAGCAAAACCGGCAATGACTAACGATCAGCGCAGAAGGCGCCCAATCGGAACAAATGAGCGACATGGCAAATGTGTAGAAAGGACAGTGGGGAGTAGAGAGGACGATGAAGAGAATGAATTGATTAGTTTAAATTTGTGACATGCATATGTTGGTAAAAATAGTGATAAAGATGTTTCTATGTGATTGATTGAAGTGATGTATTTAATTTTTTTCTTTCCTTGTGCAATTAGGATTTAGTTTGATTCAAACGTGAAGATAAAAGGTATCTTTGTGAACGAGTAAAATGCTGTTTATGTTTTTTTTTTGTGTAAATTGAAAAGAGTCGCTCCTGAGAGAACCAAGATCTGTGTTGAATTGATGCAAAACTCAGGGGAATATCCGATCTGTGGGTATTATGGGTCTGGCAAACCCAGGTCCCCAGCTGTTAGTAGCCTTGTTTCCGATTTTCTGCTTTCAGTGCTACTATCTATCTATTACTATTCTATATCTGTCAGTATAAATGAGGATCTCTTACTATACTATGCGTGCTGTATGAATATTTTAAGACAGGAGAACTCTGAGAAAGGAATGAGTAAATCTGGAATCTTGAAAACAGGACGCGATAATACGATTGTTTAACCAATGGCTTCCCAATATGCGATGATATGTTAATATTGATGATATATGTCTTTTTTGTTCTTTATAGCTGAGTACGGAAAGTGCTGTCTGTGGATTTCGTAAGTAGATTGATTCCCTTCAAGGTGAAAGAAGTATTGTGGTTTGTGTAATTTACGTAGCCCTGAAATATTATTGTGGCAGTCAAATACGAGCAGTTTTCCAGCAAATGGAGAATGGAACGGAAATGTGGATCCTTTTTGTAGTCTTCACTGATGTTGAGCCAGAGCCTAAAAAAATTATTCTGCGTTAATACTTGTCCTAGAAAAGCGACGTTTATGTATTTTTGCTGATGCTGTGAGCATTACAGCTTACCGTTTTCGCTGGTGCGGGATGCACTGCAGCCTATATGATTTGTACTGAGGAAATTTCCCTCTTGAAGGTAGAGGATGATTAAATAATTTTGATTATGGGAACGAAGGAAAGCTTGGTTTAAGGTAATAAGGATGAAGCAAAACATTTGTCATTTAAACTGCAGGAGGATTCGGATCTTTTGTGTCTGTTGTAAGTTCAATATGTTAAGATGATACTGTTTTACAGAATAGAGGTGACCACAATTTTGCCATTCATGAGAAATGAACCCAGAATAACCACCACAGGCGAAATAACTGATTTGGAAGCGAAAGGTAACTTAAAGAAGGAACGAAATCGCAACGAAATGGGTAAGAAAATGTAGTATAACCTGTATAATTAAAATATTTGTACCCTTCTCAGAGCCATCTGTATGATTAATTCTTGTGATAACGTAATTTTAGATGAAATTTTCTTACTGTTTTATGTGTGAATATATGAGTATGATAAATGTATAATTGCGAGTCTCTTTTCAGGTGTGCGAACTGGTATAAATGTTTTGGTGTGTAAATAACCATTGTTTTTTTTTACTGTGTATGTTTAAGGAAAGTTTCTCCATATTTATCATGTGACAAGAAGTATGCCGCGAGCGTCAAGAAGAGGACGAATTAGAACAATGTTGTAGTGGTATATACACGGTGTTGAAATAGCATTGAAGTAGCGGCTTATTGGCTTAACTAGTAGTGGATAGAAGTAGAATATTGAGTAATGCATGTTTATGGGTAGTTAGTTTGTAGAATAGACAACAGGTGTGCATGTATGTGTGTGTAAATAACATGTGAACCCTATGCTGTCCTGACCTATACTTGCACAAGGCATAGTCCTATTCATTTTAGTGAATTAGTAAGTAGCACTTGCTTTATTAAAACGTAAGTGAACCACATTAGTGATGTGGATTTAAATATTATATTGTCAGTTCATTTAATTCTTATTTTTTTTACATTGTAAAGTCATTTCATTTTTATTCTTTTACATTGTCAAGTCATTTAAATTTTATTTTATATTGTCGATTCATCTAATTTAAAAAAAAAAAATTAAGTCTCACGTTTGTTCTTAAAAATTGTGAAAGACAATACTAAGTGGTATTATGTATGACATTGTGTAATCACATAACTACGATAAAAAAAAATTCTCTGTGAATGCAGTTTAGAACGTGAAAGCGAACCGGCTAAACTCTTACGAGACAGCGGGAGCAGCCGGACTAGTTGTAAACTGGCGGGTTTCCCAGCGGGGGACGCTGTCAACTGGGCCACTTCGGGAGCGCGGTCGACCACAAAAGAAGGGCATGCGGCAAACACTTCCCCTTGCACCTGGAGCTAATGGGCGGCCGCCCCGTGCGACCCTTCCTGAAGGCGACGACCTGAGATGGGCGAGCGGTCCACCGCGCGGAAATCCATCTGCTGGCAATGCACCACACGCACGCGACCGTGACCAGACGGCCGCGGAGAGACAACACAAGGGGCATGGAGCCTTTTGACAGGTACTGTCCAGAGAAACTGACAGACTTCAACGACGCCTATCAACATTTCCTGATGGATGCCTACTGTCAAGCGACAGTAAATCATGGTTCGATGTTCTCTGGTCGCTAAGGGTGGCACAAAAGAAGAGCCACTAAGTGCCATCCTTGCCCAGGAATATCAACCTGGCGTGTCAAACGAGGATACCGCACGAATTTGACAACACAAACATGGAACCAAATCGAGATGTACGTGACACAGACCACCAAGAGAAACTTCATGAGAGGGCAGAGACGGCGGGATTGCACGCAACAGATGGACAAAAAAAATCTCTACTGACAGCTGCGGCGACGCACCCCCTTCCCCTCCCCTTATATTGTGCCTCGGAACAGTGGAACTAGTGAGTGTATCAGTGAACAGTGATTATACGGTTCTTAGTTCAATGCATATACGTGTGTTTCTGTCACAGAAACTTTGGCTCGTGTGTTTTGCAGGGATTCGATTTATTGGTGTTTACTAGACTGACTCTTGTATTTTGCAGGTGTTCTATTTATTAATTTTTTTTTAGACTTTGACTCTCGTATTTTGCAGGGGTTCTATTTATTGTTTATTTTAGACTTTGACTCTTGTATTTTGCAGGTGTTTTATTTATTGGTGTTTTTTATTAGATATTGACTATTGTACTGTTTTATTGATCAATGTTTGTTCTTGTGTGATGTATTAGATTTGTGTTATTTTGTTTCTTAAATTCATTCATGTGGCATTGCTTCGTTTATCAGTCAGATTGCTATTCATTCTCATTGGACTGTGATCGATTAGCCTTTGCATGGGGCATATTTATGGTGAGGAACCCCGTAAGGGTAACAATCACATAATTAATTGTATTTTCAGTATAATGACACAGTGCTCATTGTTTGCTAACTAACTGAAATATAGTAGAGTGATTAAATTAATGCCACATAGTTATGTTAATTCTACAAATTATTAGTTTTATAAGATATAGAATTTTTTTTGCGATAACCACTTTGTAAAACATGTTTTTTTTTCTTATCAATTTTTGCTTTTGCGGATTGTGCATTGTAATGTTCTGCTTTATAATACTGATGTTATTTCATGTTGTTTTTTAATTGCTGTGGCATCTTTGCTATTTTCATAAATTTTACTTGTTAGTAAACAGTCTTAAATTTGCCTGTGATCAGTTGGCTCTTGCAATGAGCAAATACTGGTGAACTCCATAAGGGTAACAACCAGAAATTGTTTTCATATTAATGACACAGGAACCATTGTTTTTACTTGCTGGCCGAATTAGGTCTACACTATCTTTTAAATAGGTGTCACAGATTGTGTTCTTTTTTTTCTGTTTGAAATTAGTAGATTTTAAAGATTTGTTGAAATTATTGTGTTTTAGCAAGTAGCTGGTGACCTTTTGCCTTTTTTTTACATTTTTGGTTTAAGTAGGGTGTGAGAAGCCTGCTTGGGAATGTCCTAGCATGGCCAGAAAATTCCCTGCACAGTCTTTTCCCGGAGCGTTGGGGTTATGAAAGGTCTCTGTTGGATTCCTTTCATGTTTGATTTCGTAAATCAGTTGTCATTTATGGAGTAAATTCCTCTCCTAAATTTACTGTGGCGTTTCTGACTATCTGGGAGGAGACTGAGTAGTGGAACGTGTTACTTTTACACATAAACAAGAACGATCTGTCACACTACTACACTTTAAAACACAGTTTATATGTAATTCATGTCACACAGTCTCATACGGAACCTACATCCGCTTTCTGTTATATACTGTGTATGATAAGATACTGTCATCCCCCTTCCCTTCTGTGTGAGAGGATGAATGAGCAAATGTATTTGTAGTTGCGTGCTTGAGGGTAGCAGACAAGCCTGTCTGCTAGAGAACAGTAGGACCAACGTCGGAACAGGTAGCTACGCTTCCTAAAAGCAAAGAGGTTTCTATCCTTAGTATGGTTCTGTCCGTCCGTTGTCATGTTGGTATAGGAAGCTGCCCCTCTGGCCACTTCCGTTGGTCTTTGTGAGCCACCCTCAGGAAGCACACTCGGCAGTAGGCAGTGGCAGTCTGGCGGTGGCGAGCGTCTGAAGTGGTAAGATCTCCGGCTAAGCGCGTGTCTGCTAAGTCCATAGGACAATGGATTTGTTAAGTTCAGCCTAACTGAAAATTTAATCATCTTTATCTCGGGTTTAGCTCTAAAATATCTAAGGTTATCTTAAATTGCAGCGTAGTGTAATTCTCGTGTGAAGTTCAGATTATTTTGGGGTAGTTGCTTTGTCATTACTTTGCGAGTAAAGTGGAACCACGTGTTGATCAGTAACTCTAACTAAGTTCATCAATCTTAAATGTGAATGCTTGTGTGATTATAACGTCTCGTCTTGACAATATTTTACAATATAGCAACTTTTCTTTATGCTTTTCTTTATGTTCAACCCACGTGGAGTGTACTTTGCGAGACCAGTACCACGTGCTTATATAACTGTTTGACCCATCAGGTCAATAGTAAGACGTTAGTAACCAGTTCAAGGTTTTTCTTTTGTCAATTGCTTTTCGATCGAATTTATGTTAATTATCAAAATTACTGTGGAGTTATACGCTTTCTGTAAACCAAGTTGACCACGTGGAGCATGTGGTGTAATCATCAAAGTAGCCCTCAGCTATTCTTTTTGCGAAGACTTCACAAAGAGTTAATATGAATTTAGTATACCAGTGTGTGGTAATTACATGACGGACAGGATTGTGGTATGAACGTAATTTCTTTGGGTAAAAACTGAATCTGTTGGTTGTGGTTAATTTCTTCTTGCTTATGTTTCAATGTTCTTCGTGAGTTATTTTATGAATGCAGTGTCGTATGCAGTCTCCCAATCTTGGCTCCATATTTTATGTGTTCCGTAAGATTACAATCTCACATTTTTTAATCGTAAATAAGGCACCAGCTGAGTTATAACTCACGTATAATATGCTGAGATTTCAATGAACAATCTTAAAATAAATTTCCAAATATAAACTGATTTCTTTCTTTTTATTTAAATTCTCTTTTTATATATATATATATTACCGGTTTTGTATGACTATTAAAAGATTATCATTAATGTTAGTCTGCTTGGTAAACCTAGACTAAATATCTGATGAAACAGTTGCCCAGTAATCCACGGTTAACGTCCCCAGACAGATCACGGCTTTTAACCCACTTTCATTGTCAATTAGCACCGATATCAGCATACCAAATTAAAGTTACAACATTACACAGCAGCTAAGAAAATTAATGATACAACATTACACATGGCGACCCTGTTCTGTGATTCCGCTAGACTCTGGAATCTCTGAAACGTTAGATTGCGAGCGTGTTATAATCTTAATTTTTTTCCTACAGCGCTCAAACAACTTCTGTGTTGTTTCCGAGCAGACTTTCAAAAGATTCACGGCGTTGTTGATCGGCGTTGCGTTGTTTGTCTTGTTTTGTTTTTTATATTTGTGTGTTTTATATGTCTGTGTGTTTTTTATTCTCGCTTGTAAATTCCACTGTTTCGATCAAAGATAAAAATTTGTTTTGCGTGTGAAAAAGTGTGTACTAGGTTGGGTATCTTTCGTGTGACTGTCGTAATTTTTGGGGGACACATTTATTGTGATTAGTGTGTTGCGTACTGAGTATAAATTGCACTAATGCAAACACGTAATCAAGCTAAAAGTAAGCGGTCCAACAACTTAAGCAACATGGACCAAGGGGATAATTTGATTTCCAATATTAACGCGTCGGGCGGTTCCGAAAATGCAATGGGGAATACTTCAGACGAAATGCAAAACAGCACGAACGGGCTCACAGCAGAGCCAGAAATTAATTTGCCTCCAACTAACCAAATTGATTTAGCAGAACTCATGAAAGCCTTATTGCAACAAAATAAAGAAAACACAGAGAAATCGATCCGCGAGCTAGGGGAACAAATGACGCAGAAATCAGAAAAATCGTTCCGAGAACAAAAAGAATCATCTGAAAAATCGATCCGAGAGCTAGGCGAACAAATAGACGAAAAACTAATCCAGCAGACAAATAAAGTCGACAAGTCGATGCAGAGAGTGTCGGATGATATCTCACAAAGAATAAACAATCTGGCAAGTGAGATAAAAAGTGATATTATGAAAGAATTAGGCCGTACATTTGAACAAATCGATGATCGTCTGCAAGCCTTAGAACAGAGCAAGCGGAGGGGCGATGCCGAATCTAAAGAAAGCGAAGAACGGCTACTTAGGAATTTCCAAGAGCTGAGGGAAGAATGCCAAAGGGAGCACCAGCAGGTACTCTCGAGGGTCCAAGAGGCAGAAACGCATTGTCCCACGTCCGTTAGCAACACAATAGCGGACAACAGTTTAGCGATCCACGCGTTGGAACAGCAAGTAGAACAATTGAAGCAGACTGGGGCGGAGGACAAGAGACAAATTGATGATAAGATTGCGGCATTAGCGGACATTGTAGGCACGATGAAGCTGACGGAAAGCGAGAACAATACTACACCGGTAGCGGCCGCAGAGACCGAAGAAGTGCATTCGCTTCTGAGATTTCACAAGGGACAATTCGAAGTGAACAGGCAACACAAGGCTATAACAGGCGAATTACAAGAACGCGTGGCGCATCTGGAAAACCGCATGGCGTGTGATTCCGAACTCGCCAATAGCACTAAAAATAGCCGTACGAACAGTGCAGAGAGGGACTCCGGCCACGAGGGAGATTTTGACGACAGGGAAGAATGTAATTTGAGGGGCAGACATGAGAATAATAGAAACATTCAAGGGCCTCGCCAGGAGGAAATGCGGGGATTTGATTTCAAACATTTCCTTACGGTGAGAAAGTTTGAGATATTCCGAAATTCGCAAAAAGGAATACATCCACGAGCATGGCTCGAGCAATTTGAGTTCTGTCTTCCTCCCGACTGGGCAAGTTCACATAAGATAGAATATATGTGTGGCTATTTGGGAGGCGAACCGGCGATTCGCATGAGGTCGGCAGCGCGTCACTGCAACTCCACTTGGGAGTTTCGACAAGCCTTTCTCTCCGCCTATTGGTCGGAAGCGGCACAAGATAGGGTCAAACATGGCATAATTATGCTGCCAAATTTGAACCAGTCTGGTTTCGGCAGCCCTGCACGCCTATTCGACCACATGCTGCAGGCAAATCAATTTTTATACGACCCATACGGGCCTGCGGAACTAATTAGGATATGCATCACCAAATTGCCGATGCACTTGCGGCACGTCATTCTTGCGGGACGATGCAAAGAGGACGTGGAAACGTTTAAGACGCTTCTCCAAGAGTTGGAATACAATACAGGAGAATGCCCGCCTAATCAGGCACAAAGTTATTACGGGGCACAGCAGCGCGACCGCAGTCGTGGCCGTATTACTAATCAACGGCGTGACTGGTCGTCGCGACGCGAACGGAACAATAATCGGGACAGGCCGTATAGAAACTGGGGTAACAGTCGCGAACACAGGTGGAACAGCAGAAATGATCGAGGACGTGGACAAGATCGTGAACGCTACAGGTACGGCAACCAGAATCGATATCACGGTGAACACGGTGGGAATAGGACTGTAGGCAGAGCACCTCATGATGTGGAAATTCGGCCGGCTAACCCTAGACATAATCCAGCAAATAGAAATGAGCAAAACCGGCAATGACTAACGATCAGCGCAGAAGGCGCCCAATCGGAACAAATGAGCGACATGGCAAATGTGTAGAAAGGACAGTGGGGAGTAGAGAGGACGATGAAGAGAATGAATTGATTAGTTTAAATTTGTGACATGCATATGTTGGTAAAAATAGTGATAAAGATGTTTCTATGTGATTGATTGAAGTGATGTATTTAATTTTTTTCTTTCCTTGTGCAATTAGGATTTAGTTTGATTCAAACGTGAAGATAAAAGGTATCTTTGTGAACGAGTAAAATGCTGTTTATGTTTTTTTTTTGTGTGAATTGAAAAGAGTCGCTCCTGAGAGAACCAAGATCTGTGTTGAATTGATGCAAAACTCAGGGGAATATCCGATCTGTGGGTATTATGGGTCTGGCAAACCCAGGTCCCCAGCTGTTAGTAAGTAGCCTTGTTTCCGATTTTCTGCTTTCAGTGCTACTATCTATCTATTACTATTCTATATCTGTCAGTATAAATGAGGATCTCTTACTATACTATGCGTGCTGTATGAATATTTTAAGACAGGAGAACTCTGAGAAAGGAATGAGTAAATCTGGAATCTTGAAAACAGGACGCGATAATACGATTGTTTAACCAATGGCTTCCCAATATGCGATGATATGTTAATATTGATGATATATGTCTTTTTTGTTCTTTATAGCTGAGTACGGAAAGTGCTGTCTGTGGATTTCGTAAGTAGATTGATTCCCTTCAAGGTGAAAGAAGTATTGTGGTTTGTGTAATTTACGTAGCCCTGAAATATTATTGTGGCAGTCAAATACGAGCAGTTTTCCAGCAAATGGAGAATGGAACGGAAATGTGGATCCTTTTTGTAGTCTTCACTGATGTTGAGCCAGAGCCTAAAAAAATTATTCTGCGTTAATACTTGTCCTAGAAAAGCGACGTTTATGTATTTTTGCTGATGCTGTGAGCATTACAGCTTACCGTTTTCGCTGGTGCGGGATGCACTGCAGCCTATATGATTTGTACTGAGGAAATTTCCCTCTTGAAGGTAGAGGATGATTAAATAATTTTGATTATGGGAACGAAGGAAAGCTTGGTTTAAGGTAATAAGGATGAAGCAAAACATTTGTCATTTAAACTGCAGGAGGATTCGGATCTTTTGTGTCTGTTGTAAGTTCAATATGTTAAGATGATACTGTTTTACAGAATAGAGGTGACCACAATTTTGCCATTCATGAGAAATGAATCCAGAATAACCACCACAGGCGAAATAACTGATTTGGAAGCGAAAGGTAACTTAAAGAAGGAACGAAATCGCAACGAAATGGGTAAGAAAATGTAGTATAACCTGTATAATTAAAATATTTGTACCCTTCTCAGAGCCATCTGTGTGATTAATTCTTGTGATAACGTAACTTTAGATGAAATTTTCTTACTGTTTTATGTGTGAATATATGAGTATGATAAATGTATAATTGCGAGTCTCTTTTCAGGTGTGCGAACTGGTATAAATGTTTTGGTGTGTAAATAACCATTGTTTTTTTTACTGTGTATGTTTAAGGAAAGTTTCTCCATATTTATCATGTGACAAGACGTATGCCGCGAGCGTCAAGAAGAGGACGAATTAGAACAATGTTGTAGTGGTATATACACGGTGTTGAAATAGCATTGAAGTAGCGGCTTATTGGCTTAACTAGTAGTGGATAGAAGTAGAATATTGAGTAATGCATGTTTATGGGTAGTTAGTTTGTAGAATAGACAACAGGTGTGCATGTATGTGTGTGTAAATAACATGTGAACCCTATGCTGTCCTGACCTATACTTGCACAAGGCATAGTCCTATTCATTTTAGTGAATTAGTAAGTAGCACTTGCTTTATTAAAACGTAAGTGAACCACATTAGTGATGTGGATTTAAATATTATATTGTCAGTTCATTTAATTCTTATTTTTTTTACATTGTAAAGTCATTTCATTTTTATTCTTTTACATTGTCAAGTCATTTAAATTTTATTTTATATTGTCGATTCATCTAATTTAATAAAAAAAAAATTAAGTCTCACGTTTGTTCTTAAAAATTGTGAAAGACAATACTAAGTGGTATTATGTATGACATTGTGTAATCACATAACTACGATAAAAAAAAATTCTCTGTGAATGCAGTTTAGAACGTGAAAGCGAACCGGCTAAACTCTTACGAGACAGCGGGAGCAGCCGGACTAGTTGTAAACTGGCGGGTTTCCCAGCGGGGGACGCTGTCAACCGGGCCACTTCGGGAGCGCGGTCGACCACAAAAGAAGGGCATGCGGCAAACACTTTCCCTTGCACCTGGAGCTAATGGGCGGCCGCCCCGTGCGACCCTTCCTGAAGGCGACGACCTGAGATGGGCGAGCGGTCCACCGCGCGGAAATCCATCTGCTGGCAACGCACCACACGCACGCGACCGTGACCAGACGGCCGCGGAGAGACAACACAAGGGGCATGGAGCCTTTTGACAGGTACTGTCCAGAGAAACTGACAGACTTCAACGACGCCTATCAACATTTCCTGATGGATGCCTACTGTCAAGCGACAGTAAATCATGGTTCGATGTTCTCTGGTCGCTAAGGGTGGCACAAAAGAAGAGCCACTAAGTGCCATCCTTGCCCAGGAATATCAACCTGGCGTGTCAAACGAGGATACCGCACGAATTTGACAACACAAACATGGAACCAAATCGAGATGTACGTGACACAGACCACCAAGAGAAACTTCATGAGAGGGCAGAGACGGCGGGATTGCACGCAACAGATGGACAAAAAAAATCTCTACTGACAGCTGCGGCGACGCACCCCCTTCCCCTCCCCTTATATTGTGCCTCGGAACAGTGGAACTAGTGAGTGTATCAGTGAACAGTGATTATACGGTTCTTAGTTCAATGCATATACGTGTGTTTCTGTCACAGAAACTTTGGCTCGTGTGTTTTGCAGGGATTCGATTTATTGGTGTTTACTAGACTGACTCTTGTATTTTGCAGGTGTTCTATTTATTAATTTTTTTTTAGACTTTGACTCTCGTATTTTGCAGGGGTTCTATTTATTGTTTATTTTAGACTTTGACTCTTGTATTTTGCAGGTGTTTTATTTATTGGTGTTTTTTATTAGATATTGACTATTGTACTGTTTTATTGATCAATGTTTGTTCTTGTGTGATGTATTAGATTTGTGTTATTTTGTTTCTTAAATTCATTCATGTGGCATTGCTTCGTTTATCAGTCAGATTGCTATTCATTCTCATTGGACTGTGATCGATTAGCCTTTGCATGGGGCATATTTATGGTGAGGAACCCCGTAAGGGTAACAATCACATAATTAATTGTATTTTCAGTATAATGACACAGTGCTCATTGTTTGCTAACTAACTGAAATATAGTAGAGTGATTAAATTAATGCCACATAGTTATGTTAATTCTACAAATTATTAGTTTTATAAGATATAGAATTTTTTTTGCGATAACCACTTTGTAAAACATGTTTTTTTTTCTTATCAATTTTTGCTTTTGCGGATTGTGCATTGTAATGTTCTGCTTTATAATACTGATGTTATTTCATGTTGTTTTTTAATTGCTGTGGCATCTTTGCTATTTTCATAAATTTTACTTGTTAGTAAACAGTCTTAAATTTGCCTGTGATCAGTTGGCTCTTGCAATGAGCAAATACTGGTGAACTCCATAAGGGTAACAACCAGAAATTGTTTTCATATTAATGACACAGGAACCATTGTTTTTACTTGCTGGCCGAATTAGGTCTACACTATCTTTTAAATAGGTGTCACAGATTGTGTTCTTTTTTTTCTGTTTGAAATTAGTAGATTTTAAAGATTTGTTGAAATTATTGTGTTTTAGCAAGTAGCTGGTGACCTTTTGCCTTTTTTTTACATTTTTGGTTTAAGTAGGGTGTGAGAAGCCTGCTTGGGAATGTCCTAGCATGGCCAGAAAATTCCCTGCACAGTCTTTTCCCGGAGCGTTGGGGTTATGAAAGGTCTCTGTTGGATTCCTTTCATGTTTGATTTCGTAAATCTGTTGTCATTTATGGAGTAAATTCCTCTCCTAAATTTACTGTGGCGTTTCTGACTATCTGGGAGGAGACTGAGTAGTGGAACGTGTTACTTTTACACATAAACAAGAACGATCTGTCACACTACTATACTTTAAAACACAGTTTATATGTAATTCATGTCACACAGTCTCATACGGAACCTACATCCGCTTTCTGTTATATACTGTGTATGATAAGATACTGTCATCCCCCTTCCCTTCTGTGTGAGAGGATGAATGAGCAAATGTATTTGTAGTTGCGTGCTTGAGGGTAGCAGACAAGCCTGTCTGCTAGAGAACAGTAGGACCAACGTCGGAACAGGTAGCTACGCTTCCTAAAAGCAAAGAGGTTTCTATCCTTAGTATGGTTCTGTCCGTCCGTTGTCATGTTGGTATAGGAAGCTGCCCCTCTGGCCACTTCCGTTGGTCTTTGTGAGCCACCCTCAGGAAGCACACTCGGCAGTAGGCAGTGGCAGTCTGGCGGTGGCGAGCGTCTGAAGTGGTAAGATCTCCGGCTAAGCGCGTGTCTGCTAAGTCCATAGGACAATGGATTTGTTAAGTTCAGCCTAACTGAAAATTTAATCATCTTTATCTCGGGTTTAGCTCTAAAATATCTAAGGTTATCTTAAATTGCAGCGTAGTGTAATTCTCGTGTGAAGTTCAGATTATTTTGGGGTAGTTGCTTTGTCATTACTTTGCGAGTAAAGTGGAACCACGTGTTGATCAGTAACTCTAACTAAGTTCATCAATCTTAAATGTGAATGCTTGTGTGATTATAACGTCTCGTCTTGACAATATTTTACAATATAGCAACTTTTCTTTATGCTTTTCTTTATGTTCAACCCACGTGGAGTGTACTTTGCGAGACCAGTACCACGTGCTTATATAACTGTTTGACCCATCAGGTCAATAGTAAGACGTTAGTAACCAGTTCAAGGTTTTTCTTTTGTCAATTGCTTTTCGATCGAATTTATGTTAATTATCAAAATTACTGTGGAGTTATACGCTTTCTGTAAACCAAGTTGACCACGTGGAGCATGTGGTGTAATCATCAAAGTAGCCCTCAGCTATTCTTTTTGCGAAGACTTCACAAAGAGTTAATATGAATTTAGTATACCAGTGTGTGGTAATTACATGACGGACAGGATTGTGGTATGAACGTAATTTCTTTGGGTAAAAACTGAATCTGTTGGTTGTGGTTAATTTCTTCTTGCTTATGTTTCAATGTTCTTCGTGAGTTATTTTATGAATGCAGTGTCGTATGCAGTCTCCCAATCTTGGCTCCATATTTTATGTGTTCCGTAAGATTACAATCTCACATTTTTTAATCGTAAATAAGGCACCAGCTGAGTTATAACTCACGTATAATATGCTGAGATTTCAATGAACAATCTTAAAATAAATTTCCAAATATAAACTGATTTCTTTCTTTTTATTTAAATTCTCTTTTTATATATATATATATTACCGGTTTTGTATGACTATTAAAAGATTATCATTAATGTTAGTCTGCTTGGTAAACCTAGACTAAATATCTGATGAAACAGTTGCCCAGTAATCCACGGTTAACGTCCCCAGACAGATCACGGCTTTTAACCCACTTTCATTGTCAATTAGCACCGATATCAGCATACCAAATTAAAGTTACAACATTACACAGCAGCTAAGAAAATTAATGATACAACATTACATATGTTGCAGAGGGACCGGTCATGTGCACCTGGATAGGAGCTTTTCAGAGAAAACTGATATTGAAGTTTAATGGGTACCAACTATACCCGTAACGTTAGTGCTGTTTCCGTCTAGAGAGTGTAGCGCAGCGGCAAAGCTTGATGGCTCTCAGGCTGGCGGTACTGGTTCGAATCCTGTTCATGTACTTTTTTCATTTTCAATTTCATCGTATAGATTATCGGTAAATAGTATATGTCACGCAAAATTACTCAAAAATGGCTACTTCCGCCTGGTAGTTTCATTAGTACATGAATGATTACAGAAAACTTTCTTCAAATGTACATTCTTTTTGTTACATAATACATTATATAGTCGTTTTACTCGCTCTCACTTTCTGTGCTAGAACAGAATTCAGGACGGTATTTGTCGCAGAAGCAACCAATACATAAATTCGTAGACCACCATGCACATGTAATGAAAGCTACTGTCTTAGAGGCAGACTCACGTTCCAGAAGTGACACCGCTAAACACAGTTCTTTAAAATTCAGAAAGATTGTTGTTTCTCCGATCAATTTCGATGCGAACCGCGCGTACTTGATCATTCTGTGAAAATGGATGCTCTAAACTGATGCAAAATTAAAGAATTTACTTTATGGAATCATCCCTCGAAGAGATTTCTCAATTAGCAATTAGCTGATCGGTAGCATTTAGACATTTTTTCGTAAAAATTTTAACCTGCCTACAAAAATAAACTTCACAGTGCTGTAAATGTGGTGTGGGTGGGTGGGATATTTATCTACACCTACAGGTTACACCTGCGTTGATATTCCGCTACGAAACGTACCCTGTATCACTACTAGCCATTTTCCTTCCGGTTCCATTCGCAAACAGAACGAAGGAAAAACGACTATCTACATGTCTCCGTATGAGCCCTAATTTCTTGTATGTTATCTTCGTAGTCGTTACACGCTACGTATGTTGGAGGCAACAAAATCATTTTGCAGTCAGCTTCAAATGCTAGTTCTGTAAATTTTCTCAATCATGTCCTCGAAAAAAACGGTGCCTTCCCTTCAGGAAAATCCATTTGACTTCTCGAAGCATCTCCTGAGCATTTGTGTGTTGTTCAGGTTCACCGGTAACAAATCAACCAGTCCGCCTCTGAATTGCTTCATAGTCTTCCTTTAATCCAACCAGGTACGGGTCCCAAACGCTCGAGCAGTACTCAAGAATACGTCGCACTACAGCGCCCTGAATGCGGTTTCCTTTACAGATGAACCACACTTTCCTAGAATTTTCTCAGTAAACCAAAGACGCAAAGGCTTTACCTCTGGGGGCATTTTAAAAGCGTTGCGTATGCTGAGCCAGTTCCTGATGTGAATACCCATCAACAGCCTGTTCACGACGCCTGTGACGCTATTCGCCGGAACGTGCGACAGAGTGCGGTAGTCCATGATGCGACGTGTGAACACGTACATCGCATCCCATGGAGACCACTTTCAACATCTGTTGTGATCTGGCTGCGATCCAACTCTGTCCTGTGTTCTGGGACGATTTGTTGTCGTTGTTCGCACACCCTCCATTTCCGGACACATGTTGATAGAACCTTTCTTCCTCCATTTCCAGACAGGAACCCGTCACTTTAGTATGTCGGTTTAATTAATGTTCACTCTACATAGAAGCCACAGAAATTTACAAAGGGTACAATAATTTTAACGGAATAGAAAAGAAAGTTAAACAAAATAAAATATGGATGTCGACTTTTCACCAACAGACTCACGATCCATTACTTTTAATCGCGAACGATGGCGACAGCCAGAGAATCACGCATTCGGGATCACGTGATGAATTGTGATGCCTTCTGTAAGTCACTATAAATTCGGAGGCTCCTCGAGCACTTGACGCAGTTACAGTTTCCCGAAGTTGGAAAGGAAACATCAGGGAATACTTTTATATACCGACCACAGCTTCTTACCAAGAACAATTTACCTGAAGTAAACGCCTGCCATTGCATTATCTCTGGTTGTTTTCCTACCTGCTACTTCGCTGTTAGTTAAAACCCTACAGCATGCTTGCAAGCTTCCTACTTTCTTTTGTAATCAGGACTTTAATAAAAATGGTCAAGGATATATTAATCAGAACACACGGAGAAGTTGTGATCTAAATAACAATAGACTTGTTCATTCTTAACATCTCAAGACAAAAAATGGCTAAAGAAACGTCACACAAACGTTTTTTATTTGACAAACGCTTTCACTAATATGGGGTCTATGGTGGACAAAGTGTTCAGCTGGGATCGACACGCGACACTAACCAGAAACCTAATCGCTTTATCTGACTTCATGAACGTGAATCTGGGGTATGGTACAAAAATTATGCCACAATGAAGCACTCAAGCAATCAAGCAATCAAGTACTCTACTATTCCATGAAGAAAAACATGGTTCCAAAGAACAGGGTGCTGAGAAGCATATATTGGAGTCCTACGCCATAGCAGCGAATAATTTACCCTCCTGCTCGCCAGGACAGCACATCTCGATGCGTTCGATGACTGAAGTCAGGGACGGCAGCAATCTGTTACTAATGGCGCGCGCCCGAAAAATGCAAGTTCGCGGTCTCGTTTTCAGCCAATTCGGAACACAGGTACTTCCCTATGAACCTCTGAAACCCCGCTAGATTCCAGTGTGCAAGTGGATCCAATTTGCTGGTCTGCCAAGCCAGTTTGACTCCGTCCCACGACTATACGAGACGGAATATGTCAAATGTTTAGATGGCCAACTCAAAACAATGTAGTACACCCACGCATCACTCGTTGAGTGCATGATGCCACAAGCAGTACCTCTGACCATTCAGAAGGTGACTGGCACAGGCTCTAAGTGGCACACTAGCAAAGGACACAAGTCTCACCGTTTAGGCAAAGACCTGCAGTTCTTTACTAGCGAAGCGCCAGTAAAAGAGTGTCCTCTTCTCTTTCTCTCAGCTTTCGTCACCAGCTCGATACCAAAACACATTTACATCTTAGACTACTCCCATTTTAGCACAAGCCAGCCACGAGCTGGAGAGCCGCATTTGAAGATGGGAGACTGCCCCTTGCTCTGCATACACAGATTTGCCAATCAGAGACTTTAAAGTCAATTGGGGGAAAAGAAAAATAAATTCAGCTTTGTGGCCTCTTTCTCATGCGTTTGCACTACGTCTTTTGCTAGCAACATGACCTGGATGGAACCACAGCCCTCCATAAAAAGATCGTTATCTCACCTGTTGGGTCCATTTCGAACTTTCTGAAGAACAGCTAAAAGCCTTGTGCCTTCACAAGTATGTTTTGTAACAGAGTCTTAATGTCTGGGCGCCACTGACCTGTCCCACGGAAATTCGCAGAAAGCTCAAAGTCGTTTCATTGGCTTTCTGCCTAACAAGGGCCCATCCTCTGCTTTATTGCCAGTCTTCAATATTCTGCCCATTGCAGCGGCGACTCCTCGGCGCTTGGCAGTCTACCTCGACGCGGCCGCCGACCAACCGGCGCCATCCAACGTGTCTGCACAATGAGACCGTGGAACTCGGCAGTCCGCAAATGTTTTCACCCAGATTCCGCAGAAAAAAACCCTCCCTATAGGCCCCAGCCGCCATACGCTTTTACTGTGGTCGTTTAAATCAGCACCCTATTACTTTGAACGCAATTAAAGCTTATCGCTATTCCTTCACTAGAGCACACAAGCAAGAGAGTTAACTACTGCCCACCATTTCATCATGATGTATGAAGCCAGATCGTATCCAGGTATAGCAACCAAGTAATGAAGATCAATTCCCTAAGAACATTACGCAGCATAACACCATATTAGAAGTGAGAGTTCCCTGCAATCCCTCATGCTCTGTTCTAAAAGTCAAGGAAAACAACAAGGAAAACATTTCAGACATGGACACGATAATAACTAAACCAAGATCTTCAGATTTTTTGTGTATATTGAAACTGAAGTAAAACGGACTAGTGTTAGTAGGACTCATATTCCGAGAGTTCCGTATGAACTTTATTATGTACACAGATGGTTCATCTGTACATCTTGACGAGATAGTTTGCGAGTATCAGAATACATGAGATAAATGACCGCATCTTGTGATAATATTGACTTAGATGCTTAAGTTTCTTACAATGGCAAGGACCCTCAGACGTTCGTATTTGACATGGACTTCAACTTAATACATCTACCTGTTTCTGAAGAAAAGTGGTCTTAACACATAGACAGACAGAGAGATGGACAACAAATGACAAAAAAGTATTTTTATATCATGTAACTACAAATAAACAATTTTCGGTTTTTTCGTTTATTTGTACTGTGAAACATTGCCTCTAGGCAAATTTGATGATTCTGGGTTAGTAGGAAGTACCAAATAGGTTTTGATGAGTGAGTTTGCGGGTATCGAAATACGAGGACATAAATGGCTGTAATATTTGATTGCACTGACATAGAATGACAGATTATTTTACACCGCCAAGGGACCATAGACCTTATAATTCCATCGTATTTCACATGAATTTCAAGTCAATACTACTATCCGTTCCTGAGAAAAAAGGTCTTAACAAACGAACGGACAGATGAACAAGAAAGGGTTCCGTTTTTACCGATTGAGGTACGAAACCTGTAATGTGTAATTGAGGTTTGGATATGAACTTGTTCAAAATACAGTCTACCACACTACTTACACATCCACGCACAGGGGTGCGAAGTGTAATGTTTAAATGAGTGTTGTTAGATACTATTAAAATCAATTGAATCCTCAAACACTCTACGGTGGGTCTCTGAATATAAAACCATCAAAAAGATGTGCCACCATCAACAAACACGGTGAATTTCAATAAATAATATCCAAGCTCACTTTCCTCAGCACAACTGGGGGCATCTTGCATGCCTCTTGTCTTATAAACATGAGTGTTCATCGTAAACTTTCCGGATACTGTTTATTTCCAGAGCCCCGAAAAAGTCACAGTAAAGTGCTCCAGACGATCTTAGTATTTACGCGAGGTTAACACGAACTCCCCCAAGAACATCATCCGAGGCAGTTTTAATAAATTATTCAGTCCTTACGCGACGTCACATTTTACACACGGATTCACACATTGCATCTTCCAAAAACTATCAACAATAAACTAAATTTGTTTTTAGTAGTTACGTATTTTGCGTTTGGAGAAGTGTGTTCGAATAGATAAACAGACAGACACGACAGTTTTGCAGATGTATTGTCAGTAAAGGTTAAGTCTTGCGGTATGTGTTGTTGTTATTACGACGTAACATTATTATTAAATTCTCGACAATTTTGTTACGTTAAAAGCAGACGTGGCAACTAACAGTATTTTGGGAGATACCTGTGGGAGTAGAATATAGCAAACTGTGGTGTTTCCCTTGACATAGAACTCAGCCCTACATAGATGGATGTCAACCGGAAGTAATAGTAGAGAAGGGAGTGACGCAGTGTTGTTGTGGCCTTGAATTGGAGAGAAAAGAAATATGTGGCACAGCTTTATAAGTACAAGCGACCGGCTGCTGAGACACTTACGTAATCTTAAATAAATCTTAAGTTCACTTATGTTGTAACACCCCATCCGTCACTTATCTGGTTTCGGCGTGTGTTCGCCCCAGATAATTGACTAACAGATCAACAGAGAGTGCAAAACTGCCGCAATATCGGATAACGCAAAAAAAGTAATAACGCCCTGTGACTCCTGATTGAACTGCGGTGGCAGTGTTGACATTAATTGATTCAGAACTGATCATTTTAATTAAAAAGGGGTGCACATTGATGTTATATTTAGCTATTGAACACCAGATGCAAATGCTGAATATAAAATTAATTAAGAAAGTGACTTGAGATTTCAACTACTTGATTGAAAACAGATGCAGTCGATTAGCACAAATTTATTTTAACTCCCGACCTTCAATCATCACATTACAGGACTCTCCTATCAGGCAGTGGTAATAAATTGCGTTTGCGGGGAGTAAATCGCGATAACTCAAAAGTAATTCCTATCGACTGACCCAGGTGTAATGCGAAGTGCGAGAGTAATTCTACAATACACGGCCCATGAAACCCTCATGGAAACTTTGCCGAAGTGATGCAACAAATTAATCAGTGGCCGGAGCGGGCGCAATATCACCGAATTCAGCGTGGCGGAGCGGTGTCGTTGTGCGGACGTCGGCCGGCCTCGTGGTGCTGCAAGGCTGCGCTCGTGTATTCACTCCTAGCTATCTTGCTCAGTACATAGCTGAACCAAAACTTCCTATCTCCAAGCTCAATCTTTCCATTTGCTAAGTCCTAAACTGCAGAGATGCTCACTCTTTCTCAGGCAAGCTGAGTAAAGAACGCCACGTCAGCACTCTAGGCAACCTGGGAACGGAAGACCTCTATGGGGACTTCTCCCAGTCCACTCTTTGCCTCGGTTTCCCCTCCAGTAAAATCACTTACGCCAATTGCAGCGCAAGTCGCGGTTTTATGCGTCGCTTCCTAGCGCCTACCAATGCCTGCTCTGGGAAGTGAACAAATTCCCACAAAACTCCCATTCCTCTTAACTTCTGCTATTTAGCTCCTCCCAGGCCACCCATCAAGGTTAATGTCTGCACAAAACACCAATTTTTCCGGAATTCTGACTCCCAGGCGAGTACTTCCAATTTCTTGGTCCTATGTTCCCATCAGAGGCTGGCGTATTTCATTCTGTTGCTCTTCAACTGATTTAATTCAGACTCTGTGGACCGTGAATTCAGTGTGAAGTTGCTATAGTCACGAACAAGCATATTTTGACCTCTGTTGACCGCTCCACCGTAGCTTTTCGTGGCTTACTCGCATGTTTCACTGAAAACGGGACGACGGACATTTATCAACAGGCGTACAAGTTCTCCGTCTACTTCCCGGTACACCAGCATGGGGTCAACCACCCACTCACTGTCACTCATCTTAAGGCAGCTGGAGGCCGCGCCCCATTACCGCTTTCTCAGAGCTTGAGCCATCCTAAGCTGCCTGTTGTCACTTCCCTTCGCCGCTCCCCAGCCGGCCACGGTCAACTCTGCATACTTCCCTGGGATGAACTGGCCTCCAGTGAATCGACGCGTTTCCACAAAGTTTTCATGTCGTGTGAATTACTTTAAAACCATCACCTGACATTAAATATTCCAATATGTCCATACTATACCCTCTACAAGATGCATTGTACCTTGTCAGTCATTTTTGTTCAGCTCTACTGTTCGCTCAACGTGAGTTAGATGATCTTTAACGACTTCATGTAAGGGACAAAGTTCTAGCCATCTTACAATGTAGGGCAGTTGTTAGGAAGGGGAGGAGATGAAAATTGCAGAAGGAGATCGAGTCTGGAATAAAGTAACCAGTTTCAATGGATCTAGGTTGCACAGATGTAGCAGGGATAAAAGACAGGGACAAAAGGTAGTATGCAACTTGTACAGATACCAGTCTGCAGTTAGACGAATAGAAGGATCTGAACGGGAAGTAATAGTAGAGAAGGGAGTGACGAAGTGTTGTGTTGTTGTGAACTAAACTGGATGTAAAGGGAAAGAAAGGAAACTTTGGGGAAGAAAATAAAGTTCATGGAGAGGAAGTTAAAACTTGAGGTTTGCTGACGACATTATAATTCTTTCAGAGTCAGCAAAGAGCTAGAAAGGTCAACTGAACGGAACGGAGAGTGTCTTGAAGGGACGTTATAAGATGAGCATAAACAGATGTGAAACTAAGAAAATGGTATATAACCGAGTCCAATCAAGTGCTGCTGAGGAAATTAGATCACGAAATCAAACGCTGAATGTAGGTAGTAGAATAGTTTTGTTATTATGGCGGCAAGTTAGTAAAATAAAGGCCGAAAGAGAGGGGATATAAAACTCCGAAAGGCTACAGCAAGGAAATAATTTCTGAAAAGGAGTACTTTGCCAAAATCGAATATATTTTTAAGCGTTAGGAAGTCATTTCTGAAGGTATTTGTATGGAGTGTAGTCTTGTGTATAAGTGTAATGTGGGCGATAACCGTCGGCCGATGTGGCCGAGCGGTTCTAGGAGCTACAGTCTGGGAATGCGCGACCGCTATGATCGCAGATTTGAATCCTGCCTCGGGCATGGATGTGTGTGATGTCCTTAGGTTAGTTAGGTTTAAGTAGTTCTAAATTCTAGGGGACTGATGACCTCAGAAGTTAAGTCCCATAGTGCTCAGAGCCATTTGAACCATTTTTTGGGGCGATAACCAGTTCCGACAAGAAGAGATTAGAAACTTCTGAAATGCGCTACTATAAGAGAAGGCTAAAGATTAAATGCGTGTGCGGCGTAAGTAGGAGGTAATGAACTGGGGAGAAAAATTTATGGAAAATTTTATTAAAAGAACAATAAGATTGATGGGACAGATTCTGAGGCACCAACTAACTGTCGATTCGGTACAGGAGGAAGGTGTGAGTGGTTAAAATTGTAAAGGGAGACTAAGTCTGCAATACGGTAAGCAGGTTCAAATGGATGATGTAGCAGTAGTTATGCAGCGATGAAGAAACACAGGGCAGACTAGTGTGGAGGAGTGCACAAACCAGCCTTCGGAGTGAAGACCAAAGCAAAACAGTTTGCAGAAATGAAGAGGGTCTACACAGAATAGACAAGAGGGAGACCAGCATCCATCTAGTTCTTGAATTGAAGAGTGTGAGGATAATACCTGAAGGTGGAGTTGCTGCCCGTGCTCCTGAGTATCGATACTCGAGAACGATGTAGTGTGAGGGTGTAGTTGGAGTGCCCTTTGTTGTCGTGAAATTGACTGACTCGGTTTACCGCCGTCAGGTCACGCGGGCGCCGGAGGCAGTGCGGGGGCGGAGGGCGGCCACACGCGTGGGCGGCCCAGGCCCGGCCGGCGTGAGTTATGCGACGGGCGGCGCCTTTGAGGCCGGCAGACACGGCGCGGCCTGCAGGTGCGCGGGGCTCGAAGCCAGGACCGCCGCGCCGGCTGCCATGTAGCCGCAGGTAGCGCGCCAGAGTTATGCCGCACTCCGCTCTGCCGGCCGCACATTCTCCTGCTCGGCAAACAAGGTTCCCCGCCAGGCTGACCTCTGCGAGCACGGAAACCACTGTCCCTGCGTGTCTTCCCTTTTGTATTTGTCTCGTATCGGGAACAAGCTCAGAAATCTTCCCTCCCCTCCCTCCCCCCCCCCCCCCACCTCTCACTCTCTCCAGAGCACGCGTTCTCTCTCTCACTCCCTCTCTCTCACTCCCTCTCTCTCTCTCTCTCTCTCTCTCTCTCTCTCTCTCTCTCTCCTCTCTTCCTCTCCCTCCCATTCTTAAATCTTTACTCTCCTGTCACCTACCTTGCAGGCTGTGGGGTGGGTCTGTCGTCAGATGGATTGATATTTACGCAACAGATTAATAAAATACAACGACTACTTCGAATTTTGTGTGAAGTAAAGGCAGACAGTGCTATTCGGAAAGTTAAGGATGCAATGAAAATAAAACGGAGATTGTAAGATACAATTCACTGAGATCAGATAAGAACATCTCAATAGCACGCTATGGAACTGAGCTGTAAATCTCACAAGAACGGAGGCACGGTTCTTGATTGACTAGAAGACATAGTTTTATCTGGGACATGTACTGTTAAATGGAAAACAACGGCGAATTCAAGAAAAAAAAATGCTCGACAGCTCCCAGAATTTTAAAAGTGGTTATCATTTATCGTTGCATACCGTTTCCGTGAACTAAAGTCTCGTTACGAATTTAGCGTACCGCATTAATAACGAAACGGCACTTCATTTGGTGCTGTGTCCATCACGACATGAAAAGAACTTC
The DNA here is from genome assembly GCF_021461395.2 of Schistocerca americana. Classification (NCBI taxonomy): domain Eukaryota; kingdom Metazoa; phylum Arthropoda; class Insecta; order Orthoptera; family Acrididae; genus Schistocerca; species Schistocerca americana. The sequence continues at coordinate 323,084,255 of NC_060120.1, read as the reverse complement.
TCGAATCTGCACACAGAAGTTGTTTCCTCGTGGTGTCTTCTCAGAAGAAACCTTCCGCTATGCCCGACCAGAGCACAGATGACTTCTAAAGACTGACAAAATGCATTCTTGTTCATAAACAAACATATCTCCGAAAATATTACAGCTACAATAGTAAAACTTGAGACTATTATATACAACATAGTGATTTGAATTTTTAATTACTATTGTTTCTACAATGTACATTTTCTCGTAAACTGATCACGTAATAAAACTGGAATTTCACAGTTAACATCTGCATTAGACGATAATTAAAAATTTGGAACAGGTTTTTGTTTAAGGTCATAGTTGCTTTGAAATAAATTTTACAGTTTCGTGTTACCCATGACTGCTCTATTTTACTCAAATTTTAAAGGAGAACTTATCTCAGGGAAAAGATAATGGGAAACTGCATTGTTAAGTAAGTAATTCTTAAGAACTATGCCACATTTCAGTTCCTGAGAAAAGGTACATTATTGCTCAAAAAAGTCAGTTTACAGCAATTCGCGTTTAAAGTTGTTATTTCAATTTTTGAAAATACTACTGTACCTCTTGTGACTAATGCTGTCCATATCCATAACATTTATTGTCTTCGTCGTCTTCCTGCTTCCTTTGCCTGTTCAGCTTTTGCAGCTTTTCTTCAGCTGCCTGAGCTTTGTCCAGTCGCGCTTCATCGATGCTTCTGAGTCACTGTGAATGCATCTCGGTGGAAGTCTAGTCTCTACATGCACTTTATTGTAACTGCATTTCCACTATTGAACACTAGACGGGCATCACATGCAGATATCTCCACAACAATTGAGAACACAATTACTGTTTTTGGACAGTGCAGACATATAAGGTGACTGTAGCTTTCATTTGTATTCTGTGTTTTCACATGTACACATTTTTTTAGCAGTTCTGGATTGACTAGGTACCTGAAAGCTGGTTTTGTAACACCTGGAACAGCTGGTGGTAGACGATGTTTGTGGGTGTATGGCTTACCACAGGCCCCTGCCTGAAGATGTTTGCACCACGATATGTCACAAAGTAAATGTTAAGGATTATCATTTGTGGAAAGTTTGTGAAAGAAGATAGCCCACACAGTTTGTTTTTAGGCTATGTAAGTTATCCCTGATGGATTTTCCATAATACATTTGTAAAATGTGAATTTCGTTGTCTGTCAGTCGGTTAACACCTCCCACTGGCTCTCCATCTTCTAATTTCTTGCCTTCCATTTCTATCTTCAATCCGAGAACACTACCTCCCACTCGCTTCTCAACATGACCCGCACATTCCAGTTTGTGAGCCGTAAGGATTGCTCTCTAAAACAGTCTCAAAAGTGCTGGAATCTCCATCACCTAGATGCTTCACATACCTAACACAATATCGTTCAACTGACCTTTGGAAAATATGTTTCCATACCACCACTTGACCCTGGTGATTCTTGCTGCACATCTACTTGCGTTCCGCTGCCTTTCTTCTTCACTAGCATCACTTTTCTTTCTTGTATCACACCGAGAGCAATATTTGCTCATTATGAATAAGTCTATTTTCATGAAGGTATCAAGGTTTCATCACAAGAGACAAATGGATCCATCTTCACTATACGGTGTCCTTCTTCCCCTTCATTGTTAATATCTACAGCTTCCTCAACAGCTGCTTTCATGTCCTCCTTGCACTCAGCTTCAAGCGTACTGGGGAGTGTTCTGTTGTAATCGCTGTTGTATTCACTAGTGCAGGCATGTTCATCTAACCACAAACCAAATTTGTGCCGTCTCTGCTTACTCCTAAGCATCTCGTGGAGCAACACAGTCACGTATTCGCCTCATACATCTTCCCATAGAGAGCAGAAGTCTTGAACTGAACATCACATTTACAAACTTTGCACAAAATGCGTATATTACTTGCAATGCCAATTCTGTCACTGTCTAAGGCCCTTTGACACACAATTAAAACATGGGCGTGAAGCCTTAATCATACGGGCAAGTATTTCTAGGTATTATAAATTACAGAGTGCAGCAATCAGTCGCCCTTTTTTAGATTTTATTGCGAAAATTCAGATTTCCGCTAGTGGCTAGCCACTCTCAGTGCACTATTTTCTATTCTCGATGCATGTAAGTCCCTGTTGTTCGAGCGTCAGCCACATCTAAGTAATCTAAATCCACTGGAAAACTAGTCTTTGGCACTGTACATAGTATCATCAACTCCTTCAAAAAATTTCTTCTTCGATGAACTCAGTGACTTCACACCTAAGAGCAGCATCTGTAACACTGTTATTTAAATTTCCTGTACCTTATACACCTTATACCCTACCCCCATGAACCATGAACCTTGCCGTTGGTGGGGAGGCTTGCGTGCCTCAGCGATACAGATGGCCGTACCGTAGGTGCAACCACAACGGAGGGGCATCTGTTGAGAGGCCAGACAAACGTGTGGTTCCTGAAGAGGGGCAGCAGCCTTTTCAGTAGTTGCAGGGGCAACAGTCTGGATGATTGACTGATCTGGCCTTGCAACACTAACCAAAACGGCCTTGCTGTGCTGGTACTGCGAACGGGTGAAAGCAAGGGGAAACTACAGCCGTAATTTTTCCCGAGGGCATGCAGCTTTACTGTATAGTTCAATGATGATGGCGTCCTCACGGGTAAAATATTCCGAAGGTAAAATAGTCCCCCATTCGGATCTCCGGGCGGGGACTACTCAAGAGGACGTCGTTATCAGAAGAAAGAAAACTGGCGTTCTGCGGATCGGAACGTGGAATGTGAGATCCCTTAATCGGGCAGGTAGGTTAGAAAATTTAAAAGGGGAAATGGATAGGTTGAAGTTAGATATAGTGGGAATTAGTGAAGTTAGGTGGCAGGAGGAACAAGACTTTTGGTCAGGTGAATACAGGGTTATAAATACAAAACAAAATAGGGGTAATGCAGGAGTAGGTTTAATAATGAATAAAAAAATAGGAGTGCGGGTAAGCTACTACCAACAGCATAGTGAACGCATTATTGTGGCCAAGATAGACACGAAGCCCATGCCTACTAAAGTAGTACAAGTTTATATGCCAACTAGCTCTGCAGATGATGAAGAAATTGATGAAATGTATGATGAGATAAAAGAAATTATTCAGGTAGTGAAGGGAGACGAAAATTTAATAGTCAGCCGGCCGGAGTGGCCGAGCGGTTAAAGGCGCTACAGTCTGGAACCGCACGCCGGCTACGGTCGCAGGTTCGAATCCTGCCTCCGGCATGGATGTGTGTGATGTCCTTAGGTTAGTTAGGTTTAAGTAGTTCCAAGTTCTAGGGGACTTATGACCACATCAGTTCAGTCCCACAGTGCTCAGAGCCGTTTGAACCATTTTTTAATAGTCATGGGTCACTGGAATTCGAGAATAGGAAAAGGGACAGAAGGAAACATAGTGGGTGAATATGGATTGGGGCTAAGAAATGAAAGAGGAAGCCGCCTGGTAGAATTTTGCACAGAGCATAACTTAATCATAGCTAACACTTGGTTCAATAATCATAAAAAAGGTTGTATACTTGGAAGAATCCTGGAGATACTAGAAGGTATAAGATACATTATATAATGGTAAGACAGAGATTTAGGAATCAGGTTTTAAATAGTAAGACATTTCCAGGGGCAGATGTGGATTCTGACCACAATCTATTGGTTATGAACTGTAGATTAAAACTGAAGAAATAGCAAAAAGGTGGGAATTTAAGGAGATGGGACCTGGATAAACTGACTAAACCAGAGGTTGTACAGAGTTTCAGGGAGAGCATAAGGGAACAATTGACAGGAATGGGGGAAAGAAATACAGTAGAAGAAGAATGGGTAGCTCTGAGGGATGAAGTAGTGAAGACAGCAGAGGATCTACCAGGTAAAAAGACAAGGGCTAGTAGAAATCCTTGGGTAAATGAAGAAATATTGGATTTAATTGATGAAAAGAGAAAATATGAAAATGCAGTAAATGAAGCAGGTAAAAAGGAATACAAACGTCTCAAAAATGAGACTGACCGGAAGTGCAAAATGGATAAGCAGGAATGGCTAGTGGACAAATGTAAGGATGTAGAGGCTTATCTCACTATGGGTAAGATAGATACTGCCTACAGAGACCTTTGGAGAAAAGAGAGCCACTTGTATGAATATCAAGAGTTCAGATGGAAACCCAGTTCTAAGCAAAGAAGGGAAAGCAGAAAGGTGGAAGCAGTATATAGAGGGTCTATACAAGGGCCATGTACTTGAGAACAATATTATGGAAGTGGAAGAGGATGTAGATGAAGATGAAATGGGAGGTACGATACTGCGTGAAGCGTTTGACAGAGCACTGAAAGACCTGAGTCGAAACAAATCCCCGGGAGTAGACAACATTCCATTAGAACTACTGACGGCCTTCGGAGAGCCAGTCCTGACAAAACTCTACCATCTGGTGAGCAAGATGTATGAGACAGGCGAAATACCCTCAGACTTCAAGAAGAATATAATAATTCCAATCCCAAAGAAAGCAGGTATTGACAGATGCGAAAATTACCGAACTATCAGTTTAATAAGTCACAGTTGCAAAATACTAACGCGAATTCTTTACAGACGAATGGAAACTCTGGTAGAAGCCGACCTCGGCGAAGATCAGTTTGGATTCCGCAGAAATGTTGGATCACGTGAGGCAATACTGACCATACGACTTATCTTAGGAAATAGATTAAGGAAAGGCAAACCTACATTTCTAGCATTTGTAGACTTAGAGAAAGCTTTTGACAATGTTGACTGGAATACTCTCTTTCAAATTCTAAAGGTTGCAGGGGTAAAATACAGGGAGCGAAAGGCTATTTACAATTTGTACAGAAACCAGATGGCAGTTGTAAGAGTCGAGGAGCATGAAAGGGAAGCAGCGGTTGGGAAGGGAGTGAGACAGGGTTGTAGCCTGTCCCCGATGTAATTCAATCTGTATATTGAGCAAGCAGTAAAGGAAACAAACGAAAAATTCGGAGTAGGTATTAAAGTCCATGGAGAAGAAATATAAACGTTGAGGTTCGCCGATGGCATTGTAATTCTGTCAGAGACAGTAAAGGACTTGGAAGAGCAGTTGAACGAAATGGACAGTGTCTTGAAAGGTGGATATAAGATGAACATCAACAAAAGCAAATCGAGGTTAATGGAATGTAGTCGAATTAAGTCGGGTGATGCTGAGGGAATTAGATTAGGAAATGAGACACTTAAGGTAGTAAAGGAGTTTTGCTATTTGGGGAGCAAAATAACTGAGGATGGTCGAAGCAGAGAGGATATAAAATGTAGACTGGCAATAGAAGCTTTCGAAGTGTGGTACTACAGAAGAATGCTGAAGATTAGATGGGTAGATCACAAAACTAATGAGTAGGTATTGAATAGAATTGGGGAGAAGAGGAGTTTGTGGCACAACTTGACAAGAAGAAGGGACCGGTTGGTAGGACATGTTCTGAGGCATCAAGTGATTGCAAATTTTGCATTGGAGGGCAGCGTGGAGGGTAAAAATCGTAGAGGGAGACCAAGAGATGAATACACTAAGCAGATTCAGAAGGATGTAGGTTGCAGTAAGTACTGGGAGATGAAGAAGATTGCACAGGATAGAGTAGTATGGAGAGCTGCATCAAACCAGTCTCAGGACTGAAGACAACAACAACAACAACCTCATACACGTGAAATGCGTCATTTACTCGCGTTTTCGAACAAGTATCCACTGTTACGACCCACTTCGAGCAAAACAGTTTCATACACGCAAAATTAAAACTGAAATAAGTTTGTAGCACATACTATTCAAAAAACTAAGTTGTGAACAAGGGAACCAGCAAAGATAATCTTTCTCACTGGCTTATAGACTCATTTGCAGTTCTTTTCGATTATTGTGAGGAAAAATTAACCCGCATCAAATTTTTAACGTAGAGAGGGAGTGAATTGCGGCATAGAAAGAGTGGGCGTCGCAGACGCAGACGCGCAAACTTACTTTTTAAAAACATATTCGGTTAGGAAACTTTGTAACGTTGTTCTTAAAAAATTATCTAATAAATTGCTCAATAAAAAAATTCGAATTGTTTCGCAATTTTGCCCCACCTCTGCACTTGATACTGTGCCCACGACCACGTGAAAAGAACTCCAGATCTTGAATCTGCAATCGAACTTGTTTCCTCGTGGCGTCTGCTCAGCAGAAACCTTACGCTATGACCGACCGGACCACAGATGACGTGTAAGCGCTTCCGCTATTCATCCCAAACGCCGACCGAGGTGGATTCATTAAAAGGGGACCTCACGCTCCATGTGGAGGATGGTCAACACAAACATAGCTCTTCAACCTGTGAAATTTGGCACAATGTATTGGCATCAGTGATCTCTGTACTACCTGGACGTAGATCTCTGATTTCATTCAGGGCATGTGACTTCCACGTGCCCCCCAATTGTTGTCATTTGTATAGTCTATCATGTAGTAATCAGGCAAAAAAATTACCTCCAATCAGTACGTGATAAAGAATTCTTTACTTATTTCTGCCATTGTACTTTATATCAGGATGTGATGAATAGGCTGATGTGGGAGCAGAATCGAAAAGTATTTTCATTTTGCGTTCTCGTAACATTTCGTGGCAGCTATGTTCTAATTAGGCCACTCCGCCTGCAGGCCACAAGTGGCCCATCGGGACCATCTGACCGCCGTGTCATCCTCCGAGAAGGATGCGGATAGGAGGGGCATGGGGTCAGAGCACCGCTCTCCCGGTCGCCATTTTGGTATTCTTGACCGAAGCCGCTACTATTCGGTCAAGTAGCTCCTCAATTGGCATCACTAGGCTGAGTGCACCCCAATTTTCCCTTCTTTCAACTTGGTCGTTTCTAACATTTATCCTTTTCTCCATCTTCCCCGAAAGATTGTAACATAATCACGGAATCACTGTGATGTCCCCTCTTTTCCCCCAGAATCCGCGAGAATCCTGGATTCTAAATTAATACTCAGCAATCGATGGAAAAAAAGAGAAGAAAGACAATTACGGTTTAACGTCCAGTCGACACGGGATAATTAGTGACGGAGAATAGGCTCAAGTTGGGGAAAGGTATGGAAGGAAATCGGCCGTGTCATTTCAGGGAAACCATTCTTGTATTTGCTTTAAGTGATTGAGTGAAATCACTGAAAACTGGATGGTGATTTTAGCCACTGTCCTTACAGATATGAGTCCAGCGTGTTACTGCTCCGCTACCTCACACAGTCGGTGAACTAGACTCATCGGTTCCAGTTTCATGGGACTTCACAATAACGCAAGATGTGTAATACGTCATTGTTGATCTCGTACACTGAGGTGACAATACTCATGGGATAGCGATATGCACGTAAACACATGGCGGTAGTATCGCATGAGCAAGGTGTGAAAGGACAGAGCATTGGCGGAGCTGTCACTTGTGCTCAGGTGATTCCCGTGAAAATGTGTCCGACTTGATTGCGGCCGCACGATGGGAGTTAAAAGAATTTGAAAGAGGACTGGTAGTTGCAGCTAGACGCATGTGGCATTCCATTTCGTAAATCATTCGGGAATTCAGTATTCCTTGATCCACAGTGTAAGTAGGCTGTTTAGGTTTTTGCATTGGTAGCGCTCTGTATGAAACTCACTGACTGTGCTGTGTGCAGACTGTAGCTGATTTGCGGTGTTGGAACATTTGCTATTGTAGTGTTGGGCAGTTGGATATGAACAGCGTTGCGCAGTTGGAGGTGAGCCGCTAGCAGTGGTGCATGTGGAGAGAGAGACGGCAGAATTTTGAGGGCGGACGATCTGGACGTGTGTCCGTCAGAAAAACGAAATTTATAAGACCGGATGTCATGAACTGATATATACAGGGTGTTACAAAAAGGTACGGTCAAACTTTCAGGAAACATTCCTCACACACAAAGAAAGAAAATATGTTATGTGTCCAGAAACGCTTACTTTCCATGTTAGCGCTCATTTTATTACTTCTCTTCAAATCACATGAATCATGGAATAGAAACACACAGCAACAGAACGTACCAGCGTGACTTCAAACACTTTGTTACAGGAAATGTTCAAAATGTCTTCCGTTAGCGAGGATACATGCATCCACCCTCCGTCGCATGGAATCCCTGATGCGCTGATGCAGCCCTAGAGAATGGCGTATTGTATCACAGCCGTCCACAATATGAGCACGAAGAGTCTCTACATTTGGTACCGGGGTTGCGTAGACAAGACCTTTCAAATGCCCCCATAAATGAAAGTCAAGAGGGTTGAGGTCAGGAGAGCGTGGAGGGCATGGAATTGTTCTAGCAGCACAGGTAGAGTATCCCGTATGAAATCATGATAACGTGCTCCATTGAGCGTAGGCGGAAGAACATGGGGTCCAATCTAGACATCACCAACAATGCCTGCCCAAACGTTCACAGAAAATCTGTGTTGATGACGTGAATGCACAATTGCGTGCGGATTCTCGGTAGCCCACACATGTTGATTGTGAAAATTTACGATTTGGTCACGTTGGAATGAAGCCTGATTCGTAGAGAGAACATTTGCACTGAAATGAGGATTGACACATTGTTTGATGAACCGTTCGCAGAAGTGTACCCGTGGAGGCCAATCAGCTGCAGATAGTGCCTGCACACGCTGTACATGGTACGGAAACAACTGGTTCTCCCGTAGCACTCTCCATACAGTGACGTGGTCAACGTTACCTTGTACAGCAGCAACTTCTCTGACGCTGACATTAGGGTTATCGTCAACTGCACGAAGAATTGCCTCGTCCATTGCAGATGTCCTCGTCGTTCTAGGTCTTCCCCAGTCGCGAGTCATAGGCTGGAATGTTCCGTGCTCCCTAAGACGCCGATCAATTGCTTCGAACGTCTTCCTGTCGGGACACCTTCGTTCTGGAAATCTGTCTCGATACAAACGTACCGCGCCACGGCTATTGCTCCGAGCTAATCCATACATCAATTGGGCTTCCGCCAACTCCGCATTTGTAAACATTGCACTGACTGCAAAACCACGTTCGTGACGAACACTAATTTGTTGATGCTACTTACTGATGTGCTTGATTCTTGTACTGTAGAGCAATGAGTCGCATGTCAACACAAGCACCGAAGTCAACATTACCTTCCTTCAATTGGGCCAACTGGCGGTGAATCGCGGAAGTACAGTACATACTGACGAAACTAAAATGAGCTCTAACATGGAAATTAAGCGTTTCCGGACACATGTCCACATAACATCTTTTCTTTATTTGTGTGTGAGGAATGTTTCCTGAAAGTTTGGCCGTACATTTTTGTAACACCCTGTATATTATGACTTTTGAACACTATTAAGGTAATTCTAGGCGCGCAGTCAGGAACCGCGCGACTGCTACGGTCGCAGGTTCGAATCCTGCCTCGGGCATGGATGTGTGTGATGTCCTTAGGTTAGTTAGGTTTAAGTAGTTCTAAGTTCTAGGGGACTGATGACCACAGCAGTTGAGTCCCATAGTGCTCAGAGCCATTTGAACCAACTATTAAGGTAATTCGGGAGGACGACGGTTCAATCCCGTCTCCAGCCATCCTGATTTAGGTTTTCCGTGATTTCCCAAAATCGTTTCAGGCAAATGCCGGGATGGTTCCTTTGAAAGGGCACGGCCGATTTCCTTCCAAATCCTTTCCTAACCCGAGCTTGCGCTCCGTTTCTAATGGCCTCGTTGTCGATGGGACGTTAAACACTAACCACCACCACTATTAAGGTAAATACATTGTTTTTTCTCTATCAAAATATTTCATTTGCTAACTATGAGTATCAGTAGTTAGTGCCTTCAGTAGTTAGAATCTTTTATTTAGCTGGCAGTATTGGCGCTCGCTGTATTGCAGTAGTTCGAGTAACGAAGATTTTTGTGAGGTAAGTGATTCATGAAAGGTATAGGTTATTGTTAGTCAGGGCCATTGTTTTGTAGCGATTATTGAAAGTGAGATTGTGTTGCGCTAAAAATATTGTGTGTCAGTTTAGTGATGATCAGAATAAGTAAAGAGAGAAATGTCTGAGTATGTTCAGTTTTGCTCAGCTATTTGAAAATCAAATAACGTAGAGGTTTTCCAGCACTGTCATTTGTAATTTTGTAAGGGGATGTTTCAACAGTACCAAAAGTGTGTCTAGAATGCCAAATTTCAGGTACTGTATCTCACCAAGGACAGCGCAGTGACCGACGGCCTTCACTTAATAACCTAGAGCAGCGGCGTTTGCGTAGAGTTGTCAGTGCTAACAGACAAACAACACTGCGTGAAATAACAATCAATGTGGGACCTACGACGAATGTACCTGTTAGGACAGCGTGGCGAGATTTGGCGATAATGGTCTACAGCAGCAAACGACCGACGCGAGTGCCTTTAGTAACATCACTGCATCGCCTGCAGCTCCTATCATGGGCTCGTTACCATTTCGGTTGGATCCTCGACGGTCGAAAAACCATGAGCTGGTCAGATCAGTCCCGATTTCAGTTGGTAAGAGCTGATGATAGGGTTCGAGTGTAGCGCAGACCCCACGAAACCACGGACCAAAATTATTAACAAGGTACAGTGGCAGCTGGTTGTTCCTGCATAATGATGTGCGCTGTGTTTACATGGACACCAATTGCAGCCATTCATGGACTTCAACTTCCCAAATAACGATGGAATTTTTATGGATTACAGTGCGCTATGTCACGGGCCACAGTTGTTCGCGTCTGTTTTGAAGAACATTCTGCCGGCCGTGGTGGCCGAGAGGTTCTAGGTGCTTCAGTCCAGAACCACGCTACGGTCGCAGGTTAGAATCCTGCCTCGGGCATGAATGTGTGTGATGTCCTTAGGTTAGTCAGGTTTAAGTAGTTCTATGTTCTAGGGGACTGATGACCACAGACGTTAAGTCCCATAGTGCTCAGAGCCATTTGACCCATTTTTGAAGATCATTCTGCACAAGTAAGCATGGTTTGACTATGCAGATCGTCCGACATGAATCCCTTCGAACAACTGTGGGACATAATCGAGAGGCCTGTTCGTGCGCTGTATCCTGCACCGTCAACACTATCGGAATCATGGATGGCTATAGAGGCAGCTTGGCTCAATATTTGTGAAGGGACATGTTGAGCCCATGCCACGTGGAGCAGCTGCGTTTCGCTGGGCAAAAGGAGGTCTGACACGATGTTGGGAGGTGTCCTGTGACTTTTGTCAACTCAGTGTATGTGAGTCCATCTCTCATGGCAGCATCTTCGAACAGTGTTACAAATCTAGTAAAGTAATTACATATTGTCATTGGTGGCTCTAAATCTGTTCCCTGCTGCGCCTTTCATAATAACATCCGAATGTGACTTGCCATCCGAGGGTGTGACACCTTTATCTTGCTCCAGCAGAAGACTATCGCCATTGGTGGACCTAAAACTGTTCCCTGAGGTGCGCTTCATAAGCATTTTATTTTCGAGTATGACTTCCCAGCCGAAGGGCAGCCACTACCGAGTGAGTCTAGCAGGAAGGCAGATTTCGGTGGAGAAGAAGGGTGCGGTTCACGATTCCGACTCCTGACAACAGCGGAGCTTCTTTGTCTTCCGTCGGCGCAAACGTGTCGGCTGCCGAGCGGTGCGGGCGGCGCCATAAATCAGGCAGAGCTAATGGCGCGCCAGTAATTAGAATGGATATGAGGCGCCGGCAGCCGTCACCCGCAGTGATCGGCCGCTGCATACGGCCGCCTGATGAGCTCTCCGCAATTAGCGGCAAGGCGCGGCGAGGCCCGGCAAGGCGCGTAATGGATCGCCGGGGCGCCACTCGGCTCGCCACTATGGGTGCGCGCCAGTCGCCCCGCCAGCTCCACGTGCGGCTGGCCCCGCGCCAGTGACCGCCCGTACCACCCGCGGCGTCGCACGTAATTACTTATTTGCCCACGAATCTGGCGCTCACACGGCCGACAGTCCACTGTCAATACAAGACACTTGCAGCTATTTTCTGCTGACAGTTTCGAAAGACACCCTATGTTTCAGATACACACATATTAGTGTAGGTCGTATTGTCTCGGCAACTAAATATGATTACCTCCAACTCCTGGATTCCGGATGAGGCTTTTGACATATTTCTCTTGACCGTAAAGCAAATATCGGAAATAGTAATTACCGACAAATATCTTACGTGACTCATGGCGTCTTCAGCTGTTGATTTTTCGGTTCTTTTGTAAGCTACCGCTTCTGTTTTGATCTTTTCTGCTGACGGGTAAGCCTGCGAGCCGAACGTATAAATGAAAAATTTTGCACAACGGATTTTATAACGCTAATTTGTCGCTCTGACACTTACACGCTCTCCAGATATCCTTTGCTCTATATGTGACGTTAACTAGTCGTATGCAAATTTGGTTGGTTTCTAACCATATCTTCAGTATACGCTAGAATGTTCAGATGTGCTGACCTACAACATTGCCTCCACCAGGTGGTTGCAAACATGAAATACACAAATAAGAAGATAATAAAATGATAAAGGAAAGTGCTAGCTATGAAATGATACACTCAGTAGTGTTAAATTCTTTACTCTTCTGCTGTTTACTCTATACAAGATTACACAGTACGAGCAAAATTTTAGTTCTGCCTATTCACATTTGGTAATCGCTCTGTCTGGCACTGTCCTGTGATATATTCGCGGTCGTTAATTCAAGCGCGGAAAACTGACATCAGCTATGGCAATTGCACTACACCCTCTTCTAGCAACGTGAAGCCTCAGCATAGAACGAAAAAGACACGTGATCAGCAACTTACTTTACTTCACTAACCGCCGTTGCGAATGTACGACCACTACAGTGATCTAACGCTTATCGCTGCAAAGGTTCTCGCCTCAGCGAGATAACATAAATCCTACCTCACCAGAAGCTTCGGTAGGCACCTCCACGGCTGCCGTGGAACATCAGACGATCCTCAGGCTCTCGCTACAAGTCCTCTGTCCCAGTAACTTGGTCGCACACCTCGCCAGGAACAACCTCTCCCCTTGACGCCCCAGGAACCAGTGTTTCCTCGTCGCTACGCTTTTTCGTAGCTCCTGTTCTTTTTTCTTCCCCCCTTTAATGTGCGTGGCCAATCATGTTGCTGGAAGGCGTTCGTTTCCGAGCGCCGACCAATCTCAGTTTTGCAACCCACCGAAGCTTCTAGAAGCTTCCAGACTGTTCCAGAAGCTTCCGCTCCGGCCGTTGGGAAAACCACCTACACGCCGCCACGCGTTTTGTGAGCGAGCCCCTGTGTCTTCTCCTTGTCCTCGGCCAGGTGGCTCTCGCTAAGCCGCGGTCCACACGCCTGGGGTTTCCAGAGTAGCTTACGGGCGCTGTTGTCTTCAGCTCTCAGGCCTGCCTGCCACGCTTGTGTCTTTCCCGTTCTCCTGCCAGCCTCTCGTCTCCTTACGCTTCACCATCGCCCAACGTGCAGATATTCTGCTACAAATTAAGATCCCTAGCCGATGTCAGTATCGTTTATGGTTTCCTGTCTCGATGTTTATGCTATTAAAGGGCCTTCTTTCCGGAGTGGTACTTGTAATGTGGCTCAAAATGATGCCACCTTACACTTTTTGCACTACAGCGCCGGTCGATGTGGCCGAGCGGTTCTAGGCGCTTCAGTCTGGAACCACGCCTTTGCTACGGTCGCAGTTTCTAATCCTGCCTCGGGCATGGATGTGTGTGACATCCTTAGGTTAGTTAGATTTAAGTAGTTCTAAGTCTAGGGGACTGATGACCTCAGATGTTAAGTCCCATAGTGCTCAGAGCCAGAGCCATTTGCACTACAGCACAATTGTATTCCTAGTTCCTTTTCAAGTACCATTCGCTGGCGCTACAGCGGGGGTCGAGAAGGCTGCCGAGATTATGTAACCCACGACAGGCTGCTTTGTTGTGAGGCTGCCTGCTGATGACTTAGAATTTCTAGTTGGTGTGAAGAATAATAGCGTGTTCCAAATGCAGAAAACTGAAAGTTAATACCGAAGAGTAGGAAAAACAATCCTATAACATTCAAATACAGCATTAGCAGAGTGCTGCTTGAACAAGGACACGTCGATTAAATATCTAGGCGGTGAAATGGAAATAGCCCTTGGAGTTTAGTAGTGGGGAAGGCAAATGCTCGATTTCGTTTTATTGGGAAAATTTTGGGAAAGTGTAAATCTGTAAAGGAGACGGCGTATAAATACTAGTGCGACCCATTCTTCAGTAATGTTCGAATGTTTGACGTCCCCACCAGTTCGAATTTAAGGACGTCGAAGTAATTCACGAGCGTGCTGCCAGACTTGTTACCGGTACATTCGATCAGCACGCAGTCATTGCGGAGATGCTTTGCCTGTTTAAGTCGGAATCCATCGGGTAAGACGACGCTCTTTTCGCGAGGCACTATTGCAGAAATTTAGAGAATCGGCATTTGAGGCCGACTGCAGAACGATTCCTCTACCGCCAACGTATATTTCTCGTAAGGACCACCAAAATAAGATGCGAGAAATTAAGGCTTGTACGGAGGCTTTTAAACAGTCGTTGTTCCCTCGCTCTATTTGTCAGTGAAATAAGAAAGTAAACGGTTAGTAGTGGTATAAGGTGCTCTCCGCCACGCACCGCATGGTGGCCTTCGGAGTATGTACGTAGATGTGGATTATCGGGATGACAGATTCATGGAGATAGGTGGATGTCCGACGGGAAGTCATAGAAACAGCAAATAGATGAGTTTGTTTATTCTATGCAAAAAGTGCAACAGCCGTTAGTGTTGCCGTCGAACAGGCGACGAGTGAGGTGAAGCTACTTTGTCAGCAGTCCAGCAGTGTAGTGCTTCATTGGGCCTCAGACAGGCGGTTGGCGTGCCACTATGGTGGACTCCGCAGAAGTCGGTCGCCCGGTCGCTGGTGCAGATGCGACTCTGCGCGAAGCACATGAGCAAGCATCTCACCACAGGATACAGCGACACTGGCCTGAAGGGGCAAGCCTGCAGGAGTTGAGACGGACGCATAGCGTAGGCGGCGGTTCACCAGCTAGTCGGGCGAGGTGCGAACCATGGACTCCCAGGTCGGCATCCTGAAGTATCAGATGGTCCCCAAGCTGAAAAGCACCACTCCAACTCCCAGCGGAGTCAGACCTTAGGCGCAGCCAATAGATCTGCAGATAGAAAAGGCATTGGTTAGTGACAGCAACTAGGTGACCTATTTCAGGCCAATATAGCTAGCGGCAGGTGGTGACAGACGCTGCATAGATAAAACTGGCATTATTTGTGGTGGTTCGACCCATTACTGTTTTGCCAAAGCCATCATCCCACGTCATGTACACCAAAAAAGCGACCTGCTGGTGCCGCGGCTGGACGTGTGGTGATCCATGTTGTCTGCCGCGCTTGTGCTGCGTCGACAGTGTTACAAATCTGACAGCAGTCGCCATAGCTAGATATTTATGGTAACTTTCCCCTTCTGAAGCCCGGGCACCGACTCGTTCCATGTCAGCAGAGGGCTCTCGTAACTTCTTGCGAAAGTACTCCTTGCTGGTTTCTAGCTGCTCCATCTCTCTAAGGCTTTTGGTTCAGCCCATGGTGGCGTAGAAGAGGACGTGGTGCAACAGCATATTGGTCATCAAGATTCTGTGATGGCAAATATTGCCACACTGGTCTTTTGTATGTTTTTCACATAAAGCAAATCACTTACCCTGGTACTTCCGTGTGCCAACACTGTTCTAGCAGTAGTGGATACCGGAAGATCCTGAGGAAGATCCCAGCAGAGGACTCGAAACGTCCATCATTTTAGAGGAAACAGGACGCGGCCTAATAACCTAGAAGTTTTAACTTCAGTGACAACGGCTACGAAAGCCTACAGACTTACATGTTCAAGATTATTTGCTGTCTGCGTGGCCAGGCAAAACGATCAGCCCTTGCGGTTCAACGGACAAGACTGAAACTGACAAGCTGATAATGTTCAACGAACGAAGCCTGTCGTAGCACAGTGAATGTGTAATAATACGGGTGAGGTGATTGTCATTAATCAGAATCTTCAGTTATAACCTACACTTCGGGTGTATGTGCTTCACTATTAGGTGATCTATGACCAGAACGGATGGCTCAATAAGTTGTGCTGTTTTCTATGAATAGCGCTGAAACCGGTAGTGACATGTAACTATGCCACTGAATGGAAAGGAAGATGCGACAGCCATTTTCAGTTGATCTGAAGTACAACTTGTACATAAACAATTGTTCTTATAGCTTCCAGTTGTATTTTTAAAACATTTTGTGAATTTAAATGCAAGATAAATTGTTAGTTCTCAATGTTACGACCTTAAATGACATGTAGTGGTAAAGTGCAAGCCATTCGCTATACGTTAATTACATGTTACGTTTAAATCCGTCAGTTATTATGCCCCACAGAAGTTATTAACCTGAATGTGCTCTTGGGGCGGAACGGAACGGTGCAGAATGAGATGGTGTCCCGTTATGCCCAGTGATTTTTTGATGCAATTACATTTCAAACAATACATTTCCTTTATTTTCTTTGCTTTTCCGTTTTACCTTGAAACTGGAGTCTCAAAAGAACCTAAGGATTTTGACATATCCAAATCAAAGTTGGAAAGATATGGTTGTAAAGCTAATCTTTTGTCTATTCATCAGCCCATTAGCTGGTAGAAAAACAATGGCTTACCACGCTGATTTCACGACGAAACTTGACTAGCTGAACTGGGTTGGGTTATACGATTTATTACCAGGCATCCTATGTTCTTTATTCGCAAGCCAGAAAATACATCTCGTGCATAAGCAGTGGGATTCAGTATAGGAACAGTAACAGTGCCCCGGTATTAGACACTTAAAAATTTGTACATTTTTCATAACGACATTAAAATGTTTACTCATTGCTGAAGATTTGTTAATGATTCCATATTCTTTAATTCATTAAACAACTTTATGCCCTAGTTTTAAAGTGATATTGCAAATAATTGCAACGTTTACGCAAATCATTTCACAAAAAATTGCCTTATCCCTTTTATGCCTCAGAACGGGAAATACGCAGTCGTCTCGCTGCAAAAATGTAAAATATAAATAACATTCGGATTTTTAAATGATTTTCTAATAAGATGCGCTAGGTTATAGTGGAAGGTGATATTTTATACCTTTAAGAAGTGTGTTCTTCTGCTACCTTATTTTATAAAAAGAATGTTAAATGTTAAGTACCCCTTTCAGCCCCGAGTTCCCCTACATGTGATTTTAAACTAGTCACGCGCTTACCATACTAATGATGTTAGCTTGATTGTTTTAATCATAAATATACGTCTGTATCGAGAAGTTCTAGGCGAAGTGTCATCTAAAAAACTTACAACAGAGATAGATGCAAATATCTGCATCACAGAGTTTTAATGACCACTCAGACAACGAACGAATAGTAATCGTATACGGCCTGTGGACTAAATTTTTCAGTAGTGCTGGGAGCCTGACGCATCCTTTCAGATCGACCGAACTGTTGTAACCTCACCATAGTAGAAGTAACAACTCTAGAGCGCCCAACAATTCTATAATCCATTACGAAAGTCATAGGCAATGCGGTCGCTTGCTATAAACATAAGCTGAATGAAGACAGAGAATGTATAGCAATCAGTTGAGTGAAAAGAGTGTGTGTTCAATAGAACAACTCAAAGTACAGGTATAATACATGCTATTGAGGAAACTAAAGATGCTGTAGACACAGTCCGAGCTGATAAAGTGAAAGTCAAAGCAAGGAAAGTAAATATATAAGAGGTTGCATAATTTTTTTCAAAATTTTGCGGACACCTCAAATTAATTTGCTCTGTTATTTATAACTGTGGGCATGAGTATATAAGATGACAAGCAGAAAATAACACGGGAGAATCATGTCGCCAGCAGAGTTATTTTAATTAAAACTTTTCCTTTCTTCAATAGCCGCACATTATAATAAAACACTGTTCATTCGGAAGGATATAACGGAGTCTTCATGATTGAAACGATATTAAAGATTGATAAGATATAATGAAAAACAAAAATTCTGTATATCTTTGAATGTTGAACGCAGAAACGCACGGTAAAATTTTCAATATTTAGACCAGTGATACCGACAAATAAAGGTCTGGGCTTATGACTGTAATGGTCAAGATAGTTTCAGGCTCTTACTTCTTCCACTTCCTGAGGAAAGTGTATTACTGAAAAATAAGAAACCGAGAAAAAGCAGTTAATAATATTACTTGTAAATTACTGGCGTTTGACCTGCATTGCCTGCGAATAACTCACAAATTTGTAAGCCAGGTTTGGCTCATACGCCACCAAACAACACCACCTTCCTTCGAGTTACCATCAACATACCTCTCTAAGCTAGCAACTTATCTAGCAATTTATCCCCGACTGATTTTCTCTCTCATAGGTTGTATACTAGGGTCTCCAGCCTCATTATACCTCTAAAACCCAGCAAGGTAACGGCTATCAACCTAATAGACTTTCTTGCACCCCCTGATTACTTCACTCTCAAAAGCTCTGCGTCTCGTTGTTGGGATCGCAGAAATACTGGCTTATCATCAACTGGACAGCTAAGTCAAAATGAAACAGTTGCTCTGCTGACTGTTATCAAAATTCCTCCCTCTTCTCCCGATGATTTTTCCCACTCCTTGTGAATCGCATGCTTCCCGATCCCTACACGATACCACCCAGTCACCTGCGTTGGAACTGTCAGTAACATTCTTCTCAGACTGGTGTGCATATTCTCTTTCTATACTGAACTATGATCACACCGTCCTTGGACCACGCCCTGGCCCTTCCCTTGCTTAGTTCGTCCAGACAGTGAAATTATCTCACTGATGAAAAAAAAAAAAAACCATATGCTGTGGCCCACTTATTACCCGACTACCTGTTATGGTGTTAGAGACACCACAACTCGCTACCCTAAGCCGACTGGAGAGGCTGCAAAATCTGAAACTTCTTGTAAGGAGCTTCCTCGCGAGTACCTGTGTACACTCTCATAACAGAAACAACATGCATAAAAATACCCTCGCCCTCATGTCGATCATTTCCTCCCGACTTCAAAAGGTACAAAGTGCGTCGTCTAACTTACAGCAAAGCTTGTAAGTAGGCTGTTTAGGTTTCTATGTTGGTAACGCCACCTAGCGCTCTGTATGAAAATCACTGACTGTGCTGTGTTTGTCTGTGACTGGTTTGCATTGTTGGAATTTTTGCTATTGTAGTTTTGGGCAGTTGGATGTGAACAGCGCGTAGCGTTGCACAGTTGGAGGTGAGCCGCCAGCAGTGGTGGATGTGGGGAGAGAGATGGCAAAATTTTGAGAGCGGACGATCTGGATGTGTGTCCATCAGAAAGAGCAAATTTGTAATACTGTATATCATAAACTGATATATATTTGATGACTTTTGAATATTACTAAGGTAAATACATTGTTCTCTATCAAAATCTTTCATTTGCTAACTATGTCTATCAGTAGTTAGTGCCTTCAGTATTTAGAATCTTTTATTTAGCTTTCAGTATTGGCGCTCGCTGTACTGCAGTAGTTCGAGTAACGAATATTTTTTTTGTGAGGTAAGTGATTCATGGAAGGTATAGATTATTGTTAGTCAGGGCCATTCTTTTGTAGGGATTGTTCAAAGTCAGATTGCGTTGGGCTAAAAATATTGTGTGTCAGTTTATTGTTGATCAGAATAAGTAAAGAGAGAAATGTCTGAGTATGTTCAGTTCTGCTCAGCTGTTTGAAAATCAAATAACGTAAGGGGTTTATCAGCACAGTCATTCTTAATTTTTGTAAGGTAAGATTTCAAGCTGCATTACACAGCTTTAGTAAGTACTTCGAACCCACCTACTATATTTCGTTAAAATATAGAACAGCATAACACACATCAGCAACGGCCTTGCCGCAGAGGATACACCGGTTCCCGTGAGATCACCGAAGTTAAGCGCTGTCGGGCGTGGCCGGCACTTGGATGGGTGACCATCCAGCCGCCATGCGCTGTTGCCATTTTTCGGGATGCACTCCGGCTCGTGATGATAATTGAGGAGCTACTCGACCGAATAGTAGCGGCTCCGGTCAAAGAAAACCATCATAACGACCAGGAGAGCGGTGTGCTGACCGCACGCCCCTCCTATCCGCATCCTCAACTAAGGATGACACGGCGGTCGGATGGTCCCGATGGGCCACTTGCGGCCTGAAGACGGAGTGCTATAATACACATCTGTATTGTTACCTTTGAGTTACAAAATGTGCCGTTGAATGACTGTAGAAACATACAGGACGATTTAGACATTTGATCTGAAGTTAAGAAAACGTAATTTAATGAAGATGCGTATAAAGAACAATCCTGCGTTGTTCGAATGCAGAATTAGTGGTATGCTTCTTGACACAATCACATGGACTAAATATCTGTAACGAGCACTTAAGGTCGGTTATAGAGGAAGCTAATGGTTGATTTCCGTTTGCTGGAAGAATTTTTGGAAAATGTGGTACATCGGTAAAATGTCCGACCCTTTTTTGGGTACTGTTTGGAAACCCCGACAGGTTGGATTAAAGGAAAATATCCCAGCAGTTCAGAGGCTAAATTCGTTACCAGTTGGTTCGATCAACAGTCATGTTAAACAGGAACCCCTTACAAGCTTGCTGTGTTATAGAAGGAGCAGAGAAAATACACAGGACTCCGCAAACGAAAAATTTTCGTATGGCATTGAAAGGGACGTTCCAGTGTGTATGATCTAAATTATTTCGAGCTGACTTAGATCCTCTGAATTTTGACGCAGTGCAAGCTCTGGAAGTGCAGTAACGAAACTTTCCAAAAATCGAATTTTTACTCCGAGTTATGCTGTCTCGAACACTACGACACTAAGTTGGGTAAGGAGCATATGCCACTTTCTCTCTTCTAGCTTTGCTGGGAAAATAACAACGGTGAAAGTTTCTCCCTCTCCATTATTCAAACAGCCTATCTCTGTGTTGAAAGCCAGTGTACAATAGGGTGTTAACAACCTCGGCAATCAGCGTTCATGGTGAGTGCAGACAGCTAACGCAAGATGAATACTTACACTAATTTGCTACCCGGCGTCAGACTCGACTGCTTGTCGCTAGCTTCTGTTTATTATCTTTGTACCCTGAGATGGCTACTTATAAAAGGTGGCGTGAAGTACGTGATGTGTAAAACGCTGTGACGATCGACACATGGCATTCCATGTATAAGTTTGTTCGAACTCTGCTCCACAGAACAAGGGCGCCATTGGCCACCCAGCACATGAATGTGGTAGGCCACCTCCCAGGCAACTTGGCCAAGATATGAAGATCGTGTGCAGTGTGTGTATTGTCTATTGAACCATGGCGTTGGCAGAGTTTTTCTTTTTGCAGTATGCGGAGGTAACACACCGTCAGATATCTTATTATGACTTTGTAGACAGTGAGGTGTCGGTTGAGCCTTTTAGAATTCCACTGAGATCCTACAGAATCTATCCCTGGTGACCTACATGATAGGTAACTCCCTATACGATCCTGTGAATTAAAAGGAAACAAGGTGGTGCTGTCGACAACCTCTTACAAGGAGCACAAGAACAAAAGTGATTTATTACTAAGAGACATCAAAAATATTGTATCCATTTAATCAAGAATACAATCAATTTTCAGTGGAACACATACAATAGCCTTGGGACAGATGGTAGAAGCGATACAAAAGTGTGTTAATGGATATGATCAGTGACTATGAAGCAAGTCAGTGAGTTACAGAAAAGTCTCAGAAAAGCACGAACAAACACAAATACTATCTTCTACGTGCATAGTGTGTGCAGTTTGCTGACTGTGGCAATTAGATCAGCAAAACACAACTTTGAAGCAAGATACATGACTTTGTACTCATTTCGTCTCAGTGAAAGCAAGTACAGCCCACGCTTACCACACTACTGATGTAAAAGAGCAGAAGATGGCTGCAGTAACTGCTGAAAATTTTAAGACCAGCCCTGGTGTCTGAGTTCTGCTCTGAATTAGAGACTTGTTGCTCTGCAGTTCTAAGACGAAGCGTACTGCATCAAGTCCTGCACAGAAGCCTTTGCTATGCTACCACAAGGAAAAGGACTCCCTATGACACCCTAAGGAGAAGTGTTTTCTTATTCTCCTCAAAGAAACTGCGCTAGATCTGGCAGCATCAGAATTTTACTGAGCAATTGCATCAGATCTTATGAGTTCCAACCAATGATAATTTAATAATCATACAAAAAAATTCCCTACTCTCACAGTTTTTTCCTTGGAGTGGGTATGGTAGGTAGAAAAGTCCCCCATTCTGTAACAGATTTCTAGTTATGGCCAATGACAAGGTGTCCATGTACACATGCATGGGAATTCTCTCCTGCAATCAAAATAATTGCTATGAGCCAGTCTTAGTACCCTTACTAAATTTTGAACCAAAATTCCATGTGGCTTCTTTCGTGCCTAATGGCTGGGTCCGATGATAGTAGCATTGTGTTTTCTCTTGTCCTCTAGAGCTTACCTTTGTTGAAAGGACTTATTTTCACTTCGCACACAATGAAGTTTTATAAAGGGCTAGGCTGCACTTGCTAGTCGCTCCTGCTACGTTCGGTCAACAGAGTATTCTTCCCTGTGTCTATGTAGTAGAGCTTTGACTTTCTGCAGGAACATTTTTATGACCCATGTGATTCCCCATGTGACCCTCGCCTTTGGCCAGCCAGCTAAAAGCCACAGTCTGCAGCACATTACAAGACACCTGCACTGTACCAAAAGGAAAACAGATAGAGCTAATTAGAACTGCAATCCTTCGCATTTGTCATCACTGCTCGTAGTTCTCATGCAGCATTACTGATTTGATGTAGCTGTTGGATCTGCATCTCGGATTATTGAACAGGTTACGGGACAGTTTTGTGAAAAACTGCCATGTAAAAAGATATAAAGCTAGTCGTTTTCCATCCTTTTTCAGAAGGAATAACCGTCTTTCTGGGAATTAAATGAGTGGCACAGATTTCAATATTCATATTAAGTGGCAACGTGACTAAGGAATTTGTCGACTACACAATACGGTGCTAAACGCTACGTACGAGTATATTTCACTACAAGGTAAGATACACTGTCATTAATGTACATTCACAGAAAAACATAGTCTTTCTGAAAATGATGTTGGAACAAGAAACCTAACAGTTTCGTATAGTCTTACGTCGTTGCACGTGAAACCGCCCTCTGTTAACCCCTTAATGCTTGAATAAATTTCTAGATCAAAGATTTTATCAAAAATCGTGGTGATTTAGAGGTGCCCAAAACACATAGGAGAATGCAACACTTGTCAGAAGCGTTGGGGCTTCTACAGAATCAGCAGTTACTGGCATTGGTGCTCAAAAGCAGTTAATCTTCCGATTACTAGCACAGAATTGTCACGATGCGAATTCGCGACATTCGCCATTAAGGAGTTAACATTCGCTCAAGATGTTAGACTTATTACAGTAAAAGCTTTCATTCCATGGTACTCAAATGGTATATACTGGTAGAATGTCAACTCAGTTAATCAGTAAATAAATTATTCTTTAAAAACGCAGGGCATACACAGGATCAACTCCCACTAGAAGTAACAATAATGTAAAACAGAATAATACAGTCATATGGGAACCATTAACGTACAGTTCTGTTTTAAAGAGAACAATCTGGCTCAGCTCACTGTACATCAAACGATATAAGACATTACAATACTAAAACAAATCTTGATGCGTTCTTGCCCATAATATGAAGTTATTACAGTAAATTCCAAAGTAACTCAAACGAAATAAGACATTACAACACCAAAACAAATCTTGATGGGTTCTTGCCCGTAATATGAAGTTACTACAGTAAATTCCAAAGTAACTATCAGAAATTTGTAATGTTAGAGAAAACCAACACGTGACCCTGTAATTCCAGCTTTAATCACCTTTCTAGTAGCACATTTCAAGAGAGTACAAAATCACATGATTTCCAATAGAAGAGCATTATGCTGTCACCAAAAACGACTACACATCATTGTCAACAGATTACAATAACACTAAGAAAGATTAGTGCAGGAAAATACTCTAAAAATTCGTGTACCACCATACCACGACATTCAGCTCAACTAAACATTACAGGACCAGAGCCAGAATATGCACCGTTCCGTCGGCTGGTCAAGAGCGGGCAATCCCGCAGCAGGTCCCGGGCGCTTACAACACAATCCCGTGCTAGCACGGAAAACTAGTGCATAGAGCATAATTAGACTGCTACAACAAACGTAGAAGTGAAATGAGCTAACTCTAATAACATATACTTCAATAACTGCACCTGATTAGCGTTTTCTACGTGCAAAATCGACGCAACACAGCAAGCCAAAAGCGGTTCTTTCACAAATGTCGTCCTTGGTGACGAGATATGTAAAACATCCCAAAATAGTTTCTTCCACCATTTCAGCCACTAGCGGAGGAATATGCAAGCAGTCACTTAAACAGAGGGTGAGGTGAGATTAACACTAGCAATTAAAGCAGCGAAGGCAGTGTATAACATGTCCAATGGGCCGTGCCACCAGCATAGTCTCCCAGACTTCAGAGTTCAAGTTCTCCGTAGAAACAGCCGTCCAGATCTGCTGCCGAACGCCTCACCCCTAACAGGACGTCCACACGCTGCTTCTTATCAAAACAAGGCGTGTAGTCCAGTCCGGGGTGTGTGCTCAGTCTCGTCGTCCGCACCAGTCTCTCGTAACTGCCATGCATTGATTGGGCCACTGCCGGCACCATACACTTCTGTGCATTGTAGCGGCCCGCTCGCCAACCTCCTACTCTGTCCGCATTTCATCCAGCGTGCTGTTTAAAACCCTTTTCCTCGCCATGGAGCATGCACCCCCTAGCAACACACCAGCGGTGTCGCTGGAGTCGATTGCACCCGTGCAGAACCAATCGGGACGCGTCAGCATGTACTTCTAGAAATTTGTTATGAGTAACCAACAGAATGCTGTGGAAGATTTCAGGCTTCGAGTTAAGTTTTCAGAAAAAATGTAACAAAGAAAATAAAAAGAAAGTACTTAGTAGTACTTTTTGTTGTTGTGTCATAAACAGCACTTTTGGAAATCAAACTAGGTTTAGCTGATTTGCAAAGCTCTGCTTTATCAAAGTTCTGCTGTATTCAGTGACAATCAAAGGAATGAAGGAAGCTTAGGCTTCACCATCCTGACCATGAAAAAGTCATTAAAGACGTGGGATTAGCTCGGATTGGGGAAGAATTGGTACTAAAGTGGCTGAATCCTTCCTTCTAAAACAATACGTCATTTGTGGTTTAGGAAAATTATGGAGTAACTAAATCCGTGTGGTCGAACCGGAATTTGAACAACTGTCCTAGAAGACGTTTCCAAGACACGCAGAAATCCTAACAAGATTATTTCTTTCTTTGTATCAATTTCCAGTTTTGATCAAATGTTTCCTTTGATTACTGCTACGTGCTAACACATTGAAGATTATTCTTGTATCACAAGTACTGAAAAGTTTATATGAAAGGGAAAATTTCGCAAGAAAATTTTATATTGAACCAGAGATGGTCAAATGTAGCATCGATTGTGTAGCAGCGTCGTTGTTCAAAGGTGATCGCTTTCTCGGGGTGTTATGAGTAATATGTCAGAGTAACTTCAGATAGGGAGATGTATCGAGTAAACTTTACATTCGGAGGTGTATGGAGGATTCTCACGTGTAAAGACGTGTAGTATCTGATGTGTGCTCGATATATACTTACTCGCTACGTGCAGTAATAATTTATTATTTGCAAGATACCATACTGGAAATAATGAAGGTAAAGAAAGTTGTTTTGTTGCCAATGCAATGCGCAAATTCATAAGTGGTGATTGAGGCAATGTATAGCACCAACATCCAATGATTTTTAATGCTAATTGTTAATGTAGGCCATAATCACTTTGTTGTGTGTTAATTGTGAGCATTATTAATTTTTAAAGAGTCAAAATAGAAGTTTTAAAGTTAGTGTCATATTGTTGATCACATTTCAATACCCGTTCCGAGATCCATGTCGTTTTTGATTAACTGTTTTGCTCAAAAAGTTATTGTCTCAGTCATATTCCATTTAATTAAAATGTATGCTAAGCAGAAGCCTCATACATTATCTGTATGCTAACTAGACAATTTAAAGTACTAACAGAGAGCAGTGCGAAGAGTGTTACCATTTCGCAGATAAAGGTAAGGAATTTTATAATTTCAGGGATAGCATTCATTAAGAACGGGGACCATTATTTTCAAATTGATCAAGTTTCGTTTTATTACTAGGACCAATTTCAAATCAACAGTGTTGCATCAGATTAAGTTTAACCGATGTTTTGAGGCTACTGTCAGTTACGCTACTGCAAAAGTGCATATTTCACTTTTTCAAACGTACAGTTTCAGTACTTAGCCGCTTGTGGATGAAAGGACGTGATATGGTTCAATGGCTGGCTGTATATTAGTTATACAGCATATTCAAAGGTCCCAGACTAAACGTTCTGCTGGTCAAGTCGCACCGTAGTTCAGAGTCCAGGTAAAACTAGTAGGTCGCTCATATCTGCTTGGGTAAATCAGTTCAAAGATCGGTAAAAAGGAAGGGCATACCACCTCTCATTCTACCACACTCAGTAAAGCTCTGTGGTGTTCATACTGCCCTTAGGATTGAATATTGTTTTACCTTTTCCGTAGATAACAAGTAATGGCATCTTCCACAAATACAATAAATTATTTATGTTTATACTTTAATTTATTTTTCTCTGCAGTGTACTGATGCACTACACTTTATTACATTTACTTAGTAATGTTCTCGTCTCTAGTGGATGATGTGAGCAGTCTTGCATTCCGAACACTTTCTGTACTGTTCAACAGATAAGCCGACACCTCGGGTGCTCGCTCCTGTTGAAGCAGCCTGCCACAAGGAGCACAGGTGTTTCGGAAGGAAACCCTCAAAATACGACCTCAGAAGGGACCAAGAAAAATGTGTGGTAGTCGTAACAACATATCGATAGCCACTGACTCTATACCCGACTGACTCTTGATTCTCTAAGTGTGCTATGTGTCCCACATTGACCGAGGCTAGTGAAATATCCTAAATCCGGTTCCTGCTGACGTGTGTTGCGGAGGCAACGTTCTCCGTTCATTACTGGTGTGCCCCCGCCCCCCCCCCCCCCCCCCGCCCACCCTTTCTCCCCAAAGCAGGGTAGGAGGGCCGTATTTACACGATTTCAAAAAATGGTTCAAATGGTTCTGAGCACTATGCGACTTAACTTCTGAGGTCATCAGTCGCCTAGAACTTAGAACTAATTAAACCTAACTAACCTAAGGACATCACACACTTCCATGCCCGAGGCAGGATTCGAACCTGCGACCGTAGCGTATTTACACGATATCTTTTGCACATTGCCCTTCTGGAAGGTTCGATGATCATACGGCTTGCGTGGCTGATCACACGGTTAGCGCGTGATGCCAACCATATTTGGCTTTTCTGGAATATCCCCTCGTTGCTAACTTGTAAGCTGAAAGGAGCTAGTCATGTAGGCCGCTGTTGCGTGTCCCAAGAACGGCAGAGCCAGCGTCCATTATCGAATGCACATACTGGTCCACCGCTTCCAGCCCTGAAACAAACTGCCTACTGCTTCTGGCCGAGAATTACTTTCTAAGCAGTGTTAATGAGCTGGTCGAAACATTATCACATTCGTAAAAAATGGCATAATTCGTAGGAGGCCTATAAACACGGATGCGAAGGATCTCCCCCGGCGCTCAGGCGGGACAGTGCTTTGAGGAAAGCCGAAATGGCACCAGACGCACAAAAGTCACAAAGCAGATTGCAACTCCGGGCTGTGTGGGGACAACTGGGACTGTTTTTAACGAGCTTTGTGTGTCGCTTTGGCAGAGTCCCAGAAGAACACCTATTGTGGACAGTTCTGCGGCCAGTCAGAAATCGCCGAAATACGAGGGTAAGTCAATTATTATCCGCAAAGTAGTTATAAAATTTTATTGTAATCAAATAGGAAACTTACAAGAACATCATTTTTCGACATAATCTCCTTGCGCTTCAACGCACTTGGTCCATCGTTGTACAAGCTTCCTAATGCCCTTATAAAAGAAGGTTCTCGGTTGAGCTGCAAGCCAGGAATCCACCGCTTCTTTCACTGCTTCGTCCGAGGCAAATCGACGGCACCCTAATGCCTGTTAGAACGGACAAAACAAGAGACAGTCAGAAGGGGCAAGATCGGGCGTATATGGAGGATGATCCAGTACTTCAAATTTGAGTTTCTGGAGCGTTTCAGCAGTGTGGGCAGCAGTATGCGAACGGGCATTGTCGTGCAACACAACACCTTTTCACAGCAGTCCCCGGCGTTTGCTTCGAATTGCAGGCTTTAGCCTAGCAGTAAGCATCTCACTGCAACGTACACTGTTTATTGTTGTGCCCCTTTCCCCGTAATGTTCCAGTACTGAACCTTGTGCGTCCCAAAAAACCGTAAGCATCAATTGTCCTGCTGACAATTGAGTCTCGAACTTTTTCTTGCACGGCGATGTTTCCAATTCCATACTCTGCCGTTTACTCTCCTGCTCCTAATGATGGATCCATATTTCGTCACCAGTGATAATCCTGTCTAAGAAGTTGTCCCCTTCGTTACCATAGCGATCCAAACGTTGTTTGCAGATGTCCAAGCGCGTTTGTTTATGCAACTGTGTGAGTTGTTTTGGGACCCATCTTACACAAACTTTATGAAACCCAAGTCTGTTGTGGATGATTTCGTAGACAGAACCGTGACTAATTTGCAGACGACGTGCCACTTCGTCAATAGTTAATCGTCTGACTAAGAGAATCATTTCACGTGAAGGCTCAATGGTTTCTTCGTTTGTGGCGATAAACGGTCGTCCGGCTCCTTCATCATGCGTATCATTGTGCGTCTATTTCGGAATTTTTCAATTCATAGGTAGACACTCCGTTGTGGCAAAACACTGTTTTCCCGTACTGTATCGAAAGTCTTCGATGAGTTTCGGCACCTGATACGCCTTCCCACCAAAAGAAAATAAAAAAATTAAAAAAACGGATCACTGAACGTTGCTCTTCTTTAGTGCAAATAGAGTAGCAGCCTTGATTAACAGCACGGCAGCGATAACGAAACTATTCAACCAGCTTGAAAATTGCAAAGATATAACAACAAATAAATAAAGCATGCGTCATCAACGTAAAATGACAGTACTATCAAAACAAACCAAAATATAGCTAAATCGCGGATAATAATTGACTTACCCTCGTACACAGGTCGTTAAGACAACATCGTAGAGAGTGGAATGGGTACAGAAATGTTTTGGGTGCCTCTGAATATTGTGGGACACCGTCACCGAATTCAGTTCCCCGCAAAAACCCAAATGTTTAACGAAATGTGAAATCAGCTACAATTCGTTAACGCAAATAACTTGGAACTGGGAGTAAGAAACAGGACTGTGCTTACAGAAGTCCACCCTAATTGGCCAGAACACGGACATAGACAAAGAGAAGAGGAGAACAGGACATAATTTGTAATGTCAAATATATCGAATTTTGTGGCTGGGTAACAAACGTCTTTTAAGACGCCCCATTACTGGTCGGCACTCACAATATTTATCATTCAGCCCCCAAAAAACGCGGAAAACCGAATCTTCCTTGTCGGAAGAAGACAGCAGGAAGCAACCTATGTGCAATCTAGGCAGACTTCACTTCGGCAGTGAGAGACCCTCATCTGATGGATATGAAATCAGGCGTTGTTGGTGCAGAGTCAGTGGCTGAATCCGTAGCCACCACTTGCAGATTATGAGTATCGTGAACTGTAGGGCAAGTCGAGTCATCTTCAACGATTTCCAGAAATTTCAATCTTCACTATGAAAGCTTGTTTGCAGTTTGACGTTCAACATGCTTTCAACTCCGGCAGTAGATGCAAACACTTACCTCGAGTAGAATTTCCTGTCTTTTTGCACCATCCTTCGGTAATCATGATAAGGGTCTTCGAACATACGCATTTAGTTGAGTCAATTCCCAGATCCCATCTCCAGGCTTGGCAAGGCATTAGTTTATTATTGTGGTAAGCTGTAGTTTAACCACTCCTTTTGCATTTTCATATATTAAACTAAGTAAATGACATCCTTACTTAATTTCGTAGCTAATGAATTCCTTGTTAATTCTTTTGGAGGGCAGCGACTTAATTATGTTAGATATACAAGGCCATTTTTATATACCCAATTAAAGATTCACATTTTCAAACCACCACCATCAATAAATCAAAAACCGACAGCTTATACGACGCGATGCGATTCTAAGCAGGCAACAGAAATGATCTGGTTTCTTTGAAATCGTTTCAGATCTTTTTCTGCTTCAGGGAACTACGTTAAACTGGTGCTACAAGGGGAACAAGTTATTTCGCATAATCTCTACAGATCCTCACAGCTGTCCCATCCGGTCCGCAAACCTTTCCACTACTGAGCGATTTTAACTGATCACTTGTCTCAATAACTGCTATTTCGACGTTCGTGGTATGACTGAAAGAGAAACTGTAACACTATATTCCGCCGTGAAGCAGTTTGAGACTACTGAATTCAGTGTTTAGGTTATCTTGTTTTCTGCCCCTGTAGGGCCTCTGAGCGATTGAATTATTCCGATTTGCTTAGTCACTTTACGTAAGACCAACATTTCTTGCGGCCTTAAGTCAGATCGATTGTCAAACTTTTACTTCCGAATTCATCGGAAGCTACTTGCATTGCTCTCCTTACACTTATTTTGGTTTAGTTTAGCTTTTGTTCGTCAGTAAGACTTCCACCTTACTTAACGAAGCTGGTTTTGGTTTCATATTAACTTTCCAACACTGCCGGTGACAACCTGAATGGTTCAGATAGGGATCCAGTTGTTTTAGTACACAGATTTTTAGTGCTCTCAGCAAAACTTTCGTTAGTAGGCTGTTTAGGTTTTTATGTTGGTAACGTCACGTAGCCCTCTGTATGAAAATCACTGGCTGTGCTGTGTGCAATCTGTGGCTGGTTGACGGATGTGAACAGCGCGTAGCGTTGCGCATTTTGAGGTGAGCCACCAGCAGTGGTGGATGTGGGGAGAGAGATGACAGAATTTTGAGAGCGGACGATCTGGACGCGTGTCCGTCAGAAAAACGAAAGTTGTAAGACTGGATGTCATGAACTGATATACATATTATGACTTTTGAACACTATTATGGTAAATACATTGTTTGCTCTGTGCCAAAATCTTTCATTTGCTAACTATATGCCTAGCAGTAGTTAGTGCCTTCAGTGGTTAGAATCTTTTATTTAGCTGGCAGTATTGGCGCTCGCTGTATTGCAGTAGTTCGAGTAACGAAGATTTTTGTGAGGTAAGCGATACATGAAAGGTATAGGTTATTGTTAGTCAAGGCCATTCTTTTGTAGGGATTATTGAAAGTCAGATTGCGTTGCGCTATAAAATATTGTGTGTCAGTTTAGTGTTGATCAGAATAAGTAAAGAGAGAAATGTCTGCGTACGTTCAGTTTCGCTCAGCTGTTTGAAAATCAAATAGCGTAAGGGGTTTACCAACACAGTAATTCATAAATTTTTCTAAGGGGAGGTTTCAGTTTAAGCAACGTAATTGGATATTTCGTTAACTATATTACGGTAAACCCATTTCGTATGTCTTCAGCTAATGTTCAGTCGCCAATGGTTTCCCCTATACATGGCAAACATTTAAAAATGACTCATTGGTACTGTACACTACTATGAGTCAGCAAATGTTACCTAGTTAACAGAAGCAGTGACCCGTGATTGGGGAAAGTCTAGTAA
Organism: Schistocerca americana; assembly: GCF_021461395.2. Classification (NCBI taxonomy): domain Eukaryota; kingdom Metazoa; phylum Arthropoda; class Insecta; order Orthoptera; family Acrididae; genus Schistocerca; species Schistocerca americana. The sequence continues at coordinate 323,052,543 of NC_060120.1, read as the reverse complement.
CTTAGAGTTTTCCAAAGGGATACCTATTCAGGAAATTGTGCTCAGTTCACCCAGCATGCGTCTCAAGTCAAAAAAGCCATTCTGGCCAGCTCGTGAAATACAAACACTCTAGACTGGAGTTATGTGGAAGGAGATATGGAAGAACAACACCAGCACACGATGTCATGGCCTCGAAGAACCCACACGTTTATGAGGTTTGCAGCTGCCTAGAAGAACTTGGTGTCAACAGAACAGAATCTGATATGGACACGAAGTAACTAATTTACGAAAGAAAGATCACCAAACAGCCGTACATTTTCAGAAGTTCTTATTTTATTTACACGACTAATTTATTTACGCGACTGGTTTCGTGTAAATAAAATAACAACTTCCGAAAAGATACGGCTGATTGGTGACTTTTCTTACATAAATATCGGACCCCCAGTTATTCAGTATCCACGAAGGGACAGCAGCGGCAGAGTAATTAAGTTCTTCATATACAAATGGAGAGACTCTAGCTCTCAGATGTGCGCCTCTGAAGCTTCAGAACAGATTGTATTGCAGAGGAGTGCCCCAAGAAATATTTTAGTGGAGAGTAGATGGAACTCATACCGTCGCTTCTCTAACAACATTAGAATGCATAGATTCCTTTGACATCATTCTGTCAGGTCAATTGTGACCAGACCTCTTGCATATTCCTTTTGTACATTACTACGTAAATATCGCTGTGAATTATGCACTGAAGAGTCAAAGAAACAGGTACACCTGCCCAATATCGTGTAGTGCCCCCGCGAGCACACAGAAGTGCCGTACCACGACGTGGCATGGACTCGACTAATCTCTGAAGTAGTGCTGGAAAGAACCGGCACCTTGAATCCTGCAGGGCTATCCAGAAATCCGTAAGACTACGAGGGGATAGAGATCTCTTCTGAACAGCACCTTGCAAGGCACCCAGATACGCTCAATGATGTTTATGTCTGGGGAGTTTGGTCGCCAGCGGAAGTGTTTAACCTCAGACGAGTATTCCTGGAGCCACTCTGTAGCAATTCTGGAAGTGTGGGGTGTCGCGTTGTAGTGCTTCAATTGCCCAAGTCTGCCGGAATGCACAACGGACATGAATGGTTGCAGCTGATCAGACAGGATGCTTACGTTCGTGGCACCTGTCAGAGTCGTATCTAGACGTATCAGGGGTCGCATATCATTCCAACTGCACACGCCCCACACAACTACAGAGCCACCACCAGCTTCAACAGTCCCCTGCTGACATGCAGAATCCATGGATTCATGACGTTTTCTCCATACCCATACACGTCCATCTGCTCGGTACAATTTGAAACGAGACTCGTCCGACCCGGCAACATGTTCCCAGTCATCAACAGTCCAATCTCAGTTTTTACGGATCCAGTTGAGGCGTGAAGCTTTGTGACGTGCAGCCATAAAGGGTACACGAGAGGACCTTCGGCTCCGAAAGCGCATATCGATGATATTTCGTTGAATGGTTCGCACGCTGACACTTGCTGATGGCCCAGAATTGAAATCTGCAACAATATGAGGATAGGTTGCACTTCTGTCACGTTAAGCGATTCTCTTCAGTCGTTGTTGGTCCCGTTCTTGCAGGATCTTTTCTCCGGCCGTAGAGATTTGATGTTTTAGCAGCTTCCTGATACTCAAGGTATACACTTGAAATGATCGTACGAGAAAATCCCCAGTTCATCGCTACCTCGGAGTTTCTGTGTCCCATTGCTCGTCCGCTGACTATAACACTATGTTCAAACTCACTTAAATCTTGATAACCCGCCATTATAGCAGCAGTAACCGATCTAACAACTGCGCCAGGCACTTGTTGTCTTGCAAATGCATTGCCGACCACAGCGACGTATTCTGCCTGTATTGGAATACCCATACCTATACCAGTTTCTTTTGCCGTTCAGTGTGTAACTATACGATAAATTAAAATTAATATGTTGTTGTTGTTGTGGTCTTCAGTCCTGAGACTGGTTTGATGCAGCTTTCCATGTTACTCTATCCCGTGCAAGCTTCTTCATCTCCCAGTACCTACTGCAGCCTACATCCTTCTGAATCTGCTTATTGTACTCATCTCTTGGTCTCCCTCTACGATTTTTACCCTCCACGCTGCCCTCCAGTACTAAATTGGTGATCCCTTGATGCTTCAGAACATGTCCTACCAACCGATCCCTTCTTCTGGTCAAGTTGTGCCACAAACTCCTCTTCTCCCCAATTCTGTTCAATACCTCCTCATTAGTTAAGTGATCTACCCATCTAATCTTCAGCATTCTTCTGTAGCACCACATTTCGAAAGCTTCTATTCTCCTCTTGTCTAAACTATTTATCATCCATGTTTCACTTCCATACATGGCTACACTTCATACAAATACTATCAGAAAACTTCCTAACACTTAAATCAATACTCGATGTTAACAAATTTCTATTCTTCAGAAACGCTTTCCTTGCCATTGCCAGTCTACATTTTATATCCTCTCTACTTCGACCATAATCAGTTATTTTGCTCCCTAAATAGCAAAACTCCTTTACACCTTTAAGTGTCTCATTTCCTAATCTAATTCCCTCAGCATCAACCGACTTAATTCGACTACATTCCATTATCCTCGTTTTGCTTTTGTTGATGTTCATCTTATATTCTCCTTTCAAGACACTGTCCATTCCGCTCAGCTGCTCCTCCAAGTCTTTTGCTGTTTCTGACAGAATTACAATGTCATCGGCGAACCTCAAAGTTTTTATTTCTTCTCCATGGATTTTAATACGTACTCCGAACTTTTCTTTTGTTTCCTTTACTGCTTGCTCAATATACAGATTGAATAACATGGGAGAGAGGCTACAACCCTGTCTCACTCCCTTGCCAACCACTGCTTCCCTTTCATACCCCTTGACTCTTATAACTGCCATTTGGTTTCTGTACAAATTGTAAATAGCCTTTCGCTTCCTGTATTTTACCCCTGCCCCCTTCAGAATTTGAAAGAGAGTATTCCAGTCAACATTGTCAAAAGCTTTCTCTAAGTCTCCATATGCTAGAAACGTGGGTTTGCCTTTCCTTAATCTATCTTCGAAGATAAGTCGCTGGGTCAGTATTGCCTCACGTGTTCCAACATTTCTACGGAATCCAAACTGATCTTCCCCGAGATCGGCTTCTACCAGTTTTTCCATTCGTCTGTAAAGAATTCGCGTTAGTACTTTCCAGCTGTGACTTATTAAACTGATAGTTCAGTAGTTTTCACATCTGTCAACACCTGCTTTCTTTGGGATTGGAATTATTGTATTCTTCTTGAAGTCTGTGGGAATTTCACCTGTCTCATACATTTTGCTCACCAGATGGTAAAAATTTGTCATGACTGGCTCTCCCAAGGCTGTCAGTAGTTCTAATGGAATGTTGTCTACTCCCGGGGCCTTGTTTCGACTCAGGTCTTTCAGTGCTCTGTCAAACGCTTCACGCAGTGTTGTATCTCCCATTTCATCTTCATCTACATCCTCTTCCATTTCTATGATATTGCCCTCAAGTACATCGCCCCTGTATAGACCCTCTATATAGTCCTTCCACCTTTCTGCTTTCCCTTCTTTGCTTAGAACAGGGTTTCCATCTGAGCTCTTGATATTCATGCAAGTGGTTCTCTTTTCTTATTTGTCAAATATTGGCGCAGCGTTGTCATGTTTATGAAGTTCAACCTTATCTCGGCTAGAATTAAATTTTGTTGCACGGGTGCGTTCTCCTAAGTAGGTCACTGTAGATGCCTTCCCGCACTAAATACACACACAGTAGTTCGAGACAAAGGGCTGGTGTGGCAGATGGCGCTTGCCGGAACTGTGCTAATGGCCGCAGTAAACGGCTCCCCGCGTTAAGCTTTTATTGGTGTGGGATCGCTAACGGAACCGCTGCTCCCCTGGCGCCAGCTGCTATAAATATTTAACCTGGCCCTCTGATAGGTATCGGACTACCTGCCGCTTATCCACTCGCGCCTGGTAATTTAATTAGGTTTCTCTAGCTTCACACGATTGCTGGGTGCCGAGGGACTAGCACACTTAACAGTTCCCTATCGGTGGCTTGGAATTCCCACACTAAGGCTTTTTTAACTGTATCATTGGTTTTTGATTTGATGATTTATACGTATAAATATACAGGGAGTCGAAAGGGGCGAGTGTAGAACAATGAAACAAACAAACAATTCTCATAAACATCCGGCCGAAAACCAATGTTTTCCCCGATACGACGTATTACGATTGAGTACATGAACACCTCATAACAGAGTCCCACAGGATTCAAAGTGAGAAATGCACTAGAGGAGAAAGACATTACAAGTATTACACATGGTTACCGTCCACGTGAAGGGAGGCTTTAACAGATTCCTTCATGGATGTCTTCGCACGTTCAAAAACCCCAGGTGTATTCTGAATGCACCGGTAACTATTCAGAATGCCTTTCCAAAGTTCATTGAAGCTATCACAGGACTGGAATACACCAAAGATTAAAAATATCCACACACAAAAAATCCAACGGGCTCAAGTCGGCGGACCAGAGAGGCCATGATATTGTCGAAGATTCGTGCCATTTATACTCGAAAGACATGGTTGTAACATTGGTATGAGTACACTTATGCGTACGTCATACCGGGACCTATGTTTATTAGGATTATTTTCTTGTTTCATTGTATTTGTAGTAGCGAAACACACTGTATAATTTACTTGTTCTTTGTTCGACAGAGAAGCAAACAGTTTGCTAGGTAGTGTTGATGGTTGTGATGACTGATTGTCAAATGTGGCGTTGTTCCTTTCTTCGTGTAATAATTACCCGCGCGACAGTCACTAGTCTCACAGTGAGCGAAATAGACTGTAATCAACAGTCATCTTCAGACGTATAGTGTGTCTCTCCTAAGAGTCGTCAGGTGCATTTCCTCTGCTGTTTCGGCAGATATTTGCATTTTTGTTTTAGCATTGTGTAACTGGAGTCAGTCCAAACAACTACTGCTCGACTCGTGTCGCAGTGTAGACGGCAGGCGTTGGTTTGTTTACTATTACAGACAAATTGATTTTAAGAATGGATTAAAAACAGTCTCAACAGCAAAAACATTTCGGTCAGTGTTTGACCATCCTCAGACCCTTGTACCATGACGGTAGTCCGTGGTGATGAACGGAGCGGGTGTTCTAACTTCTCGAACGTCAACTAGAGCTCTTGGAGTTACGTGATCCGCTCCTTCACCGCCACCGCCTACCGTCATGGTATGAGGGTCTGAGGATGATCAAACACTGATCGAAACTTGTTACCACAGATGCAAATGTTTCTGCAGTCGAGAGTGTTTTAAATCAATTTTTAAAGTTCTTTTAGGGAGACCGCTGTTTCTCCACAAGAAATGTTCTCAAAAATTGCTAAAAAGTTATTCTTAAATCGGAATTTTGCGTGCCCATTGGACAGAGCGCTAATAAATCAGTCTATTGCGACATTCATTTTATCGATATGTGTTAACAGAGACAATACAACACGAAATATAAAGAGTAATGCAGCAGTGACTCAGTAGCGCTGCATGCTTGGTGGTAGCACTCAGATACTGTCGCTGCTAGAACGTCCTACGAGTCTTAGGAGAGATACCCTGTATAAACACACGGAAACTAAGAGCCGAAATTAATAAAGAATCAACAATAGTATAAAAGCAAAAGATTAAATGTATAGTCAGAAATGTTGCACCGTGAAGAGCCTCGAAAGAGCTGAGACACATCTGTTGTCGTACTGCCAAAGATAATGGCCAATAAAGTTTATGTACTGACTTAACAAAAGATTAGCGCATAAAGCATAAAATAGAAAATATGTGTTTTTTATTTTTGTACAGAGAAAGAAAGTTAGAGCCATATGGCACTGTTGGCTGGGAGACCCAAGGAGGAGGTTCATAGGCCTAATCGGTGAAGATTTCCTTCTCCCGCGTACAGTGGCCCATTTCTTCTCAGTGTCGCAAGTTTATCTGTTGAGTCTGCGCAACTGTTACGGATATCGTACAGCATGTTGTCATGTTTGTGTTCTATAATAACGGGAGACGGAGAGGGTGAAACGTGACATCGGCACATAACCTGCCCCTCTCAAATAGCACCTAGGTCGCTGCCAAGCTTAACGTCCCCATCCGATTACCATCAATAGAGTCACACGCCCGCACGAAATGAGACACTGTGGAGATGTCTGGTGATAAAGAGTATAATGCCACCCCCTTACTCCTGTTTCCCGCCAAATACGCTATCTAGTCAAAAGTATCCGGCCACTTATTATTGGACAGCTTCAACTCTTCTATCGATACCTTCAACGAGGCATCTGAATGTCTCCCGTAGAATGGTGGCCCATTCTTCCTCAAGGGCCGAAACCACACAAGGTAATGATAATGGACGCTGGATTCTGGAGCAAAGTCGACGTTACAACTCATCTGAAAGATACTCCCTTGGGTTCAGGTTAGGACTCTGGGCTGGCCAGTCAATTTTAGGGCTGCTGTTGTTCATAAACCATTGCTTCGCAGCTGCTGCTTTATGAGGCAATGCATTATAATGCTGATACAAATCTGTTCCTCTACTGCACGCAGTGCGCGATTTGGAAAACGTGCTCATAACGGTACTCACTTAGCGTTTTCTTCAGCACAACGAAGGGACCACACCCACCACACCCTAACCACGAAAAAACGCATGCATGTAGTAACACCACCTCCTTCGTAATGTAGGGTTGTCATGTCATTTTGATTTTTGTAGTTCATCGATGTGCACGTCAGGGACAGAGCAAGTCATATTACTGTTAAACAATGTTTGATCTTGTTGTGACACATTCTTTGCCTCTGCGCAGTCCGATACGTTCTTTGTTGAAGTGTCGTAGGCGATGAACATATTCAGTAGTGCTGTGTTGATTTGTGGTTGCATCTGTTCGATGAAGAAAGATTTATTGTAAACGAAAGCAAGACTGAATATGATGTACATATTGACAGGCTTGGAAGAGCAGTTGAATGGAATGGACAGTGTCTTGAAAGGAGGATATAAGATGAACATCAACAAAAGCAAAACAAGGATAATGGAATGTAGTCTAATTAAGTCGGGTGATGCTGAGGGAATTAGATTAGGAAATGAGGCACTTAAAGTAGTAAAGGAGTTTTGCTATTTGGGGAGCAAAATAACTGATGATGGTCGAAGTAGAGAGGATATAAAATGTAGGCTGGCAATGGCAAGGAAAGCGTTTCTGAAGAAGAGAAATTTGTTAACATCCAGTACTGATTTAAGTGTCAGGAAGTCATTTCTGAAAGTATTCGTATGGAGTGTAGCCATGTATGGATGTGAAACATGGACGATAAATAGTTTGGACAAGAAGAGAATAGAAGCTTTCGAAATGTGGTGCTACAGAAGAATGCTGAAGATTAGATGGGTAGATCACATAACTAATGAGGAAGTATTGAATAGGATTGGGGAGAAGAGAAGTTTGTGGCACAACTTGACCAGAAGAAGGGATCGGTTGGTAGGACATGTTCTGAGGCATCAAGGGATTACCAATTTAGTATTGGAGGGCAGCGTGGAGGGTAAAAATCGTAGAGGGAGACCAAGAGATGAATACACTAAGCAGATTCAGAAAGATGTAGGTTGCAGTAGGTACTGGGAGATGAAAAAGCTTGCACAGGATAGAGTAGCATGGAGAGCTGCATCAAACCAGTCTCAGGACTGAAGACCACAACAACAACAACAACAACATTGACAGGTGAAAGGAATAAAAATTTTGAATAATCTTCTTTTTTTAAGAGAAGAAGTTTGAGATAAGACTGCAGCACTGTGCAGCTAGTATGTTTGAGTGATTTTGGCAGCTAATTAACTTTCTCAGAGCTTAGAGGAAGACGACCCCACTTGTCGGAGTCATGCATAAGGATGTTAACTGATTACGCTGATTGATTTTTACAGAAATTGTCTGTTAACACTGCACTGCACTGCACACGTTGTGGTAGCATGAGTCAATGATGACATGTGCCATTCAGACTTTCACAGAGTAACTGTCGCTATAATTACGAGTGTTGAAAGCTGCATAAAATACTGCTGATCAAATTTCAATAAACTGGAAAAAAGCATACAGTTTATCTGACTAATTCATTCTAGTTTAATTATCTCTGTGAAAATAAAATTCACATGACTTGCATAATCTCATAAAATTCATGTAGCTAGGCAGGAGTATATGAATGGTGAAGGGAAGGAAGGGAATCATTAGTAATTTTGAGCCACTGCCAAAAACAAATCTGGGATGTGTATGTTGTTCCTGAAATTTATTTTAAAATACTTTCATGCAAAATGAGATAGATGTATTATTAAAATATTATATTACATTATTCAAATGGCCACAAAAACTATATTATAATTGCATTAATCTCAAACTTTCAAAAAATGTAGAAATAAATGAGGAATTAAAAAAATAAGGAAAGGACAGATGCACTGCACATGCAACAGGCTATATAAGAAAGCTACAGGTCTCTTATTGAATCTGGTTTTTATTCTTTATAATTGCAAAACAAACCTAAATACAAATATATGATTTTTCATTAATGTGACTTGTGATGTTGAACTTTTTTGGCTATGTCGTCTACATCTGCGTTGTTTGGGGTGCATGCAATCCTCATTGCGTCTTCTAAATGACTGGACAACCGATTACGATATTTATTTTTCAGGTACTTCATTTTTGAAAATGAAGCTTCACAAAGCTAAGTTGAAGGAAATAGTGTTAAAATGAACTGTGCATGCAATCCTCATTGCGTCTTCTAAATGACTGAGCAACCGATTACGATATTTATTTTTCAGGTACTTCATTTTTGAAAATTAAGCTTTACAAAGCTAAGTTGAAGGAAATAGTGTTAAAATGAACTGTGCACAGTCTCGTAAATTTTTATAATTGTTAGGCACACATTTGCAAAATTTAGTGTACTGTTTTGTTTCGTGATGTTCTATAAACAGAGCAATTTATTTCATTTAGCAAATTAGTTTTAGGAAATCCAAACTGGCAGAATAATTTGAGATCATCATGTCCAACATGCCAAGGGTTCTCTACGAGAATGAAAGAGCTTCGAATATTTCTAACACCTGCAAATCTGTTTTTTATTTCTTCCAAATAGGCTTTCTAAATATTCTTTCATGTTTTGGTAAATAGTTTCGGCGATAGTTAAGCCTGATCGGAGCATAGCAACAGTTGGAAAATTAGACAGATCTTTTACTTCGAGTTCATTTATACATACTTGCAGTTCGACTTCAAATGCAAATATTTTGTTAGTCATTTGCCCAATTATCTTGTTTGGTCCTTGTAATTCCAAGTTGAGTGTGTTGAATTATTGTGCAATCTCGGTCAAAAAAGCTGTAAGTATCTACCATTCATCATCAGCAAGTTCAGGATAATTTTTGTCACTTTGTTGTAAGAATAAAATAATTTGAGATTTCAAACTGACAAACCGTTCCAGCGCTTGCCCTTTGATTAGCCATCTGACAGCAGTATGTAGGAGAACATCAATGTAACAAGCTTGCAATTCCTGCAGAAGTTCTTTAAATTTTCGGTGATTAAGTTCATGGGCACAAATGAAATTTAAAACGCTTATAACCGTTTGCATAACATTCTTCTACATCTACATCTACATGATTACTCTGCAATTCACATTTAAGTGCTTGGCAGAGGGTTCATCGAACCACAATCATACTATCTCCCTACCATTCCACTCCCTAACAGCGCGCGGGAAAAACGAACACCTAAACCTTTCTGTTCGAGCTCTGATTTCTCTTATTTTTTATTGATGATCATTCCTACCTATGTAGGTTGGGCTCAACAAAATATTTTCGCATTCGGAAGAGATAGTTGGTGACTGAAATTTCGTAAATAGATCTCGCCGCGACGAAAAACGTCTTTGCTTTAATGACTTCCATCCCAACTCGCGTATCGTATCTGCTACACTTTCTCCCCTATTACGTGATAATACAAAACGAGCTGCCCTTTTTTTGCACCCTTTCGATGTCCTCCGTCAATCCCACGTGGTAAGGATCCCACACCGCGCAGCTATATTCTAACAGAGGACGAACGAGTGCAGTGTAAGCTGTCTCTTTAGTGGACTTGTTGTATCTTCTAAGTGTCCTGCCACTGAAACGCAACCTTTGGCTCGCCTTCCCCACAATATTATCTATGTGGTCTTTCCAACTGAAGTTGTTTATAATTTTTACACCCAGGTACTTAGTTGAATTGACAGCCTTGAGAATTGTACTATTTATCTAGTAATCGAATTCCAACGGATTTCTTTTGGAACTCATGTGGATCACCTCACACTTTTCGTTATTTAGCGTCAACTGTCACCTGCCACACCATACAGCAATCTTTTCTAAATCGCTTTGCAACTGATACTGGTCTTCGGATGACCTTCCTAGACGGTAAATTACAGCATCATCTGCGAACAACCTAAGAGAACTGCTCAGATTGTCACCCAGGTCATTTATATAGATCAGGAACAGCAGAGGTCCCATGACGCTTCCCTGGGGAACACCTGATATCACTTCAGTTTTACTCGATGACTTGCCGTCTATTACTACGAACTGCGACCTTCCTGACAGGAAATCACGAATCCAGTCGCACAACTGAGACGATACCCCATAGACCCGCAGCTTCATTAAAAGTCGCTTGTGAGGAACGGTGTCAAAAGCTTTCCGGAAATCTAGAAATACGGAATCAACTTGAGACCCCCTGTCGATAGCGGCCATTACTTCGTGCGAATAAGAGCTGGCTGCGTTGCACAAGAACGATGTTTTCTGAAACATGCTGATTACGTATCAATAGATCGTTCCCTTCGAGGTGATTCATAATGTTTGAATACAGAATATGCTCCAAAACCCTACTGCAAACCGACGTCAATGATATAGGTCTGTAGTTCGATGGATTACTCCTACTACCCTTCTTAAACACTGGTGCGACCTGCGCAATTTTTCAATCTGTAGGTACAGATCTATCGGTGAGCGAGCGGTTGTATATGATTGCTAAGTAGGGGGCTATTGTATCAGCGTAATCTGAAAGGAACCTAATCGGTATACAATCTGGACCTGAAGACTTGCCCGTATCAAGCGATTTGAGTTGCTTCGCAACCCCTAAGGTATCTACTTCTAAGAAACTCATGCTAGCAGCTGTTCGTGTTTCAAATTCTGGAATATTCCATTCCTCTTTCCTGGTGAAGGAATTTCGGATAACTGCGTTCAATAACTCCGCTTTAGCGACACAGTCGTCGGTAACAGTACCATCGGCACTGTGCATCGAAGGTATTGACTGCGTCTTGCAGCTTGTGTACTTTACATACGACCAGAATTTCTTCGGATTTTCTACCAAATTTCGAGACAATGTTTTCTCGTGGAACCTATTAAAGGCATCTCGCATCTCGCATCTTCAGTTTGGTGTTTCAAATTTGGCATGCCAAACTTTCTAGAAGCAGTAAGCAGTGAATGGAGAGTAAATTTGGCAAATTCCATTCCTTCTTAATCAGTGCTATCAAACCATTGTGGACGCCCGTCATTGACGGACAACCATCTGTATATACTGATATTAATTTGCTCATAGATAAGTCATTTTTTCTTACAAATTCTTTAATTGCATCCACAATGCAGTAACGTACAAATAATGAAAACTGAACCATCGAAGCTAAATCTGTACTGGAACCACATGCAAGACTGAAGTATTTGAATAATTTGACTTTTTATTTCTGCCTCAAACATATATTTTGAAATATCTTCTATACGACGTCGACAGGCAGATTCTGAAAATGTGAGCTTATTTATTTCAGCTGATATTTGTTTACTGTTGGAGAAATTTTGAATCAAAGTTTCAGAAACAGTCATCATACATTGCTTCACTAATTCAGCATCAGTGGAAGCTTTCATATTTTTTGCCAGAATATTACGTACTTGGTATGATGCTCTTGTGACAGCCTCACTTTGCCCAACTGCTGCTAACATTACGTTTTGTTGACGACGATTTTAAATGAGCAATTTTTTCCTTTCTTCCATGTGAATTCAAAGGAAAAGCTACTGTAAATGAATTGTGATTACTTGTGTAGCGGCGAAATAAATCGTATCCCGGCATATTAAGCAGGTAGCAGTACCTTCTTTGTGTCCACTTATAAAGCAAAACCCTTCTTCCCATATTTCTTGGACACTTCTGCTCTCTTCACTTATTTTCCTCTTGGTCACTGTTCTTCAGGGTACATCAGACATTATTTATTCTCACGACTGACACACTGACAAAGCTAATAATGAGGCGGCTGCGGGACAAGAACGCCGCCGACAAACGAGCGGTCGTAGGCATCCGGCGCGTTTGATGCGCGGCTCACATTGTTGGCTAGCAGGCCGCTCACCATTTAGCGCTGCGGAACACCGGCTAGTGGCGCGTTAAATGAAAGTGGTGGATGGTTTTCAGCTACCTAATTACTTCCCCGACTTTAATCACAATTCTACGCAGTTTCCGTAAACAGAACACCGCTACGCCTGACAAGTAGGTAACTAATGCTACCCGTGCGAAGCCGAGGAGGGTGGTGGGCCGCACGGAAACATGATCGGGGCCGCGTGCGACACGCGAGCCGCAGTTTGACGACCATGTGCTAGATAGTAGCACTTCTAAACTCACGAGTGATTCCTTCTGAGGAGTTCATACGATTTTTTACAACCTTCCCTCACAGTGATCAACGGCCCCTGTCCGACAGTACCTTAGGTCTGCCTGGTCATATTTCAGCTGTGACTGTTCTTTCGTGTTTCCACTTCACAATCACGTCACCAACAGCCGACTGGTGACGTTTTTGAAAGGTTTAAACGACCCTGATGAATTTGTCCCTCAGGCGACATCCAAAGACTAGTCCACGTTCTAAGTCACCGAATTATCCAGCACCGGCACCCGGCGAACGACCTGCCTGGCGGGGGGCCCTAGCCATACGACTAAACGAACTCAAAATGCTGTCGTTATGTAGGAGTCTGGATCACATGTAGCATCCATTTGTCCTCTGTGCCTTGACAATACAGCCTGCCCGACTGTGCTTGTACCGAACACGTACACACTGTTTACTGTATCACAGGTTGAAGCGTGACTCAGTGAAAACATTACTGTTACCGATTCAGCAATTCAGGAGAGCTGTCACGTGCCAGTTGCGTTCTGAGGCGTTTGCGGCGTCTGGACTATAGATGCCGATGCAAGAGCATGCGTGACACGTGGACCGTATCACATGCCCTCGACGCAGACCTATCTACACCCACTGTTGAGTTCCACCGAAGAGCTAAGGCTGTTGACGAAGCTGTGTGAATAAGATGGTGGTTGCAAGGTTGCCAGGTGTATGAGGCCTAAAAGAATTAAATGAAAAGGCGCTGAATCCAATACAACATACACTCCTGGAAATGGAAAAAAGAACACATTGACACCGGTGTGTCAGACCCACCATACTTGCTCCGGACACTGCGAGAGGGCTGTACAAGCAATGATCACACGCACGGCACAGCGGACACACCAGGAACCGCGGTGTTGGCCGTCGAATGGCGCTAGCTGCGCAGCATTTGTGCACCGCCGCCGTCAGTGTCAGCCAGTTTGCCGTGGCATACGGAGCTCCATCGCAGTCTTTAACACTGGTAGCATGCCGCGACAGCGTGGACGTGAACCGTATGTGCAGTTGACGGACTTTGAGCGAGGGCGTATAGTGGGCATGCGGGAGGCCGGGTGGACGTACCGCCGAATTGCTCAACACGTGGGGCGTGAGGTCTCCACAGTACATCGATGTTGTCGCCAGTGGTCGGCGGAAGGTGCACGTGCCCGTCGACCTGGGACCGGACCGCAGCGACGCACGGATGCACGCCAAGACCGTAGGATCCTACGCAGTGCCGTAGGGGACCGCACCGCCACTTCCCAGCAAATTAGGGACACTGTTGCTCCTGGGGTATCGGCGAGGACCATTCGCAACCGTCTCCATGAAGCTGGGCTACGGTCCCGCACACCGTTAGGCCGTCTTCCGCTCACGCCCCAACATCGTGCAGCCCGCCTCCAGTGGTGTCGCGACAGGCGTGAATGGAGGGACGAATGGAGACGTGTCGTCTTCAGCGATGAGAGTCGCTTCTGCCTTGGTGCCAATGATGGTCGTATGCGTGTTTGGCGCCGTGCAGGTGAGCGCCACAATCAGGACTGCATACGACCGAGGCACACAGGGCCAACACCCGGCATCATGGTTTGGGGAGTGATCTCTTACACTGGCCGTACACCACTGGTGAACGTCGAGGGGACACTGAATAGTGCACGGTACATCCAAACCGTCATCGAACCCATCGTTCTACCATTCCTAGACCGGCAAGGGAACTTGCTGTTCCAACAGGATAATGCACGTCCGCATGTATCCCGTGCCACCCAACGTGCTCTAGAAGGTGTAAGTCAACTACCCTGGCCAGCAAGATCTCCGGATCTGTCCCCCATTGAGCATGTTTGGGACTGGATGAAGCGTCGCCTCACGCGGTCTGCACGTCCAGCACGAACGCTGGTCCAACTGAGGCGCCAGGTGGAAATGGCATGGCAAGCCGTTCCACAGGACTACATCCAGCATCTCTACGATCGTCTCCATGGGAGAATAGCAGCCTGCATTGCTGCGAAAGGTGGATATATACTGTACTAGTGCCGACATTGTGCATGCTCTGTTGCCTGTGTCTATGTGCCTGTGGTTCTGTCAGCGTGATCATGTGATGTATCTGACCCCAGGAATGTGTCAATAAAGTTTCCCCTTCCTGGGACAATGAATTCACGGTGTTCTTATTTCAATTTCCAGGAGTGTATGTCCCCCAGAAGTGGACTGCTAAGCAAAGCATCTTATCTTTGTGAATAAGCACCTATGACATAATGTAACATCGCTATGTGTATCCTGGTTGCCGTCGCTACGAAATGACAAATTATGTGCTCACGTGATGGGACGGATTTATCTGAAAACTGTGAATTCTTCGTTTCAGAATGGTTGTGATTGTCTTTCGAACACAGTCTGTAGCACTTACATGCTGTGGAAATGTGCTTACTATAGCACTGTTCTGCTTGAGGTATGTTAGGCCAGGATTGGAACAAAGACGCACCTTACCGCTTTGTCTTCGTCAAATCTACAGCTGTTGTACGCAGATGATAAAGTCTGCAGAAAATAAAAATTTCTAGCTAAGAAGATCGCAGAAAAGGTTTCAGTGGTCTCTACAGTAGTCACAATAATTTAGTTTGCCTGTATCAGCTTCTAAGAAAACCGTCAAAATAGCTTTGTGTCTTTCAGTACGTGTTAAAAATAAATTATAGTCGTTTGGCCAAGTAAGTGATTTCAAATTATTGTAACTGGGTGTAATACTTTTACTAATCCTCAGACATTTCTTCTTTCCCTATCTTAAGTGAAATGGCAAATATACGTTAATAATTTGTTGGTAAAGGTACCTGAGCTCAAATGTTAGACTGTTCGCACATTGAACGAATATTTCAAGAACTGAGAATGAAATGTTCATTTTCTGTAACGAAATGTGTTAGATCGCAGAAAAATCTCGTTAATTCGATAATATGACGATTTTTACAGCAGAACTGTCCATCAACACTTAAATATCCGTTGCTATATCTATTTCGATTTCTAAACCAAAATTTCGCTTGGTTACCATAAAACTGAAAATATAGTTCATAATTAAGCCATTCACTGTGAGCTGCTTCATATCAGCTGTGTTAAATATACATCTGCTGCACGGTAATGACGTACAGTATGAAAATTAGTGCCGAACCGGAACTTGATCCCGCATATCCCGTTTATCGCGAGTGGTAGCCTTAACCACGGGAAGCGGGATATCCAGGCTCGAGTCCCGGTTTTTTGGACAAGATGGTTGTGGAGCGAAGCAGCGATTAGTGTGATTAATCAATAATTCAAGAACAGTCTTAATCGCGTTTATTATTGTTATAACACCGCTAACCGGTTTCAACCGGACGTAGGGGTCATCTTCTGGGCGTTTACACCATTGGTCGACTGCTAATAGTGTCACTCCTGTCTACATAACAGCAGTCGACCAATCGTGTAAACGCCCAGAAGATGACCCCTACGTCGGGTTGAAACCGGTTGGCGGTGTTATAACAATAATAAATGCGATTAAGACTGTTCTTGAATTATCGAGTCCCGGTTCCGTACAAATTTTCATATGTCACTACCGTGTAGCAGGCCTATGCTTAACGCAGCTGATGTGAAGCAGTTCGCCGTCAGCGGATTAATTTCGAATTGTTCCTAGTACAGCTGTGTATCGTAAGCAGCCTGTTCTTTCAAAGATGCATGCAGGAATGAAAATACAGTCACTGTATTTTTGAGGGGAGTAAGTTATGCAACGTGTTTAAATAATGAAGAAGTAATGAAAACCCCGTTTGTTTTCTCGAATATGAAATATGCTCTAAACTGCTAAACAAAAGTTTGAATAACCGTTCAAATAGTCCGAGGCTACAGATTGCTGCAAAAAATAATGTAATTCAGCATTACCTGTTTCTGTT
Source organism: Schistocerca americana (assembly GCF_021461395.2). NCBI lineage: Eukaryota > Metazoa > Arthropoda > Insecta > Orthoptera > Acrididae > Schistocerca > Schistocerca americana. The sequence goes on along the minus strand of NC_060120.1, from coordinate 323,036,033 downwards.
GCATATATTTGGCATAGTACATAAGCATTTTTTTCGCCCAATGCAAAATAATGAATTGTCCCAACTTGCGGCTAAACATTAAGAAAAAATTATAAATTATACCCTAGCCTGACACCAATTTACACTAGCATGGATCCCAACAGAAGAAAGACGACCTAACAAATTTGGATAGTTTTATACTACTTTTATCGTATTGCAATGAGTCGATGATGACAGCTTTTGCCAATGACTACAGTGAGTTACAATGTCAATAGTGTGTATCTCCCATTTTGTGCATCGTTTACAATTACGTATCACACTCATATTGCGTATCATTTCAGATATTTTCGTTTGTCTAGTTGCATATTCAAATGGTTCAAATGGCTCTGAGCACTATGGGACTTAACTTCTAAGGTCATCAGTCCCCTAGAACTTAGAACTACTTGAACCTAACTAAACTAAGGACATCACACACATCCATGCCCGAGGCAGGATTCGAACCTGCGACCGTAGCGGCCGCGCGGTTCCAGACTGTAGTGCCTTTAACCGCTTGGCCACCACGGCCGGTCTAGTTGCATATTGTCTGACGTCTGGCGTCACTGCAGGCAGAAGAACTGTTTCAAGTTTCACTAGAGGGCGTCTTCTTTTACTTAAGATACATTGTGTGAAATGAACAGGAAGTGCACTTCCATTAATATTTGTTCTTTTTTGCCTCTCCTCTACATTTAGAGCACTAATATCTAATGCAAAAAGTAATTATCTGTCATGCATAAATTTTGGATGATCGAACAGTGCTATAACATTATCAGTATTGTAGTTGCAGGTGTTTTAGCCTTTCTGAGCTCTAACGGAGTGTTTATGACAAATCTGATGAGGTAACATGTTTACCGGTATGGCGATGTCGCGGTTAAAACACTAACTCTTTAAACAGTTGTCTACGAAACGACGAGACCTGAGACCTTCATGTTACTCTTAATACACGCTTTTCTAGAATTAAGATTTTCTTGATTAAAGTTTATTTGGCCCACAATTCAATTAGAAAAAATAATATTACTAAATTAAAATAACTAAAATATAGTAACTTACTGTTTTGTCTCCCTTCAAAGTTTGCAGTGCCTTGGAGTGCATATGTGGTCGAACCGAGTAGTTTAAGGAGCTTCAAAGTTTCTTTTCCTTTTTCAGTTCTCATTCATATGTACACCAAAGACTTCTGAACACTCTGTTTTGCTGATTCTGCTCATCCTTAAAATTTATTCCTGTCGTGCTTGATGTGTAAAATTTAATATGCATCGTTAGCCATTTTTAAAGTAAGAATTAGAGCCTATTTGCCATCCTCTGTTCAACTTTGTCAGCTGTACTCCTGTACACTTCATTTTATGAAAACGACCCTAAATGAAACTAATGGGTTATGTTGAGCTATGTTTCATGTCATTCATGTCTTTCGTGCATAAATCTGTCGTGACATTGAATTCTATTTGGTATTCAGGTAGACGAGATTCTTTGATCACCTTTATTAATTCTATTCATCTTTGTGGGGAGTAATAGGAGTAGCCTTGGAATAACATAGATTATATCATCTTTAGTTTCACTACACAGGGCCAAATATATTCTCATTCGCGTTTAATTCCCATTGGGTATATATTTTATTGTAGTGTAACAGAAGAATGGTTCTGTGTATTACAGACATTCAGAGGCAGAAGTCATCAGAGGTACTTACATACACGCCCACCAAATAGGACTTTTTTATATAAACTGTAGTTCCCTGTCAGGATTTACAATTAGTTCGAAATTTTTGGGATGTTGAACTAATCTTGTGTGGTAATCATTACCTGGCAGGGTTTTGCTTATAAAAATGGTTCAAATGGCCCTGAGCACTATGGGACTTAACTTCTGAGGTCATCAGTCTCCTAGAACTTAGAACTACTTAAACCTAATTAACCTAAGGACATCAGACACATCCATGCCCGAGGCAGGATTCGAACCTGCGACCGTACCGGTCTGGCGGTTGCAGACTGTAGCGCCTAGAACCGCACGGCCACTCCGGCCGGCTTTTGCTTGTAAATTTAATTTACATATTGATACTTTTCATATTAATTACTGGTCAGTTTCGTGCTACAGGACTGTGAACCATTTGTTCATTAGGAGACGTTCATTATTTACATGAGGGGCCTTCTTTAACATTTGCATCCTGCTGCCGCCTTGGTGAGATTTGGTGAGATGTGGTGAGATCCTCCCCCCCCCCCCCCCTCCCTAAGTGCGATTTACCCCGTAATCGGGTAAAATTATGTAAAATTAATTCTTTATTTTAAAACCATGTCTTATTTATAAAGTATAAAGTATATTAAACGGCGTTTTAATACGTGATTAAAACCACTATTTTAAACGTGCCAACCCTGAGTAGTATTAGGACAGTCAGACGGACAAAAAGGCTCCACCAAAATCATATTAACCATTTTGACGTAGCCCTAAGAAACTAACCTATTCGTAGATAATATGTACATTAAATGGCATTGAAGCTCTACGTGCTTTGCAGATGAAAGACAACATTGTGTGTACCTTCCTTTGAACAGTAAAATTACGTAACTTTTCAATCTCTTGATTAATACGATCACGAAGAGGATTCATGTTGGTGAATTTCGCTTAGCTTCCTCTCACAAGATTAACACCTACCTCGGATATGTGTTTCGACTTGTTGGCATTCCGCTTAATGGACGAAATCTAAAATTTTTGATACAAGTTCATGTTGAGCACAGTAACATCGACTTTATATGCGACCTGCTACGGTCGCAGATTCGAATCCTGCCTCTGGCATGGATGTGTGTGATGTCCTTAGGTTAGTTAGGTTTAAGTAGCTCTAAGTCTAGGGGACTAATGACCTTAGATGTTAAGTCCAATAGTGCTTAGAGCCATCTGAACCATTTTTGCAAATGTCATCCATTTTAGTAATGTGAGGCTTTCATTGGCGCCAATCTTTAAATGAGTACATTATTTACAGTTCACTTATGTGCTTTGGTTACATTTGTGTCACCTGTAAAACGAACTAAGTCTGATTTATGATTATTATATAGGTCATTAACGTTTATGAGAGACAACAGTGGAGCAAATATTAAACGTTGTGGATATCGAAATAGTTTTTTTTTTTTTGAGTGTGTTCCACGGTTGTGATAAATCTTAGAAATGACATATTGTAACAGCAGCCTGACGTGATACAACATGTTATTTCTAAGACTGTCAAACTCCGTGAATGATTTCACCGGCAACAAGAAAGAATTTTCTGTCTGCACTTCACTCATTATGAAACACCTCTTTCTGCGTTCTTTTTGTTAAGTATGACGTGGGCCATCTCTTTCCGGGTCTTTAATTCCATTAAAAAATCGTCTACGATTTTTACAGATGTTAATGTAGCTTTATGTCGTTGGCAGAAGAAAGAGAAATCTAAATGACTATCCAAGACGAGCTGCTCATTTGCCACTAGATCCTTGAACCGGGCAGCGATGCAGTCTCGGAGACCGACGAGTGGACAGGTGGAGTCCTCTGTGCATACTGAGGCTCACCCACGCACACAGAGGGCAGACGGCTTCTCTCAATGGGCGGCTCTGGCGGCGGCGGCGGAGACAAAGGCAGGCGGTTGTCCGCGTCGCAGGTGGTTGGGCCCGGCGCGCGCCTCTAATTAATCACGCGTGACTGGCTGGCGCGAGACAAAGCGCCTAATGGAGCCGTCGGCGCGGCGCAGCCACACAATGGCCCGTGGGTCACTTAGCCCGCGCGCGCTGACACTTGCCTGGGAACAGCGCGCCCGGCAGCCGGCCGCGTGCGTGCTACATGGCACACAACCGAGGCCAGGCCGACCGACGTGCCTGTACGTGCTCGCAGCTCACATCAGCGACCGTCAAAGACGTCGAAACGTACGCTGCAGGGCCAATAGCTGTTCTTGCCAGTCTACTTTGACCTAAGACAAGCTGAAGTAGAGACGAGTGCCATTTTACGGACTGGACGTACTTACCAAGGCTTCAGAATTTTAAAGAGCAAATTTTGTATCCTCAACCGCAGTGGTGGTCAGCTGTAAGCGATATAACGGCTTATAAGGGTGTTAAAATATGTAGAACTGTGTGTCGTGTGTTTTCATACGTGTTTGTTTTATATTGTTTCAGTAGTGGAGGTAGTAAAGGCCACTTCCCACTAAGGCTGCCGGGCCTCGGTTGCTATGGAAATTCCGTCATCGGCGCTGTGTAATGCAGTCGTATAGTGGCGACAAAGCGATTAGTGGAAAAACAGAATCCAAGGTCGCACGGAATTTACAACCACACAGCTGCCCACACCAGCATAAGCGGGAGGCCGAAAATATAACAACTTCATTGTTAAAGATGGACGAGAGCGCTGTACATTTGCTTGGAAAACGTTCCCAAATGAAATTACCGCAGGGTTTGTGGTCTGTGCGACTTGAGCTTGAGACATGAGAAAGTCAGTTTTGGCTTGAGAGTCAGTCATTCGGAAGCAGCCACGAAACCGTTTGACTAAAATTATAGATGTTTCATCCACTCTGAATAGAAAGTTACGAGTGGCTTAAATTAGAGTCTTACGTTTGCGCGATATAGGCCTCGGGGTAGCCGAGCTGTCTAGGGTGCCTTGTCACGGTTCGCGCAGCTCACCCCGTCGGAGGTTCGAGTCCTCCTTCGGGCATGGGTGTGTGTGTTGTTCTTAGCATAAGCTAGTTTAAGTTAGACTAAGTAGTGTGCAAGCTTATGGATAGATGACTTCAGCAGTTTGGTCTCATAAGACCTTACCACAAATTTCCAAAAGATATAGGCCTATTGGACTAATGCCTGAAGTGGCTCTGTAGCCTAACTTAATAAACGTCGGAGTTTATTTTACTGATATGTACTCCGCTGGTTTGGCAGTTGCAATCGCCAGTAACATATCAACATTTGACTGAATTGTGAAAGAAAACTAAAATATGGTTTTTTAAACAAAAAAATGAATGTCCCGACTTATGAACAAACAGAAACTCACCTACTGTCAGTTAATGCAAAGAAAGGAAATAAAATGTTTAAAGACAGCAATAATTTTAAAACAGAATAATTTCGAAAGGAAATCAGAGATGTTTTCCAAAACAGAAACTTTAAAGCCTCGGAATAATCAAAGATATTAAATGGTGATTATTAATTACGAAAAAAATAAAGTTGCCAATAACAGACCAAAATGTACCGTAAAATAATTCTGAACTGAAGATCAGGAATAATTTGCGTGTTACGAAAAAGAAAATAATTTGAGCAGTTAATGTTACGAAGCATTCGGTAATGGCAGTGGAGAAAGTGAGTTTCAATAATCAGTCTGGCAAGGGTTATATATAACTGACGTGTAGTTACATTCATCGCTGACTTTAGAGAAAAGATTTGTACTCTTTAATTGAAAATATTTAACCTTGAACTGCCTGAACGATAACTGAGTGCTATCGACAGGGGATGTCAAAATTGATTCCATATTTTTATATTTACAGAAGGCTTTCGACACCGTTCCTCACAAGCGTCTTCTAACCGAACTGCGTGCCTATGGAATATCGCCATAGTTGTGTGATTGGATTCGTGATTTCCTGTTAGAAAGGTCGCAGTTCGTAGTAATAGACGGAAAGTCATCGAGTAAAACAGAAGTAATATCCGGCGTTCGCCAAGGAAGTGTTATAGGCCCTCTATTGTTCCTGATCTATATTAACGACATAGGAGGAGATCTCAGTAGCCGTCAGTACCATCTTGTAAAGTCATCAGATGACCAAAACGACTTGCAAAATGATTTAGATAAGATATCTGTACGGTGCGAAAAGAATTGACCCTGAATAAAGAAAAATGTGAAGTTATTCACATAAGCACTAAAAGAAATACGCTAAATTTCGATTACGCGGTAAGTCACACAAATCTGAAGGCTGTGAATTCAACTAGATACTTAGGGATTACAATTACAAATACTGCAAATTGGAACCATCACATAGATAATGTTGTAGGTAGACCAAATCAAAGACTGGGATTCATTGGCAGAACACTTAGAAGGTGCAACAGGTCTACTAAAGAGACCGCTCACACAACACTTGTCCGCCCTATTCTGGAGTATTTCTGTGCGGTGTGAGATCCGGATCAGATGCGACTGACGCATGACATCGAAAAAGTACAAAGAAGGGCAGCTCATTTTGTATTATCGCGAAGTAGGGGAAACAGTGCCACAGACATGATACATGAATTGGAGTGGCAATCATTACAACAAGAGCCTTTTTCTTTGAGACGTGATCTTCTCATGAAATTTCAGTCACCAGTTTTCTCCTCCGATTGCGAAAACATTCTGTTGGCACCCACCTACATAGGGAGAAATGATCATCACGATAAAATAAGAGAAATCAGGGCTTGCACAGAAAAATTTAGGTGCTCGTTTTTCACGCGCGCTGTTGGAGATTGGAACGGTAGAGACATAACTTGAAGGTGGTTCCTTGAACCCTCTGCCAGGCACTTTATTGTGAATATCAGAGTAATCTCATAGGTGTAGAAGTAGATGTGGAATATATATAGTAGGCTTGCTTTTTTACATAGCATTACTTTAAAGGTACAGGATTTTGTGAGTCATTAATCTACGGGTCGATAGTGAATGGACAACGATATAATCCTGCGAGGTTTTAAAGTACGCGGCTGACCGCTATTGACATGTATTGAAATTACAAAAGACAAGAATTTTTATTATTCTAGTATCTAATCCCAAGACTGGCTTTGTGCAGAAAACTGACGTTACTTACACAATGGAGTATTATAATATTGAGGTTAGAAAAGGGGATTAACAGATTTCGATATCGTCAAGTTGTTATTTTATTTGTTTGGAAGATATAGGTATACGATAGGTATCCAGCACAGCATTTTGTTTATAAATAACAAGACTAGCTACGAGTAGGTCATTTTCTCACGCGTCTGTTGTTATTCTTAAATGCTTTTACGAAGTCATTACATGAACTGTGTACGTGTTGAAGTCCAATAAATTCGTAATTAATGTTGCAAATTAAGCAAAGACAAGGCTGAAGTCAAAGTAACCACGGTCATTGATATAGATGAACTACAAAACATAACGCATGGCAAGGTCCTGCGATTTTGTAATAGAAAAGCAGGCAGTACAGGGTTAGCGCTTTGCTCTTACAGAGCAGTACGAGCGCGCGCTACGTTTGAAGTTGGCGCGGCTAGTACGATACTCGAGTGCAGTATTGTATAACTGCAGCTGCATCAGTTAACACAGTCTCGGAATCGAGTGACTTCATCTCAACACGTCGTCTTGTAAAGCTCTATTTACTGTGACCAGCGTTGGTTTACTCGCGCGGGTGAAATGGTGTGACATGGGTAACCCAAGACACAACACGAAATACCAATAGTGTTGTGTGACGGAGTGCTACATCGGGCTTAGACAGTTCGTTCATTAGATTACATATTATTGGTTGGTTGGTTGACTTGGGGGAGGGGAGCAAACAGCGAGGTCATCGCCCATCGGGCTATGGAAGGGTAGGGAAGAAAGTCGGCCGTGCCCTTTCAAAGGAACCATCCCAGCATTTGTCTGAAGCGATTTAGGGGAATCACGGAAATCCTAAATCAGGATGGCCGGACGTGTGCTTTAACCGTCGTCCTTCCGAATGCGAGTTCAATGTGCCAATCACTGCGCCACCTCGCTCGGTACGTATTACCAGAGTGGAAGTTCTTTCTTAAAGTTGTGTTTCTGATACAATCAGTGAACATTCCTTCGAACCACGCTCGGTAGAAGTGTTGTTTGATGAGGACGCATGCCCACCACACAGCAGAAACACACAGCACGCTAGAACATAGTGATCACGGTTGCGTGTTAAACAACTGATGCTGTAACGAATAAAGCTAACAATAGCTGGTATTCAGAGCGGCTCCTTAAAAAATACAAGAGGCCGAAATATGAATGATATTTAGATATATTTACTGGAAATCGGAGTACAGTGCTGCTCACACGGTTAGCGATTCCTTTGCTTATCCAAAAATAGCACAATACAACGTGCAAGCTCAGAAAACGGAATGGCGCAGCGTGTTACTCGACCATGTAGCCGTCAGATCATACAGTGTCCAGTCAATTGGATCAGACACATGGGACCTGCATTTTCTAAGGCGTGGAGACAATGGAAGTCCCATAACTCCTGTATCCCTGGCGCTGGTCTAACTTGAACATATAGACGGGAGAAAATCTTCAGCAGCCGTAACAGATCATAAAGGTCCCCACAGACTAGGAGATCCAAAAATACATGTATTAACTTTAAGGTCAGGTTCATTGAAACAAACAAAGAAAAAAGTTCATTTCCAAAAACCGGTACTTCGTTAAACTTTATATTCAACACAACTCAGAAACTAATAACAAATATTAAAAATGTCCTCTTGCTTGCACGCACGCTTGCTCCTTTTGAACCATGGACTGTCGAAAACTTCCACATTCTCCCTGACGGTGTCGAATACTATTGCAGCCTTCCATGGCACATTACTGAAAACTTCCTATATTTGGTTTGTATACTGCATAAACCAGTTCTTTAAGGTACGGTGCCCACAGAGATCAAAATCTACTCCATTACCCATCCATACGTCGTAATAGATACCATCCTGTGCACTTCAAAAAACTGAGACCAAAATGTGCTGGTGCCCCATTATAGCATAAAACACATGTATCTTCTTATTTACTTGGGCACATCTTCTAATAAGTCTTGAAGACTTTTAAGCCCTTGTGTTCACCACCTATAAGATATACTGAGAGAATGTTTGCACCTGCCAGACACTCGCCTAGAATTCCAGCCCATACATTAATTTTAGTCCTGTCTCAACAACGTGACGACAAACAGCAGCAAAGGTTGGATGGCGCGATTGTCTTCAGTCTGCAAACACCATCTCTTACAGCTGTTCAGTCACGCATCCATTAGCATTCGAGCGGTCGCATGTAAAAATCATGGTCTTCTGCTAACATGATGAATATCCTGACATGGTTGTACGGAACACTTTCAGCTAACTCAGCACATGCACACAACTGAACCATTATATACAGATTTGTAAGAAATGATAAAATGTAAACAAGACTCCATGGCATCACACCGTCATCTAGGAAATGGCTCTGAGCACTATGGGACTTAACTTCTGAGGTCATCAGTCCCCTAGAACTTAGAACTACTTAAACCTAACTAACCTAAGGACATCACACACATCCATGCCCGAGGCAGGATTCGAACCTGCGGCCGCAGCGGTCGCGCGGTTCCTGACTGTAGCGCCTAGAACCGCTCGGCCACCCCGGCCGGCGTCATGGATCATAACCAACTTTGAAAGAGTGACTGAAAGTTGGGTTGTAACTGTAAACCCATTGAACGCAGCATCCATTAATAACTCGAAAACGAAGGATTTTCGAACACTCGTTAATTTTTTCTTGTTTATATGCAAAAATGTTTGTAATAGTATCAGGAGGCAACCTGTATAGATCTCTATGAGCTCAATCATAGTTCACATATAGATTTTGCAACCAATATTGAAAGTAGCCATTATAAGGGAAATAACTTTCAGAAGTGTTTTCATGTCTGTTTGCCAGTTTAAGTGACGTATATCACCCATATATGGCTTTACAATGATTAAATTTTTGTGGTTCATCTAACACAGGTCATAGACAACACACCAAAGGAAGTAAATCGTACATTTCACAAAATTTCAGACCTTTAAGCCGACCAATACCACGTGCCTATCGGTGAATCGCAGTAAATGAAATCAGCTACCAATTCAAAGGTGCGCGTCATCCGGATTGTACCACCATTGCTACTGGAAATCGACTTTACAGAAGCAACATTAAACAACAAAAGACTCTGCAGTTGGGAAGAGTGCAGGAACACCTCCACTGGACGTCCAAAGCAACTGGATAGCGAATTTCAACAGATGGTTCGTGGTATATACTGATGTTCGTAACCATGGAAACCAGAGTTCTTTGGAACAGAGATATTTTGCTTGTATTCAGGAGCGTCCAGGCTACGAAACGAGTCAGCCAGTGAAAGCAGCCGACGCACGATGCCCCAATCTCATTTTGCCGGAATCAGTGGCTTCGTAAATCAGAGGTATCTGTTGCAGTTTAAATTGTAATAACTAATGAATATTTTGAGGCTACTTCAAGATACTGAATATTTATTTCCGCTGTACTAACACTAACCACATTAACTTCACTTTACGTTTCAGCTTAGTACAAGACACGCTTTTTGATCGTACGTTTCTCATCCTCAAGCGAAAGATTGTAAGATACACAGATACAGGTTATAAGATGCACAAATATATTAGTTCCTTGATTAATACATAAACTTTTTAAATAAGCTATGTCGAGTGTTCTTGAAATGTGGATGGCCGCTGGGGGAAAGATGGAGAAGGCGAAGCAGGGAAAAGGAGGGAGGGTGAAAGCGTGAGGAGGCTAGCTGGAAAGTGAAGTACGCTGGGGTCAGTGACACTAGACGTAATAGTGTAAGACCCAGAATACTGAGTTTCCTTCATTGCAGATTTATTCAACACATCTTGTATTCTGCATTAGTTACTATATGGCTCCTGCACCACACTGTTTATGTGCCAAGTGTTTCACTTGTTACTTTGTTCTCGTAAGCTTATTTTGTTCATTTACTTACCCTTAACCACTATGGTTACAGTTAAGTAGGAAGTAGTACCCAAAGGACACCTAAAATGTGTTTAATGTACTATTCGAATATTTTCAACATTCAATGAAGAGGCACTTTGCTGAGTACTTGAGGAGAAACGTGACGCCGAAGAAACAGCTCTAATTAGAAAATGAAATGAATTGCGAAGCAAAAGTCGCACAACATTTTTTGCAAAGTGTTCACGTACCCCATGCGTAGGAGAAGGCGCAAATGGTTCTCATCCTTGCTGCAGGCATGGGTCAACGGGAAGTAGTAGGGCGACACTCAAACCAACGCAAGATTAATCACCGTATGACTGGCCGTTTAAGGAAAGGGCTGAAGTCTATAGGCAGTGTTCACGACAAAATACATTGTTTACGACCACTCACTGTTACTGCGGATACGAAATCGCCAGCCGTACAAGCTAAGGCGATATGGTGAGTTCAACTCGAAAAAAAGGGAATGTCGCTCAGCGGTGTCTCCAGGATACTGTTATCTCATAATTTCCATCCGTGTCAAATCCACTTTGCTCCACGATGGTAATGCTGACAAGTGGGTTCAATTCTGCGAATGACTGGAAGAAAGACGCACACAACAGCGGAACCTTGAAGCTGATATCATCTTCAGCGATGAAGCTAGTTTCCATTTGTACGGAACTAGGCATCCATTGTTCGGAATTCACACCTATTCATCACGACTGAAATCCAGGAGAAGCTTCCTACTTACAATTGCATCAATTCCAACTTCGTAGTTGTGGAGGACAATCTCCTGGATAATTCTGGACAGCAAAATACAGGCTACCACCAAGCTGCAATCTCCCCCCTCAACAGGTTGAAAATAGGGGTAAAAAGTGAATGTTTAATTTGAAGGAGTGGGACATCAGTGATGATGAATGTTGTGAATCTGGGGCGAAGCAGAACTCTGAACACTTGTTGAATTGCAGTAACCTGAACAAACCCTGTGATATGGAAGACTTGTTCTCAGCGCGTAGCCTTGCCATTCTGATTTCTAAATGCTGGACTCATAAAGTGTGAAATTATCTGTAAATAATATCATACCGTAGTGTTTATTACATTGTATTAACCCCAGTTCACCAGTGGAGTTAGCTCTCTTAGACCAACCCTCTGTTACGTGCATGGTTAGGGGCGTAAGAACAAATAGACACAAGAATTTTTGTGCTTCTAGAGAGCGGGATGCATCTACAATAGGACGTATCCGTGAGTCGGGGAGCATCTATAATAATAGATATTCTAGAGTGGGGACGCATGCATCTTACACATTAATGACACTTCGTGTCATATTGCACGAAATGGAAAATGATATATTGGATGACATGACTGAACGTGCGCGTTATACGCCAGGTCATCGTGTCGTTATGCACTATGTCACATGACATGGTTGTACTAACAAGTAAACAAGCGCAAATATTTCAAAACGTTTTGATTTAAACGCCCAGAACATACTCACCTTCTTTTGTGCTACGATAGGAGCTTTTTTCATTCTAGCTGCTACTGTTGTCGAGCACTTAATTATGAGGCCGATACAGCACTTAGGGTCGATTCTACGTTTCCGGATTGAGCTTAGGCCAGATGATGTTTTGTAAGATATATAATTTATACTGCATCTACATCTACATCGATACTCTGCAAATCACATTTAAGTGCTTGGTTCATCTTTTAGTATTTCAGTAAGCTTACACAACATATACACATAACAGAGGCGTTAGTCATCAATAATGTCTTTCCTTCACTATTTACAACAATCTGCCAACGCTGAGGTAACTTCTCGATGCCGCGGCTGTAGAAATCACGTGGTTTTGAAGCCAAGAATTCGTCGAGTCATGTTCGGAGTGCATTTTCATCCAGAAAGGAACTTGCTTGAAGATTGTTCCATAGAAACTGAGAAGCTTGGTTGCTGATGACTTGATACCAGTGTCTGAGTTTAATTTGTACACCACAGCACTAAGGATGATCACTATGTGATTGAAAATCGATTTTGCTATCAATAAACCATCAATATTACGCCCAACGCTGACCTTCCTTTTAATTTAACATATATTGTCGTTGTGCACACAGCACTCCATGGAGTCGCCAATCAATAATAATAAATTCACTTATAGCTTATTTGAGGGTCTACCACGACATAACACTGTCCTCGTGTTACTCGACTATTCACAGTCCTGCCCTCTTGTCCACGTGTGGTAAGACTAACGCAAGACGACGGCGGGAATGATTTGGGAGCATTATATTCCCCCTCTCCACCATCACTACCCCGCCCCCCTTAAAAAATCGGTGCAAAAAAAGAACATGCTTAGAGAAGAGCAAATGGAATCGTTCGCCTACAGCCACACCCATGCTCTGAAAACTACAGCGAAGTTGAACCAATAACGTATGTAGTACTGTACCAAGTTTTAGAGTTTTTGCCGTTACATTCACGTCAGTGGTCCACCTAATAAGCGGAACTTCGCGAAATGGTCGGTGTCTACCTTCAGCCCCCTATAAGCTGACGTTTTCCAGTATTTCCACGACCCTCTCACTGGATGAAGCAAACCAGTGATCATTCGTGTGTCCCTTCTTTGTATAGCCATTGTTAGGCCTTTTTATTATAGGTTCCACACAATTGAGCAGTATTCTAGGATTGGTTGCATGACAGTTTCATAAGCAACGTTCTTTGTAGAGTAGTTGCATTTTCCCAGTATCCTGGCACTGAACTACAGTCTCCTGTCTGCCTTAACTATGACTGAACCTATGTGACAATCCTTTTTCTTTTCCTACAAATTGTACACCCAGGTATTACTATGAGTTCACAGATACCAACTGTGCCTCACTGATATTTTATACTTAGGATGTTATATGTTTTGTTTTGTGAAGTGCACCGTATTACGTTTCTTAACATTTGAAGCTATATGTCAGTCTTCGCTCCATTTTAAAATCTTATCGAGACCCGAGTGAATATTTCAGCATCTTTTTTCGTTTAATACTTCACTATAGATAACTACATCATCGTCATCAAAGATGAAGCTACTGCAAATAGTGTCTGCCATATCATGAACACCAAGCATTCCAACACAGTTCCTGGGAACACGCCAAAAATTACTTTGAAACGTCCCCTTTTGAACAATTCTACATGACTGTGCTTAAACTGACACACAATATTTTGTTAGCGCAACGCAATCTGACTTTCAAAATTCCCTACAAAAGAATGGCCCTCACTAACATTAAACTATACCTTTCACAAATCACTTACCTCACAAAAATCTTCGCTGCTCAAGCTACTGCAATACAGCGAGCGCCACTACTGCCAGCTAAATAAAAGATTCAAACTATGGAAGGCTCTAACTACTGATAGGGATAGTTAGCAAATGAAAGATATTAATAGAGAACAAACAATGTATTCACCTTGATATCATCATATATAAATATAGCAGTTCATGACAAATTTCAAAACTCCGCCATCTCTCTCCCCACATCCACCACTGCTGGCGGCTCACCTCCAACTGCGCATCGCTACGCGGTGTTCACATCCAGCTGCCGCTGCCCAACACTACAATGGCAGACAACAATGCAAACTAGACACAGACTGCGCACAGCACAGCCAGTGATTTTCATACAGAGGTGGCGTTACCAATAAAAAAACCTAAACAGCCTACTTACATAGCCCCCATGCTCCCCACAAAAAATTTTACAAATTGGTTTGGGCAGTGGCCAATACAGATTTGAAAAAATTTTTCATAATTACAATAACAAAGAAATCAAATGCACACACTTATTGATACAATGTTGGTCAAAAGCTCAAATTTTCTCACAGTCCAGAAAGACAGTCCTGATCGTTCATCACGGTAAAATAGTAGTGGTTTCCTCAAAGTCTGAGCAATAGAAGAAAATGCACACAGAAGTAGTGGATTTCCATGCAGTCTTGAAGAAGTAGCGTTGTCCTTCCTACGGAAAGACAGTGCTGACTCTTGACATGCATACAGGTAATGGGCCACAATAGAGGAAACCCACAGCAGAGTCAGTTGAAATTTTGAAGAGTATTGGTAGGTAGGTCATCACAGAGCAGACCCACTGTAGTCCTGGTAGAGATTACGGTATTGGTGGGCCACCAGAGGTGCAGACCCACTGCAGTTCTTGTAGAAATAATGATATTGATGGATCATCAAAGATGTAGACCCACTGTAGTCCTTGTAGAGATAATGGTACTGGTGGGTCATCAAAGATGCAGACCCATTGTAGTCCTTGTAGAGATAGCCAGCAGCCATCTGTTGTGACTGTGCAGGTGCACAATCACCATTGAAGAGTCTTGCGGATAATATAGCAAGTCCATAAACCACCACTTGTGCACTCACAAAGTTTTTGAAATTGTCCTTAGAACCAGCAATGCTGTTATCCAGTCCCTTGCTGAATTATTAACACACGTGCGAACACTAACAGTCCCTACTTCTCACATATTGTCCATATACTATGACCAACAGAAACGTGTGAAGTGAAATGTAACTCACAAGTTAATAATATCATGAACTTTTGGCAATTACAATTTTATAACATAAGAATACAATAACAAAGGTACAAAATACATCATTAAAAACATAACAATACAGATAACATTTGCAGTACAGGCTGTACAAAAGAATAGAAATAAACATATACATCAGTGTTACAGGAATTATGACATAAGTAAATACATAAAAGATCAGAATAACTTTTGAAATATCAACTTTACACATGAGCATTAAAACAAAACAGAATTAATAATGTCTAACATCTTTACAAAGTAAATAACATATTATTAATGCAAATTATATTTGAGGATAACAGTATTCCTCATCATAGTTCATGTAGCTGAGTATGAGAAAAATTCTATAACGTAAGTCTGATGAGGTAAACATATAAAGACAGGAAGAAGATATATACACAAGGGTACCCAAACACATAGTGGGATAACACTAAAGGTAAGGACAGGGTTTGTTTCATTGCAGTATTTTGCAGACAAAACTTTCTTTGCTTCTTGGAGATCTCCCTTCATTCATCATTATTCCCAAAAAGTCCTATCTAAGCCTGCCTTCTGTGTTTTGCTCACATCCTCTGTCAAAAATAGTTTTTCTCTCTGCTTTCTGTATTCTGTTCACATCCTCTGTCAATAATAGTTTTTCTCCACTGTACAGTATCATTTTTATTTTGCCAGACCATTTTCTGATAGCTTCTCAATGCATTTCTTATAAATTTATAATAGTTAGTTTCTTATATAGTCTCCTCTTAAGCTAACTTAAATCTACTGAGCTCAGATACTAAACTAAGGGACGAGGCAATGCAGCAGCACATAACAAATTAACACAAACAGCAATGCAAAAAAAAATGGAAAATTGCAAAGCAAGCTACAGTAAATATAAATTACCAAGCAATGCAACATTACAACTAATATGAGCCAATGTACAGTAGCAAGAAAAATAAGTCAGTAGTAAAACTAGCTTAACAGAGTAACACAATTTAAAATTCAGTAGCACTATGCCTGGCAAACAGCAGCAGCAAATATAAAAAAATATAAAAAATATAAAACTTATATCTATACATGACAAAGCTCAAGCAGAAAAGATATTACAGTAAAAACAACAATGCAGATAAGGGAAGTGTATATTCACATCTTAATGTCTATGTAAATTAAAGTGGTGCACCACAACAACTTATTATAAAAAAAAATATTACCATGAACTTGAAAAGAAAATTATGTGTCCAGTTGCTGTTACTAGTCCCTTCTTATTGTTCTTTCCTTTCCAAGTGCTCCTTTTTTTAAAGAATGTGGATTACAAAATTATCATTTAATAGATCTGTTGACAGAAAGTGTTCACATTAGCAAATGCATCTAAGTTTATTTTATAAAACTAATGCTGTAACACAGCTGGAAAACAGGTATCAAATGAAATAAGCAATTACGCAAACCAAAGCATAAAAATATCATTCAATAGTCATGTGACATTTCATAAGTTAGTAGAAATTCTCTCAACTCGCGTAGAAAGACGCTTGTCGTAATCAGGTGTGCAGATGTAAAAATATTTCTCGTCATTTCATTAGGCATTTCAGTAAATATCATAAATTACGAGCTCCACAGTATGCTTTCCACAAGGAAATGTCAATAGCGAGTATAATGGCCTCCCCTTTTTTTTCTACCTGTGCCGCTGAAAGGCTAATGGCTTTTTTTTCGGGCAGCTGTCGCCCAGGTGGGTGCCCGCGACGCATTACGTGCAGGTGGTCACTTAACTTTCTTACGGAAATATTTACGACAGCAGTTTCCGCTACAGTGACAGTCTCACATAAAAATATTTCACAGGTCAAGAATTAGCGTTGCAAATCTGTAGAAAGAAAATTCTATAAATATAAGTGTCCAAATAAAATATTCGTCAGCATTGTGATACAGTCACACATTTACGCACATTTCATAACTCTTGAAGTACGATTCTTGGTTTCCAACATACTTCTTATTCCTCATATACGGTAGCCTCATCTTATTGATCATAAACATATCTCAACAGCATAGTACACATCGTCGTCATAATAATATCATAACATCTCAGTCAATTCTCACAATCGTCGTAGCTTCCTCCAATAATTTCAAAGCCTAAAAAGAATTCTCTGCTCATTTAAATAGTGTCACCTACCTCAAACGTACTTTAAAAATCATGATCTCATACCAAATACATCATTCAAAGCTCTCATAGCATCACAATGGGTCCAAAAAAATATGAACAGTTCACACAGTACAGACAAAATACAATTTCATAAGTGTGAAGTAATCCAACTCTGTAATTGCGTAAACATCTGTCACTGACGTAGTAAAAAGAATGTTTGTTTCTCTGTCAAATAATCAGATAGCTGTGTAATTCTGTGTTAGAAAAATATGGTACCGAAGTGTAAAGTTGTATAAGCAAATACCATATTAGCTAGGGCTCTTTGTGCTTGCCAAACACATGGTACACAAAGTAAGGGGTACCCCCCTGAGGATTATTGTAATTATACCCTCAGGTGTTACAGATTACAGCAATGGAATGAAATGTATCACGGAAAACTTTCTTTGTAATTCAAAAATCTTTAAAAATAAATGTTTTAAGTACCAAATTAATCACTCAAATACATGTCCTGTAGCGCTAAATATGCGTCTTGCTGTAAGATAATCTCTGTGGAAGTGTCGTAGTTATCGTCCTCTGAAAGCTAAGTTCTGCAGAAGACAATGTACTTACCTCATGATAAACGAAAGTGAAATGCTTTGCGTATAGATATCTTAATTATTACGCTTATTGTTGTGGTAAAGAACGTACTGTGCTGTAACGTACTGTTGTGCTACGGAAAACCCTGTCTCATTGTAGCTATACTACAAAAGTTACTACTAAAACATGTTTTACTTTCCAGAATAAAACAGAAAAACTGTGCAGATATAAAACAGAAACACCGCAAAAGCAACATTGTATATTGTCACTCATTAGTAGCGTCGTGATAAAATCGTGTAGCTGTCACATAAACTAACCACTGTGTCATCTGGTATCTCACAGAAAGTACTTTAAATCCAGAATATATTTTCAAGTAAACCAATATGTTGCATTAAAATCTCATTAGCAGTACCAGTATATGTTTTAAGTATGTGAGCCTTATGGTCGTTACGTAATCGTGCCACTAACAAACAAGAATGTACACACACAATAACGATGTGTCGTCAGTTCACTATAACAATGCATTCTTAATTTCTGTTTAAATAAGTTCTCTTGGTTCTTGACTGGACATTTAACTTCAAACATTGTTGCGTATTAACAGATTCTAAGTCTGACAAAGTATACTAGTAATGTAAAGTGAAAAGTTATATGGCAAAGACAAAGTTAAAAAGCAGATTATCTTTCAATAAACGGTTTTACATGTGAAATGTGGTGTAAACCTTTACTCTTCCTAGTACGCAGAGTTTCAACTTCAACGCAATTATCATGTGGTATACGTCGGATTCTGTAAGGTCCGTTGTAAACTAGAAAGAATTTGTGACTCAAGTGTTTCTTCTTATGTGACAATGAATGAGCTTTAATGAGAACTTTCTGACCAATATACAATTTCTTTGCATTTGCTTTACCGTGTAGTTTTCTCCTTTTGTCTGATGCAGATTTTATATTTTTAAGAGCCAAATCAATTATGTCTTTGTGTCGAAGTTTACGTGTATTTGGGAAAGGTACAAGCTCTCTGATTCTGTTCGGTGGTTCTTCATTCTTTAGTACAAGAGTAGGTGGTAAAGCAGTGGAATTATGAGGCATTTCATTCAACACATTTTGAAATAAGTGTAAATATCTGTCCCAATGCTGATGCTTTCTGTGACAATAAAGTCTGCAAAGCTTATTGATTTCTTTCATAATCCGTTCAGACGGGTTACAATGTGGTGAGTACAATGAAATAAAAACTGGTTTGATTTTATGATTCCGAAGCATGCGTGACCAAACAGCAGATCTGAATTGAGGTCCGTTATCTGAAATGACTTTGCTAACGTGTCCAACTTCACGTAAGAAATTTTTAACAAAGGCGTTGGATACAGATCGTCCAGTGGCTTTACGTAACGGAGTGAAAGAAACAAATTTTGAAGTAAGTTCAACAGCGACTAAAACGTACGAAAATCCATTAGATGTTCTGACAAGCGGACCCAAGAGATCAACAGCAGCAAATTCTTTTAATTTAGAAGGGATAATAGGAAATAATGGAGCACGATGTGAGACAGTAGATGGTTTCGCCTTTTGACAAAGTTTACAAATAGACAAGACTCTTCGAATTCTCTTTTCCATATTGTTAAAATAACAAGTCGTTCGAAGAATATGATAACATTTTCGTGGACCAAAATGTGCGTAGCTGAAATGAATGTACCAAATGAGCTTATTAACAAAATCATCTGGAATGCAAAGTACCCATAGCTTGTCATCAACAGTGCAGCGTTTGAAGAGTATGTTGTTTCTAACCAGGTAATAATGCCGAATCTGTGTGTGTGTCTTTTCATGCCATTTGCTCTTGATGTCTTTCCAAATCGGATCTTTATCTTGTTCATGAGCAATGTCCTTTAAAGATGTGGTGATGAAGTTTTCAAAGGCGACTTTCTGAATGTAAAGAATACTGAAATTTTTCTCGAGGTTGCCTTCTGTGTTACTTTTCTCAAGCCCAGCCGGTGCGCGTGACAGTGCGTCCGCAACAATGTTCTCCTTGCCGGGAATGTAGACTATTGTGAAGCGGAATTCTTGCAGAAACAATGCCCAACGTTTTAACCTGTCATGATCTAATTTTGAAGACATAAGAAATTGTAATGCACGATGATCACTGTATACTTTTACGTGCTTACCATTAAGAAAGAAACGGAATTTGTTACATTCCCAAACGATAGCCAAAGCTTCTAATTCAGTAACGGAATAATTTTTTTCAGATTTTGTTAGCACTCGGCTAGCAAAAGCAATGGTTTTCTGAACGGTAGTGTCATTTTCTATGGCTTCTTGAAATAAATGGGCACCAAGACCGACTTTAGAAGAATCCGTGCTAAGGCAGAAATCTTGTGACAGATCTGGATGAGCTAGTATTGGCGCGTTAAGTAGCGATTCTTTCAAAGAATTGAATTCCAACTGAGCTTGTTCGTCCCAGTTCCAAATAGTATTTTTTCCAGTGAGAGAACAAAGTTTTGGTGTAACAAGAATTTGCATATTCAGAAAACGACGGTAAAAATTTACGAGACCTAGAAAACTGCAGACTTGTCTTTTTGTAGATGGAACTGGAATGGCTCTGATTGCTTCTAACTTTTCAGGATCCGGCTGAATGCCTTCAGAAGAAATAATATGTCCCAAAAACTTCACTTTTGTCCTACCGAATTCAGACTTTTCCAAGTTAACTGTAATTCCAGATTCTGCAAAAATATGTAACACGCTGTTGAGGATGCGATTGTGTTGTTCCCATGAGGCTTCTGCTATCAGAATATCGTCTACATATAAGGTGATGTGACGTTTTAAGAATTCAGGTAATATGGAATTTAGCCCGCGAATGAATGCTGCTGAAGAAATGTTCAAACCAAAAGGAAGTTTCCGAAACTGATAACAAACGCCGAAACAAAGGAAAGCTGTGTATTTTCTACATTCTGGATGAAGTTCGATCTGATAAAAGCTGGATCTGAGATCAATGGAAGACAACACTTTTATACCATTAAAATTTTGAAGAAGTTCTTCCATCGTCTGCGGCCTGTCTGTTTCAGGAATAATGATAGTATTGATTTGTCTCGAATCTAAGACAAGCCTGATCGATCCATTTTTCTTCTCAACAACATGTAACGGATTGTTGTATGAGCTTACTGCAGGCTCAATAATGCCCTCGTCAAGCATAGATTGTATTTCTGTTCTAACACGGTCCCTATAATGTACTGGAATTACGTATGGTCTAACACAAAATTTAGTATGCTCACGAACACGAAATTGGTATTGAAATCCCTTGATTGTTCCTGTTTTGTGAGTAAAAACTGTGGAATGTGCTTGTAAAATCTCAAAAAGGTCCTGCCTATCAGTGTCATTACAATTCTCAATTGTTTGAATTTTATTCTGAATTAACTTATTAGTGTCAAATGCGCCGTCGATATCGTCCCTGTCAGTACTTGCAGAATGATTGTTAGCGTCAAGTTCCTTCGAAAATTCCGAACTGTTGTCTAACAGGAGGTAAAGCTGATTAATTTCTTCGTCATGGTTTGAGAGCCAATCTTCAAATTTCAAAGCTACTGACTTACCTTCTTTTTCTAAAGTTATTTCAGCATCGTGAAAGTTTAAGATTGCTTTGTATTCATTCAAAAAGTCTACTCCCAGTATAATTTCCGTCGACAATAATGGGACAATAAGAAAGTTCATAGAGAAGCTGTGGCTTTGACAAAAGAATTCTAAGTTGGTTTGTTGGCGTACATCTACACTTTTTCCAAAGATTGCACCTTGTAATTTAATCTTACGTAACGGAAGTGTGGGGCAATCGTTCGATTTGTTGCATTTGCTAAAGGCTGTTTCACTGATTACTGAAATGGGACTGCCAAGTCAAGTACTGCCGTAAATTTTACGTCATTTACTGTAATGTGAATCACAGGATATGCAATGTTGTTATGTTTTCCGTCGTGTTCTTGGAGTAAGATGTCCCTAATGTCTTCCATTTTTACGTAATTACTAGCTACGGCAGCTGCGTCGTCAGTTTCATAAGTACGTTTTGTGGCAGCCAGCGGTCTGAGTCATTGCCTATGGTCTCTTTGTTGGCGCGCATCGTTATTGGGGTTTGGAGACCTAACTTCTACAAATTCACCGTGACGAGAAGGCCCTGCTCTCTTTGAATCCCGCCAGTTCTGATGCAATTCAGGTCTGTCGTTACGATCACATCGTCTGTCGTCATGTCGGTAGTTCCTGTAGTTTCTTTCTTGTCGGTTAAGTGGTGGAGAATTTCTCCCTGAATCGTAACTGCGCGCTGGACCGTTGCGTCTAAAGTTATTCTGTCTCCCGTAATAATAATTATTTTGGTTCCCATATTGTCTGTTTCTCTGATTGTCTCTGTGATAGTCACTACCGCGGAGAGGTGATCTTTCCCTGTAATTATTACTACTCTGCCAACGGTTGTCGTACGGGTGGTGTCTATGTTGGTCACGATTTGCGTTGTAAGAATAGACCTGTTGTGTCCAGTTATTGTTTCTGTCGTCACGGAATTGTGACGGATGTGACCTGTAGTGATTGTTTTCCTGTTTTCGCATCCCGTGACTGTCTGTGTCCATTTCCAGTTCTTGTAACAGTCCCTGAAAAGCCTCAATGTCTTCTTTGCAACGTCCTGCTAAAATAATATGTCATAAATGTTCAGGCAATTTGAGTAAGCAAATGCGGATGAGTTCTGAGGTGCTGTATGGGTTTGAAAGATACTGATTCTTATGCAACATGTCTTCAAAATATTTCACAAGACTGGAAAATTCAGATTGTTCGAAATGTTTCATCATTATGATGCCATGTTATACTCGGTCTTGTGTGGCTTGAGACCAATATGCTGAGAGGAAGGCATGGTAAAATTCTCCTTCACTGTGGCAATCGTGAATGACCGATCGCATTCTTACAGCTGGTTCATTCTCTAAGTAGCCACACAATGGGAGGAAAACAATGAGAGAATTGATGGATCCATGCTTGTGGATGATTGTCGTTGCCAGAATTCTTAAATGTTTTGAATTTACGTGTAGTAATGAACAGCTTATAGTCAAAATCGTCATGACGGCGAGTCGCATGTCGGTCATTGTTACTTCGTTTCGGCGGTTCCATCTCAAAATCCAATGCGCCTTGCCAATTTCTTTCATAATTTCCGAAGTGTCCTGTGTTATTATTTTGTGTTTGTTCCGTATTTCTATGTCCCTCTTCCCGTATTGGAGCGCGAGTGTCCTCTGAAATACGTAATTCTTGTATTACCTGCGTCAACTGATCTTGTACTTCCCGAATTTCTCTTTTGTACTGTGTATTGATTTGATTTTGATTTTGTTTGAATTTTCTTATTTGTTCATACTCTTCTGTGTCAGTGAAGGCTACGGGTCTTGTGTCATTCAGATCATCATCTACCTTTGTAGATAAGTTAGTGACCTGATCCGAAAGTTCGGCTACTTTCTCCGATAGTGTACTTATTTCCTCCATGTGTCTTTCTGAACCAATTTTCAGGGTATCTACTGTGTCTTTTAAGTTTTCCTGAGTTCTTGCAAGTTGCGTAACCGAATCGGTAGATGCAACTGAGTCAATTTTAGCTTGCAAGGTCTCATGATTTTCATGAACAATAGTTTGCAGTTCTTTTATGGCTGCTTCGTGATTCTGTAATACATTTTCATGACGCGAAAAAATAGGTTGGAAATGCTCACAAATTTGTGTTTTTACGTCTTTACAGACCTTTTGACATTTCGATTCGATGTTATGTAACTCAGTGGTTAAATCTTCACGTGTTTGTTCAAATGTAGTGTCTAACTTTTTGAGATTTTGTTCCACTGTGTCTAACTTTTTGAGATTTTGTTCCACTGTGTCTAACTGTTGCTGTGTTTGTCTCTGGTGTTGTTCCATTGTGTCTAACTTTTCAAGCTTTTGTCCCATTTGTTGCATTAATTGTAATAACAATGCACTGGTGTCTGAAACATGTTCCTCAGTGCTTTTCGGCAGTGAAGTTGCACCGGCAACATTCACATTTTGACAAGCAGAAAATGTGTCTTGACTCATTTGAGAAAACGGTGAGAACACAAAACCTGAGTCTACAGTATTTGCAAAATTGTGTCCTGTCATTCCCGATTCCTGAGGCAAGCTGTTGCCGACCGATCGATCGATAATGCGTCCCTCTTCACTAATTGTTTCACTGTCCACGCCATTGTTAGCCGCCCGCTCCATTTCCCTATGCACAGTTACCAAATTACTACTTTGAATGTCTGTTAATTCATTACTCTGCGGCGCTATCACACTGCTTTCGTCTTCACTGTCATTTCTCAGTTTACTTTGGAGCCTAGTATTACGTTTTTCACACGCCATTATTGTCACAATATTTCACACGACAACACAGAAAAGCACAATTTGAAGAGCAAAAATAAGAGAACACATTAACATAGCACTGAAAATAATATTTAGTTAATTGCAAGCGCAGCTGCGAAAAACTTGCTGCAAATCTACATGCATGCCACAACTGTTTTACTGTACAACAATGAAAAACTACTACTACAAAGGAGATTCTCTCTATAATTACGCGCTAGCAATAAACAAAATCTACACTAATTACACAAACTACAACAAAAAATCAGAAGATTCCAGTGAGGTATCCTCGGCTAAGGGTCGACATATGAAACGTCCCCTTTTGAACAATTATACATGACTGTGCTTAAACTGACACACAATATTTTGTTAGCGCAACGCAATCCGACTTTCAAAATTCCCTACAAAAGAATGGCCCTCACTAACATTAAACTATACCTTTCACAAATCACTTACCTCACAAAAATCTTCGCTGCTCAAGCTACTGCAATACAGCGAGCGCCACTACTGCCAGCTAAATAAAAGATTCAAACTATGGAAGGCACTAACTACTGATAGGGATAGTTAGCAAATGAAAGATATTAATAGAGAACAAACAATGTATTTACCTTGATATCATCATGTATAAATATAGCAGTTCATGACAAATTTCAAAACTCCGCCATCTCTCTCCCCACATCCACCACTGCTGGCGGCTCACCTCCAACTGCGCAACGCTACGCGGTGTTCACATCCAGCTGCCGCTGCCCAACACTACAATGGCAGACAACAATGCAAACTAGCCACAGACTGCACACAGCACAGCCAGTGATTTTCATACAGAGGTGGCGTTACCAATAAAAAAACCTAAACAGCCTACTTACAACTTCTACATTTGTCGATGACCTTCCATCCTAGATAATATTCCGTGTCCTCCTTACCACCAAATCCTCAGTTCTGTTACATACCACATTTCATACTCCATACAACAGTTAACAAGCGTTGGTGGGATACTGAGTCACACGCTTTTCGGAAGTCAAGGAAATCAAGGCCATTGCTTTTACTAAGTGATGTGAGAAACTACTGGCTTCGTAATGTGTGAAGACGACACCAGTAAGCTGTAATATTTTATTTTATTTGGTTTTTTTACTGGTTTAAGTAAGAAACGCAGTTCACACCTTTCGTTGCTGTATACTTATTGCACCAAATAGTTTATTCGATGATGGGCTTTTTTTCTTGTGATATTCAAATATTGGACAGTATCTTGAAAGGAGGGTACAAGATGAACATCAACAAAAGCAAAACGAGGATAATGGAATGTAGTCGAATTAAGTCGGGTGATGCTGAGGGAATTAGATTAGGAAATGAGACACTTAAAGAAGTAAAGGAGTTTTGCTATTTGGGGAGCAAAATAACTGATGATGGTCGAAGTAGAGAGGATATAAAATGTAGACTGGCAATGGCAAGGAAAGCGTTTCTGAAGAAGAAAAATTCGTTAACATCGAGTATAGATTTAATTGTCAGGAAATCATTTCTGAAAGTATTTGTATGGAGTGTAGCCATGTATGGAAGTGAAACGTGAACGATAAATAGTTTGGAGAAGGAGAGAATAGAAGCTTTCGAAATGTGGTGCTACAGAAGAATGCTGAAGATTAGATGGGTAGATCACATAACTAATGAGGAGGTATTGAACAGAATTGGGGAGATGGGGAGCATGTGGCACAACTTGACTAGAAGAAGGGATCGGTTGGTAGGACATGTTCTGAGACATCGAGGGATCACCAATTTAGTATTGGAGGGCAGCGTGGAGGGTAAGAATCGTGGAGGAAGACCAAGAGATTCAGAAGGATGTAGGCTGCAGTACGTACTGGGAGATGAAGAAGCTTGCACAGGATAGAGTAGCATGGAGAGCTGCTTCAAACCAGTCTCAGGACTGAAGACTACAACAACAACAACAACACTCAAATATTCATCTCGGTTTCTTTTTCAGTATGCTTGTGTTTCTGTTTTAAAATGTCATTTTCGTTTAACTTTTGTTAAACATTTCCAACCTTATTTTTTTCCGAGGAAGTGTGAGAACACTGTAGATCACGTTGTTTGCCAGGGGGAAAGAAATGGGTTCCCAGGAACGTATAGGACTGTTCGCTGGTCACGGGATGTATGTGCGTCTGTCGCCGTGTACGTAAATCGTGACGAATACGTTTTGCATTTGAGCAAGTGCGTCACTTTTAACGACAAAATTTGAGTCCCATGATAGTGAAATAGTCTTAACGAGTGTCATTCATTATTCATAAAGACTACTATTACCTTCTACGCCAACGAAACAGTAGATATGGCTAATTAATGTGCATTTTGCGGAAGCCAAGATAGACGGGCACATTTCAAGTTTATTATTTCTGATATAAATGGACATATCGAGCACCCTGTAAGGTGATTCCTGAAAAGCTACCGACGTGGTATCCGTCACTCAGCTGTTACCGTGCTTTTAAATGGGTAGGAAGTTCTCCTTTCGCAATATACTATGACAATATTCAATTTAAAAACTGTATCTCTTTTAATCAATGTTATTTAGAAAGTATTTATTGTTGTCATTCAGTAGTAACCTACTTGCCTCATTTAAATATTTTGTATATCAGTACCAGTTTCAGTTTATTATCAAGTCTTGTATACATTTATTTGACGGATCTATCTACTGTGTAATATTTTTGTATATAAAATTTTTAAATTTTCTGTCTCGACCTGTATATGTCACTTTCGATATATACTATCTTTCGGGCAACGTGTTTTTTTCTGTTACTTACAAACTAATAAGTGAAAGGATTATTTATTTAGGTAATTAAACATAAGAAAAGTTATTATTTCTGCGGAACTATTAATATACTTTATTTAGTTATTTTCTAGCCGCATACAGTTATATTTCTTTTAAAAACAACATTATTAACTTCTTTCAGTAGCTGAAGAATTTAAACAACAGTGTACAAATCAGTTTAAATCAATTTTCTATCAGTTTAAGTCATGGAGCTAAATTTTCAACGTTCTACATCTACATGAATACTCCAATTCGCATCTAAATGTTTGTAAGAGTATTCGTAGGACTGCTTTCATACTGTTTCCCGGCTACTCCACAGTCGAATGGCACGTAGGAAAAGTGAGTACTTAATTCGTTCACGGTTTATTTCTCATGTTTCGAAGATAGGTTAAAGGAAGATAGGCTCCATGTGTACATTTCAGCTCGTAAGATAGGAAGGAACGATGCTAGGAGTTGCGGGAAACAAATTGGTCCATGTGAAAAAACCGAATCTTTGAGAAACTTAACAGGAGATGTGGAAACAAAATCAACAGAGTGCGATGAATGGAAACACGTGACTTAATATCAAGATGGAGGGTAGGTGAGGAGCTGTGTTTGAAGAGCGGCCGATAAATACATTTAAAACTACAAGACAAAGAGATTCACTTGACGAAACAGAAATGAAGAGACAAGCAAAACTGAAGAGCAACCGAAAGTTGCTTTTCTTGTATCGATTTTCTACGTTTACTGATGGAACTCAAATACTTTTCTACATTTACTGGTGGAACTCAAATACTACCATTCTGAGTACGTTAGATGTAGCACCGACGTCTTGTATATCCTAAGATATTAGTACAAAGCGGTGGGTGAAAGTAAAATGACGTAACACAAATGAATTTTTAAAGTCTCAATGAAACGGTTCTTTTTTTCTTTCGTCACACGAAATACTGATATTTTAGCCTGAAGATGAAGTTTCAGTATCCGTACCACGCTGTGAACAACGGCAGTGATAGTGGACATGTCGGTATTTTCTTTTGCTACTGTTCTTCTACTATTCACTGTGAAGCACCGTTTTGGTACTTTAGCACTGGTAGAAGGATACTGCAACATTTATGCAGCACAGTGTACGTTCTCCCCGGATCGCCCCAGCTCAAGAGGCATCGATGATCTGTATTGGAACTGTTCTCGGTCAGAGGTGACAAGCTCGACCGCTCAGTCGATCAATTTTAGGGAATTCGATTATTCATCGGCAGTGAATAGCCGTCGCCGTGAGATGTCCCAGGGGAGAGACTGCCATAATTCATGGTGCCCGGAGCCGTTTAATCCATTAATTAGGATGGCTGCGGCCACCATTAATCTCTCGTTGGGAGCCGCTGCTGGACCTGCTGCTGCTGCTGCTGATGCTGCTGCCGCGCCAGAATTTCGAAACGCCCACCACTCTATTTCCGGCAGACCGCCCTGGTCAGCTATGCCCACCACGCGCTGCAGGCAGGAACAGGCAGTAAACAGGCCAACTCAAAACATACAGGCACAAAATATGTCGGTGGGTGCTAGCGCTGTGTACGGAGTTCGTACATTTTTCACAGAGAGCAAGTGCATTTCGGACCACGCATTTTTCATAACTTCCTTACGAAAACCACTTGACTTAACCGACGATATGCAGTTTATCGCAACGTCATGGCATTTTAGCCATTATTTCCCATCCCCAATACGAAAATTGTCGCTTTACCTTATACACGCTGAATGAATGATCCTTCCAATAAAAGATTTTCGCCTATTTTTTCAGGGTTAGCATATTACGGCCTGCAGCTCGTGGTGGGAATAATAGGGTATAATGACCTACATTATCAGAGCCAGACTGGTAGCCTCAGCATCTCATCAGTGCAGCACGAAGTCTGTACAACACCACTCTGGTGGTAATGTACCTCGGCCGAGGATCTGCAAAATGTTTCCAGAGAAACTGAAGAGTTAGACCGCCGTAGAAAATACGGGAGCAATTTTCAAATGGCTCTGAGCACTATGGGACCCTAACATCGGATGTCATCAGTCCCCTAGAACTTAAAATTACTTAAACCTAATCAACCTAAGGACGTCACACACGTCCATGCCCGATGCAGGATTCGAACCTGCAACCGTAGCAGTGGCGCGGTTCCGAACTGAAGCGCCTAGAACCGCTCGGCCACCGCGACCGGCAGCAATTTTCATCCTGACGACATGGATATGTTGGCAGCAACATTTGATGATTAACTGATAATATAGCTTTATCAAATTTCGGAAAATGCTGAGGAAGCAGAGATTGTTTCACTCCCGGCTCAAAAAAGAACTCGCAGATGTCGACAGGCAAAAGATATTGGAAATTCGCTCGTCAATAAGAATATTGATGCACGAAGTATACAACAACTTCCTCCCACACACCTTACGGAAAGATCTTACCGAGAAATCGAGAAAATTCTTTTCGTACGTATAATCACAAGCTGAAGTTTTAAATTTAGTGTTTAAGAAATCGTCCACACGGGAGGGTCGTACAAACATATCGTCGTTTGACTGCCGCGCGGGATTAGCCGAGCGGTCTTAGGCACTGCAGTCATGGACTATGCGGCTGGTCCCTGCGGAGGTACGAATCCTCCCTCGGGCATGGGTGTGTGTGTTCGTCCTTAGGATGATTTAGCTTAAGCAGTGTGTAAGCTTAGGGTCTGATGACCTTAGCAGTTAAGTTGAAAGGGTACAGTACCGCCCGACAATGAAAATAGGTACAACATACTTCATTATTTTTGTCAGAACACATTTTTTTTGTAAAATAACTCAATTTCAATTAATACAGCGAAGCCGGATACCAGTGTGGGAAAGAATGACAATTTATTTATTTAATTGATCACATGTGCACTCCCACAAAGTAAATCCCTACATCCAGTTTGGTGAGATCTGTGAAATGAATGAATGTATGGTCGTCTGCTAACCGCAGATAGTGAATGTGAATATATGATCATCTTTGAGTCGATCCTTTGGTCACCTTTGGTGGGACCAAAGAGATGAAATTTACCAGAGCTTTGAGCGCCTGAAATGTGGCTGACCAATACGATAGCAAGGTGCTTCCCCCACCTCGACACAGGTGCGAGAGGACCTAGAGAACGGCCATGTTTCAGCACTCTGCCGCTGGATCTTGTGCTGTTAAGACCTGTTTTAGTTGTGCCGGCCGAAGTGGCCGTGCGGTTAAAGGCGCTGCAGTCTGGAACCGCCAGACCGCTACGGTCGCAGGTTCGAATCCTGCCTCGGGCATGGATGTTTGTGATGTCCTTAGGTTAGTTAGGTTTAACTAGTTCTAAGTTCTAGGGGACTAATGACCTCAGCAGTTGAGTCCCATAGTGCTCAGAGCCATTTTTAGTTGTGCTCCGTAATGACGAAAGAGTGGAGACATGGTATGCATGTGGAATATTTAAGAGTAGTTTGAAATAATAATTTCTCTATTTCAGGAACTTTTGTGGGGAGAATTAAATGTCAGGCAGGTAATATTAAAGGGATTGTAGTAATCTTCGGAAGTGACCAACGGTCACAATGAAACCACGTGTAGCAATAAGTTGAAATACTTCCGTGTGCTTAACTTAAGCTGAATTACTAGCGTGTGTACAATAAGTTGAAATATTTAAGAAATAGCGTGTGTACCATAAGTTGAAATATTTAAGAAATGGCGTGTGCAGGACTTGAAATTAGAGACGAGTACTTCCACGTGGTGAGTACTGTGTGAGTCTCAATCTGTGTATGAGACAAAGGATAAAGAGAAGTACTCGTCCATGGTATCACTTGAGGACTCGCGTGTGTGATGTTCTTAATATTACTTTGCGTGATATGATTCCGTGTGACGCTTGATTCAAACTCTGAGAGAGAAGCAAGGTGAGTCGGCCGTCTATCCAGCAACGCCACTTGGCTTGCATTGCACAGGAAGACGTGCAAATATCTCCAGAGTTCATAGTAGGAAAGTAGAATTACAAAGTGGGGCAGTGTCGTGTGAAACTGGGATAAATACTAATTGAAGTGGGAAAGCTGAAAGTGATAATGTTGTGACTATTCTCTGTGTAGTATTTCATGTTGCAGTGTGGTGTATGTCATGTAATTTGGGTATGTGTGGTTTGCATGGGAGAGTAGCGAGGTAGTTTCAAAAGATTAGTGGGTTATGCTTGTTCCTTCGGTACCGCTCGGTCTGGAGGAAAGTTTCGTGATGATGATTGTGAGAGTCGAAGTGTGAGGTATAATAAAAGATCCACCATCCTATCCAGAAAGTGCACTGTAGCGTTAAAATAATTACGAGACCATAATATAGAGATTCACCATTGTAAAACCATGCCCACTGGGCGGAATTTCTTATGTGTTATTGTTGTAGGTTGTAGAATTTGTGTGTTTAGGTTAGAGAATTTATCGGAATAAATAAGATAGTGAAAAGAAAAAGATTGGGGGACTTTTCCTTCGAATTGTATGTTGTCATAATGTCCCGAATTTATAATGTGTGCGCCATTCATATCCGGTGCAGTGGCCACGTGTTGACAAAAGCCGTTAACTAAAAGACAAAAAGAAAATGTGGTATTGCCAGTGCGTAGTGTACAGTCAGAGTTCTGTAAATTACTGATAGTCAGATGCGTGTTTCCGTTGCGTATTAATCATATAGGAGGATAACTTGTAACTTAAGTGTGAGTACTAGAGTTCATGTTACTCGATAAATAAGCATGAATCCACTCGCTTGGCAGACCACTCATCTTGTAGGCCTGACTGCTTGATGCCACAGTATGAGCAAGGCATGTGGGTGCCTCTCAAAGTTTCATAAGATTTCACACACATGTGAACATTTCGTCGTTTGACTGACGCACAAACTCCCGCGTGGAGGACATAGAAATAGGCATTCCTGGCGTAGAGAAGCAACCGAAAGAGATGGAAAAAGGAAATCGCCAGGTCTAGACGGAATCCCAGTTTGGTTCTAGAGAGAGTACTCGGCAGGAGTTGGTCCCTCACTTGTTTGCATTTATCGCGAATCCCTCTCCCACCGCAAAGTCCCAAGCAAAGGAAAAAAAAAAGTGGACTTCTTTGTGTGAAAAAGATGAAAGAAAGGATCGCATAATTACAGACCAGTATCCTTAACATCGATTTGCTGCAGAATTCTTGCACACAATCTAACTTCGAATGTAGGGCATTTCCTTGACACGGAAAAGCTCCTGTCAACAAATCAGCACAGATTTAGAAAACATCGCTCACTTTCATATACATAGATTTCCAGAAAGCTTTTGACACTGTGCCCCATTGTACAATGTTGAAGGTGCGAGCATACGGGTGAAGTTGTAAGTAGCTTGAAGGGTTCTTAAGTAATAAAACCCGTTACGTTGTCTTAGACTGCGATCGTTCTTCACAACCAGGGGTATCGTCAGGAGTGCCCCAGGCAAATGTGACGGGACCGCTCTTACTCTCAGTGCACATACACAATGTGACGGACAGGGATGAGCAGAAAGTTACGGCAGTTTGCTGATGACGCCGTGGGGTACGGGAAGGTGTCGTCATTGAGTGACTGGAGAGGATGCGCAATAAGACAGATTTTCTAGTTACACATCAAATGAATTCGCAGTTGCGAATAAGGACTACCGTCAGCAGTAGAATGGAATGACAATGAAAATTTGTACCGGACGGGGATTCGAAACCGGGGACTCGGCTTCGAAAGCCATTACCGATGTTCTTTTGTTGAATGGCTCGCACGCTGACACTTGTTGATGGCCCCGCATTGAAATTTGCAGCAATTTACGGAAGGGTTGCACTTCTGTCATGTCGAACCATTGTCTTCTGTCATCGTTGGTCCCGTTCTTGCAGGATTTTTTTCAAACCGCAGCGATGTCGGAGATTTGATGTTTTACCGGATACACTAGTGAAATATTCGTACGGGAAAATCCCCACTTCATCGCTACCTCGGAGATGCTGCGTCCCATCACTCGTGCGCCGAATATAACACCAAGCTTAAACTCACTTAAATCTTGATACCGTACCATTGTAGCAGCAGTAAGTGATCTAACATCTGCGCCAGACACTTGTCTTACATAGGCGTTGTCTACCGCAGCGCCGTATTCAGCCTGTTTACGTATCTCTGTATTTGAATACGCATGCCTATACCATTTTCTTCGGTGCTTCTGTGTAGAAAACAGATTTCCGAACTGTTATATTAAGTAAATGGCGGACCAGTAACTTCAAAGATCCAAAAGACGACACTTCTGATACGGAGTCAGTATTTTAATACTCCCTGCATACCTCATTTATTTTCGATATGAACAAGCGAAATAATCTTTCTACCTTGATCCAGTTCATAGCTGGAGATAAGAAGGGATCGCCAAATAAAAATACACCACATACCTACATTCATCAGAAGCTGCTTTTCAACATGTATTTCCGCTGACGGTGCCAATTAGGGAAAAGAAATCAGCCAACTGGGACCCAGTGAGGACAAATTTGCAAGGACCAACCTGCATCACTTCCAAAACATATTGTAGTCGTTTTCAATACTGTTTTATCAGTTGTATAGATAATTGAAAAAAAAGTGTTAGGACTTCAGACAAAGACAGAGTTACAAATGTGGCTGAGTCGTTGGGCGGGGGGGGGGGGGGGGGGGGAGAGTGGGGTGAGGAGCAGGGGAGAGCGCCAGACCAAGTCCGAATCTGCCGCAGCGAAGCTTACAGGCTTTGCAATCCTGCCAATGTTTTTGATAATAACGGTAATATAATTCACTCAACGTTTACCACAGCTATTACTATCAACAAGTGAGAGAAAAATCTTCATTGTAGTTTCCACATTAGGAACACCAGAAGCATAAAGAATGATCAAATACGAAGCGATATAACCTAAATTCGTAAATTCTGTGATGATATTCGGAAGTAAAGGGTGGTTCAAACAGAGCCCCGGTTTGAAACGGCTGGTACGTTTTTGTTTATGGGTGGGTACATCTTTTGATTCTTTTATATTGCCACAAACATTCCGATTGTTGATTCATTTCGAGTTTCTTTCATTCGGCGTCTAACCATCGAGCAATTCACTTGTGCGCAACATATGCTAATTGAGAAACCGTTTTATCAGAATGAAGAAATTTTTCAGCAACTGTCAGGCGACTTCGCGCGATTCTAGGGCATAATGAGACACCAAGTGAATCAACAGTTCACAGACTTATGAACTAGTTCATTGAGACGGGTTCAACAGTAAACCCTAAATGTCTTTGGCGTCGTCATTCTGGTCGAACCGCGCAGAACATTGCGGTGTTTCGTGACAGTGTGACTGTTAGCCCAATGAAATCAATTCGTCACCATCCCCAACAACTGAGTTAAGCTGTTCTTCAATACGGAGAATTCTCCGGTATGATCTCCATCACCACCTGTATCAAATTCAGTTGGCGCAGCAGCTGGAAGTGACAGATCACCAGAAGAGACGACAGTTTGTTGACTAGTTTATGAGAGGACGAAGGGGGGATGAAAGCTTCGCAAACAAAATCATCTTCAGTGATGAAGCACATTGCCATTTAAATGGATTTGTGAATAAGCAGAACTGCCTTGTCTGGGAGTCGTAAATCCATGATCCAAGGAAGGGAAACGCATTCTCGTTGAGTGACAGTTTGGCTCTTTTGATCTGGTGGCGTCATCGATCCTTTCTTTTTACAAAAGAAAAAAAGATGAGGAGGACAGGGAGTTACAGTCAACTGAGACCGATATCGTACGACGATAGTGGGGTTTTGTGAACTCATCTGGATGGAACGGACACTGAAGAGTTGTGTTTCAGCAGGGTGGTGCCACGTGTCACACTTCCCGCGAAACAGTCCAGTTGCTCCATCGGTTACCGGATCGCCTCATTTCAAGCAACGCTGATCATCAATGGTCACCAACGTAGTGTGACTTAACTCCATGTGACTTTTTTCTTTGGAGTCATCTTAAGTCAGTGATGTATGCCAATAAACCCCTGAACATCCATGACTTGACTGAGAAAATTCGACGGGTTGTCAGAGAAATGGGTGTGTAAACTTGTCATGCAGTCACAGTGAATTTCATGGACATGTGTCTTTGCATGTCCAGCGCAGTAGAGGAGGTCATATGCCTCACATTTTTCATAGATGGAAAGGGAAAGTTATTTGACATATTAATGTGTTTCGTATATTTTTTGTAAAAATAAACTTCTTACTTTGATATATCAAGACCGGCGCTCTTTTTGAGCTACCCTGTGGTAAAAAGAATTTTTAAGATTTCACTGAATAGGGTCAGTTCTCCTCAAAATGATTTTCAATATCCTCGCCTTATTTTGGTTGGTAAATAGAGTTTCACTTTCGAGTACGCTCTATGTCTACACGATAAAATGATCATCCAGTTGTCAATAATAATAAAAAATGAGAATTCTGAATTTTTGAGGCAGGTTTAGACTCTTTGCAATATTATTATTAGAACACTTGAGGGTCGAGAAACTTTGGATACGGTTGGTTTGTCTGTGAAATCTCCTCATGATATTGATGACAGCCAGTGATGACTTTCACCGTACTCTGTAACTTATCAAACGTTCGTCTAATCGTTTTAGTGTATCGAATACAAACAACAATACACGTGTTAGATCTAGGTCTTGGTCAGACGGCTGCATAGAAAACACAGGTGGCCTTGAAGTTCCGCGGATCTTACATCACAATAGCAGTGTACAGTCGCCTGGAATGTTTCCGTGGCGTTCAAGAGCATTTTAGCCTGTTGACCGCTCTAAGTCTCAGTATCACTGTCCACGATAATATCTTCCCAAAGATTCATTATGACAGGGTCTCCCACGTTGAAGACTGAGGGAGCTTCTACTCGAGCACTTTGTCCACTGTCAGGTACTCTTTTGCGCAGAGGAGGGCGTTGTTCATAATTCGACTGTTTGTTTGCATGAGTTTTCTTTGATGAACGGCAGCAGAGTAAATGTGCAAAGTATTTCTGCAGAAATAAAATGAGTATCTAACGAATAGCATTTCGTTGCACAACTCGGTTACAGGTTCAAAGGATTCTGGATACTGTCACTTTTCTTTGGCAGTGGCCCGAACCCCACTATATTTAAGGCTCGTATTACCAGTATTGTCGTAACTTCAGCTTCTACGCTCTGAAAGAATACTGCGTTGCTTGCTGTTATTGAATCCTTTTTCGACGAACAGATGGGTATTCGTGATCCATAACTCTGAAAAAAAAAGGCGAAACAGACAACCTGTACTTGGTGAACAGCAGATCAAATTACTTTCCTTTTTATTTGTAACCGTGTTAGTGCTTCTGACAACCCCTAGTTTTATTCTCATTTTTGATGAATCTTTTGGAGATAGTGAATTCATAGTCAGTGTTCCGACGAACGTAAGTTCCTTTTAAAATCGAATATTATCTTGCATTTTCATAATCGATGCCAATTTAAAATTTATCGTGAAGGCCGTTTAATTATTATTCTCAGTTCAAAACTTCCGATGTGAGTGCAAAATGACTCGTTCCATATCATTACGGTTTATCGTGCAAACGATCCACATAATATTAAACTAACCTACTAACAGATAATTTTCCTCCAAACAAAATAAACTATGCGGTTGGGGGGCGGCTGATAGTGCGTGTGCTATACAAACACATTCATGTGATTCGGAACTGACAATTAGTATCACGAGAAGCCGACTCGTCACTAGGAAAGGAGGCCAGAAGTATTATATTGGTCATCAGAGAAGCATTAACTTCAGTATGGGGCAGTCGGGAGAGTTCAGTGACTAGGATCGTGGACTAGACATCTGACTACCTGAGTAACAGATCCATGATAGAAATCTCAACCCTTCTAAAGCAGTCCAAAGCTACTGTTGCTGAAGTGACTGTGGTGTTGATATACGAAGGAAGAACCTGAGGTAAAGCAACGCCAGGCAGATCTCTTGTACTGTTGGATAGGGACAGTCGACCAGGGTGGAGGGTGGTTGTAAAACATCTCGTGATATCAAAGGAGTCCCTAAGTACTACCAGCAGTCGGTGTAGCTCAAGGACTGTGCGCAGGGAGTTAAATGGTCAAGAAGAATGCTTCTCATGAGCCAAACCTATCCGAACTCGAAATTAACGACGCCACTGGGTGCTTGGAAAAGAGTGATTTCGAGTTACACTACTGGCCATTAAAATTGCTACACCACGAAGATGACGTGCTACAGACGCGAAATTTAAACGGCAGGAAGAAGATGCTGTGATATGCAAATGATTAGCTTTTGAGAGCATTCACACAAGGTTGGCGCCGGTGGCGACACCTACAACGTGCTGACATGAGGAAAGTTTCCAAGCGATTTCTCATACACAACACCAGTTGACCATCGGTGCCTGTTGAAACGCTGTTGTGATGCCTCGTGTAAGGAGGAGAAATGCGTACCATCACGTTTCCGACTTTGATAAAGGTCGGATTGTAGCCTATCGCGATTGCGGTTTTTCGTATCACGACATTGCTGCTCACATTGGTCGAGATCCAATGACTGTTAGCAGAATATGGAATCGGTGGGTTCAGGTGCTGGATCCCAACGGTCTCGTATCACTAGCAGTCGAGATGACAGACATCTTATCCGCATGGCTGTAACGGATCGTGTAGCCACGTGTCCATCCCTGAGTCAACAGATGGGGACGTTTGCAAGACAACAACCATCTGGGCGAACAGTTCGACGACGTTTGCAGCAGCATGGGCTATCAGTTCGGAGACCATGGCTGCGGTTACCCTTGATGCTGCATCACAGACAGGAGCGCCTGCAATGGTGTGCTCAACGACGAACCTGGGTGCACGAATGGCAAAACGTCATTTTTTCGGATGAATCCAGGTTGTGTTTATAGCACATGATGGTCGCATCCGTGTTTGGCGACATCGCGGTGAACGCGCGTTGGAAGCGTGTATTCGTCATCGCCATACTGGCGTATCACCCGACGTGATGGTATGGGGTGGCATTGGTTACACGTCTCGGTCACCTCTTGTTCGCATTGACGGCACTTTGAACAGTGGACGTTACATATCAGATGTTTTACGACCCGTGGGTCTACCCCTCAATCGATCCCTGCGAAACCCTACATTTCAACAGGATAATACACTACCGCATGTTGCAGGTCCTGTACGGGCCTTTCCGGTTACAGAAAATGTTCGTCTGCTGCCCTGGCCAGCACATTCTCCAGATCTCTCACCAATTGAAAACGTCTGGTCAATGGTGGCCGAACAACTGGCTCGTCACAATGCGCCAGTCACTACTCTTGATCAACTGTAGTATCGTGTTGAAGCTGCATGGGCAAGTGTACCTGTACACGCCATCCAAGCTTTGTTTCTCAATTCCCACGCGTATCAAGGCCATTATTACGGTCAGAGGAGGTTGCTCTGGGCACTGATTTCTCAAGATCTATGTACCAGAATTGCGTGAAAATGTAATCACATGTCAATTCTAGTATAATATATTTGTCCTATGAATACCCGTTTATCATCTGCATTTCTTCGTGGTGTAGCAATTTTAATGGCCAGTAGTGTATGTATCACGCTTTACTCTGTGGAAATCCGATGGAAAGATTTGGGTGTGCTGAGTGCCTTACGTTATCCGCCACCATGTGTAGTGCCAACAGCGAAGTATGGAGGAGGTTTTCTTATTGTGTGGGTGTGTTTCTTGAGGCCAAGGAGTGATCCACTTATTGCGCTTAAGAAAATGCTAAAAGCGGAAGGATATGAACAGAGCATTGTTCTCTGAATACAGCAAAGGAACAGTTCGGAGACGATATTTGTTTGTTTTAGCATGACAATGTACGCTGCGATAAGCAGCATCTGTGAGGCAATCGTTTGTGGAAAACAACATTTGGGAATTGGGTTGGGCTGCCCAGAGTCTGAATTTTAATCGCAATCTTGCCTGATGAGAAAGTAGAAGGAATCTAGTGAATGTAAGGAATACAGTCGTGATTATTTACCACTTCCCCACAGGAAGTCAACTCAGTAATCTTAATTTATCGAATGAAAAACAGCCCACAATTGCACTAAATTACGTTTATTTTAAACCTTGGCCATCGTTTCTGCTATAATAATGTAGCCTTCTTCAGAAGTCCTACAAAATGATCGAAATAACATGTAATCCAGTGATACAATCTACACATAAACTTCAAAATTACGTAAGTGATAACAACTATGGTGCGCGGGGTGCAGTACATTTGACGACCATGCGCCCAGTTGTTCGATACCGTACACGCTTATTTCTGTTGAAGTTATTTTATTGGTCTTGACAGAGCCGCTGGGCTAAGACATTTTTCATTTATTAGTGTGTATGTAAGTAATATGTTATGTCTTACGTAATTTTGAACTTTATATGTAGATTGTATCACTGGTTTAGATGTTATTTCGATCATTTTTAGGACTTCTAAAGAAGGCTATATTGTTATAGCACAAACCATGTTCAAGGTTTAAAATAAACATAATTTAGTGCAAATGTGGGCTGTTTTTCATTCCAGACAATTTCGTAACGGTTGCTGTTGTCGCTGCCATGATGAAAGTAATAGTATGTTTATTTCTATTTCTGCAGACTGGTATTGGGGAGAAACATAAGGTTATAGACGTGACCCAACATAGTTTTGAAAAGTCAAGTGCATAACGCGATCGGTCAGTCATGTTACGCTGTATCGTTACTTGAGTGTAGGACTTCGTTTCTGAGAGATTGTAGGTTCACTGGTGCACAGTAAAAGATCTGATCGTTTTTTAATCAGGTTTTGGAATACGCCGGTGGCGGACGTATTCCACGTCAGCACTTCATTTCTTCCCGAGCAGTTGCAAGCAAAGTTGATAATTACGAGTTAATACAAAGGGATGTATTGGGTTGTTGTACATATAAATCTGAAAGATATTGATTTAAATATACTTGTTTCCATGGTTGTTAAGAGCTGACAAGATGGATGCTTACATGGTGAAAACTGAAGGATAAATGACGATGCGAAACAACAAAGCATCTGAAGTTTGACTGTGTGGCCATCATCCGCGGCAAGCATATAAATATTTGTTTTGTAAATGGAAACCGTCTTTTCTTGCTGCAATGTATTTTATTTCTTCCACACAGCTTTCGACTTTTAATTTAAGGCATCGTCAGTATGATCTAGAATGATACAGTTTTGTTTTAATAAGTAATATTTGTAGATCACAAATCAGTTCACGTCTTGTGTTTTAAGGGATTAACTGATTACTTACAGTTCTTCACGTTTTTGATTAGGATCTGCGTTTCCTCTCATCTGGCCACATGCTGGAGGTCGTACTATTCCATTCTATGTAGAGCAGTTCTTGTGTGACTTCCAACCTTGTTGAGCAGATGGGAGAAAAGTGCCATATTGTTAATGGTGTCTGCGAGTTGCAAATGTGTCTTACATAACTTGTAAGTTAGTTCTTGATTTGCAGAGTGTAAGGATTCGATTTCGAATTTTAACCACATTTTACGGCCAGCATGCACTGCTTTTTTAGCGTTGTGTGAACTATTTTGAATCTTTACATTGATATATTCAGGTAAAAGTTCATTAAATTTGCATATGGTGTTGAATTTTATGTTTTGTATGCTTGTATGAACGTTCAATACAGTCTTCTGAACCTCCAACATGTGATCAGATGAGAACAAACGCAAATGCCAAAGAGGAAATCAAAGCACTTTAAGTAATAACTTTTCTCGTAAAAAACAAGACGTGAACTGTTTTACAATCTACAAACATCGCATATTTAGAACAAAACTGTATCATTCCACATTCCACTGACGACACCTTAAATTCCGCGTCTGAGAGAAATAAATTACCTTGCAGGAAGAAATGGCGGTTCTATTAACAAAAAGGACAAGGTACCTTCTTGCTGGGGGCAGAAAAAATGTTAACACGACGCCTTCTTTTATCACAGGAAGTCTTACAAGTTTATTTCGCAGGACCTTTGTCCCGCTCCAACGCGGGGTCGGCTTTGTTATGGCGGATTTGGCTGTGTTAAGTGCAGAGGATAGCCGGATGCCCTTACTGACGCCACCCCGAACCCACCGGGACGGGAGTAGCGTACCCCAGGTGTCTGCGTGTAGTGTAAGTCATGAAACAGTGCGAACGTTTTCAAATGTGAGTCGTGTAACTGAGGCGGAACTTGGGGACCAGTCGGGTATTCACCTAGTGGGATGTGGGAAACCGCCTAAAAACCACATCCAGGCTGGCCGGCACACCGGCCCTCGTCGTTGATCCGCCGGGCGGATTCGATTCGGGGCCAGCGCGCCTACCCGAGTCCAGGAAGCAGCGCATTAGCGCTCTCGGCTACCCTGCCGGGTCACAGGAAGTCTTACAAGTAATTATTAATATTTTAGGAGTCTTCGTCCATACATTTCATAAACATAAAGAAAGAAAAACTTCGGAGACTTACAAGTCCTGACTCGGACCCTACGGAACACCTTTGGAATGAGTCAAAACGTCGGTTTCGCTCCAGACGTCAGCGTCCAATATCACTACCTGCCCTGGGTTCGAGTCTTGAGGAAGGACGGGTAATCATTTCTCCGCAGACATACAGATAATCCACTGGAAGTGTTCCCAGTAAAGTTCAGGGGGTCATAAAGGCGAAGGGTGGTCACACCCACTATTAAGTCTACTACTAGGTGTCCGGATAGGAACAGTGGTGACATGCCTCTAGAGCGGCAGCAGACTAGCAAACAGGGGAGAGCTGCCGCCCTGTACCTGATACCTGCGCTCTCCCGCTGGCGATGACTGCGGCCGGAGGAGGACGCGCGCCGCGCTGGAACCCTGCTGCCGCGTCACGTGTGTGCGTGTGTGGGGTTGCGGGGGCGGTCGGCGTGTCACTGGCGGCATTAACATATAGAGCGGCCGCCGCTGACTCAGCAGCAGTCGCAGCCGCTGCCGCCCTCCCAAACACTGCGTCCCGCCTCCCCCTGTCCAGCTGACGTCTGGTGAGATCGCTGCGATTTAGAAGACGTGCCGCGTCGTGGAACCTTCTTCGACAAGCAAAACAAAAACTTGTAGTTCAGGTCTACCATGACTGCGTAAAACCGGGGTGCGTATAAAAAAAAAACAAGAAAAATCAGAAACCGCCATAAATTATTTCACTAGGGGTGTACAATAAGTAACGCAACACTTTTTTTCTTCAAGACAGGTTCGGTTTAAAAAATTCGGAATTTGTTGTCGGACATCGTAGAATATTCCCTATAGTTCCGACAGGTGGTGGCGCTGTACGTAGTCTTCATAGTGGCGTCTGTATTACGTTCCCAGCAGAGTACTGTCA
Source organism: Schistocerca americana (assembly GCF_021461395.2). Taxonomy (NCBI): domain Eukaryota; kingdom Metazoa; phylum Arthropoda; class Insecta; order Orthoptera; family Acrididae; genus Schistocerca; species Schistocerca americana. Next base: position 322,993,832 of record NC_060120.1, on the reverse strand, counting down.
TTGGATTTCTTTTGGCGGAGAACGAGGGAATAGTAGACATTCATAGGCACTTGCAGAGTGTCTGAAAAGACCTGGCAGTGAGGAAAATCATGGTGTGTCGTTGGAGCAGGCATCTGTCATCTTCGCAAGAAGGTCGCGCAAACCTGTGCTACCTACCGGGTGCAGGCCGGTAGAAGACAGCTATGACACCTGCAATGCTGTGCGTGCACTTTCATTCGACTTAATGGACGAATTACAATCAAAAACCTCGCCGCAAACTGGACGTCTCTGTTGGTAGCGCTGACACACTCGTATACCAGTTAGGGTTCTCAAACGTGTAATCGCTTGGTTCCTCGTCACCTAACAGAAGACCATTAAGATCATCTGTTTGGCCCAGTGAAGGAGATACTGCGCGGGAGGGGAGGCAGTACGTGGATGATGGGGAGATTATTGATACAGCAAAACTTTGGTTCCAATGTCGACCAGTGGAGTGGTACAATGTGGACATAATAATAATCGGTACAGTTTCCAAGCATGCCAGTTAATTTTCAGAAACTGAGGAAGGTAGCGTAAGGCTGAGAAAGGTGGCGCTAACGCACTGCGCGGAGATTGTGTTCAAAATTGGTTCAAATGGCTCTGAGCACTATGGGACTTAACATCTGTGGTCCCCAGTACCCTAGAACTTAGAACTACTTAAACCTAACTAACCTAAGGACATCACACACATCCATGCCCGAGGTAGGATTCGAACCTGCGACCGTAGCGGTCACGCGGTTCCAGACTGAAGCGCCTAGAACCGCACGGCCACACCGGCCGGCGAGATTGTGTTGAAAAATAGGGATTGTAGAGAGGAGAGTGGGGAATAACATGGTGTACTGGAATACTGAATAAAACCAACCTCGTTTCAGACAAAAAAAATTTGTTGCATTACTTATTGGAAATGAAATAAGCGTTCGGCGTCATTGGCCGGGAGACCCCTTACGGAACAGGTCCGTTCGCCTGGGTGCAGGTCTTATTACATTCGGCGCCACATTGGGCGACCTGCGCGCCGGTTGCAGATGAAATGATGATGAAAACAACACAACACCCAGTCCCTGAGCGGAGAATATCCCCGAACCAGCCGAGAATCGAACTCGGGCCCTTTAGGACAATAGTCCGCCACACTGACCATTCAGCTATCGGGGCGGACTATTATTTATTAAACGCCCTCGTATTAATATTTCACAACTCAGTTCAAAGAATTTCACTTCATCTTCAGATATTATTTGTCTACAGGATCTTGGTGGTATTATAGTGGCTGTTTAGCTACCTGCTCTAAAATTATCTTCAGGTGGTGTTGCAAAAGAAACATTCACGGCGTATTAAGCCTCCAATCAAAATTTAAATGCAAATACATGTTTTTATTACCAAACGTACCTACACAAACAAGAAGTTAAATTTATGAGAAGATCGTTTCTTTCACAATACGCCTGAATCCATAGTGGCTAAGGGTATACTTCGTGATTTCTACGAGATAAAAATGAGGACTGCACTCATGCCTATCACTTTGTACGTATTTTATGTTTCTGTTTATTACACTGCGATGTTTCGTGCATGTTTTTTCTCATCATCAGGAGTGTTCGGATACAGTATTCATGTTACTTAACCCTGAAGGTTAATTAATTAATATAAAACTAACTATAAACTTATTGAATATTAAAAAATTATATTTTGAAAGTAATGGAGACTACATTGTCCTCAAGATTAGGTGGTATAAGCAAAGGTCAAAAGCAGCAAGAGATAGCGCATTAATATTTTTCGCATTTACGCCTATATACCTAAGCCATCTCATGGCACTTCAGTCATCATTTCACCCTTCTTGTGCCATTCATGAACGGGTGTTGAAACGCCATTATATGTGCCAGAATATCTCTGAATTTGCCATCATCGTCTTTTCGCGAAAGGCATGTTGGAGGAGATCGAATTTTTGGCTAATATTGGAATGTATGCTTCGGTATTTTATTGTGTTTCCCGTAGCGTCGGTTCAGGAGGTCGAAGACGACCTTGCAATTAGAGTATTTGAGAAGATTAAATGCGTAAGAATAAATACAAATTTTAATACAGGGGAAACTAGGAGTTTCTATAGATTCTATAGGTCGTACAGGACTTTTGTGAATTTAATGTCTCCAAATACATTTTGTAGCACGATTAAGAGAGACGTCATTTTAATGAAATGTGTACCTCATAATGAATAAGAGCATCTGTAATTTACAGTCAAATCTTTATTTCACCTTCGACACTCAACAATTCAGTCCTATTTCTGGGGACAAATAGGAGTTACTATTAAAATGGATGACAATTGTCCAGCGCCGAGCCCTCTAAAAACCAGTTGCTTCTATTTCACTCGCGCGGAGAAAAATAATTCCTGAAAAAGATCCCATCAGTGGATGTCGAACTTGGGCCTTCAGTGAAAGTCGAAGGAGGAGAGACATCTAAACAAAAGTAAGTTTTCACCTGAAGGGCAGTGAACTCTGAGAAAGTTCGCAACACTGGAACTGAAACGTGGAAAATGTTCAGCAAGCCCACAAAAATGAATTCTCAGTGTTAAACCATTTGAAGATATCTGTTCCTGAGGAAGACCCTATGATGTTTCAAAGGATGGAGCCGTCTGAAGAACGTGTGATATTACTCTCAAATATCGCAAAGCGATGCTCTTCCTTTTTCTGCCATTATTTCGTAATTATTTTATTGAGAGTACCGTACTTGTGGTTTGAGAGGTAGACTTTGCATTTTTAGCACTGAGAAGGCGCACTCCCGGTATGGTCCCAGGGTCTTGTTTTCGGTAGAAGACAGCCAGTGAAGCTCAGTGGGGAGGCGAGCTTCCTCAAGGAGATGGGAATCTTTTGCGGAAGTGAGGCTGTGACCTGCTTCGTGCTTCTGTGGGCAGAGACAGCACCTGGCCTAGCCGACGGTACGGCACCCCAGGCTGCACTGCCACGCCCAGAAAATAATCGAGTATGACATTTTTTTGTCTCTTCGTTGCCCGGCTAGCATGAGAAAAACTGTTGCTTTCTCTCTAAAATTGTGGTCGTACGGCTGAACTGATTCGCCCTGCTATCATTTTTGGTGCGGACAGGCTGACCAATCGGGGAGACACTGCTCTAAGCGACTAACCTCATTTCAATTAACGTGTGTTCTGTATGCCGAGAATGGAAGCTTTCTGCTGTGTTCCCCAGTTTTTTCACGAAATAAGCGATATTCCCCCCTGTCGTATTGGCAATAGCATTGAGTCTTCCGCACCATGGAGGGCTTTCTGAAAATGTGCAGTTGAGAAGGGAGAAATGAGCTTTCGTGTTCCAGCCGACATGCGGTTGCCCTTCTGGCCATCACCTGCTGCTGATGGGCACACGCTTTGCAAATTTTGGAGAATAGTAAGTTCCACAATCTGCGCTAGTGCCATCCGTACTCTCAGCAGCTCGCTTCTTACTTGTTCTGGGACACAACTTGAGCTGATATTGGCTCATTAAAACTGCCAAGATATAGATAACTTGTTTTGTTTCCTGCATACAGTCTTCCATACAATTTGGTACTTCCACACAGTTTTAGCGTCATTTCGTGTGAATTCAGGCCCCACTTTTAGAAAACTCTTTTCTCTGTTAATTGCTTGTGTGCTGCGTCCAATAATTACAGCAAATAAAAATCTGTTACATTCCGACATGATTCAAATTACAAGATCCTTTAAACTGTCCTACAACTTTCCCATGCTTAAGCGGCAAACTAATAAAAAATATAAGCTGTTGCACACCTAGAGTACGTAGTACATTGTCGAAGTTTTTGATCGAAGGTCTTTGTCAAAATGGTACGCTTCCTGCGATTTACTGATTGCTCAAGAGCTGGCAGGGTTGGGCCCAAATAAAGATTAAGCACCATTCGTATAATATATAAGACAATTTATTTAAAAATACAAATCAAGACTGAAATGGTATCTTCAGATAATGTTGAAAACAATGTTAGTAATTATAACAATGTTTCGATTAATACAGAACAAGGGCCTTTAGGCTTCGTTAGAGCTTTGAAATAACAACTGAACAACTATTCTGAAGTGTTAATGGCAAACCAAGGCCCAAACTGAATATACCTTAACAAAGAGTATTAAATAGTTTTTAGAATTTACAGGAATGATAATTAACTTAACTAATCAGGAACCCAAAAGAGGAAAGATCAGGTGCTCCAAGAACTGTACAAGGTTAAAATTTTGCCAACAAGAGCATTTATTTACAGAATAACAGCTGTTTCATAAATACAGCAACATCAGGATTAGTGCAAACTGCCTTGGCCACCAAGACGTGAGTATACTACCACGTTCGGCACCGACTGGTCCACCAAAATGGTTCAAATGGCTCTGAGCACTATGGGACTTAACATCTGAGGTCATCAGTCCACTAGAACTTAGAACTACTTAAACCTAACTAACCTAAGGACATCACACACATCCATGCCCGAGGCAGGATTCGAACCTGCGACCGTAGCAGTCCCGCGGTTCCGGACTGCAGCGCCTAGAACCGCACGGCCACCGCGGCCGGCGACTGGTCTACAGACCCACCACATAGACCTTTAGTCTAAGCACGGGAGCAGAACATGTCTATTACATAAAAAATACTCTTGGAAATACACATAGCAATTAAATACCAATTCACGACTCCGACTGCAATATCGGGTGTGAGATCAGCTTAGGAAGGAGCGATGAAACAAAATCTTCTGGTGAGAGCTAAGAACGCAGCGAATATTACTGTTAAGACTGTACCTGCATTTCCTTCCCCCGGAACAGTAAACGAGTCTCGAGAAGTTCCAAAAGAGGTCAGCTTAGACTGACGACAAAATTTAACGTGGGAGAAGAGAGCACACAAAAGTAGCATAAAAGTTCCAGTAAACATAAGTAGACTCGCTTTTAAAATTGGACAAGCACACCAGAGAGCCAGTGCGTTACTATTCTACCGGATAATTTGTTCTTTAATCTCCCCATAGAAAGGAAGCAAGTCACATTACAGAGCGGTTCCATGCAACTAGGCCCACACGTTTTCACAGTTTAAGATGCACGAACATAACAGTAAAATCAACATCCACAGCTCAAACGTCTTACACAGAAAATAATCAGCAACGTTAACACGATAGTAACCTACAGGTTAACTGTCAAGTAGGTTTGGGCATTATGATGTATTATATACAGAATACCTCAGGTTGAACGCAAATACCGCTAATCCGGGAACATTTATAACACGGGGAGGCTGAGCAGAGCCAGTCTATAGAACATGTTCAAATATCGTCTACCGACAGTACAACTAGTGACCGCTATGGCTCTGGCGGGAACTGTTATTGTAGAGCCATGAACTACATCTACATCTACGTCCATACTCCGCAAGACACCTGACGGTGTGTGGTGGAGGGTACCTTGAGTACCTCTGTTACCTCTATCGGTTCTCCCTTCTATTCCAGTCCCGTATGTCCATGGAAAGAAAGATTCTCGGTATGCCTCTGTGTGGGCTCTAATCTCTCTGATTTTATCCTCATTGTCTCTTCGCGAGATATACGTAGGAGAGAGCAATATACTGTTTGATTCCTCGGTGAAGGTATGTTCTCGAAACTTCAACAAAGCCCGTACCGAGCTACTGAGCGTCTCTCTTGCAGAGTCTTCCACTGGAGTTTATCTATCATCTCCGTAACGCATCCGCGATAGCTGAATGATCCTGTAGCAAAGCGCGCTGCTCTCCGTTGGATCTTCTCTATCTCTTCTATCAACCATATCTGGTACGGATCCCACACCGGTGAGCAGTATTCAAGCAGTGGGCGAACGAGTGTACTGTAACCTATTGCATTTCATTAGGATTCTTTCAATGAATCTCAGTCTGGCATGTGCTTTACCGACGATTAATTTTATATGGTCATTCCATTTTAAATCACTCCTAATGCGTCCTCCCAGGTAATTTATGGAATTAACGGCTTCCAGTTGCTGATCTGCTACATTGTAGCTAAATGATAAAGGATATTTCTTTCTGTGTATTTGCAGCACATTACACTTGTCTACATTGAGATTCAGTTGCCATTCCCTGCTCCATGCGTCAATTCGTTGCAGATCCTCCTGCATTTCAGTACAGTTTTCCATTGTTACAACCTCTCGATATACTACAGCATCATCCGCCGTCGAATTAACCTGCATCGACCACCACTTAAATGCATCACGGAAACGGAACCGTAGTTCGAATAATTCCACACCAAGTATGTCCTCAACGAATTCTTAGTCGGTTTTGGAAGCAGCTGATCCGAGTGGCGGCGGCAGGAAGGTCAGCGGACGTAATCCCAAGAGGTAACACCTCCAACACCCGTTCCTGCTGCAGATAGACGCAGACCCTTCGGACCACTTTACTCCACTCCAAACAGACGTCCCAGCCAACGTCATACGCTTCACGCCCCGCGTCTTGTGTGACCACAACGTCTTCTAGCGGACACAGGAGCCTTGGAAGTCAGAAGGCCACGGACTAACACCACCGCTTCAGCCCGCAACCGCCACTCAGTTCACCGCCGCGCCTCGCGCCGTACTGTCAAATCCACCTTTTCCAGCATACGCGCCCTCTGTCGCTGATCCGTTCCGAGCACAAAACTTTGCCTCAGAGACATACTGCGATCTATCGATAGGTCATGGCACGGCTCACAAATATTTGGTCAAACATCTCTTATCACAATTCCTCATTGGAGCTATTACAATTTCTCCAAATTTTTCGTCTTACTTCTTGGAGAGTGAATGTTGAACAGTTAATCGTCTGTACAGTGGCATTTAATGTAATATTGGCTGTCAGTGCATTGCTTGCAAAGAAAGAGTAGCGGAAATGATTGTGTGCGAAACCATGGACAGCGAGAAGAGAAGCTCAAAAGTTTCACCAGAACTTTCTTCGTGAGCGACAGTGCGAAGACATGAAGAGCTACGAAAACTATTTGAGAATGGATGAACAGACAGTTCAGTTTGTCCTTGTGAAAGTAGCTCATCCCCCCCCCCCCTCCATATCTGCAAACAAGATACTCATTTAAGAAATGCAATTTCTGTTAAAGATCGTCTCAAGGTTATGTGAAGATTTTGAGCAAGAAGTGATAGCTATTCTAGCTTGTAATACAACACTCGGATCCCACGGTGTACCATTTCACATATTGTTTCGGAAACGTTAGAAGCAATATATAAATCACTTAAGGAGAAATTTACGAATGTTCTGTTAGGTTATTAAGAGTAACAAAGACTACATTTATTTCACTTACGTAAACTTTGCTGGCAACACTTTTATTTCCACGACATTATAGTACATTTAATTTGTTCCTTCATCACCTACAGCGCAGCCACTTCGAGTACAGCTGATGACTGCAGGTATTTCTTTATGACAATCTGAAAGCTTATTAGGATTTTTATAATCAATGTGTTTGGTGTGATGAAAAATGTCGCCTTCTTCCTACTCGGAAATTATCAGTGTGGTCGTAGCCACGCACCAACAAAACTTCGAAGTTCTTTTAGTACGCAACGTGGTGAACTTTGTTCAAAACTAAGCCCATGCTCTAACTTCGATCAAAGATCTTTGATCAAAGAAATAAGTGATAAAAGCTTCCGTACTACTCTGTCACAGATTTGACCAAAGAGCTTTCATGAGAGATCTGTGTCAAAGAAATTTAACAGTGTAATACGGGCCTAAGCTTGTTGTTTGCACTGTGACGGTATTAGCGTTGTGCGCAATGGCCAAACACAGCGATCATTCTCTTACTATTCAGTGAAGATAGCGCGTATTGTACTAGCTCGTCTTTTTTTACTATAAGCATGTTTATTGACTGGAGAGAGCTGTGTTCGATTTCCCCTAGCATTATAAGATTGCTGTGTGTTGTTTCATGCTCAACTGGCTAACGATTTTGTAGCATTCAGACGCAATGAACAACAACATTCTATAGCGTTGTACCATACTGGAGCTGTGGGGTTAAAATCCTGCACGAACAGCTTAAACTTTCAAACAGTAAATACTATAAAGTTCCAAGCAGTGTCACTGAAATACATAAGGGATTGAGCTATGTGAGGAGAACGAACTCTTCAAAGTTCAGAGATCTGAAGATCAGTGACTCTTAGAAAGATTCCTGATGTGAGTTGATATTATGACTGATGAAGACGGAATTTCTTGTATCAAACAACTCAAAGGACTTTACTTGTATTCGCAAAGCTCACGAAATCCTACAAACATATGATCATTTGATTTTAGCCCAACGGGGATTCAGTCATTACACATTCTGTTGATTGTACAAAGCAAATGAGAAGTCTAGAACACACATCACTGTTGGTGTGAATTGTGTGAAATGCAACATCATGGAGATACTTGTATGCGTTGTAAAACTTGCAGGACGTTAGAACAGAGTACAAACCGCACGTTGTTGATAATATTTACCATAGTGTCTCCGTGCATTGAACACTTCTCTCTAAACAGTTATCTTAGGCATGTGTGTAAAAACTGCGGAAAGCGTTGACGCTACGCCACGTGCTAAGCAGTAGAGCCGCCCAGGAAAAGGAGGCAAAACACTTCAAACACCGAAAAGGTAGAATTCAATGCCACAGGACAATAAAGAACAGAAAAATTGAAAGCAAAGTTGATGGCCTTCTCGACATTGACAGAAGTCAGGAGTATATTACATTTTATGAGGAACACAGGCATACTGTAGATAAACATAACAACGTTGTACCTAGCAACTATGCAGGTTGTAAGGCACAAACAAATGTCGATACTTCAGTGAAACTTCAAATAAAACGTGCACGTCGCTCGTTCAGATAAATCTGTTGTCCGAGTGCAATCTACGAGAGACTAGTCATTGTTTAACGGCGTTACCAAAAATCTGGAAAATTTCTTGACCGATTTACAACCAATTTTTACACGATGCTCTTGTAAACATTCAGACAGACGTGGGCTACATACTTTTAGTATACATAATGTATAAATACATATTATAAAGGGGAAACATTGTTAACAAATATCTCGACAAGATCCTGATTGATTTGCTTGAGATGTTTACATGATTAATAAAGGTTCAGATGGTCATAGGCCACATTTTTTAAATATATATGGTATATAAAGCAGTGTATCTGTTCTATACTACCAGATAGAGACAAGTCGTCGTTTAAAGTTGTTACCAAACCTCCCGAATAGCTCTTGACCGATTTGCTTTAAATTTTCTCACGATCCTCTAATAAACATTCGGACGGGCATAGATTATATATTTTTAACACTTATATAATATATGTGATACCTAACGGGATGAAAATCCGAAAACTTATTAAGCGATGAACTACGTTATTCTACTAAACATCGGATAGACATAGGATACATATTTTTTAAATGTGTGTATGGAAACGTTGTTATCAAAAATCTCAGAAATTTCTTCACGGATTTCTTTCAGGCGGGCATAGGTCAAAACAAAACAAAAAGAACATTGTGGAGGTTTTCTGTTAAATCCGACTGCGAGAAAAAAAGCACTATTCTGTCCTGCGAAAATGATTTTCTTCCTCGCAGTCTGTGTCAACAGAAAATAGGAAAATTGTAACTATGGCTATCTTATTAATCTTACCCTTCCACGAATTAGTACAATGTGAAATACCGTCATTGAAACTATTATCCCCACAGATCTAACAGCTGCAGAGATCTCATACATCTTATGCCTGTGATCTCAGCCGCTGTACATATCCATTTTAAGCGACATCAATTCCCAACCAAGGTATCGTTTGCAAATACATTAAACAAGGATCGACGTCAGAGAGAAAGGGGATGGACAGAGAGGGGGAGAGGTAATGGACATAGGAAGGGGGAAGGGGGACATGGACACAGAGTGGTAAAGGAGATCGAAAGAGGACGCGAGAGAGAGATAGAGAGAGAGCGAGAGAGAGTGGGTGAGAGAGAGACAGATCGTTGGGAGGAAAAGGTGTATATGGAAACGGGGAGAGGTGACGGACAGAGAAAGAGGAGAAGCAAAGGTGGTGGAGAAAGAGATGGGTGAGGAGGAGATGCACGGAAAGAGGTCAGAGAAGGTACTTAAGGTGTATATCCAGTTCACACATCTGGTAATGGCGAAGCATTGTGGAGTTCACTACCTTTAATAATAGGTTCGTGAGTAAGTTCGTAGCGGTTTTGTTTAGCATTTAGGTATTCCGGGTACTATGGATTTATCTGTCGCTTGTCAATTCTTATTTGGATCTGGTGCTGTTATTCAAGTCTAAATATAGTCATTTTGTCATCTGGAGATAGTGGGTGGAGCTGTGGACTCTAGAAAGTGGAGTGCCAAGTGAAGAAGTCGGAACATTTCCGATATATTCTTCTGTTTGATTTCAGTAGATGGGTGACAGCAGCGGAGGCAGCCAGAAGCATATGCCCACTGGACAGAGCGCGATAAGAATATGGTTTTCTCGTTTTAAGGATGATCGTTTTAACGTTAGTGGCTCTCCACGTTCAGGAAGACCTTCGGGGTTTAATGAAGATCGTTTAAAAGCATTAATTCACAATGGTCCACGTTATTGTATTGCAGAAATGCCAAATGTGATGAACTGTGTTCACAAGTTTCAAATGGCTGTAAGCACTATGGGACTTGACATCTGAGGTCATCAGTCCCCTAGACATAGAACTACTTAAACCTAACTAACCTAAGGACATTACACACATCCATGCCCGAGGCCGGATTCGAACGTGCAACCGTAGCAGCAGCGCGGTTCCGAACTGTGATCATTCCATCATCGTGCGACATTTGCATGCAATGAGGAAGATTCAAAAGCTGGGTGTACAGGTACTGAATGCTCTAAGCCAAAATGACGAAAACCAGTGAGTGGCCGTATCTCTGCTTGCTCGTGAACAGCTGGTTTGTGAATGACACCAACCATTCCTATCTTGTATCATTACTGATGATGAGAAATGGTGTCTTCAGGGTAATGTATGGGTAAGAAAGGAATGGCTGAGCCCAAACAAAGCAGTAGCGCTCTGTACAAAGCTCTGCACGCATCCACAAAAGATACTGTTATGTATCTGGCGGAACAGCGACTGTGTGGTGTACTAAGAACTGGTTCCCCAAGTGTATCCATCATTACTGACACAGTCAACGACTGAGACGTCTTGATGACGCAGTCCAAGTACAACGACCAGGAAGACTGTTCGATCTGATGCAAATCCACGATAACGCCGACCCGCCTTCTGCTAGACCAACAGAAAACCGTATTCAGGATTTGGGTTGGGAACATTCAGCACCCATCTTATTCAGCTGATCTTGCGCCCTCATATTTTCATTTTTTCCGCTCTCTATCGAACAGTCTTCAATCACCATCCTTCCCGGATATATAAGCGCTCCGAACATGGCTCAACGAGTTCTTCGTCTCAAAACCACGTGATTTCCACAGTCGCGGAATCGAAACGTTGCGACAGCGTTGGCTAATTCTAGTGAATAGTGAAGGAGAAAATATTATTGATGACTAAGGTTTGTGTTACGGTAAAACGCAACAGACTTATACACCAACACAATATGTATAGTGTGTTTCACCAAATGTAAAAAAAAAAAAAAAAAAAAAAAAAGAAAAGAAAAGGCTCAAATGGCTCTGAGCACTATGGGACTTAACTGCTGAGGTCATCAGTCCCCTAGAACTTAGAGCTACTTAAATCTAACTAACCTAAGGACATCACATACATCCATGCCCGAGGCAGGATTCGAACCTGCGACCGTAGCGGTCGCGCGGTTCCGGACTGGAGTGCCTAGAACCGCTCGGCCACTCCGGCCGGCACCAAATCTCAGCAGTTAAATCCAATCCCGCAGTCCACAGCACAAAGTGGCTATCTTTTTATGTTACCCAGTTGATTTTGGAGCACAGAATAAGCGAGAAATATTTTCATTGAGTAATTTACGAGACTTGAATCGGCAGCTGGCAAAATATTGTTAACAACTTGCTCAGATGACATGTTGCTCCTAGAGGTTGCAGCAGCAATCAATCGTCCACCACAGCCGTTATGACTGTATTAGACAGGAACAGCAGGAATTAAGTCTTTGGCTTCATATTCAAAACAGCACCAGTAGGGCGTGGGTACGAGAAAATAATAATATGCAGTCTTCAGTATTTCAGTGGAGTTGACGATTTACTGCGTGTTAGCACAGCTGTAAATTCAGAAATCAAGTAACAACAGCTAGATTCTGTTTTGCGTTTCAGAAGCATGGGAAGAAATTCAGCCTACACGTATTTGTGCACACAGCAATACTGATTGTCTCGCAGTCATTTAACATACAGCTTTAGTTTAAATACTATTAATTAGGCACGATCTGCATAATTGCAGGAAATCACAAAACAAGTAAGTCGCATACGTAGCAATCTACAGCTGTCATATATGTTAAATAATGCGTAGTTCGTTGTGTAGGGAACTATTTGTAGCTGTATGGCAGCCGTAATTTTTCCCGAGGGCATGCAGCTTTACTGTATGGTTAAATGATGATTGCGTCCTCTTGGGTAAAATATTCCGGAGGTAAAATAGTCCCCCATTCGGATCTCCGGGCGGGGGCTACTCAAGATGACGTCGTAATCAGGAGAAAGAAAACTGGCGTTCTACAGATTGGAGCGTGGAATGTCAGATCCCTTAATCGGGCAGGTAGGTTAGAAAATTTAAAAAGGGAAATGGATAGGTTGAAGTTAGATATAGTGGGAATTAGTGAAGTTCGGTGGCAAGAGGAACAAGACTTTTGGTCAGGTGAATACAGGGTTATAAATACAAAAAATAGGGGTAATGCAGGAGTGGGTTTAATAATGAATAATAAAACAGGAGTGCGGGTAAGCTACTACCTACAGCATAGTGAACGCATTATTGTGGCCAAGATAGTCATGGGTGACTGGAATTCGAGAGTAGGAAAAGGGAGAGAAGGAAACATAGTGGGTGAATATGGATTGGGGGAGAGAAATGAAAGAGGAAGCCGTCTGGTAGAATTTTGCACAGAGCATAACTTAATAATAGCTAACACTTGGTTCAAGAATCATAAAAGAAGGTTGTATACATGGAAGAATCCCGGAGATAATAAAAGGCATCAGATAGATTATATAATGGTAAGACAGAGATTTAGGAACCTGGTTTAAAATTGTAAGACATTTCCAGGGGCAGATGTGGACTCTGACCACAATCTACTGGTTATGAACTGTAGATTAAAACTGAAGAAACTGCAAAATCGTGGGAATTTAAGGAGATGGGACCTGGATAAACTGAAAGAACGAGAGGTTGTACAGAGTTTCTGGGAGAGCATAAGGGAACAATTGACAGCAATGGGGAACAGAAATACAGTAGAAGAAGAATGGGTAGCTCTGAGGGATGAAGTAGTGAAGGCAGCAGAGGATCAAGTAGCTAAAAAGACGAGGGCTAGTAGAAATCCTTGGGTAACAAAAGAAATATTGAATTTAATTGATGAAAGGAGAAAATATAAAAACGCAGTAAATGAAGCAGGCAAAAGGGAATATAATCGTCTGAAAAATGAGATCGACAGGAAGTGCAAAATGGCTAAGTAGGGATGGCTAGAGGACAAATGCAAGGATGTAGAGGCTTATCTCACTAGGGATAAAATAGATACTGCCTACAGGAAAATTAAAGAGACCTTTGGAGAAAAGAGAGCCACTTGTATGAATATCAAGAGCTCAGATGGAAACCCAGTTCTAAGCAAAGAAGGGAAAGCAGAAAGGTGGAAGGAGTATATAGAGGGTCTAAACAAGGGCGATGTTCTTGAGGACAATATTATGAAAATGGAAGAGGATGTAGATGAAATGGGAGATACGATACTGCGTGAAGAGTTTGACAGGTACTGAAAGACCTGAGTCGAAACAAGGATCCGGGAGTAGACAACATTCCATTAGAACTACTGACGGCCTTGGGAGAGCCAGTCCTGACAAAACTCTACCATCTGGCGAGCAAGATGTATGAGACAGGCGAAATACCCCCAGACTTCAAGAAGAATATAATAATTCCAATCCCAAAGAAAGCAGGTGTTGACAGATGTGAAAATTACCGAACTATCAGTCTAATTAGTCACAGTCGCAAAATACTAACGCGAATTCCTTACAGACGAATAGAAAAACTAGTAGAAGCCGACCTAGAGGAAGATAAGTTTGGATTCCGTAGAAATATTGGAATACGTGAGGCAATACTGACCCTACGACTTATCTTAGAAGCTAGATTAAGGAAAGACAAACCTGCATTTCTAGCATTTGTAGACTTAGAGAAAGCTTTTGACAATGTTGACTGGAATACTCTCTTTTGAATTCTAAAGGTGGCAGGGGTAAAATACAGGGAGCGAAAGGCTATTTTCAATTTGTACAGAAACCAGATGGCAGTTATAAGAGTCGAGGGGCATGAAAGGGAAGCAGCGGTTGGGAAGGGAGTGAGACAGGGTTGTAGCCTGCCCCCGATGTTAATCAATCTGTGTACCGAGCAAGCAATAAAGGAAACAAATGAATAATTCGGAGTAGGAATTAATATCCATGGAGAAGAAATAAAAACGTTGAGGTTCGCCGATGACATTGTAATTCTGTCAAGGACAGCAAAGGACTTGGAAGAGCAGTTGAACGGAATGGACAGTGTCTTGAAAGGAGGATATAAGATGAACATCAACAAAAGCAAAACGACGATAATGGAATGTAGTCGATATAAGTCGGGTGATGCTGAGGGAATTAGATTAGGAAATGAGACACTTAAAGTAGTAAAGGAGTTTTGCTATTTGGGGAGCAAAATAACTGATGATGGTCAAAGTAGAGAGGATATAAAATGTAGACTGGCAATGGCAAGGAAAGCGTTTCTGAAGACGAGTAATTTGTTATCATCGAGTATAGATTTAAGTGTCAGGAAGTTGTTTCTGAATGTATTTGTACGGAGTGTAGCCATGTATGGAAGTGAAACATGGACGATAAATAGTTTGGACAAGAAGAGAATAGAAGCTTTCGAAACGTGGTGCTACAGAAGAATGCTGAAGATTAGATGGGTAGATTACATAACTAATGAGGAGGTACTGAATATAATTGGGGAGAAGAAGAGTTTGTGGCACAACTTGACAAGAAGAAGAGACCGTTTGGTAGAACATGTTCTGAGGCATCAAGGGATCACAAATTTAGCGTTGGAGGGCAGCGTGGACGGTAAAAATCGTAGAGGGAGACCAAGAGATGAATACACTATGCAGATTCAGAAGGATGTAGGCTGCAGTAAGTACTGGGAGATGAAGAAGCTTGCACAGGATAGAGTATCAAGGAGAGCTGCATCAAACCAGTCTCAGGACTGAAGACAACAACAACAACAACAACAACAAGATGTTGGAAATGCATAGTCTCGCCATTTGCTGTAAACGATTAACTGAATTTTCTGTTATGTGAGTATTAAAAACAATCCAAAAGCCAAGGTCGCAGAAAATATATATTATTCAGGACTACCGGTTTTAATGGTCTCTGCTGGCATCTTCAGGCCTGAAACGTCTTCTTATAGTAAAACTTGTTCATTTTATGCTGAACCTAATGTTTGAATTTATTCTTGATCAGTTTCGGTTATTTCAGGCGTTATCATTGGAAGAAAAATTTTGCGTCTGTTGGACCAAAAATGCGTTTCTCGCAGATGACACATTTGCTTACCAGATGTAATGGTTACGTAGTGTGAAATGTAAAATAACAGTAATTTAATAATATCATGACCGTACAGGCAGGATACATACAGTAGATCAAACAGATGTATAATTTTTATTCCACTGTTGGTGATTGGTACAACCGGGACCGGTCAGGAGACAGCCAAATGGAACGGTATAGCTGTTCACTAGTGTAGGTAGTTACTATTTGAACTTGGGTAAGGAAAATAATAAGGAGTTCTGTATATACGTACACGAGATCAGTGGTAGAGATCATTTATCATCGAATTCGTGTGATACTGCAACTAGTCGGTACACAGTCGATAGCTGTCTATTTTAACAAAGCGGTGAGAAGAGCAGGAACAGTTACTCAAGTTGTAGTCAAAGTCTTGTAGCGAAGCAGTTAAGAACTGTGTTCACGGCTTCGACCATAGATACTAGTAGACTGGCCTTGCTGTGCAGAAGCTATAGGGCTGGTGTGGCTCCAACATAAACCACGTGACTGTTGGCAAAACGTGGCGGGATTTCAAATCAGCAGTCTGCCATCCTATGTTTGTATCGTATTTTACCCACATTTCTCAACTGACTGCCAAACGATTCCAACAAAAATTACTTTTTTATTTGCGAAAATTTATGTCAGAACTACATTTGACCTGGATTTGTTCACAGTACCATTTATAAAATGTAACAAATACATCGAACGCCCTTCTGGTAGGCAGCGGTACGAAATTACTATAAACTATCAATTAAAGTAAAATGTCGTTAAAATTCTTTCTAACAGTAAGAGTGGGCTCGTGTCAAAACTTTAAATATTGGATTCGCCGCGCTTTGAGCTCTAGTCACTTATAAAAGAAAATGGGATCTGGGAATTATGTCAACTATAGGTGCCAAAATTTTCCACTTTAGGAGCAGGTCCATTTTAGAGTATCAATTTTAGGTGCACTTCAAAGGTTCAGTTCCTACTATTTTTACAAAAGTTTAAACTATCAGTTTAAAAAAAATTATATTTTAGATGAAAGGTGAGACTTTGAAGTTTCTGAAAATAATTTTGGAGGCTACATTTATTTAATAGTATTAGAAGGTAGAAAAAAATTCTTTTCATGTGTCGACTATAGGTGCTCTTACGTTATTATAATCTCACTGTATATACAAAAAGGCGCGTATGTGCAGATGGCTTGAAGTTTTTCCGTTTCAGGCCCTGCATACAAAGCTGCCTTCGGTTTTCATCCTTAGGGAACCTATGAGTAGGAACGAGAAACAGTTATACTTACTTCTGTAACCCAATTATCACAGATACTTTCCAAAATGTAATATGAGTGTGACTTTACAGGCGTCACTTTCAACACTTTAATTTACGTGATACTCTATTCCAAGTGTAAAAAACATATAAAAATCACTTCAGCAGATTTCAATAAACGCATATGCACTATCATAGAAACACACGTGAAATGTAATGCCGTTTCCCCCGACAAAACGCTGAGTACAGCCATAAGCGCAACACGAAACAACCATGTTTTACCAACGTTCACGTGACTTTAGCCCAGAGATGTTGGAGCCACGAAAATGACGTCAGGGCCAATCTATTACATTTGTGGTCGAAGGTTCACGGTCTAACGGTTCTCTTTTAATATTCTAGATTGGTTTTATGCTTTTTGATACTACGTAAGAGAGGAGGTTAGCATTAATTATTTTCTTTGCGTAGGTGTGACCGTTAGAAGCAGAGTATCTAATAGGAGGCCAAAATAAATGTTTGTTTCCAGTTTAAATGAGCGCCAGGCTCCCTAGAAGATTATCATAACTGGTTTTCATCTAAATACAGTCAAGGCCAAAGTTGACAGAATTACGACAAATGGTATCTCTGAAAGTATTTGAACTCTCGCAGAATTAACTCGTGGAACTATTCAGATTTAAATTAAATAACGTTTTAAAATGATTTTATCACTTCTGCTCTGTGGAAAGCTGTAAGAAAAGTTAATATTAAGTCCACCGCGTAATGGCGGCCAATTGTTGCCAGTCAGCGATCACTGCTCTCGTCTTCTTAATAGCTGAAAAATACTAATTATTCTCTCTTTTCAATTAAAACATTGCGATTAGTGGCTGACATGTACTTGAAATAATACAATGAACTCACGTTTACACATACATTTTCCATCAATAACCTGATACACACTTTTTGTATCTTCTAATCGAAAGAATATCTGCTAGCGCTGAACGCTACACACAGTATCCATCTAACAATAATAACATAAGAATCAGAAACAGCAGAAGAGCGAGTGATAACTTATCTTCTCCATCTTCAATAATTATACAAAGATATAAATGTTTTATTTCACCCTATTCTTTACTGCGATATTGTTTATCATTGTTATTGTCTTTCCTTACCGTAGTATCGACGTTATATTGTTCGTAAATAATTTTAATTTTTTTCACAATTGTCTTTCAGTCTGGTCTGTTTGGTCTTATTCAGTAATGTTATACACACTTCACACGCATTATTCTTAAACATGTCAAAAGCGACACTACAACGGGCAACCGTTTTAGTACATCGAGCACTCGTAGACCCATGTTCTTTGTGAAGCTTCCACAGTAATGCGCAAGTGGGAGGCGCAGTTAAGAGTAGTGGACAAGTAGTACAATCTGGCAGTGGGAAAAATGTGGCCTCCAACGGAATGACAGGGACCTCACACAAAAAGCAGTACTGGAATGTAAATTTTTATGTAGTGTTTGTAGCAATTTTTTCTAACAAAAAATAATTGTCATGGAAAGCTCAGAAGTGAAGTGATTCTACTCGTAAAGTGATTTAATACTACTTACATTCGCATGTGATTTGATTCCTGCCACTGTGTACGATTCGGTTTCACAACGGCGGTTGGCGGGAAAGGAGCAGTAAGTCCAGAACAGATTTGCCTGGAAACTTCCGTTAGCTCTTAGTCAGCTTGCTGGGCCCCTAATAACCTATTGAGCCCCAGGTCGTACACTCCATCTCTGGAGGCCGTCAGAGGCAGGGTAGAGCAATTTCATCGAAGACACGAATCGATGGGAACCTGGCTGTGGTAAAAGGAATTTTCCCGTGGCTAGGAGCACATGGCAGCCAAAGATGGAAATACCGATCGCTGAATGTTTCTGTAGGAATTGGTTTGACGGTTGTACAAAGATGCACCTAGGAGACTTAGTGCAACGCAAGAGTGCGAAACCCCGCTTGTATTAGAGAAGGGAAGTTGACTGAACTAGACCTTGGCATAACTCAGACACCCTCTTAAGATTCAGTGTTGGTAAAAATTTGCCCAATGGAATTAAGACCCTAACAAATTCACGGTCCTAGCCGTGAAGATGGAGCTAGGGGAATTACAATTTCATTAATAAAAATCATGAAATATGAATGAAGGGGTTGCTATCAGTCAGCTGAAAAGCAAGATAAATGAACTAGTTGATTTCTTGCAAGATTTGCATCAAATTAAACAATTTACAAACCCACATAACATTCGAGTGATGTTGATCTACAAAAATGATCACCTAATATCATTACTGAAGCTAAAGATTGGAGAGATAATTGGAAGGGGTTGAAATTTTCTGCATGTTACGAATTCAAAATGTGAACATTGTTGATGTTCCCTACACGTTGATTACAGTAATTGACAGACTGCTATAAAAAGTTATATGTGAGCCCATGGACCGGCGTCTGTGCTCACAGATTGAAATTTGCATCTTACAATGTCTGATGAAACCTTGAGTTTCCCTAACATGCCGATACTGCCCGTATGCTCACTTTCATATTCTTCGCCATGCTCGTATGAGTTGAAAGGCAAGGTCGCGACTAGCTGTGATCAAGTACAGCACTGATAGAAACTGCATTAGAAACCATAGCCAGCGCAGCCCCAGGACGGAGTTTTCTGCCCCAGCGATTAAGACGAAGTGATCTCTATCAAGTTTGGAGATGAACTCCTTTCTGGCCTAGCGCTGAAGACGAAGTCCCTCACGTACGAAGTCTTGACGCTCCTTCCCGCCAAAAACTAAGACAGTCAGTCTTTTAAAAGTTAAAGCCGCTCGCCAACAGCATGCATATTTTCCGTTTAACAAACTCCTACCTAGAGATGTAAAATCTTGAGCGTCAGTCAACTTTTGCTCTCCTGCTCTTTCTGTGTTTGTCTCCATATGTCCATTTTAAATCAGAGATCAAATCACCAATCGACGTCTTCTGTTAAAAACGGCTCCTGACCTCGCAACAGGTCCGATGCGAGAAAGACGCAGGACAGGATGAGAAGCTTTTTCTCCGCTCCCCCTGTTCCACGCCAAACTCTCAGCTTCTCTGGCTGGCTTGCGCAAGTTTTCCTGGCATCGGCATGTGGTTAACACAGGGGCGACTTCTCTTTGACGTACTGCTGTCACCTGACACATGCTGAGAACCGTCTCCGTTCGACCGTCGCGAAATGTTCCATATTCTTGCGTGTAACAATGCCACGCGCCACGCTGGCGTACCGTGCTGCATCCTACACGAATGAATAAAAATCGGGAGTACGTCTGGCACTCGGCTGAAATCGGAAAGTGGTTACGTGACGTAACTTGCTCGATACTTTCGAGCCACCATTTTGGGTTTTTTATATTTCGATTGTTTCCTTATTATAAGTTGCGTGTTATGGCACGCCGTTTCAAGGCAAAGGCGCAATGAAGATGTATCACCCCAGGCGCGATTTGTTATCATTAAATGTCATTTAATGACACATCGCCTGGAAAAGTCCAAAAACACTTACTATGTACATTTTTAGAGCAGTGTCTTGCGTGTGTTTCCAGTGGTCGGGTTGCTGAAGACGTGATGTTGTTGAACGGAAGAAAATTTGTCCGAGTCTACATATATGCCAATATTTTCTTTTTGACAAGTTTGTTTGCGTGGTCATCCTCCGCACCAAATAAACACTTGTTTTGTAAATAAGCAGCAAGAAAAGGCGGTTTTACTTACCAAACAACTATTTTCTTTTTCATCTTCACATTTCTAACACATCTTGCGAGTTTCTTACTTACACTGCGTGATCAAAAGTAATCAAGAACACCTTTGGGATGTTTTGGAAGGCCGACTTCGTGCCAGGCCTCACCGACCGACATCGATACCTCTCCTCAGTGCAGCACTCCGTGAAGAATGGGCTGCCATTCCCCAATAAACCTTCCAACACCTGATTGAACGTATGCCTGCGAGAGTGGAAGCTGTCATCAAGGCTAAGTGTGGGCCAACACCGTACTGAATTCCAGCATTACCGATGGAGGGCGCCACGAACTTATAAGTCACTTTCAGCCAGATGTCCGGATGCTTTTGATCACATATCTGTATGTAACAAAACTATGTTCTACCATGTTCCTCCCGTTGTGACTTTCTCTGATTAAAAAACGAAAGGTGAAATTGCTGCTTGTGAAACAACCAGCTACGACATCTTATTCCCTTTTGTCACAAATACTTGACCGCTTTTTCAGAATATATCGCAATTTCCGAGGGTGTGACGTAGTTAGGCAGGAATCAAAAAGTATAACTTAAAATCCCACAAATAAAACGAGCAGCAATGATGTATACTCTGGCGGAAAAATAAATCGCAACACCCCAGAAAGAGTTGTGCGACAGTTGGTAGGTGTGTTTCTGCTCTGAAAGATAATGTCTATTGAAATTTCGCGCCAACCGGATAAGGGAGGTGCCACAATGATGATCCAAATCATGTCTACTTTAAATACACTCTGTAATGGTCGTATTCGCACTTTTGATATTGGGCGTGGTTAATTGACGTTAGTCAAGATCGCCTTTAAGGAGACAAAGACGCCATTATCAACACATCACTGAGTTTGTACGAGGTCGTGTAATAGGGCTGCTAGAAGCTGCATGTTTCTTCTGCGATACTGCAGAAAGACTTGGCAGGAATGTATCCACTGTGCATGGTTACTGGCAGCGATGGTACGAGAATATACGGTCGCAAGAAGACCGGACTCCGGACAGCCGGGGGGCACTACCGAGAGGAAAGATCATCTTGTTCGGCGTATGCTTCTGTTGCATTTGCAGCTGCAATTTGAGGAGCAGTTGACACCACGGTGAAATAACGAACTGCTACAAATCCGTTACTTCAAGGACAGCTGCGAGCCAGATTCCCTGTAGCGTGTATCCCACTGACCCCAAACTACCGCCATTTGTGACTTTAGTGGTGTCAAACGAGAGCTCATTGGAGGACAGCATCGAGGTCTCTTGTGTCTTCTGATGAAAGCTGGTTCTGTCTCGGTGCCAGTGATGGCCGTGTATTGATTAGAAGGGGCAACCAACCTTTCTGCATGCTAAACACAATGAACCTACACCTGGAGTTGGAGACTTCCGTATGACAGTTGGGGCTCTCTATAATTATCCCACACATCCTGACTGCATTCATGAACAGTACTCGCAGGGGTGTTTTTTACAGGACAGCGCTCCAACACATTCCGCTGTTGTAACCCAACATGCATTACAGAGTGTCGACATGTTGCCTGGGCCTGCTCGATCTCCAGATCTGTCTCCACTCGAGCACATATGGGACATCATGGAACAACTCCGTCATCCACAAACACCATTAACCGACCCTGTGCTGAACAACCAAGTGCACCAGGCATGGAACTCCATCCCACAAACTGACATCCGGCACCTGTACAACACAATGCACGCAGCTTTGCATGCTTGCATTCTACACCCTGGGGATTACATCGGTTGTAAATGTACCAGCATTTCACATTTGCAATGGCTTATCTTACGCTCGTATTAACCTGTAACCTTGCAATGTTAATCGTAATTATACTATCTATTATCTAGCCAAATGTATTCCGGAAATTTCCTCACTCTGCATTAATTATTTTTTGGTGTTGCGATATTTTTCCATCAGTGTATATTCTTGCCTGTGACCAATATTTGGCTGTTTATTAAACGAGCAGCAGTGATATTTATAGCCTCATTTGTCACAAATATTTAACTGCCATCGAATACTTGACAACGCCTAAGTAAGTTCTTCGCTGAAGACAACACGAGCGGGGGACGTCACCTGATCACTTGCCAGTTTCAGGCGAATTCCAGACGTACTTGTGATTTTTAGTCATTTGTCGAGCTTACAGCTGTTACGCAACGGCAAAAGAAGCCACTGGTCACAGAACTGCAGTCTGGCGAGCTAATTCCCTAGAGGCAGTCTCCAGTGGAGGGGGGGGGGGGGGGGGGGGGGGGGGAGTGTCGCTATTTTCCTCTCCGGCCCAGTGTGATCCCTTCCCGTTTCCTGTCTTCAGCAAACATCACGACAGTAGCACTTGCCTCTGCGGCAAAATAAATGCCCAGCAGTGGGTTTTACTGTGTTAAATAAAAAAATAGAAATCAGACCTTCCAACCACGGTAATGTGAATAAATCATTTCTCTCTTTACTAAAAATCAGCACCTCCTACATTTTATAAATTTCTCACTGAATCGGCAAAATTACAAATACTTTATGAAAAGAGACAAACCAGACTGCGTGCTGCATTTCAAGAGATTTTTATGATGCACTTAATTGCCTGGAGAGAGTACAAAGGACAAGCCAGTGAGAGTAATCCATGAAAGAAAGAAAAAAGTGATAGAGCAGGAGAACACTACCTGAGAGAGTTGAGTTCAGTCGGAGCCTTGAAAGACAGTATACTCAGTTGGACCCATGGCGTAGGACACTTGGACGGTTCGGGTGGAGACTTGAAAGAGAACTCTTGCAGACCGCCATTCGATTGTATTGTGAAGGAGTGAAAGCGTCCCACTAACTGCAGCTACTTGAAGATGTAGCCTTGCCATTGACTGCGGTTTTGTCTGTTGGTGACAGCATCGCCGGTCACCTTAATGGTAGGAGATTCACCACACGCAGAACCTGATGAGGACGTGAAGTAGGCGTGCCACCCTGCTCACTGCGGCTGAGCAATCTGTGGTGTCACCGCCAGACACCACACTTGCTAGGTGGTAGCTTAAATCGGCCACGGTCCATTTAGTACATGTCGGACCCGCGTGTCGCCACTGTGTGATCGCAGACCGAGCGCCACCACAAGGCAGGTCTCGAGATACGGGATAGCACTCGCCCCAGTTGTACGACGACTTTGCTAGCGACTACACTCACGAAGCCTTTCTCTCATTTGCCGAGAGACAGTTAGAATAGCCTTCAGCTAAGTCCATGGCTACGACCTAGCAAGGCGCCATTACCCGTATCTGAAGATAGTCTTATTTGTATTATCAAGAGCGATGTACCACAAGGATAGAATAAAGTTAAGTATTCGAGGAGCTGCATACTTTTCTTATTAGAATTCAATACTTATCCTGTTCCAGACTTGACGCCAGTCGGCGTGTGTGTACGCGTGCCTGTCGGCTCCCTTCTCAGTGTGGCGTAGCTAGCTTGTTACGCCACAACACAATCCGCACCTAATGTCGACGCTACGTACATCGAGATCCCACAGGGCAGTAACCCTCCTTTGTCTATGAGCCTCGTCCCACTGTAGCCGAGAGCTCGTAGTCTTAACATGTGTGTCTAGTGGTAAGGCACGTGGGACTCTTTCGTTCTCTGAACAGTCATTTAACATTCAGTAGTAAAGATTTTTTATCACATTGTTTTTGCTGATTTCCAGTGTTTCTGTGGATGTACCAGAGTAAATGCTACACTCCCTGACACCCAACATTTACGTATCATACTTCTACTATTTCCATTTGCGAACTGTAGGTGCACTGTCGCATGTTAACGGGCTAGTAGTAACGAGGATGCTATCCTGATCAATGAATCAGCTGAGATCTGTAAGCTTAAAGTAGCTCCATAGCAATTCACCACCGGCCGGTGTGGCCGAACGGTTCTAGGCGCTTCAGTCTGGAACCGCGCGACCGCTACGGTTGCAGGCTCGAATCCTGCCTCGGGCATGGATGTGTGTGATGTCCTTAGGTTAGTTAGATTTAAGTAGTTCTAAGTGCTAGGAGACTGATGACCTCAGCCGTTAAATCCCATAGTGCTTATAGCCATTTGAACCAATTCACTCTTTCGAAAATACAACTCGATATATCATCATTTATTGCACATACGTAGGACATTTATAATCACGGCAGCAGATAAAAATATGCAAATACAGGACATACATAGAACATAATGAAATAATTCACACATAAATTTCAAGAATCGTGACAAAATAGTTGCAACATCACATAAATTTATTACATATGTTTGCCCATTGACACCTGTCTCGGACATCTTCAGCGCTGGCTGTTGGATCTGCTTTTCCAGGGTCACTAAGTTCCGGTCTCTCCACCTCGTTCGCTGACAAACTCTCTGAAGCCTACCAGTACGCTGGTGTAGAAACGCTCTCTTAGGGAGAGCGCCCTCTACTCGTACAACATGTCCTGCTCACCGTAGCTTTCTTCTTTCTGTTACTCTCCCAATATCAGCTTTCTTCAACCACCGATACAGATCTTCATTATGCCTTCTTTCCCATTTTGCAGCTTCTGCTTTGTGTACCGGGGCATAAATTTTCCGAAAAATCTTCCTCTCAAACGCACTACTGCACTCTTCCTTTGCACTTCCCCATGTCTCACAACCATACAATACAACTAGTCACAGTAGTGACACATGTAACTGTATTTTTATTTCCTAGGATACGATGCGTGACATGTATAGATGGTTTAAACTGTAGTACTCCCGGTTCGCACTTATTATTCTTTTTCGAATTTCCTTCTCTCTCTCTCACTTTTATTCAACAGCATTGACCCCAAATACTCGAATTTTTCAACTCCTTTAGAATTTTGACCGTCTGCACTGATGCTGTCTGTATCATTTTGTCAACGAGAAACTACCATATACTTTCTTTTCTCATTGTTGACCAGTAGCCCTTGTTTGGTCGCTTCTAGCGTAAATCGAGAGGTATCTGCTGTCACCTCATTCAGAGGTTCGCCCACAATCAAGACATCTTATGCAAATGCAAGGACCGTATCTCTTCCAACCATTTCCATCTCCCTGTTATGGCCAACTGCGCGTCTAACCTTTTTCAGTGCAATGTTGAAGAGGACTGGTGAGAGAGGGTCGCCCTGTCTCAACCCAACCCATTTTTAACTGTGAAGGGTGCCGACAATTGATTTGCAAAGCGTGCTTGGCAAACTGATCCGTTGTAACAAGCTAGAGTCAGCCTAGTGTACTTCACTGGTATGCTGAACTCCCTCATTATCTTCCAGAAGGCTGTCTGATTAATGCTGTCGTGTGCCTGCCGGAAGTTAATGAGTATAAGGTGTAAATCTTCATCGAATTCATAAAACTTCGCCAGACGTGGTGGCCGAGCTGTTCTAGGCGCTACAGTCTGGAACTGCGCGACCGTTACAGTCGCAGGTTCGAATCCTGCCTCGGGCATGGCTGTGTGTGCTGTCCTTAGGTTAGTTAGGTTTAAGTAGTTCTAAGTTCTAGGGGACTGATAACCTTAGAAGTTGAGTCCCAGTGCTCAGAGCCATAAAACTTCTCCATCATTTGTCTCAATGTGAAGATGTGGTCGGTACTTAAACCCCATGGATAAATGCACACTGATATGTGCTTACGATCCCTCCGATCAATGTCTTTAGCCGACCTAATATTAGAGTGATGTACACTTTATATCCTATCTCCAGCAGCGAGATACCTCGATAATTACGCACTTTTGTGACATCGACGTTTTTAAAACCTTTTACTAATCCCCGGGGATCTCCTGTACTGACCATATTTCGGCCATCAGCTGTCCAGACCTTCTACTACCGCTTCCCCCTCCCTCCCCGTCCCTCTCATCCCTTTACCGAAACAACTCCGCATTGATGCCACTCCCGCCTGGAGCCTTATTGTTCTTAAGGGCCTCTAGGATGTTTCTTGTATCATCCGATGTACGCTCAGGAGCTCTTTCTCTCTCCCTTCTATACTCTCTAGTTGTTTTCTTTTTTCTACCTGATCTTCATGATTTAGCACTTCGTCAGAATATCTTCTAAAGGAATCTGCTTGCTCCGCTAAAGGAACTAACTACTCTTGCCTCATCATACGTTAGGATTAAATTTTGCAGTATATAAATACCTCTTGCAAACCTTTTCCGCCGAAAGAAGGAGTGGGTTGTTTTTCTTGACTACTCAATTTCCCTTAATAGTTGTTTACAACATTCTCGTTTCTTCTGCCTTATCATTCTGCCATTCTTCTTCTCATCATGTATGCTGTCTTTGTGTTCTCAGTGGGATTCTTGAGCCGTTCTAATTTCTTGCCGTCCTAGTCTACACCGCCTCTTTGCACTTTTCATCAAACAACGACTTTTTCATTGGCTTTGGTTGTTGTCCCAGTTCTTCACTTGCACTTCTCTTCAACTCCACCTGGGATCCTGGACGATAGGCGAGTCATGACTTTCTCTTGATAGCACCGTCTCACTTGTTCAGCTGCAAGCATGTCTGTGTCATGACGATCCACCGCTTCATTTCTCTTTCGCAATTTGGTTGATAGTTTCAGTCGCAGTTTCAGAATTACTAGAAGATGGTCGGAATTCATACCAGTCCCACGAAATGTCCTTACTTGTTCAACACCCCCACGGTGATTCCCGTCCATCAAAATGTGATCAATCAGATTTTTAGTCTGGCCATCAAATGATAATCATGTGATTTTACGTGTAAGGTGCCAGGATTTGGGCACTTGCACGTTAGCTTATCAACATTAGTATTAATAATAAAGGGACTGGTAAGGGTATCATGTCATGACTTTATTAACTTATGATGAATATGAGGCACTCTCGAGCAGTGTTCCCTGCACGTCAACATGATTAAGTTACTAACAAAGCGTTGGTGAAAATTGTCGAAGTTGAGAATTGCAGAATATAAAGTCTGCAGCTGGCCGTTGCCAGCCGGGCTGCCGTGGCCGGCACGTAGCTGTCACCGGAAACGCGGGACAGCACGGCGCCTTTGGGAGTAGCCCGGCCTCCGGAGCCACCTGTGCTGGGCAGCACGTGGCGAAGACGGAAATATCGTTTGCCTTGGGGCGATATGACAGACACGATCATCGTGTAGAATCTCAAAGATGGCGTTGGAGGGATTTCGGCGATGTTAGAGCGTTCGACACTGGCCGAAACTGAGTATTCTTCTGCCGCGTTTTCGTACGCGTGGAAGACGGGAGAATTGTAGAGAAAGAGGACTTCGCCTTCAGCCATCGAGCGGTACGGAGTTGGAGACGGTGCCTTGGCCACCGTCCTCGAAGGGATCGGACTCCGACTTGGACGTCGGAGAGTTAGGACGCATCCCGCGACATCTAAGACGCGAATTGTTCCTCTGTACAGAATAGTGCACAGAGGGATTTATCTCGTATTCGGGTTTTTTCAAAAGAAAGTTGCCATCTGATTTCTAACTTGTAGGATTTGTGCTGTCCTGTGGGGTGGAAGTTTGAGAAGCAACTTTCAATTGAGATTACTTCAGACTGGGAGTGCTGTGATTCGGAGACGGCAGAACCATCAGAATTATCGGTAGTCTGCTTTTAATGTCCTCCTTGCTCTGTCCGTCATTGGTTATTTTACTGTCTAGGTAGCAGAATTCCTTAACTTCATCTACTTCATGACCATCAATCCTGAGGTTAAGTTTCTCGCTGTTCTCATTTCTACTACTTCTTGTTACCTTCGTCTTTCTTCTGTTTACTGTGTACTCATAAGACTGTTCATTCCGTTCAGCAGATCTTGTCATTCTCCTTCACTTTCACTCAGGATAGCAATGTCACCAGCGAATCGTATCATTGATATCCTTTCACCTTAAATTTTAATTACACTCCTCAACCTTTTCCGGCACGGCACGCTACTTTTTACCACCCTGCCAGTGCCCAGCAATGTTCATTTGTCTAGCTAAAAGCTGTAGTAGAAAATACTAGACCACTACTGTCTATTGCAGGTCGCAACATACATAGAATTGTCCGGTAAACGGGATGTGGCTAGCTACTGAAATAAAAGTTTTAACTTGGCAATGTAAATTTTCAGGTGTATTTTTAAGATAAAGATCACAGTTAATACTGCCAAGTCCGTACTAAGTGGCAACAATGTAAAGTTCACACGCACATCACAATCACACACGTTGCCAGTTTATGGTATTTGCACCCGTTACCGAAGTTAATAGAGTTCACCGGATCGTTTAGTTATGAAAATGCTCGCTCAAATGTTGTGCACTCTGCTCTACACATAATACCTGTTCCAGTCTTAGATCGCACAACACGCCACGCGGTTTTAACTAACAGTCAAAAGCGATAATTTTGATATTCCGTCCGAAATTCCTCAGGGCTTCCACTATACCGTTCACTTAAATACACTTTGTACTACTTCGCGAACTCGTAATTAGCGTTTTTCCGCGATTTTACAGTAGTTTCGTCGGAGCTGCTTTCCATGAGATGTTACTAGTTCGAACCCTCAGCCCTGACCCCCCTAGATCACACCAAAGGCTTTGTTCCCAGCATACATTGGCGCAAGCCTGCATTTTTCTGATTGGCTGATGTCACAAACAGCAAATCAGATTGCAGTATTATCCCACACTAACTCGCGCTTTACTTCAATGACCAATCATAGTAAAACATTTCTTTCTATGGCAATTGCTAAATAAATAAATTTAGAAAAGTATCAAATACAAAATTACTCCTTCTGAAATTACTGATTAATTTGTCTTCTACTCACGATTTATTAGTACCATAAACTGACTGCACATTTAATTATAGTAAACCCCCTGTATAGTTTAACTGGTACTTCGTGAATAAACAAAACAATTCTCATTTACTTCTGTTCTTCTTCACTCACACAACACTCACACTGCTAATTACTACACATATAAAACAATTATAATTATGCAAATACATTAAATATTAATCAAACATAACTTTACAACATTGTTTTGACTACGACTGCTAGCACTGTCCGTCAACTGCTGACCTCTGCCGCCTACTAGTACAACTACGTGCAGCTCTGTCACTCAGGTCCATGTCAGCTGTTGACATCTGTCAATGGCTCATGCATACAACGATATCGTCCTAGCAAGTGACAGGAGCGATGCGAAGGCGCTTGGCCTCACTTTATTTCATTTCCATCATTGCTTCCTCTATGTACAGATTGAACAGTACGGGTGAAAGGTTACATCCTTCTCTTACACCATTTTTAGTACGAGCACTTCGTTCTTGGTCGTCCACTCTTATTATTCCCTCTTGGCTGTTGTGGATATTGTATATGACCCATCTCTCCCTATAGCTTACCCCTACTTTTTTCAGAATTTCGAACATCTTGCACCATTTTACACGGTCGAACGCTTTTTCTATGTCGAAAAATCCTATGAACGTGTCTTGATTTTTCTTTAGTCTTGCTTCCATTATTAACCGCAACGTCAGAATTGCCTCTCTCGTGCCTTTACTTTTCCTAAAGCCAAACTGACCGTCATCTAGCGCGTCTTGACTTTTCTTTTTCATTCTTCTGTATATTGTTCTTGTAAGCAACTTGGATGCATGATCTGTTAAGCTAATTGCGCGATAACTTCACACTTGTCAGCTCTTTCCGTCTTCGTAATTGTGTGGATGATGCTTTTACGAAAGTCAGATGGTATGTCGCCAGACTACAACGTGAATAATAGTTTTGTCACCACTTCCCCCAATGATTTTAGAAATTCTGATGCAATGTAATCTATCCCTTCGGCCTTATTTGACCTTAAGTCCTCCAAAGCTATTTTAAATTGTGATTCTAATACTGAATCCCCTATCTGTTCTAAATCGACCCCCGTTTCTTCTTCTATCACATCAGACAAATATTCCCCCTCATTGAGGCTTTCAATGTATTCTTTCCACCTATCGACTCTCTGCGTTTAACAATGGAATTCGCGTTGCACTCTTAATGTTACCACTCTTGCTTTTAATGTCACCGAAGGTTGTTTTGACTTTCCTGTATGCTGAGTCTGACCTTCCGACGATCATTTCTTTTTCGGTGTCTTCACATTTTTTCTCTAGCCATTTCGTCTCAGCTTCCCTGCACTTCCTATGTGTTTCATTCTTCAGCGACATGTATTTCAATATTCCTGAGTTTCCCGGAACATTTTTGTACTTCCTCCTTTCATCGATCAATTGAAGTATTTCTTCTGTTACCCGTGGTTTCTTCGCAGTTACTTTCTTTGTACCTATGTTTTCCTTCCTAACTTTGTGATGGCCCTTTTTAGAGATGCCCATTTCTCTTCAACTGTACTGCCTACTGAGCTATTCCTAACTGCTGTATCTATATCCTTAGAGAACTTCAAGCGTATCTCGCCATTCCTTAGTACTTCCGTATCCCACTTCTTTCCGTATCGATTCTTCCTGGCCAATGTCTTAAACTTTAGCCTACTGTTCATCACTACTATATTGTGATCTGAGTCTATCTCTGCTCCTGGGTACGCCTTTCAATCCAATATCTGATTTCGTAATCTCTGTCTGACCATGACGTAATTTAATTGAAATCCTCCTGTATCAATCGGCCTTTTCCAAGTATACCTCCTCTTGTGATTCTTGAACGGGGTATTCGCTATTACTAGCTGAAACTTGTTGCAGAACTCAGTCTTTCTCCTGTCTCATTTCTTGTCCCAAACCCATATTCTCCTGTAACCTTTTCTTCTACTCCTTCCCCTAGAACTACATTCCCGTCCCCCATGACTATTAGATTTTCATCCCCCTTTCAGTACTGTATCATCCTTTCAATATCCTCATACACTTTCTCTCTCTCTTCATCTTCAGCTTCAGCTTGCGATGTCGGCATGTATACCTGAACTATCGTTGTCGGTGTTTGTTTTCTGTCGATTCTGATAAGAACAACCCTGTCACTGAACTGTTTACAGTAACACACTCTTTGCCCTACCTTCCTATTCATAACGAATCCTACTCCTGTTATACCATTTTCTGCTGCTGTTGAAATTACCCTATACTCATCTGACCAGCTATCCTTGTCTTCTTTCCACTTCACTTCACTGACTCCTACTATATCTAGGCTGAGCCTCTGCATTTCCCTTTTCAGATTTTCTAGTTTCCTTACCACGTTCAAGTTTCTGCCATTCCACGCCTCGACTCGTAGAACGTTATCCATCAATTGATTATTCAATCTTTTTCTCATGGTAACCTCCTGCTTGGCAGTCCCCTCCCAGAGATCCAAATGGGGGACTATTCCGGAATCTTTTGTCAATTGAAATATCATCATGACACTTCTTCAATTACAGGCCGCATGTCCTGTGGATACACGTTACATGTCTTTAATGCAGTGGTTTCCATTGCCTTCTGCATCCTCATGCCGTTGATCACTGCTGAAGGGGCAGTTTCCCACCCCTAGGACAAGGTACTTAACCCTCTGACCGAACACGCTGGGTTACCGTGCCGGCAACCACGGGTTTACCTTCTTGTTGGCATATCTTGAATTAATTTCAACTCAGGCAGTTTCATTTGATCCTGGAGTTCGTGGGGCTTCGTTAAAGCATGTGAGCTTCTTTTACAATTGTAAGGTTCCAGTATCACCGTTTAAAACATATATTGGTTATTACGGTAGCTGTTTCGGAACATTTCCGTTTTCTGGTACCTACTAATACGAAGTTTAAGAATTACAATGTACTATTTTAGACTTACTTTTTATAAGTGAAGAATTTCGTGAGTTATTGAGGTATAGCTGAAATTGCAGTCGTAATTTTCATCATCACAAATTACATAAACAGCTATGTTGTAATTAACTTTTATATTTTTAAATTATGCAAGTAAGAGGCAGATAAGTCTACGTCTACGTTGTCCTGACATATATATATCACATATTGTCTGACTGTATCTGGTTACTGTTCTCCTTATATTTCACATGAAATTGTAAAATATCGATTTCACGTCGATTTTATGCTATTTTATGTAGTGTGGCGTAATATCTTGATATAAAATTGAAGATATTTCCTGTTGTTATTTTGACTGTTCACACCACAGATGTTTTATATTTTCATAGTAACAGACTATGGTCAGAGGTGATTACATCTTTAGGTGTTTCAGGTACGTATAGCCTATCTATCGTTCCCAATACACGTCAAGGTTGTTCTGAGGCACAAATGATACCTGGTATGACTGTTCTTGCATCAGTTCGTGCGCAATTCAACAAAGAAAAATTTTTTCTGTACCACTACATGAAAATACCGTGTTCTCTAAATTATTTTCTGTACCAGGTCCCCGACTTCGGAACAACATAACTCAAAATATCCTTCCAGACTTCAAAAAGACATCTAATGGTCCACATTTTATGACAATAGTTGTCTGTTCTAGATACTAGTCTGCAGTTGGCTCTCTTAAACCTTCAACCCTCCATCTCCTACCACCTACACACCATTTCAATGAAAAAATCTGTATTCACTCATATACTACAGTATGAGTATATAAGAAGGCTACGTGGCAATATATTCTCAACGTTGCATACTATCATTTGCCAAAAATTTGTTTCTGTATCTAGAACCATTTATGAGATAGGAGGGATGTTATGAATATTTGACTTCCACTCTATCGTTTCCACAAGTTCAAAAAATGGCTCTGAGCACTATGGGACTCAACTTCTGAGGTCATTAGTCCCCTAGAACTTAGAACTAGTTAAACCTAACTAACCTAAGGACATCACAAACATCCATGTCCGAGGCAGGATTCGAACCTGCAACCGTAGCGGTCTTGCGGTTCCAGACTGTAGCGCCTTTAACCGCACAGCCACTTCGGCCGGAAACGAAAAGCAAACTGGATAGCTGTTTGCATGAAGCACCCGATGCGTTTCAATGTTGAAAGCCTTGAGCTCATTACTGCAGGCGACGAAAGCTAGTGCCACCGCTGGGAACCGTGGAGCAATGCATCGACGGTGTAGTAATGTCATCCATTCTCCCCTCGTCCCAAAACCTTCAAGAGCCAGACATATGTCACCCTGTTGTTTCATTACTGGGGCCCATTTCAAGGAACCTAGTGTTCCCATCAGTGGGGAACGGTACTGGGCAACGCTGGAGAAATTACGACATGCAATTAAGGCGAAACGTTTGGGAAACTACGAAAAGGAATACTGCTGCTTCCTATCGTAAATATCGTAACGCGGAACGCAACAGTGAAACACAACCACCTGATCTCTCTCCGTGCAATTACCTTGCCTTATGTCCCTTAAAAAAGGCTTTGAAGGATCGGCGATTCCTGTGTGACGTGTGCAGTAGGCAACTACGGACTCCTTCACGGAGCAGAACACGATGTTTTAACAAACGGTTATCTTCAACCTGGTGCGTCGGTGGGATAATTGCCTCAATGCTCACGGTGATTTTCCCTGATTGGCATACCGATCCTGGATTGTACGGCCTTCGAACGGAAACTTTTCGATCTCCCTTAATATGCTACTGGACATTAAAATTGCCACATCAAGAAGATGACGTGCTACAGACGCTAAATTTTACCGACAGGAAGAAGATGCTGTGATATGCAAATGATTAGCTTTTCAGAGCATTCACACACGGTTGGCGCCGGTGGTGACACCTACAACGTGCTGACATGAGGAAAATTTCCAACCTACTTCTCATACACAAACGGCAGTTGACCGGCGTTGCCTGGTGAAACGTTATTGTGATGACTCGTGTAAGGAGGAGAAATGCGTACCATTACGTTTCCGACTTTGAGCCCGCATCTCGTGGTCGTGCGGTAGCGTTCTCGCTTCCCACGCCCGGGTTCCCGGGTTCGATTCCCGGCGGGGTCAGGGATTTTCTCTGCCTCGTGATGGCTGGGTGTTGTGTGCTGTCCTTAGGTTAGTTAGGTTTAAGTAGTTCTAAGTTCTAGGGGACTGATGACCATAGATGTTAAGTCCCATAGTGCTCAGGGCCATTTGAACCATTTGAACCATCCGACTTTCATAAAGGTCGGGTTGTAGCCTATCGCGATTGCGGTTTATCGTATAGCGACGTTGCTGCTCGCGTTGCTCGAAATCGAATGACTGTTAGCAGAATATGGAATCGTTGGGTTCAGGAGGGTAATACGGAACACCGTGCTGGATTCCAACGGGCTCGTATCACTAGCAGTCGAGATGACAGGCATCTTATCCGCATGGCTGTAACGGATCGTGCAGCCACGTCTCGGTCCCTGAGTCAACAGATGGGAACGTTTGCACGACAACAACCATCTGCACGAACAGTTCGACGACGTTTGCAGCACCATGGACTATCAGCTCGGAGACCATGGCTGCGGTTACCCTTGGCGCTGCATCACAGACAGGAGCGCCTGCGATGGTGTACTCAACGACGAACCTGGGTGCACGGATGGCAAAACGTCAGTTTTTCGCATGAATCCAGATTCTGTTTACAGCATCATGATGATCGCATCCGTGTTTGGCGACATCGCGGTGAACGCACATTGGAAGCGTATATTCGTGATCGCCATACTGGCGTATCACCCGACGTGATGGTATGGGGTGCCATTGGTTACACGTCTCGGTCACCTCTTGTTCGCATTGACGGCACTTTGAACAGTGGACGTTACATTTCAGATGTGTTACGACTCGTGGCTCGACCGTTTATTCGATCCCTGCGAAACCCTACATTTCAGCAGGATAATGCACGACCGTATGTTGCTGGTCCTGTACGGAACTTTCTGGATACAGAAAATGTTCGACTGCTGCCCTGGCCAGCGCATTCTCCAGATCTCTCACCATTTGAAAACGTCTGGTCAATGGTGACCGAGCAACTGGCTAGTCACTATACGCCAGTCACTGCTCTTGATGAACTGTGGTATCGTGTTGAAGCTGCATGGGCAGCTGTACCTGTACAAGCCATCCAAGCTCTGTTTGACGCAATGCCCAGGCGTATTGAGGCCGTTATTACGGCCAGAGGTGGTTGTTCTGGGTACTGATTTCTCAGGATCTATGCACCCAAATTGGGTGAAAATGTAATCACATGTCAGTTCTAGTATAATATATTTGTCCAATGAATACCCGTTTATCATCAGCATTTCTTCTTGGTGTAGCAATTTTAATGGCCAATAGTGTATGTAGAGTGCCTTACCGTTTTTTTCTGCTTGGTTCCATGACTGCTCGCCTCACTGATTCCGCGGCTGTGCTTGGGTAGCTGGCTGTGGCAAGTGCGCCTCCAGCCCTCACGTGGGTCGCTGTTGCCTGCGGTGTGGGGCGTCGTCAGCGGCAGCGGCGCCGGCCGTATTTCTCTGGGGCCGGGCCGTGCCGCGCCCCGTGTGGTCCGCGCTGAAAGTGCAAGTCAAGCCGCCTCCACTCGCCAGATAGCATCGCGTGTCGCCCGCCCCTGCGCGGTCGCCATTAGCACCTGCCTAGCTCCGGCCCCCGGACACCCTACACGGCACTCATTCACCAGCCAGGCACCTCCACCGAGCGCAGTGCCACATGGTGGCTGCCTTCAAAGTAATATTGTCAACAATGTTACACCTCGGCTCCGTCGCTGAGGTTGCTAAAGCACGCTCGAGCACCGTTGGCTGACTCGTGGGTAGCTGGTTCGAATCCTCTTGGAAGCAGAAATTCTTACCTTTACGTCGGGTCTTACGTCAGTACCCTCGATTAAATCCCATACTTCACAGTGTATCATGGAGTGAGGACACATGACACTGTTGCGGTGATACCTCATTCGAATGGGATATTATGAATCGGCCTCCTCGGTATTACTCCAAAGAAGCT
The DNA here is from genome assembly GCF_021461395.2 of Schistocerca americana. NCBI lineage: Eukaryota > Metazoa > Arthropoda > Insecta > Orthoptera > Acrididae > Schistocerca > Schistocerca americana. The sequence goes on along the minus strand of NC_060120.1, from coordinate 322,957,568 downwards.
GTCTCAGTTCCTGCACCCTCTCCCTTCCATTCATGATCGTAATCAGTGCACTGGTACTAGAGACAGCCAAAGAGCATAATAAATATTTGTTTTCTAAATAAAACTGCCTTTTCCCGCTGCTAGTTACTTTATTTATCCCATACGCGTTTCGCCTTCTCCTGTTCTAAGGCATGATCAGTGGGATCTATAACGATGCAGTTTTGTTAGTTTTAGATTATTAAACAGTTCACATCGCGATTTTTTTGTAAAAAAAGTAATTACTTACGATTTGCTGATTAGCGTTTCCTCACATCTTGTCTGGAGGTGCCGGCCGGGGTAGCCGAGTGGTTCTAGGCGCTACAGCCTGGAACCGCGCGACCGCTGCGGTCGCAGTTTCGAATCCTGCCTCGGGCATGGATGTGTGTGATGTCCTTAGGTTGGCTAGGTTTAAGTAGTGCTAAATTCTAGGGGACTGCTGACCTTAGAATTTAAGTCCCATAGTGCTCGGAGCCATTTGCACCATTTTTTGGTCTGGAGGTCGCACTACCATTTTTATCACTGCCATATAATCACATCTTTGTGTTCTCGCCTTCCACACACTGTTCACTATGTTTCGCATTCTTTTTTGTCGTGGACTATTGTTCTTTTGTCACTCGATAAAACTATTTCGTCGTACACTGTTTTTCACAGCGTAAATATTGCGACTCCATTACATGTTTCATCTTCTTTGGTATGTTTACTTATTTGCTGCCAATATAACGAAGTATATGTTCGAGACTAACTTCTATTGACGATGTTTATACCGTTTGTGTGTATGAGTGAGAGAGAGAGAGGGGGGGATAAAGCCGATGAGATTTTTCTCTTGTTTTTTGGGAGGGGGGGGGCGTGTGTACTAGCTGTTAGCGAGTGGTTGAAAACTTTGGTGACAGCTGATTTGACCTTCCCCCCTCCCCCCCCCCCCCCAAAAAAAATGGCAGTGATAAAAGTGGTAGTACCACCTCCAGACCAGATGTGAGGAAACACAAATCAGAAAATCGCAAGTAATTACTTTTTTACAAAAAAATTGCGAAGTGAACTGTTTAATAATTTAAAACTAACAAAACCGTACCGTTACAGATCCCACTGATCATGCCTTAGAATAGGAGAAGGCGAAACGCGTATGGGATACGGTAAATAAAGTATCTAGCAGCGGGAAAATGCAGTTTTATTTACAAAACAAGTATTTACCTGCTTGCTTCGGAGGATGGCCACACAAACAAACTTGTTAAAGAGCATAATAATTGTGTGGGAAGACAGGGACTGAAATACAACAAATAAGTAAGGAATTCGGTGTAAGTGCTATTCTGAGATGAACAGATTGATTCAGGAGAGGAAGCTGTGGTGGACCACATCAAACTAATTAAAGAAGAAAACCATCCATAAGACTTTTTTGAGTAATAATTTTGACAGATATGATGGGGCCCGCCACGAATTCCTGTCTTGCGCCAATCTCTTCATCTCAGAGTAGCACTGGGCACCCGTGATCCTCAGTTTTTGTATGTGATCCTATCTCTGTCTTCTACAGTTTTTACTCTCTACAGCCCCCTCTAGTACCATGGTAGTTATTTCCTGATGTCTCATCTCATGTACTATCATCCTGTTCCTTATCCTTGCCAGTGTTTTCCGTATGTTCCTTTCTTCGCCGATTCTGAGAAGAACCTCCTAATTCCTTACATTATCAGCCCACCTAATTTTCAACATTACTCTGTTGCACCACATCTCAAATGCTTCAATTCACTTCTGCACCCTTCCTCCTTCTCCATGAGTCACTACCATACTGTGCTATGCTGCAAATGTACATTCTCAGAAATTACATCCTCAAAACCTTTACTTGACACTAGGACTTCTCTTGGCCAGGAATGCCTGTTCTGAATATACTAGTCTGTTTATTTGTCCTCGTTGCTTCGTCCACCATATGTTCTCTTGCTTCTAAGGCAGCAGAACTCCTTAACTTCGTCTACTTCGCGACCAACAGTTTTGGTGTTCTCATTTCTGCTGCTTCTCATTACTTACGTCATTTTCTGGTTTACTCTCGGTCCATATTCTACGCTGATTAGGCTACTTATACAGTTCAACAGAGCCTGCAATTCTTCATCATCACTGAAGACAGCAATGTGCGAATCTTATCATTGATATCCTTTCACCCTAAAGTTTAATCCCATCTTTCTTTTATTTCCGTTATTGCTTGTTCGATTATACGAGTCGCTTATTTGTGAAGAGAGATATACCAGTTTTTGGTGAAAATGATTTATTGGTGGAAACAGTAGCTTTGAATTTAGACTCATTGTTGGTAAAAAAAGTACTTAAGAGTAACTCTTGGACAAGCCTAGTCTTTTTTTTTCATTTGTTTATGTAATATCTTACGTCGGCCGGTTAATGTACCTTAATAAAAAAATAAAAAGGTTCGTCTTTTAAATACCACGTAATCAACGGAGAACACTGGCTGGAAGTGTGCACAAATACGTTTCTTCACTTGCACACTGCAACACTGCAACTGAAACGGGAGTAAGACGTCAGTATTGTTGCTAAAATTGAAAATGGACAGCTAGGACCAACATGAAAACAGGATAGCAGTCGAAACAGATCTTGTGGTACAAATTAAAGAGCAAATATGTTCCTTCCGCATAAGCACGAGTCCCTATACTTCGGGGTATATCAAATATCTTCATTCAGATCTGGAATTTACGAAGATGTATTGTCTTTTCAATAAAGGTTAACAGATTCACAGGCGACGTAATCATTCTGTTCCGATATGTTCAAAGACTGCTTCGATTTACGTTTTTATAAACCAAAAGTTGATACTTGTAGTGTTCATGAACAACTTGAAGTTAAATTACAGAGTTCTGTTTAAAAGACACTGCAAAACATGTGCCAGCCACTGAATTAGCAGTATGTGAGTGACAAGCTATAGCGTTTTACAGAAGTGTACGAGAGACTGAACAGCTATATAAAAACAGTGATAGCAGTATGGGTCTCATGTTTGTTTGAATGCAGAACTTGACACTGCCATGCATTCCTGTTCAACAGAAGTTTTATTACAGGCAGCCTTCTGTTTTCCCTTTTGCGGTACACAATCTCAGCACTGGAAGTGTTGATTTCCTTTCGTACTATTGAGGCCAACGGAAGAAAGGCGCAAACGAAACATGTTCATTCCTATTCAGATATCTGAATGAGCATGCTTCACCAAAGATCAGAGAACTTCATCTTTTTAGCGATTCCTGTCGTGGTCAAAACAACAACCACTGCATGATAAAATTCTTACTAGCCCTCACGATAGTGGGAGATTTGACAAAATTGTCTGTCGTTTTCCAGTCTGTGGTCTCTCATTCTTACAGTGTGACCATGATTTTGCGCTTGTAAAGCGAATACTCAGAAAGGGAGGTAGACACTACGAACGAAGTCATATTCTCTGCTGCAATTTCTGGTAATTTTAATGTTCACATAATTACGTCGGAGGATACACTAAATTCAAAACATGCTGGTCAAAACTGTACATCGAACGTCCTTATCAGAAGAACCTAAATACAGTGCAGTTGTACGAGCCCATAAACAAGACTTTACCATTGCTAGTTTCATGTAGCCTGAGTACAACTAAGCGGCCGGCCGCGGTGGTCTCGCGGTTAAGGCGCTCAGTCCGGAACCGCGCGACTGCTACGGTCGCAGGTTCGAATCCTGCCTCGGGCATGGATGTGTGTGATGTCCTTAGGTTAGTTAGGTTTAAGTAGTTCTAAGTTCTAGGGGACTGATGACCACAGATGTTAAGTCCATTGTGCTCAGAGCCATTTTTTTGAGTACAACTAAGTCTCTAAGTCTAAAGGCATTGTTAGTGCCTCACAATTCACAGCAACTTTAATGAAGCAAAATTTCGTACCAAGGCACAAGTTTCATATGAATGTCTCATGCGTAATGCCAACTGAAAGAGCGTGCAATGATGAGAGACTGCTTATCATTCATGATAAAATTAAGAACTTATCTAAAACGATGAAATATGTACCAAACGAACATCAAGACTTTTGTAGCTCTCTCCTCCAGTGGCCCGTAAACAACTCTTCTCGATAATTATGTTTTATAACCTACTGGTATTCGTTAAATGACACTATGCATGCCCTATAGCAAATACTTATTCTGAAACAAGTATAAAGAAATCATCATTAATGGGTAGCTAATATTACACTACTGGCCATTAAAATTGCTACACCAAGAAGAAATGCAGATGATGAACGGGTATTCATTAGACAAATATATTATACTGCAACTGACATACGATTGCATGTTCACGCAATTTGGGTGCATAGATCCTGAGAAATCACTACCCAGAACAATGCCTGGGCATTGAGTCAAACAGCTTGGATGGTGTGTACGGGTACAGCTGCCCATGCAGCTTCAACACGTTACCACAGTTCATCAAGAGTAGTGACTGGCGTATTGTGACGAGCCAGTTGCTCGGCGATGACGAATCCACGCTTCTAATGTGCGTTCACACCGATGTCGCAAAACACGGATGCGACCATCATAGTGCTGTAAACAGAACCTGGATTCATCCGAAAAAATGACGTTTTGCCATTCGTGCAGCCAGGTTCGTCACTGAGTACACCATCGCAGGCGCTCCTGACTGATGCAGCGTCAAGGGTAACCGCAGCCATGGTCTCCGAGCTGATAGTCCATGCTGCCTCAAACGTCGTCGAACTGTTGGTGCAGATGGTTGTTGTCTTGCAAACGTCCCTATGTGTTGACTCAGGGATCGAGACGTGGCTGCACAATCCGTTACAGCTATGCGGTTAAGATGCCTGTCATCTCGACTGCTACTGATACGAGGCCGTTGTGATCCAGCACGGTGTTCCGTATTACCCTCCTGAAAGCACAGATTCCATATTCTGCTAACAGGCATTGGATCTCGACCAACGCGAGCGGCAATGTCGCGATGCGATAAACCGCAATCGCGATAGGCTACAATCCGAGCTTTATCAAAGTGGGAAACATGATGGTACGTCTTTCTCCTCCTTACACAAGGCATCACAACAACGTTTCACGATGCAACGCCGGTCAACTGCTGTTTGTGTATGAGAAGTCGGTTGGAAACTTTTCTCATGTCAGCACGTTGTAGGTTTCGCCACCGGCGCCAACCTTGTGTGAATGCTCTGAAAAGCTAATCATTTGCATATCACAGCATCTTCTTCCTGTCGGTTAAATTTCGCGTCTGTAGCACGTCATCTTCGTGGTGTAGCAATTTTAATGGCCAGTAGTGTATTCAATACTTTTTTTCTAAAATGTGTGCGTTTGTTAATGTAAAGGTTTAAGTAAAGAATAATTTCAAAACCTCAGTATTTTTTGCAATTACAAAGCATTGTTCATGTACGAAACCTGCCTATTAAGCCATCTTACATATATGGATAAATAAATCAATCAATGTAAAGTTTGACTTCCTAAGAGCTGGAAAGATTTATTAAGTTTATTCTATTTTCCCAAAACTTTACTTTTTGGACCTACGTGTTTTCCCGTATTAATCGTTATAGGCGAAAGACTACATCCATGTCTTGTAACATTTTTAATATGAGCACTTCATTCTTAGTTTTCCTGTCTTACTGTTCCCTCTAGGCTCTTATACATATCGTATATTACCCATCTTTCTCTATAGCTTACTCCTGTTTTCGTGTTCGCCCCGGTAGCTGAGTGGTCAGCGTGACATACTGTCAATTCTAAGGGCCCGGGTTCGATTCCCGGCTGGGACGGAGATTTTCTCCGCTCAGGGACTGGGTGTTGTGTTGTCCTAATCGTCATCATTTCATCCCCATCGACGCGCAGGTCGCCGAAGTGGCGTCAAATTGAAAGACCTTCACCAGGCTAACGGTCTACCCGACGGGAGGCCCTAGCCACACGACATTTCCATATCCTGTTTCCCTCAGAATTTCGAATATCTTGCACCATTTTACATTGTCGAACGCTTCTTCATAATGTTTACACTCGACCAATATTCTGTACCAATTACACAGTTCAGTTCAACAGACCCTGTAATTCTTCTTCATTTTCGCTGAGGATATCATTGTCATCAGCGTGTCTTATGACAGATATCCTTTCACCTTCAATTTTAAGCCCACTCTTGAAACTTTCTTTTTTATTCCCGTCATTGCTTGTTTCATAAATAGAACAGTAGGGGCGAAAGACTGGATATCTGTCTTACACTCTTTGTAATCCGAATACTTCGTTCTTGGTCTTCCATTATTATTGTTCACTCTTGCTTCTTGTACATTTTGTATATCACCTGTCTTTCCCTACAGCTTACCCCTTCGTTTGTCAGAATTTCGAACGTCTTGTACCGTTTCACTTTTCCGGACAGTTTTTCTAGGTCGTCTTGATCTATCTGCTTCTTGCTTCCATTATGGAGAGCTGGCTCTTTGGTACCTTTATCTTTCCTACACCCGACCCATACCAGACCCTACTCTTTCTTGTATAGCGACAGCGCCATTTGAAATATCAAGTTTAGAAGCCAATTTTGGTATTGTTGTCAGGTAGTGATGAGGAAACGGTATCATTCAAGCTCCCATAAGATGGTGATAATGAGACTGCCACACGGAGTGTTAATGGGAGCGTGATCTCGACTGTTGTAGCTCCACTAAAACTGTGTTGTGGTTGACAAGTCTGGTGTGGTTGTTTTCGCTGTTGCCGGCGTACATCTAGCCATGCTCGACAACGTGCTCGACGCTGTGTGTGTGTGTGTGTGTGTGTGTGTGTGTGTGTGTGTACCTGCAAAACAAGCCAGGCAGCACAGTGCGGGTGGTGCTCTAAAGCAGAACTACGCTGAGGGCTGGTCATTGCCACTCGACTCACAAAAAAGTCAACCAAAAAGTTATTTTAAATGAAGTACGGAGCGTAGCCCAAAATTTTTAATTGTTGTTGTTGTGGTCATCAATCCAGAGACTCATTTGATATAGCTCTCCTTGCTATGCTGTGCAAGCCTCTTCATCTCCGAATAGCTACAGAAACTTACATCCTTCTGATCTTTATCCGCCTCACTTCCCTCCATTACTAAGCTGGTGACCCCTTGATGTCTCAGAATGTGCCCTTTGTTTGTTGATGGTCATTTTATATCCCCCTTTCAAGATGCTGTCCATTCCATTCAACTGCTCTTCCAAGACCTTTGCTCTCTCTGTAACAATTGCAGTGTCATCGGAAAACCGCAAAGCTTTTATTTCTTCGCCCCGGATTTAAATTACTACACCAAAATTGTCGTTGATTTCCTTTATTGCTTTCTCAGTATATAGACTGGAAAACATCTGGGATAGGCTACAACTCTGTCTTACTTCGTTCTTAACCATTGCTTCCCTTTCATGTCGCTCGACTGTTAGAACTACTGTCTGGTTCCTAAACAAGTTGTAAATAGTCTTTCACTCTCTGTATTTTGCCCTCGCCACCTTCAGAATTTCAAAGAGTGTATTCCAGTCAACATCGTCCAAAAGTTTCCTCTAGGTCTACAAATTCTATAACCTTTTGTTTGATTTTTCTTAACCTATCTCGACGATAAGTGGTAGGGTCAGTATTTCCTGTCGTGTTCCTACTTCATTTGCCTCCTCAGCAAGGAGTTCTCTTGATTTCCCAGTGATTATAATATTGTTATCATCGAACAAAAGAGCTTTCTTCTGCGTAACCAACATTATTGGGAATGCCATTGATACATATCGGAAGTAATATTGGTCCTAATACGCTACCCTATATTAATGTACTTTGGTTCTGATAAGTGTTTCACTAAAAGTTCAACCTTTTTTGGCGGTGATCTATCCACATTTTTTCCGCCTCTCTGATTTGCTCTTTGTCTAAGTATCATACTGATACAGCGAGAACTTTTCACGGTGATTAGGAGGTCGAAGAATTTCTGGATGGGCCTGGCACAGAGGCAGCATTTCCGTAACTTTCTCGGTTCCGCGTGTTTTTGGAATAGGTGCGAGTAGTCGCAGAAACCAGCGAACGACAGTGTTTGTTACGTTCGAAATAACGTGCAATACTTTGAAAACCTATCAACGGCTGATTTTCTCATTTTCCACTATCGCCTCGACCCTGCTACGAGGCTAGAGCCGCTGTTGCTTCTAGCGGTAACAGCTCTGTGTACTGAATTTCTCACCCTTCATATCCCAAATCCCTTACCACGTTGGTCACGTACTCTCCCTGCGATACTACAATAATGGCCATTAAAATTGCTACAACACGAAATGACGTCCTACAGACGTGAAATTTAACCTACAGGAAGAAGATGCTGTGATATGCAAATGATTATCTTTCCAGAGCATTCACACAAGGTTGGCGCCGGTGGCAACACCTACAACTTGCTGACATGAGGAACGTTTCCAACCGATTTCTCATACACAAACAGCGGTTGACCGGCGTGGCCTGGTGAAACGTTGTTGTGATGCCTCGTGTAAGGAGGAGCAATGCGTACCATCACGTTTCCGACTTTGATACAAGTCGGATTGTTGCCTATCGCGATTGCGGTTTATCATATCGCGACATTGCTGCTCGCGTTGGTCGAGATCCAATGACTGTTTGCAGAATATGGGAAAATGGTTAAAATGGCTCTGAGTACTATGGGACTGAACATCTGTGGTCATCAGTCCCCTAGAACTTAGAACTACTTAAACCTAACTGACCTAAGTACATCACACACATCCATGCCCGAGGTAGGATTCGAACCTGCGACCGTAGCGGTAACACGGTTCCAGACTCTAGCTCCTAGAACCGGACGGCCACATCGGCCGGCCGAATATGGAACTGGTGAGTTCAAGAGGGTAATACGGAACGCCGTGCTGGATTCCAACGGCCTCGTATCACTAGCAGTCGAGATGACAGGCATCGTATTCCCATGGCTGTAACGGATCATGCAGCCACGTTTCGATCCCTGAGTCAACAGATGGGGACGTTAGCATGACAACAAGCATGTGGACAAACAGTTCGACGACATTTGCAGCAGCATGGACTATCAGCTCGGAGACCATGTCTGCGGTTACCCTTGACGCTGCATCACAGTCAGGAGCGCCTGCAATGGTGTACTCAACGACGAACCTGGCTGCACGAATGGCAAAACGTCATTTTTTCGGATGAATCCAGGTTCTGTTTACAGCATCATGACGGTCGCATCCATGTTTTGCGACATCTGGGTGAACGCACATTGGAAGCGTGTATTCGTCATCGCCATACTGGCGTATCACCCGGCGTAATGGTATGGGGTGCCATTGGTTACACGTCTCGGACACCTCTTGCTCGCATTGACGGCACTTTGAACAGTGGACGTTACATATCAGACGTGTTACCACCCGTTGCTCGACCCTTCATTCGATCCCTGCGAAACCCTACATTTCAGCAGGATAATACACGACCGCATGTTTCAGGTCCTGCATGGGCCTTTCTGGATACAGGAAATGTTCGACTGCTGCCCTGGGCAGCACATTCTCCAGATCTCTCACCAATTGAAAACGTCTGGTCAATGGTAGCCGAGCAACTGGCTCGCCAAAATACGCCAGTCACTACTCTTGATGACCTGTGGTATGGTGTTGAAACTGCATGGGTAGCTGTACCTGTACACGCCATCCAAGCTCTGTTTGACTCAATGCCCAGGCGTATCAAGGCCGTTATTACGGCCAGAGGTGGTTGTTCTGGGTAGTGATTTCTCAGGATCTATGCACCGAAATTGCGTGAAAATGTAATCACAGGTCAGTTTTAGTATATTTGTCCAATGAATACCCGTTTATCATCTGTATTTCTTCTTGGTGTAGCAATTTTAATGGCCAGTAGTGTTTATATGCACAATAAGTAAAATTTTCTATTTTGTTATGAATTTATTTCACATTCCAAGATTATGTACCGGCTTCAACCCCCCTCTTATATCTGATCACACTCTTTTATCGAAATTTTTAGAGTTTTTTTTTCTTTGGCCTTGTTTGATGTGGCCCGTCACGAATTCCTGTCCTGTACTAACCTCTTCACCTCAGAATATCACTTGCAACCTACGACCTCAATTATTTGCTGGGTGTATCCCAATCTGTGCCTTCCTCTACCTTTGTTACCATCTACTGTTCCCTCTAGTACCATTGATGTTATCCCCGATGTCTTAATAGGTGTCCTGGCATCCTGTCCCTCCTCCGTGTGAGTGCTTCCCATATATTCCTTTCCTCGCCAATTCTATGAAGGACCTTCTCGTTCCTTGTCTTACCAGTCCACCTAATTTTCAACATTCTTCTGTAGCACCATATCTCAAATACTTTGGTTCTCTTCTGTTCCGGCTTCCCCACAGTCCATGTCTCACTACCACACAATGCTATGCTTCAAACGCACATTCTCAGAAATCGCTTCCTCAAATTAAGGCCTATGTTTGAAACGAGTTCTCTTGGCCAGGAATTTGTCTAGTACGTGAGTAAAATATAATATCGTACGAAATGCATATCTGCTTGCACTGGACAGTGGCTGGAAGATTTGGATGTAGATTGCAGCAGCTGCCTTAGACAATTCGTGCATGAATCTTTTGCTCACCAGATACCTGTTGCCTTTATCAATGGGAACTTTTGCGGTGTCACTTCCGCAAGCATTCCTCTAATTTGGGTTCTAATTCCTCGTGTCCCTCGGCGACGGTAACCAGAAACCGCTGCTGCGTCCATCGATAACAGGGTGACGGATACCCTTGGGGGAGCGCTGTCTGATTTAGTGCGCCTGATAGCGCCGACCGCCCGGAACACAGACACGGCGGGGCGAGTAGAGGCGGAACCCGCACACCCTTGCCCTAGCACGCTGGGGCTGGGTGGCACCCCGATCTTCCGCTCCCGCCCCCTCTCCGGCATTCTGCTGGGAGCAGTGGTGGCCAAAAACGAGAACATACAGGAATCGAGAACTGCGGTTTTTAGAACCAAAAAGGATCGAAAACACATCCAAGATATTCTCCAAGCTCATTAGCCTGCATTTTAAAAAAAGCCAATTGACTTCTTGTCCCTATTTATGCAGTTACAATAAAGACTATCTTTCAGGTGCTAAACAATGACCTTAGTGCTAAACACAAGGGTGAAGTTCAAGAAGATCAGTAACACCAGAACTTTTTTCTCTATTTTTTTTCTTTTTTGCTCCTTTGTTTCAAAAAACATTGCTTTTCTGATTCGCGCCACACGGACAGTTGCACATTCATATCTGATTTATAGCTGGTAATTTATTTATTTATTTGGATACTCTGCAAATCACACTTAAGTGCCTGGCAGATTACGTTACGGTTCGCGAGGTACCTCCCTCTCTCTGGAGATTTCTCGTCTACGCTCTTGTTTACACCACTTGGGTAGCCGCGCGGGATTAGCCGGGCGGTCTCAAGCGCTGCAGTGATGGACTGTGCGGCTGGTCCCGGCGGAGGTTCGAGTCCTCCCTCGGGCATGGGTGTGTGTGTTTGTCCTTAGGATAATTTAGGTTAAGTAGTGTGTAAGCTTAGGGACTGATGACCTGAGCAGTTAAGCCCCATAAGATTTCACACACACTTGAACACATTTCACCCCTTGGGCGCTCACGCTGTCATATGTGAATGTGAATGTGTGTGTGTTTCTGTGTGTGTGTGTGTGTGTGTGTGTGTGTGTGTGTGTGTGTGTGTGTGTGCATAGGAATACGAATGAAATCATAGAACATGATAGGGTGGAACAATTATGTTTTGAATTTCACTTCAGTATAGAAAATTTTAAAGAGTGATATTTATGCACAAGGTGTCAAGTGGCTAAAACTCAGCAAATTGTAAACGTTTTTCATAAGGCTCAGAGTAAAATGAACGTGTCTTACTGCAAAAAGATGTTTAAGATCTGAAGATGACAGAAAGGACTCTTGAAACCGATTATCTTGAATAAAAGAACATTTTGAGCGGTTTTGCCTTTTGAAAGGTTTCTAAAAATTAAAACAGACCGCCCTTCAGTACTCTCATAATGAGAAATTTCAATAAAATTCCGTCAGTACTCTCATAATGAGAAATTTCTCATGTTCACTTTGAATAAGCGCTAGTATTGTATTGTATGGAACTAGGGACCTAGAAACGAAGGAGAGGCTTCGTCCCCGCCATAGACCTCAGTGGTTCACAACCCCACAACAGGCTACAGCAGTCCACTCACCCCCCCCCCCCCCCCCCCCCCCGCTGCCCCACAGCGAACTCAGGGTTATTGTGCGGTTCGGCCCCCATTGGACTACCACGGGATCGTCTCACACCAGACGAGCGTGATCCCAATGTTGCATGGTAGAGTAGTTATGGTGTACGCATACGTGGACACAGTGTTTGCACAGCAATCGCCGACATAATGTAACTGAGACGGAATAAGGGGAACCATCCCCCATTCTCGGAGGCAGAACCGCCTTAAAAACCATCCACAGACTGGCTGGCACACGGGAGCTCGACACTAATCCGACAGCCGGATTCGTGCCGGGGACCGGCGCACCTTCCCACCCGGAAAGTAGTTCGGCTAACCGGGCGGGCTTGAATAAGTGATGACTGAGAACCTGCCAACGCTTTTGCTATATGACTGTCAATGAAAAACTAAATATAACCTCTGACATAATGTTTTCCAAACGAAATCTCTTTACCAGCAGTAAGGAAGGAAAACCAAACGTCCATGTGAAGAAGGACGATGAGATAAGGTATAGAGGTGTTTTATTTGCCTATTTTCGTGTGAAAATTTGTGCTAGTTGCTTTATTGACTATCTGACTGAAACGAGCTTTTTTCAGCCAAACTATTGAGCCAAAGCAGAGAAACCACTGCCCACCGCAAAACTGTATACCGTCTTGTGGCGCTGAACGCACGTTATGCTGTAAGCTAAGTATATGACAGGGGCACAGCCGAATGGGGAACCAAGCTACATACGGTACGGGGGTCAAATGGGGAAATCCATTGAAGTAAGCGATTTTGATATAGGGCACATTGTTATGGCGCTGAGCATGTGAAGGAGTATCTCGGAAGCGGCAGAGCAGGTCGTCTGTTGGCATGCAACTGCCGCGAACGTGTGTGGAAAGTGGTCGCAGTACGGTGAAAGGAGGAACAGGAGACAAGGTGTTGAGCGTCCACGCATCACATAACGTTGAGATTCGAGACCTGCCCACTCCGCAGAGCAGGATGGGCAGAAATCTGATGACAAAGTACAATGCTAGTCTCGAATCAGCTGACGTATTAGTGAGTATCGATGTGGTCTCTTTGTTCACAGGATCACCTCTGGTATACTACAACTTGTAGCAGCTAAGTTGGAGGAGGACATCTTACACCTATTCAAACATGTGATTCCATCGCCTTACAATTACATGTACAATATTTTTGAGCAACGGTGTTGCTATGGGTGGCCTTACGTCTCCCATAGTAACTAAACTTTTTATGGAAGCCATAAAAAGTATCGGTGCGACGAAAATTGTCAGTCGATCTCCTGAAAATATTTGTAATAATTATTAACTTTCGGTGATCACATGGGGAAGACCGGAGATCTGCTGGTAAGACCGTGTTAGCCTATTTATTTGAAGTAGCTGGATATCTTGAGCATACAAAACGGCAGGTTCGTCCAGTGTAAATCAGACGTTCCCCACTGATCCCGTGCAACACAGACACTGTCAGTAATAATCAGTTAAATAATACGCGAACACTCTTACTTTAGTTTAGTTCATGTATTAAATTCCTTCTAATACAGAATCTCATCAAGATGGCGACTAGCTCGACAATACATACATATACATCCTCCTTCTTTCACGACTAGTCGGCAAGCATTCCCTCATTCCTTTCATAAGAGAAAACATAGATAGCAGAGAAGCTATTCCATGGAGTAAATGGACGCTCCAAGGAATAATTGGGCTTGAAACTGCTTCGCATTGGTAATCGGTAAGATAAGAAGAGATATTTCGAGATATGTACTGAGTTATACAATTTATAAAATTTCTGAAAATATCGCGGAGAGACCGCTGCAAGAGACATTACAAAGACCTCGAGGAAAAAGTACTTCAGTCGGCTAAAAGTTTCTGAAGGTATGTGGACGACACCTTTGTAGTATGGCCACATAACATAGGAAGGGTGAGAGGTGGTGCACAATAGTTTTATTTAACTCCATCCATCCGAGCATTCGCTTCACCGTGGAAGTGGAGAAAAATGGAGATAAACCGTTCTTAGATGTTTTGTTAGGCAGAAAAGAATATGGTTCCTTGGGTCCGTGTGATTCATAAACAAAATCACAGTGGACTATATCTAGGAGCTACGAACTGCCATCGCCAATCTCACTGCAGTGGCGTATGCCGGACTCTCGCTCATAGGGCTGGAATTATCTCAGATGTAGGGAGCTGATCAGCAGAGCTTAGCTATCTTCGCTGTGTTTGTACAAAACGGGTACTCTGACAAGTCGATTCGTAATGCATTTCAACCCGCATTCGCTAAACCTCAAGAACAGCCAGAAGAAATGGACAATTTCACTAGGATGGTTTCTCTACCCCATGTTGGTGGCGTGTCCAAGATCGGCAGGTTGTTCAAGAAACATAAAAAAAATGTCTCCCGCCCTCCAGAGAGAGTACAAACGATGTTAGGATCTATTACAGAAAAACTAGGTGTAAGGCGACCAGGGATGTATAAAATCCTGTGCCAGTGATGGAAATCATGACGCGACAGGTTCGCCGAGAGCGCTAATGCGCTGCTTTTTAGGTAGGCGCGCCGGCCCCGGATCGAATCAGCCCGGTGGATTAACGACGAGTGCCTGATTGTGGTTTTTAGGGGGTTTTCCACATCCCACTAGGTGAATACCGGGCTGGTCCCAACATCCCGCCAGTTACACGACTCGCAGATATTTGAAAACGTTCGCACGATTTCATTGCTTACACTAGACGCAGACAGCTGGTGTACAGTTATTTCGGTCCCAGGGGATGTGGGTGGCGACACGAAGGGCATCTGGCCACCCTCTGACACTAACATTACCAAACCCATAGTAACAAGGCCGACCCTGGGGTTGAAGTGGGACAAAGGCTCTAAGAAAATGATGATTGTTGGTAATCATACATCGACCAGGCGTATCGCACTGTTAATGATAAGATGCACTGAACATAAACGTCACACCAGATTGGGTCAGCCAGAAAAGTGTGCTGTTGCTGAACGCTGTCTTGAGATGGGACATACGACGGAAAAGTCTCAAACAGTTGACAGAGTACTTACTTTCTCCATCTGTCTCTTTTTCATTTGACTATCTATTATATTACTTACTCGTGAAATCGGCAGACAAATTCCTTAAAGATGGGACATTTTACAAATCATTTCCCTCTCATTTTGAATTTCATAGAAATTTAATTTATTTTGATGTGCTGACAGACATGTTGCGGTAATTAAAGTAGAGCCAAATAAGACTTCTACCACATAATCATTCAAGCATATTTAATACGCCTAGGGAAGATATTACTAATGTAAAACAAAATAGTGCTAGCATTCAGGCAGCTTAATTCTGTTACTACGCAGGGTGTCCCAGAAATATTGCGACAGAATTCGAGGTGTTGTAGAGGTTGTCTTAAGGAAAACAATTAAATGATCGTGTGGCACTGACGGCCGGGAGGCCCGACCCGGGGAAGTTCGGCCACCGGGTTGCAAGTCGTATTTCAGGTGACGCCACATTGAGCGACTTGCGCTTCGGTGATGATGAGATTAAAACAACACGCAGTCCACGGGCGGAGAAAATCTCGAACCCGGCCGGGAATCGAACGCAAGCCCGTTGCGTAGTAGGCAAACACCACTCAGCTCAGCAGACGGATAGAATAGGAACGCGCGTCCAGAAATGTCATTCAACGACGCTACCTGGCGTCCAAGTTACAGGCGCCACCGCCTGCCAGTAGGCCACCCCTTAGGAGACAAATGCGGCTGTGTACGCTGACGGACCGTAGGCGGAACGTGTCGCAATGTTGTTTCTTGTTTAGTGACTGCGACTCATTTCCACGATCGCCAATGCAGAAGATGGAGCTAACTGCTGCGTACAATGGCCTTGTCTCTTATGAATGCGGTGCTCTGTTGCCTCGGTGGATGACCGTTTGGGACACAGGTTTCCACAGTTTATTTTTCTCCTGGAACTGTAATATCTCCGGTATTTTTCGGCATACAGGAGAAAAATAAGCTGCAGATGGAAATCGATGTCCGAAACCGCCATCCACCAAGGAAAGAAGTCTTCGCTTTCATAGGAGACAAGGCCTGCCTCCATCTCCTCTACTGGTATCGTGGCTACCAGTTTGCTATCACTAAACAACAGAAACCACCACGTATCGGACACTAGTTCCTATCCTCGATTTGTTGCTCAAGACCCATAACCCCTCGAAGTTTGTCGCAGCATGACACACAGTATACATGATTTTGCTTTGTTTTTGTGAGCTCACATCCTTTAAATTGGTAGGATGAGAAATATCTTTAAACACATTTTAAAGAGACGCCAAGAAGCAGTTTACTGTATATTGATGTAACAGGCCGTGTAAACTTACTTTTTATTACTCAGAATGCCATGCAAATTTAGACTGAGAAGAGTGCGAAAACATGTCCAGCGTCCATCGTTACTGTGACTTCTTTACATAAAATACACTGAAGCGCCAAATAAACTGGTACAAGGAAACGTATTCAAGTACAGAGATATGTAACCAGGCGGAATACGACGCTGCGGTCGGCAACGTCAAAATAAGACAACAAGTGTTTGGCGCAGTTGTTCGATCGGTTGTTGCTGCTACAAAGGCAGGTGAGTTTGAACGTGGTGTTACAGACGGTGCACGAGCGATGGAGCACAGCATCTCCGACGTAGCGATGAATTGGCGATTTTCCCGTACGACCATTTCACGAGTGTACCGTGAACATTAGCAATCCCGTAAAACAACAAATCTTCGACATCGCTGCGGCCGGAAAATATCCTCCAAGAACAGGACCAACGATGACTGAAGAGAATCGTTCAACGTGACAGAAGTTAACCCTTCCGCAAACTGCAGCACTTTCATTGCTGGGTCATCAACAAGTGTCAGCTTTCGGAGCCGAAGCCACCTTGATGACTGTACGACACAAAGCTTTCCGCCTCGCCTGGGCCCGTCAACATCGACATTGGACTGGATGACTGGAAACATGTTGCCTGGTCGGACGAGTCTAGTTTCAAATTGTATCGAGTGAATGGACGTGTACGGGTATGGAGACAACCCCATGGATCCATGGATCCTGCAAGTCAGCAGGGGACTGTTCAAGGTGGTGGAGGCTCTCTAATGCTGTGGGGCGTGTGATGTTGGAGGGATATGGGACGCCATATGCGTCTGGATATGGCTCTGACAGGTGACACGTACGTAAGGATCCTGTCTAATCACCTGCATCCATTCATGTCCATTGTGCTTTCCGACGGACTTGGGCAATTCCAGAAGGACAATGCGACACCCTCAAACGACCATAATTGCTACAGAGTGGCTCCAGGAACACTCTTCTGAGTTCAAACACTTCCGTTGACCACTAAACTTCTCGGACATGAACATTATTGAGCATGTCTGGGATCCCTTGTAACATACTGTTCAGAAGAGATCTCCACCCCTCGTACTCTTATGGATGTATAGACAGCCCTGCAGGATTTATGGTGCCAGTTCCTCCAGCACCACGTCAGACATTAGTCGAGTCCATGCCACGTCGTGCTGCCGCACTTCTGCGTGCTCGTGAGGGCCCTACACGATATTAGGTAGGTGTACCAGTGTCTTTGGCTCTTCAGTGTATATCCTGATATGAAGACGTGTTTTAACTTATCAGTATTTACATGCCACACAGAAAGATCAGGTATCACAAGCGAACTCTAGGACTAGAAACCTGACTGCAGGCATTAAAATTCATTACATCACTTTTATGAAATCCACAAGTTTTGTTTGTAGCATCGTTGAAAGTGGCCTCAGACCTTATTTTTATCGACCCCAAACACAGCAAACGCCTCAGCTTACACGAGGCTGTTTTTTTCCGAACTTTGACACCAGAATGCCACCTGCAGATTCCGCTTACATTTCTCTACTTTCGCCCAAGCCGGACTAGAACAACCGAATGAATGCCCTAGGAAGCAGTCAGCCTCTGAGCTGGCCGCACTGCGTTGCGGCTGCAGCGGGAGTGTAAGACCGCTGGCGTTCTGCACAAATCAAGCGTGATACGAATCTGAGAAACTCTCCTTTTCACGTTTCTTCTCTTCGCAGCTGAGCTTTAGCTTTCACGGAACTGCCGACAATTAATGTACACCTTATCGTACCGCAGCAGAACTGTTTTATTGCAGGGAAATTATACTCACAAGATTTCTCTCCCAGCAGCAATGCTCTCGAAAACCTCACGACTGCACAATGGGATAGCGAGGCGATGGTAAGGTGCTTCCTGGACTGTATAAATCGAAATACCTATGCTGTGGACAACTGGTAAAGTCATGCTTGCCAATGATGAAATAGAGGTCTGAGACTCTCAGGAATAGCGCTGATAATAAACCACGCCTTAACAGAGAATTTCGTTGCATAAAAAATAACAAATATTTAAATTACTTTTACCCACAGTTGGCTTGGTTTGAGGCTAGGTACTCAACATAATTACTTTAATGCACTGAAACACTATTTGTTGTCACTTTTACAGCTTTAATAACTCTTCGTTCCTCCCAACTCCTTCCTTTTTAATTTTGATTTTTTTTTTGCATTTATTGTTGTAAACAGCTATAACCAATCCCTTTCTAATGGACAAAACTGAGAAGCAGGGAAAATACTCTCTGGAAAGAACATGTAATATGCTTGTGTTGGTTTCAGGCATCAGCAAAAAACTACACTTTTAATGGTAAGCACAGCGATCCTACCTGAAAAACGGTGACTGGCACTACTAAATCTATAAATTTTAGCAAAACATCGATCGGATTAAAACTTCAAGGCAATACCTTCCTATAACACGAGACGAGAATCACGTTACTGAATCGAATGGTATCCATTTTATGGTGGAGATACTGCCTTTTCGTTGATAATCGACGGTTTTTTTTTTTTTTTTTTACTTAACACGAATTTCAAGCATTTTAATGATGCGAAGTCGATTTGGAACTTTGTCAATCTCATCTTCTAGATGTTGAGAATGCTATGGGGAGGGATGGAGGAGGGTCACCTGGAAGGTGAGAAGAAAAGCTTTTTCCAGATACCTTGTGCCACATTATTGGAGACTGTGTTCGAAGACGGTTTTAGATTTACCTTTAGGAAATTGTAAATAGGCACTTTTTTTAGAGTGTCGAACCTCAGTGGGTAAAAAGGAAACCCTCATATGATTACGTTGTTATCCGTCCGTCTGTCTGTCTGACTGCCCAACTGTTAAAGATCCTTTTTCTCAGGAACAGTAGATGTATACTGTATTTGAAATTTACTTCACGTACTACGGTCTACGTTCGCTTCGCGGTGTCAAAACTTAAAACTTTAAGTCAATGCACTGACAAGATGAGCCCGTTTACGTCACATATACTATGTGGTCAAAAGTATCCGGACACCCTCAAAAACATACGTTTTTTCATATTATGTGAATTGTGATGCCCCCTACAGCCAGGTACTCCATATCAGCGACCTCCTCCGCCAGAGGTTCGAGTCCTCCCTCGGGCATGGGTGTGTGTGGCGTTCATAGCATAAGTTAAAGTTAGTATAAGTAGTGTTTAAGTCTAGGGACCGATGACCTCAGCAATTTAGTCCCTTCGGAATTCACACATTTATCAGCGATCTCAATAATTAGACATCGTGAGAGGGCAGAATGGGGGGCTCCTCGGAACTCACGGACTCCGAACATGGTCAGGTGATTGAGTGTCACTTGTGTCATACGTCTGTACGCGATATTTCCACACTCCTAAACGCCCCTAAGTCCACTGTTTCCGAAGCGAAGTGTAAACGTGAAGGGGCACGTACAGCGCACAAGCGTACAGGCCGATCTCGTCTGTTGACTGACAGAGACAGCCGACAACTGAAGAGGGTCTTATTGTGTAATAGACCGAAATCAATCCAGACCATCATACAGGTATTGCAAACTGCATCAGGATCCACTGCAAATACTATGACAGTTAGATGGGAGGTGAGAAAACATGGATTTCATGGTCGAGCGGCTGCTCATAAGCCACACATCACGCCGGTAAATGCAAAACTTAGCCTCGCATTAACATTGGACGATTGAACAGTGGAAAAACGTTGTGTGGAGTGACGAATCACGGTACACAATTTGGCGATCCCATGGCAGGATGTGGCGAATGCCCGGTGAACGTCATCTGCCAGCGTGTGTAGTGGCAACAGTGAAATTCGGAGGTGGCGGTGTTACGGTGTGGTTGTGTTTTTCGTGAAGGGGGCGTGCACCCCTTGTTGTTTTGCGTGGCACTATCACAGCACAGGCCTACATTGTTTATTTTATTTCATTTACACGTCAAGTTCCGTAGGATCAAATCGAGGAAAATAACTCCAAGGTCATGAAACGTGTCAGTACATGAAACCACAACATAAAAGTAATAACAGATAAAAATAAAATGTTTATGAACCCGAAAAAAGTCAGTCCATAAGTTTAAGTCAACGCAGTCTACAATACAACAAGAAACAGCTTAAATTTCCAAGGAACTCCTCGACAGAATAGAAGGAGTGACCCATGAGGAAACTCTTCAGTTTCGATTTGAAAGAACGTGGATTACTGCTAAGACTTTTTTAATTCGAGTGGTAGCTTATTGAAAATGAATGCGGCAGTATACTGCATACCTTTCTACACAAGGGTTAAGGAAGTCCGATCCAAATGCAGGTTCGTTTTCTGCCGAGTATTAACTAAGCACCTTTTTCCTTCCCACTGTTGAAGAGCAATTCGGGGATGGCAATTGCAGCTTTCGACACGATCGAGCACCTGTTCATAATGCACGGCCTGTGGCAAAGTGGTTACACGGCAATAACAGCCCTGTAATGGACTGGCCTGCACAGAGTCCTGACCTGACTCCTGCAGAACGCCCTTGGGATGTTTGGTAACGCCGACTTCGTGGCAGGCCTCTCCGTCCGACGTCTATACCTCTCCTCAGTGCAGCACTCCATGAAGAATGGGCTGCCCGTCTCCAAGAAGCCTCCCAGCACCTGGCTGAATGTATGCCTGTTAGAGGGGAAGCTGTCATCAAGGCTAAGGGTGGGCCAACACCATACTGAATTCCAGCATTACAAATGGAGGGCGCCACGAACTTGTAAGACACTTTCAGCCAGATGTCCGGATACTTTTGATCACATAGTGTAATTTGATACTCGGAAGCTCACTCATTGAAATTTATAGGGTACTTTCTATTCACCTAGTTTCATGAACTCTGGCGAAAGGAAGGTTTCACACTGCAAGTATAGGAAAAAGAAGTTAGCAAACACGAAAGAAATATTTCTTTTGACCTTTGTCATCCGACTTGTACCCGCAATCCGTCGATCTGCTGCCGTGGACTTCTCTGACGTAAGATATTGATGTTGTTATCTACTGTATACGCCCGACTTTACGTTATATCTACACATCAGATGGAGCAGCCACAAATACCTTCACCGTAACGGTGACTAAATTTCGGGTTTTCATAATAGTAATTAATGTTAATTTTTTGCACAGTCGATCACCCATCATTTTTTGCTACGTTACCGAAGACAAAACAGTTAATAATGTCTTTGGATGTTAGTTATTGTTTCAACTTCCTGTTTCCGATTTTACTACTTACCCTCACTGTTTTTGATTTTGTGTTATTTCTGTCTGATTGGACATGAAATGGCAAATAGCTTTTAAATCACAATTCACGCTTCGTAATACTTCATAATCCAACCTTCCGTCATACAGAGATACAATTTGCTGCTTGCCTATGTTTATCGTTGACTAATACATACGCTATTGTGGAAATCACTTTAGTTTTTATTAACAACATATAATAACAATTAAATTACCATGAATGATTGCGTTTTGCATATAGAGAAAAGTAGGGTTAATCCTACATTTATTCTCAGCAATCACGGTATCTAAAGTGTTCGTGATTTTTATAGTTCGTCATTCGAAGATATTACAGAAAGGACTGTGGTCCACTACTGTACTTCTATGCAGACATTCAAACTTCGTACGCTTTACTTCGACAAAGCTTGAAGTGTCCAGTTCCGTTCTTCACGTCCATTCGTATAGTCCACAGATCCAGTTATTGGTTATTCGGCATGTAGTAGAATTTAATACTGAGCTCTACTTTCTCTCGCGCAAAAAATTCTCGGGTACTCTTAGCCCTTGACCTTACGGCAATGATCTGCCTAGACCTCAATATAAGTTTCAACCCAATTCTGCCCCGTATAAATCAACTACAGTGACGTGCCGGACTTCCTTTTTCCCGCAGTAGTGGAGCAACTCGATGTGGCATGGACTCAAGAAATCGTTGGAAGTCCCCTGCAGAAATATTGATCCATCTTGCTCTATAGCGAAAGTGTTGTCGATGCAAGATTTGTTGCACGAACTCACCTCTCGATTACGTTCCATAAATGTTCGATGGGATTCATGACGGACGATCTAGGTGGACAAATAATACACGCGGATTGTCCAGAATGCTCTTCAAACCAATGACGAATGATTTTGTCGTGGTGCGATGGCACATTGTGATCCATAAAAGTTCCAACGTTGTTTTGGAACTTGCAGTCCATGGGTTAGTGTAAATGGTCTCCAAGTTGCTGAACATAACCAGAGGATCCACTCCATTCCAAGTAAACACAGACCACACCATTATGGAGCCAGCACCAACTTGCACAATTCTTCGCTGACAGCTTGTGTCTATGGCTTCCTGGGGTCTGCGCTACGATCGAAACCTACCCTCAGCTCTTACGAACTGAAGTCGGGACTCATCTGACGAGGCCTTGGTTTTCCAGTGTCTAGGGCTCAACCGATATGGTCACGAACCCAGGAGAGACGCTGAAGGTGATGTCGTGCTACCTGAAAAGGCACACACTTCGGTAGTCTGCTGCCATAGCAAATTAACGCCAGATTTCTCCACACTGTCCTAACGGATACTCTCGCCGTACGTCCCATATTGATCTCTGCTGTTACTTGACGCAGTGTTGCTTGTCTGTTGACACTGAGAACTCAACGTAAACGCCGCTGCTCTCGGTCCTTAAGTGCAGGCCGTCGGCCACTGAGTTATCCGGGGTGAGAGGTGATGCCTGGAATCTAGTATTCTTTTCACGCTGTTGATCTCGGATTATTGAATTCTCTAACGATTTTCGAAATAGAATGTCTCGTGCGTCCAGCTCCAACTATCATTCCACGTTCAGGGTCTGTTAATTACTGTCATCTGGCCATAATCACGCCGAAAATCTTTCACACGAATCCCGTAAGTACAAAAGACAGCTCCGCCAATGTACGGGCCTTGTATATCTTGTGTACGCGATACTGCCACCATCTATACACGAGCATATCACTATCCCACGACTTCTGTCTCCTCAGTGTAATACATGTGTTTGTAAATAGTTATGAATAATTAATTAATCAGTGTGTTTGTTTGCTACATTCACTTGCGTTAAGTAATACGCAGTCAACCAATATTCAGGTATATAATTCCAGTCGCATTAAATTGTATGCAAATAATCGTTGGTTCAGTCCGATAACATCAGTTAGATTCCGTTTTACACATATTCCCCACTTCAGGATGTATGCCAAGGGACACCATTTCGCTTTACCCACAAAACTTTGGCCACAACCGAAAGGTGAAGTGTAGGTCTTAAAAACGTGGACTGTCCACAATTAGGAACTTAATCACCAGGGGATTTCGCATAATGTATTCAAAATGGTTCAAATGGCTCTGAGCATGGGACTTAACATCTGAGGTCATCAGTCCACTAGAACTTAGAACTACTTAAACCTGACTAACCTAAGGACATCACACACATCCATGCAGGATTCGAACCTGCGACCGTAGCAGTCGCGCGGTTCCCGACTGAAGCGCCTAGAACCGCTCGGCCACCGCGGCCGGCATAATGTATTCTAATGCTATGTACACAGATGGAAAAAATGTGATATCTGGAGGCTCTGACAACTTATAACTGCTTTTGTACAGCTATACCACGGAGATAGTGTCCCGTACTGCATCCAGTTAAACTAACTTTTTCACATAGTAATTATAGTAATCACCACCGTACAGATAACGACTGAAAAACAATGGTATGTAACTCAGCTATGCACAGATTTAAGCATTGACAGAAAGGACAACAAGATAGACGTCTGCATAAAATCATTTAACGCACTGTTGAAAAATCTCATTACAAACAAAAATGCGAGGATGTCTCTCTTGGTGTAGTTGTCTAGTCACCTAATTCTAGACATCAGATAACGGACTGCTAGTATTATTGCTCAACAACAAATTCACCACAACATGAAGAACAAGTGCTGTTTCCTTTGTTTTTGTTCTTATTACATAAAGTATTATCTAGCCGACAGTCTCCATATTATCGGGGGAAAAGTCGTTTCAGAGTGTTACGAAGCCGTAACGTATATGATTTACACTCTCAGCATTATCCCGGTCTTTCGTTTACGATCTGTGTAACATGCATAGGGCAGGACTTTAAATCGCAGGGACACGTGTAAAACCTAATATTAAATGTTAGAATGCATTCATAAATCCATTTAAAATGTCATCTTTTTAGAGAACAGAAAGTTAAGTATCTTGAGAGGATTAAGCTGCAGATCTTCTACGATGTTAACAGCCTACCGAAATTGATAAAAGTACGCTGCGAAATACACGTAAACAGCAGTTAAGAACTGTGAAAATTATATAAAGCTTTTCTTCTGATAGCTTCTAATAATTTAATCGCATTCTTTGAATGTGAACCGTCACAGACCAACCTCCAGATATATTTAGCTTTTTGACCTCATTGTATCAACAGGTGTAATAGTGTGTCACGTACTTGTGACTGAGTAAGTCGGGATGAGCATGGAAGGTCAAGGCCCCTATAATGTCACTCCTTAAACACAACAACTACCGAATCAATAAATTAACAATTTATTCAAAGACAATATTTATAAAACAGCTAAGAGACATTCAACACGTGGCCATCTTTAATACAATACCAAAATATGACAGATAGCTTGATTCTCAAGCAAGGCAGCAAATTACAATCACAAACTGACTTAAAAGATGAGCGACAGAGATATCAATACTTAAACGAACAATAAATTACAAGTGATTTTAAGAAATGTGGTACAGATAATTTATTTAAAAAGGGCAATAATTTGCAATATGAAAGTGATTCATGAAACCCACACCAGTTCGCTAAGAACCCAAATAACACAAGCAGGACAAAGTAACAGTTTAATACAATTCATTCCCAAGCAAATAAAAAACCATGTATTTTTTAAAATATAGATGAAACACGTTAAATGCTTACCAAACGGGCAGTGACGCCAGGCTGCCATGGGCTAAAGGTGACTTAAAATGCCAGAAGCAGCAGACCAGCCGTCCAAAACAACACCAAAACCCCGGGGTCCAACAGAGAGTCACTTCCCATTAGACGGCACGTCACAGCTTCTGTGCACCGAAGCAGAACGTGGCGCCGCTCCCACACATCCCAACTCTCAGAAGACGAACACAAACAGACCGCAGAAAACAAGGCAAACCCCAATCAAACATCCATTAACATGAGTTAAGAGATCAGTAAACAATACCAATAAATAAAGTATCAGTTGCACTTTTCTAATACTGAATAAGTGCATTCAAATAAATGCACGTGTATTAAGTTCTGCGTACAAATGATTGCCTTTTACAGAGTACGGGCCATTACTAATAACTGAGTGAGTTCTTTCAAATAAATCCACATATATAAGGAACTACGTACAAATGACTAGCTTCACAGAATACGAGTCTTTGCTAATAACTGAATAAGTGGTCTTAGTAGAAGTGACCCAAATTTTACAGCAATATACAAGGGACGTCGATTTGATGGCAATCAAAATACACTGAAAATCTCATACAGACAATACATAAAATTCTGGATACTGTCCCAAATTATATATATAACGCACACATTCGAGGTAATCAGCTTCCTAATAGTAATGCAGCCAACGGATTTTTAAAAAGAAATAGTAACTGCTTGTAACTAACCTTTTTCTACGGGTTATTACGTTAAGAGTGGTAATGGAAATGCTTATTGATTGTGAAACTAACGTGAGAAGATTAGGATCACCACCGACTTTAACCATACAACTAATCAAAGGTTTGGCCGAGTCGGAAAATAAATTAATTTGATCACAGACCAAAAAATCATAAAAATTCGTACGTCGTGACATCGCTCATAGGAGATGCGATGTAATTAATAGTATTTCCCGTGCACTGTCCACGAGAATCAACCATTTGAAGTAAAATAGTACATGCATGAACACTGTGCAGAAGATCAGTTCCCAGCAACACACCTGAAAATAAGACTTAATCTAAAGCATTTGTTTTAAAATAAAAGGGGAAACTAATCACTGGACCTATGCGTAAGGAAACGCGTTGGATGTGCTAACAGGAAAGCTTCGATGTGAGTGGCTTAGGTGCAAAAACGTAACCTCGGAATGTAAGAGAAGATTGTGTATAAAATCATTTATTCCTAAGATATGGATGTGAGGCATGTACACAATTCCTGATAAAATTAATTCCTAAAACATTAAAGAAAAGCATAGATACATACACCGTTATAATCTACACCTAAAATCATTGGTTTGAATCATTCATACAACTGCTGTTTCCTGATAACTGATCGCAATAACTCGTGAAACGGTACACGTTTCGCAATACACCCGCGTGCCCATGTGGTTTGTGGAGACGCATTTCCTAGGTATCGTGACCAAGTTGTAACAATATCACATCACACAATGATGAACAGTTAACATTCTTTAAAACAAACATGAAACCAGACAGTTAGTGATGACGGTAGCCCAACAAACTCTAATGTTCAACCACGTGGTCGGCTACCCAGGGACGAAAGATACATAAAGCAAGGAAAATTTACGAGAAGGCAAAGCTATTAATATTTAGAAAAACGAAAGCTTATACAGGCACAGGTGAAGGCAAACAGACATTCATACAGAAGCGAGTGCTCACTTCTTATCGACACCTTTGTGTGTCGCTCTTCCGGCGGATCCAAGTCTGCTACAGAAATTTACTAAAAGGAAAATCTGCCCAAGTTTTGCATTCCTTGCTGCGACAAGGCAAAGCAATCTTTCAGAGTTGAAAAGCTCTCCTCTCGCCAAGTAACAACGCGTCAGTCACTCTCACCCATCTTCGACTGGAGCACAGCTGTGGACGCTTCCCGTACCGGCGACAGACTGCCTCCCTTTTTCTTCTCCAGCCTCCTCCACGCTCCTCGTGGCCCGGAAAACCCAAAGATGCCATTTCCGTCACCAACCTAACGCAGGTGGATTTCTCACAAGTAGCGCAAACCTCTTTGCCTACTTGACCACTACGAGAGTCGGCTATTCTGTACAACTGCTGCTGAATCTGTATGACTATCGCAGACTTTCTGCAGCAGACTGCGCCACCGTCTAGCAACGTGACACACAACGACATTTATTCAATCACACCACTATGAGAGTTATGAGAAAAGAGAAACAAGGAAAAGAAGGATAAATGCTAGTGAAAATGAGCTACCGGACTAATGAAAGGTGGCTACAGGACCCTTTCACGCTGGTCTCCATGCGGTTACACACTCTGCCGGCTGCTCTTACTTCAACAACACGTACATTAGGGCAACCAAGCAACAAGTACACTCGCTGCAACGCAAATCGTTCAACGAAACGAAGGAACCAAAAGCACTTACACCTTCGATGGAGAGCCTTGTTCGAGATTGGTCTCCAGAGATGGGTCTCTTCGAGAAAACAGGCACCAAAGCAATGCGACGAACAGCGCCCGAATCTGACATCAGGCAGGTCCACCACAAACTCGCGACCGGCTTACGAGGTCGACCCGCCGTGCCGCTGCTGGCCGGGTACGCTCGTTTTCCACACAAGCACGTCCTTGCGCCTCGTAGCAAGTCCAGCACTGACAGCCCCGAGCGCGAAAACATTCGCGAGATCACAACAGGGGCAAAGATCCTAGTACAGCCGAGTAATCGATAGTGTACCAAAGAGCTGGCGTGCCAGAAATGGCACAGTACTGTGTTTGTTGTACAGAACAAATTAGAAATAAGACATTAGTGCTCTAATTGGCTTGAATCAGAGGCTTTATGTAAAGCAATACACACAAGAAACTGAACAATTTCTCTATTGAGGGGAGGTATTTACTGCCTCATATCATAGTCTCTATGAAGTTTAAAGTAACACTGTAAATAAATTAGGCAAGTGTTGAAAGAGAGGATACCAGGATTCAGCGTCCCGTCGATGAGGATGTCATTTGAAATGGAGCACAGACGCGGGTTGCAGGGGTGTTACACACCTTACCTGGTTGCGCCTGTCGGCCCTTCCTGCTCGCTGTTGTCAGCCACAAGACTATTTTCTGGTTCTAAGCGAAGGGGATTTGTTAAGTTTGGAGAGTCTTCCTGCAGTCTTTGTCAACGACTTGCGGTCTGAGTGAACGAAAATGGCATAACAGCTTGGACTTTCATGTTGGCACGTGTTCTGAAGCGTGTGTTGGAAAGGAGCTTCTGAAATCCATGGAGGAAGCAGCATTTAGTAGAGAAATACAATTAGCGGGATCACGAAATAGACAATGAAAATACGTACATTCTGTTCTGATTGGCTGAAAGGTTCTAGTGTTAAGTAATTTGGCGGAGTGGTTTGCAGCTAATGAAACAGGGAAGTCGTCTGGCATTCCTCCTGTGGTGTGAAAGTTGTGTACCCTTGGGGGACGTTGACCTTCTTGATCACCCAAGGTACTTCTAGCTGCGGGGAAAACTGAGAGAATCCGAAAGAGCGTTCCCTTATGCGGGTGAAGCTTTCTAGTAAAATCATTTTTGGCTTTCTAGGCGAGTGTTAGCGAGACAGGGAAAGAGACCTCAAATTCTGTTGTGGAGCCAAACAGCTAACTGGGCAGTTGTGAACAGTGCATAAGACAGACCTATTGAGGTTTGCACTGAAGCTAATAAAACACACTCATGCTCATAAATTAAGGATAATGCTGATACATTGTGAAACAACGCTCTGGTGGGCGGTTTGCGGTTTAAATCACCTCGGGGTATGACCATGCGGTGCATCTGACCTGCGGTCGTCGCACGGTGGTGCTGGCAGCAGTCCACACTCGCAGAGGTGTGTTGGTGCATGTCAGAGTACGGTGCAGCAAGTGTGCAGACGTTTTCAGACGTGCTAATGGTGACTGTGTTCTGAAAATGGCCCAAAGAACACATTTTGATGACGTTATGAGGCGTAGAATACTAGGGCGACTGGAGGCTGGTCAAACACAGGAGGTAGTAGCACGGGCCCTCCATGTGCCACAAAGTGCGATCTCAAGATTATGGCAACGATTCCAGCAGACACTAAACGTGTCCAGGCGCTACAGTACGGGACGTCCACAGTGTACAACACCACAAGAAGACCAATATCTCAACATCAGTGCCCGCAGAGGGCCACGGAGTACTGCAGGTAGCCTTGCTCGGGACCTTACCGCAGCCACTGCAACAGTTGTCTCTAGACACACACTCTACAGACGACTGAACAGACATGGTTTATTCACCCGGAGACCTGTAAGGTGCATTCCACTGACCCCTGTTCATAGGAGAGCCCGTAAAGCCTAGTGTCAAGAACACAGTACATGGTCATTGGAAAGTGGCCCCAGGTTATGTTCACGGACGAGTTCAGGTATAGTCTGAACAGTGATTCTCGCCGGGTTTTCATCTGGCGTGAACCAGGAACCAGATACCAACCCCTTCATGTTCTTCAAAGGGACCTGTATGGAGGTCGTGGTTTGATGGTGTGAGGTGGGATTATTATTGGTGCACGTACATCCCTGCATATCTTTGACAGAGGACTTGTAACAGGTTAGGTGTATCGGGACGTCATTTTGCACCAGTATGTCTGCCTTTTCAGGGGTGCAGTAAGTCCCACCTTCCTCCTGATGGATGATAACCCACGGCCCCACCAAGCTGCCATCGTGGAGGAGTACCTTGAAACGGAAGATATCAGGCGAAAAGAGTGACCTGCCTGTTCTCCAGACCTACATCCCATGGAGCACGTCTGGGATGCTCTCGGTCGACGTATCGCTGCACGTCTTCAAACCCCTACGGCACTTCAGGAGCTCCGACAGGCGCTAGTGCAAGAATGGGAGGCTATACCCCAGTAGCTGCTCGACCACATCATCCATAGTATGCCAACCCGTTGTGCGGCCTGTGCACGTGTGTATGGTGATCATATCCCATATTGATGTCGGGCTACATGGGCAGCAAACAGTGGCGTTTTGTAGCACACGTGTTCCGAGACGGTTTTCTCAACTTATCACCACTACCGTGGACTTACAGATCTGTGTAGCGTGTGTTCCCTATGTGCCTATGCTATTAGCGCCAGTTTCGTGTAGTGCCACGTTGTGTGGAACCACATTCTGCAGTTATCCTTAATTCATGAGCATGAGTGTATATTCGTTTCCTTAGAAATTTGAGTGTGGTTGTTGTTGTCTAGATTACCGGCTTGACTTTGCAAGAACTCAGTAGGAGGCAACATGCAGGGTGAACCGGAACCGCAACGACAATCTTTTTGAGGCGCTAATATGGACCAAAATGAGACATAGTGTTCGAAAAGATTTCGTAAATTTCATTCCACGATATTTCAACTGGAAACCCTCAGTCATCTTCAGCTGAGCCATCTAAAACTGACGAAGACGTTCTCCGTTCCGCCATGTATGAGGCGCTGATATTGCCATGTATGCGTCGCAGTCACGGTAACCGACGGACCACACCTCCCGGCGGCAGCGCCCTCGCCAGTGAAACAGCGAAGATCAGCTGTCTTCGGAGTTGCCGTTCGCCGCAGCCATCGGAGTATTGTAGCGTCTTCGCCGGGATAAAATCCTGAAGATGACTGGGTTCCACGCATTACCCACCAGACAGCCGATGTTGGGGTTCATTGGATTTTTCGTGAAGTATATTTCATCGGATTCTGTTATAATGGAGCGCCAAGAAGATGCTACCGTCGACAAAATTAATGTTTTGTCATACTCCGTCGAATGTCCGTTGGAAATACAATGTTCCGCAACTGCAGACTTGCTGGGCTGCAGAAGGCGAGTACAACGTTTGTGTTCTGTGAAGCGTTCTTCCACTCTGCGTGTTGTTTTTCCTGTGTAGGCCATACCACACTGACAAGGTATTTTCTAAATTCCCGCCTTCCCCAATAACAGATTATCCTTTACTGATCCAGGCACATCCGAAATATACGATATTGGGCGGAAAATCACTTTCGCCTGAAAATTACTAAGGATTCTTGCTATTTCGAAGGGAATATTTCCAACGAAAGAAAGAAGAGTTAGGGACTTTGCTGGCATGTTCTCCTCTTTATCCGCTTCCCGGTTCTCGATTTTAGCTGAGAATTCCCTGTTAATTTTCCGGCTAGAGTATCCATTCTCTCCGAAAACTGTCTGTAAATGTTCAAGCTTTTTAGGCAAACTATTTCCGTTCGACGCTCGATGGGCTCTGTGTACAAGGATTTTAAGGAGACAGATGGTTTGTAATGCGTCATGGCAACTGGAAGAGTGTAAGTATAAAATCAAGATAATGGAGAAGACCGTTCATGCTATTGTTAAAGAAAGAATTTGTTATACGAGACAAAGGCAAGATGCCATTTCAGAAAAAACTGCTACACCCTCATCTGAAGGTTGCACCACTTCTCTCTCCTATATCATGGGATTGGGCTGATGGAGTGACTTCAGCCAAGTTTGATTGGATATATAAGGATGTAAGTTGTCGACAGGTGTCAAAATTTGATCGTTTGGTGCTACAACAGCCGACGATACACGTTCTGTTCTCAACTTTACGGAGACGAACTTGGATGATGCGACGCTATCTGTACTGGCTAAAGAACTCAATTTTGCACCTACACCTAGTGCATTAAATCTGATAAGTTGTCTGAATGGTGTTGAAGAAGCTGTACGACGCCCTGCTATCGATGTTGCCGAAGAAACAAGGAGCGAAACTTGCCGTGCTCTTTTGAAAGCTCCTCCTCAGCGTAGTAATACACTCCTGGAAATTGAAATAAGAACACCGTGAATTCACTGTCCCAGGAAGGGGAAACTTTATTGACACATTCCTGGGGTCAGATACATCACATGATCACACTGACAGAACCACAGGCACATAGACACAGGCAACAGAGCATGCACAATGTCGGCACTAGTACAGTGTATATCCACCTTTCGCAGCAATGCAGGCTGCTATTCTCCCATGGAGACGATCGTAGAGATGCTGGATGTAGTCCTGTGGAACGGCTTGCCATGCCATTTCCACCTGGCGCCTCAGTTGGACCAGCGTTCGTGCTGGACGTGCAGACCGCGTGAGACGACGCTTCATCCAGTCCCAAACATGCTCAATGGGGGACAGATCCGGAGATCTTGCTGGCCAGGGTAGTTGACTTACACCTTCTAGAGCACGTTGGGTGGCACGGGATACATGCGGACGTGCATTGTCCTGTTGGAACAGCAAGTTCCCTTGCCGGTCTAGGAATGGTAGAACGATGGGTTCGATGACGGTTTGGATGTACCGTGCACTATTCAGTGTCCCCTCGACGATCACCAGTGGTGTACGGCCAGTGTAGGAGATCGCTCCCCACACCATGATGCCGGGTGTTGGCCCTGTGTGCCTCGGTCGTATGCAGTCCTGATTGTGGCGCTCACCTGCACGGCGCCAAACACGCATACGACCATCATTGGCACCAAGGCAGAAGCGACTCTCATCACTGAAGACGACACGTCTCCATTCGTCCCTCCATTCAGGCCTGTCGCGACACCACTGGAGGCGGGCTGCACGATGTTGGGGCGTGAGCGGAAGACGGCCTAACGGTGTGCGGGACCGTAGCCCAGCTTCATGGAGACGGTTGCGAATGGTCCTCGCCGATACCCCAGGAGCAACAGTGTCCCTAATTTGCTGGGAAGTGGCGGTGCGGTCCCCTACGGCACTGCGTTGGATCCTACGGTCTTGGCGTGCATCCGTGCGTCGCTGCGGTCCGGTCCCAGGTCGACGGGCACGTGCACCTTCCGCCGACCACTGGCGACAACATCGATGTACTGTGGAGACCTCACGCCCCACGTGTTGAGCAATTCGGCGGTACGTCCACCCGGCCTCCCGCATGCCCACTACACGCCCTCGCTCAAAGTCCGTCAACTGCACATACGGTTCACGTCCACGCTGTCGCGGCATGCTACCAGTGTTAAAGACTGCGATGGAGCTCCGTATGCCACGGCAAACTGGCTGACACTGACGGCGGCGGTGCACAAATGCTGCGCAGCTAGCGCCATTCGACGGCCAACACCGCGGTTCCTGGTGTGTCCGCTGTGCCGTGCATGTGATCATTGCTTGTACAGCCCTCTCGCAGTGTCCGGAGCAAGTATGGTGGGTCTGACACACCGGTGTCAATGTGTTCTTTTTTCCATTTCCAGGAGTGTATAACCTCTGAAGAAAGCGCTGCACTACGAAATGTCCGGGAGGATCCGGACATAGCGGCGCTGAAGGCTGATAAAGGTAACTCAACGGCTTTTTTACCTCGTAGTTTGTATTAAGAGAAGATGAACGGCCTACTTAGTTTTACTACACACATGAAGATTGATCACGACCCCACTGAACGTGTGCAACGGAAGGCGTGTACACTGCTGAATTCTTCCTCGTTACTTCCAGGGACCATCAAGCGATTAAGACCACATTGGGCGTGTCACCAGGACTGTATGGTCTTCCTAAGGCGAACAGAGATAATTTTCCTTTACCGCCTGTAGTGAGTACTATTGACGTTCACACATATGATTTAGTCCCTCACTTTCCTTTCTTTCTGAGACCATTGGTTGGCAAATGTCCACATCGTACGAAGAACCTAGTTCGGATCTTTCAGTGAGTTTTGATAAAGTATCTCTTTTTACAAATGTATCTCTTACTGATTCCTTGGCACTAATTGTTAAGCAGTTTCAGGCGGGCATCACTGCTCTGTTTCGGCACGCTCCTTCCTCAATCTATTTTATGTTCAACGAAGAAATTTTCAAATAAACAGACGACGTCCCAATGGATAGCCCTTTGTCTGCCCTGGTATGGGTAGAGATTACACTTGACAATCGGACTAAATCATTAATTGGATCGTTTGCCGATCACCCGACTAGGAAGATACAGTTACTGAACAGTTCAAAGAAAACTTGAGTCTCATTTCAAATAGATACCACACTCGCACAATTATAGTCGGTGGTGACTTCAATCTACCTTCGATATGCTGGAAAAATTATACGTCTAAAGCCGGCGGCAGGCATAGAAAGTCATCCGAAACTGTACTGATTGCTTTCTCAGAAAATTATTTCGAACAATTTCCCACTCGAAGCGTAAATGGTTGCGAAAGCATACTTGACCTCTTAGCAACAAATAATCCTGCACAAATAGGGAGTATCATGACAAGTACAGGGATTAGCGACCACAAGGCAGTTGCTACTAGGTTGAATACCGTAACACCCACAACCATCAAAAAGAAAAGCAAAGTACATCTATTTATAAAAGCTGATAAAAAGCACTTAACGCCTTTTAAGAGATAGTCTCCACTCCTTCCGATCTGATCACGTAAGCGTAGAAAAGATGTGGAATGATTTCATAGAAATAGTATCGATGGAAATTGGAGGTTCCTCTAAAAACCCCAAATTCAGCAACACCTTCGGTGTCACCTACACACCAGGGTAGAGCGCTTTAATTAAGTACCTGTACAGAGGCAGACAGTTACTGTTTTACCGGGAGGCAGTGTGACAATTTTCCTTTCGACAGCCCTCAGATTTCGCATGCGACCAGCAGCCTCTAGTTCATCGACATAGCGTCACTTAGCTCAGGGGTGTCGAAATGGTTGCCTGTCACCCCGGCGCCTGGTAACAACAACTGATTGTCTCTTTATAGGTACATTTTTAAAGCGCTCAAGGATATGCCGGCCGGGCCGAGCCGGGATGACGCGTACTGGCTCGGCTCGTGCCTGGCCAGCTCAGGCCGACGAGTAGTGCATTCACATTGCGCGCCGCGCCGAGCCGAGACGGCGAAATGGGGGAAAAATCCACTTCTCCGATTCTCATGTTTTAAAAATTCTTAGCGGTATATAAGACTTCGCCACATCGTTTTATGAACTTATTTTCTCCTTAAAAGCGTTACTTACGTCGTGGAAAAAGAAAAAGTCTACTTTTCGTTTCGCGTGATTTCTTAGTTTCGTAGCGCTTCCCAACCGATTTTGAAGAAAGTATGCGACTAAAAAATCTGATTTTTGTACACGTGGTAGTATAACATCTTAGCTTCGTATTGAATCATTTATCTTTCCATATTTCTTAACAGTCATTGTGAAATGATGCTATTTGTCAACGTTGTGCACTTGATTTACAAATCTTGCAATGAAAAAGTTATGTAGCGGGTAGCTTACTGTTAGATCCGTTTTGGACCATACATTGTTGGGAATGAAATGTAGCTAAAAGTACCAAAAAGTTTTTGAAATGATAATGATACTTATATCTGTCTCTGGTCACAAGTAATACGAGCTATTCAGTGGCGTCAGTGCCGCGTCAGCAAGCCACGGAGTTCGCGCGGTTACGGCTCGGTTTAGTACACGTACAGGTAGAAGTGTCAATGACATAGGTCTGATAAAATTTGGTGTAAAACTAATCACAAAAACAAACTGGAGATTTGTGATACGTTTACTGCAGAAACTGAAGCGCAATTCTGTAGTCTCTTTGTCTACTTTGACAGAAAAGAATAATGGACAGTTAATGAAACTACTGCAGATCGACACAGATGTGCGTTTCATTGTTCTTCATTGTTTTTTTCCTTCCTTGGCGGGCTGCGTTGCACCGTCAAGGTAATCCCCACTCTTTGGCTAAATGGCTGTTAGTTGCCGAATGCCAAATAAATAAATTTAAAAAAATCCCCATCCTTCGACAGCTCACAAGCAAGTCAGTAGAAAACGCAGCTGCAGTCAACAGTTGCTCGCCTTTAGCTAGTCTGTGCTGTCGTGTAGAACAATGTCTTCACTCTTTTATTGGTATTGTTTTGACTCTGCAGTAACCCGTCGAGTTTTGAAGTACAGAAGAACTAAGAGGTTATGGATTCATCCCATAAATAGCGACAGACATTTAGGAGAGTTTTTTTCTTTACATGAAGAACTTAAAAACTATCCTGAAAAATTTTATTCATATTACAGAATGAATCATAATACATTTCAGTATGTGCTGCAGAACATTCAAGACAAAATTTCGAAACAGAACACAAACTTTCGCAGAAGTATAACAGCAAAAGAGAAATAGTGTATAACGATAAGGTAAGATTCGTTAGTACACACTTTTTGGTTTGCAGTAGAACTTTGTGCAGCATTCACTACCTCCAATTAATTGTAGTCATGCTTTTGTATTTTAAATTTCACAAACGGTTACGTCTGAGGGGAAGAGAGTTTATGGGACTCCTGAGAATCATTAGTAAGTAATTAGCTTCGTCATTTTGGGTAATGTCTTGCTGTGCCTTCAACGAAGAATCGCAGATACACTCCTTCAGAATCTTCCAACTATTTTCTTCTTTTTTCTTCATGATGCAGTGGTGATAGTTCATCATGTGGAGCCACTGATGACCTCACAGAATTCTTTTGATTACCTTGTAAGATAGACAGACTGATATGCCCTTTGACTCAGTGGTTCTATTTCCACTGGTAAGGAACTGAGCATAGCTCTTGGAACTTAGGAAAATCATATGTCAGAACAAAGCCCGAGTGGAATTGCATTTTAATATACTATTTCCTGGATCACATGACTTTATTTTGCCAAGTTATACAAGTTATTCTCTGTAACTGTCTCTCAGATCTTTGCATTTCGATTTCATTATTTTAATTGAAAGAATGTAGAAGGGTGCAAGAAAATGTCTCTTTAATTATTTATTGTTGTACAACTATGAAATGACATGGACTAAGTAAATATCTACTGTGCAAACAAAACTGTAAAAACTTCGCCCAACACCACACTTGAGTAACACATTTTACGATTTTTTTTCTCAGGTGTCTGTCCACTGGCATCTCCTTTCATGCATTAGCATCGTCATTCCGATTAGGAGTGTCCACCGTATCAGTGGTGGTGAAAGACGTTTGTATGGCCATATGGGAGTCACTTGCTCCCATTCATTTACCAACGCCAACTGTTTCTCGATTTAAAGAAATTGCCAGTGAAATGCATACGAGATGGGGATTTCCAAACTGTGTTGGATGTAATAGACGGGAAGCACATACGTGTCCAATGTCCTAAAGTTTCTGGCAGCGTGTTTTACAATTACAAACAGTATTATTCGATTGTACTCCAAGCAGTTGCTGATGCAAATTACAAATTTATAGCTGTAGATGTTGGTGCCTACGGTAAACAGTCTGATGCAGGCGTGTTTAAAGAAAGTATGTTATATAACAAACTTACAAATGGGGAGCTGTTATTACCGCCACCAACAAGACTTGAAGGAATGTGTCAGGAACTACCGAACGTCATTTTGGGATATGAAGCTTACCCCTTATTAGAGAATTTGATGAGACCTTTTCCTCGCAGAAATTTGGACAACGAGAAGATTCTATACAATGATATGCATTCCAGAGCAAGAAAAGTTGTTGAATGTGCATTTGGTATAATGACCAATAAATGGAGACTGCTGAGGAAGGAAATTGAAACATCCGTTGATGTAGCTGATCACATAGTCAAGTGCATTTGTCTACTTCATAATATTGTCATTGACAGAGAAGGATGCAATGTTGAAGCTGAAAAGTTTTGTAACAATGCTGATATGCAGACAGCTGGTGCCACATTAAACAGAAATTCCACATTAAGTTCGAAAACTGTCAGGAACACTTTTGTTGAATATTTCGTTAAAAATGCAACTTAAAATATTTAAAAAACCTTTCAAAAATAAATTTTGGAATTGAAAGTACTTAGCTATTTACTGTATTTTTTTGTATCTCATTTCACTGTAAATAAAACAAATAAAATTATAAAGGAAAATAATTTATATTTGTGCGTACTATCTGAAACACACTCCTTGGTTACTTCGTTCCATAATCTGGAAACTGCATCATTACTGTCATACTAGCCGAATTTCTGATACCAAATTGATGGACACAAGTTAATGTCATGTATACGTTATTCTGCATCCATTAAAGTAAGAACATCGCAAAAAGATGTCACAGACAACAGCTTATAGTAACGTGCCACAACATGACTTTCCAATGCATTGTCATCTGGTAGGGACATATTTCCGTCCCTCAGTGACACTCATATCTGCCTCCGTTTACAAGTAAAAGCGAACTATTCAGTGGCGGCAATGCCGCGATCGCTGCCAAGCTATTGTTGTAAATGCATGTAGATTAAATAAATGAAAGAAAAGTAATTTCGCATGTATCATTATAATAAACGTAATTTCTCCTCACGGATTGTGAAATGTGAGGTAACACTTTAAAATAAAATACGTGTGCAGTCACACTTGTAATGAAAGCAGAAGGGAGACGTGTGATGCGTGTACTGCAGAAGCTGTAGTGCTGCTCCACAGGCTCGCGCCTGCGGTCGGCTCGCGCCGGCAATATTAAACACTCGGAGCGGCTGTGTTCACACTGCCGGCCGGGCCGAGCCGAGCCTGGCCGGGCCGCCGCCCGCTTCGATATCAAACACATGGTTTTGAATTGCGGTGTTCACACTGGCGGCCGGGCCGCGCCGACACGGCGTGAGCCTCCCGGAGCCGAGCCGACGACATTCCGAGTGTTTAATATTGCCGGCGCGAGCCGACCGCAGGCGCGAGCCTGTGGAGCAGCACTACAGCTTCTGCAGTACACGCATCACACGTCTCCCTTCTGCTTTCTTCACAAGTGTGACTGCACACGTCTTTTATTTTAAGATGTTACCTCACATTTCACAATCAGTGAGGAAAAATTACGTTTATTATGATGATACATGCGAAATTACTTTTATTTCATTTATTTAATCTACCGTATTTACATGCATTTACAACAGTAGCTTGCCAGCGATCGCGGCATTGCCGCCACTGAATAGTTTGCATTTGCTTGTAAACGGAGACCGATATGAGTGTCACTGAGGGACGGAAATGTGTCCCTACCAGATGATAATGCATTGTAAAGTCATGCTGTGGCAGTTCCTTATCAGTGGAAATAGAACCACTGAGTCAAAGGGCATTATCTCAAAACTCTTCGCCTATCAATCTGTCTATCTTACAAGGTAATGAAAAGAATTCTGTGATGTCATCAGTGGCTCCACATGATGAACCATCACCACTGCCAAGCGCTGCATCATGAAGAAAAAAGAAGAAACAAGTTGGAAAATTCTGAAGGAGTATTTCTGCGATTCTTCGTTGAAGGCACAGCAAGACATTACCCAAAATGACGAAGCTAATTACTTCCTAATGATTCTCAGGAGTCCCATAAACTCTCTTCCCCTCAGAGGTTAGCGTTTGTGAAATTTAAAATACAAAAGCATGACTACAATTAACTGGAGGTAGCGAATGCTGTACAAAGTTCTACTGCAAACCAAAAATTTTGTACTAACGAATCTTACCTTATCGTTATACACAATTTTTCTTCTGCTGTTATACTTCTGCGAAAATTTGTGTTCTGTTTAGAAATTTTGTCTCGAATGTTCTGCAGCACATACTGAAATGTATTATGATTCATTCTGTAATTAGAATAAAATTTTTCAGGATAGTTTTTAAGTTCTTCATATAAAGAAAAAAGCTCTCCTAAATGTCTGTCGCTATTTATGGGATGAATTCATAACCTCCTAGTTCTTCTGTACTTCAAAACTCGACGAGTTACAGCAGATTCAAAACAATACGAATAAAAGAGTGAAGACATTGTTCTACACGACAGCACAGACTAGCTAAAGGCGAGCAGCTGTTGGCTGCAGCTGCGTTTTCTACTGACTTGCTTGTCAGCTGTCGAAGGGTGGGGATTTTTTAAAATTTATTTATTTGGCCTCCGGCAGCTGACATCCATTTAGCCAAAAAGTGCGGATTACCTTGACAGTGCAGCGCAGCTCGCCAAGGAAGAAAAAAAAAACAATGAAGAACAATGAAACGCACATCTGTGTCGATGTACAGTAGTTTCATTAACTCTCCATTATTTTTTCTGTTAAAGTAGACAACGAGACTACAGAATTGCGCTTCAGTTTCTGCAGTAAACGTATCACAAATCTCCAGTTTGTTTTTGTGATTAGTTTTACACCACTGATCACTAGTAATTAATTTTTTTCTGTCCTGCATAATATGACTACATTAAACCAAGCTGTAACCGCTCGAACTCCGTGGCTTGCGGACGCGGCACTGACGCCACTGAATATCTCGCATTACTTGTGACCAGAGACAGATATCAGTGTCATTATCATTTCAAAAACTTTTTGGTACTTTTAGCTACATTTCATTCGCAACAATGTATGGTCTAAAACGGATCTAACAGTAAGCTACCCGCTACATAACTTTTTCACTACAAGATTTGTAAATCAAGTGCACAACGTTGACAAATAGCATCATTTCACAATGGCTGTTAAGAAATATGAAAAGATAAATGATTCAATACAAAGCTAAGATGTTACACTAGCACGTGTACAAAAATAAGATTTTTTAGCCGCATACTTTCTTCAAAATCGGTTGGGAAGCGTTACGAAACTAAGAAATCACGCGAAACGAAAAGTAGACTTTTTCTTTTTTCACGACGTAAGTAACGCTTTTAAGGAAAAAATGAGTTCATAAAACGATGTGGCGCAGTCTTATATACCGCTAAGAATTTTTAGAACATGAAAATCGGAGAAGTGGATTTTCCCCCATTTCGCCGACCCGGCTCGGCGCGGCGCGCAGTGTGAATGCACTACACGTCGGCCTGAGCTGGCTAGGCACGAGCCGAGCCAGTACGCGTCAGCCCGGCCCGGCCCGGCCGGCAGTGTGAACGCAGCCCGGCGGGATGTCGTCGGCTCGGCTCCGGGAGGCTCACGCCGTGTCGGCGCGGCCCGGCCGCCAGTGTGAACACCGCAATTCAAAACCATGTGTTTGATACCGAAGCGGGCGGCGGCCCGGCCAGGCTCGGCTCGGCCCGGCCGGCAGTGTGAACGCAGCCATGGCTGCGTTCACACTGCCGGCCGGGCCGGGCCGGGCTGACGCGTACTGGCTCGGCTCGTGCCTATCCTGCTCAGGCCGACGAGTAGTGCATTCACACTGCGCGCCGCGCCGAGCCGGGTCGGCGAAATGGGGGAAAATCCACTTCTCCGATTTTCATGTTCTAAAAATTCTAAGCGGCATATAAGACTGCGCCACATCGTTTTATGAACTCATTTTTTCCTTAAAAGCGTTACTTACGTCGTGAAAAAGGAAAAAGTCTACTTTTCGTTTCGCGTGATTTCTTAGTTTCGTAACGCTTCCCAACCGATTTTGAAGAAAGTATGCGGCTAAAAAATCTGATTTTTGTACACGTGCTAGTGTAACATCTCAGCTTCGTATTGAATCATTTATCTTTTCATATTTCTTAACAGTCATTGTGAAATGATGCTATTTGTCAACGTTGTGCATTTGATTTACAAATCTTGTAGTGAAAAAGTTATGTAGCGGGTAGCTTACTGTTAGATGCGTTTTACACCATACATTGTTGCGAATGAAATGTAGCTAAAAGTACCAAAAAGTTTTTGAAATGATAATGACACCGATATCTGTCTCTGGTCACAAGGAATGCGAGATATTCAGTGGCGTCAGTGCCGCGTCCGCAAGCCACGGAGTTCGAGCGGTTACAGCTTGGTTTAATGTAGTCATATAATGCAGGACAGAAAAAAACTAATTACTAGTGATCAGTGGTGTAAAACTAATCACAAAAACAAACTGGAGATTTGTGATACGTTTACTGCAGAAACTGAAGCGCAATTCTGTAGTCTCGTTGTCTACTTTGACAGAAAAAATAATGGAGAGTTAATGAAAGTACTGTACATCGACACAGATGTGCGTTTCATTGTTCTTCATTGTTTGTTTTTTTTCTTCGTTGGCGGGCTGCGCTGCACTGTCAAGGTAATACCCACTCTTTGGCTAAATGGATGTCAGCTGCCGGAGGCCAAATAAATAAATTTTAAAAAATCCCCACCCTTCGACAGCTGACAAGCAAGTCAGTAGAAAACGCAGCTGCAGCCAACAGCTGCTCGCCTTTACCTAGTCTGTGCTGTGTAGAACAATGTCTTCACTCTTTTATTGGTATTGTTTTGACTCTGCATTTAGGAGAGTTTTTCTCTTTATATGAAGAACTTAAAAACTATCCTGAAAAATTTTATTCAAATTACAGAATGAATCATCATACATTTCAGTATGTGCTGCAGAGCATTCAAGACAAAATTTCTAAACAGAACACAAATTTTCGCAGAAGTATAACAGCAGAAGAAAAATTGTGTATAACGATAAGGTAAGATTCGTTAGTACACACTTTTTGGTTTGCAATAGAACTTTGTACAGCATTCGCTACCTCCAGTTAATTGTAGTCATGCTTTTGTATTTTAAATTTCACAAACACTAACCTCTGAGGGGAAGAGAGTTTATGGGACTCCTGAGAATCATTAGGAAGTAATTAGCTTCGTCATTTTGGGTAATGTCTTGCTGTGCCTTCAACGAAGAATCGCAGAAATACTCCTTCAGAATTTTCCAACTTTTTTCTTCTTTTTTCTTCATGATGCAGCGCTTGGCAGTGGTGATGGTTCATCATGTGGAGCCACTGATGACCTCACAGAATTCTTTTCATTACCTTGTAAGATAGACAGATTGATAGGCGAAGAGTTTTGAGATAATGCCCTTTGACTCAGTGGTTCCATCTCCACTGATAAGGAACTGCCACAGCATGACTTTACAATGCATTATCATCTGGTAGGGACACCTTTCCGTCCCTCAGTGACACTCATATCTGTCTCCGTTTACAAGTAAATGCGAACTATTCAGTGGCGGCAATGCCGCGATCGCTGGCAAGCTATTGTTGTAAATGCATGCAAATACGGTAGATTAAATAAATGAAATAAAAGTAATTTCGCATGTATCATCATAATAAACGTAATTTTTCCTCACTGATTGTGAAATGTGAGGTAACATCTTAAAATAAGACGTGTGCAGTCACACTTGTGAAGAAAGCAGAAGGGAGACGTGTGATGCGTGTACTGCAGAAGCTGTAGTGCTGCTCCACAGGCTCGCGCCTGCGGTCGGCTCGCGCCGGCAATATTAAACACTCCGAATGTCGTCGGCTCGGCTCCGGGAGGCTCACGCCGTGTCGGCGCGGCCCGGCCGCCGGTGTGAACACCGCAATTCAAAACCATGTGTTTGATATCGAAGCGGGCGGCG
Source organism: Schistocerca americana (assembly GCF_021461395.2). Taxonomy (NCBI): domain Eukaryota; kingdom Metazoa; phylum Arthropoda; class Insecta; order Orthoptera; family Acrididae; genus Schistocerca; species Schistocerca americana. The sequence goes on along the minus strand of NC_060120.1, from coordinate 322,914,109 downwards.
GCCCGGCCAGGCTCGGCTCGGCCCGGCCGGCAGTGTGAACGCAGCCTACTACTGTTGTAGCTCACGTTCAGATTTCGTTGAATGCCTCTAAACAGTCCCTGGAGGTTCCATTTGTATACCATAGAAATAACTGCGGCAGGGTAGCTAGCACCCACGATCATGTTCAATGGGCTTGTAGGCCCTTGATATCCTAGAGAAGGGCTGAATTGTCCAGCGGGGTGTCAGCAATTTAAAGGTTGTCAAGAACACCGTGCTCTTGCTTATCTCACTACAGACTATCTTCGACGGCACGTCACAAGGGAAGGGGTGGTTTCATTGACGTCCTTTACGCCACCTCTGAAGCCTTTTCGTGTTGATACTGATCAGCGGTGTGTGTAAAATGTTTCCCTCTGACATTCATAAGAAAACTGCGTGATTTCAACGATGGGTGTCGCTGTTCCATCGCAAAGACGTCAAAAGAAGGGATGGAATATCGGTAAGAGGGATCCAATCTTGTTACCGTCCACTGTAGCGTTCTCCAGAATTATGATGAATTTTGGTGCCAATGTGATATCATTAACGCACCTTATACCTCACATAGACTTCTACGCTCTCGTCGTATGTGTCGTCGTGTCTGCGTCTCAATGGTAAACAATCATCGGCATTCAAAAAAGCTACGCTTTAATTGCTTTGTGTAGTGTGAGAATAAAAGCAAATTTGTCGAGTGGGTAGGTTTCTGAGATAAAAGTGCCAGAGAGAGATTGAACAGGAGAAGAGAGAGAACAAGTGGGAGCAGATGGAGTATTTAAAGTAGTATAAAGGTAACTTAGCGATTGTAATACCGTCCTCAGTCGATCCGTCGAATGAAGAAGCCTATTTTACATGCAGCGGTTGTTTCACACTGTTCTTACCCATCTACTGCAACTTAGTATCCATCCCTCTTCATCCCTACGAAGCCGACACAGTTCCTTAATTGCAGTCTTTCTCAAGTCTGCGTGTTATCTGCCTTCCTGGAGGAAACATCCTCACACTTTTTGAGGTATTCTGTTAACTTCTATCCTATCGACCATACCATACTAGCAATTTCCTATCTCTCCAGTTCTGTATCAGTGCCCATCATCTTCATGTTTTCGTTCTTTATCTGCCCATTATTGCGCTTCTTTTTTATTACTTTCCACAGCACATTTCAACAGCTTTGGGTCTTTCTTACATTTTCTTCGTCAGTTTTACACTTTTGCTCCATATGATACTGTACTTTCCACAAACGTATTGTAAAGTCGCTGATTTGTAACTTTGAAGATACTGTCATTTCCTAACACCGGCTACAGCTGTTCAATTATGGCTTCGTTTTTTTACTTCATTCTGTGTATCATCACCTTTTCCTCAGTTTTCTGTCAGTGTGAGACTGAAGTACACTCGCTGACAGAGAAAGTGAAGCATGGTCGGATATCAGCGTAACTTCGTACACGTATACACCGTCGACGTGTATATAAATGATGAGAGTTACAATTCTTTGTGACAGGTAGAAAGGCCAGCAGACTGCTTTAGCTTCGTTCGTATTTAGTGTTATTACGGGGCATGTTAGGGTATACAAGAGACGTGAACAGCGTCAGACACTGAGTAATCACTGCGAAGGATACAGAGATGCCACGTACTCATGTGACACAGGGTTATCAGCACCTGACACGGACGACATTGTGGGCATCCATTTGGCTGGTTGCAAAAATCGCGTAGTATCCAGATTTGTGGTGCATACAGAAGTGACACGGGCAGGATGTATGATAACATGGGAACGTGAAGGCAGGGATACTCGCCGTAAAGGTTCCGATCGACCACGTCTGACCACGGCAAGGAGTGATTTCTCTATTATGCACCAAGCACGTCGTTGCTCCTTGACATCTGCGTGTGTCGTCCAACAACAGGTAATGGTGCAAAATTCTGTTCCATCCGCACCATTGATCAGAGACTGTCAGCAGCAGGAGTAAGGAGTTATCGTCCGGTGTTTAGGCAAAAGTTAATACCACAGCACAAACGGCTGCGTTTGGAGTTCTTCCGTGATGAGGATTCATACACTGCTGACACACGGCTTCGGTGAAGTAATACTCCGCAATGTTCCTTATGACCATCTTAAGTGGGCCTGGCGGTGACGTGGAAAGAGATCCCATTATTCCAATGTTTTTCAGAGACACATCGTTCTTACTCTTGACGTCACGATGTGAACAGCCCATGGGGTACGACTTCACGTCGCGGTTGGCAGAGGTTGATAGAATTCTGAGGCCAGACGGTACGTCACGTACGTCATTCGTTCTCATGTGATGATCTTTTGTATTCTATTCACCCCTCCACAGAAGCACTGTACGCAGTCTGTCTGCATACGGAGTAAATTTGGTGTGCAAATAAGAAAAAATATACTAAATCCTTGTGTAGCATGTAATTGATGTGAAACATTGGAACCAGCCTGGTATTCACCTAGTATGATGTGGCTAACCACCTAAAATCCACACCCAGGCCGGCCCGCGTAGCGAGCCCGTGCAGTTAATACGCCGGGCGGACTCGACTTGGGGCCAGCACACCCTCCCGACCCGGAAGCGTCTCGTTTACATACACAGCAACCCGTATGGGTACTTCTCATGATTTACTTGTCATGCGACAGTATCGTTGCGCCGTTTTGCAAAAAAGACTATGCTCATCCACACATGGCACCTGCCTTTGTGAACTGTCTTCCAATGTTGAGGTCTCGTGTGCACAGTAAGATCCCCTGATCGGTCTCCGATCGAAAATGTGTGGGACCAGCCCGACGACATCTCCGTCACAGTGCCAGTAGCTAGTATGTCAAGAACCAGTTATAATAGTCGTGGGAGAGCTTGCCTCACGAGTGGATACAACAGCTTTATAAGACTATTCCGAACCGAATCAGTGCATGCACCCATCCCAGGGGAAAGGCAAAGTATAGCCACTAGTGGAATGGTGCTATTACGTTCTTTGCAAATCTCAATAGAATTTTTAGTCACTCAAATGACATTGAATGCCCTTTCAAGCCGTTGTATTTCCATTAGTTTCCTCCTCCTCATAAGTATGGTTAACTTTTTTTTTGCTAGGCGTTGCACTAATATGAGGTTGTAAATCTATTATCAATCTGAGGATTGGTTTTAACACCACAATGTTTCAGGAGGCAAAGTCCTATTGAAGATCGACTGCCCTATCCATCCTCCGATCTTAGAAATGATGTAGCCAGTCACAGTGCAGTCTACAGTTCAGGGTGAGCTATGAACCTCTATGTAGCTTGGGCTATTTCACATTAACAAGTAATTGGCAGATGTGAAAGACGCCCTCAGTGACAGGTACCGTCATAATTCTGAGGACTGAACTCGGGCATGCGGACGTTTACATCTACATCGATACTCCGCAAGCTGCCTTGCGGTGCGCGGCGAAGTCTACTTTTGGTTCCACAATATTTCCGAAACTTTTCTGTTATCTTCACAATTGGCTTGAAGGAAGAATGATTGTCCGTAAAGTTACGTATGAGCTCTGATTTCTCGTGTTTTCTCCTCCTAGTCACACACCAAGACTTACTTGGAAGAAAGTAATAGGTTTCCCAAGTCTTCCTGGAACGTATGCTCTCGAAATTTCAGTAGTAAACCTCTCCTCCTTGCACCACGCTTTTGTTGTAGCGACACCTACTAGATTTTGTTGAGCATCTCCGTCATGATCACGCACCAACCAAACGATCCCATGACGAATGCACCAGTTTCTGCTCTATCTCCTCCTATCAGTCCTACTTCATAAAGGTGTAGATTGATGAAAAATATTCGAAAATAGGTCGAATGTTGGTTCGTGAGAGAATTACATTTCCTTAAGATTATTCCAATCAATGAAGCCTGGTAACTGCTTTTTATACAGTTCATTTTTTGCAGTCATTCCACTTTAGGTCGCTCCGGATAGTTACTCCAAAATATTTTATGGTGGCCACTATTTCCATTAATTTGTTGCCAATAGTGTAATCAAAAGTAATTAATCCCACCTCGTATTTACATTCAATACGCTACAGGCGGCCGATGTGGCCGAGCGGTTCTAGGCGCTTCAGTCTGGAACCACACGACCGCTACGGTCGCAGGTTCGAACCCTGCCTCTGGCATGGATGTGTGTGATTTCCTTAGGTTAGTTAGGTTTAAGTAGTTCTAAGTTCTAGGGGACTGATGACCTCAGATGTTAAGTCCCATAGTGCTCAGAGCTATTTGAACCATTTGAACGCTACATTTATTTACGTTGAGGGTCAGCCACCGGTCCCTGCACCAATCTTAGATGCTTTGCAGGCCTTCCTCCATTTCGCTACAGTCTCCTAGTATTGCAGTCTTTGTGTAGACGTTGAACAATCCTTATGATTATCCTGGATTAGGGTCGACATGAACTATACCAGTTATCATTATACTGGAACAGAGTCGATATGAAGTGAACCAGTTCTGCGTACCTTTCTTGATCTCTCTAGGACCAGTCTTAGACACTTCTGTGACGGTCTCAGTGCAGTGCTCGTAAATCGTAAGTCACAATCACAGAACAAAATACTCTCATATTTAATATTTGAACCGAAGTTTTGGCACTTGCTTTGCAATGAAATACCGTTGCAATGAGACGAACCAAATAGTCATATAAGGCTTATATATGTTTTTAGATGGTCTCATAGCCAGGATCAGTTGTACGACAATGGACTGGTTCTGAGATTCAAATTAAGTGTGAGTTTAATAGTTCGTTGGTTTTCTCTAAAATCTCGACACATGCCGTACCAAAAATGACAGAGAATCAGAGAATAAGTTTCCAACGAAATGTGCTTAAAGTCTTATAACGTTGACTGAAGATTAGATGGGTAGATCACATAACTAATGAGGAGGTATTGAATAGATTTGGAGAGAAGAGGAGTTTGTGGCACAACTTGACTAGAAGAAGGGATCGTTTAGTAGGGCATGTTCTGAGGCATCAAGGGATCACCAATTTATTGGAGGGCAGCGTGGAGGGTAAAAATCGTAGAGGAAGACCAAGAGATGAATACACTAAGCAGATTCAGAAGGATGTGGGCTGCAGTACGTACTGGGAGATGAAGCAGCTTGCACAGCATAGAGCAGCATGGAGAGCTGCATCAAACCAGTCTCAAGACTGAAGACCACAACAACAACACAACGTTGACTGAGAATTTGCTCCAGTTCAACGAGCACAAAGAAAGTAAAGAACTGATACACGAACCTCTTTAGAAGTTCAGTTTAATCATGAATGCCCCGCTAACACTGTCTCGAGGTACCTCCTCTTCATGGAAGATTGCTTGGTAGCGTTACGAACTTCCCTAATCTGTGCAACTCGCAAATGCATACTAAACGCGTCCAAGACCCTCGAACCAATACAATGAATCAGGCAACTCGTTGCGTAGCAAGTCGCTGCAAACTGTGAGCTGCTCAGAAAGTGGATAGCGGTAACCTGAAATGTCACACTTGCTGAATGTTTGCCCCATTCGGCGCCAGGGCCAGAAGTCTTTTCCCTCCGTTGCAGGGCCGCAAGACTGTCTCCCTGCATGGAAGGCCCACAAATGCCCAAATTTTCTCAACCAAACTTCAGCACCCGACTTTTCGAACCAGCGATTGCCACAGTGACCCATGAGAATTTCGCCTCATTTGCGTGAAAAGAGGGAAAACTACAGACATTTCCCATTCTTGGGTTACGCAACGCATCATAACATGCAAAAGGTTGATATCAGCCGTCAGCCGGGTTCCACTCAATGGTCGAGCGCTTTGCGGTAAACACAGTGGTGGGCAACTCACAGTTGTTTGGGAACGAGATTTGTAAGGAAAGGAAACGAATGTCCTCACGGTGGCCGAGCAGCGCCAGGCGACCTGTTCCGAGGCCTGTGTAGAGGGGGGTGAATCCTTCACGCACAGTTATTCTCTAGGGACTTGCACGAGTTAGCGGCATCTTCCTTCAAAGGGGAAAACTGCATTCACTGCCAAAGTGTGGAGCACGGGCTTATCGCAACCGCTTCCACGAGCTGCAGTGCCCTGGGGATCCACATCCCTGCCGTGGAGCCTCTGTGACTGACCTGCTGTGGTCAAGCCAGACCAGGGAACAAACAACTGGGCCTGCTCGTTTCTTAAAAAGACAATCTGAAGTCTTGTTTTTGGTTTCGCATGCTTCTGTACTCTTCTCAAAAATTTCCTAGATATTAACAGAAAAGTAATCAAATATCACTCACCAATATGTCACAGACATGTCAGCATTATTCTTATAACTCTCCGTTAGTGTACTCTCAAAATTACCTTTTTATCTGCCGATTTTGTTCCATTAAGAATAATGTCTTGAGTTCTATCTACCACCAAGCCTCACTATATCGGGGTATGTTTATAAGATTTCTATCCATGGTCTCTAAGTCTCACCCTTATGCGACTTAGGACACATACTGCTTAAAAAGAATATATACCCGTACTCCTCACCTGGTACTCACACACTAAATTTTCTAAAAATACTTGGTCCTCCGCAAACAGTAATCCTCTCATTTCATACGCGCAGACGATTCCTCTTAAATTCGTCCTCCAGTTTTAGGGTCCTCTTTTTATAACTCATCAGGCTTTCTGTTAGTTTCATGTTACACACCATCTTTGTTATTTTGGTATGACAGCATGTTTTGCAGCAGATTTCTGAATCCTATTGCCACTGATCATTTCTGTTATTTGAATGGTAGTAACCCTTCTAAAGTTCAAGGAGGTAGAAAGTGTTCTTAGCCTCTGTCCGCTTCTCACAAGGGGAAGGCCTCAGATACGGCCAACTGATTCGGCTCAAATTTGGCAGGTCGCTTGTGTACAACCTAAAACGAAGGAATATAGGATATTTTGGGTCAACAGCCCTGCTTTTTTGAGAAAATCACCCCTAAATGTTACGACGAGCAGTCGACTCAAAATTGGCGGGATCGATAGAAAATTGTAAATAGAACATTTCTCATCATCCGAAAACGCATACTTTTCCAGAAATCGAGGCAAGAAACTTTTACAACCTACGCTTCTGTACCCACACGGTAAACGCTTTTCGCCGACAGCACCGATAGAGCAACGGCCAAGGTAACTCGCTGCGAATCGGAGAACACGGGTTCGAATCTCGAAGAAACCTAGGGGATGTTATTCTTTTCGTTTGTAATTTTCCATATCTCAATTGATAGGTACAGGAGGGTTAATAAGGTAAGTAAATCAATAAGGAATGATAATAATAAGGTAGGCAAATAACCCTCCTATCCCTGTCAATTGGGATATGGAAAAATACAAACGGTATATCTATTACATACGTGCATATACAACCTTGAGATACATTTTACAATTACGTTTGGGATCGAAGTTTTTATTTACTTTTCAGAGATGATCTGTATGACCTTCACCAGTCGTACGTCAAACATACAGACATAGTAAACTAGTCCCATACTTCTGCGAACATTTCTACAGCTAAAGCATTCATTGCTGTTATCAAGTGCCATCGCGGTTCACTCGAAGTTGATGGATAGGGAGGCACAGAGAGGGGTTCTAGATCGAGCACATACGAGTGACCGTGAGACTGGTCCAAACAAAATAGAACGTGTGTCCTGAAATTACTGGTACCATAGACAAGTACTTTGAACTGAAAGACTTGCAGTGCAGCAACTGATTTGTACCGGTCGAAACGGAGAACGCAAAACGTCTTCATCTGTCGTGTTGTAACCATCTCAACCCCTATAAACATGTGGCCTTATAATCTAAAACGGGATGCAGTCTACATAATGTCTCTGAAAAATACAAGCCATTATTATACTCAAGATTAACATAGTCACAAAAAACTATCGGGCGAACTTGATAAAAAAAAACAACTAACAATTGAATAAAGACAAACAAATGGAGAAGGAGAAGCTAAACTTCAGATTCTCTTCATCAACCCGGTGATTACATGAGTGTCTGGAAAGGACTTACGGTCACAACTGGAGTCAAGTCCTAGTATTAGCAGCATTGACTGGGTTTATTTTAGCGTAGCTACGTTTACTATCACTGGTGCATTGCGCTATATTTGTATAATTGTCCAATGCCTTCAAAGGCAAACTACGATTCCAACTACACCCTATTCTACACGTTTTCTAAGTAGAGGAAATCCTATAGCTCATTAACAATACTACTTTTACACTGAGTGTGTTGTGTGCTCTAAGCATGTTTTGCGAATTTTTCTGCCGTTTCGGAAGTATCATTTGTACGACTGAAAAGAAGTTGTATCTGCCGTACTGTTCCCATCTGCTTAACTCGCGGTCTTAAGTTTAATCGTTTTTCTTTTGTCATATCTGGTCAGTGTAGGTTTACAATGGTCATCGGAATGAGCCAGCTGCGCCAGTGAGACCACCTTCCAGCAACCATATAAAGCAACACCTTAGAACCGGCACACAGATAAACTTTTAGTTTAGAGGTGTAAGTTAAAAGTCACCCAACGTTTCTGTCATCATTCATGTAAAAGATATACAGGGTGAAAAGTATTTAAACCGACAAACTCTGGGAGGTTGTAGGGGACATCAAAACAAATATTTTTCCCCAATGTCATTTTGTCCTATGAGGAGTATTTAAACCGGTAGAGGAAGATTTATCTGGCGGCAAATTAATTAAACCAACAAACACTTTTCCATTTTTTATGACAACACATTAACACAACCCAATTTCAGTTACAGTAGATTTTCAAAAATGCCTCCACTGACTCGTAAACAAAGGTTACACTGTCGGATCATGTTCTGTCTGACACGGGCAAAAGCCCCAGGAGTATCCTGAATTGTTCCTGCTGCTGCTACTATCCGGGCAACCAGATCCTCTTCTGATGCAACAGGAGAAGCGTAAACAAGGTTGCGCATCTCTCCCCACACAAAAAAGTCCAGTGGGGACACATCTGGGGATCGAGCAGGCCATGGCACAGGACCACCTCTGCCAATCCACGTTTCTGGGAACCGTCGGTCCAGGATTGGACGCACACGACGACTGAAATGTGCCGGCGCCCCGTCATGTTGGAACCACATGCGTTGTCTTGTAGGGAGCGGGACGTCTTCTAGAAATTCTGGCAATGCTCTGGCGAGAAAATTGTAATAGTGCCTGCCATTTAATGGCCTAGGTAGCAGATACGGCCCAATTAAACAGTCCCCAATAAGACTGACCCACACATTAGCGAAGAATCGCACTTGATGAACGCTAGTAACTCATTCCAAACATGCGAATCGTGCATGTTGAAGACTCCATCACGCCCGAACGTGGCTTCTTCTGTAAACAACACAGAGGATGGAAATGTAGGATGCATTTCACACTGTTCCAGGTAACACTGCGAAAACTATGCTCTGGGTGAATAATCAACTGGTTCCAGGTTGTGGAGACGCTGTAAATGAAATGGACATAACAATTGCTCTCGAAGGACTGTTCTTTACATTCGTCTGATTCGTCCGCACGTTACGTGCAGTTGCACAAGTGCTGATTGAAGGATCCCGCTCCACATGCTGCAGGACAGCTTCCTCAAATTGCAGCGTTCTTAACGTGCGACGGCTTCCCTGTCCAAGTAATCTGCTAAATGACCCGATCTCACGCAGACGTTGGTACACAGCAATAAAGGTCGTATGATGCGGGATACGGCGATTAGGATATTGTTGTCGATAAACCCGCTGTGCAGCTCGTCCGTTGTGGTGCGCTACGTAGTACGCACCAACCATACCAGTGTACTCACTCCACGTGTATCGATCCATTAGGACAATGCACTACTACACTGGTTGACAGCAGTTGCCTACAACTGAAAATCGTAATACGCCCTCTAACAACTGAAGATCGTAATACGGCCTCCACTGGTTTAAATAATCCGCATAGGAAAAAGTGACGTTATGGAAAAATATTTGTTTTCATGTCCCCTACAACCTCCTAGAGTTCGTCGCTTTAAATACTTTTCACCCTGTAGAAATATTAAATAGTGGGAACCTTTGTGAAACACCATGCAAATTTAGAACAACGCAGGAGAAATGAATGAAGGATGAGAGTCAGAGTCCAAAAGTAGCACGGAGCTAGTTTCGTGCCCTACAGCAGCTGGGCCCAGTTAGGGTCCAGCCAGGTCCGCTGCCGCCCACAATGGAGCCGCTGTTGATTTGCCGGCGGTTACGGCCAGCTCGAGCGTAGGACGCGCCGGAGGTCGAGCCGCGGACCCTGGTCCCGCGACCTTGCACCCGGCAAAAAGACGAGCCCGCCGCCCGCGGACGGGTTTGGCGGCTTCGCGGTTAGCCTCGCTGGTTGCCCCCTCCCCTCCCCTCCCCTTCCCTTCCGGACGGCGCTACGCCACCCCCCACCACCTGAGCAGCCGTCTCTGATCAGAGCCTCTTTCCCCCGCCACAATAATTATTGTCTCAGACGTCCGCGTGCGCGCGGAGGGGCGGCCGCGCAAACTCGAAAAACGACGACGGCGGCGTGGAGGCGGCGGCGGCGGCGGCAGCAGCGGTGGAGCTGCGGTGCTTTTATTGGCAAAGTCCCGCCGGCCCGGGCCGCGGGCTGTCTTTATGGCTGCTTCCAAACGTGTGCCGCCGCCACCTATGCTACACAGCCAGAAGAGCACCTCGCACGACAAACCACTTGCCTGGGGCGCATCGTCTGAAATGGAGTGGCAGCTCTCTTTAAATGTGGGTAAAACTAAAATAAATTCTGACGATAAAGAGAAAAAGTTCGATAGCATGTGATTACAAAATTACATAGGAGCATCTTGTACTCATCAAATCTGTGGTTATGAGCAATACTAAGAAGCTATATGATATGGGGCACTTACCTGAATTTAGTTTTAAGCAACGTGAATGGAATAACTAGGTTTGGTGGAAGAGAATCGCGTACAAAATGCTGCTGCAATGGATTCTAGACTATTGTTCCGATATTCGGAGCCCTTACCATTAGGGAGAGAAAAGACATCAGAAGAATTCAGGGAGGCGCTGGTGGAATGGGAAGATATCGACACGGAAATGTAGCAGAAATTCTCAGGGAATTTAAACGGTAATCGATACATCGGCACATTCACCGATGAACGTTTTAGTGACACTGAGCTCCTTTGCCACTGGAACTTCCCCTTTGAACGTAAAGAATGACTGTGCTGGTAAACTTCTACGTTATCTGATACCGAAACAGCTGAGTAAAACTGAACGTACTCAGTTTACTCTTTACTTATTCTGATCATTTCTAAACTGACACGCAATATTTTAGCGCAGCGCAATCTGACTTTTAATAATCCCTACAAAAGAATAGCCGTGACTAACAATAAGCTATACCCTTCATGAATCACTTACCTCACAAAAATCTTCGTTACTCGAACTACTGCAATACAGAGAGCGCCAATACTGCCAGCTAAATAAAAGATTTTAACTACTGAAGGCACTAACTACTGAAGGCACGAACTACTGAAGGCACTAACTACTGATAGGCACTAACTACTGATAGGCACTAACTATTGATAGGCATATAGTTAGCAAACGAAAGATTTTGATGGATAACAAACAATGTATTTAACTTAATAGTGTTCAAAAGTTCAAAAATGGTTCAAATGGCTCTGAGCACTATGGGACTTAAACTTCTGAGGTCATCAGTCCCCTAGCACTTAGAACCACTTAAACCTAACCAACCTAAGGACATCACACACATCCATGCCCGAGGCAGGATTCGAACCTGCGTCCGTAGCGGTCGTGTGGTTCCACACTGAAGCGCCTAGAAACGCTCGGCCACCCCGGCCGGCTGTTCAAAAGTCATTACATATATATATATATATATATATATATATATATATATATATATATATATATATATATTCTTGACATCTATTTTGACAAATTTCCTTTTTCTGACGGGCACACGTCCAGATCGTCCGCTCGTATTAACATCTCAAAACTCTGGCATCTCTCCTCCCACATCCACCACTGCTTGCGGCTCACCTCGAACTGCCCAACGCTACGGGCTGTTCACATCCAACTGCCCAACACTGCACAAGCGAATAATCCAACAAGGAGTCCAACCAGCCACAGACTGCACACAGCGCAGTCAGCGGTTTTATTACAGAGCGCTACATGGCGTCGCCAACATAAAGTCCTATACAGCCTAGTTACACCATATGCGTCTTCTCAGAAGCGCATTCTCCCCTAGTTTCATAACTTAGGAGGTAGCTTAACAAATCAGACAGCTATGAAATGGATAAAATATTAACACGTTCATTTACAATATATACAATTTGAAACACGAGAAACACATAACTTTGGTAATGCTACGAGTCCTTCATTCCTTTACACAGTCTGCATCACCTGCTAGCAGTTACAAGATACAGTCACTGGATAACTGTTCCTAAGTATTCTCGCTGCAAGTCGTCCAAGATCTGGGAGTGGAACTCAGTGTGCGGTGCCTTGAAAAGATTTGTTGACGAAACAATTGAACTCAGTTGAAAACAAATTGGAGGTCGTCTGGTGGCATTCAAGGTGCCACCCATAAGAGATGGTGAACACTGGAGAGAGCAGGACTCACGGAGATAAATTTTAAATGTATAATCTCCCGTGAACATGAGAGCGGCATGCCATATGCGGTCGATGGAGACGCTGTCGATACCACAGTGTTGATCAACTGGTGTTATTGACAGTGGGCTATCACTATGAAGCACAATTTCTAGAGTGAAAGTGCACAAGTGTTTTAAGCCGGTAATGACCCTTTGAGTTGTGGTGAGAGACAGAACAGTGTAGATAAGCTCCACGGTCCCATTCATGACTGGAGATCCAAGACACGTGCTCATCACTCTTGAACTATGCTTTGATTGGTTTTGTGTGGTTAGCCCCTTTTTCTAACAAACCTTATTTTTCATTTTAGGGGTGTTACTCTGATGAATAGTGAGTCAGTTCTCCTCTGTGACACTTTGACTGGAGGGGACAACTATTGGAGGGATGTCACCTGTTGCCTGTAAAGCCCTGGGCCCACTCACCTGCTGCCACGATTATTTTTTTCACCTTGTTTTATTATTGTTGATACAGTTGATGTACATCAAATTTATAGCCTTGTCACTTTTAACTATGTAAGATCTTCCAGATAGCCGGCATTCTTTACTCTGTAACAGTCTCTGCCCCTAATCAGGTTGGTGGTGGGTCAGATGTGGCTGGTGTTCCTGTTGCCACAGACAAGCCCTGCGAGGCCCCTACCTGCTCCGATGTATGTTACGGCCTGATCCATATACTTTTATTTCTTCGTAAGTTATTTCTCAGTTCTTGCTTCAGTCAATACTGATTTTGATTACTTGATTTTACCACTCTACCATACTTTCATAATTTGATCACTTTTCTGGCATATGTCACTAACTCCAGATGAACTATATGTTGACCAAGGGCCAGATGACTTCCATGTTTAGTTCCTTAACCCCCAATCATCCAACTTACACGGCTCACACTACTGAATTGCGAGATGTGTTTTTCAAGTAAGTACCATTTTGAAGTAAAAACAAAGCAAATAGACTTTTTGAGAACTGCGCATGTTGTACTTGTATTTCAGAATGGTACTTACTTTTAAAAAATGTGCCTCATACCTTGAAAATGTGAAGTTTACTTTTCTCTTCATTACACTGGATTTACACAGATTTATGCTAGCCATTAGAGTACAAAGAAAGAGGTCACTGATCAAAAATCACAAACTATACAGGTAATGAGGATAGAGCAAAACTTCTTTTGGGCACTCTATATATATTTATGTGCAATGTATATGCAGTATAATGGAATGTATCTTGATGTTTAATGAAGATTGCTCTCATATGCTGGACTGTGGATTTCTTCATGCTAGGCGATCAATATTTAATGCAACACATTATCCCTCAGTAAGTTTCGATTGAAAAAATGCGGAATTTGCTGTCGGCAATCGTGCAATATTCCCACTTCAGCACTTTTAATTCCGATAGGTGGCCGCGCTCTACCTAGCCTTCAAAACGGTGTCTGTAGCGGAGATGCGTTCCGTGCAGAGAGCTATCCCTGAGTTTCTTTTGGCGGAAAACCAGAGCATTGCAGATATTCATAGACGCTTGCAGAATGTCTAGAGAGACCTGGCAGTGAACAAAAGCACGGTGAGTCGTTGGGCGAGGCATCTGTCATCATCGCAGCCAGGTCGCACAAACCTGTCCCATCTCCCCCATGCCGGCAGGCCACACACAGTTCTCATTCCGGCAATGTTGGAACGTGTGAAGACTCTCACTCGAGCTGATCGACGGATCGCAACAAACACCTCATGGCACAACGGAACTGTGAAGGGGTTATTCTGTTTGATGTGCTCTCTCACGGTACAAAAGTCAACTCTGAAGTTCTGTATATTGTGCTCACCTCAGGGAACGTATTCAGCGTGTGCGTCACAACAGAAATTAAAACGAACTTCTTCTCCTTGACATCGCAAGACCTCACACAAGTCTGCGCACCCGAGAGGAGCTCACTAAACTTGGACTGTTCTTCCTCATCCACCCTACAGCCCCGATCTCGCACGTTCTGGCTTCTGTCTGTTTGGCTCGATGAGGGATGCACTCCACAGGAAGCAGCACGTGGGTGATGAGGTGGTTATTGATGCAGCAACACGTTGGCCTCAACGATGACCTTTAGAATGGTACCACGTGAGCATACACGCCCTTCCTGAAAGGTGGTGTAAGGCCGTACCATTGAACGGTGATTATGTTGGAAACTAAGGCTTTGTAGCCAAAAGAGTGGGGAATAATACGGTTGTTTGAATCAGGAATAAAACCAACCTGGTTTCAGAATAAGATGTGTTGCATTTCTGTTTGAACGCCCCTCGTATGGATGACAATGTGCGACCGCATCGAACTGCTGGTGGAGGAGAGCTTGGAACGAGAGAATATTCACCGAATGGCTTGGCCTGCGAGGTCCCCTGACTTAAATACCCTCCAGCATCTACATCTACATCTACATCTACATCCACACTCCGCAAGCCACCTGGCGGTGCGTGACAGATGGTACCTTGAGTACCTCTGTCGGTTCTCCCTTCTATTCTATGGTCATTACATTTCAAATCACTCCTAACGCCTACTCTCAGATAATTTATGGAATTAACTGCTTGGAGTTGCTGACTTGCTATATTGTAGCTAAATGATAAAGGAACTTTCTTCCCATGTATTCGCAGCACATTACACTTGTCTACATTGAGATTCAATTGCCACTCCCTGCACCATGCGTCAATTCGTTGCAGATCCTCCTGCATTTTAGTACAATTTTCCATTGTTACAATCTCTCGATACACTACAACATCATCCGCAAAATGCCTCAGTGAACTTCCGATGTTATCCACAAGGTCATTTACACATATTGTGAATAGCAACGGTCCTACGACACTCCCCTGCGGCACACCTGAAATCACTCTTACTTCGGAAGACTTCTCTCTATTGAGAATGAAATGCTGCGTTCTGTTATCTAGGAACTGTTCGATCCAATCACACAACTGGTCTGATAGTCCATATGCCCTTACTTTGTTCATTAAACGACTGTGGGGAAATGTATCAAAAGTCAAGAAACACGGCATCTACCTGGGAACTCGTGTGGGATGCGTTTGGAAATCTGTTGACGCACGTCCACATGCACCACCGACCATCCAGCAGATGTCAACCGCGATGATGGAGGAATGGAACGCCCAACATCAACAACGCGTTACCAGTATGACAACACGTTGCAGATCATGCACTGCCGTCCATGGTGATCACAAACGCTATTAACAACCATGTCCCGCGGACCAGCGTGAATCTAAACGACTTCCGTGTAATTATTTTCTTTGAACATTGTGTGTTTCTTTCAGTTACCTTGTGTTCTATACTGCAGCTATTCTTTCTATGTGTCATGCAAGTTTAATCGAACTATGTTACTCGATAGTGACTCAGCTTACGAAAGCTTCGTTCCTCCTTCGGTTGTGCATACTGGTGTACTTTATGTTTGCAGAATTTTGCCGTGACCGTACTGCCGTGAAGGAACAGATAAATCGGTTGCTTTTTCAGAAAATTTTGGTGCAGTGTAACACACAATAGAAAAAGCCCGGCATCTGACTTCAGGCGAGATAAGGGTGTCCTACGACGCATCGAAGTTCAGTCGATTTGTAGCTGTGGAAAATAACCGCTCCTGACGCATTTTATCCAAGTTAAAAAAAAAGGCTCGTGTCATCTGTAGTAACAATATGCTCAAAAATTTGACCGAGGAAGCGCAAAAGGAGCATAAAACATAGTAACAGGAGGCGAAAGTTGTACATATTCGTAATAACTGAAAACCAAGCAGTGGTCAGTTTGGTGAAACAAGATGAAACGAAATCAAAGTAAAGTTTGTTCGTTCGCGAGGTTTGTTTACTTTTTGGTTACAGGGGAAATATTGCGACAACTGGTTTACGGGATCGAAGAAGAGTGAATGCGGAAAGAATCAGTGATATTAGTAAAAAAACAGCCGAAAACGCAGCGTCATTCTTCATCACGACAACGCCACATGCCGCACAGACCGTTATTCGACGTAGTAAAACATGGAATTAATGTCTCATTTAGAACTATGTAGGCTTCCGCGGCCAGAGTCAGTTGACACAAAAGTTTTCTGGGTATGGTACCGTAACATAATTTAAAAGAAACTAATGGAATCAATGTTTCAGCCTCGGCTGAAGTGGCCATTTTTAGGGCACGCTCGCTTTCGAGATTCTAGGAGGTGAGCCTGCCTAGGGTGGCGTCCATCTCGCTGATTGCCGATGAGAACTGGTGAGCCTGGATGTGATTATTAGTTGACCCAGAAGAAGGCCACTGTAACTGTTGCAGAAACGCTGGTTCCTCCACTATACTCTTTTATATTATGATGCGGTGTCATACTCAGAAAACCTTTATGTCAGCTAATGTCTCACTATCCGTATTCGTATTCACCTTAGCGATTACTTTTCGTTCTCTACCACCTAGCGACTACTTTTCGTTCCCTACCGCCTAGCGATTAATTTTCGTCCTCTAATATAGAACAAAAAATGAGTAGATAGGATTTGTTATCACCGCCGCGCTACAGTCATGGACTGTGCGGCTGATCCCGGCGAAGGTTCGAGTCCTCCATCGGGCATGGGTGTGTGTGTTTGTCCTTAGGATAATTTAGGTTAAATAGTGTGTAAGCTTAGGGACTAATGACCTTAGCAGTTAAGTCCCATAAGATTTCACACACATTTGAACATTTTGAACATTTGTTATCGCCCCCGAAGAAGCAGCTGAATCTCTCCGAAATCATATTTTGGAGGGAACAATATCAACTTGAGAAAGAGGTTCCAGGGGAGGCTCTCAGGTACGCTAAATTTATAAATTTTTGAGGTTCATATTCTAAGAATCAATAAACCGCCCCTACAGCCGAGCACGTTAAAGCGCCGCACTATGCCTGCCCCTGACCGAATCCGCCTCATGGCTTAACCACGAGAACTGGTGACCCGCCAAGCATGGATGTGGTTTTTACATAGTTTCCCACTTCCAGCTAAGTAAACAACGGGATGATATCTACGTCCCACCTCAGTTACACGCGAGGCAAATACTTTGAAAAAGCGTTCTCACACTTGAACATGTGATTTACTCTAAACGCAGACAATGTGGTCACAGATTCCGTCCTGGGGGGTGTGCTGACGTCAGGAAGGGCATCCAGACGACAACCGTCAGTAACATTGCCAAAACCCGTGTAACAAGACCGACCCTTTAGAGAAACGGAAAAAGACTCAGAAACAATAAAACGATCTGCACCGCCACCTTTTCTTAGCAACGTTTAAGGTGACACTCATAACTGATGATTTTTAGCACATTTAACACAATCTGTCTTTGACACGCTGATGATGTTTGGTTTGTGGGGCGCTCAACTGCGCAGGCACCAGCGCCCATACAAAGTCTCAATTTTTTTCACAGTCCAATTTTTTTACACAGTTCAATCTAGCCACTGTCACGAATGATAATGTTGTTGAAATGATGGGGACCACACAAACACCCAGTCGCCTGACAGGGAAAATCCCCAACCTGGGCGGGAATCGAACGCGGGACCCCGTAATGCAGAGGCAGCAACGCTAACAACTACACCACGAGCTGTAACTTGACACACGCTGAGGGAGTCGACGGTTTCAGCTGCAAAACAAGACTGAAATGGCGTCTTTGTGACGTCATCAGGGAAATAAGGTATGCTTACAACAAAAGCGTGAACGTGTGTGAGTCATTATGAGTCTACTGCACTGACGATATTATCCGAGAATCAAGTGGCTTTTGACAGCAGAGAGTCATCATTTTCTAATTGGACAGCAAAATTTCTGTCCGCAGGTTTTATAGCTCGTTTATCGGATGGCGCTGCTGTGCCACTGTGTTAGACAGGGGCCCTCAAGGAAAGAGCCGGGCCGTCGGCAGTTGGGACGAAGTTGGCCAGCTAGGCTCAGGGCCGTGGCCTTGGCGGGCGCGTGCCGCCAACCGCCAACCTAGCGCCGTCTCTTTGATGCCTGCCGGCTGTGTCTGGACTCCAGCAGCCACGCGTGGCAGTCTCAGAAGCACGAGGCTGAACGTGCAGGTTCAGATCTACGATCTCTAGATTACGTGAATGCGCGGATCTTGTCTGTGGTGGCACTATCCCATCTACAGCGATAATAGGCGTACATTCAGTTACGTCCGAGATGAGAATTTCACAAGGAAAATAATTTTAGACGCACTACCTGATCAGAAGTGTCCGAACACACCTAGGTAATGCGGCACTGACCACAATATGTCGCAAGTGGCAGAATCGGCGCTGTAAAAGGAGTCGGTGAGTACTGTGCTGCAGTAGTATTTCGGGCAAAATTTAACCAATGTCCTATAACGTTGGTGACTACAGTCTCTTGACTTCCAAGGTTAGTAATCGTAGATAAACTGAATATACTGATTTTATGTTGTTTAGATATATTTAAGTTGTGTGATTAATCATTTAACATTGCGAGGAACAAAATAAAATAGAAAAAACAAAAATGTTGTTAGCTTTGAGAGTCAAACCGAAGCTGATGAACTGCCAGTCAATGTGTCCGGCCACTCACCCAAAGCACCATTACGCAACGGCCCTCCAGAGTCCCTCATACTCTACGCTTGCACAATACGTTACATGTACACTACTGACCATTAAAATTGCTACACCACGAAGATGACGTGCTACAGACGCGAAATTTAACCGACAGGAAGAAGATGGTTCAAATGGCTCTGACCACTACGGGACTTAACTTCTGAGGTCATCAATCCCCTAGAACGTAGAACTACTTAAACCTAACTAACCTAAGGACATCACACACATCCATGCCCGAGGCAGGATTCTAACCTGCGACCGTAGCGATCGCGCGGTTCCAGGAAGAAGATGCTTTAATATGCAAATGATTAGCTTTTCAGAGCATTCACACAACTTTGGGGCCGGTGGCGACACCTACAACGTGCTGACAAGAGGAAAGTTTTCAACCGATTTCTCATATTCAAACAGCCTGGCGAAAGGTTGTTGGGCTGCCTCGTGTAAGGAGGAGAAATGCGTACCATCACGATTCCGACTTTGAAAAAGGTTGGATTGTAACCTATCGCGATTGCAGTTTATCGTATCGCGACATTGCTGTTCGCGTTGGTCGAGATCCGATGACTGTTAGCAGAATATGGAATCGGTTGGTTCAGGAGGGTAATACGGAACGCCGTGCTGGATCCCAACGGCCTCGTATCGCTAGCAGTCGAGATGACGGGCATCTTATCCGCATGGCTGTAACGGATCGCGCAGCCACGTCTCGATCCCTGAGTCAACAGATGGGGACGTTTGCAAGACAACAAGCATCTGCACGAACAGTTCGACGACGTTTGCAGCAGCATGGAGTATCAGCTCGGAGACCTCACAGACAGGAGTGCCTGCGATGGTGTACTCAACGACGAACCTGGGTGCACGAATGGCAAAACGTCATTTTTTCGGATGAATCCAGGTTCTGTTTACAGCATTATGATGGTCACATCCGTGTTCGGCGACATCGCGCTGAACGCACATTGGAAGCGTGTATACGTGATCGCCATTCTGGCGTATCA
The DNA here is from genome assembly GCF_021461395.2 of Schistocerca americana. Taxonomy (NCBI): domain Eukaryota; kingdom Metazoa; phylum Arthropoda; class Insecta; order Orthoptera; family Acrididae; genus Schistocerca; species Schistocerca americana. Next base: position 322,894,060 of record NC_060120.1, on the reverse strand, counting down.
ACCGGCTCGATGATATGGGGTGCCAATGGTTACACGTCTAGGTCACCTGTGGTTCGCATTGACGGCACTTCGAACAGTGGACGTTACATTTCAGATGTGTTACGACCCGTGGCTCTACCCTTCATTCGATCCCTGCGAAACCCTACATTTCAGCAGGATATTGCACGACCGCATGTTGCACGTCCTGTACGGGCCTTTCTGGATACAAGAAATGTCCGGCTGCTGTCCTGGCCAGCACATTCTCCAGATCTCTAACCAACTGAAAACGTCTGGTCAATGATGGCCGAGCAACTGGCTCGTCACAATACGCTAGTCACTACTCTTGATGACCTGTGGTATCGTGTTGAAGCTGCATGGGCAGCTGTACCTGTACACGTCATCCAAGCTCTGTTTGACTCAATGCCCAGGCGTATCAAGGCCGTTATTGCGGCCAGAGATGGTTGTTCTGGGTACTGAATTCTCAGGATCTATGCACCCAAATTGCGTGAAAATGTAATCACATGTCAGTTCTAGTATAATATATATGTTCAATGAATACCCGTTTATCATCTGCATTTCTTCTTGGTGTAGCAGTTTTAATGGCCAGTAGTGTAATTTTAAAGACTGATACTAAACTCGTGCTTTGGGCAGCGTAGCACTCATAGTCGAAAACAGACAGCTGCGTCACTACTCTGAGTTGACCGTAATGTGGCTGTCCATCATTTCAGCACCTGACATGGGCTTCTAGTTTACGCAGAGATAGCGCTACAAAACATGTTCTCGTCCATTTTATTTGCATACCAGAACACATGCAAAGAGGAATGGCGTAATTTTAGTGTGACTTCCGGCTCACGTTCAAAGAGAAATGACATGATTTCAGTGTGATACTTGCAGTATGCTGCAGCAAATTAGCACTTAATAACCGGCCGTTGCCAGTAGAGAAGCAGTAACACCCCATTGGACCGGTCAGTAGAGCTCATTGGCATTGAACGCGCACTAGTCATGGAACGTCTGTTGAGTAACACATCCGTCAAGGACATTTAAAACTCTTTTAACGCTTCCCAAGTCGACTATTGCTCACAGATGATGCAGTGGAAACGTAGGGAATAAAGGAATGGGGTATAATAGTCTAGCAGATGCTCATAAGCCACACATTTAGTAGTCAAAGCTAACCGACGCTTGAGGTGGTAAAAAGAGCAATAAAATGCTCAGTGATTGACTGCAAGCAAGTGATTTGGAGTGATGAATTGTACTATGCCTGCTGCAGTCCGAAGGGGATTTTTGCGTTTGGCGAATGTCCGGACGGCGTTACCTGACATCATGTGTAGTATCAACAGTGAAGTACAGAGGAGTTGGTGTTACGGTGTAGGTATGTTTCTCGTGGTTGGAATGTAGTCCCCTTCTTGTGCTTCAGGAAATGTTAAATGTGGAATGTTATGAACATCTTACAGCATTGTATGCCGCGTACAGTGGAGAAACTCTTCAGAGACGTTGATTTTCTGTATCATCATGAAAGTGCATCGTGTCATATAGCAGCATCTGTGAGGAAATGCTTTGTGGACTGCAACATTCCTGAAATAGACTGAACAGGTACTCTGATGTGAGAAAGAAATAGAGTATTACCTGTACAAAAACATACACGAGAAAACAATGTTGTTCTGTCAGATTCAGAATGTAGGCTCCTCTTCTAGGAGTCGTTTTTTCTAGAAGTACCGTAACAGCATACACAGGATGAACCTGGACGCTGAAGACAAAATCTCGGATCTTAGTCAGGGAAATTATCTTACTATTTTGGCATCCGTAACTTGTGTCTCCAGTGAATCAATGTAGAGTTACTGCATTTCGACTGATTTCTTACCCTCATTAATCTTTGTAAGGCGTGCAACTCATCTTTGTCCGTGTCGGTTAGTATCTTCTTACAGTCACTGACATTATGCTTGTCAGATGCCAGTGAGTGGTACTCTATTCTTTGTGCTTACACTGGGCTGCCTGCTCATACAACCAACAACAGGGGAAACTTCATTCAGGGTGTGGTCATGGGCATTTCCAAATTTGATACCTGCTATTCCTTTATGTCTCCACTTTGATCTGTTTCACTATGCTGATTGCACACAGTCTGCTGGCACATACCACTTCACTCTCGTGACTTATGTCAACAGTGGAGAGTGACATAACCACCAGATACCAATTCTGCACCATCTACAGTGCTCCGTAGCCAACAGTCCGTCCTCTTACGATGTGTCTAACATTCTGTCCAGTATGCTTACATTAATTCAAACTGAATAAATCACAGTTACATTATTCCTCTGTAACGAGTGTTACGTGACTTTCCTCGAAACAGTCACGCAATGTAAGCAAATCTATAATGGAAGATCCATTGACTGTAATATTTAATTGCCGGCCGCTGAGGCCAAGTGGTTCTAGGCGCTTCAGTCTGGAATCGCGCGACCGCTACGGCCGCAGGTTCGAATCCAGCCTTGGGCATGGATGTGTGTGATGTCCTTAGGTTAGTTAGATTTAAGTAGTTGTAAGCTCTAGGGGACTGTTGACCTCAGATGTTAAGTCCCATAGTGCTCAGAGCCATTTTTGTAGTATTTAATTGATACTAAGGTACGTGAGAGACTGAAGCACTAGTGATTGACTAATGGAACCTTACTCTTCTTTTACTCTCAGTTCGGCTTTGCATGCCTCGTAGAATTGGCAGAACGTATTCTGAGCAGTGGAAAAAGCATGCAGACCGGTCCTCCGCCATGCTTTTGTAGTGCCGCACCACGACGTGTAGCCTTGTTCTAAGCGAACACAGATAGAATATTTCATGGTGCATACTTCTTGTGAAAACGAAACTTCCTGGCAGATTAAAACAGTGTTTCATATCAGTGTACACTCCGCTGCAGAGTGAAAATCTCATTCTGGAAAACATTTTACAACTTGGGAGTGGAGTGAGAAGGTTCGCCTTTTGACAGAAGGCACTATTGCACCTAAATTTAGAATGTCCATTTTTTTTCCAGAAAACTCCAGACATCAGAGATAAACATCTTGAAGACAAATTGGAGTTCCGCAGATTAGGGGCTTTAAAAATGGAAGATACTGCTGAACATAAAAAGAGAGTTCATGATACGTAGGCAACGGCCTTGCCGCAGTGGATACACCGGTTCCCGTGTGATCACCGAAGCTGTCGGGTGTGGCCGGCACTAGGATGGGTGACCATCTAGCCGCCACGCTCTGTTGCCAATTTTTCGGGGTGCACTCAGCCTCGTGATGCCAATTGAGGAGCTACTCGACCGAATAGTAGCAGCTCCGGTCAAAGAAAAGCATCATAACGACCGGGAGAGGGGTGTGCTGACCACACGCCCCTCCTATCCGCATTCTCAGTTGAGGATGACACGGCAGTCGGATGGTCCCGATGGGCCACTTGTGGCCTGAAGACGGAGTGCTTATGATATGTAAATAAATTACAAGTCAGAAAGAGAAAAGGGAGTGACACGACTTTTTTCTGTGGAAGGTGGTCGGATGTATGTTATTGGTTAACCAGGTAGAGGAGTGGGACTAGTGCTTTCTAAGGAGCATTTGTACTGGTTGGCGTTAAGGAGATTCCGAGCCCAGCCAATCTAAATTTAGCAAGAGATGTAAAATGGGGAAATGCGAGGGTTTCTTTTAATTGACATTCAGTCAGAAATCTTTCGATCTTTGGGATCCCCAACCGCCAGACTTCCACGCTGAGAGACATCATCAGCCTGCTACGCCACCTGAGCTGATGGATTGGAGACTTAGAAAAATTCCGAGCTGATCTTAGCTGCTGACGAGTGTTGTTAGTTCCACAAAAAAAATGATACTGCAGTGCTATGTTAAGACCAAGCTGCAGTCACGAGATGATATGTAGGGGCACTGAAGTCATTTTATAATAATTTGATTACTTCAAGCATCACTCTAAAGATTTATATTTTAACGCCAATAAACAGTCTGCTTTCAACTCCAACCACACGTGTGACGTATTCCCTCCTGTAGTACTATCTGTTTCCACATAAGATCGCAACAACCAATGGGCACTTTGCGATTGCAGTTAATTCACTTACGGGATTATTAGCATCTTTCCCCTGACCCTTATGTTAGTTATGCCAAGGCCTCATCGTATTAATGTTACCACTGTTTGTCATTTGCTTTGTCAATAATTTTATCGGGATAAATCAAAGTAATTGTGATCTGTGTCTCGTTGAGTAGTCACAAATTGCCCCAGTCACTATTTTGGAGGGCACTCTAATATTACTGAGACATCTGCTAGGCCTACCTTCCAGTTCTAACAAAAGCCGCTATCTTGCTCGAGCCTCAGAAGACCGTGGTCCTTTAGGTCAACCTGCTGAGAAAATATATATGCGCAGTCTGAAATTTTCGCGTGTGGTAATCGGATTCAGCCTCAACATTCGCTAAAATCCGTCGTAAATGATCAATTACAGCTTGGGAAGTACAGAAATGTTTACAGTTGCAACATTAGAAGGAAAAATTAAGCTCTGCATTCCTCTTTATTAAATTCGTGCCGTAGAAAGATTTCAGCATCCAGCTCCAAAGATCATAGTCCACTTATTCAGCATCGTAAATGTGCGGAAGACAAAGAGTGTTGTTACTTCTGGGCAGTTCCATCTGTCCCCTATGTGGGGCGGCGGGTGGAGTAATAGAATAAATGTTTTGTATTTATGCTGTTTGCCGTTCTCAACACTGGCTCTCTAACTGCAATATTGGCAACCAGAAAGTGATTAGCAAAACGTGAAGCCTGTAATTAGAATTCGTAGTGCCCACTTCATCTGAGAAATACATTTATAGCTACAGCTTATAGCTCTGAGGAACTAGGAGATTGTCTGGGATTCATAATCAAAAACCATTCTCTTTAAAATGTTCACTATAATCTGAAAGTCACAGACCAAAAAGAATCCACACAATTCAACTACCAGAGCAGTTCAGAGTCTAGTGCACTGATGCAACTATAACTGTTCAAATTAAATGTTTAAGTGAATGCTCGCCATAATTTGATGATAATGTTCATCAAACGCCACGCTAATAATGGTAGAATGTCTGTCCTGCGGCGGCACGTGAAAATACGACATACGCAAACTAAAGATAGGTTATTAACATCATCCCAAAATTAACACTTCACTCGAAAACGATTTCATGGTTACGCGTATCCCGAGTAACTTATTACGGTATCCGAGGCTTTTTATATCAACGATACCGACGCGACGCGACTCCCGGCACAGGTGGTGCGCCAATCAGCATCTAGAGAGAACTGGGGCCTTCCTTTCCCGCGCAGCGTTCTTACATATAAGCCGCGGTGCGGACAGCTAAGGGAACGCCTGATCAAATCTGCTCTCCCGACCAGCCGCTGGGCTAGTAATGTACCACTTTAAGTTATCGAATAAATCATTGCTCCCTTTGCTGATGGCCGATGAAGCTTTCAATTTAATTGTGCAATCAGCACACAAGTAAGTAATCATAATAAAAGTCTGACGTGGCTAAGTCAAATATTTTGGGCGAGAGAATTAATTTAATTACACTACACACAGTAGACGAGCTCTGAACTTGCCCTTTGGAGATACGCTATCGCTATAGTTTTATAGTTATTCAGTTGAAACTTCTCACATCTGTATGATTAGAGCGGATATCCCTTCAAATTTAAACATCCCAGCTTTATTTATTCGCCTACTTAATCTATCTTGCTTCCTTAATTTCTAAGACAAAAACCAGAAAATCTCGAATTTCAACTAAAATTTTAATTTGTGAAATCCAGAATACTGTTTCTACTAAATTATTATGCAAAAGGAATCTAAATATAAATTTTTAAGTTTCTAGCTCTTTTCTGTTGTGCCAATGATTTTTACAGAAAAACGTCCAAATTTCGAAAATGGTTAAAAGTTATTGAACTGATATTCAGCGCATATTGATTTAGTATTACTCCTGACATGCTAGAAACGTTTCAGGTTATTTACTTGATTTTTAAAGTATTGCGCAACATTTATGACGTCAGAGGTAGTTACAGCGGACTAGGCTGGCACACAATGGAAAGACTGAAGTGAATTTTATAAGGCGTGAGTATGCTGCTTCCCTACACCTAGTTGAATTTTTAATGTAGAACTGGAAACGTGAGTAGTGTAGAAGACAAAGACGTTCCCCTTTATTTTCGAAGTTAAACTGATTTCATCGACTGATTTGATCCTTCTTCCATCTCACCGCATCGAGAGTTAATATTTTCATATCAGTGTAACTGCTACACCCAACATTTTCTACAACCCTTTTGGCGTACCCCAGTCATTTTCTGTCCCTTGTATTTGTCCCCTATGCTGCTCCTTCCATGGCCTAGTTAACTAATGTTCTTGGTTGCTGTAGCAGTTGTCCCGCTTTCTTCTGCTAATGATCTTCCAAAGACTTCTTTCCTCACCTGGTCTTCTTAGTGCGCCGTTATTTGGAATTTTATCTTTGCACTTAATTTTGATCTTTTTTCGATGCCAAAACTTGTCACCTGCATTCAGTCCTTTTTTCTCCACATTTCCAGTTGTCGACGTTTCACTTCCATACTGTGCTGTGCGTGCTATGACCCTCCAATAAATAAAAACAGCAAGTAAATGTACGAAACTGAAAAATATCTTTAATTCTTGTTTAAATCAAATTCACTAATTTTCAACAGTGGGAATGTTTGGTAGTGCAGCCTAAATGTCTGAGAATTAAGGTCAAACATTTACTACCCATCTGTTTCTTGAGGCTCCCCAACGAGAATGATGCTCGCTGAAAGAATAACTTGCGTATAGGTAGTTTGATCCTAACTGATTATCATATAAAAACACCATGTGGTTAAAATTCATTCGTCTATTGATTTATTGCCTTCTTTTCACATACGGTAATTTTCATGTTCCCACCTTTTTTTGGATTTAGAACTATTTCATAACAGTCGGTAACAATGGTTTTACAAATCCAAAATTATACTTTCCCAAAAAAAAGGAAGATATCAGAATTAACTTCCAAGTATAAAATAAAGAACTTGCAATTATTCAACATGGCAGTATGCACCAACAATTACACATGCTTCCCGCCAAAATACAATTCCCAACTGTTAACAACGAATGACGAAGGCTATACTTGTAGATGTATCAAAGAAATTCATTTACATAACTTACCGTTAATATTTTCTCTGTAGTTCTTTTAAACGCTTATAGTCAGCAGTTTTAATGCCGACAGCTTCAAATGAAAATAATATGAAATAGTTAAATTTCGATGTAAATTCAGTGTATAAGAAGTAATGAGATTTCTTGAACTATAATTATAATTAGTGTTATTTCTATCAGATCCATCATTCGGCTATATATTTTGAATATAAGTGCAGAAATCTGTTTTATTGATGTTATTAAAAGTGTACGAAATGTGAAATGACAGTGTCGAATTTTTTTGTATCGTATATGAATTTGTGAAATGTAACGAATACTCCATTTCCTTAAGTGCACCGACAAGTATTATACTCAGCAAAAGATGAGCTACTGATCAGTTCCATTACATGCTCCAGACTTCCATGATCTTCTCCCTCAGTTCCACATCAGTATCTAATGTTAGAATAGGTCTACTGCTGAAGAAAGAGTTCTTCACGAGTGCCAATCTACTTCTGATATCCTCCTGTATATTCTTGCTTTCTAGACACAAGCATTCGTACACTCCATCGAAAAGTGTGCTGTTCCGAATTTTAATGTTAAGTTGTAATTCTCCTCACGAAAGCTATTCATCGCCTTTGTCTTTATTTTGTTTATCCTTAAGCCACATTCTGTGCTAACTATGAAGTCAATTATGTCTTTGCGGCCATTAGCATTACTATCTGTTTGTTACACTCTTATTGCTCTTCCAAAGTTTTCTTACGCTTTCTACGCTATGTAATGATCTGTAAATTTCACTCACGACATTATTTCCACAAGCAAAACAAGTATAAGCAAATCCCAGAAGTAAATCAAATCTAGCAGTCTATCAAATTCTCGATCATGTCTTAATAGGATTTCTTAGTACAGAGTGAAAAAACAGAAACGACAACATTGAAAAAAAAGTATGTAAAAATTTCACAAGCCATGGAATTAACACATATACTGTCCGCCTGCTTAGCTGGGTGGTAACGTGCTCGCCTCCTATGCAAGCGGGCCCGGGTTAGATTCCCGGCCGGGATGGAGATTTTCTCAGCTCGTAGGCTGGGTGCTGTGTTGTCCTCTTCATCATTTCATCCTCATCGCCAGCGCGCAAGTCGCCCAATGTGGCGTCGACTGAAATAAGACTTGTATTTGGCTGCCGATCTTCCCCGATGATGCCATACGTTCATTTCATTTCCAACACATATACTAATAGCATTGCCATCCATTTTGCAGTTTTCTGTATTTATGTTATGAACGTACTACGAAATCAGATACTTTCAAAACAGGTGATCGAGGTCAACACAAGCGTGAGGACAGCTTTGAGAGAAGTATTCGATAATTTCAAAAGCAATGTCTTACCTGCTAAATTGACAGCAAACTTCCAAAAATGTTTTGTTTGGACGTAAATCTAGCCAGTAGGAAAAAGTCTTTTGTCCAAATGCCAGTTGTCCATGTCCATAAATCCGTAACTGTACGCGGGATGGAGATCTCTTCTGAACAGCACGTTGCAAGGCATCGCTGATATGCTTAATAATGTTCATGTCTGGGGAGGTTGGTGGCAAGCGGAAGCGTTCAAACTTACGAGTCTGTTCCTTGAGCCACTCTGTAGCAATTCTGGACGTGTGGCGTGTCGCATTGTCCTGCGGAATGCACAATGGACATGAATGGATGTAGGTGATCAGACAGGATGCTTACGTACGTCTAGACGTATCAGAGATCCCATAACATTCCAACTGCACACGCCCCACACAATTACAGAGCCTCCACCAGCGGAGCAACCCCCTGATGACAGCCGAGCGGTTCTAGGCGCTTCAGTCCGGAATCGCGCTGCTGCTACGGTCGCAGGTTCAAATCCTGCCTCGGGCATGGATCTGTGTGATGTCCTTAGGTTAGTCAGGTTTAAGTAGTTATAAGTCTAGGGGACTGATGACCTCAGATATTAAGTCCCATAGTCCTCGGAACGATTTGAACCTTTTGAATTTTGAATCCCCTGGTGACATGCAGGGTCCATGGATTCATGAGGTTGTCCCCTCCCATACACGTCCATCCGCTCGATACAATCTGAAATGTGACTCATCCGACCAGGCAACATGTTTCCCGTCATCAACAGTCTGATGTTGGTGCTGACGGGCCAAGGCAAAGTGTAAAGCTTTGTTTCGTGCAGTCATCAAGGGTACACGAGTGGTCCTTCGGCTCCGAAGGCCCATAGCGATGATCTTTTGTTGAATGTTTCGCACGCTGACACTTGTTGATGGCCCAGCGAAGAAATCTGCAGCAATTTGCGAATTATTGCACTTCTGTCACGTTGAACGATTCTGTTCAGTCGTCGTTGGTCTCTTCTTGCAGGATCTTTTTCCAGCCGCAGCGATGTCGGAGATCTGATGTTTTACAGGTTTCCTGATATTCACGGTACACATGTGAAATGGCAGTAGGGGAAAAACTCCACTTCATCGCTACCCCGGAGATGCTGTGTCCCATCCAGTGATCTCTGTACTACCTGGATATTGAACTTCAGATATCTGATCGTGCCAACCATAGATGCTCATATTTCGTTTCTTGCGTAACTACAACATGGCTGCTGGGAAATGTCACTAGAACACGAAAAGAAAATAGTTTTCAATTCCGCTCCCTCATCAGCCGATTACATCATATGTTGACATAAAGTTCAAAGCAAGAAATGAGTCTGCAATTCTTTGTGACATGCAGGCCAATGGAAATTTGTTTGCCAAACTACAATATGGCGGACGATGCAAAGCACGTGTATTTGCAGACACGCTGCAATTCTGTTTTCAGAGACCAGGCTTCTACATCCAGGTTGTATAGAGATCAGTGGTCCCATCGCTCGTACGCCGACTATAACACCATGCTCTAACTCACTTAAATCTTGATAACTTGCCATTGTAGCAGCAATAAGCGATCTAACATCTGCGCCAGACACTTGTTGTCCTGTATGCGCGTTGCCGAGCGTAGCGCTGTATTCTGCCTCTTTATATATCTCTGTATTTCAATACGCATACTTATGGCAGTTTCTTTGGCGCTTCAGTGTAAATACTGGTCTAGTTACTACACCAACAGCGAGACAGCTGATGCCCGCCGCTAAGAAATCCCTACTAGTGTTGCGCATGTTCAAAGGACAAGTTCCTCGTACCGTTCCCCTCAGCCCTCTGACAGCAGACTTCTCTTGGAGTAACCACAGACCACAGTATTATATCAGATCTTAGAATGACCATTACCGTGACAGGTGAGCTGTCGATTAACACGTAAGAGCGCTACCAGCGCGTCTGACTACGGTAAGGTCCTGGGTTCCCGCAACATGGGCGGCTTCATCTCCGAGGTCGTGCATGTGTTGTGCTTTCTACCGGTGCAAGAGTGAGCACAAGCTAGGACTGGACAAGCGGAAACGTCTATGTCTTTGTCAGAAGAAGTTACCTGGCATTCGCCTTAATCGATTTACGAAAACCTCTGTAAATGTACATTTGGGTTGCCTGACGGTAATTATAATCCCACAACATTATACACATTAATATGATTTAGAAACAATTAAAAGATCGTCTAGCAAATTTATTTAAAAATGGTGACCCATTTAAACCTGTTTCAGATCAACATCAGTAAGAGTAAAAATTCTAAGTGTTTCTCGACTTACATTACCAGGTAGTAAAATATTTATTATTGCAGTACTAAGCCATCTACAACTTGCAGGTAGTGATTCATTTCTGATACAGGTGTTTAGTTACACAAAAACAATGACCTGTAGACATTCATTTACTACTGTTACAGGTGCTTTACTTTATACGAGGGGCGTTCAGAAAGTAAGCTCCGATCGGTCGCGAAATGGAAACGACTATGAAAATCCGATAAAGCTTTGCACAGATGTGTTGGGTAGTGTCTCTAGTATAACCCCAGTTAGCATCACGTCGCTCTTCTCATTTCTGAGCTCGCAGTGAGTGCTTAAAGATGTCTAGAAAATAGTGTCTGCCGCCAAGTACGAGGGCCTGGTGAGAAATTTCGCCTGAAGCTATGCAGCTAACATTACATAACTGTCGTGCTGTTTCTTCTTCAAGACAATTCTCAGCCACATTCTGCAGGGGCAATGAAGATGCTCCTGCATCGTTTTCAAATGGAAATGTGAGATTACCCACAATACAGTCCGCAATTGTCTCCCCCTGAGTTTCATCTCTGGTCACATGAACCGCTGTCTTTGAAGACAACATTTTGACACAGACAACGAGGTGTAGGCCAGCGTGGAGAATTGGCGGAAAGCACTGGCGGCTGCCTTCTATGATGAGGCTATTGAAAAGTTGGTACAACGCTATGACAAAAGTCTAAGTCAGAACGGCGACTACGTAGAGAAGTAGCTGAAAGGTGTAGCTAATTGTTACAAGTAAAACATTTCTGATGTTCACTGTGGTTTCAATTTGGCAATCAATCGGAGCTTACTTTCTGAACAGGCCTCGTAGTTACAAGTAGTGTTTACGGTTGACAAGCAGTTTGTCATACAGCGGCAGGTAATGAAACATACTGCACTTATTTCATACCACTAATACAAATGTCAATAGTTTCATTTACCTCAAGAAGCGTATTTAGGACTTTTTACACGGCCGGCCGGTGTGGCCGACCGGTTCTAGGCGCTTCAGTCTGGATCCGCGTGACCGCTACGGTCGCAGGTTCGAATCCTGCCTCGGGCATGGTTGTGTGTGATGTCCGTGGACAATCCTCGCTGGCTCAGACAGGTACAGCGACAGCGAACGTGGACTGTAAATGTATGGTGCGGAATCATTGGCGACCACCTCATTGGTCCTCACTTCATTGCAGGGGCCCAAACAGCTGCAGCATACATCGCGTTTCTACAGAATGATCTGCCAACGTTGCTCGAAAATGTCCCACTGGAAACGCGTCGACGTATGTGGTATCAGCATGATGGTGCACCTGCACATTCCGCAATTAACACTAGGCTGACCCTTGACAGGATGTTCGACGGGCGTTTCATAGGACGTGGAGGACGCATAAATTGGCCAGCCCGTTCTCCTGATCTTACACCTCTGGACTTCTTTCTGTGGGGTTACGTTAAAGGAGAATTTGTACCGTGATGTGCCTACAACCCCACAGGATATGAAGCAACGTATTGTGGCAGCCTGCGGCGACATTACACCAGATGTATTGCGGCGTGTACGACATTCATTACGCCAGAGATTGCAATTGTGTGCAGCAAATGATGGCCATCACATTTAACATCTATTGGCCTGACATGTCGCGACACGCTCTATTCCACTCCGTAATTGAAAACGGAAACCACGTGTGTACGTGTACCTCACCCCTCATGGTAATGTACATGTGCGTCAGTGAAAAAGACCAATAAAAAGGTGTTAGCATGTGGACGTAATGTGCTGTTCCAGTCTCTTCTGTACCTAAAGTCCATCACCGTTCCCTTTGGATCCCTACGTAATTTGGTGCTCTCCGATACACGCGATCGAACAGTGGAGGAGTGGTACTCAAGCGTCAACTTTAGGTTACAATATCTCCGGGTGTAATTAACATTTTACAATGCAACAAACGGCACTGATTACGTATTTGTTTATATGTTCAGATGTGTTAACAAAACTAACGGGGTTCCATTTAAAAAAACGTAGGTTTGTGTTAAAAAACATACTTCCGTTCTTTTTTTATGGTTTGTATTAACCAATTACACTAGCCCCTCTCCTCACGTGCGGTCTGTGGAATCGATTCGTCAATATTTGATGTGGTGTTCGAAATATATTCAGCGGTAATGTTAGGTGACTCACCCTGTATAACGATGCGCATGTTTCCTTTCTCCTGTAGTTGTTTTTAAGCCTTCATTTTCGCAGTTGATTAGTAATGCTTTCTCCATTTACTCAAATTTTTGCTTCTCGTACCTCTGTGCATCTCGGCGGTTGTCTGCGAGGCTGTATTTCCTGTGAGCATGGCACTGACCTCTCTTCATCAGCACAGAGATGTGTTTTAAACCTTGCCATACAACTGGTATGAATGGCACTAGTTATAGTTCTTTCACGAGCTGCATTTGGAAGCTGTATATATTCCAGTACTAGTTGCGTTGGGTTGATTTGGTGGAAGAGACCAAACAGCGAGGTCCACGGTCTCGTCGGATTAGGGAAGGATGGGAAAGGAAGGCCGGTCTGTGTGACCGAGCGGTTCTAGGCGCTTCAGTCTCGAACCGTGCGACAGCTACGGTCGCAGGTTCGAATCTTGCCTCGAGCATGGATGTGTGTGATGTTCTTAGGTTAGTGAGGTTTAAGTAGTTCTAAGTTCTAGGGGACTGATGACCTCGGATGTTAAGTCCTATGGTACTCAGAGCCATTTGAACCATTTGGGGAAGGAAGTCGGCCGAGTTCTTTCAAATGAACCATCCCGGCATTTGCCTGAAACGATGCATCACGGAAAACCTAATTGAGGATGGCCGGACGCGGGACTGAACTGTCGTTCTCCCGAATGAATGTCCAGTGTGCTAACCACTGCGCCACCTCTCTCGGTCAGTACTAGTTGTTTCACTACGGTAGAACCACGCAATTGTGCCCACGCGTCCTTTCCCCTCTATTTACTTTCTGACACTTTGCGTAAGGTACCGACCGAGAATTATTTTTCTGCTTACTCCAGTTACAGCTGCCAGACCCGTGAAACGCTCCGCATTTAGCTGCCGCCGACAGATTCCCTGCTAGCACACTTCTGACCTCAGTATACCTGTCTCGGCGATTAGTTCCTAAACGTCCCATCTATAGCACCACATGTCGCTTGTATTAATTTATTTTATTTACCATTAGGTTTTCACATATTACTTAATACCCTGGTTATGCGCACGTACATTTTCGTTTATTCCTTATGCCAACTAAAGTGACATAAGTAATTGTTTTGTTATCTTATCGTACTTTCACTCACACCCTGAGACCAACCTCGACATATGCATCTCATTAACAGATTAGTTCCAGATCTCCCATGTTACCTGAACTTGTCGTTTGGTTTCCTCATCCCATATTTGTACAGGGACTATGGTCCACATGTTAGTACTTTCGAGCTCTTTTTGCATTAACGCATTTATTGCTGTATCACACATTGTTCATGTATTTTTAGGGCACTTGTTTTTTTTGACACTCTCTAATAATTCGATAGCTAGAAATAGTTGGTTGGTTGGTTGCTTTGGGGAAGGAGACCAGACAGCGTGGTCATCGGTCTCATCGGCTTAGGGAAGGATGGGGAAGGAAGTCGGCCGTGCCCTTTCAGAGGAACCATCCCGGCATTTGCCTGGAGTGATTTAGGAAATATATACCATATTTTCATCTTTAAATTTTTAAACTTTTCTTTCTTAAATTTTAAGATTCTTATCCAGTCTGTATTTATTTCTGGTATGTGTTCGTCTGTTGTCTTCTGAAGAAGGGCACTAGGTGCCTGAAACAAGTAAAGACATAAAATATCTTTTGCGCAACTGGTTGCTTATTATATTAACTAATAGAAAGACAGTTGCTGAAGATGGATAAAGTACTAAAAGTGAAATTATAGATTTAGAGGAATGTCTGAACTAGAACTGTGAGTTAAATCTAAAAATAACAACAGTAGTTAACTGAAGATAACCAAATGAGGGGGATGGAGATGACGAACGGGGCAGGAATAGTATGTGCGAGGCATGGATATCGCCTGCTGATTAGCGTAAGAAAATTACTGGTTAAACAGAGGAGGCTCTGCCCCCTCCCGCAGTCTTCCGTCTGACGTCATTAAGAACCAATGAAATTTAATGTGCAGAGAAGCGTGCCAGAAGTACTCTATCTGCGGGATTGTAATACAAAATATGAGTAAAATGAGAGAAAAAGGATAACAGAATTTACTGTTCTATAAAGCAGTTTACCGAAAACGCGATCATTAACATTAGAACAATGAAGCAAACTCAGATTCCACGAAAAATGGGTGTTGTGTGGGGACTTACTGTGTGACCCATAAGAGGCCAAGGTGACGGCATGCAGAATGTCGATGTCTTCCGTCTGCAGAGATTGGAGGCGGCACGGAAAGGAAGACACGGACAGCCCATGGTGTAACAGTCGGATGCTGTCGTCCGTAAAAGATGCTCGGCCGTACGCGATGAACCGGTAGAAAATGTCGGGCCGCGAGGTGATTGCGTCTAGACGAAAGATCATCTAGCGATGATGAGCCAAAGATCGCCAGACATTATGAAAGCACCTACTTGTAACATGACAAATCGATAGGAATTGGTATAAAATGGTTGCACATAGCCAAATGTAATCGAGACAGATATAAAACGATTAACAATTAACTATCACAACGTGTAATAAGCAATAAAAACTGGGTTAAACTGACATTCACTAAAAATGATTTAGCACGCAAGAAAACCAGCAATCGACATCCATGGCTCGCACTTAGGGTTCCTACGTCTTGTCACCACCTCCGCCTGCCGCCTTTGAGATTATCTTCGATTAATTACTGTCGCCATTCCTTTACACATCCCTCTAAATCTCTAATTTTACTCTTTTTGCAGAGTATGGTTCGATGATGATCTAAAACAGATTGAGACCGGTCAACCTTTTTAAATATACGTGTATATGCGTTGAAACGTGTATATGCGATTAAATATTGTTTGAGGATCGCTGATGTTTGCAAGTATGATTACAAACATGAGCACATTAATATGATTCTGCTAATGATGCTTCAAACAGTTGGCAGCACAAACATACAACTACCCGTATTCTGCAGTACAGCGGTAGTACACACACAGGCACTATTCGAGGGCAACACGAGCGCTGGTGAGTTGGATACGTGGTCTCCGTTTCCAGTCATTGCACTCCAAACCCCAAGCGTTGCAACAGACCTCCCCCTAGTGCCATCTACTAAACTGGCCACATAACTTACAGCCCTCTGTCTTCAGTATGATACAGACATCAGCGTCCTCTCGTACTTCCAGGCGTAATTAATCTTGGCCTGTAACTTAATCACAGTGATTATTATCATGCTGAAGTCCGACGTGCATACCATGTACGAAAAACAGAAGGCTAAAATTAGTAAACCATTCAGTGGTAAACAACTTTTGAAACCAGTTGAAAAAGTTAAAGTTTTCAGATCCTATAACCAATCTTCCGAATTTAAAAACGACCGGCGATGAACTCAAAGCACTGGGAAAAGGCTTCAGATATGCCCCAAAACAAAAAGTCTCCGATAAACAAATGGAAATAACTAAAATAGACCCAGAATGTGCATTACTTAATGACATCTCCACTAAACATCTCGTAACCCACAAACTGAAAGTACCTAAGCTCGTTTCTAGTGCCCCATCAGCAAAAGAACAAGTATTAAACAGTTTCAAGAACAAAGTGAATGACAATGTTGTGGCAATCCGATCAAACAAAGGGAATTCTGAAACTTCCTGGTAGATTAAAACTGCGTGTCGGACTGAGACTCGAACACGGGACCTTTGCCTTTCGCGGGCAAGTGCTCTACCATCTGAGCTATCCAAGCAGGTACTGGCAGAAGTAAAGCTGTGAGGAGGGGCCGTGAGTCGTGATCGGGTAGCTCAGATGGTAGAGCACTTGCCCGCGAATGGGAAAGGTCCCGAATTCGAGTCGCGGTCCAGCACACAGTTTTAATCTGCCAGGAAGTTTCATATCAGCGCCCACTCCGCTGCAGAGTGAAAATCTCATTCTGGAAAGGAAATTCTGTTGCCTTAATGAACAAATATGACTATGTTAAAAACGTGGAAGTTTTGCTGAAAGCCACCAACTTCCAGCAGATACAGAAGACCCCCACATAATACTATAGTGATAATATTGAAAGTGTTCTCATACTATGTAAAAGTATATTAGACTCCAGTGCCTACTTCTCACTACAATGAGTCCTGTATCTCCCAGATTTTGTGGCCTACCTAAACTCCATATCAAACTATGTAAAAGTATATTAGACTCCTGTGCCTACTTCTCACTAAAATGAATCCCGTATCTCCCAGATTTTGTGGCCTACCTAAACTCCATAAAGACAGTATCCCAGTCCGCCCTGTGATATCTTCATTCTCAGTTCCACGTTACATATTAGCCGGAGAGTTCAATGACCTGATCAAGATTAAAACCAAGTTTAAACCTGGTCATGGTATCATTAATTCAGTTGACTAAGTGACTAAGTTAGAAGACATGCAACCCCCCTCCCCCCCCCCCCCCCCCCCCAGTGGCAAACTAGTTTCTTTTGATGTTAGCAACTTATGCGCTAATATATCTGTTCAAGAGCGCCTAAGCATCCCCACGAACTTGCTAGGTAAAACAGGAGTTAAGCCGATTGTTGCAAATGTCGTAAGGTTAGCTACAGAAACTTGTCAAGCACAGAATTATTTCCGTTTCAGTGGCAGAATACACAATCCGTTGGACGGTCTAGCGATGGGATCCCCTCCTCAGTCTAGTCCTTGCTGAAATCTTCATATCGTCAAACAATGGCTACCCTCCTATCTTAGTGAATTCCATGATGCACAAAAAGCAGAATCAACAGGTGTGCTCTTCTTTACCATGTTCTTGACCCACCAACTAAAGAACGCAACAAATGGTGCATAATTCCAAATGTAGGATAAGTCTCACTGGATGTAGCCAAAAAGTTTAATCCAGGAAAGTAAAAATATCAATTTATGTGCAGAACGCAGTTGGACACTTTTTACACCATTGGTAAAGACAGCACTCCAATTTGCAAAAAGAAAGGCATATATAAAATTACTTTTCATTGTGCCAAATTCTGTAGAGATCAGTTTGGCAGAGATCATTTACTCGTTTGAAGTTGGAAACTTAGTTAAGGAGACTCTACTTTCGCAGACCACCAGCTTAAAGAAGGAAATAGTTACAAGGTGAAACATGAAATATTCATCATGTACATAAAGGAAGGAACTGTCTTGAAATAATGGGCATTAATAAACATATGTCCATCAGCCCAAGCTTAGTTCTGTACCATACACAGTTCCCTTACTCACCACTTCTAACTGCAGATACTACTCATAATCCAATCCATGGCAAGTTGTAAATTACCCCTCTCACTCATATGTCCAATTTGCCTTTATTCCAGTTACCGTAATTTCTCTTGTTGTGATAAAAAATTTTACTTTGTATAATCACAGCTGCTTAACTCACCTGCTTAATATCACTATTATGTATGTGTTTGTAATTTAGAACCTATTAGACGAGATTATTTTGTTGAACCATATATTTGGAACAGGTCGCCAAAGTTTATTGTGCACTTTATTTTCTTCTATGAACAATTGCAATAATTTGTGTATAATTTATTAGTTACGTGTCACATATTTTATCTTAATTACATAATCTTACATCACCTTTACACTGAAACAATTCCTATTGTTTTATTCCTAAATGCAGCATTAATATTTTACATCTCTGGAAAAGGAGATGCTTTGTAAATGCCTAGTTTAAAATCTTTGATCCATTAAAATTTCACTGCACCACATACTTATTTTCGTACCTGATGATGGTGTTAGCAGCCAAATACCGGTTTGTGAAGTAAGAAACAAATATTGTAGTATTTACACCAGTGTTGTGTGTGTTTTCGTTTATAATGATATTTTAACACTGAAATTAGATGAAAATTATGCTTCAGCTGACATAAAAGTTTTCTGAATATCGCCCAAACTGATCGTCCATGTGGAGCAGAGCCTGACTGTACCTGTCGCGAAGACGCACTTTGTCTTATTCACTGAGGTCTAAAAATTGATCATATCGATAAATTACTACGAGAGTAATCCCAAAAGTAAGGTTTTCTATTTTTTTATAAGTGCGTAGACCTGTTTATTTCTACAATGGCTTACATCAGTTTACAGCTTGGACATTTAGCTATTTTTCGACATAATCACCATTTCTGTCGATGCATTTTTGTAGACGCTGTGGCAGTTTCTGTATGCCCATGTCATACCAGTTCGCCGCCGTCCTGTTTAGAAAGTTATGAACCTTTTTTTTACACCTCGTCGACGGAGCTGAATCGCTGGGACCACAATTAACGCTGATAGGTACTGTGAAACTCTGAAAAAACTCAAACGGGCAATTCAGAACCGAAGAAGAGGAATGTTGAGCAAGGACGTACACATTCTCCATGACAACGCTCGCCCACACATCGCTCGGCAAACCGTTGCTCTCCTGCAACAGTTTGAATTGCCCCCTCTGTTTATTGATTGGATAGCCACTGAATTGCTATTTATTTATTTAATGGGCTAATAATAATTATTAAAAGGTGGCAATTTTATTTAAGCACTGCTTTCTTTTACTCTTTCGATTGTTGCGAGTCAGCGATAGTGCAATGCTGCTCGCTTTGGAGAATACACATTTTATATGAATTACTTGGTCCACTAAACACTTTTGCGATCACGGTTGCAATTTAGACGGTATTCGCGTAATTGTACTGATTAAAAGTTATCGTTTCCGAAAGACGCAGGTTCGATTAAAGCTGTGTGCACTTTTGCGCGTATAATGAAAATATTCATAACACGTCGCGTAACAAAAAGAAACAAGCGAATCACAACCATGGTCAAACGAAGAAAATGTTTGATAACATAAATGTTCTTCGCTGTTATTCAGGACAGGCTCTGATTAGACCTTGCAATTTTTAGTTATAGGAAATGACAAGACCTTACACTTGGGAGATATTTGTTTTGAATAACTTCTATTTACCTTCTCTCTCTCTCCCCTTTTTACAGCCTTTATACCTTCACATCGATTAAGGAACTTTTCCTTCTCTACCGACCAGTACGGGAACAAAATTCAGACTCAACAAAATGTCTTACATCGAATTATTACATGCTTAACCCTTAACAATCATATATAGTTTCGTAGTACAAACAATGCTAATTCATTCCGTGCACTAGGAAGTCTTTGACACACTGACCACAAAAATGAAAATAATAAAATTATAATTACATTTTTAATATCATGAATACGTCTTTAAATCATGAAAATAAGGTTTGACATCGTCGTAATATTAATTTTCCTCGTTGTAGCACTACAAGTTTCAGTGGAACATGATCACCCACCCACCCTATAGTCCTGACTTGGCGCCCAGTGACTGTCACCTGTTCCCTGGGTTAAAAGAACATTTGGCCGGAAATTGATTCAGCTCCGACGACGAGGTGGAAGCCGAGACCGTTCAGCAAACATTACTGCTTATGGGCCTCAGCAGTAGGCACCTGTTTAATGCACCCATGCTGACTGCCGTTCATAGGCGACTAAGGCTGGAATTAGCACGTCAGTACCACAACCGTACGTCCACTGAGAGGCGACAGGTTGCCTTTACAGATGAATTACGTTTTATGATCCATCAGGCAGATGGTCGAGTGCGTGTAAGGCGTGGAACGTCTGAAAGCAAGCATCCGACGTGCGTTATGCTCTGGGGAATGTTTTCATGACACTCTCTGGATGATCTCGACATTATGAGAGGCAAAATGATCAAAACAAGTATGCACCTATCCTTGGGATGATGTCCACCCCTACATGCATTTTCATTTCCCGGGCATAGTCGATGGCATCTACCAGCAAGTCAATGCAAAGTGCCACACAGCTCTCAAAGTACGTGCGTGGTTTTAAGGGCACCATGATGAATTAACCACACTGCTTTGGCGCCGAACTCCTCGGATTTAAACTTTAATGGTGTCTTTGAGGGATCTCCTCGATTGGGCTCTTCCTGTCACGGATCCTTATCCAGGAAACCTAGTGTACCTGGCCATGGCACCGCGTTCGGAATGGCCCCCCATCCTAGTCGGTACCCCCCAGAACCTCACTGACTCCCTTCCTGCACGTCTCGCGCTGCAAAATGTGGTTATTTAGGCTTCTGACAGGTGGCCACATTAATGTGACTGGACAGTGTTCATATCTGATGATGTTGCAGTAGTGAAGAACGTCATGTTGTTGTTGTGGTCTTCAGTCCTGAGACTGGTTCGATGCAGCTCTCCATGCTACTCTATCCTGTGCAAGCTTCTTCATCTCCCAGTACCTACTGCAACCTACATCCTTCTGAATCTGCTTAGTGTAATCATCTCTTGGTCTCCCTCTACGATTTTTACCCTCCACGCTGCACTCCAATACTAAATTGGTGATCCCTTGATGCCTCAGAACGTGTCCTACCAACCGATCCCTTCTTCTAGTCAAGTTGTGCCACAAACTCCTCTTCTCCCCAATCCTATTCAATACTTCCACATTAGTTATGAGATCTACCCATCTAATCTTCAACATTTTTCTGTAGCACCACATTTCGAAAGCTTCTATTCTCTTCTTGTCGAAACTATTTATCTTTCACGTTTTACTTCCATACATGGCTACACTGATACTTAAATGTATACTCGATGTTATCAGATTTCTCTTCTTCAGAAACATTTTCCTTGCCATTGCCAGTCTACATTTTATATCCTCTCTACTTCGACCATCATGAGTTATTTTGCTCCCCAAATAGCAAAACTCATTTACTACTTTAAGCGTCTCATTTCCTAATCTAATTCCCTCAGCATCACCAGACTTAATTCGACTACATTCCATTATCCTCGTTTTGCTTTTGTTGATGTTCATCTTATACCCTGCTTTCAAGACACTGTCCATTCCGTTCAACTGCTCTTCCAAGTCCTTTGCTGTCTCTGACAGGATTACAATGTCGTCGGCAAACCTCAAAGTTTTTAAATGAAACAACAAGTTTACTGTTACCAGTCACCGTTGTTGTTTCATTTAATGTCAGTAACAGTCACGGTAAAGTCTAACCTAAAAATGTTCGCATTTAATTTCACAGTTTTTATTTCTTCTCCATGGCTTTTAATACCTACTCCGAATTTTCTTTTGTTTCCTTTACTGCTTGCTCAATACACAGATTGAATAACATCGGGGATACGCTACAACCTTGTCTCACTCGCTTCCCAACCACTGCTTCCCTTTCATGTCCCTCGACTCTTGAAACTGCCATCTGCTTTCTGTACAAATTGTAAATAGCCATTCGCTCCCTGTATTTTACCCCTGCCACCTTCACAATTTGAAAGAGAGTATTCCAGTCAACATATACGCCATATATTGAAAAATAAAATATAGGGGAAAACTGAGATTAAGTCGCCGTATTTGATAAGTCGTAAGAAAATGTAGTCGTTAGGAAATGATTGACTAGTAATTAAAAGTAATACAGCGAGAAAAGCTTGCTGATACGTGTGGGACACCACGGTGAGTAAAGAGAAGCAGCGAAGAGGAGTGAATGGGGACGTTACGTCTCCATCGGGCGGCGCCCCTCCGCCCCCACGCGAGATTCACACACGGCCGGCCGCACGCGCGCCGCTATCAGATGGCAGGCAGGCAGGCCGGCCGGTGAGTGGCGAGCGCCACACAGCGCGCCAGACAGCGACACGCCGGCCGGCGACACGGCGCCGAATTAGCCGCTACAAATCTCGCAGATACCATCTGGACCCGCGCCGAGCCGCGCCGCGCAGACCCGCGCTAGCACCGGCTCTGCCTTCGCCGCGCCGCCCAAGAACCGGCACGGGCGCCCAGGTGGAAGTTGAAGTTCGACGGCAATGAGGCTCTTCCCGAGTTCAGTGATGTGAATTTTATTGAAATTGAACCTGAAATTAGCTATAAGAATTTCTTAAATTGTGGACGGCCACAATACGTCAAACATCGAGACTCTTCTGTCGTACTGGGTATGCCAACAGAGTCCGATGGGCCCGTAGCGTCATCTGGCGCGTTCTCCATGTCATTAGTAACTGTATCGACAGCCATATATAGCGACCGCCTTCTTTCGCATTAATAGTTATCGGACCTGTGACTTGTAATTAAAATGTCCACCTACGACTATAGCAGAGGAAACCGGGGCAGCCGGCCGCTGTGGCCGAGAGGTTCTAGGCGCAGCTGCTACGGTCGCAGGTTCGAATCCTGCCTCGGGCATGGATGTGTGTGATGTCCTTAGATTAGTTAGGTTTAAGCAGTTTCTAAGTCTAGGGGACTGATGACCTCATATGTTAAGTCCCATAGCCCTTCGAGCCATTTTATTAGACCGGGCCACTTTTCTATAGAGCACTTTTCTCGGCAACCATTGTAGCCAGAGCGCTAGACGCAGTGGGAGATCAGTACTGCCATCTACTGAGGGCTCTCACAAACTTCACGGCACCAGCTCAGTGAACGTCTTCGAGCGAAGAACATATGAAGGGCTTATTTCAATAGCGGTACAAATCCATTTTTGTTCATTCTGAGATACAGAGTCCTAAAGTTAAATGAGCGCTGAAAAATCTGCAGTTGAAATACCAGAAATATTGAAGTATTTATTGTGGTGTCACCGCCAGACACCACACTTGCTAGGTGGTAGCCCTTAAATCGGCCGCGGTCCGTTAGTATACGTGGGACCCGCGTGTCGCCACTATCAGTGATTGCGGACCGAGCGCCGCCACACAGCAGGTCTAGTCTAGAGAGACTCCCTAGCACTCGCCCCAGTTGTACAGCTGACTTTGCTAGCGATGGTTCACTGCCTACATACGCTCTTATTCGCAGAGACGTAAGTTTAGCATAGCCTTCAGCTACGTCATTTGCTATGACCTAGCAAGGCGCCATATTCAGTTACTTCAAGAATGTATTCTGAACGGATAAGATTGTGAATCATGTAACGTCAAGAGCGACGTTCATCATTAATGGATTAAAGTTAAGTATCAAACTAATTTGTCCGCTTTCTGAATTTTAATTCCTTGTCATGTTCCAGACCTCACGTCAGTATAGTCCTTCCCTCCTCACGCCAGCCTGCGTGAGCTAAAACGCGTGCATTTCGGCCTCCTCTAGTAACACGCTGTTGGCTCTTCTGCCAACACAACATATATACTTGAATATCTGCTGAAAAATCTGCAGTTAGATACCAAATATTCAAGAATATATCAAGTATTTATATACTTCAATATTTCTGGTACCTCAACTGCAGATTTTTCAGCGCTCATGTAACTTTAGGACGCTGTATCTCAGAAATAACAAAAATTGACTTGTACCACTATTGAAATAAGCCCTTCATATGCAATATCGAAGTTTCTGATGGGCGTACATTATAGAACTGAGAATAGATAAATAGATGCTCGTTTACTGGAGATTATTCTACTTCAACGGCACATCTGCATAATTTGAAAGTGCGAAAGTTACTACTGTAATTTCGAAACAAAATCATACATGACAATGGCGCACGTCTACAAAATTCTGTTGAGGCACGTTCAGGCACTGTTTCGCATTAACATACTACATCTACATCTACATCTACATTGATACTCCGCAAGCCACCCAACGGTGTGTGGCGGAGGGCACTTTACGTGCCACTGTCATTACCTCCCTTTCCTGTTCCAGTCGCGTATGGTTCGCGGGAAGAACGACTGTCTGAAAGCCTCCGTGCGCGCTCTAATCTCTCTAATTTTACATTCGTGATCTCCTCGGGAAGTATAAGTAGGGGGAAGCAATATATTCGATACCTCATCCAGAAACGCACCCTCTCGAAACCTGGCGAGCAAGCTACACCGCGATGCAGAGCGCCTCTCTTGCAGAGTCTGCCACTTGAGTTTATTAAACATCTCCGTAACGCTATCACGGTTACCAAATAACCCAGTGACGAAACGCGCCGCTCTTCTTTGGATCTTCTCTATCTCCTCCGTCAACCCGACCTGGTACGGATCCCACACTGATGAGCAATACTCAAGTATAGGTCGAACGAGTGTTTTGTAAGCCACCTCCTTTGTTGATGGACTACATTTTCTAAGCACTCTCCCAATGAATCTCAACCTGGTACCCGCCTTACCAACAATTAGTTTTATATGATCATTCCACTTCAAATCGTTCCGTACGCATACTCCCAGATATTTTACAGAAGTAACTGCTACCAGTGTTTGTTCCGCTATCATATAATCATACAATAAAGGATCCTTCTTTCTATGTATTCGCAATACATTACATTTGTCTATGTTAAGGGTCAGTTGCCACTCCCTGCACCAAGTGCAGTTTCTTTGACTGGTATCCCAGTCAAAGAAACTTTAAGACAACAGCAGTTAAAAACAACAGCAGTTAAATAAATGAAGACACAGGAGAATAAATGGTATAAACAGCTACGGGCAAGAAACTGCCCAAAACAAGATGAAGGAAAAATGTATATTGTCCTACTGGTTACGTTATCATCAGTGTTCTGCCCAAAGACAGGTCTCCACATGGTAACTCTCCATGCTCT
The DNA here is from genome assembly GCF_021461395.2 of Schistocerca americana. Classification (NCBI taxonomy): domain Eukaryota; kingdom Metazoa; phylum Arthropoda; class Insecta; order Orthoptera; family Acrididae; genus Schistocerca; species Schistocerca americana. The sequence goes on along the minus strand of NC_060120.1, from coordinate 322,868,732 downwards.
CATGTCTTCTGCCATCCCCTTCAGGTTCGCATAATTTCCGCTTCCCTTTATGTTGTCGTCCTCCCAATCTTCTCTCACAAACTGATATTTCCAAAGAGTCTTTAAGGAAACACTTCCGTCTCAAAGAAAGTCCCACCCAGTTCTTCTTCCCTGCTCTTACAACCTGCAACAATCTGATGGAAGACGATGAAAGTTGCCTCTGTATTTACTGCTTGACAAATACAGTCAATCAAAAATAAGTCTGGGTCCAGTTCCTTAGGTGTAAAAGGCGGGCTCACGACAATTGTTCCACAGGTCTGCAACTCGGATAATGATAATGAATAGGCCTTTAATTAACGTTCAGACTTCTATGCAGGACATATTATGCTAATAGACAGAATTTCGCCAAAACATTTATTTCCAGTAAAATTTGTTTTTACCATGTCAGTATATGTTTAGTGCGAATAAAGCGTATTCTGATAATTTTACTACCGTGTTTTATTTTGTCTTTTTGTTTCTATGATATGCGTTAACGTGCCCCCATAGGTGCGTAAACTTGCCGCATACCCGGGGAACGTTGAGCCTATATAATATTATTTTGTACTGTTAAAAGTAATGTTGTGCAAGAAGTGTATACATCAAGTTATACTTTACTAACCATGTTATAAGACTAGATGTATTTAAACACGATGAATCTGACCAAAAAATTTCTAAAAATCCCGAAATAAAATCCGTGTTAATGTGCGCATATCGTTGAGAAGTCCATGGCTGTGTGTATTTCCCGTTATGCCTCCCTGAAGGTGTTTGTCTGGAAAATAGCCTTGTGTGCAAGTGAAATGTGGATGACAGGCAATTCAGACGTGGTGAAAACGGAAGCTTTTGAAATGTGATGCTATAAAATAATTTTCTAGTTTAGATGGAGAATAACGCATGAGGAGGTACTGAATCGAACTGGGGAAAAAAGAAATTTGTGGCAGAACTTGACTAGAAGAAGGAATCGGTTGATGGGACACATGCTGAGGTGTGATGGAGTCATCAGTTTTGTAGTAGAAGGAAGTTTCTCTCTATATGGATGGGGGCGGGGAAGGAAGAAATTATAGAGGGAGGGTGGTAGGTACAAAATATAGAGGGACACCAAAGGACGTATACAGCAAGCACGTTCAAATGGGTATAGGTTGTAATAGTTATTCGGAGATGAAGAGGATCGTAGAGGATAGAATAGCGTGGAGAGCCGGATCAAACCAGCCTTCGAACTGAAGACGACAACAACCTTTCGTTAAGGCTTCTTCCCGTTCCATTCGCGTGTATAGTCCAATCTATGCGCTCTGTAACTAATCTTGTTTTGCAGTCCTTAAGGAAGGGTGTCTTAATTTATTCATAGATTCTTCACTTAATGCTGGTTCTTGAAATTCGTTACGCTTCACGCTCTCCCGCGGGTTAATAAACCTGTGACCATACGCCCTGTCGGGTATGAGTTCCACATACAGGGTAGAGCACGAAATGGCATAAATTCACACTGTCTAATAAGTATTTATGTGTAGGTTGGCACGTTGGAATGTCGTGGCGAATAGCTGTACTTCGTGCGTGGTTCATCAGATGACAGCATTTGTCAATATCACGCATGCGTGTCGCCACTGCCTCAGTTTAATAAAACTACGGACAAAGACCGGTTGAAGCTAAAATAGAATGTGAAGACTGTGTTGTTTTAGGCGGGATCGAAAAGTGTAGAAGAGACTCAGCGACGTTTTAGTGTTCATTTTCGAACAAAGTAGGCCCCCTGCCGACGGATAATGTGTAGATTGACCGCACAATTCGAAACTGACGGCAGTATATTAGACCAAAAGCGATTCGTGCCATCACAGTCCGTATCTCAGAGCAGATCGAGGCTGTGAGTTTGGCTTTGACACGAAGTCCTAGGAAATCCATGAGGTGAACTTCAGCCGAACTGAGCATCTAACGTCGTTCTCTTCAGAGAATACTTCATGCTGATGTGAAATTATTCGCATAGAAACGACGATGTCGCACAAACTGGTGGAAAATGACAATGACAAAATAATGATGCCACGATTCATTCCATAGGGTTCTCTGATGATCGCCTGAGTGGTAGCGTCAATAGGCAGAATATCAGATTCTGAACAGGAGAAGCTCCTGATGTTGCACATGAGACTGGAATCTGTGTAGAAAAATGAATGTACGGGGTGCCATATCCAGCCATGAAATCATTGGGCCAATCTTCTTCCACGGCACACTAACAGTGTGCGCTATGTGGACGTATTGCAGAATAACTTTCTTCCTCAACTTTAGGCGACTATATTACCAATGGGGATACAATGATTCACACAAGATGAGCTCTTCAACATAAAGCAAACGTTATTCTAGTTTTCTTATCGATATGTAAAGCGTTTTCATGGCTGTTCAATGTGGACGTCATACAACCCAGATTCAATCGCTGTGATTATTTATGATAGGGACATTTGAAGGAGACAGTCTACCGCAACAAACCATGTAATCTAATGCAACTGCGAGCAGCTATCAAAGCAGATATCCAGGGAATCACAGAAGACTTGTGTCATAGGGTGGTAGGAAACATCACAGTCCATCTCGAAGATATGGTACTTCAACAAGGTGGACATATTGAGCATGTATCCACGCTCGCTGAGCATACACTTTCTAATGATTAATGTAAAAAATGGACATGATTTGTTTATAAAAGTTATGCAAACAGTTTTCAATGGGTAACATTTCGCGTCCTACCCTGTAGCTGAGAAATATTCCAGGATGTGTCGCACGTGTGTTTTGCGAACACTCTTCATTTACAGTGATTACATTTTCCGAGTATGCTACCAATGAATCGAAGCGTCCTACTTACTTTAACTTTGGCCACCCCTATTAGGATTATTCCACGTGATTTCCGAACAAACTTTTACACCCATTTATTTGGATAAGTCGACTGATTCCAGTGCTGAGTCACTGATATTCTAGTTACAGGACAGGAGAAAGTTCGATATATCCGAGTACGTTTTTAGAAATAATTATTTTGACGAAAATGCAAGCCCCAATTTTTCATAACTACACAACACATATTTCTTGCTGTGGATAGTTCTAATATCTATCTGAAGGAGAAGTGTAAGTTACCTTTCTATAGTCAAAGAGTGCATTCCTAAAGCTCTATATAAGAGTTTCCTAGCTAGGGATAAAAGAGTTTTTTAATTTCGAGTTCGAAATAAGAAGTGTAAATTTAAATAAAAATAGACATATTTTAAAAACCTTTCATTTGAAATCATGGAAAATCTGTGTGATTAATTGAACATTACAAAATAATTTCCTAACGACGAAGAATTGTTTTTCATAGTACACTAATGTTCTCATTTTGTAACTATGTCAACCACAACCTTCACATTTTAATCCATTTTCATATATAAATCCTTTCCAACCATCCCTTTGAATCCCAGTGACTGGCTCAAGCACTTGCTGCATTTTATCTTAGCATATTTAGATGTGTCTGTTGATTGTAATAAATACATTCCTCCTCTTCTTCATTTTCTGATGATGGATATTCTACGAGCTCTTCAACGTTATTCACCATCTGCCAACTCTAGTAGCAGCAGAATGAGGCAGGGATTGTTTTTCTTTTCTGCAGCCTTGTTTATTATTTTTATTTAGGAAGTGGTTTCTCCAATGTTTGGTGATGAAATTACCACAGTCGCTGTATCTCCTCGTGTTGTAGTTTTTGAAGGTAGGAGCATTGGAGGAGGACTTACAGCAAAAGAACTATTTATTCCAGACTCATTTTCATATTGCATGTTTGTCAACTGCTGTGCTGCTTCATACAGAGATTCTGGCTCACCAATAAATTTGCCAGTGGTTTCTTGACGAGGAAAGTCATCTGGTGAAAAAACTAATGGATCAAACGGGTTAACGACACAATTGTAAGCCCATTAGCGTTCACTTCCAAAGTAGAGTTGTGCTTGTCCCAGCAATGTTGAAAGGTCTCTGTTGGATTCTTTTCATGTTAATTTTTTAAAACTGTTTCATTTACGGCATACATTCCTCTTCTAAATTTACTGTGGTGTTTCTGACTATCTGGGAGGAGACTGAGCAGTGGAGCGTGTTACTTTTACACATAATCAAGAACGATCTGTCACACTACTGCACTTTAAAACACAGTTTATATGTAATTCATGTCATACAGTCTCATACGGAACCTACATCCGCTTTCTTTTATATACTGTATATGATAAGATACTGTCATCCGCCTTCCCTTCTGTGTGAAAGGATGAATGAGCAAATGTATTTCTAGTTGCATACTTGATGGTAGCAGACAAGCCTGTCTGCTAGAGAACAGTAGAACCAACGTCGGAACAGGTAGCTACGCTTTCTAAAAGCAAAGAGGTTTCTATTCTTAGTATGGTCCTGTCCGTCCCTTGCCATGTTGATATAGGAAGCTGCCTCTCTGGTCACTTCCGTTTTGTATCTGGAGCACCCTTGGTAGGGGCCCACAGCAGTCGGTCCGCGGCGAGTGTCTGAAGTGGTAAGATCTCCGGCTAAGCGCGTCTCTGCTAAGTCCGTAGCACAATGGATTTCTTAAGTTCAGCCTAACTGAAAATGTAATCACCTTTATTTCAGGTTTAGATCTAAAATATCTAATGTTATCTTAAATTGCAACGCAGTGTAATTCGAGTGTGAAGTTCAGAATATCTTCCAGTAGTTGCTTTGTCACTACTTTGTGAGTAAAGTGGAACCACGTGTGGATGATCCGTAACTCTAACTAAGATCATCAATCTTAAATGTGAATGTGCGTGAGATTATAACGTCTCATCTTGACAATATTTATCAATATAGCAACTTTTCTTTATGTTCAACCCACGTGGGGTGTACTTTGTGAGACCAGTACCACGTGCTCATACAATGGTTTGACCCATCAGGTTAATAGTAAGACGATAGTAACCAGTTAGAGGTTTTTCTTTTGTAATTTGTTTTTCGATGTAATTTATTTTAATTATCAAAATTATTGTGGAGTTACACTCTTTGTGTAAACCAAGTTGACCACGTGAAGCATGTAGTGTAATAATCAAAGTAGCCCTCAGCTATTCTTTTCGGGAAGATTTCGCAGAGAGTTAGTATGAATTTAGTATACCAGTGTGTGGTAATTTCATGACGGACAGGATTGCGCTACGAACGTAACTTCTTTAGGTCAAAATTGAATCGGTTAGATGTGGTTAATTTCCTCTTGCATATGTTTCAATGTTCTTCGTGTGTTATTTTATGAATGCAATGTTGTATGCAGTCTCCCAATCTTGGCTCCATATTTGATGTGTTCCGTAAGATTACAAACTCACATTTTCACAATCCTAAATAAGGCACCAGTTTAGTTATGAATCAAGTTTAATATGCTTAAATTTCAAAGGAACAATGATCAATGTCAAAATAAATGTCCAAATATAAACTGATTTATTTCTTTTTATTTAAATTGTCTTTATATATATATATATATATATATATATATATATATATATATATATATATATATATATATATATCACCGGTTATCGTAAGATGAATACTAAAATATTATAATTAATGTTAGTCTGGTTGGGAATTTGGTAAGCTAGACTGGATACCTGGTGAAACAGTTGCTCAGTAATGCAAGGTTAACTTCCCCAGATAGATCACAGCTTTTAACCCGCTTTTATTGTCTTAAATATCAGCACCGCTATCAGAACAAATTAATGCATCAATATTACAATGTTCTGAGGTCCTTATCTTAGAGATAATGAAAAGAATGTTGAACGAGCGAGCTCTGTATCTCTTGATAGCAGAAGCGCTAGGAAGATCAATAAAAGACATCTGGAGGCAGGAGGCGATGTGTTGTATGTCTACACGTACCATTGTTACTCCCTTTCCCTGAGCATAGTCAAGCGCATCCGACACCGTTTGTGTGAAAGTAGTGGGCATCGAAAATGATTAAATTTTTATCTTCTGGAGCAGGTTTCACGTTCTTGATGAAATATTTGAGCCACTCGGCGAAAACTGGAAGTTACGTCCAACCTGACGGCGAAATTTGATGAAAGAACCATTTAGTCCAGCTCTTGAGTTCTTCGTTCTCATTCTTTCAAAGAACTGTTACCAGACACGAGTTCTCCTTTCGGTAAAAGAGTATTTTGAGACATAATTCTCCCTTTGAAGCTAACGACCCCTGTTTCTACTATGAACGGTCATGACTCCCGTCTCATCATACCTGTATATTCCAGGCAACGTCACGATTTTTGGTTGCTCCTTAAAGAACCCAACTATAGAAAACTTTTCTGGGGCACAGAAGGTTAGCTGTAGGTGACGTTTTAGAAAATCTCAATCTTTTTTTACCTACAGAAGCTTTGTCTTTAGTGAATATTTTTGGAATTTCATTCCGCAGTACCAACTGAACTTCTAGAATCTTAATATCTCTCACGCTTAGAAAATAGTACCGTTGGTTCATAACTCTACAGTACTGACGAGATCATTTTCCAGTTCAGGTGAGAATGCCGGCCCCATACCTGTATTCTCATTTAAAACGTCATCCACATTTCCGAAATTGCATTCTATAACAATATTTTCGAAGCTCAGCTGGTGTAACAAAAAGATTTTGTAGCCTTTTTATAGCGACCAGTAGCTGTCCGTCACGAACTATATTGAGAAAGTCTTCCAAAACATGAGGAAAAACGGCCTGATTCTCACATATCTTACATCAGCTTTAGATACAATACGCATTGAGGGGCTACTGCTTAAGTTAACTAGAATTATCGAATGCAAACAGACTTACGCATTACTCAAAAACTTGCTGACAGACTGGGAAATCAAGGTTTAAGTCGACGGTAGGAAAAGCAAGAGCATGATTCCCAATAATGGCCTGCCAAAGAGTTCAATACAAACACACATTCTTTTCCATCTATATGCTCCTGAAGTGCCAGACGTCAGTTCATGTAAATTTGTGCACACGGACGACTTAAGTTTACATTTTCGTCACAATGATTATTTCTAGTAAATACCCGGAAACATCGAACTTCCCCGTATCCTATGACTACAATATCAGTGCGTCACCATTGGAGCCAGTCAACTCATACAAATAACTGAGTGCAAAAGTTTGTTAGGAAATGGCATGGAATGATCGTAATAGACTCCGCTAAAGTTAAAGCTGGCGGCACACTTCGATTCATTGGTAGGATATTCGGAAAATGTAATCACTACACAATGAAGATCGCTCACAAAACCCTCGTGCACACATCATGGAATATTTCTCCAACACAGGGTGGTGCGAGCACATTGAGGACTTCAGAAACAACTCTTGTCTACAGTGTGACTGAACACTGTTCGCCAGACTGGATGAGTCGTGCACACAATGCTAAAGTGGACCTCCAACTGAAGGAGATATTGCGAATTATCTCTGAAACATTGGGCGCAATCTCATATGCCTAGATTCCAGTATTAGCAAACACAGAATCCCCTGAAATTAGGCGATCACAGTTAGCTGCAGAAGCGTATGGAGAAATCTTAGACAACCAAGAACTTCTCATACACCAAGACCTGACACCTACTAACAGACTTAAATTTAGCATACATTTATGGAAAATCGGCGAAGAACTGCAAAGCTTCGACTCGCAGACAGCTTGGAAAGAGCTATGAATTATAAGCGGACACAAGAGCCGTCATTTGATGGACGACTATAACAAGAAGGTCGATGGATTCTACCTCCGGAGGGAACTGTGGACAGCATTGAACCGTGTCAGAACAAGTGTTGATAGATGTAAGCAACTGATATCAGACAGTGAATGTGAGCGCGTAGAAAATTTTCTTGTGTGTGAAGTGCATAGCTATAAGGATGAACTGAAGGACATACACAGTCTCTCTGACTCAGGCATAGAGTGGCTCAAGAATATTTGTAACGTTGTATATTATTATTAGAACATACGTAAGGAACACTGCAATTTAGTGTAGAGCTGTACTATAAGAATATTGCAGTTAATACATTATGTGATGACAGCCTTTGTAAATGACGAGTGAATAAATAAATAAATGAGCAGATCTCTTTTCATCGAGTCGCATCAATCGCTTTCCTCGTGAAAACCTGACCCAGCGATGCTTCTTTTTACCAGGAACCTGGAATCGAAACAGACTGCTATCATATACTATGGGGTCAAATCATGGTTACATGAAACTGAGTAACTTATCGGCACACGATAGTAGTAGCTAACACCTAGCACACTTTATCCTTATCTAACATATACGTGAATGGCTCTGCAAACGTTTGGGTAGTCCAGTATAAAAGAGGAATCTCTGAACTACAATATAAAATATGTATGTTAAAACTACGGCTTACCTCTAGTGAGTTCAGTTTTCTTAAGGAATGAGTTCAAGAAATTTTACTTTGCTTGAAAATGAGTAATAGTTCTACATATTGAAAGCAACACTCAAACAAATTAAAACATATTGATGTGTTGAAATGTTGGTAAAATTGCTTGAGAGTCCAATTTGCCGCGTTAGCTGTTTTGTTGTAGTCACTCGGAGACTGGTACAATCCGTCCCGTATCATTCAGGTACATCTCAGGTGTATTGCTGTATAAAGATCATTATGCAAAACTATAAGAGCCATACTACTGGCTTACCAAGTTCAGAATTCTTATCACGGCATTAATAATTAATAGCAAAACAAATAAGCAGCCATCATAAAATTACTTACAAGGTTTAATGTCCCAAGTTACCTAAATGGCTTAACGCTTGTGTCAAGGTGCAATGACGAGCATTAACTGAAACAGTCACCAACAGTAGTCAAATTTAATAAAGTCAGTTATCATCGATAATATACGTTCGGAGAGGGTAACGCGTCCCTAAAATGAAAGTGTTATAATGGGGAGGAAGGTCCAGCATGGGCTACAAGTAGACTCAAATGAAAGAATAATTAAAACAATAATGTCGAACCCGCATATAGTAACGTGAAACCGTCTAAACTCTTGCACAATTGAATTTTATGGTGACAGTGGATTGTTTGAGAAACACAAAATGGCAAGTAGCCACATTCTCACGCATGCAGCTGCAGATTGCAGCACAAACTTGATGAAACACTGGATTTTCTGGAAACGGACAACCACTCGGAATAAGGACACTATCTTACAATACTTTTTTCATTATGTGTAGTGCACAGTTTATATTTCTGAGGATTTAAAGCGAAAGCACAGTCTGTACACCACTTTGAAATCTTATCAAAAATGAACATTTGTGCAGTTTTTCCGGACAGTACTTCATTAAAGATAACTGCATCATCTACGAAAAGTCTGTGGTGTCTATTAATATTGTTTGCAACCCTTAATGTATAACATGAGCAGTAAGAATATCAGCACACTTTCCAACGGTACGCCGAATATATTTCTACACATGTCGATGACTCTCATCTAAGATAACATGCTGCGTACACCCTATCAAGAAATCCTCTATCCATTCATATATTTAGTTTGAGACCCCATATGATCTTTCATTAATTATGTTACTGTGGCACTGAGTCCTATGGTTTTTGTGAAGCCAAGGACAACAGCTTCTACGTCACTGCCTTGATCGATGGCTACAGGATGTCAAGTGGAAAAAACTCTAGTCGAGTTCTAAAGGGCGAAATTTTTGGAATTCATGTTGGTTAGCAAGGAGGAGGTCATTCTGTTCCGCACACCTCATTATATTTGAGATTCTGCTACAGATTTATGTCACAGATACTGGATGGCAGTTTTGTGGATCACTTTCCTACGCGTCTTTTAGACAGGTGTGACTTGTTAATGTGTCAGGATTGGCGAGGAAGGGAAAGCAGTAGGAACCCGTTGAGGTGATGAAGCTAAACATTTTATGATAGACATGATGGTTTATTGCAGTAAAAAGTGGTTGCAGTTAGGTCTAGAGAAGCCGCCAAAAATTAATAGGCTGCTGCCCAAGAGACCATGAGAGGAGAGCGTCTAACTGGGTCGGAAGCTGCCAGCAGAAGAGAATGGACGGCGTGTCCGCTCCCGACGGCTGGCCGCGGCTCCACCCCGACGTGACCACCTCCAATCCTCCCTATGGGACAGCCAAATTGTAGACGCGCCGTTCGGTAGCGTTACCTCGTCAGCAACAGGTGAGTTTAGCTGCTGATGGTTCAACACGTGAGTTTCGAAGTGGTTCTGTCCGGCATAATGCAACGTGACGAGCTGAAACTAGCCGCCAGGCAGAAGGCATTGGTGAACATGAATTGAAATATAAAAAATTAAATTTTCATAGTATTACATCCATTCAGTAACGGCCCCCACTGTACAGACTTGTTCTTTCTTCTAACTACCCGATATAGGGCCTAGTTGTTAGTTCGAGGAATCTGCGGTATAGTGTGGTTCAAAATCAGCCAACGTTAATGCTCTGTGTAGTCGTTTAAATAATCTGAAACGGAAGTTACGGTATAATGCTGAGAATACTACTCTGTCTCGCATTTTTTTATGTCGGGCTATTCCAGTTACACAGTGACTTCACTGGTCAACCAATTCCTTCAGCCTCAGCTTTTCAGTTTACACCATTTCGTTTGCTGCTCAGGCAATGCACACACTCCTATCCTTGAGAGACCGATAAGCTTTCTTTGTCACCAAATTAATTTTCGATTAGCAGGTTCTCAAACGTCTAAACGAGTCTGCTTAATGATGCAGTTGTTCAGTGCTCAATACATCTACACTTAGTAAAGTACTTGAAGTAGACAGTTCCTGTTACATCTCACACACGTACTGTTTAGCACCATGGCTCGATGCTTTGTTCATTTCTAATTCAGTCGCTGAACGCCTACTATGTAACTGTACTCCCAGCACAGAACCTTATTTCCACCTAGCTGGGTGTATCGCAGTGCAATGCTCTCATCAACTTGACACCAGAACAACAGTGTCCACTGCAACACCGTTACCACACACATACACAGTACTACATATACATGTGTGTAATTAATGCAAATATGTTGATCAACCAAGTAAATAAAACATATCCAGAGAAAAGTAAAGGAGTTATGGGACGTGACAGAAAGTAGAAACTACAGAATTTTACAAAACCATCTGGAAATTAAAATGGATGATTTTTGTACAGTTAGGGGCAGAAAAAACTCAAGTAAACGACTGGTAATTTCCCTGGGCGCAAATCGACCAATCGAAATGGTCAGAGGTTGGCAGAACTGAGCAGAAGATTCAACCTCCAAATTATTTTTAAAAGCTTCAGAACAAAAAAGCATGGCGGTCACGTAACAACAATGTAGGTGAATTCCAGGTATTGACCATATCGCAGTCTCATATCCATGTCATAAGAATATTTTAAACGTTCAAGTCTGCAAATCAGACGACTAACCAACCATACTAAAACTAGTTTTAAAGCCTCAAAAATTAATAAAATGGGTATCAGTGAGCCCTAAATGTGTTACTACTAAAATTTAACAATTATTATTAGCAAATGAACTCGACTAATCACAAAAACAAAATTTTGGAATTTCCTTTTCTAAGGTGCAAAATCATCCTTCATGGAATGAAGGATATGAGCAGACGGTAAAATCCCGACAAAGGGCATTCAAACCATGTAAAAGTAGCAAATAATAGTAACAAATAAAAATGCACGTTACGTTTTCTTGGGACATAAAAAAGTAGCATCAAAAATAAATAAACAAAAAAACAACATGACAACATTAAAAATGAGTTTGTTTATGGGATAACATTTTCTACTAATTACTTTCTATTTTATTTGTATTTTGCACGACGCGTTTCTGGAAATTATTCCCATTTTCAAGTGCATTTGGTGTATGTTTAATACGTGTGAGTACCTGCACAAGAGGACACCGAGGAGACCGTAAGTAGTAGCTCTTTCCAAATTTCGCCACTAGCTCTATGTAAAGATCGATCGTTAATTAAAAATGCGATTGTTTAATGCAATACAATAAAGACAACAGAACAGCTGGATACATCGAAAACACATCGAATTAAAGGTTTAGCACAGAAAACAAACTTAAAAAGTGAATAACTTCCCGAAACACGTCATGCAAAATGCAAATAACACAAAAAGCAGAAAAGTTATGTCACAAAACGCGATAACAGGCAATTCCATGTAACAACTGAAGATGATTGTAATACAGACAAAACAGGAACTAAAGCACATTTGTAACACATTTCAAACGAAGCTAAATGGGTTCGAGGCCCAGACTCTCCAAGTATGAAAATATTCGACAGTCTATAAACTAAAAAAATAACATGTCATCTGAAATTATCTGGCATAAAAACTTTAAAAAAAATTATCTTAACCATACAAAATATTTGACGGACTGAGAATATACCGGGTGATTGGAAAATGCATAGATAGACCCACTATTTAAGAAGGGAGACAGAACTGATGTTAATAAGTATAGAGGAAGTTCCCTTCTTCCTGCCACATCCAGAATTCTGTATGAACGTCTCCTGGTCAGTGCATAGCAGCTTGAATGCTAAACTGGCGCATATTATGCACGTTTCAGACCAAGTTGATATTGCGCAAATTAATGTTAGTTCAGAAACTAGTTCCCAGGCATAAAAAAAGCTGTAACGAGAAAGTTCTTCGTAACTTTGCATATTTTAAAAAAGCCTATGACTCACTAGATCATAAATCGTTTTTTCCAGATTCTAAAACCAATGCATTTTTTAAAAGGGCAGAAGTCACGTTTTGAGTGATTTTCACTTTCTCACTGAATATGAAACCTTAAACGTAGTCCCATGTTAAAAGGGCAGCAATAACTTAATTGCAAATAAGTTTGAAAAAATGTTATTTTCTTGTTCTTTTTTTTTTCTTTAAAAAAAATATCAAATGTCGAGGACATCTGCCTTTTGAACAAGGTATTTCATATTGCCATGTTTCTGAGTTGGCAAAATATTTAGGCGCTTGTTAGTGGAGATTGCGACAGTGCACTGCAGTTGACAATACTTGGCCCCTCTTATTTCAGAGCACAACAGTGGTTTATAAAATCTGCATTGAAAGCACCATGATTTCCTTAGATAGTTATAAGAGATATCTAATAAAGCAAGCAATACTGAGAGGAAAATCTTATAAGAACTACTCAGGGAAGAATGTAGGTGCCAAAATAATTGGTGGAGAATGCAGGTAATTTCATGTTATTTATTACCTTGGTGCTTTATGTTAAATAGCTTTATAAATGTGTAAATAGAGACAAAATTGCTAGTAAATTTATATAGATAATGCTATTCTCATAGACGCAGACTTAAGTGCACCCAAAATATTGGAGACGATGAGAAACTAAAATTATGTAACCAGCTGTACACTCTTAAAACAAAGGATGAAACAGATATTTTTCTTCAGGCGTTAATTGATGCAGAAGATGTAGAACGAGTAGGACTACGACAGGCAGAAAGAAAACAGGATAGAAATAAGACATTTCAATGTGATACGTTAATGGGTACTGAACGGAATGAGTTATGTATTAAATCATTTCTCTCACTGTATGTTGTGAAACACAGCAAAGAGCTTTAGACGACTGAGGAATTTAAAGCTGAAGGGACAAAGCTGAACAGGCAATAGAGGCAAACATGCCAGTTTTTACTTACCTGTGCCTAAAAAATTAAAAATACGTGAACATAAAAACTCATTCCCGCTTAACGAAACTCACTACACCGGAAAACTACAAGATTATCTAAGTACAGATGTAAATCTCAAATGTATTGATGAAGTGTTTGGGCAAGAATAACCTAATATGAAAGGCAGCTACAGTGGTTTGCGTATAATATTTACGGCGAAATTCAAAGATAAATTTGGTCAGCCACAAGATAATTGGTGTTGCACTTACAAAGAATTAAGGTTTAAAATAGTGTAAGAGGTCCATGATTAAGGAATTTGTTGCTAGCGCACTCGAGCAGATGTAATTTCGATGGATTGCTCACGCGGTGCCTGCGATATGTAAGCTATAAGAGAATCTGAGACCAAAGAGCAGTGTTGACTGCAGTAGGAACTGTGTAGTAGTAGCAGTAAGTTGCTGCTAGCGAGCAGTCTGGTGTATCGTGTTGGCTGGGCCAGTCGTGGTGGAGCGATGGCGGAGCCTGAGCGTTATAGTATAAGGTAAATGCAGCCTCGCGCATATGCAGTATTGTTATATCAAGTCCCATGTAAATGTTTAAAAAAAATCTCTTAATAATAATCTTTCTCATAAAAAAGTAACTTTTGACAATCATTCATTTCAATTTAAAGAATTTACTAATTTCTCCAATCCTTGGTTATCCCGATTATTGAAAGGAAAAATCAGTTGTTTCTTTTTATACATGACAAATCTATCGGGCAGCATTGCACAGAGCTGCGCCAGAAAAATTTCTTATAGGAGCAGATATATACGCGTTATCCGGCGACCTAATTGAGGTAAGATTTTTCAGTTTATTCAGAATGAATTTTCAGGGCCATGACGCAGCACTGCTGACGTCCTAAATTTACCAGTTTAAATTCACAGTCATTATTGAAAGGTTATAAGTGAGCGACAATTTTATTGAAAGGTTAGTCACATCGTATTATTGGTAGGTTACGGAATTTATCTGTTGGTAGGTTACGCTAAATGTTAATGTTATGGTTATATTTTTTACTGTTGGGAGGTTTCGGAACTTTTATTGTTGAGAGGTTACACTAAATGTGAATATTATTCATATTATTTTATTGTGGAGAGGCTACACTTGTCGACAACCGGCCAGGATCTTATTTTTGTGAATTTCTGAGAGGTAGTCAATTATATATCTGCTCTTATTTACTTAATATTAAATGTAGTTTGCATCTGGCGCAACGCATTTACTAATTTGTCACACTTTCTTTCACAGATCATCGGCAATTTATTGCTCTTTGTTGTAATTGTATTTGTTCCATTTTGCTTTGTCTTTGTTTCATTTTGTGCTTAAGTTTGATTTGTGAAAATGCCGCGAAAAGCTGCTAACACTACATCGCGATGTGCATTGAGTGAAAAAGCTGATTCGAATAATTTGACCGATAATACTAGCGACAGGCAGTGTAATAGTGATAATCCTCTAATTACAGATAATCAGTGCGTGCCGATCACTAGTAATGATTTTATTCCAGATGATGAACAAACACATTCATTTATGTCCACACTTAATTTAACGGCAATTGATGACGTGGCGCGATCCGTTACAATGAACGCTATCCAGTTTGACACACATGATTGGCAAAATTTACACAGTGAACAGACAAATGTTTCTAACGAAACTGAACAATGTACTCAAAATATGTCAGATTTATTTGATTCCGGTGTAGTGACCAACAGTACACATCCAATTGGCAAACTTTTTCAAGAATCAGAGAATGATCAAATGGTTACACAAAACGTGACAATTGCAGATACGCCATCAAACAGCGCAGAGAATAGAGTAGGTAATATTGGCATGGATCAAGTTATGGCATTATTGCTACAACTTCATGAATCAAACAAACAACTTAATGAAAATCTCAAACAACAAATTAATAAAAATAATGAAAATCTCAAACAACAACTTAATGAAAGTTTCAAACAGTCGAATGAAAACCGTGACAGGTCGTTCAAACAAATTAATGAAAAACTTGACACCTCTATTGAACAGTTTACTGCTCAGATTACAGCCGTTGGGGAGCAATGTAATGAAACTAAAAAACAATTACGTGAGGAAATTAAGGCACGCGCCAGGAATAATAGTGAAGAGATACGCAATACACATGCTGCCACAAATAAATTACTTAGAGATGAAATTAGTGCAGTCGCTAAACAATGTTCTGAAAACGCAACACAGTTACGCGACGAGTTTAAATTAATGTCATCAGAACTTTCACACACACTGGATGCGAAAGTAGACACGAAATTTGACCAACAGAACAGCCAAATCGACGAACGTTTTAATCACCACCTACAGAACAATGAAACGCGTTACCGTAAATTTATACAGGAACAGAATAAAGTAAAGAAACAAGTCATGGAAACAATTACTGTACAGAGACAGGAAGATAAGCGTAAGTTATTTACGAAAGCAAAAACATACGTAGACAACAACATTACTACAGTATCAGACGAAATCAATGCTATCAAACAGTTGAACACTGAGTTGCATGGTGAGATATCCGATCTAAAAACAAAAACAGATACTAATATTCAGACTTTGGAAAATAAATATACAGTAGACTTTCAGACAATGACCAACAGACTTGAACAGTTAGAATTAATACAGGATCCCGATGCCATTAAAGCAGACGTTTAGAAATTAAACAAAACCACACGTAAAATGCAGAAACAAATTAATGCTTATGACACTAAAAACGGCGATCTGGTAAAAGCACTGACTGAAAAATTTGATGAACTGGCTAATCGTATTGACATTATCGAAAATAACAATGACACCAAATCAGACGATACGTCACCAGTTTCGTTTAATCAGACACCTGAATTCCAAAACATACAGCAAACAATAAGTGAGATAGGATCGTCCAATAACATATTACGTAGAAAATTGTCATCTTTACAGCAAGAAATGACTGAAATGAAAAATGTTACAGCAATTAACACGTCACAGCATACGCCACTTTCCGAACATTTCTCGCACTCACACAGCCAGTAAAATTTAGGTAATTTACAGAGAGTACGTGACTTAGAATCCGAACAGACACAGACAAACAGATTCTCATACAATCCTGAACCTGTTAGACATTCAGAGACGATAATTTTGATTACAAGCACTTTCTATCCGTGAGAAAATGTAAAGTATTTAAAAATGACAAAACACAAATACACCCTTTGGACTGGATACGACAATTTGCTTTTGTATTTTCACAAGCTTGGCCTGTAATGCAGAAACTAGAATTGGACTGGATACAACAATTTGCTTTTGAATTTTTACAGGCATTACCTGTAACGCAGAAACTAAAATTTATTTGCAGCGCGTAAGTGACCTCAGGGGATTCATTACACTTCGATGAATATGTGCCGTAGCGTGCACAGGGCCCTGAGCCGTAGTAGTGCTATTTCGTCTTTAGTTTTCTGCACTGCTGCCTACTCTTTTACTATCCTTTATATCTATCAAAACAGCTCTTCAACTATTGATCTATCTAGGGTTAGAAATGAGTAAAGAAAATCTGATATGACAAGCTTTACCTGAAAGTGACAGTTTTCTTTAGACACTCCCAAAATGACAAGAAATACCAGCATAATTTTAATAACAGACAAAATTTTAATCATCAGTATGTGGAAAGTTTTCAGCAATCGCAGACACATTTTGGTAACAACAGGGGCTTTTCCCCACAACAGCAACAAAACCAGCCGGTTAGCATACCTAACCAACAATATAGTCTGCAAGCTAAACCAAGCTTTAATGTTTCGCCGCCTACACGTATAGCGTCGGCTCCACCAAATAGTAACGCACAGCAACAAAGAAATCACTACGTACAGAAAACACACCATTTTAACTCATATCGCAATGCGCCGTATAGCAACGATTATTATGACAGACGTAAAAGTAAAGAGCACTGTTTTCAGCGTACGTTTAATAATAACAGTCGGTCTTACCTGCAGCATAATCAACCACAACAACAGATTATTATGAATAAACCAGACAGTCAGTATCAACCCGAACCTAATACGTCACGAAGAAATAACAGAACAGTACAAATAGTCGAAATACCATAGCATCCTCCCACAAATAACAGCACGTCAGATAGAATTTGACTAGATACAGTACAGGTTGCATCTGCCAACAACGTAAGCACTACTTCTGACACGCAGAATGTTGTTCACGAAAATGTTATTACTTTTGACGACATCCGAGACACTCTTTTGCATGAAAAACCTGTTATTTAAAAAACCATTTCCCACCCTGTCATTGAAGTAAAGATTGGATCATTCACATTTTCAGCAGTAATCGATTCTGGATCACCTATGTCAGTTATAAATGAAGAAACCTTCAACGAATGTAGCAAAGAGAATGTTTATCCTACGTTACCATTAGGCAAAACTAAAGTAAAAGGAGCAGTATATAGTAAAGGAGCCGATGTAAAATTACAGACACACTTATCGTTTTGTATTGCAGGTGATACGTTCCACTCAAATTTTTGGATTGTTCCCGTGTTGACGACAGATGTTATTTTAGGTATGAATTTTTTGGTACAACATGACGCAATTATTGACTTTCAGAATTCCTATTTAATGTTAAAGGATGAAAATGTACAATTGGCATTAGAATTTCAGCACGCTTTATCTGCAGAAGAACAGGCAATTAATCGAACAGAAGTCATTTCGACAACGCGTAACATAGACTGTTATTCCACATTGTTCACAGATACGTACGGACACAACTACAATACACCAGACGAAGCCGACTATGACGTTATGCAAATGATTTCTGATAAAGTAAAACAGAGCAACGCAAATACAGATGACGAACGTATTCAACTACGCAAAATTCTTGTACAGCAAGCTCCTGTTTTTGAGAACACCCTGGTACTATGTCTGGTTTTATGTATGAATTTCAAGTTAAACAGCATGACACATTTAAAGCTAAACATTATCCTATTCCGAACATCCGTACTCAAAATATTGTAGCAGACGCACTATCCCGTTCTCTCAGCAATAATCAGCAAGACATCGCAACCAACTTCTGCCAAGCAAATTCTAGCATCATGTATATTCAACAAGTCGCATTTGAAAATTTCATTTCATCGTCATTACGAGACATAGCACAAGAGCAGAGCAAAGACAACGTGTGGAAAGAAATTAAACACCTTTGGCAAGATAAGAATAACGTTACCATTAGAAACCATTATACTGTACGCAAGAATATTCTGTTTCGCCGCTCTCACCCTGACAGCAACAACTGGTTTTATGTATTCCTGACGAGCTTGTTCACAAATCAATTTGGTACACTCATTTAAATTACGCACATCACGGAACCAGAAAATGTTTTCTTATACTGAGACAGAACTGTTATTTTGCTAACGTGGAGAAACGTATTTGACGAGTTTTAGCATCATGTAAAATCTGCCAGAAAGCTAATCAGACACGACTTCACATATTCCTCCGTTACATCCCATTGTACCCGTTAAATTGAGACACATGGCCGCTGTAGACATTTTTGGTCCGATTCCCAGAACTAATAGAGGGTTTTGCTACATCTTTGTCACTGTTGAACTAACTTCGAAAATTGTTACCTTCACTCCGTTACGCAAAGCTACTGCTAAATCTATTTCGAATGCATTTGTAAAATATTTCCTATTTCTTGTAGGGCATGTATTGAAAGTAATTTCCGACAATGAACCACAATTTCGATCTGCGATATGGACCCGTATGTTACGAGCTAGAAACGTTTCTCCGATCTATATATCCAAGTATCACGCTTCTTCGAACCCTTGTGAACGACTGATGAAAGAAATTGGTAAACTATGTAGAATATACTGCCATAAAAAACATATTGATTGGGACGCACACATACTCTCATTCCAGGATGTAATTAACTCCATACCAAATGAATCTACTATGCTATCTCCGACTGTTATGTTAAAAAATGTTGAACCACCTAACAAAATTAAAGAATTAGTATACTTTCCTACATCTCGTCGACTACGCCACCATGAAATAATTGACATTGTACTCAACAACATCAAACGTGCTGCAGAGCGCCGGAGAAAACAGCAAAAACAGGTTTGTACACGCCGTGACTTTCGCATAGGACAGAAGATATTAGTACGCACACACTATTTATCCAACAGAGGAAAGAGTAGAGGCAGTAAATTTGAGCTTCTATACGCAGGTCCATATAGAATACGAAGCATTCCTCACCCAAATGTAGTACATGTCGAAACTTTGAGAACCAGGAAAAGCAAGGGCAATCACCATGTCTCCAATATTAAACCCTTTATTGAATGAACATACTTCATGATTTATCACACAGTAATACCATTTCCAGATATTTATATGACTACTTACTCATGATGATTATATTTTTTTCTTGGTAAGTGCCCGGCAAGGTAAGGTTAGCAGGTCGCTTTTCTTGTCGTTAGACATCACTTCATGCACATTATCCATTTTTTGTGTATGTATGATTGTCTTCCTATCGAAAGTAACATTTTTGTCTGTATGCACTATGTAATCTTTAAGATATAACAAACACCAGTTGACTTTGACATTTCGCCTTATGACATCTCAATATCTTGACTATTCTACATTTTTTGCTACTACATTATGATACTGTGTGTACATTTTTGCACTTGGAAACTGACTATGTTTTTGACTTAATACGTTTTCTGTCATGCTATGCTGTATGCTTAGTCATATCACTAGAAACAAGTTTTTATTTAATGGGTATATGAATTAAATGCTAAATATTAATCCATATTCATCATTTTCAGAAAGCAATACCATGTAAAGGAAATAACTTATACAACCACAGTGGTTTACTATGAAATGGAAGTTTCACAACCGGAATGAAAGAAAGAAAATGCATTACCTTGTCATGAAGAGTAAATGGATCAGAATTAACAAGCATTAACCAGAATATGCTATACACACTATATAATAGCAGCCGTGACTAATTATTTTTCTTTCAGAATACGAGGCGATTGATGCAGGCTGTCAGACAGAACTACACATGTTAATTTTAGTGATGAAATATATTAGAAGTAAGAAACTCTATAATACATAGTGAATAATGAAGTGTCTATTTTTTGCAGATGATAATAAATGATGATGAATAGTTATATGAAGAATATGGTAACATGAATAATGACCTTTTCTTTGCAGATGATGATAAATGATGATGAATAGTTATATGAAGAATATGGTAATATGAATAATGAAGTTTTTCTTTGCAGATGATGATAATGATGAGGTTTATATATTTTCGATTAGTTAAGAAATGCTATGTAGTTATTTAAGTATTTGTTGCAGTTCTTTTTGACAGTATGTTTTATGTCGCATAGTATAATGACTGAATGTTTTGGGAAAGACCACGAGAGTACATACATATTAAGTACACGTTTCGTTACCTGTTAATTTGAAGTTTACTACTTTTCAGCATAATATACATTTTTTCTTTCAGGTCAATAATCCATTTTGTATTTTCTCCAGGAGAGGCTTTTCATGATATTAATATCCTGTAAGCACTTAATTATGAAACCTGTTTTAGTACTTGCATTTTGTTTACCCAGTTGTGTCTATCGTTTATGAATGTGATCACATGTACTGTACTTGTTTCATAACCTTGCTACAGCTGACTCATGACGAATGACGTTATTAATCCTTATGTCCAGCAATAAGTCAAAATCAAATATTTTCATGCCCCAGCAATTGACTATCGATCCCAATGCAATGCATTGCTAGCACAAAAAAAAAACATATTACCAGTCCCAACTATTACCAGTATACAACTAAATAATGCTACCAGTTTAAGATATATTTCTAGTCCTAAATACAATTCAAATTTTTGTGATGTATTGATTCCATTATGTCTATGTATTATTGGACTACAGACCTTGAGTAATAGTTACAGTGTGTTACATTTTAAATATGTCCTATGTCACTTGAATGATGAGTTCTGAGTAATACTGAATGATGTTTTGTAATAATACATAAATGCTATGCCAATGATTACTGTAATGAGATGTATTATGAATGATGTTTTGTAACACTGCATAAATGCTATACCAATGATTACTGTTATAAGATGACTTATGCATAAATGAAATGTCAATGATTACTGTAATGAGATGACATGATGCGAATAATTAATGTAATGATGTGACTTATGATTCCAATGATTACTGTAATATGATGACTTATGCATAAATGCTATGCCAATAATTAACTCTTGCTTTGAATGATGACTTCTGAATAATGCATAAAAAATGCTTTGTAACTGGCCAATAAGTGCCAATAATTACTGTAATGAGATGACTTATGATGCCAATGATTACTGTAATGACATGACTTATGGATAAATGCTATGCCAATAATTTCTGTAAATAATATTTTGTTGTACTCTATAAATGTTATGCCAATGATTACTGTAATGAGAAGACTGATGATGCCACTAATTACTGTAATTAGATGACTTATGAATAATGTTCTGTAATACTCCATACACAGTACAGAAATGTTTAGTAACCAATCAATGAGTGCCAATAATTATTCAAATCGGTTGATACACTAATGTAATTCTCAATGATGACTAGTATAAGACTTAATGTGTCCTTCACCTTCTGACCTAATTACCAGCAATTACTACAATATCCGTTTGTCCTGTCCATCCTCATGATCATGGAGCACTATATTTGGTTTTTGCACTAATTCTGCGTTGATGTAAGAGTATGGGTTCTACAAAATGTGGTGTTGACATACCAAGCTGTCCACCACCTTGAACGATGGAGATGTTATTATGGTCCTACTGTTTGGTATACCTAATGTACTACCAAAATGAAAACATACAATATTAATGCAACATTTCAGTGTCTTGGCCACACTGATAAATACTTCAGGAACAGAACTTCAGATTGTCTCATTTGGTGTTGTGCTTCTGTAGAAAGATATGGACTTTCAGTGCAGCTACGTGCAACCTACTTTGCTACAACCATGATGCAATCCTTCCCACTCCTTTCCTAGTTCTTATAAAATGGTAAAGACTTATACAGTGCCTTTAAATTCTAGCCAAATGATAAAGATATATAAAGTGCATGTGCACTTCATTTCATTTGTTAATAAGATCAGTTGTCCTAAATATGCTAAAGACTTTTACAGTGTGTGTACACTTTATTTCTTTTCTTAATGTATCCAGTTCTTGTAAAATGCTAAAGAATTTTACAGTGCGTGTGCACTTTATTTCATTTCTTAATGTTTTCAGTTCATGTAAAAAAATGCTAAAGACTTATACAGTGCATGTGCACTTTATGTTATTTGTTAATATACTTTGTACTCATTGCGTATACATTGTGTCATTTCTTAATATGTTCTGAACTCAGTGCGTGTGCACTCTATTTCATTTCTTAATATGTTCTGCACTTATCAATAATGTATATACTATGTGATTGCAGACTTAGTTAATTAAATAGATTATAGAAAAATTTGTTGCTCATGGCAAGTCCAGTTGACTCACCATCGCTGCAAATTTTTGCCCCCCCCCCCCAGTGGAGGGTTATGTAAGAGGTCCATGATTAAGGAATTTGTTGCTAGCGCACTCGAGCAGATGTAATTTCGATGGATTGCTCACGAGCTGCCTGCGATATGTAAGCTATAAGAGAATCTGAGACCAAAGAGCAGTGTTGACTGCAGTAGGAACTGTGTAGTAGTAGCAGTAAGTTGCTGCTAGTGAGCAGTCGGGTGTATCGTGTTGGCTGGGCCGGTCGTGGTGGAGCGATGGTGAAGCCTGAGCGTTATAGTATAAGGTAAATGCAGCCTCGCGCATAAAGATTATTATTAAGAGATTTTTTTTAAACATTTTCATGGGCCTTGATACAACAATACTACATATGCGCGAGGCTGCATTTACCTTATACTATAACGCTCAGGCTCCGCCATCGCTCCACCACGACCGGCCCAGCCATCACGATACACCAGACTGCTCGCTAGCAGTAACTTACTGCTACTACTACACAGTTCCAACTGCAGTCAACACTGCTCTTTGGTCTCAGATTCTCTTATACCTTACATATCGCAGGCAGCGCGTGAGCAATCCATCGAAATTACATCCACTCGGGTGCGCTAGCAACAAATTCCTTAATCATGGACCTCTTACAATAGGATCTCCCCATATTAATGAAACAGCTAAACGTTGTACTGTAGCACAACTTGTAGGGCATAACAAAAAGTTTAAACAAGCTACACCGCACTTAAAAGTGAATTACTCCATAAACGTAAAGGGGTAAATGGTAATGTGCTTTCGCTGTCATTTCAGTTTATGATGAACGTTTCAGTTCCAAAAGTTCCTGTCCGTCTCATACAATTGACAATTAATTTATTCCGCATCCACGACAAAAACAAAAACAAATATATTTTATTTATATACTGAAGCACAAGTCAGGAAAGAACATGATGGGATCTGTTCTTTTTTATTGGACTATTTGAAAAATAGTGTATGAAATATTGATGACCTCTGCATGTTCAGTGACAACTGTGCTGGACAAAATAAAAATCACTCTTTTTCCAGGCTGCTCCTAACATTAATTAACAAAAAATATTTAAAAAGACTCAGCACCTTTTCCCCATATTGGCCACAGTTTTCTTCCCTGCGATCGTAAATTCAGTATAGTGAAAGGAAACTTAAGGTAGGTAGACAATTTGTGCTGTGCACCAGTTAACTAAATTATTAATACAAAGCAGCACCACACAAAAGATCGCAGTACAAGAAGTAGACAGCTGAAAAATAGTTATGAACATTAAACACTGGTGGCCCACGTTGTACAAGAGTCAGTTGTCTCCCTAGAAACGTTATTCAAACAAAGGAATAAGAGAAATGATTTTGGCTTAAGTTCAGGACATTACCGGGTACCAACAACGCTGACTTTGATGTGAGACGCCAGTCATCAATGGTCTGGTCAAACATATCTTTCATGTTGGCCTAAGTCAGTTTGTAGAGCTACCTAGGAAATGTATGCTATCCTTCTAGTGGAGGAGGATCTTTACAAAATCATTCAATTTGTGAAAGACAGTTGCAGTGAATTTTATGTGAACATTCTGGCGAAGAAGATAGCGAATTGGAGGACTAATATGAACTTATTACACATATTTTCTTCTTAATTCCCTTTCCAGGCATAAAATAAAAATGAAGTCCTGATACAAGCTTTAAAAACCCAATAAAGTATTTTTATTTATATTTTTGTCATTTTTTCAAAATTTGCCCAGCGTTTTTGAAACGTAATATCATAATCATTCTGCTCAGTATAAGAGATTTCAGATCAACCGACCTAATTAAAAATGGTAGTGCTCTGTTCTGGAATGGAAAATTCTGAGAAAACTCACGAAATGCAGTAATAAAGTTGTTTTATCTTCATACCAGAAAATTCACTCTTCTGTATGTCTGCCCTTGTAACAAATGACTGTTCAGTTATTATTGAAACACTGAATGGCACAAAATCTGAATTGTAAAGTTCCGAGGAGAAATTACGGTATGTTTTAAAACGAAAATAGGAATGAATAACAGCGATAGACACTCTCCATTTCTCTTCAACTGTGTCTTCGAAAAAGTAATTCAGGGGTGGCTAACACTGAAATCGAAGCTTAAAGTTAACGATCCAATAAGTTAAGAGATTAGAGTAAAGTCCTTAGTTTCGGAAAGTGACATTGCGATCGTATGTCAGGACATTTACATCACAAAAAAAATTCTCAGAGAACAGCAGAAATATTAGGTCTCCAAAACATCTTTTGGAAAAACGAAATACATGTCTGACTCAAAATTAAATAAATAAAACTAAACACGAGAAAATAGAGGGAGAGTGTCTAAGTTAAAATGTTTAGACTAAACCATTCAGAAGACTAGTTTTGAAATGAGGTTATGAAAACTGTTGCTACTCAATGGAAACAATCTTCAGACTTAAAAATATTCTACTGCAAAAACTGGATCACAAGTTACACATACCTGAGGCACCACATCACACTCATCCAGCCAGAGAGTTCTTATGGAGCTGGAATACTCATCGCAGACAAAAACAGAGACATGGAAAATATCCAAAAGAGAAAATCAAAAGTCAACGGAAAATTTAGATTCAAATTACGACAAAGCTGAAACATCAAGCCTATCCCGCTGTGCTGCTGTTTGCTTATTATCTTTGCCCATCATTGAACTGTTCTACAACGTTGTTTGGAACCTTTATTTTGAATATTTATTTCATTTTATCGGCTGTTCACCATTAGCCGTACGTGGCTCGTGTTCCCGCCATCATTTATTTTATACCCTGTTTTTAACGTACTTCCACCTCACTATGTTAATTTAAATTACTACTGTCACTGAGTGGCTGCTTTGCCTGACCGTGAGCGATGTTAGTAGAGAGTATCAATATACCCTCTCTCGTAGTATCTTTGCTCGACTGCTATTACTTCCCGGTCTTGTCTGTCGTGAGGCAGCTCGCGACGGGAGCTTGGCGTCGCGAGTTCGGGTTGCGAATTCGGCCAGTCAGTTGGAACGCGTCTGGAGCGCAGTCCGGACCTGCCAGTCGGGAGTTGCAAAGCGGCACTAGTGCAGTCGGGTTGGAGCAGCAGTGAGGTCTGCGTCGACAGGGCTCGCCCGACCGTTGCCGCCACGCATCACATGAGCCGGGTCACGGTCTTGGTGGATCGTCGGTCAGTCGTCCTGTCGGACGAGGTGGTTTGGCTCCCCGATCGTTCATGAGTCGGCTGTGTGTGTGTGTGTGTGTGCGTGTGTGTGTGTGTGCGTGTGTGTGTGTGTGTGTGTGTGTGTGCATGTGTGTGCGTGTGTCGACTCCCGATTTGTCTTCGTGCGTGTGTAGTTACTGTTGGGTATCGTTCACATCTTCGTGCAAGTATTTGTCAGGTTTTGTGAGTAGTTGGCGTGATTTTCTTTGACAAGTTATGTAAATGCTGTCGGCATACTGGCACGGAAAGGTCGGTCGTCTGATCGGGTGACGAGTAACTGGTTCTCTGAGCGTTTCTGGCCCCCTTCGATTGTCATCTTGTGGAACTTGGGCCGGTCCTATCCTGGTGCAGGGATGTCGTTTAGGCCAATAATGGGTGTGTTTCCTCTGCATGGTTGGGTCCTAGCCAGTATTTCCGCCGTCGTGTGTCTGGAAGTGAGTCGGAGACGCACCAGCAGTGCAGTCGCGACGGAGCAGCAGTCGCGGACGGATCAGCAGGCAGTCGGTCGGTTGGTGCGGACCAGGGAGGACATCTCCGGGCGGCGAAGTCGCCTCGGTCCGCTACCGGGCCCTGTGCAGTGTCGCAGCGGGTGGGGAGCTGTCCTACCGCTACGAGCGTCTGGGTTCACCGACCCAGGACGTCAAAGTTGAGTGTAATTTTGACAGCTAATACATACTCCATTGTGGATTATCACGTTTGTAACCCTTTCTGTTTGAGTTCTCATGTAGTGATTGATGGGAAGCAAGTCGTTGTGTCGGTAGGTCCGTGGCTCTCCCTTGGTTGGGTCCCGACGGATCAAGTATTGTTGGGCTCATCACCTGTCTCGCGTAAGTCAACGAGGGCAGACCGACGTCCCTGGAGGCTTCTGAGTGCCACCGGTGTTTAATTATCTGTTTTCACCTACTTTAAATTTAAGGCTTATGGTTATTTTTTCTTTTTCTTAAAATTTTGCAAAATTAATTCTTAAATTTATCTTTCAAGCTTAAAAGTCTGTGGTAATATATTCTAAAATTTTGAAATTTAATTGTGGCCTTCAGCCATTTGCATTGCACTTTGCATTTGTTTGTTGGTTTTTTTAAAAATTATTTTATTGCTATCTTAATTGGATTTTTATCTTATTGATTTGTTAAGATTTTTTGTTTGGTGGCCTTCAGCCGTGAAAGAATTGCATTCGGTAAAGGTCCAGCTATGTGCCGTGTTGGCTGTAAAGGTTATTAAGTTACAATAAATGACAATCAGAAGAAGAAACTGACCTCAACCTTTGGCCCTTTCAAAAATCCTATTACCTGTTCTGCCCAGCGGGTTTAGCGGGCGTACCACACAAACCTCCTCATCCTAACGAATTTTGCTGTCCTAAAAGCTGAAAATCACTCTGAGAGAATAACAGTTCGGGATATGGACGTGAATTTTCTTCATAGATAAAAAAATTCGTTCACAAGTCGTTGTTTTTAGCAAGTGCCCAGACACTTAATTTTATAATATTTATCTACACATTTGTTTATAAAACTATATTAGTAATCTATGGTTGACAGTAGTTTTACAATAACGGGTACTCACATCACTTCTTCCTCGCAGGCAGAAGTAATTATCTTTCAATCGTTGCGCAAAACTTGTATATTTACTTCAGCACTGATGTCCACTTCAGAGAACAGGGGATCAAATTTTTATACCTCCGTTGCTTAATTGAATTCTTATGTACTTGAATTCATACTGTTCTACTACTGGAAACGTCACTAAAACATACGACACACTGCAGTGGTACGACCTTCTTAATGCTGGATAACCTCGTTATTCAGCCAGCAGTACGTACCTACGACGAAGTTCCTACTCTTCGCCAGATCGCAGCCGCGGCCACAAAGATCGTCCCTCACGGGCATACGGAGACAGTTCAGTGATTACAGATTTTTGTGTACGCTCTCGCGACTGAAAGTCAATAAGGTAGCAGATATATACAGGGCGAGTCACCTAAAACCACATCAAATACTGACGAACCGATTCCACAGACCGAATGTGAGGAGAGGGGCTAGTGTAATTGTTTAATAAAGAGGCACGGAAGTATGTTTTTTAACACAAACCTACGTTTTTTTAAATGGAACCACGTTAGTTTTGTTAGCACATCTGAACATATAAACAAATACGTAATCAGTGCCGTTTGTTGCATTGGAAAATATTAGTTACATCCGGAGATATTGTAACCTAAAGTTGACACTTGAAACCTCCAACGTTCAGTTGCGTGTTGTAACAAACACGGGCCACGGTCGGCGAGCAGGGACATGTTTACGATGACGACCGTGTTTACGAGTGTGGCTGTAGTGCACTGTTGTGGTTTGGTCTAGCTGTCGCAGTGTCCGCATATAGCGCTTACTGCTATTGTTATTCTGCATTCGTCTCCGCACGCAGACCAACTGTAGTACACCGTGTTACCAGACGTCTTTGATAGTGTAGTGTTGTACGAACTGTGACCATGGTGTATTCGAACTCTGAAAAGGCGGAGATGATACTCATCTATGGCGAGTGTCGACGAAATGCAGCTGAAGCCTGCAGGGTGTATGCAGAACGGTAGCCGGACAGAGAGCATCCAACGTGCCGCACATTGCAAAACACCTACCGCCAACTGTATGCAACAGGTATGGTCGTGGCACGCAAACGGGTCCGTAACAGGCCCGTCACAGGAGAAGCGGGTGCAGTTGGTGTGTTAGCTGCTGTTGCCATGAACCCACACATGAGTACACGGGACATTGCGAGAGCCGGTGGACTGAGTCAAAGTCGTGTCATGCGCATACTGCATTGTCACCGCTTTCACCCGTTTCATGTGTCGCTACATCAGCAATTACATGGTAATGACTTTAATCATCGAGTGCAATTCTGTCAATGGGCATTAACAGAGAAGGCGTTGCAGTTCTACCTGTTTACCGATGAAGCGGGTTTCACAAACCACGGGGCAGTGAATCTACGGAACATGCATTACTGGTCCGTGGACAATCCTCGCTGGCTCAGACAGGTAGAGCGACAGCGACCGTGGACTGTAAATGTATGGTGCGGAATCATTGGCGACCACCTCATTGGTCCTCACTTCATTGCAGGGGCCCAAACAGCTGCAACATACATCGCATTTCTACAGAATGATCTGCCAACGTTGCTCGAAAATGTCCCACTGGAAACGCGTCGACGTATGTGGCATCAGCATGATGGTGCACCTGCACATTCCGCAATTAACACTAGGCTGACCCTTGACAGGATGTTCGACGGGCGTTTCATAGAACGTGGAGGACGCATAAATTGGCCAGCCCGTTCTCTTGATCTTACACCTCTGGACTTCTTTCTGTGGGGTACTTTAAAGGAGAATGTGTACCGTGATGTGCGTACGACTCCAGAGGATATGAAACAACGTATTGTGGCAGCCTGCGGCGACATTACACCAGATGTACTGCGGCGTGTACGACATTCATTACGCCAGAGATTGCAATTGTGTGCAGCAAATGATGGCCACCACATTGAACATCTGTTGGCCTGACATGTCGGGACACACTCTATTCCACTCCGTAATTGAAAACGGAAACCACGTGTGTACGTGTACCTCACCCCTCATGGTAATGTACATGTGCGTCAGTGAAAAAGACCAATAAAAAGGTGTTAGCATGTGGAAGTAATGTGCTGTTCCAGTCTCTTCTGTACCTAAGGTCCATCACCGTTCCCTTTGCATCCCTACGTAATTCGGTGCTCTCCGATATTCACGATCGAACAGCGGAGGAGTGGTACTCAAGCGTCAACTTTAGGTTACAATATCTCCGGATGTAATTAACATTTTATAATGCAACAAACGGCACTGATTACGTATTTGTTTATATGTTCAGATGTACTAACAAAACTAACGGGGTGCCATTTAAAAAAACGTTAAAAACATACTTCCGTGCATTTTTTTATGGTTTGTATTAACCAATTACACTAGCCCCTCTCCTCACATTCGGTCTGTGGAATCGATTCGTCAGTATTTGATGTGGTTTACGAAATATATTCAGCGGTATCCCAAGCCAGAGATCACGCTTAACTGAAATATTATAAGATCTGTCATCTCGGCGAGTCACAATGTCTTTGTTATCTTAAAATCACTGAGTTGATCTTCAGTGTCACTATGAACATTCAGTCTTTCATTTTTAAATATTCTTTACTTATCGGAGATATATGGGCCTATAGTACACTACCGTTTGTGGAAATTGCTACACCAAGAAGGAAACGCACGAATTCAATTTATTTAATGCCACAGGTTAGGTACATGACAAGTAACAAATGATTACCTTTCCAAATCTGTACATGCCCTTTGAGCTCTACTATTCAGTATGTCGTGTGGCCACCATACTCTGCGATTAGAGCTGCTACACGCAGTGGCATTGAATAAATAAGGTTCTGAATACGTTCCTGAGGGATTTCCCTCCTCGCAGTTTGTATCCGAGCCCACAAATCTGTGACTTCAGTTACTGGAAGACCGTGACACACCAAATGCCGACCAACCATATCCCAGACATGTTCGATGGGCGACATGTCTGGCGAGCGTGAAGGCCAGAGAAGCAATGGTACCCGTCGTTCTTTGAAGAAGGCCTGTACATTCCTCGCAATATGTGGCCAGGCATTGCCCTGTTGCAATGTGGCCTAAGGAGATGCCTCAATCAGGGGGAGTACCTCACGGTTCACATCCTCCGTTAGGTACCGGTTGCTGTTCATAGTACCAGCAATACGTGCGAGGCGAGATCGGTTGTTGTAACCAATGGCGCCCCAAACCATCACACCTGGTGTTTGTCCGCTATGCCGCTTCACAATGCAGCCCTCCATGTTGCGCTCACCACTGTACCGCCGGGCACATATGCGGCCGTCACAGTAGGACATGTTGAAGCGGGACTCATCCGGGAAGACTACGCGTTGCCACCCAGTACCCCAGTAACGGTGTTCACGTTCCCATTGCAGTCGGAGGAGCTTCGGGTTTCTGGACAATGGAAGCCGACGTAATGTTACGCGTGCAACCAGTCCAACCTGCAGCAGACGGCGACGAACCGTCAATGCAGACAAGTTCACAGCTGCTGCAGTGCTCCAGCGACGAGCCAGCACTATGGATGACGCTGTACGGTCCGTAATGCCCATGCGGACAAGATGACGGTCATCCCGTGCTGTGGTCATGTTCCGTGGTCCAGTTCCCGCTCGTCGTTGCGTACGACCTTCCTCTACCCACTGCTTCCTCACACGCATTACTGTCGTAGCAGCATACCCTTTGCGAGCCGAAATGCCACGGTATGACAACCACGTTTCCCGGAGACCGATCATTCTGCCCCATTCGAACTCGCTCACATGCCGATATGGCTTCCTTTGACGTCGAGGAGGCATGCTGGCACTCACTGTATTGCTTCCACCTTGTGTGACAGCTCTGCACCGACTACACTAGGCGCAACACCGACGCTGTCGGACCGACACGAGAGTGCTCTGCTCGGCCAACGTATATTCCATCCCTCTGTAAAACGTATCACGTACTGCTTGCGCACCCGTCGCCACTTCCACCAAGTGTGGAGCTGTTCGGGTAATTCCTTCTCGGTGTTGCACTTTTCACAAATGGCAGCGTATAATGAAATTTGGAACATTTGCTTTTTTGGTTTATAATCGGTGTGATTTGTTTTCACCTGAGATCATAATTACTTCCGTACCGTTGAATGATATGGTCTCCGATTTGTAATATCCACCTTTCTTATTAAATGCAAATTGGCCTTTAATTTCAGCAGTCACTTTAATGACTGTTTCGAACGTTCTAACTAAAGGATATTTCGGCATCAGTTATAACTTTGAACTGAATTCCTAACACCAGTCAGATTAATAAATGCCATTTGCTCACTTCTGTAAGTTTTTATGAAACAACGGTAACTCCTACTTTTTCAATAATCTCAGTTTGAATCTCGTTAATTCCTTATTTTCGTAAAACAGTATTGCTTTTCCTAGTACCACTTCTTCAGAGATTCAGCTGACCAAATTTTCAAGATAGATCAGAAATCTGATATCTTCAAATTAATTCTAACAACGTCACAAAAGTTTTATTGCAATATAATGTACACAGCGTCGTGCACCGTAATAACTTATAACAGTCGTGTCACATTACAACTCCTGACATTTCGAGATCTAAAGACACTCAAAGTGCCAACTAGTTTGCGATATAATGAAATTTTAGAAATTTGACAGTGAATGAGGCTATCGTTACCGAAGGAAAATAACACTGGTTAGTTGGAGGAAAGTGTACAACAGACTCTTCTGGAGGAAGAATCTATTCAAAATTGAAGCTAAAATTATATGATAATTTTGAAATGGTTGGAATATACTGCAATCGCTCACAAACGGCACGGGGGCGGGGGAAGGGTACCGGGTAATTTTTACCAAAAAAATCACTGAAAACACAAAGAAAACAGTGATTAGCTAAAAAAGGGATAATTAAACGGTCGTCAGCCAGCGAGGA
Source organism: Schistocerca americana (assembly GCF_021461395.2). NCBI lineage: Eukaryota > Metazoa > Arthropoda > Insecta > Orthoptera > Acrididae > Schistocerca > Schistocerca americana. The sequence continues at coordinate 322,835,922 of NC_060120.1, read as the reverse complement.
CAATGAATCACCAGAATCTTGAGAAAGGTAATGGCAAAGAAATTTAAGCAAATAATCAATGGCATGGCAACAGTAGGTTGTCACGCTTTTCCACAGCACAATTGTTCACAAGGAAATAAATGAATCAGAAAGCACTGAGTTTGCAGTTACTTATTCTGACATATTAAATTTGAAAGTAACGTTAAATAAAATTACTGGTTAAATAAATGACTGGCTTAACTTGAACTTTGTTATGTGAAAAAATAACTTTCAGTAAACTCAGTGTAACGTAACGCAAAATTTAGAAAAATCCAAGCAATTTACTGGTCATACATAAAGCACACCAGTGGCAAGACGCAATCAATACCTTCACTGTGCGATAACATCGGTGAAGTCACTGATGACAATGTCACTAAAGCAGAGTTATTAAACACGGTTTTCCGAAGCTCCTTCGCCAAAGAAGACGAAGTAAATATTCCTGAATTCCAATTAAGAACAACTGCCAATATGAGAAACATAGCAGCTTAAATCACTTAATAAAGGCAAGGCCTCCGGTCCAGACTGTATACCAGTCAGGTTCCTCTCAGAGTATGCTGATAAAATAGCTCCATATTTAGCAAATATACAATCACTTGCTCACAGAAAGATCCGTATCTAAAGACTGGAAAATTGCTCAAGTCACACCAATACCTAAAAAGGAAAGTAGGAGTAATCCGCTGAATTACAAGCCTATATCACTAACGTCGATTTGCAGTGGGGTTTTGGAACATATACTGTATTCGAACATTATGAAGTACCTCGAAGAAAACGATTTATTGACACATAGTCAGCACGGATTCAGAAAATATCGTTCTTGTGAAACACAACTAGCTCTTTATTCACATGAAGTAATAAGTGCTATCGACTGGGGATGTCAAATTGATTCCATATTTTTAGATTTCCACAAGGCTTTCGACACCGATCCACACAAGCGTCTTCTAACCAAACTGCGTGCCTACGGAGTATCGCCTCAATTGTGCGACTGGATTCGTGAGTTCCTGTCAGAAAGGTCACAATTCGTAGTAATAGACGGAAAGTCATCGAGTAAAACAGAAGTAACATCCGGCGTTCCCCAAGGAAGTGTTATAGGTCCTCTGTTGTTCCTGATCTATATTAACGACACAGGAGACAATCTGAGTAGCCGTCTTAGATTATTTACGGATGATGCTGTCGTTTACTGTCTTGTAAAGTCATCAGATGATCAAAGCGACTTGCAAAATGATTTAGATAAGATATCTGTATGGTGCGAAAAGTGGCAGTTGACCCTGAACAAAGATAAGTGTGAAGTTATTCACATGAGTACTAAAAGAAATCAGCTAAATTTCGATTACACGATAAGTCACACAAATTTGAAGGCTGTAAATTCAGCTACTTAGGGATTACAATTGCAAATAACCTAAATTGGAACGATCAGATAGACAATATTGTGCGTAGAGCAAACCAAAGACTGCGATTCATTGGCAGAACATTTAGAAGGTGCAACAGGCCTACTAAAGAGACTGCTTTCACCACGCTTGTCCGCCCTATTCTGGAGTATTGCTGTGCGGTGTGGGATCCGCTTCAGGTGGGACTGACGGATGACATCGAAAAGAATAAAGAAGGGCAGCTCATTTTGCATTATCGCGAAATAGGGGAGATAGTGTCACAGATATGATACGTGAATTGGAAAGGCAATTATTAAAACAAAGGAGTTTTCTGTTGTGGCGGGACCTTCTCACGAAATTTCAATCACCAGTTTTCTCCTCCGATTGCGAAAACATTCTGTTGGCACCCACCTACATAGGGAGACGTGATCATCACGATAAAATAAGAGAAACCATGGCTCACACAGAAAAATACAGGGCCGGCCACAGTGGCCGTGCGGTTCTAGGCGCTACAGTCTGGAGCCGAGCGACCGCTACGGTCGCAGGTTCGAATCCTGCCTCGGGCATGGATGTGTGTGATGTCCTTAGGTTAGTTAGGTTTAATTAGTTCTAAGTTCTAGGCGACTGATGACCTCAGAAGTTAAGTCACATAGTGCTCAGAGCCATTTGAACCATTTGACAATACAGGTGCCCTTCAGGTTTTATCTATTGCAGGTTATTATTGAAGTTATGCATACTTTTTGAAAGAAATCAACTGAGTAAAGCCTCTACAGTATTACATCAGTCACTTGACAGTCTTACGATGTTTTAGCTGTGCGGACACGAAGAACGTAGCCGACGACAATGCTGCTGCTATGCGAGAACCCCGAGTCGTCTCCAAAGCCACGGAAAACGAATCAGGCTCGTCTACACTGGAGCGAGCATAGCTACACTCCGCATCGGCGGGAGCGCGCAACAAACACTTCCGCACTCTTTCGTCACTCAAGCTGTTCTGCTTGCTCTCTGCTCGAAAAGCGACAGAGACTCTCCATAGGCAAAGATAAACAACGGCACAGCTACTACCATTTTGTCGTTACTATCGATACATTTCAATAAAGTTCCCTTGGCTATTACCCAGCAATTTACAATATTTTAATTATAATTATCATTAATTATATACAGTCAAAATTAAATACACTAGTACATCGATTATGTATTAAACATAGTTTTAGTAATACAGCCTACAGCTTCGGAAACGAAAGTACAGTGCAAGTTATCAACGGATATTAAACGGCGAAAATTTTAGATGGTGCAGAAGGTATTTTATATGCATTTTCGGTGTTACAAGTCAACTCCAGTACACAGCATCTATGTCTGCAGGAAGCTATGTTGAAGGATGAGACTTTTCAATATTGCATTGAAAGATTTTCTCCAGTTATTCACGATCCACAGTTGCTCTGAAGGCTCTTACATATACCACTAGTGTCCCGTCTTATAGGGGATAAGAATTAGAAAGCATATTTGAAAATTATGTAGTGTATTGAAGATGAATGTACGAAGGGGCGATTGTCTCTTAATCCTTAAACAGTTGTAACTGACTTCGAACAGTCTATCCTATCAGTTAAGATTACTGTTTGTCGGTTTCACCTGCCTCATACTTGGTAAGTACAACTGTAATTATTTTAAGAAATCCGTATTACTGCCATAATTGGTGTAGAATATTATATGCTCTTTTGTATTACACAGTAGAATACAGTTATTCCCAAAATTACGTTGGTTATAAAACTGCCTGTGCACTGTTCTCGTTGCCAAGGGTTGTGTGTATTGCTTAAGTCACGCACATTAAAAACTTTTGCCTTTTAAAATCCATAAACTTTATTTTTTCTGCATACTTCTGCTGTCGGAAAATACAAACACTTGGTTTGCCTTCGATGTACAAAGACCAGAACACTGAAAAAGGCCAGCTGTTGCATAACATCTTTGAGCTTAGTTATTTAAATCCTCAAGATGTCCTAAGGTTTTTGTTGATCTAGTCAGTATATATAGCCACAAGACTAAAAACACACCGAATTTGTCGATTATGTAACTGAAATTTACATTTATGACGAAAAAGGTGCGCTGTTGCCGCTTCGCGCCTGGGCAGCAGATTGCGCTTCCTTAGGAAGAACGACCAACGCTTTTGAAAGCTTTCATTCCCGTTTCATTGCTTCGTGAGTTTCCTGTGACTCTCCTCACCCAAACATCTTGAAGTCTGTGAAAAGTATGAACCATGAACAAACTGAAACTTACTGTAACTGGTTTTTTCTCTTTTGATGGTAGTCAGTTGTCAGGATGAGCATTACTGCAAAGGGCATTTGATTCTAAAGCATTATGTCAGGGTGAAAAACACTAAATAAATTACTTTTTCTCTCTTAACAACATGTGGGCAGGGTGGGTTCTTCCTTGGCTCGGGTATGAGGTAGAATGAAACAGCATTTTTACATCAGATAACGTTTATTGAAAGTTTTGTTCAACTGTTTCCTTACTGGATGTTCTGGCTGGGAGAGCGGCAGCTGTGTCGTTTGCGAAGCCTTCTGCTGCGGCAGCGACGGCGTCTGATTACGCCCGGCGGTGTGTATCTCGTGTCGCCGTCTCGCCTAGTTGACTGGAGACGCGCTTCATAAGGTGGCCCGTTTAATTACTGAGAACCTAGTCATGAATCGGATGGTGATACCTTGGATGTGGCATCCCAGTGTTTCTCTTTTCTAAGCGGCAGCGTGTGTCAGTGTTGTGCGTCGGCCAGCGGAGCGGCGCGGCGGGGGAAGGCCAGTGTCTCGGACTCGAACAACGGACTCCAGCTTGCCAGTCTTCGGCTGTCAGCTCACAGGTGACTGCTGATGTGAGGCCGTCTCCTTCCCGTCCTCACGAGTCACCCGGGTACGTAACAATCACTCTTCAAATACCTTCTGACTTCTGTCTTCTGGCAGCGAGGCTGCTGCTTGCTATTCCATTACAGCGGCGGACTTGGTGCTTCTGTGTATGATGTAGTCTCTTCCTGCATGACGGTCTGCAGCACCGAAACTGAACCGAAAACTACTCCTCTTTTCGGGCCCACTGCGTCTCGCGTATTTATTCACTTCAGTTCATTGGAGGTGAACGACTTCACTGTCATTGCTTCTTCTGTCACGTTGAAAAGCTTCTCGAAGAATCTTCTTAACGTCGGTCATTGGCTCTTGGAATGTAGGTGAGGGTCTTTGATCACATGCGACAACTGAGAAACACGTGAGCCGGTCGGGCGATGCCCTGACGGCTGAATCGACAGCTTCTGCTTATGTGAGGAGGGCGATGGCTTCTCCTCAGCATGCTGACTTCATGGTCATTGGCCCTTCTGTCACTGCTGCTCTGCCTGCTGTTTGCCAGTGTGTAATTCTTCTCAACTGAACTGAGTTTTTGATTTATTTTCTAATTTATACTTCACTTCACATTGATTTCACTAATTTATTTACCTATCTTAAGTGCCACTCAACTTTACATAAGAATTAACTCTGCTAAAAATGGCAACATCATCGAAACGAACTTATAAACTAGGAGAAGGTAAGCTCTGATGCAACAGAAATTAGATTTACTTAGAAATTGTGAAATTGTGAAAGTAGACATTGTAAAGTCACACAAAGCAGCCATCGACAGAACATAAAATAAAAGAAAGCACTTGTTCTTAGAAAATATTTTGTAATAAAATCTTTGTGTTTTTGTATAATTTTATTTCTTTTGTACGTTGTGCATTGGGCCAGTATTTACAGTAATCCTTAAGAATGTTGTAAATAGTGGTGAAGGTCGTGCACTTGCTGCGCTCAGTTTTAGAGGAGTTTGCCGAGTTTGTGTGGTTCGTCTGCCACGAGCAGGCAGAAGTTGACGAGTTCCTGCGTGCCGCCCAGGACGCGCTTCGGGAAGAGTTCCGAATTCGACTGTTTCGTTTTCCATCAACAGGCAGATGTTGCCGAGATTGGGCAAGCCGGTTTCAACTGGTCCTTGATATTGTGGGTAGTGACAATGTATAGATTTGACGTCTGAAGTGGTCCCATGCGTGTTGAGTTGGAGACAGATCTTCAGCGTCACGTAGACAGCTCATAGAGACACGTGCCATGTGTGGACGAGCAGTGTACTTTTGAGAACTGGGACCATGGTACTGTCTCATGAGAGGTATCACATTAGCGATCAGATTATCCGTGAGCTACCACTGTGCCATCACAGTTCCTTCAACCACTGCTGGCCAGGATCTGAAGTCATACCCGATAGCTCCCTGCCCCACGACACCAGGAGTAATACCGCTGTACCCTTCCAAAACACTGGTGGAATGGGACGTTTCTC